>NW_028327174.1:12510000-13760000 GCF_987537825.1 Furipterus horrens | reverse complement strand
ATAGTGTCCTCAGGGTTCACCCATGCTATAGTATGTATCAGATATTTTTTCCTTTTTAAAATTGAATGATATTCCATTGTAATGTATGTCACACGCTTTCTTTATCCCCTCATTCATTGATGGGCGAGACAGCACATGGGTTGCTTCCAGAGCTTCGCTGTTGTGAATAGTAGTATTATGAACATGTATATGCAAACATCTCTCTGAGATCCTGCTTTCAATTCTTTTGGCAATATAACCAGATGCGGGATTACTAGATTATATGGTAATTCTATTTTTACTATCTTGAGGAACTGCCATACTGTTTGCCATAGCAGCTGCACCATTTTATATTCCTACCAACTGTGAATAAGGGTTCCAGTTTCTCCACAGCCTTGCCAACACTTACATTCTGTTTCTTGATAGGAGCCATCCTGATGGGTGTAAGGTGATATCTCATTATGGGTAAATAATGCCATTTTGTCACTTTTTACTTCATGTTGTAATCAATCCATACATTGTAATCACGACCAAATGGAATCAATACGTAGTGTAACAGCACACTAATAGGAACTAATAGCTACTGGTTATTGTTTATTAAGTCTTCTAAGCACCTTACATGGCTCCCTTCTCACCTCAGCTCTGCGAGGAAGGTTCCATTTTCACCCCATTTTACAGATGGGGAAAGTGAGGCTTGGCAAGTGCAACTAACCTACTCAAGGTCGCACCTAGTACAGGCCAGCACCTGGAGATTGGAACCTGGCTGCCTGGCTTTCACGAGGCCTCTGCCTGCCTCTTTCTAAGTAGCTAAGCTATGTTAGAATCCTGAGCTCACCCATATCAGGAAAGGTGTAATAGATAACGGGATCCTTCCCCACGAGTAGAGTTTCTTGGTGGGCTCTGGAATAAGGTCCATGCCTCAGCCATCCCCAAAGCCTCATGGAGCACAGCCCAAAGCCAGGACTCTCCCAACCATGGCCACGTCTCTTCAAGCCCATGGCTTGTAAAGGACTCTACCTTTTTGGTTTGAATCCCCATAACTCTTGAGTAAATAATAGAAAAAGTGGCCGTTTTTCTACACTATTCAATTCCTGAATTTGGTTTATATCCTGGGTGTGTGAGAAGAGGAGGATGGTGAATTAACAAGTTACTGCACGAGAGGGCTCGCTCTTAGATCCCCCAGATTTTCTGGGGAGCCATGGAAACCCTGGAATGCCTCTCAAATGAAATGTCAAATATTTGGTTTAATTTTTGTTCATCTTTATCTTATTTCATTTTGTTTCCCCATTAGGCCTAATACGAGTCCAGTTCCCCGTAGGTGTTGTTGAAGTGACGGCTGGCCACAGTTCCCCATATCAGTTCTAATATTTGTGTTGGATTGTCGTCTTAACAAACGCTTCAGATTACATTAGGAAAAATACATTCTGTTACTTCAAGTCAGGGGAGCGACTTCACACTCACATCTGCTAATCCTATTCGTAAATAATGGCACAGGGCCAGCTAAGAGGGCCCATTAAATCTGCAGGGCCACTCCTCACTCTTTGATAGGTTTTGTTTACCTTTTTCTTATTTTGGCACCATAAAAATAAAGTCTCCATTAAAAACTCAACTCACACTCTAATGCCCTAAAACTTTTTAAAAAAAAAAAAAAACAAGACAAATTTGCAAAACGGGTGTGTCATTTCCTGTCACGAAATCCTAGACAGTTTGAAGGATGCGTTTGATGGAGTGTTTGGGGGACCATTGAACTGGGGAGTCTGAAAGAATGTGCCATCTAGATACAGCCTTCCCCTTAGAGGGCAGAGAGGCCTGCTCAGCCCCGTCCCGGGCTCAGACCTACCTCTGCAGTTAGGCTTGTGGATGATTTAGCCACCTTCTAACTGTGTGACACTTAGAGCCGTTATCTATGACTTGCAAATGACAAGGCCTGTCTCAGGGAACCCGTGCAAAGATTTAACAAGCTGAGGTCCATCAAGTACCTGGCAAAATATGATTGTCGCTTAAAAGGTCGAATGCCTTGGAGGATGGTTACTGTCCTCATCATTTGTTAGGGCCTGAATTGTGTCCCCTCCAAATATTTATGTTGAAGCCCTAATCTCCATGACCTCAGAATGGGACTCACTCTTTGGAGATAGGGTCCTTAAAGAAGAGATTAAGTTAGAATGAGGTCATATGGGTGGGCCCCAGTCTAGTGACTGGAGTCTTTGTAAGAGGAAATTTGGACACACAAAGACACAGCTAGGGCACATGCTCCCAGGGGACAGCTCATGTGAGGACACAGGCATATGAGCCAAGGAGGGAGGCCTCAGAAGAAACCAGCCCTGCTGACACCTTGATCTTGGACTTCCAGCCTCCGAAACTGTGAGACCGTTAATTTCTGTTGTTTAAGGTCCCCCTCCCCGACCTCAGTGTTTTGTTACAGCGACTCTAGCCAACTCACACCCCCTTTAATCCATTTGACGCTTTTACAACTTCTCGAGTACCTTGTGTATGAACAAAAATTTCAGATCCCATTTTCTCTACAACTGGTTTCCTTGAAGGTTTCTTCTTCAGTTGGTTTTTGAGCCTTTCTGGGAGGGGCCAAAGTGTCTTGGCCTTCACTAACTTTTCCTGCCCGTTCTGTCTGTTTCTGTCTTCCTTCTCCCGGGACTGTTAGGCCGCTGTCCGGCATCTTGCAGGGCCAATCTTCCTGTCCCCTACCTTGTTCAGGCCTGTGGCTCCCGGGGTGCTGAGCTTCCTCACCTTTCATCTTAATAACAGTCACCTTCTTTCAAAGGGGCATCTGCTCTCCTGTGTGGTCTGTGTGTGGGTCAGAAGTCAGCTTCCTTACTTTCCCGAACATACGGGTCCCTTTTATTTTCAGGGATTTATTGCCAACCATTACTCGGACACAGGCAGGTGGAATGGGAAGTGATTAGAGTTGAGGAGAATCATAAACTGCCAGGGTGGGTTTCCCTTCAAACCAGTAAAAAGCCAGGAGATCAAAGAGTTGAGCACATGAAGGACAGGGAGGTGTTAACACCTCGTGACTGAAGCCCCTGTGGGAGTCACAGAATGGCCAGGTCTTCAAAGAGGCTTTTGCTGGAAATGTCCCTGAGAGACCCATTTCAATGAAGATTTCGGCAACTTTCACTTCTGGTTTAACTGACTTGTCGGGATTATATGTGCAACTCTCCATGATTTCTAAGAGAGTCCATTGAGGGAGGATTCAGTTCAAAGAGCTGGGACACTTGAGTTCACCATGGACTTTCATAGGCTTTCCCAGCTGATAACATTGTTAAGGGTTTCTTTTAGGAAACTTTTAATATAATAGTTTCTAGGTGGTTGGAGGGAAGAGTTATTTTTGTTTATATTCTTTTCTAGCAGTAAGGAAAGAAAGGGGAGAGAGGGGGAGGCAGGGGAGAGAGAGAGAGAGAGAGAGAGAGAGAGAGAGAGAGGAAAGAGATGATTCAGTTTTGGATTTCTTCTCATCTTTTCTTGATTTTTTCAAACTTCTGTCAACAAGGCCACCACTTTCCTGCTCCACAACCCACAGTGGCTCACTATTGCCAGTCCTTGTCTTTTTTCTCCCAGGGCTAGTTTAATTTAGCTCTCCCTGTCTGGACCATAGTTCTTGTCTTCCAAGTCAATGAAACCCAGAGAGTAGAGCAGAAACTTAGCAAAAACTTAATGGTTGGTCTTATTGGGGGAGGAAGGAAAAGGTACTTGGTTTTCCCTATTTTCTCATAGGCTGTTGAGAAACAGGTTAGTTTTGATTTATTCCTCTGTGTCTGGGCTTTCCATTGAGGCCAATGAGGGTGGGGAAGGGTGGAGGAGTGGGGTGGGTGTCTTTGGGGCTGGATCAGAGTTGGGGTGAGGCCTGTGACCAGTCATTGGGGCCCTAACAGTTGAGAGTGAGAGAGAAATGCTTGTAGCCTACTTCTGATCTCCTGCCTGGATAGAGTGGGAAGGGATGAATTTAGAGAACCCCGCAAATCCAGGTTCTGGGCTGTTCTTTGGGAGCCAGGAGTAGCAATTGAATGTGTTGGGCCATTAACTTTATGCCGTTCTGGGCCACAATTTTCATTCTTTAACCCTGGCTTCTGCAAAAAAAATTAAGTAGGGAGACATGGAGAAAATACACCCTGACAAATGGATACAGATTTATCCTGGTGAGTCATGAGAGCTTTGATTATGAAGAAGTCATTATTATGTAAATCTAAGAGACACTTAAGTCTGGATAGCAGGTAGCTCAACATTGGAGAATCATACAAAAAAAAAAAAAAAAAAACGTCAGGAAGGGGAATTATCAAAATGCGGGTGGGCTCTCCTGGCTTCAGACTTCCCCCTGCACTGCCTAAATCCTCAGTGCCACCTCCTCTTTTTCTGTGTCCCCCTGCCCCCTTGCTGTTCTCTGTTGTCCCCCTGTGGCCACAGGGCTGCCACCGTGGGTCTAGGGCATTCTCTGAGCCCCATGCACCCAGCCTAGCCAGCCTAGGGCCCGTCAGGGAAATTCTCCATAAGTATTTTTCTGTGCTTCTAAATAAGATTCATGCAGCTTTGCAGGATTTGATCGTGAACTTTTAATCCAGCACCTTTAAGCTCTTTCTGTTTTAGCTGTCCTTTAGATACATTTGCCAGGATTTGTTAATGGCTTGTTTTTTCTGCTTTGAATTATTAGATTAGAAGCTCATTTCTCGGCCTTCTCCCTCCTCAGGGGAAGTTCTTGCTTGTCTCCATAAAACGTTGCTGCTGGGCCTTTTCCTGGTTTATTACTTTGCATTAATAACTGGTAGTTTATAGCGGAGCTCTCCTTTTACTTCTTACTGCACAATATCGCCTCCCCTTTGGAGGGCCTGGGGCTTGCTAAGGGTGTGATGGCCTCTCGTTTTTCATGTTTGGAGTTTGTATTTGTCAGTCCCAGCCTAGTGATAAGTGGCACAGAACATTTTAAATGGTTTGTTTTAAGCCATGTGGCTAATCAGGAGCCAGATGAACCAAGAATACTGGAAATGAACAAGGAAGGAAGAAGGCAGCTACGTCAAAGTAAAACACTTTTTTGCACAACAAAGGAAACCACCAACAAAATGAAAAGGCAGCCCACTGCATCGGAGAACGTATCCACCAATGATACATCTGATACGGGGTTAATTTCCAAATCATATAAAGAACTCATACAACTCAGCACCAGGAAGACAAAAACCCAATTAAAAAATGAGCAAAGGATCTGAATAGACACTTCTCCAAAGAGGACATACAGATGGCTAATAGACATTAAAAAATTGCTTGGTGTTTCTCTGTGAAACGGGCAGAAAGGGTTACTTAACCTTTCCACAGGAAAGGGATGTAAGAACAAAATGCTGTGATGACTGTCATGCTGGACCTACAGGAGTTACACATATACTTCACCCTCCATAACCCGTCTCAGGGGAGGGCTTCTCAGTCCCTGGCATTGGGGGGGTTTCGGTTGGATGACGAACGTGTCAGTCACAGGATTTTAGCTTCAGTGCATCTGTTTCTCGGAAAGAAATAAGGAAGAAGTGGAGTTGAGAGAATGCAGCAGGCTGGCGGATTTGTCTGCTGACTTCAGGGAATAAACCGGGAGGCCGTTCCTCAAGTTCTGATCCCTGTAGGTCCCCAGGCAGGAAGGCAGGTGTGATCGAGGGGGTTGGAGAGTCTGCTTTGATTCAGTCCCTAGCACAGGGCTGGCGTTGTGCAAACAGGGCCTGCTGTTAAGGACACTTCATTACCCTCAGAGTCCTTGAGGATTGGAGGGGCTCTGGAGTTTCTCAGACTTAGAGGCGGAGAGGCATAAAAGTGGAGCTGCTTTTCAGAGCGTTCCGGAATGAGATAAGATGGGGGTCTGGACATGGAGAAGGAAGCTCAAGATAATACCCCCTTCTTGCATTCACAGGTGGACCAGGGGCCTATTTCTGTCCTGGGCAGGTTTTGTGCCCTTGACTATGAAGCCTGCTGCCTGGGACTTACCTGGGAGGGACAGGTGTCAGAGTGTGTCCTGGGTGGATACCCAGTGGGGTTCTGGGATCCAGGAAGTAACAAGAAGGTACTTCTGAGTCTCTGAATGCAAACGCCCTAATTTTGCTTGATAATATTGAGAGACACCAAATGGAAAGTGATGGACCAGAAGTCCTTTTCTCTCCCTTTGGGATTGTGGACTAGTGTCTGGTGGTCAGATAGATCTCTGTTCAAATCCTCACCCAACCACTTGGCTAGATTTTTGACCCTGAGCTAGTCATTTAAGCTCGAAGGTACTCAGCTGACCTGCAAAATGGGCTCAAGTTGGCCTAGGAGGTACCTTCGTGGGCATTTCTGAGGCTTAAATCAGCTACTGCAGGCAAAGCGCTCCGCCCAGGGCCTGGCCAGCAGGGAGCCTGGAGAAGATGAGCTTGTGCTTTAAGGTCTGCATGCCCTGAGCTCCTTCGGGTGACTCCAGATGCCGATGAAGCCTCCTGCTGGGAACACGGTGAGTCCCGGAGCCTTTGCAGAAGGTAGTTGGCAAAATCTCAAGTGCCTTCCAACAAACCCTGGGGTCAGTCCCTGCGGATATTGTTAAGCATACACATAGCCCGTGCCCACTGCCCATTTTTGGGTAAGGCACAGCTTTGGGCAAACACCTGACCTTTTCCTCTCTTTTCTGGACAGCACATGGGCAGGACAGAGGCTTTGGCCCAGCCCTTCCATGACCTCAGCTGCTCTTTCCTTAGTCCTTCTAAGTGCTTGGGTTTTAGAACCGACTGGATCGGCCAGATAATTCAGTTAATGAAGATGTGCAGGTGTTGGAGTTACCTGTTGGTTGCCGTGTGGCAGAAAGTACCCCCACCCCAAAGAGAGCTCTGGTCTTGACCCCAGACTGCTAGGAATTTAATCGGATGGAGATGATATGATTTGTGAGTGATAATTTATTCCCAGCCCCTCTGCAATCAGTCTTTTAACTTTACAGCCCCGCCCCTGCACGTGTGAAACAATGAACACGTGAGCCAGCTGGGAGACAGCACCGGTGCTAAATTGGGTAGCTGGTAGACGTTGTGTAACTCAGGCTATCAAGTGCATAATAAGTCAGGGAAGGAAGAGACCGATGTGGGGAGCCATCAGGAAAGAGTCTGAAATGAATATATTTGCTGTTAAATTCTGAAAACTCCTGAGGCCCAGAACCCAGGAGAGGAGAATTCAGAGGCAGCTCCTTCTGTCGAGTCAGTAAGATAAGTACCCGATCAGCGTTTCTCAAATTGGATTTAGCAGGTCTGGGCAGGGCCTAGGATTCTGCCTTTCTAACAAGCTCCTACCTTCGCTGGTGTGGCTCAGTGGATTCAGTGCCCCGCCTGCAAACCCAAAGGTCACCGTTTCGATTCCCAGTCAGGGCACGTGCCTGGGTTATGGTCCACGTCCCCAGTTTGGGGTGTGAGAGAGGCAACCGATCAATGTATCTGTCACACATCAATGTTTCTCTCCCTCTTTCTCCCTCCCTTCTCTAAAAATAAATAAAATCTTAACAAGCATCCTGCATGATGCTGATGCTGCTGATCTGGAGACCAACCATGGTAGATCGAGGTCTTAGATAATATTTAGATTAGGCATTGATCTGTAGGTCTAGATAATGTGATTAAAGGTGTGAGTTACAGGAGAAGGAACTGTTGGCACGTGGGACCAATGTACCTTTCTGAACATTCTCAGGGTGGTGAGTGGTATTGCGTGGCCCGCCTCACTTCCTAGGTGTGACTTTGGAGTCTTTGTTTGTTTGGGTTGCTGTAACAAAATGTGGAAGGAGTAGCTATAAACAACGGAAATTGATTTCTCGAAGTCTGGAGGCTGGAAGTGAGAGGGCAGGGTGCCAGCATGAGCCGGTTATGGCCCTCCTCCTGAATCATAGCCCCAGGCGCCTTCTTGTGAGCTCCCGCGGTGGAAGGGTCTGGGGGTCTCTCTGGAGCCTCCTTGATAAGGGTGCCAGTCTCATTCATGAGGGCTCCACCCTCATGATTTAAGCACATCCCAACGGCCCCACTTCCGAGTGCCATCATTTTGGGGATGAGGATTTCCACATGAATTTTGGAGGGGCACCAACATTCTGACCATAAGACTTGGGCAAATCATTAATTCTCTTAGCCTCATTGCCCACCTGCAAATTAAGGTTGGTAATCACTAACCCCCTTAAAAGTATGTGTCTGTTGAGTAATAAAGGAGCAAATCCACGTGAATACATGCAAAGCAGTCAACAAGGGTTTTTCCATCGTCTCACCTGGGGGCACTTCTGCTTGATTGGACCTGTGTGTGAGACTTTCAGCTCTCGGTCCTGTGTCTCCCGCAGGTACTCGGGACTGGGAACCTGGCCTCCGCTAACCCAGTCCTGGGAATTTTGGTCACCCTTATCAGCACAGGGGACCCATCAGGCCCTGCTGCCCTTCTCCGTGGCCAGGGATTGCTTCAGGAATTGAACGGAAAAAAAAACAAAACAAAAGAAAGGCTGTAACTGAATGGAAGAGGATTCAAAGGGAGAAAAAGAAAATTCTTGTGAGGATGGAAAAAAAAGATCATTGGGCAGATTCTGAAGTTAAAATGGTAAGATGCTTTTGGTCTCGACAGTGTTTTTGGGCTCCGGAAGCCCCCGTCGTTGTTCTGTGGGACAGTCTTGGTCCTAGTTACTTGGCCTTAACTTTAGGGATTTCAGATCTGTTCCTGGCCAGGCGGCCAGGCCACCGGGGCTTCTGCTCACAATCTTGGGTTGTTGGCTGAATGCGAAAGTCGGTTCCTGAAAGTTCCCTTCGGATAGAGGCACCAAAAAAAGCAACGAGGTGGGGCCTCTGGGGTTCTTTAAAAAATGAGCCCAGTTTTTTCCCCACCACGAATGCCAAGTGTCCTGGAGCAAATGACTTCTGGGTTCTGAGTCTCAGTTTCCTCATCTGTAAGACAGAGGCAGCGAGGCCTCCTCTGCAGCCTCAAAGGGAGATGGGTGAGAGGGTGCCTCACATGTTGGATGCACCCAGGGAATGGCAGCTTTTCTTTCTGGCTCCGCAGAGAACCTTCGGTGAGTCTGCTCCTCCCATCAGGAGAATGGTTCTGGCTCTCTGGCTAGCTTACCTGGGGGTATCTGGGGCAGCCAGGGCAGCGTCTTCTAATCACCGTCTGGCTGCGGGGAGAGTTGGTGGCTGTGCTGCAGTCGCCCCTCCAGATAACTCGAGGTGCCCTGTGGGTCTGCAGCCGCGGGAAGTCGTGTGGGTCTCCCCTCCCATGACTGCATGTGGCTGGGGCAGCCCGCCTCACCTGGCCCCACCAGGCCGCGTTCATGAAGTCAGAGGCAGACTGAGGCTGCCACGGCAGGTGCACTTGAGGAGCTCAGACACCAGGGTGCTGCCTTCAGTACTGCTGAGTGACGTCGCTGCAGATGCCACCTCTGTGTGCCCGGAGCGCCTGCCGGGGGCAAGCTCGGTGCAGGCCGGTCAGATCGCAGTGTGGGGCAGGCAGCCTGACACCCTCAGCGTGATTTGGTTTCTTCCAGGCAGCTGTCAGTGACACTGCTGAGTGGGGAGGAGGCCCGAGTCCCTTACAAAGAGGGCGAAGTCCCAGAATTTAGGTCTCCTTGGAATGTTCCGGTGTAGCGCTCCCTAAAAGTCAGACCGTGGATGAGGTACATTAGGATATCTTGAGGACCTGGTTCAAAAAGCCGATTCTGGGCCTTCCTTGGGGTTTCTTAGTAGCTCTGGTGGTCGCGTAGGGCACACCTTCATCTGTAATTTTAAAAGCACCCCCAGGCGATTCCTGTATGCAATGAGCTTTCAGCCTTTTTGGTGCCAGGCTGGATGTAGAGGTGGAAGTCTGTGACTTGTCCTGATTCTCAGACCAGACAGTGACAGACCCAGAGTCACACTCAGTCCTTGGAACTCAAAACCTATGAGACAGGCCCCTGTAATTTTTGCATATTAACCTCTGACTGATGCCAGAAATGCAGCCCAGCAGAAAGCAGTCTCCTCTAACCACGGGTCCTCAGCTGGGGGCTGTTTTGCTGGAGACAATGCTGGAGACCTTTTTGGTGGACAGGACTTGGGGAGGAAGGGGCGGTGCTACTGGCCTCTGGTGGGAAGAAACCAGGGCCGCTGCTGCACGTCCTACACTCCATGGGGCAGCCCTCACAGCGAAGAGTTACCCAGCCCAGGAAGTCAGTAGTGCTGAGGTGAGAAACCCTGGTCTAGACCGGTGCTTCTCCGACTTAACTGTGCACTTGGCCCTCATTTAGTGGGTCTGGGGTGCGGCCTGAGATTCTGCATCCCTAACAGGCTCCTGGTTGGTGGTGATGCTTCCCTTCTGGGACCACACTTAGCACAGGGAGTGATTTCAGAGTGACCGCCGTGTGGGCTGGAATCACAGCTCTGCTACTTAATAACTGTGTGACCTTGGGCCAGTTACTTAACCTTTATAGACGTAAGTTTCTTCACCTCTAAAATGGCAGTAATAGTATGTGGGTTAAATGAGATAATATCTATAAAGACCTTAGCATGGTTCCTACCCTGGGTGAGCAGTCAACAAATGTGGCTGTTATTTTCATTACCATTTTTATTATTTGCCGAGGAGTTTGACTCTATTTGTCCCGTGTTTCATTATTTATCTTCTTTGTGCCTTATGCTCTGCTAACATAGGATCAGTTGGAAGGGGGTAGAAATGATCTCTCTGATGGTCAATTATTTAGATAACGAGTGTCCTTTTCACTCATAGGTCACCCCACCCCCTGGCAGTGGGTGGGAATTGAGGCTGGAACAGGACACGTAAGATCAGCTGTGTTCATCACGTCCCTGAAACACAGCAGTTATACTGCACTCACTCCGCAAAAGTGAAAATAGGAAGGATTTCCTAAAAACAAGGTGCCTGTTTTCTGGGTTTTCATTCTAATAATGGTTTAATGGATAACAGAGAAGCATGACAAGTGAATGCAGACATCCAGTTTCATCAGCATTCAGAAATATTTGCTCCCTGGCGTAGGAGGAGTTCAGAGCAGGTTTAGAACGTGGGGGCCTATCTTTCTTCAAAGCCCACCATCGCCACGTATTAGACATCTGAGCGTGGGATGATTTCACATCTCAAAGCCTCAGTTTCCTCATCCCTAAAACGGGAGAAAGATAGTCCCTACGTCAGGTGTTGAAGTGAGGCTGACTAGAGATGACCGGTATTCTTCTAGGCCTGCAATTCAAGGTCGCCCCTAGGAAGCCTGTTTTCAACTGTTAGTGCATTAGAATCATGCTGGAAAATTATGAGTGGGGCTTCTAAGGCCTCCGTCTTGTCTAATTCACTAGGGCCCAGGTGAGGCTCAGGAAGGGGATTCTGGGACTGGTGTGCCACTCTGAGGTCGGAGAGGTCACCTCTGGGATCGGGGTGTCCAGCAGAGATGGAAGCCTGGCCGGGTGGAGGGGTCAGAGAACACACTCACTGCTGAGAGTTGTTCTGACAGGCCTTCTATTCTGGCAGAGGTTGTTGTTTTTTTCCCTTCGCCAAGCCATCGTTCCTTCGTTGGGAAGAGGAGGGGGCGTGGGGACAGGAGAGGAAACGTGCACAGCTGGCTGTCGGAACAGTTGACCTCCAGATGGCACAACCCTAGCGCCGGGCTTAAACAATCTGGAAGCCAGAAGTGGAGGTGAGGGAGGTGAGAGCGGAGGCAGGTGCCACCAGCACTGCTGCAGGTTTCCCGGTAAATGTGAAAGGAGACGCCGGGAAGGAAAGCTTGCAGAGTGTGGCTGTGTGGGCTGCTGGGGGAGCGGTGCTCAGGGGTGCGTGTCGCTGAGCCCCTGGGCAGAGCAGATGCCTCCGTCACTGCCAGCGCTAAATCAATGACTAGAGGAGGGTGCATGCCAATTAGCAGGACACCCGGGATCCCTTCTCCCAGCCTGGAGGGCCCCATCTGGGCACCCAGGCAGAGAACACGTGGCCTCCTGTTGATAAAGATTCAGCTCTTACTGCTTTATGGAGAGATGTTAAAGTGAACGAAATGGATCAGAGCAGAGAGGATAGAGCCATTGCCTGCTTTCAGGTTCCAGCTTTGCTGTGTACCAGCTGGGTAACCTCGATGAAGTTACTTCACCTCTCTGTGCCTCGGTTTCTCCATCCGTACAATGGAAATGATGGCTTAGTACTCTGTCAGTTATTGCTGCAACCACACTGCCCAGCAAACAATCACGAAGCGGGAGTAGCACACCCTAGTAACTGTTGCTTGTTCACACATCGGGGTGGGTGGTCAGGGGGCTCTGTGATCTTGGCTGGCCTTGCTCACACGTCTGAGGGTCACTAATCCAGAGTGGCTTTGGCGGGGAAGACTGAGGTGGTTGACTCTTGCTCACGTGTCTCTCTTCCCCTGGCAGGGGAGCCCAGGCACGTCCACATGGGTATGATCAGCTGCAAGAGCCAGCAAAGCCACTCATGCAAGTGCTTGTGAGTCCACCCTGGGATGTCTGCTAACCTCCCGTTGACCGAAGCAAGCCACTCGGCTGCGGTCAGAGTTGGAACGCGGGGCAGGGTGCCCTGCCAGACTGGCACGCGAAGCTTCATGGCCAAAGAGGTGTGCCAGGGAAGGGTGAAGAGATGGGCCTCTTTGCAATTTACCACAACTACTAACCTCAGTTTCTTATACAACCAGCAAACCCTCACCCACCCAATCATCATCCTTATGACATAGGATGATGTGTTTTTTGTGGATTTGGTAATCATGTGAGAAAGCATGATGCTGGCCGTGGGAGATGGCACTGGTAGTTATTTATTTGATGGGGACAGTCCTTCTAATAGCTGGTCCCCCATTGCTACCACTACTGCCATCACCTCCAGCACAACCAGAATGATTGGTACCATCTTTCACGCCCTTGTCAGAGCGTCTTCTCTGATGACTTTCCTAGCCAGCTGCTCCCAAACGAGTAATAATACTCCACTGTTCTGTATCTTGTACCTGCTTCTGTTAACTCACACTGTGTTTGAAGTACAGTATTTGTTGATGGGTCTCCTGTTTGCCCCTCTATAAGGGAGTCAAACCTGTCCCTGTCCCTTAATATCTAGGGCAGAACCTGGCATACAGTGGTGTTCAGTGAATACCTGTGGAGGACTGTTGGCAGAGTAGTTTTCCCTCACACTTGAGATGCCCTTGTTCTAAGATCAAAGACTCTGGGGGAAGCCCTCCCAGACTGCTGAAGTCTCAAAGGCACATAATTAGAGTCACAGTCACAAGTGACATGGGACACTGGATTCCATGGAAGGACACATTGTCAGGAAGCCCCAGATCCAGTAGGGACTATAGCTTAGAAACTTATAAATGACCTTGTTACGACTGCCCACGTTATTTAAGGTGACACCAGCTTCTGTATCATAAATCCCCAAATCTCAGTGCACTAACACAAGAAAAGTGTTTTTCACACTTATGCAACGGTCTACAGCAGGAGTTCCTGATTAAGCGGCTCACCTCTACTGGGTGTTTCAGGGACCCAGGCTCTTTCCATCTTGTTGATCTGCCACTTTCAACACAAGGCTCCTAACGTCACTCTGAAGGTCATCTTTTTCTTTCGAGGCAGCTAGCCAGAGGGATGGAGACACTGAGTTTACTGAGCCAAGCCAGGGATCGGTGCCCATCACTTCTGCTCCCATCCCCCTGGCTAGAGCCTGGTCTCAGTGGGGCGGAGGAATGGAGTTAGTTATATATTCATTTTCTGTTTAGCAAGACCTCACACAATGGTGTTTATGCAAGAGATATGCAGCATTCTTTTTTTTTTTTTTTTTTTTTTTTACACTTCTATTTCATTTGCCACTTTTAAACCAATCTTAACCAAGCTGCTTCATAATGTTGTGTCCTAGTCTGCAGCCCTAGGACAAACAGAGATCTTCGGACCAGGCAGGTGGCTTGGAGCGTGCACACTGCTGTTTACAATTTAGATGTGGTGAAGACAAGACTGTTACTCTCTGCTGTTCTTAGAACACAGTTAATTTTTAGACTACATGTTTATAAGGTACTGCTGGCTGCCAGCGACGGGGACTCAGTGCCCGTCTTGCTTGGTATAAAGCCTCTGAGATCAGTGGTGGCTGAACGTGCTTTCGGGAGCAGGATGGAATCTGCACGGAGTCAGGAACTATTGCTCCTTTCTCCTTGTCATGGAAACGCTGTTCAGCCTGTTTTCCATGATCAATACAAGGGGACATTAGTTGTGAGAGTCTCAGTGTGGCAGACAGAGCTTTCCCTTTGTCAGGACTGAGGTGCTGAGTTAGTTTCCTGGGAGTGTATTTATGAGAAGTCAGCTTATGATTCTTGTAAGTGTACATGTGAGGTAGTCCAAGTGCTTTTCAGAGAAGTCAGCCATCCATCGTGTTACCGTAAAGTATGTATGTTGGTAGCTGGTAATTTGAGGGCGGTGCCCATGAGAGCCCCTGGTTTTATAGATCTGGGAAATTTGTACATACTTTAAAACGGGGGGTGGGTGGGTGAGGGAGGACTTTAAAAGGTACATCTCACTTTAAAAAACAACAACAAAATAACCTCTTGTGTTCAATGTGAAACTGCCATAAACCAAAGCAGCATGGGAGATGAATTTTCTAGATTTTGTTGTGTGGAATTTCGCTGAGAGGAAGAAGCTGGACAAAATACCAGAGAAGTTTGGGGCAAACCCCAGGCTCAATCAGTCTCCACCCTCATGGCGTTTACAGCCTAAATTCCCTTCTCTCTCTAAATGCAGTTTTCACTGGTTTTGTTCAGTAACAGAATCTCTTCGCCCTCCTTGCAGCGTACCCCTCCCCCCAGCCCCTAGAAAGCCGTGGCTCACTTCTTTCCATCACTTAGGAGATTCTGTTTGTGGGTCCCACCGGTGGGGCTGGCCAGCAAAGCGGATACGGAACTTGGAACTCGGTATGCCCACATCTGCATCCCTGCTTCCTCTCAAAGAAGGGCTGTGTTGTGTGTCATCCGTGTCTTGCTGGCATGCGTTGTATAGTCAGTACGATCGACAGTCAGTGGTATAGTTGGACCATGCATGGCCGGTTTCACAGCTTTGTGTCGTTTACTCCATGTTACGCCATCCCATCTTAGACATGACATGGTTTGAAAAGTAACCCTTTGAAACCGAGGTGTTCTGGTTGGTAAGTTTTCTAGTCAGTGGAAGGGAATGAGCTTGGGCAGACTCTGTGACCTTACGTGAATTATTTCTCCTTGCTGAGCCCCGGTTTCTTCCCATAGAGACGAGGTATCCTAATGCTTTCCTTGGTAGGGTTGTCGGGAGAATGCACGCAAGAATATATGTCAGGCGCCTCTACTGGAACTAACACACCCAGGACGCTGTGACTGAGAACTACTGTTGGTATTAGTGTTGTTATACAACACCACTCTCAGGGAGATTTAAAAATCGTCGTCGTCGGCAGCCGTCCGTCTCGAGAGACGATGGTGTAGCTTCTTAAGAGTCTATCTGCACCGCCGAGAATGGCTGTGCAGTCCGACTCGGGAGTGACACGGTATCTGTCTCCTCCCGTGTTGAATCGACATCTTGCGATGACGCTGGAGTGTCCTCTCCAGTGAAGCTGAAGCTACAGAGCCTGGGCAGGGTGATATGGAGGGTCTGCTGTTGCCCATGCAGCAGACCCCCCCTCTCTTCGCAGCTGAAGGGTCCAAGGGAAAGACGGAGTCAATACAGCTTGGCTTCAGGTGCGCCGCAGGAGTTGCCGGTGTTGACTACAACGTCAAACCGCCTTAGGGACTCCGGCTCCGGATTTTCTGTCGGGGTTTACTCCCTTAGCCTTTCCCCTGAAGAGGTATGCCGCAAGGCAGCGGAGGTTTTTTGGAGTCAGAGTTTTCCTTCTCTGATGTGCCCTGACTGGAAGATCGAACCAGCGACACTTAGCTTGCAGGCCGACGCTCAATCCACTGAGCCAAACCAGCCAGGGCTTAGATTTAAAAATATCTATGGTGGAAATAAAACGAAATAGACTGTCAGAGCAGTGATTTTTCTGGTATGATTTTGTTTTGTAATAATTCACAGCATCCTTTGTGGAGGCCTGTGGCACCATTTAGAGCTCCGGTTATTTACAGATTCAATTCCACAAATATTTATTCTCATGTGCTTATGCTGTTCCAGGTACTATGCTGGGAACTGTTCAGTTAAAAAAAGTGGGAGAACGTTAACAAGATAAGACAGGGTGCTGTCCCTTCCAAGCCCTCATCGTTGGGTGATCCTCTGCCCCTTTTACCCTGGGCAGTCCTGGTCAGTGGCTGCTGTCCCAGAGTAATTATTAACAGTGCCTTTTTCATTTCAGAAGTCAGAAGGGCCCTGCTTTGGGAAATCAATGATATTGATATGTCAATCACCAATACAGTCTATTATTGAGACACAGGGTTTATTGAGAAAAGGACTGTTGAAGTTCTCTGAACAGGAAGGAGCACACAAAAAAGCTGTTATTCCTCCGTGAGTTGAGTCCAGGCTAGATGGTCAGCTCTTGGGCCAGAGAGGAGGGGGCCTAGGAGAAGGCCTAGGAGAAGGCATTGTAGAGATGGAATAAGCTAAACACCCTCGGTGGGATTGACGGAAGCCCCCTTGGAGATGCCGCCTTGAATTCCAGACGGTGAAGAACCGGCCTCAGGCACCCAGGCTGTTTTATGTTTCACCCATCAACCCGTCCCAGATGTTTGCATTGCGATCCTAATGATTAGGCTTTAATCTTTGCCTTAAGAATGCCCTAGCAAAAGAATTGGGGGAGTAAGATGCTGAGCTAGGTCGTTACCCTGGTTTTTATGGCCATTTCTTTTCCGATTCCAGGTACACAGGTGTTGAGGGGGAAGCTCACAGGGTGACTTTTTGCATTTCTGCCGGTGCTTCAAAATGATCTCCTTCCAGGGGAGGTGGGGCAGGGTAGCTGGAGTGGTTGGAGGCTTTGTTTGCTTTTTTATTCCAAGTCCCCCCGACACGGAGAGAACATTGGAGAGTGGCGTTATAAGTTGATGACAATGTATGTTCAGAGTTTATTTCTAAGACGGTAGTCATGAGGAATATAGTTCAGACTTCCTGAGTTTTGATGTGAATTCACCTCCTCCCTGCCCCCCACCCGAGAGTGTTTTAATTACCTTTCGGGGACAATTTGTGAAATTAAGGTGGAAAAAGAGTCGCGCCTGGATTAGGTATGAAAACATCACACTGTGCGTGTGTCACGAAGCCTTCACCTTTGGAATCCCTATTTGCCATCCGGGGCAGAAAGGCAATTTTCTGTGTCGTTAACTCTTTCCTGTACCATCAGAGCACAAGAGGCTGCTGGCAGCCTCATTCTCCTTCCCCAGGGCCACTTGAACAAGCCATCCCTGCTGTGAGTCGGCGGTGCGTGACTGTCCCCATTGCCTTGGTTGTTGCGTTTTCATATACAAAATGCTGGTGCTGAGGCTCACGTCATTGGACTGTGCCCTGTTAATTCTCTGAAATCAATAATGGATTAACTGAGGGCTTCCTGTCCATTACTGACAAGGTTTTGTGGTAGCCTGTGATGTGCAGACAGAATTCTAGCGGTGGCATCAGAAGGCCAAGGCTGGCACCTTGGCTAAGTCCTGTCAGGCCTCAGTTTTCTCCCAGGTAAACTGAGGTAGACAAGGTGAAAAGAACCTACCTCTCAGGGTTGTTTTGAGGATGAACGAGATGAGGATTGTGAAGGGACCCTGGGCCGTTCTGATGTGGTGGGATGTTATTCTTGAGTAAATCACCCAAATCCATGAAGGTCTAGAACAAGGGCGAGTGCGCTATGGCCCACGAGCCAAATCTCATCCATCTCCCGATTTGTTATGGCCTATGAGCTAAGAATAATGTTACAATTTAAAACAGTTGGGGAAAAAAATCAAAGACTGTTATTCCCTGACGTGTGAAAATTTCATGACGTTCCAGTTTTCAGTGTTCTTAAATCAAGTGTCACCCAAACTCAGCCACACTCATTTGCTTCCACATCTTCTGTGGGCGTATTTGCGCTGTCATGACGGAGTTGAATCGCTGTTCCAGAGACGAATGGACTGTGAAGCCGAAAAGTTATCTGGCCTTTTTGCTGGAAAAAGTGTCCCAACCCTGATCTAGAACAATGGTGGCTATAGTAAGATGAACCGGGCCCTACGCAGACATCTTTTTCCCAGATGATAATAAAGCTTGGGGAAAGCTAAAGCTCTCCAATTCCCGAGTAAGGAATCTCAGCTTGTTCATTTGTTCATTCATTCATTCATTCATTCGTGTTTCATCAGGTATCTATTGAGCTCCTGCTCTGTGCCAGACACTGTTTTGGGTGATAAGGAAAAGCAGTAAGTAACACAGAAAACATATCTCTGCCCTGATGGAGGTTACAGTCTAATGGGGTGCATTCGATAATGCACAAAGAGGAACACCCGGCATGTCAGGGGGCAGGAGGAGTGCTCTGGGGGAGGGGGGGTCAGGAAAGGCCTTGTTAAGAAGGTGGCAGTTGATGGGAGGAGGTGAGTGTTGAGAGCCGCTCAGGCAGAGGGAAAGCCAGACTGGGCGCCTTGGGGTGCCCACATTGGAGAAGCCACAGAAAGCAGGGTGTGCATAGTGAAGTGTGTTTGTTTAGATGCTCAGCCTTGGCTATACAACTGGTTCATGGTAGTCTGGTTTACGGTCCTGTGAAATTTTTTTGTTGCTGTCTTCAGGCACATTAGACAATCAGACAGAAGACTTATAGTGTAGGGCATGAGGTAGAAATTCTGGGGCAGGGTTTCTCAGCCCCTGCACTGTGAGGGCCAAGCCGTTGTTTGTTGTGGGGAGCTGTCCTGTACACTGTAGGTTGTTTAGCCCTGTTCCTGGCCTCCACTCATTAGAAATCCTTCAATTATGACAAAAAAAATGTCATGTGCCCCCTGGGGACAAAACCACCCCCATTGAGAACCCATGTTCCAGGGATAGGCTGATAATAGCTGTGTGGCTTTTGGTGAGTTACGTAAGCTCTCTGGGCCTCACTTTTATCATCTGTAGGGTGAAGGTGGTACCTCAACCCGCCATCCTAGAGCTGTTGAGAAGATTAAAGGGAGAATGCAGCCAGCTTCAGCACGGTGCTTGGCACGGCTGAGGCCTTTGACAAATGTCAGCTGGGAGAGCAGAGACCCTGCCTCTTATCTTCTGTCCTTCACCTCCTTCTCCAGCTCTGCATATCTCGGTGAGAAGTGTAATTATACGATTGATACAATCGACTCAGGTCCTTGTGTTAAACTGTCATATAAGCTACACAAATGGTCATCTTTTGCTTTATTTTTTTCTTCCTTTAATAATAATCATCCTTTTGTATCGGTGGTTCCCATTTGGCCATTTCCAAACTGATCGATGAGCAACGAGGTGGACATCATTGTTTCCACTTTTAGGGCTGGTCAGGGATGGAGGTTCCCGAGTCCACTGCCATTCTGAACCCCAAGGCTGGAAGCTCTGAGCTAGCGGTTGGGCCGCGGCAGCCCCGCTGACGTGTGAGAGGGGAGTGACAAAGGGGAGAGGGCTCACACTGTTCCTCTGCGGCTCCGCTGTTACACATCATCCACTTAAAACAGCTTCTGTGCCCAGGGGAGCCCCCGGGGTACCCTGACCCTTAAGGTCACCACTGGCTGTACTGGACGTAAGGGACACCTGCTGTGCAATGGCAACTGGAAGGAATCGGCAGACACTAGGCAACCTGGCGTCTTTAGCTCCCATCCGCTCAGGGCACCCAGAAGGGGCACGCTGGGAGGAAACGACTCTGTGACCCTGTGTTGCATGTTGTATTCGTTTGGGTTCATTTCCTCTCCTCTACCCCCTGACCTGTGCCGAGCTGGTCATGGGACAAAAATGTTCCCGTTGGCTCTTTCTTCTACAGTTATTGGTGGTAAAGGAGCAATAGCTAATGTTCATCGAGCACTTACGATGTCCTAGAAGCGCTCTCTATGTGTTTTTTCCACTCTCTTAATCTTCATCTCCACTTAAAGACAGGGAAGAGGGTTCCCAAGAGGGTATGTAACTTTCCTAGGCCGTGCAATTACGTAATTTGGGGAAACTGGAATTTGACCTCCACAATCTGCTTCTTTTACAAACAAACATAAGGATGCAACATAAGAGGAGGCTGAGGATTCTCTAATAAGTTAAAATTACATCCCAAAGCTCAATGCCTGGTGGGATCCCGTGGTCCCACCTGCTGGACGTCACACCTGTCACTGAATCCGCTTTTCAGTATGAATGTGGGTGCGTCCCTTAAAGCCAGTTTAGTCTCAGTCTGTCTAAATGATGGGCCAGCAATGGGTTGACATCCTTGGGAGTTATTTTCTTTGTATGTGGGTTTAAATTTAAAAACAAAAATTAAATTTATTTTTTATTTAGAGTTGATATACAATAAGATATTAGTTTCAGATGTACAACATAGTGACGAGACATTAATGTACCTGACGAAGTGATCTCACCTCTTGGGAATTATTTTCAGGAGTCTTCTGTCCTCTTCCTGCCATCCATCTGTGTCCTCTTCTTTCTGAAGCTGGTGAATTTTAGAGCTGGGACAACCAGGGTGTGTGAAGGAGCCTTCCTGACCCTGCTCCCCGCAACCACCTTTTGTAGAGCATGCTTGGGTGTGGGGGAATCCTCTGTAGGCCTGGCCTGGGGCCTGAGGCTGCATTTCTAATAAGCGCCCAGGTGAAGCTGAGCTGCACTGATCACAGGCAGTGGCCGGGGACAGATGACCTCGCCCTCACCCCCACTTCAGAGGCTGAAATGAATTTTAGAAGAGGAGTTTTGCCTCAGACGAGACTCAGGCTCCAGGCCCCAGGAAGAATTCCATCTGTTCAGGGCCCATGGAACCAATGGGATACTTAAGTTGCTGCTGATGAGCTTGGTGCAATGAAAGCAGACAGTTTATAATGGGTCCCTTCTCTTAATGGAGTGGCTGATTTTTCCAGAATACCTACTACGCGCATTCACTTTCTTCCCACTGGATCACTTTGGATCTGAGGTCACTTTGGTGATCAGAAGTGCAAGTCAAGAACCGTCTTTGAGCCAGCAAGCTGCCATTCATTTGAATACCCGAGGCCCGTGGGGAGAAGAGAAGATGCACACGGACTCACATGTTCATGCTCTATTTCCTTCATTAGTTGGCTTCTTGGAGGCCCCGTAAGGGACCTTAGGAGGTTTGTCAGTTGCCTCTGTGCCAGATTCAACTGGACTCTCGTAAAGACCCTGAAGAGCACGTTCCTCTTAGACTCGTAAGATCTGTCTGTCGTGGTCTGGGAACACCCAGGAGGGCCCTGGGCAGACGCACTGTCACCGTTATTAATCCATCCTGAGCTTGTCCCTCGCTCTGTGTGTGGTGGCTCATGTCAAGAAAATGGAGACCAGAAAAATCACATGTGTGTCACTTGTAAGAAAAGCAATTCCGGTAATGAGACAGGATTTGAGGATCATTGGGACAGTGCTTAGAACCAACCCTGTCATTCCTGCTCCACAACAGAGTGAACCTGAAGTCTCCCAAGCTGCGTAATGAACGTACCATCCAAGAGGGCATGTTGGGAGGGTTTATTTTCTATCTGTGATCTGATATTAATTTGCCTTGCACAAAAGAAGCAATTTACTGTGTAATTCTGAGGTTTATGGTGTTTCTACTAAGTCCTTTCATCTTTTGAAAGATGGTGTTATGCATTTTAATAGAAACTCTTGTTTTCCTAAGAAAAAAATGTTAATGCTTTCTTCTCTCTTCAGTCGAATTATAGAGTCGGAGCTCATGTCATAAGGAGATTTGAGGCCCAATGCTGCAAATCTTGAGTTCTCTCTCTGCCACCCCCCTCCCTTCCTCTGTGCTCTGTGTTTATATGACGTATAGACACTATCAATTACAGACTTCCTTCAAGGAATTTCCAGGAAGCCCTCTTACCACGAGGGTACAAATTAATGTTTTTCTAGTTTAATTGCAGCAGTTTTGAAAGGAAGCACCTTTCAGACCATTATCTAAAGCCGACTTCCTTTAAAATTAGAGGGGGGCGTCGTGTACTGGATGGAAATCTGCTCTAGTGAGCTAAAAGTCACCCGTGCCTAGGGACAACTGTGCCATGTGGTTGAGTGAGGGGACCACTTCTCTCTTAAGGTTTTCATCGTACTTGTCCGATTCCAGCTCCCTCTGTAGCAACCACCTCGCTGCCTTCCAGTGAGGTGACCCCCAAGGAGCCCATTATTACGGCCCTGGCTTGATGGGTAATTACTGGTTATGAGGTTTGATTGACACCAGCGTTTTGCGTGAGCGCCTGTAGGATTTGCCTGGCTCAGGTGGATATTTCCATTCATCTGAGGCTGCAGCGCGGAAACGTGGTTGCAGCGGGGTTTGCCTAAACGTGAAGATTTCCTGCAGCAGGACCAGGACAGCTGTGTTGGCAAAGCCTGCACACTTGGTTGCATTGAAGTTTCTCCTGCAGGTGCCGGGTAGGTTCTTAAAGGACCAGTCGGGTTTTCCTGGGGCAGTGGTTCCCAACCTTCCTAATGCCGTGACCCTTTAATACAGTTCCTCATGTTGTGGGGACCCCCAGCCATAACTAAAGCATAGTGATTAATCACAAAAACAATATGTAATTATATGTGTGTTTTCCAATGGTCTTAGGTGACTCCTGTGAAAGGGCCGTTCGACCCCCAAAGGGGTCGCGACCCACAGGTTGAGAACTGCTGTCCTAGGGAAACCCGTGCGTGTGCATGTGTGTGTTTAGTTTAGGAGGCCCAACTGTAGAAGAGAATGGGACTCCGGGGTACAGGAGCTTTTTCTGCCTTAGCTGTCATTCCCAGCTGTGGGCATCAGAACTGAATAAGGGTGCGGGGCTGCCACCAGGACCACACGTCTCTCTGCACAGCCACACAGCAGGCAGGAAGGCGTAAGGTAGCAAAAAAATGTTACAGCTTATCGGCTGTCAGCCCTCTGGGGAGTCTGAATTGCTGCTGAGCATCGGTTTCCTCATCCGTCAAACAGGTGTAATAATACCCACTTTGCTTATTTCACAGGCCCTTACACATCCCCCAAGATAACTGACAAGCCACAAAGTAATAGGTGTGGGTCCATTCAGTGAGAGGCAGTACAGTTTAACAGTTAGTTATTAGTTGGTAGGGTAGGTGTAGTCACTGTAGTTGCTAGTACTAAGAAAGGCTAGTTAGTACATGGCTAATAGTTATACTGCTCCTCCTACTTAGCCAGCTGCGTGTTCTGTTTGTTCGTTTTTGCTCTGCGTTTACTGTAGGACAGATGGTTCCATTGCCTGAAATTCCAAAGCACTTGTCGAAGAAGATTCTTAGGATGTACTGACTTTGTTCAGTTATAGGATCTTTTTTCTGAGGAATGGAAGTGTCAGTGAGCAGGATCAGCCCTGTGGGTTCAGCCAGTGCAGCGAAGTGTGGGTGTAACTGTCTGTCCATGCTCTGAGCTGCGGGAACTTGGGGAGGGTGTTGAATTCCCATGCGAGCCCTTGACCTTCGCTTGTCTACCCCGGCTGTTTTCTGGCTTTAGAGGCTGTGGACCTTTTGCTTTGAGGTTGACTGCCTGATATTCCTTGGGAATATGTGAGCCAGGGTGGGCGGAAAGAATTAGACACATTCTGAATCTTGCTGGTGGACTTCTTTTCATCTGTTAAGGGAATCCCAGCATTACTTAATTAGACCCTGTTTTTGGTCTCCAGCTGCTTTAATTAAATAATAGTAGTAAAAAGGATGATGATTATCATAGTTGATCTCAGTGTCCCCAGTTTCTGGTGCCATTGCTTGTACACATTTATTCAGTGAATGAATGACTTGGAGATCTTCAGAGGAAGATTTGGAGATTTACCATCGGATTCGAGGCTGGGGGACCTTTAAGGCAAACATTATTTTCCTCTGGGTTTCTAGCCTTTCATTGTCCTATATAACCCCTTTCCTCTTACCTGAATGCATTCCTGCAGTGTGTAACCACCGCAGGTGCGCACGGGCACCTGCAAGCAGGTTGGCTTTCCTCCCTCCTGCAGCTTCTCTGTGGTCAGTGTCTTGGGAAATCTCCCTGCGGACTTAGCGCTGCCTGCCTGGTTGCTACTGACGGTCTAGGTTTTAAAGGTCGTCAGTGCTGACAGGGAATTCAAAGATGGTCTCATTACACGTCTGCATTTTAGAAACTCAGGCCCAACGTGAAGTGACTTGCCCAAGAACACACTGAGTCAGTGGGACAGCTAAGTAGAAACCTACCTCTCCTGACTCCTGGCTCTGGCCTTGTTCCAGGAAAGCAGGCCATGACTGCTGTCCGGAGAGCGTCCGAGGCAGAGATGATGTCCTGGATGGAGATGGGGTGCATAAGGGTGTCTGCCTCCCGGGGGATCCCTGCGTGAGTCTTCGGTTCCATGGACACAGGGGACAATGGATCTGGGTCCTTCCACTATCTGATTGAGAAAACGGGTCTCTCCCTCTCCCCGCCTGGCGAACTGTATCCTGTTTCCCAGCCAGTGGACATTTTCTGACTTCATCTCCTCTCATGGCTGGTGAACGGGACATCTAGGCTCTGGCTGACGGCACTGCCGGATAAACGTGTTTGGCCTAATTCCTGCTTGGTGGTGAAATCCCAGACAGGATCTTAGCACTCTTCTTACGCACGGGAAATGTAACCCTACTAGAGCTTATAAAATTGGGGTGTCTGTTTCCACTAGCTTTCCTTTCCCAGCTATATTTATCAATAATAAGAAACTTAATCAAGACATCCCTTGAACCAGCGCCAGCCTCTCAAATACATTTCTGGTCTCTCTGTTCTAGCTCTGGCTCTTTTCCTCGGCAGAGACTTTTTCTGTGCCCTGAAGCAGTGCAGAGCTGACTTTCTTGGGAAAGCTTGCAATTTCAAACCTTCTGGATAAATTGGTGTATCTCACCGAGCCCCGGTTTTCTTATCTGTAAATGGGTATAATGTGCCAACCTGGAAGATGTGGTAAGGGTGCTGTGAACTGGTATTGTGGTGGAAGAGGCCTCCCTCAGTGCTTGGTACTTGGTGAGCCTACAAAGCGGGGTGGTGCCGTCCAGACAGCCTTCACGCTGGGATGACCTGTGCAGGCACTGCAAGGGTTCTCCAGCAGGCTGGTCATCAGAATTACGGGGGGCAGCGGGGTTCTGTAAAACACCCGCACCACCAGCAGCAGATACCTGGCCACCCACTCATTCAGATCTCCAGAGGTGGGTCCATCATTTTCAAAGGTTCCCTAAAGCTCCTTCTAATCCCCAGCTATGCTTGGGAAACTCTGCAGAATAGGTTTTATTTATTTTTTCTAATTATTTAAAAAAAATGTTTTTTTCTAAAATATATTGATATTAGAGAGAAAGGAAGAGTGGGGCAGAGAGAGAGAGAGAGCGAGGGAGAGAGGGAGAGAGAGACCTGTTGTTCACCGATTCAAGCATCCACTGGTTGACTCCTGCATGTGCCCAGCTGGGGATCGAACCCACATCCCTAGTGCATTGGGATGATGCTCCAACCAACTGTGCTATCCAGGCGGAACTTTTTTCTAATCATCTTTATAAAAGCAAAATGGTGGTACATAAATGAGTTCAGGGTTTAAATATTCTGGCCATTTTTTCATGCTTGATTTGGGCTCTGTTTTCACAGCCAGTTATTTCTATGTGGTGGGACAGCCGGAGTGGGAAATACAACCATTAAGAAAATTGCCTAGTAAGAGAAGCTGTGATGCTTCACTAATTAGAAATGGATACTTTGATCCTTAAAAAGGCCTTCTTCTTATTCCTAAAGACCACTGGGTTATTGGAGAGAGTCAGCCCACAGTCTCATACCTGTTTTCAGGTGGGTGGGTGGGGTTTCTTCTCTCTGCCCCTCTCCCTCTAGCCTCTTCCCTCCTCCAGCCCCGTGGTGCTGGGAAAACTTTGTCTAATCAGTTTCTGGAGAACCTTGGCATTTGTGCCGTCAGGGAAGCCAGCTTAAATTCTGGCCCCACCCCTTTAATGGCTGGAAGTTTTATAAGACGGTGTCTGTTTGCAGCTAGAAACTTACCGGGGTACAACCTGGCACGCCACGTGAGGCCTGGTGTGTTTCTGTTGAGCAGTGAGAAACATATCAGACTCGGATGCAAAATGTGTCCCTTTCCACTTCCTGGTGCCGTGACCTGAAACAAGTCACTGAACCTCACAGAGCGAGCCTTGGTTCCCTTCAGGGTTAAATGAGGTGTGCATACGCCTTTCTTCAGCTTTCCCAAATGAAGTGTTATTTGCTGTAAAAATGCTTTGTAAAACCACAGAGCCATGTCACCTTACTGAATAAGGAATGTTTTGTTGTATTACTCAGTATTTTTGCTGGTTACTTACCTGTTAGTTCTGTCTGTGTTTAACATGGCCATTTGTATGTAAGTTCCTTCCTTTCTTCTTTCCTTCTTCCCATCTCCCCCCACCCCTTGCTCCCTCCCTCTCTCCCTCCTTCCCTCCTTCCTTCTTTCCTTTTTGGCTCTTCAGTGCCCTTGGAAACTCTGTAGCACCCATGCTCTTTGTAGAAGTGTTTTCTGGAATCTCACATGAGTTTCCTGACCCCACCCCTGGGCCTGTCTTGAAAACTCCATCTCGTGTGGTGTGTTTGCTGGGGAGGGCAGATCGCTGCCTGCATGAAGCCGCTCTGACCTCCGTGCCGCAGTGTTCACAAAAGCCAGAGAATTCCTCTTTCTCTTTGCTCTTCAGTCAGAATTGAACAACTCGACAGAAGGACTTGTTTATGGAGTCATTACTTACCCAGCGTGTCCTCCTTGTGAATCCACGTTGCTTCCTACGGTAGCGACTCAAGAATGGCGAGGACACAGGGAGAAGAGCTCGAATATGTTTCGCTGCCAACAAAGGGGCCTGCCGTCCAGAACAATTATTTCCATTCAGCATGTGTTTGTTAAGTGGGCAGTTATTGAGTGTGCCGTTGCGGGCAGCAGTCTGCTTGTCCTTGGGGAAGGTCGTAGTTAAGTAGCCCTGTCGTGCAGCCCTGTCGTCGCTGAGCTAGGGGACTCTGCATCTGGGTCATGCATTTATCTGATTCCAGGATCGACTGTTGAAAACTATGTCTCTGGCCGGGAAACAATTTCAGACACAGAAATATAGAGAGGTGAAATTCCATACAGGTCATTTCAGTATTTTAACCTTTTTTATAAGCATCCATGCATTCATCCATCATCTATTTTGGCAAATGGTTATTAAGGACCTACTGTGTGCCAATTCTGTGATAGACACTCTGGGGACACAAACATCAAATAAGACAGGATCCCTGTTCTCAAGATACCAGCAGTCTAAGATGCAGGCTGTTTTCCTAAATATTAAGGCAACTTGTTACTCAACACCTACCTACTTTTATTTTGTTTTGTTTTTTTTGGTTCTCATCTCTTTAGCATAGCATGCGACTGTTGCGACATTTTCATTGTTTTTATAAACCCAAGTTCTCGTCTTGGATTTCAGGTTTTGCATAACTCTAAACATAGGGTAAGTGCTTGTATAATTAAACAGGAAAAGAGAGAAGAAAATCAAGATCCTGAAGAAAGATTACATCTTATGACTGCAGAAATGTGTTAGGGTAGCCATCGGAATTCTTACAAGCTTTTTTTTAAAGCCTCAGAATGTCTAATATTCAAATTTCCTTTTTGAGCTTTGGGTAGATCCAAGTGCAAAACACCTTCTAAACATATTCTCCTTGAAGGCCAGGTGGGAGGCAGAGAGTTCTGTCTCTCGGATTAGCACAGGGGCAGGATTAATGCGAGTGGTGAGCACGGGCCTGGAGGCTGGCAAATCCAGGTTTGGGTCTTCGTTTTGCCACTGGTCACCTCGTGTGACCTTGGGCAGGTTACTTAACCTCTCTGAGCCTCAGTTTTCCTCTTTGGAGAATGGGAATAGGGACCGTATTCACCTGGGAGAATGGTTATGAGGATGAAGTGAGATCACAGATTTGCGTAATGGTGCCTTTTGGGATTAATTACACAACTAGTAATCTCCTGGGACGTATGAGAGCTGCTCATAGTTTTTTTGTTTTTTTTTTTTTTCACCTTTGCTTTGAAAGGGATGAGCCGTGAACAAGCTGTTTCTGCGGATCAGGGGTGGAGAATGTTTGTGTCTGTACAGAGGTAGAAGGAGAAAGAGTTTTAAACCGATAAGCCACGTCATGGATTTCCATATTAGCGTATCATTCAGGCAGGCCAGCCACTCGGGAGAAAATCTGATCCTGAAATTAATTTCAACACATCAAAAGGGCACTTGGTCATTGGAGCTGACACTATATATTTTTTAAAGGTCCGAAGAGCAAGTTGGATTTTATGATAACACTTGAGGCAAAGAGTTCAGTGTAGGGGGAATTATTTTCACAAAAATATCATTTTTTTTTTAAAAAGAGAGTTCTCGCCTCTTTTTTTTTTTTCCCCCACAGAAGGTCGTTCTATAATATATACTGTTTATAGAAGCCTTGATCCTTTGTAACTTAAGGAGCACAGTTGGCCTCCATGGTAATAAATCGAGAGCCACATGGGGGCTCAGGGACATTGAATTTATGTGTTTGACTCCTTCCCCCAGTTCAGCTGGCTACTTCCTGGGATGTGTACTTGATTGATGATTTTTCTGGTATTCTGTGCTTCTGGGATGTCTTTTGAAGTTTCTCCTGCCGGGACCTGAAGTTTGCCCCTGTGAGGTGTTAATGGGCTTCCTGCTGGGGCTTTATTTGTGAGGGGCGCTTGTTAGAGGGGCCTCGACAGCCGGGACACCAGAGCTGTTGTTCTTCCACTCGGAAGGTTGGGTCTCAGACCTTGGGACCCCGGCCCCCAACTTGTGTTTGGTATTCACTGCCGAATTGGTTTTATTCTCGCTCCCCGAGCCACTGCTTGTTTATCTTTTGGGGGTTCCCAGGCCTTGGCAGGTTTTGGGGGTGGGTGATCAGGCCCAGCCTGGGACTGTGCTGGGACAGTGGTTCCGAGAATCCACACCGACAGGTAGACCCCAGTAGGGGACGGCAGGCAGTTGCAGGGGGTACCAGGAGCTCGTGCCCTGAGGAAAACCCCGAAGCTCCCCAGTGTGCCCAGGGTTGGCCTTTGCGTGATCTCACCACTGGCCTCCCTCTTCCCCAATTCCGCCCTCTCGCCACCGCCAGAGTGCTCTTTGTAAAATGAAAGCCTGTCCGTGTCACTCTCCTCCTTCAAATGACATGAAAAATGGTGTTACAGGCTGAACTGTGACCTCCCTGAATTCCTGCACTGAGGTCTCAACTCCCAGGACCTCAGACAGGGACTGTATTTGGAGACAGAGCCTGTAAAGAGGTGATTAAGATAAAAGAGGCTCATGTGGGTGGGCCCTCTGTAAGAAGAGATGATTAGGGCACCAACGTGCTTGTGCGCAAAGGAGAGACCATGTGAGGACACAGGGAGGAGGCTCAGAAGAGGCCAGCCCTGCCGACACCCAGGTCTCGGGCCTCCAGCCTCCAGAACTGTGAGAAAACGACTTTCTGCTGTTGAAGGCCCCGGCCTGTGCTATTTGGTTGTGGCAGCCCTAGCAAACCTAGACACATGGCTGCCTTTGACCTATGGGACACCTTTCCAAACCCCAAGATGTGTCATAGGAGGTCCCTTTTTTCTCTGGCTTCTGTCTGCCTTTCCAGCCATGGGCAGATATCTCCTCCATTGTCCGATGAACTGCAAATCCTTCAAGGCTAAGTTCAAAGGCCACTTGCTCTGTGAGGTCCTCCTAGACAACCCCTCTGTTTCCTTCCCTCCCCGCCCCTACCCACAGAACTTGGCTTTTCCTCTGGTTACTCCTGAAGCTTACATGAGTCACAGCTTTATGAATCATCCTATAATTGTTCTTCTGTCTCTTACCTGCATTAGGCTTTGAAACCTTGAGGGTAGGGATGTTGTTCATCTTTGTTCCCTAGCACTTAGCTCTGAGCCTGGGAGTTAGTCAGTGTGTATGGAATCAGTTAAGACTTACCCTTTACTGTTCTGTTTCCTTAAGAACCCCACCCCCACTTCTGTGCTCTGTTGGCAGAGATGACAAATTTTGATTCTCCACGGGGGGTTAATAGCTCTACACAGGTATGTCCTCAGGTGACATGGAGAGCACCAGGAATTGTAGTTAGTATTTATTGAGCATGTTTTATATGCCAAATGGGCATGTAGCATATTTAATCACAGTACTCTGTCAGGTAAGCATATCTTCAAATAAACTTGAGCCAAGTTTGCCTGCAAGATGGCGTTGCCTTAGCTGTGAGCAAGAAGAACCAGAAGTGAAAGGCTTCTTCATCCCCAGATCCTTTCCCCTAGGCTAACGCCCAAAGCAGATTTTTCTTAAGATGCCCAATTGCATAGTAAAATTTCAGTGAAACTAGCAAGAGGATGAAATCTTCTTTAACTCACTCTTCATTTGAAGACATAGCGGGTTGGCCAAAAAGTTCATTTGGTTCTTTCCATAGGATGGCTCTTAGTATTGCTTAGTTGTCTTTAATGTCATTTGAAACTATTTTGTTAGATTGTATTGTGACAACTGTCATATCAGTGTGCATTAAAAAAAAAAAACTTATCAAAATTGGTGAATTTTTGTGTAGCCATTTTAATATTGAAGATGGAAAAAATACGCAACATTTTCATCATACTGTGTTTATTATTTCAAGAAAGGTAAAAAAAAAAACAAAAAACCACAACTGAAACGCAAAGATTTGTGCAGTAGATGGAGAGGTACTGGGACTAATCAAAAGTGGTTTGAGAAGTTTCTTGTACTATTGGTATTTTGGCCAAATAATTCTTTGCTGTGGGGCTGTCTCATGCACTGGAAGGTGTTTAGCAGCGCCCCTGGCCTCTACCCACTAGAGGCCAATAGTGGGAGACAGCCGACATGCTCAGAATATCCAAATCAGTAAAGTTAATGGTGAAAGTGAAAGATGTGTCTTTTACTTTATAGAGAAAAACCATACAGACTTTTCAGCCAACCCCGTAGAAAGATACTGTTTTTAGCAAAAACTCTGTTTACTAGAACTGGGAGCCCTGCAGCTCAAGAGCTGGGTAGCCACGGGCTGTCCGTCCTCCTGCCACTCTTTGGATGTGAAAACTGAGCCTGGAGAGGAGTTCTGAGACTTTGTCAGGTCACAAGGAAAGTTCGTGAGTGAACCAGACTATGATACTCTCCCTGTGGTGTGCAGTTAGAAGTTTCAGTTCACTCCTCGCTGTAGGTACTGTCAGGCTTTTCCGTTATTTTTTACTTTGAAAACTTGCGTGGCGACTTGGTTGTTTTTTATTTGATTACCTGACAGTATTTCCTCGCGTCACTGTGTTCCCCAGGACCGACTTTGCAATTCTTTCTGAGTTGTGCCATAATAGCACAGGATCCACAGAGGGGAACCGGACCTTTTAGAAGGGAAGTGAGAAGATGAAAGAAGTCGAGAAATGCAATAAGCATGTCCCCGGGGGTTGGGAGACCCAGCTGCAGTCCAGAAATAGCTGTGTCTGAGCACTTCAGCATTTATGCCTGTTTCACTTGAATGCCGAGGAAATGAGGTTTAAATGGACAGGTGGAAAGGGCTGTCTACCTGAGCTTCCCTGAATCCGGGGAAGGAGAATAATGGCAAACGGATCACCTGGAAACCGGAATGGCTAAGCACAGCCAAGGAGTTGTGCCTACTCATCCTTGGCTGGAGAGATTATTAAGCCTGGCCTAAAGTTTTGGAAGTTGGGTCAGATTCCTTCATAGGTTCAGGTCTGCCGGTTGTGCGGCAGGGAAGTGGCATATTCTAACCCCTGGAATCTGGCTGCCTTCTTCCATCTGGCCCTGCCATTTGCTTAACCGTGAGAGCTTAAATGTGTGACTTGCTCTTCCTGCCCTAGTATCCTCTGTGGCAAAATGAAGATAACCGTAGTACCCATTTTATTGGGCTGCATGTAGGTTCAATGAGATAATGTATGTATATAGCTGAGGACCTGTTTTAATAAGAGAGGCTCAAAATAATAGCGGCTTCAAAAAGATGAAAGTTTATTTTTTTTCTCTTATGTATAGCCAGGGTAGGCAGCTTAGGGCTTGTTTTGGAGGTTGCACCATGATCAGGGACCCAGCTTCCTTTACCTTGTTGCTTTGCCATCCTTAATATGTGCCTTCTACCTCATGATCCAAAATGGGTGCTTTAGTTCCTGCCATCATTTCTGCAGTCCAGCCAGGAAGGGGAGAGGGAAGTGCGGGGCATGGTCTGAAAATTGCCCCCATCTCTGTCTCATCCCATTGGCCAGAGCTTAGTCATTTGACCACATTATTCAAAAGTAAGTTTTAGGCTTTAGGTGGGTGCCCCCCTAAAAACTATATTACTATGTAAAAAGGAGAGATTGGATATTAGGGGACAACTGGCAATGTCTTTTCAAGAGGTAAGCCCTCAGTCCTGGCTGAGGCCAGCTCAGTGGATTCAGTGCCAGCTTGTGAAGCTAAAGGTCACTGGTTCAATTCTCAGTCAGGGCACACACCTGGGTTGTGAGCCAGGTCCCCAGTTCAGGGCATGCAAGGGGCAACCGATTGATGTATTTCTCACACATCGATGTTTCTCTCCCTTTCTTTCTCCCTCCTTTCCCCTCTCTCTAAAAATAAATAAATAAAATCTTAAAAAAATAAAGAGGTAAATGCTCAATAAATGCTAGTTATCACGACCCCCACCATTACCGTTACCATCATCATTATCATAATAGGCATGGGCATCATCATTTCTGATCTTAGCTTATAAATTCTTCCACTTCCTCACTTTCTCATTTGCCCCCTTACTTTCCATTTTAGCTTTGTGCTTTGCTCCCATGCGCAGTTCGCTCCGTTTCCGTGTATTCCTGGCACCCTCGTATACCTGGAGGTTGGGCAGTAACCACAGCCCTGCAATATTCTGTGTGACGGAAATGAAGATGAAAGCTGGCGAGGACACTGGCAATTTAGGAATAGGGGAGACGAGAGCAGAGAGTCTTAATCAAAAATATTGCAGGAAAAGTTGGTGTGGGAAGAAAAATGTTTTAACTCCCTTTCAATGCAGGTTAAGAATTTGTATTGTTTTCTTTTACTGTTTCCACTCACCTGTTTGTGAGCCTCCCCTAAAGATGCCTTGAACCTTCATGGAGTTCTGCTCAAAGTGTTGGTCTAGATATCCAGCCTCCTGGCTCACCTTTGAGATTTCCGAAACACAAGTTCCAAGTCCTTGGGCCTGGGAGGATGTGGTGGAAGCTGAGTTATTTCTACTTCAGAAGCATGTTGAATAAATGAAGGGATTTGTTCCATAGACCCTTATTCATGATTTAAACGCTCTGCAGGAGTCTTTCATGGTGGTGATGGTTCATTGAGAAATTACGCGGACTTAGGACTCATTAAAATGTTGAGGAAGACGGATGCTACTTTCCTGCTATAAATCCCACTGAGGCCAATTTAATGGACCTCTCACTAGCCTTCATGCTTTCCAGAGCTGAGTTTTACCTTCGTCATTTGTCTTCCCCCTTAGCCTTTTAAAAATGCGCTGTCAGAAAGTGACATTTTCTCCTAGGAAAAATTGCTCCAAGATTACGGCCTTGCTTCTTTCTACCAAGGCACTTATCTTTAAAGATCAGGGGCCATGGAGACGAGGGACTGGGACACCCCAGAAAGAAACATGAAAGTCATCATCATTTTTCTTTTCTTCCCCGTCATTTCCTCCTTCTAGCCCCTGTTGATACTCCCTGAGAAATCTCTTAAGAATCCTTCTTCTTCACTTCATTCCTTCTGTGATTGCTCTAGGTCAGGCCTTCAGTGTCCTGTGCTAGGACTATTGCAGTTGTCTCCTGGCTTCCCTGCCTCTGGTCTCTGCCTCATCCCACGTCCGTTCCCCCAGCACAGATCCAGCTGGTCACAGTCTTGGTTGTAGATAATCAGGTGTTTCCATCGCAATCAATGATAGGAAGTCAGCCTTGACATTGGGTCCAAGGCCAGGCCATTGCTATGGTTGTCTGCTAACAATTAATAACAGGCAGAATAGCTGGCATGGTGGGAGGTGTTATTTATAACCCTCTTTTATAGCTGAAGAAATGGAGGCTAGAGAGATTAAGTCACCTACCTAATGGCACCTGCTCAAAAACAGTAAAATCAGAATGGACTCTGGGCAGCTGGACTCCAGAACTGGTCAAGCACCACATCAGGTATTGGTCTCATGTCTTTCTGTCTTCTTCTCCAGCCACCTCCTTCCCTCATGGCCTGGTTTCCAGCCCCATTAATCAGCTTTCATGCCTGTCTTGTCACCTTGAACAACTAGAACTGGAAATTGGCCACGTCGCTGTGCCTTCGCCTTTGCAGTTCTTCTTGGCTGGCTCCTGCCTCCCCTCACCTTTTTGGCCAGCAATGGTTGCCTTCAAGGTCTAGATCGGTTTCCTCCATGAAGATTCCCTCTCCCCGCTCCTGTTATGTAAATGAGCCAAAAGTGGCCACTGCGTATTGGCCCCCTAGGCTCTTATTACCTTACTGCAGGCTGAGACCTGCTAGCTCAAAAACCTGCTAGCGCCAGACTCAAATTCTTACACATCCAGTTGTTTTAAAAAAAACAGCCCAAACAAGCAGATTTTTAGCTACTTAGGACCTGCCTGCTTTGCATACCCTGAGAAATTAGAAGCATATGTTGGCCATTGATACGATAAAGTCTTATGATTATAAGATGAGATACTAGTGGTATTATAACCATAGACAGAGTCTTATGTTCATAAGACTCCAAGCTGTTACTGCCCTTTGGAGCTCTGTGACTAAAAGATTCCTGTCCCTCCTGCTGAGTGATGTCACTTAGATGCAGGAGCCTTCTCTCTGTTTTCTCTTCCCTAGGAGTTCCTTCATCTTCCTCCCCTTCTGAATGGAGGACCTTGAGCCAAGCCTCTGAAGGATTTTCTGCTGTGAGGGACTTGCCCGTCTCTGCAGCCCTGTCCAAGTGTCTCCCCGCCAGACCCCTTGCCAGTAAAGCTCATTTATGTTACTGCCTCTCCTGGTCATGTTTTTGCCTTGATCAGCCTCCCAATCACTCGAACCCCTACACCCCCAACAGATCTGATGCTGCTCTCTTATGAGTTTCCATCGTATTCAGAACTCACCTTCATTTCCTGTCCTCGTTGGTCCTGTTGTAGTGGGCTGTGGATTTCATTGTCATCCCCCTTGGATTACAGATCAAGAATCGCGGAAGCGGAGGGTACCCAAGTTTGGCAGAATTGAAAGAAGTTTAACCTGTGAACATGATCGAGTTTTCCCAGCATCGTAGACCCATTAGCTGTTTTGCACTTGATCTCACTTTGTTTTGGCATCAAGTGTAAAAGGATTGTCATTTTGTGAAGTACCAGGGGTAGGGCCCATGAGTTTAATCTTCTCAGATTCTGAAAAAAAAAAAGGCCATTGGACATATATGAGGTCGAGGGTTACTAAAATCTAGGGTGCTTTTCACCAAGGCTGGTGTTGATGGCTGTGTGTCTCACCGCCCCTTTCATCTGGGCTTGCTGAAGAAAGCTGAATAAACAGATAAATAAACAGAAGGGGGTGGAGGTTACTGGCATTACAAAAGGATTCCTCTCAACACATTTCCTTCCAAATTGTGCTCCTAAGACACCTCAGTGGTGGTTTGTGGATCAATAAGGCTTGTGGGGGAGAATGGAAATGCAGGAGCCTGTAGCAACGTGGATCAATAAGCAATGAAGAGAAAGTTCTCTGAAATGAGCCCACGGATGTTCAGAGCCAGTCCCGTGCAGCCTTTCCACAATGTCTTTTTTGGGGGTATAGCTCACAGCCTGTTGATATGTCTTCATTGGATTAACGTACGGATGACAATAGAATGAAACTTAAATTTACTCCCCGCCCCCATACTTTAAATGGGATTAAAGGTAACCTGTAATAAAGTTAGGTCGTGGGTTAATGAAGTTACTTTCTTTTTCTTACAAGAAAATAAAACTAAAATGTGGTTTCCTTGGCATTTGGGAGGGTTCTTTTTGAAGTATCTGAGCTCTGTTTTTCCTTCAAAATTATTCATGTAGTAGTGATATAAAGTTTTAAGGGTAAACTCATTTAGCAAACCAACTTGTTAAATATTTCTGTGACAAGTGTGGTTTCTTATTTCAGAATATTTTGTTCAGAAAGGAGAGTGAGTGGCAGAACGAATATCAAAGATTGTGCCTCTCATTTCCGTTTTCTTTGATGGTCTAATAGATGCCACATGTGAAGACCTGGGCCCCTGTGACAGGCCACGGTTTGCCTAGCACATCTCAGGATTTAGCTTCTTAACTCTGCTTCCCTCAGAGCCAGGGGAAATAGAGCAAGAACACATTTCCAGCAATATTTTTCCAAGCGCAATTAATTAGTCACTTACCGCCCAAGGTTCCTCTTTCGCGATTTCCATTTCGCTGAACTTTGTGCTTAACATTGACTGACTTTTGAATTCATTTTTATCACATTAGAAACACATACCTGAAGGTGACCAGGTGGATGAATTATAGCTGAACCCACCGAGGAGGTGAGAGAAGCTGCTATCACCTTAATGTTTTTTTTTTCCCAGAAAGGAAAGAAGAATTTAGTGTGTAACCCCACATTGGCTATGCATGGTTCTTGCCGTAAAAGATGCGAGACATAGGAGCTCAGCTCATCTCTAGCCTGCCAAGTTGAAGAATGTAATGGATGTGTGGAGTGATTTTGGGGGGAGCTTTTGTTTGGATTATTTTCATTTGCATACCGGTTTATTCATTACCAGGATATAAGGGCAAATTTTTACATTTAGTTTTATTAAGGAGCTCAATTACTCTTAGTTTGCAGAAGCCAAGTTTCTGATTAGCTGTATCACCCCATCTTCATTAGATAATTTAAAATGTGAATTATACATTTTCTGAAAAAAAGAGCTAATTATGGTAAAACCTGAGACATTTGCACTTTTGTAAAACTGCTGAGGCGAAGATTCTGGCTAGAAGACGACATCATACTGGGTTGCAAAAACACTCCTGGTGGGAGCTACTCCTTCTTCTTGCAGGAAGATGGGGAAATGTGGCATGTACCCTCTGGTCCTCTTTGCAGAGGCCTGTCTGCCTTTGGGGTTTGTGGGCTGAGTTACAGTCAGGAGCTCTGTCCCTGAATCACCATGGAGATCCCTCACCCTCCTGGGTTTCAGGGCAGAATGAAAAGGCAGCAGATCTGAAACTGTCTCCTGTGTGGTGGCAGCTCGAGTGCCTCTTTGTGCTCCGTGGGTCACCATGCCCTGGGTGTCAGTTGCAAATCCCCGAGCAGAACGTCTGGGTGTTCTCACCTGCTCATCCGCAGGCGCTCTTTGTGGCCTTCAACCTCAGGGCCAGACCTCACACTGACTCTTTGACGGGGCTGCATTCCAGAAGCCGTGTGGAACGCTGGTTACCCCAAGGAACATAAACCTTTCATTGTGGAACGGTGACATTTGAAAATATCTTCTCCTCTCCTATTGCCAAGGTGGTTCAGTATCTTCTAAAATTAAATCCATATGGGTACACCGAGCAGATGGGGATGCCCGGGGGTCTCGGAGAGTACACTGCCTTATGTGTCTAGGATGACATTTATTTACCCAGAGGTAACCCCAGAGTTACAAACCAGGGCATTATTTCCTAAACAGGATCATGTATTCATTTATGATGCTATAGGGATTTTACTTTACAATGTGTTTATTTATATACGGACATAGGAGAGAGGTCCTAGCTTTAGATTCAATGTTAATAATAAGCAGATTCATTCTAGAGTCCTGTATACAGTTAGATTCTGAAGGACAGTCCTTGTTTTTATATGACATTAACATTCCTTTATGACATCTGTTAGTTCAGCTATTTCAGCTATGGGTCAGCAGTATATAGAAGAGATATGCGTTAGAAATGGGGGATAGACTGTAATTTGATAAAGTGTATTAATTTAACTTGTTATTTTTTTATATATATAAAATGCAGAGGGTATAAAACTGAACAAATCTTCCTGCCTAGCAGGGACAAGATGGACTAAGAAGTGTCTTAGGGACGTGGGCACAGAAAGGCTTTGAAATGATCCTTCGGAATTCATAAGTACTTTCTCACACCCTTTCTAGGCAGAGTGAGACTGTTGAATTTACTTTAAGTCTGGCGTTGCTGTCCATACACCCAGGGTGTAAGTCTAGTGAGACCAGCCTCTTCTTCATATACAACTGGCCATGAGTTTCTGGCCTTTGCGGCGAGGTCAGGGCTCCTACTCGGTGTGTGGTCCATGGACCAGCATCGTCTGTGTCTCTATTGTTAGATGGTAGAAATGCAGAATCTTGGGCAATTAACCTGCCCAGGTAATAATGAGCTTGTATAAACTGCCTGCACTTCGCTTCGCTGTTCTTCCCAGCTGGTTACCCACCTTGGCCCGCGACTCCATGTCTTGCTCTCTCCCGTGGATATAGCGAGGAGTCCAGGCTTTGGATCATGGCTGAACTCATCTTGGCTCTGATGCATGAAAGTTACTTCATAGCTCTCTGCTTTGCCATCCTCATCTATAAAGTGGAGATAAGAGCAACCACCTCAGAGGGGGTTTTCAAGCATTAACTAAGAGATATCTGTAAAACACTCATCCAAGAGCCAGTCAGGTAGTACACAGTGGTTATGAGTGTGATGATGGTGAGGTTTCTGTCATATTTCCCTGCTGATGCTACATGCCTTTGAAAAGGCTTCCTTTCTGCTTCATCTTTCTTTTTTGTTTGTTTGTTTGTTTGTTTGTTTGTTTTTAGAGAGAGGGAAAAGGAGAAAGAGAGGGAGAGAAACATCACTGTGTGGTTGCCTCTCATGCGCCCCCAACTGGGGACCTGATGTGCAACCTAGTCGTGTGCCCTGACTGGGAATCGAACCAGCGACACTTGGTTTGCAGGCCGACGCTCAATCCACTGAGCCACAGCAGCCAGGGTTCTGCTTCATCTTTGTTTTCCTGCATGCCCCTTCTCTGTGCCTAGAATGTGGTTGATGGTGATAATAGCTGTTGCCTAGCACTAGCACCTATAGGTGAAAATCGTTGATCTTTGGAAGATTCAGTGTGAGTCAGAGGCAGCGGTCTTAAAAGCCTAAGCTTCACAGGCAGCATGATAGAAGCCTATAATGAGCCTGTTTCTTCATCGTCAGGTTCGGGCAAGTCCAAAACTGCTCTTTGGGTAACAGACCACATTGCACACAGGTGTGGGGAATGGAAAGGTGTACTTGCTGGGAAAACACCAGCTCACAGTTTTCATCATCATGTCACTTTGGAATGAGGTAGAGAATGACAAGCTCAAATACATTTGAAATTGATTTAAATTGTCCATCAACTTGGGAAGATATCATCTTGGAATGGGGTGTGGCTGTAACACACAAGATCAACAGCAGCATATCCTAGGGAGGTAGGCTGGGCTTTTGGCCACACAGCCCATCAGGTGGAACTTTTAATCACAAGCCTCATGGGTGCCCAGCATTGAATTAGCCCTGGTCTTGAGATAGCCATCTGGGCTTTCTATCATCGTAGGGGGCAGTGAGGCTGGGTTTTAACTGGGTGGGCTTTGTAGTTCCATGACTAGGGTTGAAATATCTGCTCAGTCTTTTTCCAGCAGATAGGTCACAGGCAGGTTATGGGACTCACTGAACCACACTGATCTCAACAAAACTGTAGATGAGTTTATGCCCTACCTGGTCCTTGAGGTTTTGAGTTGGCTGTTCAATAGAAATTTCAAAAATCTTTGTAATGCATTTTTTATTTAGTAAAAGCTTTAGCGATAACCAAGGATTTAGAGAAGAAACCACATCGAGACGGGTAGGAAGTGCGGAGATGTGAAAAAAGCCTGGCCCTGCTCCCGTGGGTGGCGGCTGAGATTCCGGAGGGATATCTCAGCTGCAGAAGTTTCCCCCGAGGAGTGTGGGGTTTCAACCTCACAGTAGTCTTCCCAGTCCAGAGTGTCAGAGTTGGGAAGAGACACCCACATAACATCTGGCTGTGAAAATTAGAGGGGATTATGTCCACCAGGGAGAGAGGGGAGCCTGCTTAGAGACACAGATGCCCTGTGAAGGGCCCGTGCACAAAATCCCATTTGTAGCTACTCACCTTGGACTCCAGTGGAGAGAGGGTGGAGGGGACCACAGTCATGGGAGGAGAGACTGGAGTTTGTGGCTTTGGGGAAGGAACTGAGGGGCCAGCCACTTGGACCCCAGTGCTGAGTCATTCTCCCACACTGCAGACACCATCTTTCTTGAGTGGGGCATGCTCTTCTGTATGGCATCAGCCTGGGGGAATGCAATAGTCCCACCCTCTGAACCTCCTGTTGTCCCCCGTCTGCAGAGGAGTCAGCTGCCTGGACCGGGGGTGTAGAGGTCTGGGAAAACTCAAGGGTGTTAGTGACTACGTTGTATGGCTCTGGGCTGGGAGCCATTCCCCCCACCTTACCCCAAGCCTGACCAGTGCCTTCCCCTTATGGGAGATCCACTAGCCCCACCCTCCTGACTCCTGGAGGCCCCCCCCTGCTGAACTCAGGCTCCCTAGGAGGTGTGGGCAGAATCTGGGACAGACTGAATGATGTGGCTCTTAGGATGGAGGTAATTTTCCCCTTGCACACATGGCCAAATCTTGGGCTGTTAGGGCCTGATAAACTCTGCTGGCCTCCCCCTGATGACTCTCTGAAACCCTGTCCCACCACAAAGATATGCAAGCACCCAATGGGTGGCAGCTAGACCTGTTTTACCTTGGGACTTCCGCCGAGTGGTCCCAGACCCAGCACTGACACTGTTTGAACCAGTATCAATCTGGTGAACACCACTCACCCCTACCTGGAAACTCACCGTGAACCTACCTTATGCAACTCAAGTCCCTCGGAGGCTCTTTCAGTGACTGAGCTAACAGGCAGCTGGCAGCCAGAGGCAGGTGGAGGCAGGCGGAGGCGGATGTAGGGGAGCCTTGGGCCTTTTGCTGCCCTTCCCCTGGGCTCTGGGCTGGTGGAAGCCGGTTTTGGCATGCAGCTTGCTCCTTCCCACGCACACCCAGGCCCAGCAGAGGCAGCCACAAACTGTGAATCACTTTGTAGCTCCCATCAGCTTCACCAAGGCTAGTAGTCACAGGCAGTGTCTGACATTGACCTCTACCAAAGTAGGCCCCCAAACTAACACACCCCGTGGCGAGTTTCAGAAAACATCAGAGCAGGATCCAGTTCGTTTCAAAAGCAGCAGATCCAAAGGGGGATCTCAGCAGGCTCCAGACGCTGCTGAGGTGAATTCTGCGTTGTGTGGTCAAGACCTGCACAGCAGCTAGTATACTGTGGTCGCGGTCGATCCTCACAGTCCGCCAGCCTGAGGGTCGACCCCATGCGCAAATGGGACAATAACATTCAAGACTCAGTTACAACAGGAGGACTCACATAGATCATACAAGGGGCATTCCTGGAACACTTAGCTCAGGTGATCAAGGAGACAGTGCCTCTGGGTCCCACAGGACACCTACGACCTAAGGCCACCCGACCAAGACAGGGTGACATGCAGATCAACCTGATACACAGAAACAAACAGAAGGAGGCAGCCAAAATGGGGAGACAAAGAAACATGCCCCAAGTGGAAGAACAGGAGAAATCTCCAGAAAAAGAACTAAATGATAGGAAGGCAAGCAATCTACCAGAGTTAGAGTTCAAAACAATGGTTATAGAGATGCTCAAGGAACTTAGGGGAAGAATGGGTGAAATCAGCGAGAACTTAAATGAAGAGAGAATTAGCATGAAAAAGGACATGGAAACCATAGAAGAGAAATGAAGAATACTATACCTGAAGTGAAGAACACACTAGAAGAAATAAACAGTACATTGGATGAAACAGAAGATTGAATCAGTGATTTGGAAGACAAGGTAGCAGAACACATCCAATCAGAGCAGCAAAAGGAAAGAAGAATTTTTCAGAATAAGGATAGTTTAAGGGACCTTTGGGACAACATGAAGGGTACCAACATCCACTCATCGGGGCACCAGAAGGAAGAGAGAGCAAGCCAGGGTTTGAGAACCTATTTGAAGAAATAATGACTGAAAACCTCCCTGACCTGCTGAAGGAAAACAACACACAAGTCCAGGAAGTGCAGAGACTCCGAAACAAGATGAACCCAAATAGGCCCACACATCATAATTAGAATGGCAAAAGTTAAAGACAAAGAGAGAATTTCGAATGCCGCAAGAGAAAGGCGGTTACCTACAAGGGAGCTCCCATAAAACTGTCAGCTGACTTCTCAACAGAAACATTTCAGGCCAGAAAGGGTTGGCACGCAGTATTCAAAGTGATGAAAAGCAAAGACCTAGAACCAAGACTGCTTTTCCCAGCAAGGCTATCATTTAAAATTGGTGGAGAAATAAAGTTTCCAGACAGGGAAAAGCTAATGGAGTTCGTTACCACCAAACCAATATTACAAGAAATGTTACAGGGTCTTCTCAAAGAAGAAGGAGGAGGAGGAGGAGGAGAAGAAGGAAGAGGAGGGGGACAAGAAGGAGGAAGAGGAACATAGTTAAAAATAATATGACAATAAATACGTACCTATCAATAATCTCTTTGAATGTAAGTGACTTAAATGCTCCAATCAAAAGTCACAGGGTAGCGGAATGGGTAAGAAAACAAGACCCATATATATGCTGTCTACAAGAGACCCACTTCAGAATGAAAGATCCAGATGAAAAGTAAGGGGGTGGAAAAAGATATTTCTGGCAAATGGAAATGAAAAAATGCTGGGGTAGCAATACTTAATATCTGATAAAATGGCTTTAAGACAAAGGCAAAGTAAGAGACAAAGAAGGCCATCACAGAAAGATAAAGGGAACAAGCTAACAAGAGCATATAACCCTTGTAAACATTTTGCTTTCCTAAGCCAAGGTCTGGAAGCAGCCCAAGTGCCTATCAGTAGAAGAGTGGGAACAAAAATGGCGGTACATTTACCCAATAGAACAGTACTTGGCCATAAAAAAGAAGGAAATCTTATCTTTTGTATCAACAGAGATGGACCTGGGGAACACTATGCTAAGTGAAATAAACTAGTCAGAGTAAGACAAATACCATATGATTTCACTGACAAGTGGAATCTAATGAACTAAATGAACTCACAAAGTAGAAACAGATTTATAGGTACAGAGAACAGACTGACAGATGTCAGAGGGAAAGGGTTGGGGGGCTGGTTGAAAAAAATGAAGGGATTAGGCTAAATAAATACATAAAACACCTCATAGACAACGGTATAGTGGTTACCAGAGGTAAAAGGGGTTGGGAGGAGGTAGAAGAGGGTAAAGAGGGGATAAATGGTGATGGAAGGAGGCTTGACTTGGGGTGGTGAGCACACAATACAGTATATAGATGATGTGTTATAGAATTGTACACCTGAAACCTGGATACTCTTATTAACCAATGTCACCCCAATACATTCAATAAAAAATAGCTTTAGATTTAGAGACAAGCTATTGTAGATAGTGAAGTTAGTACAGAATCCCCATGTACCCCCATGGCAAGTTTCTTTGTTACCATCTTACGTTAGTGTGGTCCATTGTTTTTAGAACCCATGAACCGATATTATCACTGACTGAAGTCCATAGTTTTTACCGCACGTTCCTGTCCTGCTCTGGGATCCCATCCAGGGCACCACATTGCGTTTAGTTGTCAGGTCTCCTTAGCCATGTGGCTGTGACAGTTTCTCAGACATTCCTTGTTTTTGGTGATCTTGACCATTGTGAGGAATCGTCGTCGGCAGCCGTCTGTCTCGAGAGACGATGGTGTAGCTTCTTAAGAGTATCTGCACCGCCGAGAATGGCTGTGCAGTCCGACTCGGGAGTGACACGGTATCTGTCTCCTCCCGTGTTGAATCAACATCTTGCGATGTCGCTGGAGTGTCCTCTCCAGTGAAGCTGAAGCTACAGAGCCTGGGCAGGGTGATATGGAGGGTCTGCTGTTGCCCATGCAGCAGACCCCCCCTCTCTTCGCAGCTGAAGGGTCCAAGGGAAAGACGGAGTCAATACAGCTTGGCTTCAGGTGCGCCGCAGGAGTTGCCGGTGTTGACTACAACGTCAAACCGCCTTAGGGACTCCGGCTCCGCATTTTCTGTCGGGGTTTACTCCCTTAGCCTTTCCCCTGAAGAGGTATGCCGCAAGGCAGCGGAGGTTTTTTGGAGTCAGAGTTTTCCTTCTCTGATGTGCCCTGACTGGAAGATCGAACCAGCGACACTGGTGAGGAATAGTGGTCAGATATTTGGTAGAATATTCTTAACTGGGATTTGTCTTATCTTTATCTGATGAATTGACGGGGGTTTCGCGGTTCAGGAAGGAAGACAACCGAGGTCAACTGCCACTATCCTCCCCTCGTATCAAGGGTACATACTCTCAGCATGATTTGCCACTGTGGATGTTGCCCGTGAGCACCAGGCTGAGGCCGTGTCTGTCAAGGTCCTCCATTGTCAAGTTGTCCCACCCCACCTCCCCTTTCCATACTGGGTCCTTTGGGAGGAAATTGTTATCTGCAGCCTACATTTAAGGGTGTGTTCAAGAGGATTTTTTTAAAAAATTGCCCATATCTTTATTGAGCACTTTCCACATCCTGCATCTTATTAAAATCCACTGTATTTCTTCCTACGGCTAGATTGTAATTCCCTTCATGGAGAGAATCATGGCTTATTTGTGTAAACATTACAGGTCAGTTGGCCAAGTAACTTGACATTTGGCATCCACTCCCCAATCTCCAATTCCTACTGTAATTCACTATTACAGCATTCCTCATTGGGGAGTATTTGCTATCCATATTTTGAGAAGTGCTGATTTTTGATTAATTGAGGCCTCAGAAGTTGAAGTAACAATGAAAGTCCACGGTCGCTCGCACTTCTCATGTACCAGACTCGGCGTTCAACACGTAACATCTGCTCACTCATTGAGTCCACACAGCGGCTCTTTAAGGCACTGTTGTTCTCATTTCACAGATGAAGAAACTGAGACAGAGGGAAACCAGTGCCCTGCGAAGTGTTGCTCAAGGTTGTGCAGATAGTACTTGGCAGAGCTGGACAACAGAACTTGGAAAGCAAAAAGTTTGCTGTGTGTTTGCTAACTATTCTTCCCCGCAACTACCACTGGCTGATAACTCTGCTGTCATTTCCCTTCCGTGACAGCAGAGTCCACGCTGTACCACCTGATCACCCTGCATTCATTCCTGGCTCCAGCACCTGCCCGCTGTGTGACCGGGGACAAGTCACTTCCCTGCTCTGTGTCTGCCTCCGTAAAATGCAGATAATAACATTGATATCTCCCCGAGAGGCTCTGATAAGATAACGCATGTAAAGCAGCAAACCTAGGCTGTATCTTACATGAGAAATACAACTGGCATATTTTCTGCATTAAAAGGAGGGAGACATGGATGAAACGTGTCAGTATGGGGACCACAAGACAGAATATTTAAAATAGGAATCATCTTCTTACAGTGGAATTACAGATGCTCAGGAAGAAGGTGGAGGAAAGGACTAATAGTCACCATAAGCCAGGACCCTTGCCGTTCCAGGAGGGATGTATCTCAAGACTGTCTCGTCCCCAGAACTGTCACCCACGATAGCACAGTACAGAGTGAGGCATAAACTGAAAAACTTCAGTTATTTTTTCCGACTTAACAATTATGCAAATATAGCAGGAAACATTATAAATAACATTAGTAAATACAGTTTGCCATTAAATTGACCCATGTTTTAAATTTTTATTGTAATTTAGGATCCCTAGGATATAGGTAGTGCCTTGGATTTAGGGGAAGTCACCACTTTTCGCTGAGAACCATAATCATCAATTCCTGGACTGTTTAATGTTAGCTTTGCCTCTGTCAATAGATCCGGCAGACAGCTTTTTGGGGAAAGTCATCTTTTTGCCGATAAAAAATGATGTAAGGGAGAGTGTGTGAGCGTGCAGCTGATAGAAACCCCAAGCCACTGGGTTGAAAGGGCAGGTCTCTGATGACCGGAGGCCCCTCTCCTGGCCTCTCTACCTTCACGTGGATGCTCTTGGCGCAGTCATAGGACAGCAAAATCAGAAACGATTGATGGCATATCAAGGACCTTTGGGGAAAGTTGCAAATGGCTCATACCACAGTGTTCAGTCTGGGAATGCCAAGGCTCCCTCCTCTCTAATTACAAAGCTAATGAGAACTGGAGATGAGAGTTCCAGATGGCCCGCCGTGAGCCAGGAAGAATTTTGGTGTCCTAAAGTGGTCCAGGTTTTCATTCTGGAAAAACCGTCCTTATCTATTCACGTGTGTGTCAAATTGAAGAAGTGGAGTGGAAATTGAGGTTTTTCCTCTAAGATTTTGCTTCTTGAGTTAAGGTTGAAGTCAGGTCAGAAAAATACTTTTTCATCTGATACATTCTGATAACAAAAGCATAAAGCCAGGAAGCAGAACTTCCAGATAACTTTTAGAAGACCCAATGTCTCTGAAATATCCAACATGCCAGCTTCTGAGAGGAAGGATCTAAATGCAACTTAAATTTTTACCTCTCAAAATATTTTCAAAGTAAGAAAAATCTCTGGGATGGTATCCAACAACCTTTTTATCTAACATGCACACAAACACACACACACAGACACACACACACACACACATAAAAAGTTTTTATCTGCCCTGGTCACACTGTCCTCCTTTGATGATTAACTGGCAGTTTTTGGCTTTGCTCCAGAGATGCAGAATCCTTGAAGGTGACCTACATGGAATGGTGTCAGCCTGCAGAGTGATTCATCACCTGTCTGAGAAGTTAATATCTTAAATGACAATCTGCCTTAGCATGTCTTTTGGGGTTTCTTCTCAGCGCTTGCCAGACCCTTTTCATAAAACACGGTCTGTGTTCAGCTTGCATGTAATTTGTAATATCTGTACAGTTCTTCCCCCCCCCCCCCACTAAAACAAAAATAATGATAGTGATGTTTATGAAGTGGTTTTCTAACGTTTGTTAAATTTCCATGGTGGCCCAGTGGATGTTCAAAAATAGAATTTTGGCCATCACCTCTTCTTTTCAGATTCTACAGTTAAGGCCCCATGCTGGGTAGATCAGTTGGTTAGATCATTGTCCTGATAATACCGAGGTTGCTGGTTTGATCCCTGGTCAGGGCACAGATGAGAAGCAACACATAAATGCATCAATAAGTAGAACAACAAATAGATGTTTCTGTCTGTCTGTCTCTCTCCCTTCTCTCTCTTTCTCAAATCAATCAATAAATGTTTTTAAAGTTCAAATCCCATGGTTAAAGGTGGGATAGTTACTCAGAATGCATTTGTCTGATATTGTAGAGACACCCATTTTTCTTTGTTCCATTTCAGGTGGGAAGTGGGAAAACGGTTGAGGCAAGGGCAGTGACAGTTATTTCAGGACCACTAATCTGCAGCGGAAGGAAATGTCTTAAGCAGAAAGACCGCCAGACAGCCTTGTGGTGTACCAGAAATTGTAATTGGATAAGAAACCCCCCATGCATTTTACCCTCTAGCAATGTTCATGCCTATCATCCCGTTTGCAATATCCTGAATGTGAAGGATCGCGTTGAGATTAATAATTACCTTCTTCTTCCCTTAACTGAGAAAAGTGAGGAGTGCTTAAAACGTACAGTATAACATCGTGGAGAATATGGCGACACTTGTTGGAAAAATAATCCATGTTCACCTGTCTTGGAAAAGAGTATGGCAGTTCCTCCAAAATTTTAACAGAATTACCAGTGGAATTCACTTCTGCATATCGTCGGCAGCCGTCCGTCTTGAGAGACGATGGTGTAGCTTCTGAAGAGTCTATCTGCACTGCCGAGAATGGTTGTGCAGTCCGACTCGGGAGTGACATGGTATCTGTCTCCTCCTGTGTTGAATCGACATCTTGCGATGACGCTGGAGTGTCCTCTCCAGTGAAGCTACAGAGCCTGGGCGGGGTGATATGGAGGGTCTGCTGTTGCCCATGCAGCAGACCCACTTCTGCATATATACCCAAGAGAATTGAGAGCAAGGACTTGAGCAGATATCTATCTGTACACCAATATTTAAGGCCCATTATACACACCAGCCAAACAGTGGCACCAACCCAGATGTCCATTGAGAAATGAATGGGTAAACACGGGGTAGTATAGGCATACAATGAAATATTACTCAGCCTTGAAAAGGAAGGACAGGCTGACACGTGCTACAGCACGGATAAACTTTGTAGACATTACAGTAAATGAATTAGCCGTCACAAAAGGACAAATACTGGCTGATTCCCCTTATATGAAGTACCTAGAATAGTCAAAATAGAGTAGAATGGTGGTTGCCAGGTCCTGGGGGTGGGGGTGGGGTGGGGACTTATTTAATGGGTACAGAGTTTTAGTTTGGGGAGATGAAAAAACTCTGCAGATGGATGGTAGCACAGCCGTGTGAATGTACTTAATGCCTTGAACTGTGTACTTAAAAATGACTAAAATAGGTCTCTGAGGGGTCCTCATGGACAAAGTGGGGTGTCGGTTAGACAAGGAAGGATGACACGGGGCGTGTTTCCAGTGTTCACATGAGCAGGACAAGTCTGTACCTTTGTCAGTGTCTGTTTGCTCCTGAAACAGGAGGAGGCGCGTGGCGGTCTCCTCTGGCCTTAAATGCCTTTTGAATTTTTCTGCAGAGGAATGTGGTACTTTCCATGACCACCCTACCCTGGATTTGGCTCTGTCTTAAAAGAGCCCAAACATGTAAGTTCGGGGGAATGAACACCTCTGCTTGAGTCCTGCCTCATATATTTTTATCAGCAGCATCACAAAGCACATGGTGACAGTTGTTAAAGTCACTTTATAGCTTTCTTTACTTCCTCCTGCCTCTTTCTCTACGCCCCCGTCCCCTGCCCCAGTAACCAGCAAGTCCCACTGGACTGGGCTGATCACTGATACTCTGCCCCTCACCTACTTTGGGCACCGGTTAAGAAGTATGAAAAGAACTCAGTACTGTCTGTACATAGGATTTCTGAACAGAACCTTCCTGGTTGTAAAGACGGTGTTGGCCAGCCAGCCTCCTCTCTGGGCTAGTTTCTCAGAAAATAATGAGCGTAGTTAAGGCAATTTGAGAAACGTAAAAACTCGAGGGGCCATGGCCATGTCAGCAGAGAAAAATGACCAGATTGCTGGGGAGAGGGGAAGGTAAGGGTGAAAACTGGTTTTGCTGTTGTGGAGATCAGAAGTTTGAACTGAAATAATGAGCCATGGCGGTCACAAGTCTTCCCTCGAGGTAACAGATGAGATACTTTTTGGTTTCACAAAATTATCCTAGAGTCATTTTCAACCTCATCTGAAGCGTTGCAATGACCTTTTTGGTTGGATGTTGGCCTGTCCATAGCAACTGCATGGGGTGCCGTCAACTTGCCCTGCAGCTGAGCAATGGGGCAGTGCCGTTTATGAGAACCAGCCCTGTGACGTCCTTGTTCTGAGCAGTGGAAGGCATCTGGGGAGGCTACCCTGTCCTTTCTGTGTGGGTTGTGTTTGCGGAAAGTGCGAAATCCCCAGAAATAGGCATGAATCCTGGCTGAGCATCTTTGCCGTTACCTGCAGAACGAAAAGGAGAAAAGGACCCCAGGTGAGTTTTGTGACCAGTTAGTGGGGGTGGGGGACAGAGATCAATCCACTGCCTTCACAACTTCTCTGTGCTGTTGGACTGAGTAGTGCCCCTCCAGGGCCAGGAGGCCTCCGGGCTTTGCTGAACAAACGCGGGTGCCGGGCCCCCGGGGACTGATCAGTTATTTCAGCAATCCTTTGCGGAGTCTGCCCTGGTTTCCTTTGGAGAATGAATGCGGACTGTGTTCCAATGGAGGACGGAGGGGAAAAAAACCTCTCTGAGTCAAGTTTTTGAGAATCACAGCTCTTGTCTCCCTCCGCTGGGTACATGCTTGGTTGATGGATTGACTATTTAGAAACCTGAGCTTAAATGTAGAACAACTGGATATTAAGATACTTAATCTGTTTTTTTTTTTTTTTTTGAGAGGGAGATTAATATTTATTGAATGTAAACTCCATGTGCTAAATATGTTGTTTTTCCTAGTTTTCCCAAGATGATAACAATAATAAGTAACATTCATTACAAACGAACCAATATGTCAAGCTCTCTTCTAAGTATTTTATGTGTAAAAAGGACAGATGTACTCCTCTCAACGATACCCTGAAGGGAGATACAAGAGCTCAAGACACTGAGGCACAGAAATGTTAAGTAACTCGCCCAAGATTACACTTGGTTACAGAGTCAGGATTCGAACCCAGATATCCTGGCTCCAGAGCCGAAGCATGTACTTACTCATTACCCCAGAGATGAAGAGCAGCAGTGTGAGTTGCCCAAGGTCATGGAACCATAAGGGATCAATTTGATGTCTCGATATTTGATCGATCCAAAAGTAGTTAAGGTTGAGCTCTCCCTCCCAAGTTCTTCTTGGCTAGCATCATAGGTTTTTCTGAGCACCCCAGAGTGCCCATTTAGAAAGCTCTGGGTTTTGCTTCAGCACATATTGAAAAAAAAAAAAAAAAATTGAAATGCAGCCCCAGAAAGGGGCCAATGTAGCGCCTTGTGATTTTTTTTTTTCCGGGGTAGGGAAAAATGCCATCACGTCAGCTCCTGCAGGTTTCTGCTGCTACCTCTGCCTAACCACCTATTTTCTGTCCTGGACAAAACCAGAACAAAGCCAAACAAAAAGTCCAAAAGCAAAAGTCAAGAGACAAGTGGTGGTAGGACCAGCATGTTCCCTTCGGTAGTTGGCACTTGCCCAGGGAGTGAGCCCAAACTTGCCGTGACAAACCCAGCCCCAGGCTGTGCCTTTTGGAACAGCATTCTCTGAGCACTAGCTGAATGGCACCAAGATTTCCAAACCAGATGACTTTCTCTGCAGAGCAGTATTTCTGATTCTGGCATATGTCATAGAGACACCGGAGAAGCTAAGTTAGAGAACTTATTTTTTTTCTATTTAAAAAAATTATTAATAATAAAGTACTCAAGTCTTTTGGCCATTCTCACAAATACTGCAGTGTTTCTTTTGCTGGTTCTAGGGAGGAATGCCGGTGTGTGGTGGAGTACCAGATGGGGTTGAAATGTTTTGTGATGGGGAGTAATTGGGATGGTACAAATTATTAAGCTCTTCTCCAGCAGTGGGTACAGTAAGAAGGAATGCAGCCCCAGAAAGGGAGGGTGTGCATGACAGGCAGATGGGCCAAGGAGATGGTTTGATTGCCAAATGGATGGGAGCCCAAGTCTTCAGGTTTTCAAGTGGGTAATTAGAACAGGAAAGAGCCAAACGCAGGCCTGCCGGCGCCAGGAACGGCAAGATTTTCCATCCAGGTTGGATAGTCTCCGGGCTGACATGGGTGCATGTCAGTTAACAAATACAAACACCTGATGTTGTGCCCGTGGTTGAGGGCAGGGGTCACAGAAGAATGAGCAAACGGGATTCTCACCACTGAGCAACGGAAAGTCTTAGGCTCAAGATGAATACATGCAGCAATAGAGACTAGTAGAAGACAGCGTGATGAAGCAGGCGGAGTGCGTGGTCTTGCTTCCAGATGCGGGCCCCTCTTGGGAGTGGTATATCTGAGAACGCACAGGCGCTGGGGTCAGTGTTGGGTTTATATTCTGGCTGCTCAAGCTGTGTGGCCTGAGGCAAATCATTTAATCTTTTTGGGCTTCAATGTCTCTCTCTAAAACATGAGGATAGTTATAGTAGCTAGCTCAAGAACTTGTTATGAGGATTAACTGATTTTCTTCCTGGGTACTAAGAAAAAGGCCTTTGCCCCTGCTTCCTGCTTTTGAATTCAGCCTTGACACCTGGAGCTGGAGCAGCTCTTCTGTGCACGGGAGACAATGATCAGGAGGGGGGAAGTCAGTATGCCGAGGATGGCTGCTGAGAAGGGTGGAACTGTTGGGACCCTTGGTGACTGCTGGGCAGCCAGACCCATGCCTGCCCCCAGACTTACGTGAACCACTGCGGGCTACGTCTTCTGTTATTTGCAGCCAAATGCACCATAATGAGTATGAATTTGTTGCTAGACTGTAAACTCGTTGAAGGCAGGGCCATGATTTATTCACCTTTGAGCTCTCAAGAAGAACCTAACATGATGCCCTGCACAGAGCAGGCACTCGGTGGTTAATGACAGGAAGATGGATGGTTGGTGACAGAGGGAGCGGGAGGGAGGCAGGCAGATGTGGTGTGCTGCTAAATGTGTCACCATTAGCTCACTGGGAAAAAAGTCCTGGTTGGTGGCATTTGCCCATTTTCAGGGCGTTACTATTCCCAACATGGCTGACTTCAGGCTACTGACGAGATGATGCTCTTGTGAGCTGGTCCAAACCAGCCTTGCTTACCAATGGAGGGATGGAGGGAAGAAAGGAGGGCGAGAGAAAAGGTTCTATTAAAATTAATAATAGTTATAATGCTAACCACAATAACAACAGCTACAGTTTATAGAGGGCTTACTCCATGCCAGGTTCTGCTTCAAGTCCCTCCTCTGGCCGTCTTACACCTCCTTGTCCAGAACTGGGCCACATGGCCGTTCCTAGCTGCGCACAAGTCCAGGAAAAGGGAACGAAGCAGGGAGGACGGAGGGAGCTGAAGCTGCATAGACCCCTCACGAGGAGTTGTTTCTCACAGCTGGGCCCTTGCCTCTCTGAACACAGGCGGGCAAATCTTGGCAATGAAGATGGCTGTTGGAGGGCAGCCAGGAGTGCCTCAAAGGGCAAGACTTTCCAGGTAGAATGGGTTAATTTTCAACCCCCCCAAGCTGCCTTTTCAGCCAAGTTAACTAGCACTGTTTTCAGCAAAATTATAAAATTCTTCCCTGCCTTCCTCCACCTCTGTGAATACCATTCCAGACATCATACACTGACCTTGTCCTTCACAGTAGAACAGCTGGTTTTCTCAGACAGATACCCATACAGTGATAAATCAGGTGGGAATAAAGGAAAATACATGCAGATCATCAAAACATGGTTGCAATGAAGCATCCAGACAAGAAAACAAGAGCTCCCGTGTGGGGGTTCACAGCACTTCAGTTGGGCTGTGAGGTCCTGCCTGGATTCAGGGTGGGGACTGGCTGTGGCGGGGGTGAGGAGGAGAGGATGAGGTGGCTGGGGGCATCTATGGCAAAACTCCTTCCTCTCGAGATCAGCTTCCTCCTTAACATATTCTCTCAGCACATCGCTCACCTCAGAGTCCAGAGGCATCCCCACCCTCCGGCAGATGGAAAATACATAATAAGGGGAAATGCCAAGCTTGGGACCCTTGTTGGGGGAAAAAGGCAAGAACTATTCTAAGGGATATTTCTGTATGGTCTTCAGGAGTTTTGCAGATTCCATAGCCAGCTGTCAGTGTTTTTTTTTAAAAAAAAAGATGGTAAGTTATTTATTATTCCACCTCATCAGAGAGGCCCAGAGAAGGGAAGCAAAGGCAGAGAAGGAAGAGTTGTGAGCAGATGAATGATTTTGCTTAGAGGACTCTGCGCGATGGACAAGCCTGTGCATTGAAGGAGAGAACGATGAGCCACTGGAAGACCCAGACCGGGTTTTCAAGTGAGGACTCGCATCACCTGGAAGAACCGCCTAGAAGAGCTAAGAGCAGGGTTTCAAAGAGGCCATTATTTCTCAGCAGGCTGCAAACTGTACATTGGAAGTCAGAGTCGACCCCCACCTGACACACTTTGGACCCTGAATTAGAGGTACCCCTCTGCCATGTTGAGTCAGCGTCCAGGGGAGTAGTGGTCAGAGGGGACAACCATGGGTTGGAGGAACACTTATGGCTTTTCTAGTAGACAGCCTACAACCCGCAGCAGAGAAGCAGTATGGGCTCTTGGTTTTTATAGTGTTTTTCCTGGGTCTCCTGGCGTCTCCTCACATGGCTGGTCCATCTTGTTGTGTTATAAAGGCAAAATTACTTTCAAGTTTAGAGATCAGGATCATGGTGAAGTGGTCATCGGCCAAATCTTTTGATCTTTCTTTAAGCAGAATGCTGTGAACATTGCCTCTCTCTTCGAAGGCAAACTTTTCCTTCAAGGGCCAGGTAGTAAACATCACAGGCTTTGTGGGCCATACAGGGTCTGTCACCGCTTCTCAACTGTGCAGCTATGGAGTGAAAGCACCCATAGGTGATAGATAGGTGAACGGATGGCGTAGCTGTCTTCCAGTAAAATTGTTCATGAAAACAGGCAGCCAGGAGGATTTCGCCCAAACAATGGCCAACTGGTGCTGTAAGGGGTCTTCGATGGAATGGAAACTTCTGTCTTGGATCTTAGTACATGGCAAAAGTCAGGGCATTATGCTCCGAGATCCTTCCCCACCCAAAACCAGAGTGGGGAGCCAAAAGGGGTGAATGAAACTTCTCTTTTCCCATTGGTGGTGATGTGGCTAGCCAAATGGGAGGAGGCAGAGAACGTCTTCGGGCCACTTGAGTGGTATCACTGCTCTTGTCTGGATGGTGCAGCCATTGGGATATCCAATGAGGTGGTGTTGACATGTTTTGTGTTGGTGGGTGGGGTGACCACAGTTTACTTTCTCCCCAGGACTTCCTCTTATTTCCTTCACCTTCTCATAGTCTGGAGGGGGATGCTCTGTTCTGTGTCCAATACTGGCTTTTCTGCCCAAGGTTTCCTTTTAACGGAGACGTCCATGACTTAACAGGTTGGGACCACCTGCACTAGCGGCCCTTGGAGGGCACTCCTATGCTGGTCCCACATGGCTCTGTTAGGGTTTGTATGCTTACATCAAGACCAGAACCACTGGCCCCGACTCAGCCAATTCCACTGGCATTGTTTTCCCCGGAAGAACTCAGAGAAACAGGGACGTGAAGCTGCATTGGGGTTGGTGGGGAGGTGGGTTACTGAGTTATCGGAAAACCCTCTTTCTAAGCTTATCATCAGAACTGTTGATTTCCTTCATTTGTGCACACACTCAGTCATTCATTTGTTTATTCATTCAATGCCGTGTAGGCACATGGTGTTCAAGCTCATCACGGGCCCTCTCGGGTTCACCTCCAAGGTGTTTTGTCAATGCCGAGCAGATGGGATAGGAAACTCTGGTCCCACCTTGTTAGGGAGGCAGGTAATAAGTGAGGTTCTGCTCACTTGTGACTTGCTGTCTGGAGGAGGGCAGGGGCCTCTGTTCCTTTGATGTCACTACATCAGGGTCATTGTCCCTCCCTTTCATGGAAAGGGGTATATGTGGGAAGAATGGGACATGAAGATCCGTAGGGTAAGGCGGACTTGATGCATAGGCATGGGAAATATATTTTTGTAATAGTTTTCACTTTCTAGACGTGTGGGTTAAATTCCATTAATCTGGAGTGACCCAGAAGAAAAAGCCTTTGCTCATTTTTGGGACTGGAGGTACCCATCTCTCACTTTTCCTTTCCCCTCCTCACTTGCTGTCTTCCTCTTTGCATATTTTTAACTTTTATAAGAGATGCTGTTCTTTGTTGTACTCAAAGACAGCTGATCCTAGTTTTGGAAGTAACTGCCACCAACCAGCCGTGGGGCCTTGGACAAGTCCCCCAGCCACCTGAGCTCAGGTACAGAGGAGGGGCTTGATCCACAGGATTACAAGGCCCCTCATGGCCACGCCAGGATGTCTGGATTCTGTCTGACTGCTGTGTCCGGAAGCATTAAAATTTATTGTCTTCCCTGGAGCCAACTCTTGCTCCATTAAACAGCCTGTCCCTGAGGCAGATGGAGCTGGCAAGGGGCCTGTCCTTAAAGGCAACAGGTTGGGTGCTGGCAGGCTCACAAAGGAAGTCTCCAGGGAGGTCGCCTCCCTGCTGCTGTCTGGGCAGGGGGTCCAGGGCCCTCTCACAGCCTGTGGGCAGAAAGGAGCCTGGTCCCAAGGGAGAAGGGATTACTGAGACAGGGCTGGGACGGGGAGATGCTCCCAAAGACAGACCCTGGGACACGTGGCAGAGGCAGCTTCACTCACTGGGATCTCAGGGGTGCAGTGTGTGGTGGGCATTGCTGGATGAGCTTTGGAAGAAAGACCTCGTGATACTACCACCTGATGCTTAGTTAGCTCCTACTCTATGGAAATTAGTTATGTATATAATTAATAATACCCGAGATAACATAGACCCTCCATTATACAGAGGGGAAATTGAAGCTCAGAGACCTCAAGAGACCTGTTCCAGGTGACTTGGCTGGGAAGTTATGGAGCTAAGATTGGAAGTCAGGTTTGACTCCCAAACCCTCTTTTCCATTGCACCAGCTAAGAGATTCTAACAGGTATCGAGGGAGGGGCTCTCCGTGGTCCTGGAGCTCAGGTGGATGCATTAGTTTCCTAGACCCGCCATAACAGATGACCACAGACTAGGTGGCTTGATACAACAAATTGATTCTGTCAGTTCTGGAGGCCAGAATTCTGAAATCCAGGGTTGGTTATTTTCGGAGGCTCCCCTGGAGAATCTGTTCCACGCTTCTCTTCTTGCTTCTGCGGGTTGCTGGCAGTCCTTGGTGTTCTTGGCTCGTAGACGCAACTTCCAGGCTCTGCCTTTGTGTTCTGTCTCAACATCGTCTCCTTTTCTGAATGTCTCTGTGACCAGATCTCCCTCTTACAAGGACACCAGTCATGGGATTAAGGCCCACCCCACTCCTGTGTAACCTCATCTTACCTTGATGACATTTGCAAAGGGATGAGCAGGGCCTGACCCAAGGCACTGTTGGAAGACTGAGAGAGGAGGCGGCAACTGGACAGGAACTCAGGTGGTCAAGTGGGCAGGGCTGGGTCAAGTGGGCAGGGCTGGGTGTTGAAGGGAGAGGGCAGGAGAGGAGGGATTACTTGTGGGATAATTGAAGGAGCCAGTAAGTAAGGAGGGTGGACTTTCCTTAGAAGGAGCAGAGGGCGTGACAGACTGAAAACCCTGTGAGAGAGACATGAAAGCCAGGTGACGCTCCCTCATGGACTTCGATTAGGTCTCCTCAAAAAAAATGTGCTCCTTGGACCAGTTCATGTCAAAGCTTCCTTCTGGCTCTAACATTCCAACGTGTCAGAGATTCTAAATCAGTGCAGGCCACAGCAGTCAGAGAAGGCTTCATGGAGGAGGTGGTCTCCCTACCTTGGGGGAAGGCTGTGGAGAGGCAAGGAAGCAGGGAGAACGTTTCAGGGGTGGAGACATACTATACAGAGGGCATTCAATCAGGGGCCCCGAAAGGACCTGCTTGGCTGTGCTGAGAACCTTCCTGGTATTGGCAGCTTCAGTCTTCCAATGCAATTACTGTCCCTCATCAATATTTCAGTCTCAACCTTCAGACAATGTCTCCCTCTGCCTTTTGGCCTTCCTCAGCAACCTCAGTAAATAAAGGGAAGAACTGATGTCACCTAGCTGGTGGGCATGCCTGAGACTGCTGGAAACCAAGCACCCAGTCCCTTCATCTGCAAATTGGGGGCTGTCATGTCTGTCCCCTCTCTCCTCCACTGTCCCTACAAAGTGTGTAACATTAATTCTGTCGTGCTGTGATCCCTGTCTCCCTTTAGACAGACACTCATCATTGTAAGTCCACAGGCACCAGCAGCGTCTCTAAGAGAGACTTTTCAAAAATTGCTTTAAGTTGTTGCTGGAGGAGGGGGCAGTCTGGGGGAAGGGGGTCGAAAAGTGCAGGCTTCCAGCTATAAAATAAATAACGTATGGGGGTGTGATGTACAGCGTGGTGACTATAGTAAATCATACTGCATTGTGTATTTGGAAGTTGCTAAGAGTAGGTCTTAAAAATTCTCATCACAAGGAAAAAAAATGTCACTATACATGTTGATGGATGTTAAGCTAGACTTAATTATGATCATTTTGCAATATCAACCAATATCAAGTCATTATGTGGTACACCTGAAACTAATATAATGTGGTCTGTCAATTGTATCTCAATTTAAAAATAGGGAAAAAAATTTTAATGGCGTTAAGCATCTGTGCGGTGACTACTTCCTAAGTAGGTTAGGCACATACCCAGCATAAAGAAACAGGGCAGTTAGCGTCTCCACCTGGTGTTGGTGCGGAGCCCTTGTCTCCCACAAGTGGGGAGTGAGTCTCTGGGCTGGGCTTGTCTTGCAACTTTGGGTTTGCCCCTGGGAGGGGGAGCTGGTGGTTCATCTATACCAAGCAGTGGGGTGAGGGGTGGGGAACACCGTGGTCCCTCTTTCTTCTAGCACTCAGGGCTCAGACAACTCTTTAGGCACCTTCATTTCCCAGCTGTGAACTCAGGGGTAGGAACATTGCTTTGTTTGCTTGTTTTTTAATCAATGTATTCTCAAAGCCCAGCACAGTACTTGGCATGTAGTGGATGTTCGACAACTTTACTTATCCACTCATTTTGCAAATACTTATTGAGCACCTGCTATGTGCCAGGCTCCGTTCCAGGCACTAGAGGTACAGCAGTGAAAAGCTGCCATTCCAGTGGAGAAGACAGAGTGTCAGTCAATAAACACATGTGTGGTCAGTAACATAATTTGGGGTAATAAAGAATGCCATTAAAGTAGAGTTAGGGAACGGAAAGTGGGAAGGGTATTTTGGAAGCAGCGGTTGAGGAAGGGCCTCTCTGAAGAGGTGACTTTTGAGCAGACACTTAAGGGATGCTAAAGGAAGAGGGTTTGTGGCAGAGGGAACACCAAGGATAAAGGCCCAGAGCTGGGAATGAGCTTCGTCTGTTAAGAGGAATGGTATGGCTTGGGTGAGTGGGAGAGGCAGGCAAGGGTTAGATCATGCAGGATCTTAAAGGTCAAGAGTGGGTGTTTAATTGTTTATAATCCAGGTTGGCGATGATCTGGATACATACACATCAAGGGCCTATAGGAGACTGAAGTAGTATTGGAAAGAAGACAAGGCAATTGTATTAATAATACTATTATTCTCAACTCCGCTTACAATTTACCCTCTGTTCATATGTAGACACATAGCTTTAGGGTTAACCTAGGAATTCAAAATGGCAGAACAATAGGGTTCATGATGCCTCCCAGGAATCCTGTCTTGTGTGGTGGGGTAAATTAGAACTCAAACATGGATCAGCATCAGGAAAGCATCTTGTGTGTGATAGGAGGCCAGGATGGTCATGGCCCAGCAGGCAACATCAGTAATTTATGGTGCTTCCTAGTTGGGTAGCAGAAAAGACAGTTGACTTGAACTTGGAAGAAGAGAAAAATCTAGTTTCAGTTCCTCTACTTGCTGAGTGATCTTGAGTGATTAGTCTTTCAACTTCTGCAGCTGATGTCCTTGTTCTGTTTATCCATAATGAATAGGGAAGCCTGCTGTAAACTATAACCGCTGTTCTAAAGAAGGCACTGGTCCTACATTTTGACTCCTCTATTAGTCCATAATACACTGAAGTTAGGGGCTGCATTTTATCCATCCCGTGTCTCTTGGACTTAGCAGGACAGTGGAAGGAGGTCTTTGGATTATTTTTTTCTTTTTTTGCATGTGTGTGTGTGTCAGTTAAACTCTGCTGTGGTTAACAGTGTTTCTTGGGGACAAAGTCTGGAACAGAAATGTCCCATAACCTGGAAGAAGACCCCTAGAATTGGAGCTCAGCCATTTGGGGGCCATGTGGCTTTGTACAGATTACTTAACCTCCTTGTGGTCCTTTCTCCCATCTGTGAGATGAGTAAGATGAGTTTATTAAGCTCATCTGGTATGTGTGAGGACTGGATGGGAAACACAAGGGTACGTATTATGACTGCTATTACACGTTCCCTGAAAGACAACGGCTTACAGAAGGTAGAAGGTCCTCTCTCACAGAACAGTGCTGACATGACTTGACTTGGAAGCTCCATGGTGTCAGAGGCCCAGATTCCTTCCATCTTGTTGCTCTGCCATCACTAGAGCATTGACCTTACTCACGTGGCCCACGATGGCTCTTCACTACATCTGGAAGCAGATACAGCCCTTGTGCTCCCATCCCACTGGCTGGAACTGGGTCACATGACCTACTTCTCACTGCAAGGGAAGCTGAGAAATCTAGTCTTTATTCTAGTTGCCCAAGTGGCTGCCTCAGTTTCTAATCCTGTGAAGAAAGGCAAGATCAGTTTTGGGAGGGACAAGTCAAGTCTGAGCCGCAGCAAAAAATAAGAGATATTTCAAAACCTTGAAATGAAGTGATTCAGGAGTCACTGGCAGCTTGAGTTGCAATTGATTTTGCTCAGCTGGAGTCTGATGGAAACAACACCCCATGTTTCTTTGTTGTTATTGTCGGGGAATGTGCTGTGCCGGCCCCTGTGCCTCTCACACACACGATTCCCAGTGAATCCTCACATCGGTCTTGTGAAGGCTGTCCCCGTATAGGGCCCATCCGCTCAAAACCTTTTACCTTGACTGTCTCCATTGTTCTATGCACGTATTCTTCAAAAATCGTAGTAGCCTTTTCTTGTACAAGTTTAATTTCAGCTTGTTCTAGCCACCCACAACTTGACTTCTCCACAATTAGTTGGCAGCAAATAAACCCACCTGTCTTCAGCACAGTGTGGCCTGGTTCTGGGTTTGGGGCAAGAACTGTGGGTGTTTGCTCGCTGTTGGTGGTTTTCAGCACATGTAAAGGGGGTTTTGTTGGCTTGTGGTTGGCAGGGACACAACGGGGCTCGGTCAGGCTCTGGAATGTATGTGGGGCTGGCGAACATGTGTCTCAGATGTCTCCGTGGTCAGCTCTTGCTTACCCTCTGGTGAGGCATTTGGGGGTCCCAGCCCTTCTAACATGTGAATGGAGCATGTTCTCAGAGCAGTTAGTTGAGATTCTACTATACAGAGACACCGAGGAGGCTTTCAAGGACAAGGCCAACTCCAAGGAAGGAGTCCCTTTTTCCAGGAACATTGTCCACCGGTCTCCCTCCAGCATCCCCTCCTTCCTGTATCTCTAAGGACCAGGACACCTCAAAATGGGCTGAGGCCTGGGTTCCCCTGGGGACCTCCTCTGTGTGTCTTCATGGCTCAGTAGTGACTGGCCATCTGAGGCATGAGGTCTAGAATCCGAATGCTTGGGTTTGGATCCCAGCCCAGCTGCTCTATGGCTCCCAATCTGATGCAGTGGCTGGAGCCACACGTGAAATAAATACCTGACGAAGGAATGAATGAATAGTGTGTTGCCTTGGGCAGGTCATTGCGTCTCTCTGTGCCGTGGCGTCTTATCTATAAAGTAGGAATAATAGTACGTGCCTCTTAGTGTTGTGCACAGGACCAAATGACAAAGTGCTCGGGAAGCCCGAATCACAGTGCCCAGTACATAGCAGGTGTGCACAAACCGGAACTGCTGTTTTTGTGTTTCTGTCCCCTCTGACGGCTCGAGGCTTTTGGAGCTCAGGTTCCCCTCCACGTTAATCCCCACCACATCTTAACCATTTTCTCCCCAAGTCTGCCAAGGGATGGGATTGTCCAAGTTGAGACTCAGTGATTGTTTGCTGATGTATTATGTTGCCCCAATAAGATATTTGCCTTTCACTCCAGGGGTTCCTCCAATGTTGGGGACCCAAGGCTTCCTGGTAGCAAGTGGTGACAGTAGTCAGAACTGCTGCACATGTCTCTGCGCTTCTTTCCTGGAAGGGAGTCTAGAGACCCCTTCACGTGGCCCCCATTTTTTAGGGCTTTAGTAAATTGCGTACTATGTATTAGTTTATGGCTCCAAGTGACACCAATAGTCCGATTCTATCACCGGTAGTCTAGGCAGGAGTCTGCAGGCAGTGGGGATGGGGTTGGGAAGGCTGGCACGAGGACACCAGGGCCCAGGGGAGTCGTGTGGGCCTGGCATCACCCACAGAGCAGTTGGAAGCCTGACTAATTAGGGCATTCAGCCGTTGGACATTTGTTCTCACCAGTCCCTTGAGATTGGGTAGGTCCCCAGACCACCTCTAGGAGAGAAAGGAGCACAGGAAACTGTTTTCTAGAGCAGCTGTCACCTATCCCTGTGCCATGCAAGCTGAGAGGAACTGGAGACCTGGGACAGAAACACCGGGACCCGTGTCTACTGAGTTTCTCTGGGGGGCAGGCTGGGCAACGTGGGAACCACATTGTGTTCCTTGGGGCCCGCTCTTTTGATTCTACTTCCTAGGCCCCGCCTCACCCCAGCCCACCGTGGTCTGTCTAGTGGGAAAAACAGGCCTTGGAAGCCATATGCTGGCTGTGTGATATTAACATGACGTTAACAGCATGACGCTGAGCCTCAGCGTCACTGTTGTAATGGGATTCTAGAATGTTCCTCAGACAGGTCTGGAGGCTTCCTCATGGTCCTCGTAAATCACACAGCTCTCTGTTTCCCCTCTTAAGTGCTATCTCAAACTCCACAGAAGTCATTATTGTCAACTGTATGAAATTCCACTTTCGCATTCCTTTTTTGAAGTTGCTTGTTGGTGGGAGGGGCTGTCTATGAAGTGAAATGCACTCATAACAGAAATAATTTTAGACTCTCACAGACGTTGTTATTGTGATTCAACAACTGTGTAAAGGTTCCAGGAAACCTGGGAAACTACTCCTCCATCTCCCCAGGTCTCGGTGGAGGAGAAACGTTGTGACCACCACCTTGGGGCCTGTGGCAGGTGCTTGCGGGGGCCTGGGGGCGTGGGTTAGGGAGAGATCTTCTCCATACGAATAGCAATTTTCCTCTATTTGCAGCAGAAGCACTGCTGTGAACCCAGGAGTGTAGCCTTTATAACTCCCTGCTCAGGGCATTTGAACTCAGGCCTCAGAGATTTTTAAATATGCTTCTGTTTGGGGACTTAGGTGATTATGCAGCATCTTAGACCTATCAGCGGGTCCTTTGAGCTGATCCTGGTACCAGCAAATACCCCTTCCATCTTTCCTTAGTGTGCCCACAGCAGACATCACCGGTGGTCCCAGCTCCCTTCTTCCTGCTGAACCAGAGGGGAAGCTTAGAGTCCTTGCCCCACGTACAGAGCCTGAGAAACACTGTCTTAACAAGGATAGGAATTGAGACCCAGAGTCCTAAGTATCCAGCTCAAGACAGGCCTCCTTGTTAAATGAGTTCAAACACACACAAACACACACATATGTACATGCACACACACACATACAAACACATACACAGTTTATATATACATACATACCCGTACAGGTTCATTGCACGTATATAAAGTTGATGTGTGTGTGTGTGTTTCCTTCCATACTTGTAAATCTGAGGTTTTCCATCAGGACCAATTCACCAGAGGCAAAATTTGCTGATGTCTGTGAAGAATAAAATGTAATATCACACTGAAACTTTCATAGCAACTTAAGCTGGCCAAGGCGAAGCTGCAAGAATCTTTGGGAAATTGAGCCATGCGTTTCTGATGGCCCACATCACCTGGAACAGGCAAAAGGCATCCAGGATTGAGGCTAACTGGCGAGTCGGGACAGTTTTGGGTAGGCAGGGAAGTGCAGTTACAAAATACCTTTGAGATTTAATCAGACCTGGCAGGAAATCCAGTCCTTTCTTAGAAGGCAGAAAAAGCTGTGTTTCAAATGATTTGCTTCTCTGCGGACAGAAAGGGGTTCCCTGGGGACACTGGGCTGTGCCATTGCCATTCTTTCCCTGCCTCCTCTTCCACTGCCTTGTGTCCTTTAAGATCCAGCCCCCTTCTCCAGGAACCTGTCCCACTTCAGGGTGCCCGCAGCACCTCGGCTTTCACCTCTGTTGAAATCACTGTCTCGTGTTGTTCTGTTCCCATGAGTTCTGGAGAAGGTTTAGAGGCTCAGCTCATCTGTGAATCTGTGGCTTCCCAGGACAGGTGACCACAGGGAAAGATCAGTGTGTCTGTTGCTTTTCCAGACCTGGATTCACAGGGGTGGGCTGCCCTGGCCCCAAGACTGGGGCTGCTGATTAGAGCTGGGGTCCCCTTGCCGTCTGGCTTGGTGGGTGGTTTGGGGCTTTGACTGCGGGGAGGAGCCAGGCTCTTCCTCACTGCGGGCTGTTGCTACCCTGCTGTATGGCAGCTACGGTTGCCATGGAACAGCCAGAGGTGCTGCCCCAGTGGGCCTCTCCCCCACTGTTTGTGCAGGAGCCCCTCTGTTTGCCCCTCTCGCCCCGCTTTAGCCCTCGGCTCTGCCACAGGATGGGAACAGAGGGGCGTAGAGCAGTGAACGGGGCCCATTTTAATTGAATTCTGCTTGCCATGCCTTTACTGGTGAACTGTAAGTCCGTAACTGAGCAGAGCTCAGATGGGGAGAAAGTGTCTCATGGCTGGCTGCCTACTTGCTTCTCGAGACTTTGAAGGTCATCTTGACATTTTACAAGTGTGACCATGGGAATTGCTGATGGGACCTAGCAATACCATAACTGTCATACTTGGCTGTTACTTGCTAAATGTTTCACACGTACTAACTCATTTAAGCCTGAAGGCAATATCTTCTCCACTTTATAGATGAGGAAACTAAGTCTCAGAGATCTTAAGTCACTTTCCCCAGGTCACACAGTAAGTAAGAGACAGAGCTGGATTCAATGTGGCTTTATAGTCTATATTCTTAACCAGTATTCTATATTGTTTTTCCACCATTAAAATAAAAGTAGAAACCCACCCGTGGAGATCTTTAAAAAAGAAGTAGGTTATTACCTCTTAAGACAGTGTTCTCTTATATATATATAGCTACATTTAATAAGTATTTGCTTAAACTAAGCAGTTAAAAGTGTGCCAAGAACTCTTTAAGTGATCTCATAATAGCTCATTAATCCCATAACAGCCCTGAGAGGAAGTATTACTGTTATTCCCATTTTACAGATGAGAAAACTGAAGCATAGGGAAGTTCAGTAACCGATCCCAGGTCACAGAGCTAAGATGTGACCGAGCCAATATTGGAACCCATTAGTGTGGCTCCACATGCCACATATAAATAAAACTACTAGCTTATAAGTCAAAATAAGACAAACTTCTCTACTTGGTTATTCTGGTAGAAGAAATTCTAGGGATAGAGAACCCTCTTAGAGTAGCCACATTAGTTACCAGAGCTCAGTTTATGAGACCCCTCAGTTTTTAGAATGTGTTATACTCAGAATGAAAAAGAAAAGGTGTATGACAAATACAACCTGTTGAATTTATGTAAAGGAGCAGGCATCAGGATTTGTGGACAGTTTCCTTACAGACAAGTCTCCCTCACGTGCTCTGTTTTCTGTTCTGAGCAGTTATCTTTAAAACTCAGCAAAGAGCTGAGGATGTCTGATGCCATTTTGTAATCGCCTTAACGTGTAGCTGTGCAGCTGAGCACATCACAGCAAACACATAGGACTGATGGGAAATCGAAGTGCTATGCCCAGGATAGGAACATAATGAAGGGGGGAGATTCCAGGCTAGGAATTTGGGGTACTTCTTCATTGGGGCACCTCCAAGGGACCCAGACTGCACCTTATCCATCCACCTGTCCCAGCTCATGAGCCGCTGGGAGATCAGTCATGGCGTGGAAGGTGATGGGGGTACAGGCAGTGGTGGGGTGGGACCACTGATGACATACACTGTGTCGTGAGCCCCCAGCGCCTGGCTTCCCCTTTCGAGGACCAGTGCTCAGTGCAGCCCTCTTGATTCAGCTTCGTAATCTTACTTTACAGTTGGCGAAGAGGACAAGATTGCGAAAGAAACTCCCTTGGCCGTCAAAGCACTTGGCCGTCTGAGCAGACCCTCTCCACAATCTACCACATGGCTAAACTCAGAAACAGTTAACGGCCTGGACGTATCTGACAGCCTGCAAAACCGACACGCCCTGTGTTTGATCCCCTCAGCGGTGGCTGTGGAGTCTGAGATGAGCATGTGTTCTGGGCGGATCTAAGTTAAATCAGCCCCCTTGCCCCTTATTCCTAAAGGGTTAATATCACAAGAGCTGGTCTCAGGTGTCTGTCTCTCCTCCACCCACAACCCTGTTTATTCCTCTCTCTATCACCTTGGCGGTGGTTGTTCTGGTTCTAAGAGAGAGTTGACTCATTTTTAACATTTAACAAGCCTCCCCTCCCACCAGTAGGTGTGTGAGCAGTGGGGGATTTTACCAGCTGTGAACCTTCCGTGCTCCCAGCAGATTCTCCTTCTACTTTCATGGTGCTGTGCATCCAGCCTATACCTCGCGCCTTCTCTGTGCCCCATCTACTGCCTTTCTCACATCAGGAATCAAGCTGGATGGTGATGGGCCTGGGGCGACTTCAAAAAGCGCTGCTTTCCTTCCTTCCAGAAAAATGTGCCGGGCGTTAGTGTTGCAGACAGAGAAGTGAGCACACAGGGTCCTTGCCCTCAGGGTGCGCATGAATTTAGGGGAGGCAATAGTATGGATGTTACTAATTGCTACTGTTAAGTGCTCAGGACGTGCGAGGCACTGTGGTTTTTCTGAAGGATTTCCTCTAATTCTCACAACAGCCCTGTGAGCTTAGGAATTTTCTTTTTATGTTAGAGATGAGAAAATGGCAAGAATAGATCAATGGGCCCAGGTCACATAGCGAGGAGGTAATGGGCCTGGCAGTCTGTGTTGAGCAGACAAACAATATTGTTGTTGTTATTATTATTATTATTATTAAACAGTTACTGAATGCCTACTATGTGCCATGTGTTAAGTGCTTACACCTACTCTCTTTCAGTCTCTATGAAATGCTACAAAGAGGGTGTGATCAGAAGGTCATGATTTGCCAAAGATCACGTGGTAGGAAGTAGCAGCCTGGGGCTGACCCTGAAGTTTGATTCTGGAACTTCCTGGTTGCAGCAGGGCAAGATTTATCATCAAACCTAGCCACTCATTAAAACAGTGGTTCCTAACCTTCCTAAGGCCGCGACCCTTTAATACAGTTCCTCATGTTGTGGTGACCCCTAACCATAAAATGATTTTCGTTGCTACTTCATAACTGTAATTTTGCTACTGTTATGAATCGTAATGTAAATATCTGATATGCAGGATGTATTTTCATTGTTACAAATTGAACATAGTTAAAGCATAGTGATTAATCACAAAAACAATATGTAATTATATATGTGTTTTCCGATGGTCTTAGGTGACCCCTGTGAAAGGGTCGTTCAACCTCCAAAAGGGTCGCAATCCACAGGTTGAGAACCGCTGCATTAGAGGGAAAGGAAGAAATGCTAAGTAGGACCCCAGGAGCACAAGCACAGAGGGGCATGATCCCAGGGTGCCTGTGTTCTGCGTTCACCCCAAGTGGGATGTATAAGCCAGTCAGCAAGCATTTTCTGACCGCCGGCTATGTGCCAGGCACTGTGGTCCCAGTGAGCAGGACAAGGCAAGGGGGCTATGAGGAGGTCCTTTCAGGTAGAGGTGAGTGCTCTGAGGAAACACACGGGATAATGGGATGGACGGGTGCCTGAGAAGGCCTCCCACAGGTGGGGACACTTGACACGTCATCCACATGATAATCTGGGTTAAGAGGGGCTTGGCTGAGGCAACTGAGCACCGAAGGCAAAGAAAGTTCTAGAAGCAGGAACGGCTTGACAGTTGGAAGGAACAGAAATTCCTGGACGTGTTCTGAGATCTGTGGGTCTCTGTGGCTGGAAGGTGACGTTCAGTGGGGTGAGGTGGAGTGCAGTCTGCAGACCTTTCAGCCTGAGACACCATGTGGCTCCCTCTGAGGGAGCAGAATGGTTGGGGCCCCTCCTTTATTGAAAGGTACCCCCCGTCCTTCCGTCTTTCAGAAGTGCTCTATTATTATTTGGTAAGGTATCCCTTGGTCTCTCGCATGGAGGGTGGAGAAACTCACATTTGAAGTCAAAGGGTTGGCTTCTCTACACTCATTCTTGTCACCTCTAAGCCAAAGGGCCCTGGTTTGTGATCACAGGGTGGATGGCATGAATGTACACATTTTGGTCTTTTTTTAAATAATAAAAGTGTGATAACTGTCGTCTCTGAGATTTGTCCCCTCCCAAGCACATCCACATGCAACAGGTCGAGAAACACGGTAATAGTCACGCTTCTTACCTGCTCACTGTGTGCGTCCCATCAGGTGAGAGGCGTCTCATTGGGTTGAGTGCTTTTGTTACATTAGCCCTTTTAGACAACTCTGTGAGCTGAGTACTGTTTTTATTCCCACTTTCAAGAGGTGGAAGCTGAGGTCTAGAGACATGAACTACAAAGAGCCCAGGACACACGATTGCAAGAGCAGGGCGGGTATCATCGCGCCCATTTTACAGAAGGAGAAGACTCAGGTGCAGTGATGGAAAGGATGTGGAAGAGAGGTGGGACTGGAATCTAGGTATTCTGGTTCTGGCTGATGGTCCACTAGCAGTGTACCTTGTGTATAGTGTGTGCCTTGCCCTGACTTGTTCAGGGACTCAAAGTCAAGGGTCTCCTTGAAGTGGGAACACAGCCCCGGGCAGCCTTTACCTGGAGAGCAGCCACACCCCTCTGGACATTTCTAAAGCCCGTGCAGAGGCTGGCTCTTCTTCATCTGTCCTGTTCTGTTCAGCCCATTGTCCCCAGGCCCTCTAATGCACCCCAGATTTCCCCAAATCACCTGGGACTCTTAAAAGGACTATTTCTCGGCCTCGGGATAGAGCTGTTGGATCAGGATCTGGATTGCGGGGCCCTAGAATCTGCATTGACCTATCCTGGCTGGTCCAGAGAGGTTCAGTTTGGAGCTCCACTGGTCTAGGCCTCAGTATGAGACCCTGAGAGGGGTGGAAATGGCTGTGGATTCACTCTAAGGTTCCAGGCAAGATGCTTAAACACAGGTCGTGGTTTCTTTGGCCCGGGGAGAGGCTATTATATCATCAGCCCCAGGCGTTTGGGGACGTGCTGGAAATAGCGTAGTGGCTGAGTGTTTCTATTTTGCATCAGTGTGATTAGGTGTGTCTGGGGGACTGCAGCCTAACTTTTTTTGTTGTTGTATCTTTTTAAAAAATTGTGGTTAAATATAGATAACATAAAACTTACCATTGAAGCCATTTTTATGTGTACAGTTTAGTGGCATCAAGTACATTCTCATTGTTGTGCATGCAGCCCAGCCTAGAGGGCTCCTTTTGGAACACTCTGGGAAGGAAGGGCTGTGCACACATGGGGTGCTTAATAACTGCTTGCAGATGGGGGTTATTGGGGTGATAGGGTAAATTATTGGGCACTAAGTAAGCATCCCTGCTTTTGACTTTTTTATGAGCAACTTAACCTCAGTCTGAAATGGTGAAGGAGAGGCTGTTGAATGCTCATTTTCTATTTCTGGGCCAGGCAGGATGGTGAGTTCATTGTCTGGTCAATGCCAAGGGCAACTTCCCCTGTCTCCCCTAATTCCCAGCAGAATAGAGGATATCTCTGTAAAAAGTCCAAGTTTCCCTCCTCTGTGTGTGTTGGTAAGAGGCAACCCACGGTCATGACTGGGACTAGGGTTTCAATGCTGCCGACTCAAGACCGATTTGGTTGAGAACCAAACAAATGGGCCTTTTTATATTTAAGAGCTTTTTTTTTTTTTTTTTTAATATGTATCAACAAAAGATCTGTAGACAGTTTTGTTATACATTTCACACTGCTGACTTCATAAGTGTAAGCGCACTCATGACCCATTTACGTTTTTTGGTGCATTTGGGTTTATTTCTGTGGTTACCACGCTCTGAGGAGGCCTACAAAAGCTGGCCTGTTCGTGGCGGAGGAGTTGCCAGTGGAATTTGGGTGAGCCTCACGGCAGTGGGGGAGGGCAGGCATCAGCCAGTGGACTTAGTCACAGAAGTATTGAATTTTGCAGCGGGGAGGGATCTTGTATAGAGTAACCTCCCGCCCCTTATTTAAAGATGACATTGAGGCCCCAAAAGAGGGGTGGGTCCTTTCCTCAGTTCATAGGGCTAATTAATAGTTAAGAACTCAGCCCAACACTGGTTTCCTGGTCTCCTGCCCACTGACTTTCCAGCACATCAGACCTTCCTAGACCTTGAACTCTGGCTTCGGCTGAGTAGACGGCTTGCAATATAATAAACTTAAATATAAGTTTTCCTGAATGAAAAAGTCTTTCCAAATTCCTTCATATATTTTGTGACTTCTCTGCTTTTCTTTTCCTGTGTGTAGGTAAAATCCACCTTTGCTTCTATTTTGAGTTTCTTTCCCAAGATCTTTATCTTCTTGATTACATTTTGGACACCACCTCCCTCCCCAATGCCTCTGCTCCAGTGAGACCCTTGGGTGCATTGGCTCTCTCTCCAGGATGGCAGCACAGCTGGCTGAAAAGTGGGAAATTGAGTTATCAGCTTTCTGGCGTGGCTTGTCCTTCTGAGAAGCCTGAAGTCCCATCTGATACTATTGTATTTAGTCTGGGAAGTGATTTGGATGTGAGCTACAGAAGGAACTCAACAGAGCTCTCTGTGATAGGGATTCTTGGGGAGGCCTTGGCGACTGGCTGTATTACTTGGACAAAGACCACCAGGTGAGAGCCAGACCCCCTCACATTCCCGAGCAAAAACTGGGAATGCTCTGGGCTCTTTTGACATGCAGACGTCTCAACTGCAAAGTTGGATTAATTAACTGACTAAATCCTAAATGTTTATTGAGAACTTACTTTATGCTGGCTCCACTCAAAATACAGGATATGAAAAGAAATTTAACATGGTCTTTGACATAAGGGAGAGGCATTGAGTAGGTACCCAGAACCTATTAAGGGGCTTAATTACATGTTTCTGTTTCCTTGTTGCCCTTAAAGAATGAGAGATGCTATGGAAAACAGTATGGAGATTACTCAAAATTTTTTTTTAATGGAGCTGCTGTAGAACCCAGGAATTCCACTCTGGGTATTTACCCAAAGAAAACAAAACTGCTAGTCAAAAAGATATATGCACCCCTGGGTTCATTGCAGCATTATGTACAATAGCCAAGATATGGAAGCAACGTAGGTGTCTATCAATCGATGAATGGATAAAATATGATAGATATATACAAAGGAATATTACTCAGCAATAAAAAGCAGAATGAACTCTTGCCATTTGCAACAACATGGATGAACTTGGAGGATATTATGCTAAGTGAAATGTGTCAGAGAAAGGAAATACTGTATGACTTCACTTATTTGTGGAATCTAGAAAACAAGATACAAATAATAAAAGAGAAGAATGAAAGAGAGCTGCTAGAAGAGGAATTGAGGCACTTAAGACCTCGAAACTTCATTGAGGGCCACATCTGTCCTACTTCACCTCTGCATACCCAGTGCAACATGGATGCTCAACGGATATTTTTTTTCTTTTTAAAGATTTAATTAAATTTTTAAAGTATATATTTTGGATTATATTGTTACAGTTGTCCCAATTTTTTCCCCCTTTGCCCTCCTCTGCCCAGTACTCCCCTTCCCTCCAGTAATCCCACCCCCCCTTAGTTCCTGTCCATGAGTCGTGCATATAAGTTCTTTGGCTTCACACTTTCCTATATTATTCTTAACTTCCCCCTGTCTATTTTGTACCAAACAATTATGCTTCTTAGTCTCTGCACATTTTTGCATTTCTCCCCCTTCCCTCTCCCAGCTGATAACCCTCCAGATGATCCTCATACCTATGATTCTTTTCATGTTCTGGTTTGCTTACTTGGATTTTGTTTTTATTTTTTAGATTCAGTTGTTGATAGTTGTGAGTTTGTTGTCATTTTAGTGTTCATAGCTTTGATCTTTTTCTTAAATAAGTCCCTTTAACATTTCATATAATAGTGGCTTGGTGATAATGAACTCTTTTAGTTTCACCTTGTCTGGGAAGCACTTCATCTGCCCTTCCATTCTGAATGATAGCTTTGCTGGATAGAGTAGTCTTGGTTGTAGGTCCTTGCTTTTTATCACTTTGAATACTGCTTGCCAGTCCCTTCTTGCCTGCAAAGTGTCTTTTGAGAAATCAGCAGATAGTCTTATAGGCACTTCTTTGTAGGTAACTCTCTGCTTTTCTCTTGCTACTTTAAGATTCTCTCTTTATCTTTCACCTTTGGTATTTTAATCATGATGTGTCTTGGTGTGGTCCTCCTTGGGTCTAGCTTGTTTGGGACTCTGTGCTTCCTGGACTTGTATGTCTATTTCCTTCACCAAATTTGGGGAGTTTTCCTTCATTATTTTCTCACATAAGTTCCCAGTTTCTCACTCTTCCTCTTCTTCTTCTGGCACCTCTATGGTTCAGATGTTGCCACGTTTAAAGTTGTCCCAGATGTTCCTAAGCCTCTCCTCATTTTTTTTCAATTCTTGTTTCCTTACTCTGTACTGGTTGACTGTTTTTTTCTTCCTTATATTTCAAATCATTGATTTTAACCCATTGGTTTTGTGTGTTTCCCTTCATTTCATTTAGCATAGCCTTTACTTCTTCCCTTATGTGTTTGCCATACTCAAGCATATCTGTGAGGCCTGTAAGCATCTTTATCAACAGTGTTTGGAATTCTGCGTCTGTTAGGTTGTCTATCTCCTCATCTGTTAGGTTGGCTATCTCCTTGTCGCTTAGTTCTCCCACTGGAACCTTGATCTGTTCCCCCTTTTGGGTCATACTTCTCTGTCTCCTCATTTTGACAGGCTCCTGTGTTTGTTTGCCTCTGTGTCTTAGGTAGAGCTGCCGCATCTGTTATGTTGTAAGGGGCAGAGCCTTAGGTATTCATCAGTACAGGGCGACCCATTTCACCACACTGTGGTGCTGTATGTGGGGGAGGGGAGAGAGGGAACAATGCCACTTGCTCAGTACTTGCTCCTTTTCCAGGCACTTCTCCCACTTTTGATGGGACTGGAGCCTCTCTAGTTGTTTTGGCCATCGTTCCCAGAGGTGGTGGGTCTATGGACGTTCTAGAACCATGGGGGCCCTTTAAACAAGTGGACTCTACTGGGAGACCGGCAGTTTCTTCCTTCGCCCCAACCCCCACTGGTTTGCACAGTCAAAGGAAATGAGGCTTGATTTTCCTTGACGCTGGGACTGTGAGCTGTGTGGTCTGGTCAGGAGCTGGGAACACTCCCCAGGTGTCTCTCCTCATTTTTTAAAATGTGTGACAGCGCTTTCCACTGGCCTGCTGCTGCCACCACCACTGCCTCTACAACACCACATCCTCTCCGCCCCTCCAACCTGTCTGGATGCGTATTTCTCCTTTATATCTTTGTTTGTTGGACTCCCATGCAGCTCAGTTTTCTGGAACTTCTGGTCGTCTCTAGTTTTGAGGCAGTTGTATTCCTTCTTAGTTGTAAAGGGAGACCCAGCGTGTCTGTCTACGCCTCCGTCTTGGCTGGAAGTCAATGGGTATTTTTTCAATGCACAACTCTCTCTGCTTTTTTTAAATTGTCATGTGGGAGTCAACTGTTGTGTAGAGAGAGTAAGACTGAACTTAGGTCTGATTTACCTGGGTGTGAGTCTCTGCTCCACCTCTTGACTCTGTGCCCCTAGACAACACACTTATGTCCCTGAGCTTCCATCTCCTCATCATAGAATAGGGTTGCAGTGATTCATCTTGGGACCAGGGGCACATCACTTAACCTCTCTGACCTCATGTCTCTCATCTTTAAAACAAGAGGCTGTGAAGATGAGTGTGGAAGGCCCGCTGAAATAGACAGACGTCTAAACAGATAGTCATTATAATCATCCCCGTGTTAGGAATCTACTTACTGTTTTATTTCAAATGAAGTTTAAAAAAAATAACTATATTCCAACATGGGGGACTTTTTTAAAAAGATTAAAATACTTTCTTTTAGTTTTCATTGTCATTGACAGATAGTGTTATGCTAGTTTCAGGTGTACAACACAGTGACCAGACATTTATATAACTTACAAAGTGATCACCTGATACGTCTAGAAAGTCAACGTAGGTAACTTCCGGTTGCTAGTGTGCTGATTCGTCCCCTGGGCTATGCCCTCAGGCTCCCAGTTCTGATTCTGTTGTTCGCCTGTCCCCAGCCAGCCATCGGCAAGGTCACTTGAATAACTCTTCAGGCCGAACATAATTGGAAATAAAAGCTAACTTCCAACAGAAGTTCAACAGTGCCCAGCTGATGGGATGCAATGTGTTGGGTCACCTGCTGCTTCTGAGTGGTCTACCTCACCACTTTCTCCACCAGAGTAGATACTCAAAAGGCACACGGAACCATTGTTTGGAATGGAAGACCACAGGCAATGGTCACATAAGATCAGCCCTTAAGGAACTGGTCTCTTGTATTTCTGATAGACATTTTGAAGAAAAAAGGCCTGAACTTTGAATAAAACTATTTGCCTTCTGCTCTCATTGTTCTTCAGTCACATCAGTTGAGGACTGAAGCCAGAAATCATTTGTGATGTTTCCCCCATACATGATAGATATTGGGGATAAAACACTTTTTTGCAGTTTCTGTTAAGAAAGTGGAGGATTCCAGGCTGAAGCCAGAGGATAAAAGAAAATTGGAAGTAAAGATTGGTTTCTGGATTTGACTGAAGTTTCCAGTGCTATTCAGCCACAGGAAAGCCAAAAGCTATGACTATGTACAAGCTGGTATAATAAAGTTTAGGACATTAAAAAAGAGGTTGGGGGGATAATTAAGTCAATTAGGTTAGAGGTTAGGCTGCCTATTTCCAAATACCATGAGACTCAATTTCTTATTTTGAGTTCAATTTTAAATCCTTCTGCACCATGGACCAGTAGATTGTGGATAATTAAAAGAAGTATGAATGAATGAATGCTTGGTGTCAGATATCGTTGGAGAATGGCAGGCAAATATGTAACTGAGTTGTCTACCTCTAAGCTTTCTGGAAGCGTAAGGAGCCCGATTTTTCTTTCCCTATACTTGTTATATTCTGCTTCTCTGATGCACCTGGCTCCAGATTATATTTGTCAAGAAATGGGTGCTCAGTCCTCGGAGGCTTCCTGCTTCAGTTGGAAGGAAGTGGGACTTTCATATTTCTTATAGTGACTGCTAGAGCAAACTTCTCAGAATTTTAGGTTCCAACATGCTCATGGTGAAAAGCAAGCAAAGCCCTGAGCGCTGACATTTATTGAGATCAGAAGGAAGTGAGACAAAAGTGACCTCCCTGCTGGTTCTGTGACCCTACCCTTCCTATTCTGTCCCAATTTCCCTCTCTGCGAAGTCACTCACCTTTGCCCTTGGACATCCAAGAGCCTACTTCTCTCGTCAGCCTTTTTCATGCAGAACCTCTCACAAACTGATGCTTCCTGAGTCCTGCTCCCACAAATGTTGACCTCCTTTAGTGTCTACTGGAAGAATAACCTTGATAGTTGAGAAATTTTTATCTCTGTTTGTTTATTTCTGGTGGTGTGGTTTTTCAAATCTTGAGAAAGCTGGTTATTATTCGATTTAGTGACCAAAAACTGGAGATTTACTAGAAATCATGATTTAAAGGAGCATCGTCCAGGATTTGTGGCCTCGGCAAGAACTGGGGCTGTTATTAGGGTTAGGTCTCATGATAGTGGGTCTTGCTGAAGACTCACCATCCCAGTCTGCTCTGATGGTCACAGGGCATGGTGGCTTCCACTGCCGTTCAGGACACCGGGGCAGGGACCTTGGCATGGTGGTGAATGGCTTGGGCATGGGGCTGTCATGTCGGCCAGTTATCCTGGAGCTGCCTGCCTGCACCTGAATGAGCCCTATCTCTGGTGTCGTCCTCCAAGCGTACAGGGCGTTTTGATGCTGTGGCACTTTGCCATTTTGACTTGAAGATATTTGTCTTGGCTTGGAAAACAAAGCATTACATTTGTGGCAGATTGGAAAAGGGAAGGAGGGAGAGAGAAAGAGAGAGAGAGAAGGAAAAGGAACATACTCCTGGGGGTTTGGACTTTAAGATGCAGGATGGGGTGCGGGTGGGGGAAGGCCCATGGATGTGTGAAAGGAGTCAGGAATGTGCTTCATCATCATCACCATCATTTCTTATTTGATCAAATCTAAGAAGACTGCAATTGTAAGATGCATCCCTATTTCAAAGATGTTAAAAAAACATGAAAGTAACATGTAACCGTGGCTGGCCATGTGTTCGATGCTGTCATCTCGTATAATCCTCTTAATGGCCTTACAAGGCATGTTCTCTCCTTATTGCCATCCTGTCAGTGAGAAAACGGGGACACAGAAGATCAATCACTCAGCTGGGTCGTGGGTAGCCAGGACCGAAGCAGGAACTCTCACACCCTCAGCCACCTTGCTCTACTCCCTGGCAATGAACTTCACACTGTTGTCCCCTGTGTGTGTTTGAACACTTGGATGTCAACACTTTGACCCTGCTGTGTCAGACAGATATGTTGACTCTGCTCCATTACTTTTATGAAGTAACTTAAACCCCATTTCCATGTTTTCACATTCCTACTCTTACTCAGGATGGACCCAGAGTTGTGAACTGCAGCTTTCTGTGTGTGTGCTCACCTCCCCCTCCTCTCCTTCATCAGCTCGATCTCTGTTGCTAACATTCAGAGATAACAACCCTTTACCTGCTATATCTGGCTGTGTAACTTTGGCAAATGCCTCTCTGAACTTATTTATTTCATCTGTAAAATGGGAATAACACATGTTCAGGATGGTCACAAGGAAGGGAAGATTAAATAACATTTACTAAAGTGCCTGGCATTCAACATGGCATGTAACGGGAACTCAGATATGTTCTGCTTAGTCTCCTGTCCTCTCTGGGTCACCCAGACAGTAGGTGGCCACAAGCTCGGAACTAGAACACTTTCTAACCACCCGGACACTTCTCATAAATATAAAAAGGCAGGTGACTCTTGTATCCTCTTGTAGCTATAACTGTTTGCAAGCCTGGCTGGTTTTGAAGGTGTTTTTATATCTGAAACCAGACTGAATATATATGCTGCACCCTGAGAGGTCATGCCTTCCTGCTTATTGTGATGACAAGGGCCTTGTGCCTGACTTTCTTACTTTTGAAAGAAAGATGGGACTCTGACTCTATATTGTTACAAAGCTTTTTTTTTTTTTTTTTTAAGAAGTCTGAAAATGCTCAACATTTCCCTGGGGGAAATTACACTACAGTAGCTGTGGTTCTTTGTTTCCCCTCCTTGGGTTCATTCACATCCCTCTGCATATCTTCAGTGGGACGATAGAGTGAGGTTCAGCGTTGCGTCTTGGATTCACTAGGAGAGAAGAAGGGAGGGGAGAGCTGAGGAGTGTGGGCATGTTTAATAGGCTACAGCTGCAGTGCTCTTTCCCTCTGACCACATTTCCAGCAGAATGACATCTGGGGCACAGCACAGCTCGCACACAGCCCCTGGCCCAGTCTCCCTGAATCCCCTTCTTGCTCTTTTCCAACACTTTTTATCGCCCGCATCTCTGAAGGCAGCAACTTAAGTTATCCTTAAGAAACTTACGGTTCTGGGACAGACAAAAACTCGGCACACTTATTGTGCTCTCAATTTTCAAAGCTTTATCAGGGGGGAAATAGCTACATTGGTGGCTACAGATAATTCTTTGGTTTTCTTTAGGAAAATCTCAACTCTCCACTTACAACTCCCCTGGCTTACAGTAGCATCTTTAACACTTATGAGTTGATTTTGGACTTCTGGTCAAAATGGAGGCATAGGCAGACACGCATCGCCTCCTCGCACAACCATTAAGAAGGATCACAACTAACCTCAAAACAAAAACCACCCAGAACTGCCAGGAAATTGAACTGTATGAAAGTCTGACAACCAAGGATTTAAAGAAGTCATCTACATCCAGACGGGCTGGAGGGGCGGAGACAGGGAACTGGGGTGGAGAGGATGTGGTATGGGGCAGTGGCAAGGCGGTGGTGGCCAGTGGCATGAGCAGTCCCACATGTACATGTGGTAGATAAAAATTGGGAGGGATATCTTGGAAGTGAGCAGTCCTAGCCCCAGGCCAGACCACACAGCCCAGGGTTCTAGCAACAGGAAGATAAGTTCTTATTACCTCTAGCTGTAAAACCAGTAGGGATTGGGGCAGCAGGAGAAACTGCTGGTCTCTCAGGAGAGTCTGTTTAAAGTACCCACATGGTCCTAGAACATATGCAAATCCTCCCACTCTGGGAACCACCACCAGGATAACAGCGAGAAAGGTACCAGTCGCATACAGGAAGGGGCATGAAGTGACTAGAAATGGGGCAAGTGCTGAGCAAGTCTCCAGCAGCCAGGCAGCAGCATTGTCCCCTCTCCGACCCCTAACCCACAAACAGAACCACAAAGCGGTAAAGCGGGTTACCCTGCCCTGGCAAATACCTAAGGCTCCACCATGTACTTAACAGGTATGCTAAGACAAGGAGTCAAAACAGTTCTACCTAATACACAGAAGCAAACACAGGGAGGCTGCCAAATTGAGGAGACAAAGAAATATGGTCCAAATGAAAGAACAGAACAAAATCCCAGAAGAAGAACTAAACAAAACAGAGATAGCCAACCTATCAGATACAGAGTTCAAAACACTGGTGATTAGGATGCTCAGAGAGCTCATTGAGTTTGGCAAAATCGTAAGGGAAGAAATGAAGGCTACAGTAGTGAAATAAAGAAAAACCCACAGGGAAACAACAGTGAAGAGAAAGGAGCCGGAGTTCAAATCAACAATTTGACATAAGGAAGAAATAAACATTTGATCAGAACATAATGAAGAAACAAGAATTCAAAAAAAAAAAAAAACAAGGAGAGAATAAGAAGACTCTGGGACATTTCCAAACGTGCCAACATCTGAATGATAGGGATGCCAGAAAAGGAAGAGCAAGAAATTGAAAACTTACGTGAAGAAGGAAGGAAGGAAGGAAGGAAGGAAGGAAGAAAGGGAGAAAGAAAGAAAACTTACCTAATTTGGTGAAGGAAATAGACATACAAGTCCAGAGAGTCCCAAGCAAGCTAGACTCAAAGAGGATCACACCAAGACACATCATCATTAAAATGCCAAAGTTTCAAGATAAAGAGAGAATCTTAAAAGCAGTAAGAGAAAAGCAGAGTTACCTGCAAATGAGTTCCCATAAGATTGTCAGCTGATTTCTCAGAAGAAACTTTGCAGGCAAGAAGAGACTGGCAGGGAGTATTCAAAGTGATAAAAAACAAGGACCTACAACCAAGATTTCTCTGTCCAGCGGAGCTATCATTTAGAATGGAAGGGCAGATAAAGTGCTTCCCAGACATAAAGCTAAAGGAGTTCATCATCACCAAGCCCTTGTTCTATGAAATGTTAAAGGAACTTGTATTAAAAAAGGAGATCAAACCTATGAACATTAAAATGGCAACAAACTCACAACTATCAACAATTAAATCTAAAAAAAACAAAAACAAACTAAGCAAACAACTAGAACAGGAACAGAATCATAGGTATGGGGATCATTTAGAGGATTATCAACTGGGAAGAGGAAGAGGGAGAATAGGGGAAATGGTGCAGGGATTAAGGAGCATAATAGGTTGGGACAAAATAGACAGGGGGAAGTTAAGAATAGTATAGGAAAGGGTGAAGCCAAAGAACTTACATGCACGACCCATGGACATGAACTAAGGGGGTGGATTGCTGAAGGGAAGGTATGTACCAGGCGGAGGGGAACAAAGGGGGAAGTTTGGGACAACTGTAATAGCACAATCAATAAAATATATTTTAAAAAGTTTATTTAGATCTAGCATGATATTGAAGTCACTGTTTTTAAGTGGGAAAAATAATACAGAGCATGGAAGAAGCAAAAAAGCCACTCTAATAATTGTTTTTATTTTTTTATGTGTGTGTACATTTACCTAGCTGAGATCCTGATCCTCATGGCATTTTCAATCTGCTGCTTTAACTCCAGCCCCTTTTCCACGTCTTGTTGTCATTACCTTTAGTAAGCAACACTATCATATTCTGAGTAGTTAATATCCTGTGATTTATTAATGATGTACCCAAGTGAGCTATGATTTATGATGTTCTCCCTCTAATCTGGGACATCTTAGAGTGTTTACAATTTCTGGCCATTGGAAGGGAAATGTTAGAGTAAACATCTTTGTGCATAAATCTTTTAGCTTCTGTTCAACTTGATGTCGTTTCCCAAGAGGAAAATTGCTGGAGTTGAAGGCTGTAAACATCTTCACAGCTCCAGCAACGCAGTGCATATGGGGCTATTTTAAAATTCAGCGTTGTTCTCTCTTAGCATCTTGGGCCAGCAAAACATCAGGAGAAAATAATACAAATGGACAATTAGAGAGAGAATTCCCATCGTTCACCTATCTAGACATGTGGAAATGGGTGGCTTGCTGCCTTAGGAGGTTCCAGCTCTTTATTGCTGTGAGCGTGTCTTTTGCGGTGGGAGTTTGTCTCTTTCGTGCTGTCTCTTGCTTCTGGAGAAAAGCCACTGTCTGTTCAGCAGCCGCACGGCCACCTGCCGGGGCTGCCTCGCACTCACCTTGAGCAAAGCCAACATGCTTAGACTTCCATTGTGTACCACCAGCTCCTTCTGTCCGCTAAGTGACTCGTGAAGTAACGTGTGTATATCATGTCCATAACCGTGAGGTTTTGGTTGGTCTAGAAGACGATTTTGAGGTGCTCTCTTGGGGGGTAATGGTAAAAAGAAGGTACTGGGCATCGGGAATGGTAGCTAATTTAACTTAGCACTGACCATGGGCCAGGGGCTTTTCCAAGCACTTGACATGAATTAACTTATTTAATCCTACGATACCCCTACTAAGTGCGCATATTGTTGTCCCTCCTTTACAGACAAGGTCACTGAGGGTCAGGAAATTGAGCTTGTTGTAAAGGTCACTTAGGATGTGAACCGTGTGTATTAGCATCCTTGGGCTGCTACAACAGAGCACCACTACCTGGGTGACTTAAAACTACAGAAATTCCATCTCTCCCAGTTGAAGACGCTGGAAGCCTGAAATCCAGGAGTGGCCCAGGCTGTGCTCCCTCTGAAGGGTCTTGGGGAGAATCCTTCTTCGCCTCTTGTTCGCTGCTGGTGGCCCCGGCAGTCCTTGGCATTCCTTGGCTTGTAGCTGCATCACCCCAATGTCTGCCTCCACCTTCAGTGAGACTTCTCTGTGTGTGTCTCTATGTCCTCTCCGCGTCTTATGACTCGTCATTGCATTTGTGGCCGGCCACCCTAGTCCAATATGACCTCACCTTAATTTAATTAATGACATCTACGAAGACCATATTCCAAATTAGATCCCTTTCTGAGGTTCCAAGTGGACCTGAATTTAGCGGGACTCTGTTCAAGCTGCTACACCTATCTTCACCAAGTCACCTTTCTGCCTTCTAGGGTAAGGTGTAGAGAAAGCAAAGAAAGCAGAAGCTCAGGCAGGACCAGCTTTTGCCCAGGTGACTTGGAGAGACACTAAAGATGGCTGACCATCCCCTTGGGCCTTCAAAGAGCCTGTGTGGTTGGGAGGAAGGGGAGCGCTGTGGCAGAGGTGGGGTTGCTGGGCACAGCCTGACTGTGTTATTGTGACTTGATCATGTATGGAGTTGAACAGCCTTCTGTACTGGAGGGAAGAGGGTAGGTTTGGGGTTAATGCCCTGCCATGCTCGAGGAGCTTAAGTAAATGTTACCTAGAATATTTCCCTTCTCGCGTTATTTGGTGTCTCTGAAGCTGCGGGAGGACCCCAGAGGCAGATCTAAATGTCTCCAAGTCGTAAAATCAGACATGGGGCACCAGCCACAGAGAAGAAAGTATTTTGGCATGTTATCTGCATCACTGTAAAATAAATTTATAAGCATTCCAGGGAAAATGTGGGGGAGAGTATAAAATTTCTCCAGGGGAAAGGGAGGGTAAACGGAAAGTAAGTGTACAATGCTCATAATTACTCATCGAAGGTGTGCAGAATGAAATTAATATGATCTGGATTGCCGGGGCTGTCTTTCTTGTTTTATTTAAGCGAACATAAAACATAATTTATAAGGGCTTTCCTAGGTTAACCGCCAACTTCAGTTCCTTGAACTGTGTTTTTCCACAGGGTTCTGCATTCTCAACAATACAATCCATCCACACCGTAAGGGTTTTCAGGAACAGAATTTGAGCTGAGCCTGGGGTCAAGGCTGTTTCTTCTTCTTCTTCACCCTTAGACCAGCCTCAAGGTGCCAGTTGCTGTTAATTCTCTGTTGATGTGAGCGTTTTTCTGTCATTGAGGTGACAATTGTGTACAAAAAAGGCTTCTGAAAAAAACTAAAACTGCAAATCTAGGAAGCTATCCTGTAAGTTAAGAATCTCTCTCTTCTACTCATAAATATAGTAAATGCTAACAGTTATATTTAGCGTAGCCTTTTTAAAAAACAGTTTTTTATGTTTTGATTACAGTTGATGTACAATACTACTTTCAGGTGTACATCATAGTGATTAGATGTTTATATAACTTACGAAGTGATCACCCTGATAAATTTAGTATCCACCTGACACTATACATAGTTATGACAATATTTTTAACCATATTCTCTATAGATTAGCGTTTGATTCATATTGACCCTTTAGTAAACTTAATCTTTAACATTTTAAATTGCATTTAAAATGTAGTATATTAATGTCCTTTTTGAGTACTTCAGTTGTCTGATTGCTCCAACATTACATGTAAACTTAGAATATTTCAACTTAAAATCTGAAGGCAAATAAATGGTTTAATTAAATCTTGCATATTTGTATTGTAAGGTAGCTCTACTCAGATAGGTAAAAACATATGAATCTTCAGGGTTTTCTTCTTAAACATTTCTGTACTTATTTTTCATAATAGCCATATTGAAATATAATTTACATATAAAATTCACCTATTTTAAGTGTAAAAGTGAATGAATTTTAGTAGGTTTACAGAGTTATACAACCATCACCACGACCTAATTTTAGAACATTTCCCTCACTTTATAAAGAAGCTTTGTATCTGTTTAGCGTCCCTCGCCATTCCAACCCCGGGCCTTGGGCAGCCCCTCGTCTGCTTCCTGTGCCCGTTTTGGACATTTTCTGTACTTAATTTGAAATAATGTTGGGTTGGAATTTTAGAAAAACAATTTTGCCATTTCACACAATTTTGGGGTTACTGCCTCAGTGGCCTGAAGTTTCTTTATGATTCAGCCCCTAGCCGGGGAGCTAAGCTCTGTCTCTGCGTGGGGGCTGTGGCAGAGCCCCCACTGTGACCCAGACTCAAGGCACTTACCCCCTAATTCAGATGTCTCCCCACAGAAGACATCAGGTGGCTTCCTTCCATTCTGATTCCTTGCCTGTCTGCTGGGCTCACTGCTCTAAAAGTTAAAGTGAGAGCTGACTGAACACTCGCGAGGGTCCCTGGCTCCGAGGCCGCATATCTGAGGTCACGCCCAACAGCCGTGCTGCCGTGACCACTGATCGTTCTCACAATGCTCGCTCCGTGGCCACCGGCCACGCGCTCACGCAGCAGCCTCCTGGCTCTGCCTCAGGTTCACGCTCCGTGTTCCCCAGCAGGACGGTGTAGAGAGCAACCTCCCAGCAGGGACTTACAGATCTCGGTCCGTAGCAGCGATGTGCATAGTAGCCAAAGGCGGGAACCACCCTCATGTCCATCCACGGGTGACCAGATAACCAGAATGTGGTCTGTACATACAATGGAACGTGACGCAGTCTTAAATAGAATGAAATTCTGGCACGTGCTATAATGTGGTTGAAACTTGAAGGTTCTGCGTGAAACAAACCAGGCACAAGAGGATAAGTACTACAATATGTAATTACACTTCCGTGGGATACTAGAGTAGTCAGTTTCATAGAGACAGACAGTAGCGTGGTGGGTGCCAGGGGCTGGGGCCAGGGGAATGGGGAGTGATTGTTTCATGGGGACGGAGTTTCCGTTTGGATGATTTAAAAAAAGTTCTGGAGTTGGATGGTGATGTTGGTTGCACAGCAGTGTGAATGTACTTAATGCTGCTGAACTAGACACCTAAAAATGGCTAACATGCTTAATTTTATGTTATATATACATATTTCTACCACAGTTTTTTTTTTTTTTTAAAGCAAAACCATATTTGTATTATTCTCTGCCTTGAAGCTCTTATTCAGAGCCAAATGGATGCTTTCCCAGTGTGGCCTCAGGTCCTGTGTGGAATGAGTTAAGGTAGAAATAACGGGGTGAAGATGCCTCGGCCTAGCCACACCCCCTTTGCAGCTGGGTGCTACACGGCCCTTGTAGGGACATTTTCTGCCACACCTTCCACCTAGTCCCCTGAGCTCACTGGCTCTGATGGGACTGAGTTTTGCCCTCTCTCCTTCAGATTGCCTTGCAGGTGCATCTGCTATGCCCCCCACCCCCTTTTTCCTGTCTGGCTGGTCCAGCATTTCCAGACCTTTCTGAGATTCGAATCCCCTAAGCTGTTTGCTCAGCCCTCAGCTCCCAGGGCTGCCCTCTGGGAGAGTTGGAGTCAGAGGCGCCAGAAGGGAGCTGGGATGTTATGGTCTCTGCAGATACCTCAGATGACTCTTACAAAGAAGAGTTTGGAAATTGGACTAGGATAACTGTATTTCAAAAATTGTCTGGTTTCCTATCTTTTCGGAGAAGAGCTTTCATTCCTTCATGCATTCACGGGTGCCCTGAATTTAGGCACTTTTAGGTACTGAGAATATCACGGTAGGCCAGGCAGTCCAAGTCCCTCAGCTGAACAGTCTTGTAGTAGTGATGGGCAGGGGTCGATGAAACATTGAGAATAAAGAGTCTGGAGGCAGGAGTGCCTTGAAGAAGAAAAAAACAAAGCAGGGGAGGGGCAGGTAGAAAGAGCAGACAGGCTATGTTAGATTCTGTGGCCATGGAAATGACTTTGGATTTTGTTTTAATGTGGTGGGAGGGCTGTGGAGAGGGAAGATGTTGTGCTCTGATTCACATTTTGAGATTATCTTGGCAGCTGATAGAAAATAGAGTAGGGAGGCCAAGGTGGCAGCAGGGGGACCAGTTAAGCGGTCTTTGTCCTGGCCCCAGGGGGAGGGGGTGGTGGCTTGGACCAGGATGGTAAGGGTGGAGATGCGCTGATGGGCGGTGTATGATGAAGGAGAGGGAACCCAGAAGGACTCCTGGGTGTTGGGTCTGCACAGCTAGGTGCAGCAGTGGTGGGTGGCATTTGCTACAGTGAGGAACGTGGGGGAGAGACATTTGAGGGGTGGAAGTCATGAGTTCTCTTTATATGTATTTATTATATTCAGCTCATAAACAGCCTCAGATTGAATGAACACTTTTACCCGTGACTCTTTCAAGATATCTAAGTTGGGGGCTTTTAAAGTATGTGTCATGACCCATTGGTGGGTTGTAAAATCAATTTAGTGAATTAGGACTCATATTTAAAAAGAGAGAACAGAAAATATCATTATCAGTCTATCACATGTAGTAAGGATAAGAACTGTTTCACAAAGCCTTTCTTTCAGATCAGTATGTATATTTACGTGTAAACTAGGTGCAGAGGAGAAAGGGACAAGGACAGGAGTCAGGGAACCCTCTTTCTAGCCTCAGCTCTGCTTCTAACGAGCTGTGTGACCTTCAATGAATCACTTGAGCTCCTGAATGTCCACTTCTCCACCTATAGTCTGGGACTGGGGACAAAGTGAGTTCCACTGGGTTGGGGTTCCTTAATTTTGAGTGTCTGGCCCCTCCCCTCCCTTCCGCTCCATTTCTCTCCCTTCATCACTCCATCCTTCAGTGGGTGGACTGCAAACCCTACTGGCCAGAAAGGTCATTTTTCAGTTTTGCGTCTTTCCATTCCTCTTGCTTAATCAGGACCATTTCTTAGGGTACTTTTTTTCAATCATATACAGTTGTCTCTTGGTATCCATGGGGGAAATTGGTTCAAGGATTCCCCCTAGATACCCAAATCCACAGATGCTCAAGTCCCTTACATGAAATGGCATAGAACAATGTATCTCATTTTCTTTGGTTGTGAGCAGGTCATTGGACCAGATTGTCTCTTAAGGCCCTTCTTGACTGAGATGCACCAGATTCTGTACTCACCTGTTTGATTGGCAGCTGGTTTGCGCTTTGGCAGGGACCCTGTGCTCTTCGGGAGTAGACATGACCCTCTGCTCCGGGCATGTTTTAGCAGATAGGCCAGTATCATCCAAAAAAGGAAGGGGGTTGCCTGCAGAGGCCACTGATTTTGGCGAGTGTATTTGATGGCCCGGTCTTCTCCAGGCAGGTAAATGTTGTAATGTAGACAGTATATTCTTCAAAGCTGAGATTCAGAGTCCCTCAGTGGCAGGTTTCTATGACAATAAATCTCCTAGCTTTTAGATGAAGGCATATCTTTTCTCTTCCCGACTTATACCAAGTGCATTCATCTAATTCTCAGATTTATACACTTGACCTTCATCTACCACAAGTTTAATTCACTTTAGCCCCGCAACCACCTCCCAGGCTGGGCATCAGGAGCTTTGAGGAGCTTACAGTAGGCAGAGAGACTGACATGGGACTTAACTATAATAAAGGTTCGGGTTATTTCCCAATGAAATCAAGCTCCAAATCCTTCAGTATTCTTTAGTAGTGGCTTATAGGGGCTCTAATAAGGAGAAGCGGATCTGGGAATGGTTTTGAATGGCTCTGGGCTGTCCCTGTTCGGGGACTGTGAGCTGGAAGGAATAGGAAGTCGGAAAATGGAAGTTTGATAATAGTATTAATGAAAGCTTAGGCTGAACCTGGCCCCTACCTCAGTGTTTTGGGGTTCTGGGGAGGTCGGCTCTAACACACATGTGCTGAATGTCTGTAAAGCACCCAAAGATCCTGGTTAGTTGGAGAACGCTGGGCCCCCATTCAGAACTGCCTTTTCGCTTGGCCTCTTCCAGGTCTGAACACCTCTAAGCTGTGGCATGGCTCACTGCAGAGAAGTCAGGGGAAGCGTGCAGGGTTTGGATCCCAGCTCTGCCATTCGCAAGATGCGTCACTGGGCAGATTCTTCAACCTCTCTGAGCCTCAGTTGCCTTGTCTTTAAAATGGGCGTGATACCACCTACTTCCAGGATGGTCGTGAGACATAGAGGGGACTCTAATAAAGACTAACATTTGTCGAGTGCTTATAGAACTCATCCAAGGCACCTCGCAGTTCCACAAGAATGCATCGTACTTATTTTGCTTTATGTTTTTGTTTTAATTCCTTTGACTGAGAAGGCCATTGAAATAATTTTGAGGAAGTCTGTTAGGAAAGAACATGCCATCCTGACTGGTGTGGCGCAGTGGATTGAGTGCCAGCCTGCAAACCAAAAGGTTGCCAGTTCGATTCCCAGTCAGGGCACATGCCTGGGTTGCAGGCCGGGTCCCCAGGTGGGGGTGCGTGAGAGGCAACCAATCAATGTATCTACCTCTTGCACATCAATGTATCTCTCCCTTTCTTCATCCCTTCCCCTCTCTTTGAAAATAAATAAAATATTAAATTAAAAAAAAAGAACATGCCAACTTCGTTGTTCTCTTACTGTGAGTAAGTGGTTTGACCTGAGATGCTTTAGCAAAGAAATATCTTTAGTTTTTTGGTTTTATTTTTCTCACTTGACACAAATGTGCTGAGTTCCTCCTATGTGCTAAGTACTTAGTTAGAAGGCAGATAGAGAGCCCAGCCCCTACTCTGGGCCCTCTAGCCATTCTGTCTTCTCCCTGGACCTGTTTTGTTTGTTTGTTTGTTTGTTTCCATGTACAAAAGGGCTTATACGTTCTCTTCATTCATTGCTAATTCAAATTTGACATTTGTCAATCTACTCCAGAGAAAAAGAAACCCCACATGTCCAGTAACGAGAGCACTTGGTTTAGCTCAGTTTTATCCCCCCGAAAAATGAATGGCATACAGGAAAGCTTTTAGAAAACCTCTTCCAAGATAGTAATAATTCAAGTTTAATATTTTGCTACTGTTTGCAGTTTAATCATGTTGCATCTGTTTGGCAAGAAATGCTTTTGTCTGGGGTGACTGACCGTTTATAAACATGCTCTCTGTTGATTTTGGGATGTGTTTTCTCCTCTGAAAATGAGCAGGAGTGGTCAGATGCTGCGTAAGAACCCTTCAGACTCTGAACATGAGTTTTGAGTCTTTATTCTTTGCTGGGCAGGAGCGAACAAGGAAAGCTAAAACCTGGGCCTATCCAGGTACCAGAATATGTCACCCGCACGCGGGGTTCAAAGTGCCTTAGATCTCTTAAGATAAAAGCAAATCTGCCAGAGGTACAGATTCCTGAGTCCTTACAGTTTTTTTCTTAACACGTCGTAGTGTTGATGAGGACATATTTACCTCTATTTACCCATCAGCTTCAGGAGAACCGCTTAGGACTGAGCCAGTTCTGTGCCCAAGTGGAACGTGAGGAACCCTTGGCCTTCCACGCCTCCCTCCCGCCCCTCCCCCTCATTCTCCTCTTTCCTCCAGGTCTGAGCATTCCTTCCAGGTTGAGCCAAAACGCAGAGGAGAGCGGTGGCCCAAAGGGCGCACCAGACTCAAAAGAAGAGGTTCGCAGGTGCATCAGGGAGAGGGTGGGGTTCTTCCCGTTCCGAGACCTTCCAGCCCGGATCCCCTCCAGTGGAATTGCAGGCTGGAGTCCTGGGTGGAGACTGAGATTAGAGGTTTCTGTTCCAAGAAGGGCCTGTGGCACCCAGGCTTCCCCAGAGCTAGAGACCCTCAGCTCTGCTTTCTGTAAGGCTTTTTGTGGGGGAGGCGAGTCCCATATTTATTATTCGTAGTAGATGATGATGACGTTTTTCCATATGAAAAACCTAGTGTTTTCAACCAGGACTCAGGCCTGTGGCCTTTGGCTGTGGATTGTAAACTGGGAAGGAATGGATGGGACGTCTGTTTCACAGCCAAGATCTGCCTTTCGTTTCACAGCCTCTCCCGTCCCTACAGGTTTCTCTCTCTCCCTCATCACTGCTTCACTGCCACCGGTCCCCTGCCCCTCACCCCTGCCCCTCATACTCTACTATCCCTCCAAGGTCGCCTCCCCTCCCACCCCCCGCTTTTCCAGGATTATATAACCAGTTCTCAAGGGGGACATGCTTACAAATGAGGAATTTCAAGTTGGAAGGGACTTAGAGATCACCTGGTTTTACCTCTTCTGCCGGCCAAGGAGAAAGCTGAGGCCCAGGGGAACCTTGTTCAAGATGAAGAGCAGAGCCGTGGGACAGGATCCAGGCCTGTGACCTTTCACATGGACGGTTTTGGGTGCCGTGTAGCAGGCTATTTTACATTGTCCTTTAATTCCCATAACTACCCTAGGGTATAGGCATTATTGCTGTATTTTATACTTGAGTTTCAGTGATTAGGTCATTGACCCAGTGTCCCAAGATGAGTTGACAGTGCAACCAGGATTTGAGTCCAGTTCTGGTTGACTTCAGCTCCGGAACTTTCTCATTCCAAGGGGCACTGCCAGGTGACCAACCTGTCCCGGTTTGCCTGGGACTTTCCTGGTCCCAGTCCCCGGCAAACCGGGACAGGTTGGTCACTCTAGTTTCAGGAGGGTGACCTCCGAAGGGGGTGGGGGAGAGCTGTGGCATAGTGCATTTCGGGGCAGGCTGTGGGTCCCACAGCCGCAGAGTGGGATGGCCTGTCCTTGCAGGAGGGGCCCCCTCAGAAGAAGCTGGGTATTGCTCGCCCTTCTTCTAACCCGATGAGGTTGACTCAGACATGGTCCCATCCCAACGTCCTTTTGACAGATGGGCCGGACTGTGCCAGACAGCATGAGTCTGTGCATGGGGAGAAAACATCTCTGGTACACTGCTGCTCCAGGCTCTCAGAACAGGATTCGTGCCCAGGCTGTTGGCAAATCAGGAGATTTGGAGAGTGTCTGAAGTCGGCTGGGTGTTAAAGCTGTTTGCCAGTGAAAGGGGTGGAGAGCTGCTTGGACCTGGGGGATCCAGTCCAGAGTGCTTCACGTTGAAGGTTGAGGGACATGAGAACATTGGTACTTGTGGCAGGACTGCTACGTGTAAAAACATCTTTGAAGACCATTCATTCTAGAAACAGATAGGTCTGTGTTTGAATTTGCTGCTTGCTCTGCCATTTGCTGGCTGTGTGATTTGGGGCAAATTACGTAACCTCTCTGGGCTTCTGTTTCCTCAGCTGTGCTCAGATGGGTACAGCCATCATTGAAAGTGGGGTGGGAGGGCAGAGGGGAAATTAAAAATGAAGCATAAAAAATAAATAAATAAAATGGGCCTTGGCTGGTGTGGCTCAGTGGATTGAGCACTGGCCTGTGAACCAAAGGGTCACCGGTTCTATTCCCAGTCGGGGCACATGCCTGGGTTGTAGGCCAGGTCCTCAGTTGGGGGTGAGCAAGAGGCAACCACACAATGATGTTTCTCTTCCTCTTTCCCCCCCTCCCTTCTCCTCTCTCTAAAAATAAATAAATAAAATCCTTAAAATAAATAAAATGGAATAAGGGGTACACTTCTTCTTCCTCTTCATTATTTATAACACCGGATTTTTATGAAAATTAAATGCAAACTGTGAAAAAAAAGCCTTAGCATTGTGTTGGGCATCTTAGGCACATGGTAAATTCTCAATAACTGATTATGATTATTACCTATTGCTGAATTTCTTAAGACCTGAGTTCCAGCCCTCAGAATCCCAAATGTCTTTGGTTTCATGAAATGCGCCAGAGGCAAGTTCTCACAGCATTTCAGCTTCATGTCTTTGGACCCAAGCTGGCAGTCGGCAGCTAGCCCCCGTCCGCCCCAGCAGTGGTGACAGGGCCCGCACACAGAACGAGCGGGCTCCGCTCCTGCCTCGCGAGCTGACTTTCCATCACCGGCTCTCCGCTCACTGGGAGTGAAGCTGCCACTTAAAACCGATGTGCTCGTCACCACAGTGAAACAAACACAAGGAGCTTAACTTAATTTTAGCTTCATTTATGTGTTTGCAATATACAGAACTGTTCCTGGTTCCCAGAAATCATGCTGGAAATTGAGCCAATTAGATTCTTCCAAAATGGTCTTCAATTTCATTGATCGGACTTTAGAAAGCAGACAACAAGTGTTGCTAAATAAAACTCGTGGTGGTGAGTGGACAGCGGAAGGCCACCGTTACATTCCTCAGGAATTCCTTTCTTAGGGCTTTTGATTACCAGACCTTTCATATTCAAAGAAAAAAAACAAAAAACAAAAACAACAGCAGTCTGATGCTGCTGGCAGTTACCTTCATATGTAGCAGGAAACAAGCTTTCCAATGCCTGTAAAGGAAGCCTTAAATCCTAGATTGTTCCTAACCCCCTGAGTACCTACTGTGTGCCAAGCTGTGTTCTAACCTGATGAATAAGGTGGAGAGGATCTGTATCCCCCATACCTAATGCCTGGCATATAGTAGGTGCTTGATAAGAATTTGTCAAAGAAGTAAGTTGAATGAGTATAACTGTTAGCCATCATATCACATCATTTGGATGACTCCTGTAACACTGGATTACATTTTAAATCACCTGTCCTAGCAGTGGCCAGCCAACTAGGTCTTGGGCCAGGAAGAAACCATTGAGATGTGTGGTGGATTGGGGACTTGACATTGGCCCAGGGTGGGACCTGAGAGCATGAGCTGCCTGTGTTAGACTCCTGCCTTCACCTCTTACTAGTTGTAAGACCTAGGCATGTTCCTTAAGTGCCTCAGTGTTTCCATCTATGAAGTGGGGAGAGTAGTGGTACCCACCCCATAGGACTCTTGTGCCAATTCAATGCATGAACTACTTGGTGTACCCCGAGTGCTCTTTAAACGTTAAATGCCATCATCTGCGTGTATTGGTTGCTCAACGTTCTCTGATGCCACTTTTCCTAAGACACATACAGTATCAATATACTCACACCAAGTGCATAATTCCAGCCCTTCCTTTGTCTCTCAGGCCTACAGTAGGGCCTCATTACTGTATGGGATATGAAGAGTCCAATAATCAGGTTTGAGTCTCAGCTTGGCATCTCTCCACCCATGTGCCCATGACCTTGTCAGGTACCTGAAGTTAAGGGGGGAGCTCATAGAGGTGATCTGTAAAATGCAGGTACTTCCTTTACTGTGTGAAGGCTTACACTTCACCAAGTGCCTGGCACACAGTAAGCACCCCATAAATGGTGGGATTGTTATCATTCCCATAAAAAGCACACAAGGCCCCTTTGGCTTTTGTGGCCTGGGGTGTCAAAGTTGGTTCATATGGCGCCCAGTGAAGTCACAGGCAGGGCTGCAGGAGCCACAAGGGCAGACGGTCTTGGGAAAGGACCCATGTTCCAGGCCTCACACGGTCAAAGCATTTTAAAGGCCTTGTATTAGAAAAATAAACCAATTAAATAATACTGCCCCCCATAAAAGCTGGTTTTTAATGGGTTGCACAGTGGGGTTCTCTCCACGGCGGTCCTGCAGCCACAGGTCTTGGTGAGCTGGTCCGCCACCACGGGAGAGGTTAATCTGGCATGGCGTGGGCATAATTTTACAAGTTTTATGGCTGGTGTTTCTCCTCCGAAGTGTTGCTATGTCATTGTGCACCAAGGACAACTTGCATGCTTTTAACAGTTTACCTCGTTTTGGGTGGAAATGAAAAATGAAGTAATAAATTAAAGAAAAACACAGCGTGGATTTTTTCCCCCCTCTTCTCGAGGCAAGTGTGGAGGACAAAGGACCAGTGTTTCCCCGATCAGCGATCAGCCTAATCAAATTTGAACGGCTTTTATGTGGACAGTTGCCCGCAGATCACCTCCTGCCCAGAGAGGGCCGCAGGCCACAGCAGTGTGTTGGGGCTCATACTGCTGACCCCAGAACACTGGGGGCCATTCCCTAGGGCAGGGGCCAGCAGACTGCAGCCTGGAGCCATATCCGCCCATCACCTGTTTTTGTGAAATGGTTGAAAAAACAAAAATTGAAGAAAAATATTATTTCCTGACACGTGAAAATTATACAGAATTCAGATTTCATTGTTCACCCGGTGACCTATTGGCCCACAGCCACGCCCAATCATTTGTGTTGTCTCTGTGGCCAAGTTGAGAAGTGACGGCAGAGACCATATGGCCCAAAGCCGTAACATCGTCTGACCCTTTAAAGAAAACGTTTGCTGGCCCTGCTCTAGGTGGTAAAGGAGGAGAGAGAAAACGCAGCTTCAAGTGTTCTGGAATTGATGAGTTACTGTCAGGGTTTCCATGGGGCTTAAAGTGACAAGTCTAAGGAGAATTGCATAGAAAAGGTAGGTTTGTTTACCTGAAGACCGCCCAGAAGTAATTGACTACTTATGGAGATGGCTTTTCTCACCTTTTGGACCTTAGTTGGTTTTGTGTGGCTTTGCTGTCAGAGGACGCCTGAGTCTGGCTGGAGGTCAGATAACTTCTCATTAGCTCAAGGATAGAGAAGTCCCTACCTCCTCTCCCAAGGGCAGGGGGGATGATTTTTGTTATAAATTATGAGCCAGTCGAGTTTATGATCTTGAATAGCTTCAGTAATTTATAACACACTTTTTATTTCGGCGGCCAAGTGGTTTCAGCATTCTGCGTAGAGTAATAACTCTAAATTTAATCTTTACAATCAACCCAGGGAGCCAGGCCCTTTCTTTCGTCCCCATTTTGCAGATGAAGAAACAGAGGTATTTTGCCTGAGGTCCCACAGCTGGTCGGTGGTAGAGCCAGAATCTAAACCCAGGCTGTCTGCTCCAGAGAATGTCCTGCTGTCTACTGGCTGCCACCCCGCAGGGGGTGAAATGTTTAGGCTCGTGAAAGGATCTGCTCTCTTGTTCCTCGTGCCCCTACCATGTCAGCGCAGAAGAAAATTGCCTCCCGTATGAGAAGAAAGCACTTGTTCATTCATTAATTTATCCCTCCTCCCTCCCTCCAACAAATAATTATCAGGCGGGGGGCTGTGTACACAGACTGAGGGTGTTTGAGAATAAGAAGAATCAAAAAAAGAAAGGAAACTTTTCCATTTAAAAATAGTTCTCAGTGTTCTCAGCACTGTTGGGTTTTTGAGACGTTCCCTTAATTTCCCCTCTTTTAATAATTGTGGCGGCCACTGTCTGTCTAAGAACATAAACCCTTATTCTTCGTGCTTGGAGCGGAGCGGAAATTCTTATTAAAAATAACCTAATTTATAAGAGGCTTTGGGGAGGCTGGGCCCCTGACTTACCCAGTGGGAAGAGCCCGCCTGGGTGGGGGGCCTGCACCGTCCTCGGGACCAGATGCCTTGGAGACCAGGAACAGGAGGTCATAACTCACTGTTCAGGGAGAAGCCTGTGGAATTTTAGAAATATCCCAAGTCTGGTGTCTGGTGTCGGTGCAACTCACTGTCTTGAAACAGCCTTTACAGTGTCTTTTGTGAGTGGCTTCCTTTCAGTATTTTAGATGCCTGTCTTGTTTGTTTGTTTGTTTGTTTTAATTTGCTGGGAAGCCTTTTTAGCCTTATTTCTGTCCTTCTGGGTGTGGAGATGCCTGAATGTTGGGGTCGTCAGAATGGCCCCGATGCCATTAGATAAAGGTATAGCTTTGCGAGAAGCCTGTAATCTGTCTTTCTTCCCCACCTGTTTCTTCGCTTCCTCTGTGCCTTTCTCTTTGTCAGACAGCAAACGTTTGCTGCTCAGTTCTGATGAGCCTTCACTTTCTTCCCTCAGTCATGCGGAGGAACCCCTTCGGCGTGGACATCTGCTGCCGGAAGGGGTCTCGAAGCCCCCTGCAGGAGCTCTACAACCCGACCCAGGTAAGCCCTGGAAACTTCCTTGTTGTCTCCATGCATTGGTCTGGGAAGGGGTTTGGGGGCGGGGAGGGGCGATGAAAAACGCCAAAATTCTCTTCTTTGGGGATTTGAGTTTCTTGCACTGCTGGCATTTTACCTCCAGTGGGTTCTTCTGTGTCAGACTTCTCTGTATAATGACTCTGAAATTCTAGGGGGGTTGGTTAGAATTAGAGCGATGGTGCTGAGTGGGCTTTCAGACCTGCCCAGGTTTTGAGCCCCTGAGATCCCCACAGGTGCCATTAACGGGACTCTGAAATCACAGAGCTGGCGGGCTGTGCAGTCTCCCCTTTGCCACCCCCATAGAAGGCTTGCATGGGGCTGAACTCAGTTACTAAAGCCCAGTAATGCCCCAAGAGTTCCACCTCGCTGTGCCATTTTGGCAAGACGCCCTTGTGGGGGGGCGGGGGGCGGGGGGGGCGTTTTTCTAAGTGACTGTCATGGTATAAAGTGAACTTGATTATGAAAAGAGTTCTCCTGAGCAGAAATAAGCACCAACCGAGGAAAAATGTCCTCCGTGGAGATCCAGGAGCAAAGGGAGTCCTGGTCGCCTTGATATGTGCCGGTCTTGATGTGGAGACTCCAAAGCTGGTCCTTTTGTGGGAACGTTTATTAGCGCTTGATGCTGAGCACTTAGTGACCCATCTGCTGGTCTTTAATCTATGTTAAGAAAGACAAAAAACAAACAAACAAACAAAAAACTGCTTTGGCCATCGTCTCTGAGCTTTGTTTTTTATCAAATTGTTAATTTATTGTTTCTGTGGACCAAGTTGCTTGGTGGAGGACAATATTGCTTGGTCCTCGAAGGTGCCGAATATCCAGAAGTCTTGCAAAGGGATGGGCCTGAGAACTTTCTAATCCCACATCTCTTCTCTGTCTCTCACCTGCACTTCCTTCTGGAACAACAGGCTCCTGAGTTCAGTCGTCACAGGTGGCCTGACCTTGTTCACTCCCTCCTCTGTTAGCCCCTAACTTGGCTTTGGAGTTCTAGCATGACTGGGCCAGGTCAGCCGGGGAAGTGTAAACTCCGAGGCTTCCTTTACTGGACTCTCTGTTGATTCAGCAGGGAGCTTGATATTTGGGTTTTGTTTAGTGCCCAACTAATTAGATTGTGACAGGCATGTCTCCCCGTCCATTCACACACTGTCCTTGGGTAGAGCAGAACCAACTTTGACAAAGGACAGGATTTCTGGCCAGCCATGCTGAAAACAAACTCATGCTCCTGAGATACAAACTACTTCCATCTTTCTGTTGACATCCTCTGTTCTCAGATCATTTCCCCCTTCAAAGCAGAACTGCCAGAACACTACTGCTTTCTTGAGGAGATTTTATGGGCAGCATATGGTATTCTGGGAAGAGCCTATTTCTGAAGTAGATGCCCCTCTGGAGCAGAAGTGCATGGGCTGTGTCTGTGCTGTTCACTGATGTAACCCCAACCCTACTGCAGGGCCAGGCTTATAGCAGGAGCCCCCCCCCCCCCAATATCTGTGATTGAAAAATGAAAGTCCAGGTCCAAATTCCTACTCCAGTCCAACTGGTGGGGCAGCCTTGCCTGCAATGATGACTCCTCTTTAAGGGCCGGTTTTCCCATTGCTCCGGAATGCTGGGAGGATGAAGTAACTCTGATGTGTCAGAGGCTGCAGAAATATGACTCACCATTATCATGGTCATGAGAATGGATTCAGTATTGGGAGTCTGGACTTTAGAGTCAGACCAGGTTCAAAGAATGGTTTCTTCATTTATGAGCTATGTGCATGTGGGCTAGATACTTAACCCCTCTGAGACGCCTTCCCTTCCTTTATAACGTGGTGCTAAAAATACGTGAGAAGACGTGCCCTTCCTCGGTGCTTCTCGTGGAGTTTCTTCATTCCCCAACTCATTCATTCATTCACACCTTCACCTGCTGTTACCAGCATCTGCTATGAGCAGCTCAGGGCCAGGTATATGTGTGGTTAGCCTTCCACATCTGGTTCCTTTTGCTCTCCTGGAATTGATGTGAGTGCATTGATCGGTGAGTAAACCAATTAACGGAGAAAGAACCTTCCTGGGTAGAGGTCACCTTTTATTTTGGGGGTGTAATGAGTGTTGTATGGGTGAGATGCTCATTTAGTGCCAGTAGCCTAGGACCTGGGAAGGAAGAGGGCGCTGGGGAGGCAGCTCTGGGAGCCATTTGTGAGGCTGTAGGTGGGTCAGTTACTGCCCCCCATCAAGAATGTTGTGGGCAAGCTGTCTGGCCCCTTTTGCTGGCAACCAGGATAATGTCCCTGCAGGAAGATCTCCCTGTTTCCTGGGATGTTGTCCTGGGATGTTTTTTCTTAAGCTGGTTTTCTTTACAAGCTGCAATTATGTTCCATTCCCACACGAGTCCAGTCAAGCGGCATTTCTAGGAGAAACTCTCTTGGTGATCCTTTGGGCTGCTGGGGGCTGGGTTAAGGGGAAAGGAGGGAGTGAGCATTCCTGTTGAGGTTGGTTAAGTTTTGAGTCCACAAGACACTTGAAACTTTGCACCTGATCAGGCTTGGTTGCGGTTTCTTGTGTTTCCCTATGGGCCAAGCCGTGGAAGCTGTTAAGCGTGGATGGATGTCATCCCGGAGGCAGATGACAACCCCTGTAATTGCTAGAGACCAAACTGTTCCTGGAGATGCCACATCCCCTTTTGATGCTGACTGGTTATTTGGGTTTGATATATGATGGTGAAAACAGCAACCGTTTATTTCAGACGATGAGAAATCAACACCACCTTGTTACCACGTTCTGATGCTGTAGGCCAGATGCTAATGTAGATGCTTATGAACATCTCATCAAAGGCGGATAAAAAGCCCCAAGCTAGATATTACACCCTCATTTTATGCATGGGAGAACTGAAGCTGAGAAGGTCATACAACTTGCCCAAGGTCACACAGCTAGTAAGAAGCAGAGTAAAGATCCAAACCCAGAACAAACTACAGATCTGGTTATCTCTGTGCTGTACTCACTGTCACCAGCAAAGTTCTCTTGGCAGGAATTACCCCTTCTGCCCTCCAAACAAAAAGAAAAAAAAAAATCATACAAAGGCTCAAAACCTCCCTTGGGAAAATTGGCTATAATCTGATTTTAGTGTCCAAGGTTTCTTCTTTTAGTGCCTTGCAAATGTCTAACCATTAAAAAACAATCGGTTAAAAAAAGTTTGTAGTTGATATTCTTAGAAAAACTGCACTCTGATGTCTTATAATTTTCCTGGTTCTATGCTGTCTCCTTGGCCCCAAAATAAAACGTAATTGCCGATCAGATCAGCTGGCGACAAGTCACTGAAAGTTCAGGAGTGTCCAACTGCATATTTGTGGGCCGAGCACATCTGTGGGCCGCCCCGGCTCAGCTCAGACTCTCGGGACAGAGCTCCGATGTCAGCCATTAATAGGGCATAATTGCCCCTAAATGCCAGCGAGGGCGAGACAGCTTGTCCTTCTGCCTCACCCACCTCCTGGTCCTCTCGTGGGTTCCCTGAAATCTTCACAGCATCACTCATGTGGTTCAGCCCTGCCCAGCCTGGTTCTTTCTTTAGCATTTATACTTGCTCTGTGATTACCACGTTCCAAGAAGACAGATGCACAGCCCGGGGGCTGAGCAGGAATCCATAAGCACTGAGCCAGGGGGCTTGTACTGGGTTCACTGGTCGCAGGCGTTCCTAGAGGTTCTCTGAGGGCCAGTCAATGTTTTGTTGTAAAACAATAAAATTGGACCCTTATTAGTCCATTCTTCAATGTCTTAAAGTAAATTTACATCTCCATAAGGTAGGCCCCAGGAAGAAAGATGGAGAGGAGAGAGAGACACTATTCACTGAATGTATAATACATATCAGTGACTATTCTAGGTGTTTTTCACACATGTCTTATTGACTTCCCACAACAACCCCAAAGGGAAGGTATCCAATAACCCCATTTTTCAGATAAGTTAGCCTCAGCTAACTCAGAAGGGCTGAGTTATTTGCTAGGATCACACAGCTCCTAAGTGGTAAGACTGAGCTGGCTGGATTGTGGGAAAGGGAGAGCCGATCACTTTATCTTTCCTGAGTGGGAAAACATTTCCTGAGGCTCTTTCCCAGTGACTAAGCTGAGACCTGGTATGTGCTCAGGATAGTTGCGAAATTCCCAAAGCCAGGGCTAAGGCTCCTGGAATGGCATGGAATGCACAGCAGCTGTCCAACAAACAATTGAAGGTTGGTTTTTTGAGTATTGAACCTGGTATTTGGAGAGGCCATTGTCTCCTGGCTGGAGCCACACTAAGCAGGCGTCACCTCCAAGACCTCTGCTATGGGACAGCACAAGTTGGTGAAATTCGGAAGATTCCATAGAATGTTTTAAATTGATAAAAGCTCGGATGTCTAAGGAGGGACCGGGAACTCTTCTAGTCCCAACCTAAATACTTTTCTCAGCAACACTTGCCAAAATGTGTTTCTCCTACAGGCATTTATAGAATAAACAAAGGAAAAAGAAATGGGGAAGGGGGGCACTTAGGTAATAGGACGTGATAAGTGCTGTGTGAGAGGCTTTTAGCGAAGTTATGGGAGAATCAAGAATAATTAACCCTATGCGGTGCAGGGCACAGTGGGGGGCTTTCTAGAGGAGGTGGCATTTGAGCCAGGCCTTTGAAGACACATCAGACTTCACCTAACAGAGAAGAGGGAGCAGCATCACAAAGGGGAGGAACAGCAGGGGCAAGGACCATGGGCTGTGGGATGGGCGCAGAGCCAGTCCATGGCACGTTTACAGAATGGCGAGGAATTTGTGGCTGGAGTTGGGAGCTGGTGGGAGACGAGGCAGGAAAGGAGGCTGCTAGCAAGTGGAGGAGGCTTATCCACTGTTCCAGGAGGCTTAGTCTTTTTGTCCACTGCCAGGGTTGGAGGTCCCAGGGAGCCCACAAGAGATGGCCTGCTGTTTATGAGCCAGCTTCTGCTTCTGACTCAGCCTCTCGTTAACTGTGGGGCTTCTCTGAGGCAGGTCGTGTCCCCTCGTCCCTGCAGTGTCCTCATCAATAAAACAAAGGGTTTGGACTAGGGTTCTCAACCCCTGCAGCCCAACAGGACCTCTCAGGGAGCCTTGAACAAATGTCAGGGCCCGGCCTCACACCAGAGATTCTGAAGTTACTGATTGGTCTGGGCCAGGATGTCAGTAGTTTTCAAAATGCCCGAGGTGATTCCACAGGGCAGCAGAGTTCCAGAGCGCTGGACTGGCGGGTAGGAAAGGGCTCCTCCTATTCTAAAAATCTTTGATTCTTTCTTTAAACCCGTGACATGAAAAGCAGCTCACAGCATATGCCCTGCAGCTACTCATGACCATTTCTACTCTCTTCCTCTGGAGCCCCATGTCGATTTGTGCATCCAGCCTCGTCCACTAGGGTGGAGATTGCATTTCTTCGGGTGCTTCCCGGGAAGGTGTGTGGGTCAGTGCCCTGAGCTCTAGAGATTCAGTCAGTGTTTTGTGGGCAAGCCCAAGAAGAAAGCCCCCAGGCAGAGGACTGGGAGGAGCCTTGAGTAAGGACCCTTGAGCCACTCCACTCACAGTCCTGTAAGAAGGAAGACCCAAACTTATTTCATGCCAGGTGTCTGGTGGGCACTTCTGAAGAATCTGTGAGAAGGGAAGAAAGGGTTCTCTGCCTTTGGAATTGTTGTTTGGGAAGAATGGTGCTGAATGGTTATATACACTGGGGAAGGCAGGGAAGAGCAGCCATTGTCCGGCCCCTACTCTGGTCAATTAATCCCTTCATTACCAACCACCTGGTAAATGACAAGTCCATCTAATTATCTTGCTTTGACCCAACAGCTGTCTACCAGCCGAAGAGGGATTAATTGATTTAGTTGTGGACTGGCTCCTTATGCAAAGATATTGCTTACTGTCTGCCTAGCAGAATGGCAGCTGGCTGGCAAAGATGAAATATTGCATTAACTTGATCTCACACAAAGCACTTGGGAAAGTGCTTCATTATTAATTGCAAATTACAATAGACGAGTGAAGCCCATCGCAAAAAACAGGGACAGTGAGAGGCCTCTTTCACTGTGGTCAGTGACTCCATTATTCTTGAACCGGGGAAGGTGCCCTGGTCGGATTTCCAATCAAGCCAGGACAGATGGGGACTCTATAGTCAGACATGATTTGGGTCAGAGGAAAGGGTTGGATGCTTGAAGGAACTGGGGGATCCCACCCCAGGTGTATAACCTGGGACAATTCCTTAATCTTCCAACCCTTGGTTTCCTTATCTGTAAAATAGGAGTGTGATACCAGTCTTGCAGGTTCATAAGATTCTAAAGCATGTCTAAAGGGCACCTAGTACAGTGCCAAGGGCAGAGTTGGTGCTGATCAGTAGCTATGAATGAGCTGAGGTGACTTCAGTAGCCTGGGACTTGTCATAAGGGGTGGGCCAGGCTGTTTGTGTGCTGCAGGCTCTCCAACACTTTGCAGATGCATACTTGGAATTTTGATGCATAATAAGAAGATAGATGATTTCCTCTTGCCTGGAAGCTCCTAGCTAGTCCTCATGAGCACTTCCTAAAAATGTTAATTTATGTTTTCTGTCTGGTAGACTCTGTTATTAGTAAGCTGGATGCGCTGATTTATAAGGCCACGAGGACATCTGTGTGTGTGCACATGCGTGCACCTGACCCACATCGTGGAAAATGGGCAGATACAGTTGTTAAGTTTTAAAGGCCTCCCGCGGTTGCGTTTGTCATGCCCCCCAGAACCTAGCTAAGTGCCCGGGTAATGGCTGTTAAATAAGGCCCGTTTCTGGGCCATGTTCGTGTGATGGCATTGATCTCACAGAGGGGTCCGCATTCATTCAGGCGGTCTTTATAGGCAGTTTTCTGTTTCAGGAAGCCTAGTTTGAGCCAGTGTGTTCAAATCTGGAGAATAAGCTCAGTGCCCTAACGGGGTTTTTCCGTGTCAGTCTGTGTGAATATAACCTAGAGAAGGGCATTTGAGTGACAAAATGACCTGGGTCATTTCCAAATGGTAACACAGCTGTAAAATCGGCCGTTTTCGGAAGTTATTTCCTAAATTACCCTCAATTATAAGAGGTCTCTACATAATTTGATTTTTTTTTTTTTTTTTTTTTTTTAAATTACACAACTCAAGGAGCTTCTCAGCCAGTTGGACTCAACCTTGTCAGCATGGATAGAACTGAAACAAAGTCCCGGCTTGTTCTCAAGCTCTCTGTGGGAGAGCCCCGACTGAGGGTGGACGTCAGCACAAGCCTCCCATCCCCCATCCCTTCGCCATGGTGAAGTCGGCCTGCATGTCTGTCTGGTGGGGAGAAGGGTTTCCTCTCCGCCTTTCCCACTAACTATTGTGAAATCTGGGACAGAGAGCTGAACCTTTCCTAGAACTGGAAACCTTGCTTGTAGAGTAGAAATAAAATAGCAACCGTTCAGTTATTAAGGATTAAATTAGAAAATATATAGAGAATTCCATGGTGAGCTGCTCAGTAAATTTGGATTTTAAAAAAAAATAATTGTTCAGATGAAACCTCCTTCAGGAAGCTCTCCCTGGTTTCCCCCCACTCCAAGCCCAGGTTAAATGTCCTTCTAGCATGGTGCTGCCTACTCACAATATAATATGACTCACACATTTAGTTTGAAATTTTCTAATAGCCACATTTTTAAAAGTAAAAAAAAGTAAAATTTATTTTAATGTGTTTCATTTAACCTGGTATATCTAAAATATGATCATTTCTACATGTAATCAATAAGAATTATTAAGATATTTTACTTGCTTTCATACTAAGCCTTGGAATTCTGGTGTGTATTTGACACAGCATATTCTCAGCTCAGACTGGCCATGTGTCACGTGCTCAGTGGCCCCATGTGGCCAGTGACTGCCCTATTGGACCATGTGGGTCTATAAAATGTTCCCTTATCTGCACCCTGTGCTCCTGTTTCCCTTGATTATGACACTTATTCCATGCCTTTGACATGATTTTACTAGGCTTTGCGCCCCTGAGGGCAAGTCTGAGTCTTATTTATCTTGGGGCCCCCCAAAACCAATTTTCCTGAAGTGTAAGGCAAATACCATGGAAGGGCTGCCACCCCGAAAGGTGTTGTTAGACTTTCTAAGAGTCTTTCTGGAGCCTAGCACAGGGCAGGTGTGGGGAGGTGGGAGAGAATAGTGCAGGGGGTGGGGTGCTTGCAGGAACTGGGGAAAGAGTCACGGAACCGGGAAAGGAATGCAGGGGGGGCAGGCGGGGGGGGGCTACTTAAGCCAGACTCGGGCCCCCAACACTTAGCCCCAGTTTGGCCATGTTCCTTCCCTCCCTCCCCTCTCCCGTCTCCCTCTCTCCATAATGGCATGCGGCACAAGTAGGAACTCACTAAATACATGTTGAGTGAAATGGAACTGAAACTTCATGGAACTGAAATTTCCTTTACACCCTCTTTCCCTCCCTCCCTTATTGTAAACCTTCTCTATCTGTTTCCAGGGCTGCTATGACAAAGGGCCACAGGCTGGGGGCTTAAACAGCAGACATTTATTCTCTCAGTCTGGAGGTGGGAAGTCCGAGCTCAAGAGGTGGGCAGGGTTGGTTCCTCCCGACGGCCGTGAGGAGGAACCTGTTACATCCATCCTCTGTCCCAGCCTCTGGGCTCTCCTGGCCATTGTTGGTGCTCCTTGGCTCGGGGAAGCATCCCCTCAGTGTCTGCCTTCATGTTCACATGGCGTTCTCCCTGTGCGTCTGTGTCCAGGTCTCCCCTTTCTTATAAGGACACCAGTCCCATTGGATTAGGGAGGCCCACCCTACTCCTGTATGACCTCATCTTAACACATTGCGTACGGGTGGCGAGAATTCTCGTCATTTCTAAAAAGCATTTAAATTCCCCGGTACACAACGTGTTAACGAATCACATGTGCAATGATCCTATTCTCAGATAAGGTCCTATTTTGAGGAACCGGAGCCAGGACTTCAACATATGAGGTGGAGGAGGAGGGCAGAATGCAACTCATAATACCTGCCATGTGCACAGCTCTGTGCTAGATACTGGGGCTCTTGAGACCAAGAAGGTCTTACCCTCTGTTAGTTCACGTTCTCTCAGCAGCGTAGAGCCAGTAAGTGGAGGGTTACAAAATGATGGCTGTGTGAGGTCAGTGCATGACGCTGGAGGGGCGCAGAGATGGACCATTTACCTAGACTCAGCATGTGCTCGTGGGAGTGTGTGCATGCATGTGTGCCCACGTGTGTATAGCCTTTGTTGCCCCCATTGAGCAAAGGCCCAGGAGAGGGGGTACGTAGCAGAATGGTGGGCTTTACACCCCCGTACACAGTCAGGCACAGACAAAGGGGAGAGGATGATGGTCTATCAAGGGACTAAAGCATTGTCCCTGGGGACCTCCCATCCATGCCCCTCTGGTAAGGACAGGCAGGCCAAGGATGCATGAAAACTGAGTTCCTCTGTAGCTCCTGAGTTCTAGAAAGTTCAGCAGCTCCAGAGTCCCAGCTGACCGTCTGCCGTATCTACATGACCACGCCGGGAGACACTGCCAGGTTGGCCTTGCCCCAGCCTTGGCAGCTGTTGGGCAGCCCTGGAAGGAAGCTAGCCATTCTGGAACATGCCACAGGGGTGCGACGCCCAGACAGACTCTGGTGCTGCCCGAAATGGCCTGTTGCAGTGTTTCCCTCTCGTTGTCTTAAATCTGGAGTTTTAAGTCACAAGCGGCTAATGTACAATTCTGGCAGTCATTTTGAATATTGGAGAGACCTCTCTGGCCATCTGTTTTGTCTCCAGTGTGTTCCCTGCAGGATATCCACAGATATAATGACGTCCTGCCAGAGCAGAGCTTGGCTTTTGACAGCTGGGCAAGCCCAGTGCTTGCTTGGACCCAGGCCTCACATCCCGTCCCAGTGTTTGGGGAAAAGTTCTGAGACAGAGGGGAATGTCTGAGGCTACGCCACCTAGAAGTGGTCAGAGCACGGGGCCTGGGACCAGCCCTCGTGGGCTGGAATCCCAGAGCCACCAGCTGTGACTTGGGAAAACTTTTTACCTTGTCCATACCTCTCTTTCCTTAGCTGTAAAATGAGGATAATATTAGCACTTACCTCATAGGGTTCTTGTGAGGATTAAACGAATCCAGACACGTGAGGTGCTTAGAGAGATGTCTAGCACTGAATGAGGCCAACGTAAGTGTTTTTGCGGTTATTATTATTCAGGCACAAAGGCCAGAAAGGAGCCAGTGATCCCTGAGGACGCATGAGCAAGTTGAAGTTCAGATCACTTAGAAGACACATCTCCCTATAGCCACATCATCTTCCACCTGTTAAAAGGGAACTTTGTCTTTTAGAGCAGGGGGTCTCTGCTTTGGCTGCACTTTAGAATTAAAAAATAATAATAAAGGAAATTAAAAAACAATTTCCAGGGCTCAGGCCACACCTTCAACCTCCTAAATCAGAATTTCTGTGGCATCAGTGCTTTTTAAAAGCTCCAGTTGGTTCCAGTATGCGGCCAAGTTTGCAAACCAGTGCTCTCGGATTTATTACTCAGATACGTCTGGGGACCAGCAGCCTTGGCACTGCCTGGGAACTTGTTAGAAATGCAGAACCTGGGCCCCCACCGCAGCCTGCTGGATGGAAACCTGCATTTTAACAGGGTCGCAGGTGGTCAGCACCAGCATTAACTGGAGAGGACTCCTGGGGGAACAGCCCACTCTCTGGGGGCTCCTAGGAGAAGCAGCTGTCTAGTGCCTTAGGTGACAAAGGACAGGTGGTGGATTTGGGAGACAGGGAAGCCAGAAGAGTCCCTCACCCCTCCCAGTGCCTGGCACACTTCTGCTTTCTGAAAACATGGAGGATAGAAGCTGTGTTTATGTAGCATGCAGTGCTTGTCAGTGGCCGGGAGCCCCAGGGTGGGCTAGAACCTGGAGGGCCAGCTTCTCGGTTCCTTTGGATGCAGGCAATATTGATATTGGATCGACTCCAGGAGAAAAAACATGAGGCTTTGAGGGGCACCCTGGAAGCAAATGACTTTAAAAGACTGCCCCGTCCTTCCTGGGTACTGTATTCCAGGGTGAAGCAGATTTGCAGGGAGCTGACCTGGGCACCCTCGGGCTGCCGCAGTCCAAGTTTGTTCTCACGTCGGGCTCTTCCTGACTTTCTTTGTCAAGACACCAGAAGGAGGACCCCAAGGCTGGCCCTCCGTGTTCGCTCCAGCCTTTACCACCAAATGATATCTGTGTCATCCTCTCCCTCTAACTGTGCCCTGCCCCCCTCCACTATCTCAAACAATGTAGTTTACTGGGACGAGAGTGGAATTTAGAGCCCTAAGGCCTGAGTTGAAATCTTGCCTCTTCCACTTACTAGCAGTGGGACCTTGGGCGAGTCTCTCAGCCTTTTCAGGCTCCCATTCTCTCATCTGGAAAGTAGGAATAATTTATTCAACTTGAACTAAAGAGGCCACATAGTATAGCAGTTAAAAGGGGGGGTTCTTGGACTCAGGCTGCCTGAATTTAAATCATACTTACTGGCAAGTAACCATGGGTCAGTTATCCAATCTCTGAATGCCTCAGCTTTTTTATCTGTAAAGTGGGTACAGTAATAGTACCTACTTCTTTGGATCGTTACGAAATGACAATGAATTGCTTTGAGTCAAGGGGCTAGAACAGCGGCCGGCACAATATATAGTCAAATATGTCAGCAAGGATTTTTTTTTTTTACCTTTATGTTTTCATCTTTAAAAATTCCCACTATTCTTCCTTCGAAAAAAATAATAATCACAGTTGGCATCCTAGTAACTGTCTCCTAAGAGACGCTTCTTTTGCTCCATGACTTCTACAGCCCTTTACATTCCATCAACCTGTTACTGCTTTTCAAATGCATCATTCCCCATTTTACAGTTGGGGAAGCTGAGGCACAGAGAGGCATTGTTATCCTTTAGTGGAACACGTGCGGGGCCATCCGGTCAGTGCAGAAGTTAGTTAGTTGCAGAGCCACGATTCCATCGCTCTTGGGACCTGGCCACCTCCACCAGCTCACCTGGCCTAGAGGCTCCTGGAGTAAAAGGGGGACCAGAACTCCTTGGAGTCTCAAGTCACTAGTCCTTACGTAGAGATGAAACCCCTTCCTGTCCATGAGGACTAGAACCTGTAGTGACTGGGTTGACTCCATGCCTGCCCTCGGGAAGTGGCCAGCCCGCATTAGGAATCAGGCGCGGGCTGTACAAGCCTGCTCTGGGCACACCCGGGCGAGGGATGCCAGCTGGGTCCTGGATGGGAACCTGCATTTTAACAGGGTCGCAGGTGGTCTGCACCAGCATTAACTGGAGAGGACTCCTGGGGGAACAGCCCACTCTCTGGGGGCTCCTAGGAGAAGCAGCTGTCCAGTGCATTGGATAACAAAGGGCAGGTGGTGGATTTGGGAGAAGCCGGTGGGCAGGATGCAGTGAAGGGGAGATGGGCGTTGGGATGTGTGTCTACCCCTGCTGGGTGCCAGCGACTTCTCTCTGCTTCCTGACTTCTCCACCTATCCCAGGAACGACACTGCTCAGGCCAGAAACAGAGGCTGAAATGGGGACATTGCAGGAGGTACTTCTGGGGGTTTAGGAGTTGGGGGGCTGTTTTCAGACATTGTTTTTTGGGCTCTTTCCTGCCTAGGTAGGCACAGTAGCCATCTGTAATTTTCTCCTCAGTGCCCCCCACCCCCAGCCCTGTTAGGAAGAGCTCCATGGAGATACCACCAGATAGTCATCTTTCATCCACTGGCCAGAGCCCCAACCAAGAACCAGTGTTCAAACAGGGATCAGGATGATTTTGATCTCTTTCCTAATAACAGGAAGCATGGAGCCAGTGAAGGCCTCAAACACGCAGCTAGGAAAGGCCAGGGCAGGGGCTGCCCATGTTGGGGAGGGCTGGCCACGCTGATAGGTAGATCCATTAGCTTTCTGTTGGGTCAGTATTGCTTCCACAGCCTTGCCCAGACTGCCAGCAGTAACTGGTAGAGGAATGAGAGGAAAGAGTTAACTCAGCCCCCCACACCCACTTATCACGAAGGGTAAGGAATTAAATAGACTCACACTAAGCCCTTGGTTTTTGCCGGTGGAACATTCTGGGTTCCACTTTGTCAGAGCAACCTGGAAGTCCATGAAAAAGGAACAAGTGGTAGCCTTTGCAGAGGGGTGAATGTGAATCAGAGGACGCCATCCCTCAGCTAATAAGTGAGCCTGGCCATCCACTCAGCCCAGAGGCTTTGCTTTGTAACTATAATTGTCATTCCCGAAGGAACCTTTATTCTAGGACCAATGGAGCCACTTGAACATTTCACCGCATTTTGTAAGGAAATTGCATGCTAGGGCGACATTTGGAAATAAGGAGGTTGTTTTGGAACATGTCCCTCAAAGGTATGTTGTCACCCCATAGACCGGCTCACAAGTGAAACCCCCAGTTTTCTCCCACTCGCCGCAGAGGGCCTCTCATCTGTAGGGCGCTTAATCTCAGTTTAGAATCTCAGCCTCGCTCTCAGTAGGTTTTCCTCCACGTTACAGGATAAAGTGAACTTGTGTCTAAAAAGAAATGTGACTTTTATACGGAATTGGCAGATACTAGGGGAGTTCACAAGCAGCTGACATCCAATTATTCACGGTCATGGGGGAAAGGAACTTAATGAGAAACAGAAATCCACAGATAATTTCCAAACCTCGTGTTAATCAATAGCCTTCTCTTCCAACATGCCTTTAACCAGTGCCAAGAAATAGGCCAACTCATCCCTCTCTTCAAAACTGAGGTCCTGAGAAATCACAGGAGGACTAATTTGCCAAACCCCATCTTAATGAGAAGCATCTAGAAGAAATAAAATTCTTTAAAAAAATTTTTTTTAAATTAATTATTCAGACTAAAGTGTCATTTTTCTTGAGCAAGTGGCAAAATGAACTTATTTTGTTGATTGGTTTGCTCATTTCTTACCAGTGAACAGCATATAACATTGTGATTTTCTTTTTTGCCCAAAAGAAAATGATTCTTGGGATTCAGGCCTAGATAATCATGAAATAAGAACCAGGGCTAAGAGAATGAGAGTCAATTGCAATTGATAATTGAGTCTCCTTCCCCCAGGGTAACAAGGTGTAACTCAGTCAGAGGAGAAAAAGTGATAAGTATCTTGTTAAGATAAGGCCTTGCCAAAAACAGCCCCTGGCAAATTGCTGCCATTTGTTATCCGGTTAGTGCACAAGGTGCTGTCTTTTCTTGAGCCTTAGGAACCCCGCTTGTCTTTATCAGTTCAGTTGTTCAGATTTCACTTGCTAAATAACAATGTCCAAATCCACCGCAAACCTGGAAAGGTGGTGGTGTCTCTGATCGCCAGCCTTACCCAGTGGGATCCTGGGAAATTCCACAGACCGTAGCCATCCGTTGGAGGGGCACCTTAATCAAGGTCAAGGAAAAGGATCTGTCTGGGGAATAAAAGCTGAGCCACCCTCAAAGCTGCTAAACTCAGATAAGGGAAGCAGAGCAGACACCTGTTCTTCCCCTCTGGTGATGTCCTTGACTTTGCCCTTGACCTAGAAGGTCATTCAAAACCCAAGGACTGCAGTTACTTGCCTCCTAAACTATGATAGGCAAAAAAGCTCCCCACCCCCCACAAAAGATGTCCACATCTTAATCCCCAGAACCTGTGAATATGTCACTTTACATGGCAAAAGGGATTTTGCAATTGTAATTAAGGATTTTAATATGGGAAGATCATTCTAGATTATACAGGCAGGTCCACTGTAATCACTAGAGGTTAGAGTCTGTGTCAGTGATGGACAGAAACAGAGGTCAGGGTGACATGAGGATGAGGCCATGAGCCAAGGAATGCAAATGGCCTTGATTCTAGGACCTGTGACCTCCAGAGCTGAAAAAGAATAAGTTTTTGTCTTAAGCCGCAGATTTTATGGTGTCTTATTATAGCAGCAGTTGGAAGCTAATACAGGAGCTCCCATGTCCAGGGTCTGAGGGAGGACTGGGAGGTGCTAGATCTGTGGTGTCAAGAGTGCAGAATCTAGCAGTAATATGCAAGTGTGAAAAGTGGGAAGACTGGTGATGGTGGTGGTGATATTGCCTTGACAAAGATTGTTTTGAGCGTAAAGTAAGGTACTGTGAAAATACCTAACAAATCTAACTTGTGAAGCAGCAACCTTGGTGACTGAGGCGTGGGCCCCTTGTAGCTCACACCCCTCTAAGGGACGAGGCTGAGACAATAGAGCACCTTTTGGGCAACTATACACGTCACCTGAGGTTTATATCACAGTTTTGTTGACAGGTTCCTAAAGGTGGGAGATGCTCCCACTGTGTTTAGTCAGTCCATTATTAAAAAACAAAACAAAAAAACAAAACAAAAATGTATTTGGGGTTAGTGGTGTTATATTTGTCAAGCTCTTCCTTCATAATCACATAGTGCTTTCAATGTTTTCAAAGTACCTTCACGTAGGCTAGCGTCATTGAAACTCACAGTTCTATGGGGGTCAGCAGGGTAGGCACTATCTCCTATGTTATAGATGAAAACAGAAGGAAGCTCAAGATAATGAGGTCATTCTCCAATGGCAAACTCGTCATAAATGACTGAGACGAGGCTAACCCTGAAAGTCTTATTAGAGCAGAGGAGCAGAGCGTTCTGGTTAAGAACAGACAGCCTGCCTAGCTAGGCGACCTTAAGCAAGTTACTTAACCTATTTGTGCCTCAGTTTTCTCATCTCTCAATGTAGGAATAAGCGTGGGACCTCCTTATAGTTTTATGTGAGAACTAAATGAAGATAAAGCAATAAAATGCTTGGAACAGTGCCAAGTACATAGGAGGGCAGGTAGTGGTATGTCAGAAGCAGCCACAATAACCACAGCCAGGGTCATGGACTCCGAGTTCCGTGCTCACTCAGGAGCTCCCACACACTAAGAACTAAAGCACCCTAAAGCCCTCTCATCCTGCTGAAACATTTCTATAAAGAGCTGAACTAAGTTGGTCCATCGCACTTTCTAGGTCTTGTTGTAACTACTCCACTCTGTTGTAGTAGCGTGAAAGCAACCATAGACAGTATGTAAGTGAAGGGGCGTGGCTGGATTTGGTCCATGGGTGACCTTTGCTTCAGGCAATGCTGAGAGCCAGAAGCCCCAAGTTCAAGTTGCAGCTCCACCATACTTCAAGGGTGTTCTTGAGTAGGTCCTGGAGGCTCCTGGGACTCCGGTCCTTCACCTCCAAGACTGTGAATGACCATGCCTCTCTCAAGAGGTGATGAGACCTGTTTGTAAACCGTGGCGTATTGTGCCTGGTGTGGTTTTCGGTACCTTGTTGCTGATGTGCAGTCATGGTCTGGGCTGCCTGTAGATCAAACAATGCACGTGCACTTGATGTAAAATGTTGGGTGCTGGCCCACCAGCTGGGCTGTCTGCAGTTGCATTATGAAATCAGGAAAGGGTTATTTAATTTCAATTATGTTCATCTTATTTGGGGCTATGAGAAAAGCACCAGCCTCTCAAAGCTCCCCTTTACTGCCATGAGAGGTTCATCAAGCAACAATGCATATGTGTTAGCCCAAATTGAGCTCCATTCTGAGAAAAGCAATTGAGCGAAATGACTGTGATGAAGGGGGGCTCCAGAGAAACACAATGCTCCCTCCCCGTGTCTCAGGCCAGAGAAGTGAAACCTGCAGCCTCTGTGGAGGGAAGATGGGTGGTGAATGAATTGCCCAGCTGAATCACCGAGTGGTGGTGAAGACAAGCATTGTGCTGAGCAATTATGCATCTCATTAAGATGCACTCAGTTTTGGCCTCAGTACTAGGGTAATTGTCAGAGCAATTATGTGCAAACCTCAATTTTGAGATTTGAAAAGGGGTCAGTGCATAATAGGCAGGTGAAGAAAAAGAAGGGACATGATTTGAAACAAAAGGTTTTAAATGGTTGTTGCAGCGAGGAAGACAGGGATGTCAAAAGGCAGACACCCCAGTCACTCAAGACTTAAGTGTATGTGGTCTCAGAAGCACATGCAGGCCATGCGCACGGTGCCCTCGGTGCCCTTGAGAGGCCTTCTTAGAATCAAAGCAGTTTGCTCCGTAATAAGTTACCTGGGTGGTGCTTGGGACATGTTTGTGTAATGAATAAATGATCGGTGCTTGCCACATGTTTGTTAAGTAAGTGAATGAAGGAGGGAGGGAATGAATGAACAAATTTTATAAGCCAGTAATGCGTGTACAATGAAGATTATCATAGTGCTGACCTTGTATGGCTGGTGCAAGAAATAAATGGAATAACGCATCATGGGCAGGTGAAGAAAAAGAAGGGACATGATTAGCACCCTTAGCCTAGTGCCTGACACTAGCAGACACTCGTTTAGCTAGTAGTGTTATTACGTTTTTCTCAGGTGCATTCGTCAGCTCAGGCTGCCATAACAAGATACCAGACTGGGTGGCTTAAACAGTAGGCATTTATTTTCTAAGCTCTGGAGATTGGAAGTTCAAGTTCAAGGTGGGAGCAGAGTTGCTATCTTCATGGCTTACAGATAGCTGCCTTCTAGCTGGGCCCTCACATGGCACCTCTTCTCCGTGGAAGGAAAGAGGGAGGGAGGAAGGGAGGGGTAGAGAAAGAGAGAGATCCAGTGCCTCTTCTTTTAAGGACACCTAGTCCTGATAGATTAGGGCCCTACTTATATAATGTCATGTTTGAAATTTTTTTTATTGATTTGAGAGAGAGCGAGAGAGACATCAGTTTGTTGTTCCACCTTTTGATGTATTTGTTGTTTGATTCTTGTATGTGGCCTCAACTACGGATTGAGCCCACAACCATGGTGTATCGGGACAACGCTCTAACCAACTGAGCTACCCGGCTAGGGCTCACGTCACCTCATTTAAATTTAATTACCTCCTTAAAGGTCGTGTCTCCATATACAGTCCCGTGTGGGGTCAGGGCTTCAACATATGAATTTGAGGAGGACACAATTCCATCTGTAATACTGATAAAGAATCAAACTTTCAAAGAAAACTAATCAAAGAATAACTTTGTAGTTATTACGGCCAACCTTGTCACTAAGCTGCTATACAAAACCTTTGAAGCCACTGAAGTGATCTTTCCCTGGGTTGAGAAATTGGAGCATTCTGAAAAACTGGACAGACTTCCAAGGACAAATGCCCTTCATGGGCGGGGGTTAAGGGGGGTGCCTGGTCCCGTGCTCCTCAAAGACCCCGGAGGCCATCCTTTTACTCTGCACTGTGAGAGATTCTGGCAATCCATGAATGCCTTCTTTTTTCTTAAGAAAGAAAAAAAAAAAAGCAAATTTCCTGAACTATCTGTCTACCAGCTTCCATGAAACAGATTCCTTTGGAGTAAAAGTCAACCATGTGAACCTACATGAGCGTTTTTCTATATCATTTCTTTTCTTGCCTTTTTCATCTCCAACTCTGCCTGGAAGACAGTTATGGCTCATTAGTGCGAACCCTGCTAATGTAGAACATGGAACATTTCCTTCAGGTTTAGCGTGAAGCAGGAATTGGCGAAGCAAATTAATAGTGTGAACATAATTAGAAGAGACGAGTCCTGTGGAGCCGGCAGGTACCTGGAGCCAATCCTGTCCTTTCTCTTGGTGACTTGGATCTTTTCAAATGAAAAACTGAGGCCCAGCGAGTATATGTGGCTCCTCCAAGCTCACACAGTGGGACTGTTCACCCGTCGTAAAGACACCGGCCTGATTCACGGAGTCTTGTTTGTTTGTGGAAGACGCAGGCGCTTTATTAGCTGTGGGTTCTTTTTACTATGTGGACTTCAAGTATTAAACATACATTTAAAAAAATATTCGGCATTTCAGGTTTTCCACTAATTATGACTGGCCTTCTCCCAAGTTAGTCTGAGCTATTTTGGTGAGGTTTTATAGTTATTTAATAATAAAAGCTTCGTAAAGCCTTCTGTACAATTCACTCTAACCAACGCTCACTCGTACAATGATGTCACCAACAACTTCTTTTTAAAAGACCAGAACTTTTGTGTATTCATGTTAACCTTGAAAGCAGCATTCACCGAAGCCCTGAGAAACAAGAAGTGTAATCGTTTATAGGACTGGGACAGAGCGAGTGAAATAATGCATGTGAAAGGGTTCTGTACCTTTGGGAAGCATAGACAAATGCTCTGTGTTTTTTTGAATTGCCATCTCAGGCTTGGGCAGCCCCCCAGGAGTGGTCACAATCTATCTGTGGATGCCAATGCAGCATATCCTAGGACATTCCCCAGAGAATTGGCTATTTTTTCCATGTGATTAGAAAGAGAGAGAGAGGGGGGTGTCTTTTTATTGATTTAAATCAAACTGTAACTGCCACAAGGACTGGAATGTTCTCATCAGCAGATCACTTCCTCTCTTGAATCAGACCTGTTAGAGCACCGGACGTCAATCAATAGATTATTCCGTGAGCCCAAGTTCAGAGCATCAATGAGGTGGACAAAATGACAAAGTGTTCCTTAGCCTTGGAACCCGAGGGATTCTCTGTCACAGCCATGGCCAACAGGAATGGGGCACTGCAGGTATTAGGGGTGGGGGCTTTTTATTCTCTCCTTCCTGCGTATTTAATGTATCTTTGACTCCAATTTAGGACTATGGAAGGTTTAGGCTTATTGTCAAAGTGTCTTTTCTGCATAAAGTCAGTTCTGTACTTGGTAGGGTGATGATGATGATGATGTCGATGGTCCAGCAGTTGATGGTGGTATTAGCAGTAGTCATAGTTGTTGTTAGCATTCCTGACACACTTCCTCTGTACCAGGCACTATTCTGGTGCTTTGCACACATTATTTCAATCATCACAACCCTATAAGGTAGAAACTATTTGAGAGATGATGATGCCAAGGCTCAGAGAGGTTAATAACTTGCCTGAGGTCACACAGCTGGCAGGTAATCACAGAGGGAGATAGCCCCCGGCCAACTCCTGCCCTCACCCCTTTCACTGCTGCCTGTCACCGTGCTCTTAAGCGTCCATCTACCAAGATTCTTAAATCCCTAGACACATGCTAGTCCCATGATGGCGACTCAGAGGGCTCAGAGTGGTGTGTGTCAGGGCCCCTACATTCACCATTAAGCCTGAGGTCAGGAGACAGGAGTCGGTAGTTCTTTTGTTTAATCCCAAAGGTCCTGTGTTTCCTTTAGGGGCATGTCTCCAGCTTGACAAATGCTGACAGGTGGCCCTGCACTCATGGGGCCCACTGACCACACATGTCCAGACTGTCTCTTTAGGGTTCAGTTTTTTACATTCACGAAGAGACAAAGGACTGAAGATTTCTGTCTTCAGCTGCCAGGGTCACAACATGAGCCTATAAAGGCTTGTCGAGTTCAGAAGCATTTCCGGTTTCTTTCTCAGAAGGCAATGATTCTGACTTTGGGCTGCTGCTGCTCAGTGAAATGTGTTTTCCACTGTCCAGGGTAATGTGGTACTGAATTATTCTAATGGAAGAGGGTCAGCATCAGCTGTCATGCTCATCTCAGATTCCTCTTTTACTTCCAGTCATGCAGGGCCTGGGTTAGTCCTCTCCTGTACTTGCTGTCCTGCCCCCGGGCCTTTCCACGTGCTGTTTCTACTTCCTGGAAAGCTCTCCTCCCTCCTTACCTGTACTTGGTTGACTTGCGCTCAGCCACAAGCCAAGAGTTCCCTAGGACCTATTCATGTTCCTGTAGCACATTTACCTCTCCTTTCTGGCCCTTTTCCCATTATAATTATTTTATCATTTCTTTGTTACTTATTTAGTGATGACTTCCCCACTGGCTGCTAAGGTCCATGATGGCTGTCTCTGAAACATGGTGGGTGCTGCATAGATGGGTTGAGAATAGGGCACCTCAGGCTTTATAAGAGCTGAGTTTTCTGACCAATCTATTCAACACCTGCTTTTCCATCCACCCCAGATCTAGAGTGGCAAATAGAAATGTGGACAAGAGGGAGAACTCTAGAGTCAGGCTGTCAGGGTTTGTATCCTAGTCTGGCCTCTTACTAGCTGTACCTATCCACTTCTCTTGCTGTGTAACAAATGACCACAAACTTAGCGGTTAATGACAACACACATTTGTGGTCCCAGTTTCCGTGGTTCAGGAATCTGGACAGCCTTAGCTGGGCCCTGTGCTCTGGGTCTCACCAGGCTGCAGTCCAGGTGTTGGCCAGGACTGCAGTCCCAGGCCAGGCTCGGGTCTCTTTCCAAGCGCACATAGCTATCGGCAGAATTTATTTCCTTTTAGCTGTTGAAATCAAAGCGCTTGGTTCTTACAGGCCAGCAAGACAGTCTCTTTAAGATGCTCGCCTGATTAGGATAGGCCCCTCCAGAAAAACTTTTTTTTTAAAATTAATATACAGTCAACTGATTAAAGACCTTAGTTACTTGTGCAAAATTTGTTTGCCATCGCCTTATAATGTAACATAATCATGGGAGTGATGTCCCATCGTAGTCCCAGGCCCTGCCCACCGTTAAGGGAAGAGAATTATACTGGGCATGTATATCAGGGGGCAGGAATCACAGGGACCATCTTAGAATTCTAGCTGTGTGGCCTTGGGTAAGTTGCTTAACCTCTCTGTACTGCTGTTACCTCATTTGTAACATAGGACTAATAGGCATACCCACTTCACAGAGTTTGTAGTGAGGATTAAATGAGTTTATTTATGGTGAATGCTTAAAACAAAATTCCTGGCAGGTGGTGAGTACTCAATAAATGTTAGTGCCATAAAGATGATAATTCCAACCCTGTCAGTGGCATCCAAGCTTAGAAACACAGTTCACCAACTGGCTGGAAAATGATATCTGAGAAGCCAGACTGAAGGGCAAAGGAGAGGCAGGAGAATATCAATGAGCTTGGTAAATTGGCCATTCTAAAAGAGAAAGCAGCAGCTTCCACTCCACAGCGCGGAAATGGGCGAGGCAAGTGGAAAGCTGTATCAAGTTACTGGACCAAATTGGATGTGAGTGGGCACATGTGCCTGCATTTGAGTTCCTTTCCTTAAAACATCTCAAGGCAAAGAGTAAGGTTCTTGTCTCTTTGGAAAGCTTAGAAATCCCCCGTGTCAGGAATTTGAATCAAGATTGACATTCTGATGTGAAAAAAAAGCCTCATGACTGGTTCTTTGGGCAACTTTTGTAAGCATCTGCACACCAGAATTTCGGTCTGACCTAAAGGAAGGCTTTCTCCTGAGACAAGGTCCCAGTTGGTTCAATTTAAAATTGTAAGGGCCCCTGGTACCCAGGTGAGACCCACGCGTAGGTGCAACGTGGCTGGAAGGAGGCCTGCATGATGCTCGCGTTTGGCTGAAGAGTGTTAGGAATCGTTGTGTTGCCCAGTCTGGGATGCTGTTAACCAAATGTGGGAAGACGCAGCGAGGTGAGTGAACGAAGCAAGTTCACGGGGGCGTATTTATGAGCACCAGCTGACTGGGAGAGAAAGATGACGCATCTACTTTTAGAAAGGAGTCACTTCATTGAAATCCCTTGCAGGGGGGGTCACCTAGGGCGAGCCGTTCACTCTTTAAATCTTGTATTTCCTGTCTGATAATACCACTCAAGGAATTTTATTGACACTGGTAGCGGACACCGTTGATGCTCCGTGTGGGTCCCCTTGTGATTCCTGGGCATCATTCCACCAGCTTCTGCGTGCTTTTGTTTCTAATGGCCGAACCTGAGACTTGCTTCAGAGGCTGCATTTGGGCTCGTGGAGTCGCTTCCTCTTCTGCACAGAGAAGGGCAAGAATCTAGGCATTTTACTGCTTCCTGGGCGGCCCTTAGCCTGGCTCCCTCACCTTGGGGAGAGACAAACTCAGAGGCATAAAGTCAGGGCCCTGAGCTCCCCATGGGATCAGGTGTAAGCCTGAAATCACATCCTTGCTGGGCTTCTTCATTTGTCCATCCTGCTCTCAGGATCGGCTATACAATTTGCAGAGCCCCTTGTTAAAATGTTATCTCAAGATGGCGACAACAGAGTACTGGTGACACCAAGCATGAGAACCTTCTGATTGGTGGGTCCTGTGTGACATCTCAGGTCTCACCCCCACGAAGCCAGCCCTGCCTGCTCCCCCCACTTTCCTGGGAGCACCCCCTTATTAAGTCACTCGCAGGGTGAATTCTTGTCTTGAGCTCTGTCCTGGATGATTTGATTCGAAAATGAATACAGCACCAAGTCCTCCCTTGAGGAGCCGAGGGAAGGCAGATGAAGGCACCAATCATTACGTCACACATCAGATCATAAGGCAAAGCCTGATCCCAGAGGTCCCCACAGCAAGGCATGTGGGAGGCAGAGGCTGCCCAGGAGCCTGTGAAGTGTCCTGGGTTCCAGGCCGTGGTTCTTCTGCCATGGAAACTCGGTGTGTGTTCCCCATGATGGACAGAAAGGATGGAGTTGATGGCGTGGAAGAGGGGGTGGAAGAAGACATCAGGGCAGGGGCACAGCATGAGCAAAGACGTGGAGGTGAGACTCCTGTTTATTTAACAGGTGCCTACTGCGGCGCACCTGAAGCCAAGCTGTATTGACTCCGTCTTTCCCTTGGACCCTTCAACTGCGAAGAGAGGGGGGGTCTGCTGCATGGGCAACAGCAGACCCTCCATATCACCCTGCCCAGGCTCTGTAGCTTCAGCTTCACTGGAGAGGACACTCCAGCGTCATCACAAGATGTCGATTCAACACGGGAGGAGACAGATACCGTGTCACTCCCGAGTTGGACTGCACAACCATTCTCGGCGGTGCAGATAGACTCTTAAGAACCTACACCATCGTCTCTCGAGACGGATGGCTGCCGCCGCCGCCGACGACTGTGTCCTCAGTGCAGAAGATCTGAATTTAAAACTACCAAGTCCCTGCCCCCAAATGTCTCATAAGAGATGCTTACAACCAGCTCAGGTCAAGTTCTGTGCAAGGGAAGCTGAGTTGAAAGGTGTGAGAGGAAGTACTGGATGTGAGAAAGGGAATCTTAGACATTAAAGAAACGACTTCTTTAATTGTGGTATTTTGGAAATTGACCAGCTGTTAGGGTTGATTTGGTCGGGGGTAACCTTTGGAACCACCCATGTAATTGGTTCCCTAGTCCTAGCCCATCAGCTTGCGCAAATCACATTGTTAAATCCTCTTCTAAGTTTGTTGGACTCTTACTTGAAATGACTCCTGGGTCCCTTAGTCGCCCTTCGTCTGCATCCTGACCTGGGTTGGTCACACTGCTCTGCAGCAGGTGCTCACTTCTTCTCACTCCTCTCCAGGGAGCCCACAAACAAGCCCTCCCAGAACACTGAGGCAAAGGTCCACATGACCCCCCAACACCCCGAAGGCTGTGGTCCTCCCAGTGAGGGCCGGAGGGGATCGTGGGTGTTGAAATGTGTGGTTCTGAAGGGCCCTGGGGCACTCTTTTTTTTTTTTTAATTAATTAATTTGTTTATTTATTTTATTTTTAGAGAGAGAGGAAAGGGGAAAGAGAGGGAGAGAAACATCACTGTGTGGTTGCCTCTCACTCGCGCCCCCAACTGGGGACCTGACGTGCAACCTAGTCATGTGCCCTGACTGGGAATCGAACCAGTGACACTTGGCTCGCAGGCCGACGCTCAATCCACTGAGCCACCCCTGGGACACTCTTTTCTGTATCATTGACCCTTTCAGGCTGAGACCATCCCTCAATTTTCGCAGCATGCCTCTGGCGGGGAAGGATGATCTCTCTTCCATCGGGAATAAGTGCCTAAATGCCGTGTAAGCCCTGGGCTTTACCAGGAAGCGGGAGGAGGGGGCTGCCTTTCTTTCATGTTGTGCAGTCTTTCTAATGCTTGAAATCTTTAGCTGCTCATGAAGCACCAACCGATCATGGCTCATAATTCTTCCTTGACAAATATCCCATTTGGGCCAATAATTCACGATTTTTTCACTGTCTTCTATTAAGCAATTGAAAGAAGACACACATTATTCTATGAATATGTATAATCAAATGATTTTTAATTACTTAGTGAGGTTGAAAGAGGGAAGAGAACAATGAGTGAGTTTCACATTTTCCTCTCCAGGGTGTTAATTTGGATTTTTGGGGGGGGGGGGGGGCGTGTGGAAATGGGGGGGTGGGGTCAGGCTTCAAAAGCATCCCTAAGTGTGGTCTGCACAGTCGGGCCTCTGTCTGCCTTGGGCCACACACCTCAGAGCCCTGTTCCCCAGGGAGGCTTCTTGCAGTCTTTCGGATGCTCCCCCCACCTGGCTGTCCCTTCTGCCCGTTGCATCCTCCACAGTCTCGGCTCCATATAACGAGGCTTCCTCAGGAAAGCTTAGGTTCCTTCCTCAGATGCTCTCATCGTGCCCTTTGCTTGGCTGTTATAGCACTTTGTTCGATCCACAAATATTTAGTGAGACCTACTCTGTGGCCAGCTCTGTTCTAGGCACCCCTGACCTCAATGAACAAAACAGGCACAAATCCCTGTCCTCATGGAGCTCACATTCTAAATTTCTTGAGAGCGTGATGACAAACAATTATTTGGTAATTAGTTTATTGACATGTCTTTCCCTCCAGCCTGGAAGCTTCATGAGACAGAGCCATATTGGTCTTGTGGGCCAGTCTCCAAGGTACTGCCACGTGCCATGAGTTTCTGGCGCATAGTAGGTACACCGTAGGTTCTCGGGGAGTGAATGGCAGCTTGTGATCTGACAGCTGCTCGATCGTGTAGGCTCTCCAAGGTGACAGCATCTTCCGCTGGAATCCAGTTATTATGTGGAATTAGCTTCCCAGGACTGGGTCACAGCCCTGTGAGCAGGAATACGAGGGAAGAGGTCTCCCGGCACCCCAGGGATCTCGTCTAGGGCCTGGAGGGTGCTCACTGTCCCCCTTCTGTGATGTGCTCCACAAATCTTGCGCTATGTCCAAATCTCTTTTTTGTGGCTCTCCCCTCATGTCAGCTTCTGTGTATTTTTATTCTCCGGATTTCTTGGAGTCATTTTATTTTATGTCCAGTATGTATTTGCCAGGTGACTGTGACAGGACCGTTTGCTTGTCCCAAGGCCACTTCAGTCAGGTGTCAAGAAGGGCCTCCTCCTCTGTGCTTTGGGATTTGTTAGTCAATGTCTGTTCACCACCTTTGCTTCAGGCCTGCCTGGCTGTCCTGCTGATTTGTCTAAATGAGGCATGAACCTCCTAAGAACCCCGCACCCTCAGCTGAAAAACAGATCGTCGTCCTCCTCAATGAGATGCATGTACTCGATTAGTGGGGTTGTTCATTTAACTACTCATTCACTTATCCATTCATTCATAAAGTGAGGGAAGGAAGGAGGGAGGCGCAGAGCAGGCCAGGACTAGCCTAAGGCGAGCAAGTTCTGGGCTGCAACATGTAAGGCAGCATTCAGTATCAGGGCTGCTCGAGCGCAGGTCAAGCGCAGGTCAAGTGCAGGTCCTGCTCAGGGCCCAAGTCCTCGCCCTGGGAGGGAGGGAGGGAAGAAAGGGTATGAAGGTCTTTCTCTCTGAAGCAAAAATGGAAGTGAGAATGCCCTGCCTCTAAAGACAACTCCACCCCCCTTTAAGTTTCATTGATCACAAAAGCTTCTCACTAGCTGATAACTGATGTCTAGATGCAAGCCCAGAGTAACACATGGAGGGGCCTCAGCACAGCGTTTCCTGATCCCTGACAGTGTCTGCTTTGTGTATATACAGCCTGTGAAAGACTATTGGAGAGGGGAGAGAGGGCCACAGTCTTCACATTTTCAGAAATAAAAAGTACCTTTTTACCCTTAAATCATTTAAAGGCCTCTTCTATCGCTAACACTACCTGGTCATCTGGTGGCACGTGTCCAAGGCTTCTAATCTTTTAATATATGCCCAGACTCTTAAAGGGACCATAATTGCCAGTTGTCTGACAGGCAATCATCACTGGGGGCTCGGGAAGGGAGTTCGGGAGGCAGACATCAGCACGAACACCTGGCTCATCCCATTCAGCTGGATAATGCCTTTGAACAAGATGGAAAATGGCTGTGCTGATGGCTCCACAGCTCCCAGACATTTGGTGGATTGGCATCACCATAGGATGCGGCTGTAGATCCATCTGCTGCCGCAGCTCTCAGCTGAGTCTTATAAACGCCCAGTCCTCTCTTCTGATGGGGGAGGAGTTCATCAGTGCTGGCTTCCTCTGAAGAAGTGAATCAGGGAGCCCGCTGGCTGCAGATGTTGCGGGGGGCGGGGTGAGGGGTGGCTTGGTAATCACTCAGCAGAGAAGCAGCTGCCAGTGATCCTCGTCTATGGTTCAACAGCTCCCAGGCCTACACGTGACACAACCGGAATGAACCTTATTCTCACTCATTGCCATGTGGTTTTCAATCTAGGCAGGATGGGCTGGATCAATTACAATTTAATAATAATGATGATGATAATTTAATATAACTAATGCTTACTATGTATTATGTGCTAAGAGCTTTACATGGGGTTCTAGTATGAATTGTAACCATGATCATCCCCATTTTACAGATGTGGTCACTGAGGTCCAGGGAGCTTGGCTGTAATACAGTAGGACAATGGTGGAGTCAGGATCCCAGTCCAGGTCATTGGCCACCCCGTGTCCTCGCTTCTGTGTTCAGTGTTTGCAGGGATCCTGCCCCGCTTTCCCACTCAATTCTACCACCTTCTTCTTGGCCAGGCTCAGTTATTCTCTGAATTGAAGAAGTATCATGGGCCACCCCCCTCACTTTACAGAGGAGGACAGTGGAGGCCTGGAGAGAGGGGGCTGAACCAGGGGAATGTCCTGGGTCTTAACCCTGTGAAAAATTTTGTGCAGTTGTTCTCCGTGTTGCCAGCCTGGGATATTCCTCTAAATGTCATTGGCCTTTAGGTATGCTCCAGTACCCTCCATTTCTGTGACATCTTTCATGGCCACCTTCTTTCCTTGTCTAACACATGGGTTTTGTGCCATTTATTTGTTTAGTGGCATTGTATAGTGTTTAAGCGCCTGGATATGAATCTTGACTCTGCCACTTAGCAGCTGTGTGACCTTGAGTAAGTTACTTAACCTCTCTGTGCCTCTATTCTTCATCTGTAAAATGATGATATTAGCAGTAGTGGTGGAGGGAGGGTCCACCATATGTCCTCACGTGAACTATTGCCCTTCCCATCAGAGGTGGGATGGGAGAAGCTGGTCAGCAGCCAGCTGTTGCTTGAATTGCCACCACTCTCATGATAAAGGGGATTCTTGGGGTTTGGGGGTGGGGTGGGGTGAAGCATGGTGCAGAGTTGGGGTTGGGGTAACATAGGAAACATATCTGCTAGGAGTCCCCTTCCATTGGCCTGCTCACCTGAAGAGGAAGAGCTGTGGAACATTTGTCTCCAGTCCCTCTTTCCTGTTTCTCTTTGGTAGAAATCTCCAGTGAATATGTGAGGGGAGAGTTTCCGTATCTGGATGGGTCCGGGTCCTGCCATTCCTTTCGGTGGCTCTAACTTTATTATCATTAGTTTTCAGCTCCATTCCCCTCCTTCCTAAAACCAGAAGGGTCCTAGCAGTCTTCAAAGAGTTGAACAAATCCCAAATACCAGTGGCGGGCTCAGATCCAGAGAGCTGTGCGCACGCCTTTCTTCTGGCACTCCAGCTGAGAATGTCTTTTCTAGAAATGTCAGTCTGGGAGTGGGAAGCTCGGAAATGTCAGTGTAAAGTGCATTTCCTGGTCTCGTCACTCTGGATGCACCTTGGCTTGGCAGCTGTCAGGGACTGGGGGTCTCCGAGTTACATCTGGCTTCCCATGACCTTCATTAGAATTTTATGCCATCCTGGAGTCACCAGGGCATGTGGCAGTGACTTCTGATTCTTGGGCTTTGAAGTGTTGGTCTAGAGTCACATGTTTTATTTTGTTATTTTTGGAATCAGGTGATATGGTTTGGACTATAATATGGTGCACTTGTATATTAAAGATGGGAGATTAATAAGACAAAATATTCTAAAACAGCTGGTCACAGCCCAAAATTTGTACACGACTGTTCACAGCTTTGTTCCTAAAGACTCTAAATTGCGCACAATTCAAATGCCCATGAACTTGTGAGGGGACACCTAAGAGGTGGTATATCTCTACATTGGAGTCCTTCACTTAGCCGTCCTTGCCATCCTCCTCCCAGCTTCGCTGTGGACTAATCCCTTCTCCCATTAGGTGAGCCAAGGCAAGATTAGAGTTTTATTAAAAGGAGATTAAACTAGGAAATGAAAGGATAAACAAATCCCAAATGAGAAGAAAACAGCAAGCAGATGAGTTTACAGAGCAAATTCTTCATCCTAATGGGGTGAACACCTACCCACACACTGGTGTGGCTTCTAGCAGGCTGTGCTCAATCTCTGGTCTTCGGCCATGGTCAAGGTGGTTGTCATGAGGGCGTCAGCAGACATGGTTCTCTAGGGGCCTTGATGGTGGGGCTTGCTCTCCAGCACCTTGCTCATGTCAGCCCTGCCTTTGGCCCTTTTCTGAGTTGCTCCCTGGGGAACAGACCCAGGCGATGGTTTGTACAACTTCGCAGGAAGAAGCTCTATGTCATACTGCTCTATATTATGCTTTGCAAAGCCCCGGCTGGCCCACTCCGCCCATCTCTTTAGCCTGCTCCTGGCCAATGTCATTCTTCTCTTTTGCCACTGCCCCAAGCTTCTAATGGCTATCGCCTAGGCTCTTCCTTGCCTGCAATGCTCTGGCCCTCGCTCCCTCTTTTCTTGGCCAACTTCTGCTTTTTCTTTAGACCTTGTCTTAAATGTCGCTTTTTCAGGGAGGCTCTTTCTGGCCTCCTTCAACTAGGTTTCTCATGGTCCCTTGAGGATTTCCTTTGTTCCGCTCATCACAATGGCAATGAGTTATTTCTTTAATGCCCATCTCTTCCGCCAAACTCTGAGCTCAGTGAAGGCCAGGACTGGATGTGTCCAAGTCAATACCAAATCCCCAGAGCTCTGTGATCTAGCCTCAGAGGTCACACGCTGTCACTCAGGCAACATTCTCTTTGTCACTCAGGTCAGCCTTAGTGCGGGAGGACATGAATATCGGGAGGGAGGGTCATTTGGAGCCCCCGTGGTGGCTGACGACCATGCCATCCTATATTTGTAACCCCACTTAGCCAGTCACCTACTGTTGAGCATCTGTGTTGTTGCCACTGTTTTGCTATTACATGGAACATACATTCCTGAAAGACTCAGGCATCTACAAGTGCCTGGTCTGTTGTATTTGGTTTCCCTTAGTCCAGCCAAGCTTTCAACCTAGGAGCAAAGTCATTTGAGGCCATACATAGCAACACCACCAGCCACGGGGCCCCCTTTAGACCACTCCCCTCAAGCATTGTTATGATGAGCCCCTGAGGGGATCCCATAGTAATTCAGTGAGTTAGCAGGGTCTAGCAGGAAACAGAATTCAACTCAGCAACTCTAATGAAGAAACCACTTACACAGATTTGAGCTAGGACAGGGAAACCAACAAGATTGGAGGCACCTGAGACTGGCAAGAGGCCACCCATTGCCACCCTGAGACCAGAAGGGGTGGGGCCACAGAAGTGCTGGAACTTCAGTGGCAGCAGGGACCATGCCCTGTGATCTCCTCCCCTGTGCACTCTGCTCCCTGCTTCTCTCTCCCTCTGCCTCCCTCCCTCCATTCCTCCCGTCCTCTCTGCTGGTTCCTCCTCTTAGCCAGCTGACGCAGAGGTCAGGCCGTAGCCAGCACGAAGCCCGTTTAGTATGGCCTAGTGGTCAGCCTACTGAGGAAGAGAGAACCACGGAGAATGGATGGGAGGATGGAAAGAAAAGGTAACGGAGACTAACCAATTCATTTTCAGTCAATATTTGTGGAATATCATTAGTGCACAGAACAGCGCATTAAAACGGAGGTAACCAACATCTGCCATGTTGTAGATGTGGGGTAATTTTATTATTAATATTAATCCTAACAGCACTTTAGCTATAATGTGTTAACTATTTTCCATGTACAGGGCAATGTATTACATTATAGGGCATTTTACACATACTCTTTCCAATCTTTATAGCCAATCTGTTAGGCACGTGTTATTACGAGCCTCTCATAGGCAAGGAAAAATGGTCAGGAGAGGCTCAAGATCCTGCCTGAGGTTTCAAAATGAGTAGCAGAGCTAGGATGGAACCCAAATCTGCTTTATTCCGAACTCCAAGTGCTTTCCTCTCTATGCCATCTAGGCCAGCCTTAGGGGGTGGACTGATAGGATTTCTGCAAGAACTTCAATAGCTTCTTCTACAATGGAACAATATATTTTTTAAGAAAGAATATGAACTTGAACACACCAGCTCATCTGGACAGTTGCCCAGGAGTTAGAGTATCGTCTGTTTGTGCAATTACGGGTTTTGTGCCAGTGCATGCAAAGCAGACAAGAAGGAAAAATAGTGGAAAGAGGAACTCCATGCTTCGAGTGGTGAGCTGACGGCACAGAGGTCACCTTCAAGATCTTAGGAAATTATCGTTCACAGGCCACTGCTGATGAGCAAGGCACGCTGGCATCCCTGGGCATCCAGGAGGCACGCTGTCAATTACTGAGTTCCAGAAGGAAAGTTTTCCGCCACAGATGGATAGATGTGAGGAGGTTTAGAGGGAAGTGAAATGGGGAGAGAGAGAGACACACACACACCACATAATGGCATTACTTTGCACTCAGCATTTTGCAATAATGGAAATGACCCACTCTGTCTTCAGTGCTGGACACGTACCAACACAAATTTAGGAACTTCCCTATTTGTTTTCAATTCCATTCTTCAGATTCTTCCTGTAAGGAAGGAGTGGCCTTGATGTCAGAATGCTGGGGAGGTCTCCTAGGTGGAGGAGGGGCTTTTGTCAAGATCTTCTAGAGGTGCAGCCAGAACCTGGTGGGTTTGGGAGATTTGTGTTTCTCTTCTGGGTAGAGAATCTTCTACTGATACACCAAATGCTAGGTGCCATGATTGAAATACCTAATCATCCTTCAGGTCCTCAGACACTGGCCAAGTTAATCTCACTAGCTGGAAGCCAAGGGATCGCTGGAAGGGTCACCCAAACATTTTGGTTATTCACTAGTGCTTGGTGAACTTGGACGCAGGGACCTGCACACAGTAGGCACTTTCTCGGGCAGCATGGCTGACAGCCTAGCCAGTGTTGGGGTGGTTAAGAATGGGGCCATGGGACCACATGGCTCGGCTTGGGTTTTACATCCCATCCTCTGTCTTCATGGGTGAGTCATTATAATAATACTAGCCCGGCCTCATGGGGTTGTTACAAGAGTTAAATGATTTAGCACTTGTAAAGAGTTAAGCACATAGTGTCTATTAGCCATCATCATCCTTATTTTTATTCCTAATTTTTAACCCTAATCCCAAATAGCTAAGGTTGCCTTTTATACCTGGGTTTTTTTTTCGGGTCCCCCAACCTGGTGGCCCAGTTGCCAGTTCCTCTCCTGGTTCAAAGCCATCCAGCATAACATCATCGGATTAATTTCCAAATTAATCTATAGCTTTCTGCTCACTGCTTATTTGCATTAAAAAATTAATACCGGATGTAAGAGCCCTGCTTTACAATTTGGCATCTGTTCCCATGAAAATGATCTGTGGGTTCACAGTGAAAGGCATGATGTGAGCCAAGAATGTGACACACTGGTTTGTTCATTTTGAAATGGAGGATATTTGGACGCGTATAATTTAATTAACGTTGATTGAACAGCTACTCTGTTCAGGGCATGGTGCTGTTCATCATTTTCCACCCCCACCTCCACCAGTGTTTTTTGAGAAGAAAAACACTTTAAGCAAAATATTAACTTGGAATCCCAGATGAAAGGGAATGGTTCCAGTTTGGGGCCATGGTGGGAGAATCCCGGAGCCCCCCTCCCTGCCCCAGCCTTTCACCCTCAGGCCAGTTCTGTGTGGGCTTCCCAGCTTCGCCAACCCCACCCCACCTCCACCCCCATCACTGCCTCTTTGTGCTGATAGGAGGGCTGACCAGATGTGACCGACTGAAGGCCATTCTGGGAGGTTTTGATGAAACAAAACCAGAGGTCATGACTCCAAGCCCTTATTTCTTTTCTTGAGTCTCTTACTGCTCTTTGCTCCAAATTTAAAAAATAACATGTTCTTTCTATTGCCCTCTTGATTCCTGCCAATCCTAGCTGTTGGTAATGTGACCTGTGTTCTTATGCATGGATCTTGCTTCCAGAAGCTCTCGATAGGTCTTTTCTTGGGGTATCTTCACTCTTTCTTTATCTAATACAAAGTTAGCATTTCCTCCCCTTCCCTCCCCTCCTTTCCCCTCTCCTCCCCTCCCCTCCCCTCTCCTCCCCTCCCCTTCCCTCCCCTCCCCTCCCCTCCCCTTCCCTTCCCTCTCTTTCTCTCTCTCTCTCTCTCTCCATGAGCAAAACCACTGAATCCTAGATTTACAAATCAGGCAGTAGTAGACATGGAAGGCAATGTTCCTGGGCCTTGGCTTCTGTATCTGTACAGTACGTATAAATATACCCACTTAGCCAGGATGTGAGGTCTAAGGGAGGTGTGACCATACCCAACACAGTCCCCAATCTACCGCCAGGCCTCACCTTTCCCATCCACCCCAACTCTTAGAAAGTCATGAAAAAGGCAGAACTGTTTCAGTGTTTAACAGTCATTTGCCTTTTCGGAGCACTCAAACCTGCAGTTTGATTAAGGGAAGAAGAACCACCACTAAACTAAAAAAGGCAATGACAGTCATTGTCAGCAGCAGGATAATTGGTCTGATTACACAGAGGAAAGCAGCCCGCTGGGAAGCCGTGCTTGCCACCCCCACGGGCAGCAGCTGACTGCGGGGTCCCATGTCCCAAGTGGCCTCAGAGGCCTGGAAGGTACAAGATGGGGCGAGGGGACAGTAAAGGGCTCAGTGTGTCCACAGCAGGAAACGGTTCCAACTAGCCAGCAAACGAATGATCACTGGTGTGCATCTTGCTGGGTTGCGTCTGGAGAACAGACTGTGCATTTGGGTTACTTTAGAAAGTATTTTACATCTGCTGTGCTTACTGTTATAAATTGGCCCGTTCTGGTGGGGTGACTTAAATCCCTAAGGCCCAAGACAGAAGACAGCATTTACAATCCCAGTCCGGGAGAGCCAACTTCTCCATCTTGGAGGCCCCAGCGTAGCTCCCAGGTTGAAATGAGGCCAAGGATTGATGAGTCTTGGTTTTGACCTTGAGCTGTGTGGCCGTGTCCTGGAAGTAGGTCCATGGCATCAGGGGCTACTGCCCTGCTCCAACCATGTTTTCTGCCCACGCTCCCTGCCCATGCCACGGGTCACCGCTTTGCCCTGGGCCTAATGACACCCCTTTCTCTCTAGGGAGGTGTTTACGCTAAAAAAAAAAAAAAATTGTGTTGAGCCCTGGTTGCTGTGGCTCAGTGGACTGAGCGCTGGCCTGTGAACCAAAGGGTCGCTGGTTTGATTCCCAACCAGGGCACAGCCCTGGGCTGCGGGCCAGGTCCCCAGTTGCGGGCCTGCGAGAGGAAGCCAACCAGTCGATATATCTCTCACCCATTGATGTTTCTCTCCCTCTCTTTCTCTTTCCTTTCCCCGCTCTCTAAAAATAAATAAATAGCATCTTTATTTTTAAAAAATCACCCTTTAACAAAATTGTGGTTAAAAACCACATAACAAAATTTACCGCCTTAACCATTCCTGAGGGTACAGTTCGGTGGCATTAAGTATAGTCCCGCTGTTGCGCAGCGGATCTCTAGAACTTCTTTGCTTGTGCAACGGATACTGTACCCACTGAACAGCACTCCCCACCTCCCCCTCCCCTCTACCCCTGGCAACCTCTGTGCTCCTTCCTGTTTCTGTGTGTTTGTCCTCAAGGTTCATCCGTGTTGTAGTATGGGACATGATTTCCTTCCTTTATAAGGCTGAATAAATTCTACTGTATGTATACACCACATTTCTTTACCCATCCATCCATCGATGGGCATTTGGGTTTCTTCCACCTGCATTTACCCTTTTTAAACAAATATTTACTGAGCACCTACTGCAGGGGAGGTACCCTGTCAGCGGCTACCCCATCACCCCCTTCTCCATGTGCCAAAATGTACATGAGTCTTTATCAAGTTTCTACCATGTGCCAGGCCCCGATCTGAGGTCTGTATTCATGTCACCATTTTACATGATTTCGTTAATGATATCAACAACCCTCTAAAGTAGGTGCTATCATGACCTCCAGAGAGGAGAGCCTCAGAGAGATGAAGTGACAGTGACATGCTCAAGATCACGAAGCAGGCAGGGGCAGAAGCAGGATGAGAACCGGGCAGTCTGGCTCTGGGCTTGTAATTGCTAAGCAGCAGGTGCATAGTCAGACTGTACAGTCAGGTCTGAGCATGGAGGAATGTCCTGAAAAAGCTTTCCAGCCAATGCCCCTGCATAGCCTTGATGAGTGACAGCCAGACCTTTGTCCCACCCCTGTTCCCCAATAAGAGCTGCAGATACCAGCTGAGAAATCAGGAGGGTGGTACACTTACATCTCAGTGCCCCTCCCAGGGCAGCAGAACACCCCCACCCCAGCCCTCCCCCCCAGGCTGGGGCCAATCTTGGATGTACAGGTCTTCCCAGTTGGCAGAATGTAATGGGGTGCTCTGTGAGGCCAGGGAGCGTCCAGTGTGCTGAGTACCCAATATGGCCTCTTGCTGTCTTCATATGATAAAGGAACAGGTGCCAGGTTTACAGAGTTCATTTCCCAAGTATTTATTGAGCACCTAACCTGTGTTAAGTGCTGGGGTTGCACAGATGATCTAGAACACAAAGCCCCGACTTCATAGGGTGAGCTTTCTGAAGACAATGGCCATGGGTGTAAGGGCAGCGAGGGGAGCTCCCTGGCTGGCTGCCTGTGGTCACTGGAGTTTGGGACAAAACCCCCAGCATTCAGAATCCCCAGGGCTCATCGTAGCACTTGGTGGAACCCAAAGACTTGTCTATCATCTCCTCCCCGTAGAATTTCCTAAAACGGCCTTTGGGCTGTCATGTGAGAGAAGCTGCTTGGTTGTCATAACAGCATGGTGATGAGATCCAGAGAAAGACGCCCACAGACTCAGTGGGAACAGCCAAGGATGCAGAACCGTACGGAGAGGGCTGTAAAGTGGAAGGTGACACAGTGCGCTCCGGGCTGGAGGGTGTGGCTTTCCAGGTCCCTGCATTCCCCATGGGGATGGCACCCTGCACCGACAGAGAGCACAGAGGAGGGGTCCACTCGGTGGGAGAGCTTCCTTCGCTATTGCTCTGGGGGGGGTTAAACCTCCTGTGCACCCCCTGCCACCAGCCCGAGGCTCTGGAGACTTTGGCCAGGTCACTCATGAGGCGCGAGGGGTCAGTGCCAGACAACCCTGGCCCGTTGCTGAAGCTGGGTGAGGCAGGGTCGCCTCCGAGGGATGCTAGGGAACTGGGCGAGCCCTGCAGCCCCCCTGCTCTTACTTTCTAGGGATCTCCACTGCCTGCTCCCCCAGAGCATGGACCTCATCCTCACCAGGCTCTCCGCCTTCAACATGGAGATGATGGTGTCTGCCCTGGAAGGACCAAATGAGATATATGTGAAGCGCTTGGCACAATGTCTGGCAAATAAGGAATGTGCTCTGATTTTTCTCTTCCTTTGGCCACTGGCATCTGTGTTTTGGGTCTCTCTCTGTCTTATCCCTTCATGAAATTCTGGGAAATGCTCAGAAATTGGGGGTGGCGGCTGCATTCATGCCCAGTCACAATGGGTGGACATGGCACGGGCCTTGTGGAGCGGACTGGTGAGCGACTTTGGGAGCTCAGAGCAGGCCTCCAGCTGTGCGGTACAAATGCCCCTGACCTTGGAGGTGGAGCTGTGGGCAGGTGTTTCCCACTTCACGGCATTCCTTTCCATTCTTTCCTGATTAAGAGATGCCAGTGTGGAGGCAGCTCTGCCCCTCCAGCCTCAGCAGGACAGTGAGGGCGGGTCCCTTCCCTCTTCTCACTTCCCTTAAGATCTGTCAGGCTTTTGCCCAGAAACCCTGGGCTGGAGGATAAAGGGCTGAGCCTGAGATAGGAGAGGAGGGGCAACTGTCTTCTTGTTCATGACTCATGAACAATGTGTATTTGGGGAACGCAGGCTTGTTGAACAGAAAAACAGTGAGGACGGACTTGATCTTCCTTTTTCCTCCACTGTCTCCCCCTCCATCCCAACAAACCCCCTGTGGTGGTGAAGATGGTTCGGAGGGTGTGTTTTCACTCTGTCTCACCGGTGGAGCAACAATGAGCACAGCTGGCGGGGGCCGCTGGTGCGTCAGCTGGTCCGATCGTAGTTCGCCTTTACTGACCCCGACAGCGGTGCCCAGCCCAAGTCTCTGCCTCTGGTTCACACTTAGGACGTTTCAGTGTTTCATGGAATTCTTCACAAAAGAATGACACTCTGGGGAAGACCTTTAGACCTTGCCTAATCAGATTTCATCTTTTTGTTTTTGTTTTTTAATTGATGAAGAAAGGAAGGACCTCTGGCTCAGGGAAATGCAGTTACTTAAGGCCACAACGCTTGGAAAGCCTGTGAAGCCCGGCCTCAGCTCCGGATCCCCGGGCTGTAGTCAGATACGTGCTGCCACACCACTGCGCTTTTCCAGTTACAGAACAATCCAGGGGCATCGGGTTCCCTGTGGTGGGAAGCATCTAAAATTCACAGTTTGCAGGTCTCCCACATCTTTGGGTGAGAAACAAAGAGGAGACACTAAAGGTGTCCCATCCTTCACCCCAAATGACCATTCGCCCACATGGTTAAGTTATTGTCAGTGCTCTGCATTTTATAATGGAAGACGCGCTACGTTTCGCGAATTCTCCCGTGTGAAGGGCATGCTGGATGAGACGCTAAGAAGCTGCTCAGGGAGAAGAGGGGGAGGTCTTTCAAGAACCCGCCCCCCACACAGCAGTTTCCAGGGGTGGAGAACTGACCTGGGAGTCAGGGCACATTCTTCCTTCCCTGGCAGATGAGAAGCACCCCTCCCAGCTTCTGTGAGCAGCGGGTGAGAAATAATGGCACCTCGCACCTCGCAGTTTGGAAAATTAGCAGTCATTGTCTCAGATTGCTGGGCTTTGGGAAGGAAGACAAACTGTAACATTCCAAGTGCCTCCTCATGGCCCTGGATGCCTGAGGGGCTTCTGCCTGCACCCTAGGTTGCTGCTGCTCAGGTCTTGGATGGCCGTCCATGTCTTTTTGAGGGTCCAGGGGCTCCGGGGTAGTGTGTGGGGAACACGCAGAGGGAGAACTCTGCTCAATGAGCCACTGTGTCTGTCTTGGCTCAGGCTCCCAGATCGTGGTGTCCAAGAGAGCCTGGGCCCAAATAAAGACACGCTTTCTTTCCCTTTCAGTTGACAGAGGGGGGTTTTGAAGGTAGCAGGGGAAACAGAGTGAGCAGTGTTCAGGGACGCAGCCCACCTTCCCGGGTAGTTTTCCACTGCGACAGACCTGCCCGAGCCAGCTGGTCTGGGAGGCTGAGGTTTTTCCGAGCATGCCGTGCGGACCGGGGCTGGGCTCCCCAGCAGGCCCTTTGCAGAGCCCCGTCGGCAGCATCTCTGGGCCCGGGGGGTGAGGAAGATGTGTGTCCCCGTGTGTGTTCATTGCCTCCAGCTGCCGTAACAAAGTATCGCACCCTGGGTGGCTTAAGCAACAGGAATCCATTGTCTCGGTTCTGGAGGCCAGAAGTCCCAAATCAAGGTGTGGCCAGGGGTGGGTCCTTCTGGGGCCTGGGAGGGGCGGGAGCTGTTCCGGGCCTCTCTCCTTGGCTTGTAGGTGGTCACCTTCGTGTTCACGTGGTCTACACGGCTGTCTGTGTCCAGATTCCCCTTCTTGCGTGGACACCAGCTGTTTGGATTAGGGCCCACCCCAATGACCTCATCGTAACTTGATTATGTCCATAAAGACCCTATCTCCAAATATGGTCATATTCTGAGGTCCTGGGATTTAGGGCTCCATTATATGAATTTTGGGGGAGGAAGGAACAATTTCAACCCACTACAATGTGTACCTTCTGTTCCGTCTTGTTTATCTGGAGATGGGGAAGCAGCCCTGGGGACATAACTCTGTCACTTCCAAATGGATGGATGAGTGGCCCTTCTCTCTGCTTTCTGGTTCTATGGTTCTTCTTCCAGACACTCTAGGCAGAGAACCCCATAGCATCTGACCCTGTTTATACTACAATAATTAGAGCCACTCCTTATCAGATGCTCCTTAGGTACCAAGCAAGGTACTAGGCAGGCACTTTGCGTTAACTCATGTAACCCTCACTATGATGCTTCACATAGGCTCTGTTATTATTCCCATTATACAGACCAGGGAACTGAGGCCCAGGAAGCCTAAGTAACTTGCCCAGAGTCACATAGCTAATAAGTGGTGGAGCCAGGATTTGAACCCAGGCTATCTGGTTGTGGGGGGTATGTTATAAACTACTACTTTATGTAACAGACCCAATATTCAGCATGAAGCCCTTTATAGCTTTTGTGCTCAAGAACTGGGGTGATGCAGTGGGTAAGAGCACAGTCTCTGGGTACCACATCTGTGCGCCATTGTTTATCAGCTGTGTGACTTTGGGCAAGTATGGAACCTCTCTGTGCCCCACTGTTCTCATCTGTAAAGTAAGGATGACATTCTCTTCGGGTTGTTTTGAGAAAAGCACATGAGAGACTGGCACACAGGAACTGCTTAGTAATTATTATTATTGGTGGAGACATTATATCACCATTTCCCTCAAAGAGCCGCCGCCCATCCCTTCTGCGCCCCAGTCTCCATCTGCACAGTCCAGAGCAGCACTGTCCGGCATTGGAGCCACAAGCCCTTGAAATATGGCTAGAGTGAGCTGAGATGTGCTGTCACGGTTAAATACATGCCATAATTGGAAGGCATAGTCCCCAAAAGTGTAAATTATCTCATTAATAATTTTTATTTTGGTCACACACTGAAGGGATCATGTTTTAGATACATTGGATAAACTAAAATATATGATTAAAATTCATATGTTTGGTTTTGCTTTTTTAAATGCGGCTACTAGAAAATCTGAAATGGCATGGCGTAGCTCCCACTGGCCGGGGCTGGTCTAGACGGTAGACTGGAAGCCCCAAGGTCCCTGTCTGTTGTGTTCAGTGCTTTATCCCAGCACCTCGCTCAGATCCCAGCCTTCCAGGAGACACTGACAAAAATAATAGTTGATGTACTTTTGATTAGACAGATGCTCTGTTCTTCACCCCAGAAAGATCTGTAGGGTACCGAGCCGGAAACGGGGGAAAGCCCGGCAGACGGGAGTTTTCAGCTCACCAGGTCTCTGGCATTGTCACTACCCTTGGCCTTGGCCCAGGCTGGCCTCCCACTGAATGGCTGGGTTTGATGGCCGGCCCTCTGCTCTCACTATTCAGCCCAAGGGAGAACACCAGTGTGGAAGTCTCTTCCATTTTCAGCAAGCTGGAGAAACCAGTTTTGCCCAGAGGACATGAACACTGACTACACAGGCCAAAGGAGGCCCGTGCAAGGGACCCTTATGCACAGTGAGCAGGAGAGAAGGGCCCAAAGGAAATTTCCACCCAGTCTGAGGTCCTCTCCTGCACTTGGATTCTCAGATTGAGCCTTGTAGAGATAGAAAATTTAATCCTTCTACCTCTGCCCCTCTCCCACATTCCCTTATTCCCAAAGGCGAACCCCAAAGCCAGCCTTTGTGAGAGGGTGTGTATCTGACATTTCTCTTTGACCTTAGGTTTATGGAAATAGAGCAGCTTCCCCTGCGAGCCTCACAAATCCCAAGAGTTGAGACATCTCAGGGGAGAAATTTCAGTGAAAAAATGCTGGGGCTGGAAGGTGTCTTAGAGACGGTGCAGTCTCTTTTCTCTTGGCTTTCTGTGGTTCTTCCCCGTCCTGAGACATCTGTGCTGCTGGGGAGGGCTCAGCAGGCAGGAGATGTGAACCCAGGTGACCACGTCCACGACTTAACCCGCCCCACTGTCTCCTGACGTCTGTTTCAGATCTCCACAAGCCTGGGCTCTCCCATTCGCGCTTCTCAAAGTGATGTTGCTGGATTTATACAAACTTGGGTTCACCTTCACCCAATGCCTGATATAGCTTTGCATGAGCAGCGTGTCTTTGAGCAAGTGACAGCTTCTCTGAGACTCAGTTTCTTCCACTATAAAAATGGAAATCATCGTACCTCCCTAACTTAACTGTTGCAGTTAAATGAGGTAAGAGGTAGCAGGCAGAGCCCAGAACGCGGCAGGCATGTAGGAAGCAGAGAAGGTGCTTCCTTCCTCTGACCAGGACAGGTGAGAACAGGGACACCTGGGCTCTGTGGTTGGGATTTTCACCCCAATTTCATGTCACTCAACGAAGAGTTCTCTTCCATGACAGGTAGGAAATCTGGAAGTTGCGGATTCCCAGTAGTTCTGCCTCATAGCTTTCCAGAAGCCCCCTGTTCTTACTGTTTGTATCAGGATTAGGACAAGGAATCTTGGCAAAGAGAAGATACTACTTTTCATTAAACACCCTGAGCCTCATTTCCCGTTTGGGGATGATTCAGTGAGCTTCATACAGGTAAAGGAGAAGGGGAGCAGGAAGTCATTCATAATAGAAATATAAACTCAGAGGGTAACAGGGATCATTAACTGAAGTGAGAGATCCACATTGCCCACACGGCACCTGGCACGTAATAGGATCTTAGCGTGTGTTGGTCCCTTGTCCTGGGCATGAGACCTAAAGCAGGTCATGGAAGAAAGGAAAGGGACTTGGAGCCCTAGATCTGGGTTCAAGTATCAGGGTGTCTCTTATTAGTTGTGACCCCTCGAGCAAGCCGCTCTCCACTCTTGAGTCCCAGGGGATTCTCATCTTAAAGACTGGTTATGAAGACTGAATAATGAAATGACAGGGTTCTGTAAATGGCAAAACGCAGAGTATTCTCTCCCCATCCTTAATTACTATGGGTAATGATGATAATTTTGTGCCTCTTTTTTTGATTTGGGTAAATATTAGTCAATTCCCAGTCATGACTCAAACTAGATTTTTTCAGATGATGCAGTTTCTAGGCCATTTCCCAACTCCTGCAACTAAATATTGATCATGTTTGCTTCCTGGGGGCAGAGACTTAGGTTTCTTCCATCCTTTATTCCTTTTTGCCTGATCTGTAAGGGATCCCCAGCTCACCAAGGTGCCAGATGGGAGATGAGGAGCCCTTTTGAGAAGAAAAAGCCCTTTGAAAAACTGCTGATACGGAATGTTGATTTAATTTCAGGGGAGGAGGGTCTGTTTTTGTTTTTTAGGTGTAATGCAAGTCGAGTTTATTGCTACTTGAGCTTTTAATTGGTTTACTAATACTTTTTATAGCATCTTATTTGAATGTTTACAGGTCCCCAGATGCTGACGTTTACTGACATCCGTGAGGGGATTGATAAATGATTTAGTGGCAACGGCAAAACTGGAGGCATTGTATGAATTAGGAACTGTGCCGCGGAGCCCACTCCGGAGCCACTAATTTAATGTGATTTGCATTCTGCAGCTGTTCCTCACCGCAGTCACAGGAAAAACAAGCATCAACTGTTCCCCAGCAAAGCAGGGGGTGCCCCCAGGGATTGGGGCAAGGCCCCAAGAGAGCGTTGGCAGGGCTGGTCAGCCGTTCTGGGGTGGGTACCCAAGACAGGGCTTCCTTCTGAGCTGTGGGCAGGCCCTTATTTCACCCTGCCCTCACCTCTAGGCAAGTCCCCTGCAGCTTCTCTGCCCGGATGGGAGAGAAGACAGACTCAGTGTCCTCATCATTTCAGAGCAGCCGGGGAACATCGACACACACATTTACCCGCATATGTCAGCTTGGGCTAGAATCCACTCGTATTTCTTTTAATCTCGTGATTGATTCTCTGTTGAATCGATGAGTTAGCCTAGGCTGATTTCAGTGCGTTTGTTTGGCTGTTACTACCTTTTCTTCTCTGCTGCAATTAGAGATTTCTTGCAATCTCTGAAGTCCTTTTCTCGGATATGAAAGAGATATTTACTACAACAAATATGTAAAACACATACAAGTCAAATGAATGAACTCGAAATCATCAGCCAATCCACCATCTAGAGGTAATGATTGTTAATGACTTTGACAAATATTTTTCCAGACTTTTTTCTCTGATATACATCTTTGGATTTTATTTTTAATTGACACATTTTTTGGCCTATATTTTTTGCATACCTGTTTTATCCATTTATCTTTTTGAACAGTTTGTCACCATAATACTCAATGGCTGGTGTTCAAAGGGGCTTGGACAGACTGACCCTGAAAACAAATAACACACTGGGAACGATTCGCCCAAGTGCATCATGCCCTGGCAGAGAGGTGACATTGGCTGCAGCTATGCATTTTTGTTTGAGTTACTTCAATGTCATTTCTAGGGCACTGACGTAATACAGATGTCGCTCTCCCTTTCTTTAGTCCATTTAAGGTGCCATTCTTAACAAGTTCCTGAGGATGACTTTGCTGTTCTTGTTCTCTTCCTTTCTTCCTTCTATCCGTTCATTCATGCATGCATGCATGTATCCATTCGTTTATTCATCTAACATACTATCTATCCTTCCTTCCACCCAAACATCCATCCATGCATCCATCCACCCATCCAGTGTACTATCCATTTGTTCTTCTTTCCATCCAAACAGCCATCCATATTCATTTATCCATCCATCTGCCCATCCGTCCATCCATCCATCCATCCAATGTATTAAGCAACTAGGTTGTATCAGGCCCAGTTTTGGTGGTGAGGATGCAGAGACACATGATGCAGGCCCCTGCCCACTAGGATTTATCAGACTCCATCCAGAACTGCCATCTGCCTTGGACGTGAGACGGTGACCTCCATCTGTTTTGTCCACCAGGGAATGACCACTTCCAGCCAGCTACCTGGCAGATAACCAGGGGCATGGCAGGTAATTCCTCCTTTACAATGGAGGCATCTCACAGGGCAGGAACTGTGTCACTTCTCTTTTATAAATCCCTATATTTAGGCATTTATGCTATATTTATATTATATTTATACACGGAGTACTGTAGCCCAGTACTTCATGAGACCACAAGATTAACTGTTATAACAATAACACTCATCCCAGGATTTGGGGAAAAACAGAGCTTTGGGAGAAGAGCAAAAGGACTCATAGGAAGAAAAGAAAGAAAGGATACCACCTTGTTATCACTTAAAAATGTATCATAGTCTGGAAGGTCTTACTTCAAACTGTTACTGTTAGAGTAAATAGTTAGCAGCAACAGTTTTGAAAAGCTGCTTCTCAACACCACTGTTATGTATCTCATACATCAAAGAAGAATGGGGAGGCGAACAAAAACACTTCCTGATTATTTTAGGTTTCTTTTTGTTTTTTTTGTTTTTTGTTTTGAAGTGTCGCCTTCTCCGGTGTTTGAGAGATAGCAAGGCTGTATTCTCTTCAGGGTTAAACAGCACTTCCCCCTCCCTCACGGTTTGTTCAAGAGAAGCCCGGCTTTGTGTAAAAAAGTAAGATTTATTTTTGCCGGTGAAATATAACGCAGAGCTCAGCCCAGCGACAGCACGGAGCGGGAGGAAGTACCTCATTGGACGCCGGCGGCAGTTACTGTAAAAAGTTGTAAGTGTGAACAGCCCCCACTCCCCCCTCAGACGGAGTAGGCTGTACTTTTTCCAGGAAAGTGGGGTTGTTTCTTTTTATGGTGCCATTTCGACTTCCTAAGACTGCCATAGATTTATAAGGAAATAATTTCTCCAGTGGGTCTTAGTGACATCCTCAAGTTTGACATGTGCCGCTTATGAAGGTGCTAGAGCTGTCCCATGCGCACATTCCATGTCACCAGCCTAGGCCCATTTATTACATTTATGGGACTATACCATATACAGTTTGTTTGTTTTTAAATACCAAAATAGTTTTAATAACCCCGACTCCAAGGCAAACCTCAGAGGTTAATTATAATAGCGAATGTGGCCAACGCCCATGTTATTCAGAAAGAAACACAGTGGCTTCTTGCTCTGCCCGAGTGTCACAGACGTAGCCTCCCCTGGGTGCATCCCAGGGTGCTGCCTCCACGAGCCCGCTCTTCTCTGTCCTCTCCTCCCTGCCATCATCTCTCTGGGTAGTCTGGCTACTCTTGGATGGATAGCAGATACATGGGAACCATCTCAAGATTTCGGAACAAAAGGCCTCGAGATCTGACTCTATTGACCCAATTTACTGTTAGCTGTGTGGCTTTGGTGAAATTACTCTCCTACTCTGGGCTTATTTCTACATCTCTAAAAGGCAGATAGAATAATAACACTCATCCCAGGATTTGGGGAAAAGTAGAGCTTTGGGAGAAGAGCAAAAGGAATCGTAGGAAGGAAGGAAAGAAAGGATACCACCTTGTTATCACTTAAAAACGTATCATAGTCTGAAAGGTCTTACTTCACACCGGGCGATCACTGCAGAGGTAGCTGAGGGTAGAAGGTACAAGTGCCGAATCTGCAGTCCCACTGCCTGGGTGTTAGGCAAGTGTGCTAGTGGATGCGCCTCCGTTTTCTCTCTGTAAACCCGGGATAATCACAGAAACGACTCATGGCGTTGCTGTGGTGGTTAACTGAGGTCAGCAGTTTTCACCCTTTTTCATCTCATGACATGCGTAGACTAATTACTAAAATTCTGTGGCACACCAGAAAGTATAGCATACTTTTTACCAATCTGACAAAAAAAAAAAATGTAAGTGTAATTTTGATTCATTCACACAGGACGGCTATTGTCATGTTGGCTGTTGTCATTTTTTTATTTGACAATCTAAGGGACAAGAGGTCAGTGCCCCTGACTAAATAGTCAGGTGTTACACATTAAAAATTTTTTTTGCAGCACACGGATAGAAAATTGTTAACTTAGGTAATCAATCTAAAGTCTGTGCACAGTGTCAGGCACATATATATTCAATACTTTTCAATAGTAGTATTTCTAATTTTTTACTTTTTATGCCTATTGAAAACTACATGTAAATTCGAAATAAACATTTGTAATTTTCTCTGGATACAAAGCAAAGACACATTTTAGTTCTTCTTTCTCCCTTCCTCCCTTCCCTTCTTCCTTCTTCCTTAGCATATTTAAACCAACATATGTAGAATTGGCACTGGGACACTTTATTTAAATAGCTATCAATTGCAAGTTCAGTTTGAGACAGGGGTAAAAGATATATATATATGTATAAATGTGTGTGTGTGTGTGTATATATATATGTATATATATATATATACATATATATATATATCTTCTCACCTGAGGATATGTTTATAGATTTTAGACAGAGAAGGAGAGAGAGTGAAAGAGAGAAAGATCGATGTGAGAGAGGAACATCGAGGGACATCGGTCAGTTGCCTCCCATACATGCCCCAACTAGGGATTGAACCCGCCATCTTGGTTCGTGCTCTGCCTGGGGATCGAACCTACAACGTTTTGGTGTATGAGGTGACACTATAACCAACTGAGCCACCCAGCCAGGGCTAAAAGATATATTTACTATTTTGAAATAGTGGCAACTATAGATTCTTTTTTTCCCTGAAAAAACACCTGAACTATTTTCCTCACACTCTCCAAAGCAATTCAGCTTTGGATGGAGGCAGGAATAGATAAATGTAATGAAGGAAGTTTGGGTATATTTTTTTTTCCCCAAAATGCAATATATTGAGATCAGGGCTTATTGTGAAACAGGAGCTGCCTTTTGCAGCCCCCTCTGCCTTGAATGCTGCCTTGCCAAAGCAAGATTTTATTAAGATAATACTCTCCAATTTCCTTTTGTTGTTCTTGGGACTCTGCACTTCTGTAATTTATTTGCATTTGTCTGCATGTTCAATTCTAGAGGGTGTGATTATGGACAAATAAAATGGGATGGAATAATATGGGCATCCTGCTTCATTGGTATTCAAATTCAGTATTCAAGGCTCAACATGCGTGAAATACAGATTTTGTTCTGAAATACAATGGTTGGCCAACAAATGTTTCCTGATTAAACAAAGAAGGAAAGAAAAGAAGGTGAGGGAGAGAAAGGGAAGAATGTGGAGTCCAGTGTATTACAGCAGGTTGGGAACAGGGGCCCCTCAGAGAGGGGGGGAGGAGTCTGATAACCCCATGTCCACAGTTCTCCCGTACTCTGTGTGGTGGGGTCTGGACAGAGCCAGAATGACAAATTATTGCCCTATCCTGTTCTCCAAAATCATGCCAAGGGTAACTTGACTACCCTAGACTGCAGATGTTAAGGTTCTTCTGGCCTTTCACAAGCGGTTGACAGCATCTTGGTACCATGGAGGCCTGCAGGTGGCCCCTCCCTGACCACTGTTTTTACAATAAAATGTTAAAGTCATGGTGCCTCAGCTGCCAGGGAGTTGATGCTGTATCTCTCACGGGTCCTCCAGCTCACAGACTGTATGCCAAGGTCATGTCTCCTAGGGGGTTTGCTAGAACGTGGGTCTGGCTTTAGCTAAATGTCATGCAGTGCTGACACACATGCTGCTGAACACCCTGGCCCTTGGGTTTCATATCAGGCTTCACCTTGCATCTCAGTGAGAGGCGGTGTTCTGCCCTTCCTGGGCAGTGGCCCAGTGAGGACAGAGGGCAGTGTTGGACGAGTGAGTGATCCTGACCTCTGCACTTGGGTGTCTGTCCAAAAGCAGGGTGTTTGAAATAAAAGAGACTCCAGCATTCGTCCAGGCTCTGCTTCCTACTCGTTTTTGACCTTGGACGTCCACGAACTTTCCGGGGCTTCACTTCCCTCATCTGTAAACAGAGACAGTAATCATCCTGTTGTGGGGATTGACGGAGGCACGCCAGCCTCTTGGCTCCGCCTGAGGGCCCAAGTGATGCTGGTTTTTGTGGTCTCATGTCTAAATGACCTGGAGAGCTTTTCAAATGCCTGAGATGCCCAGACCCAGGGAATCAGAATCTCCGGAGATAGGGGCCCAGGAGTTCATGTGTTTAAAATCCTCAGCGATGATTTGCATGCCCAGCCAGGGTGGAAACGAAGTCTAAAGGACCTGGATTCATGGAGTCTTCTCTTTGGGAGGCAGTGTAGCCAACATAACCAACTCATACGAGCTGGAGTCAGAATAGAGTGGGTTCCAGACCCAGCACTCCCCACCCCCACAGCCATTTCCCATGGACCTCTAGCCAATGACTAGACTTCTCTGGAAGTCAGTTTACTCAACAAGAAAATCAGGACAGTATTGGCAGCTCTCATTGAGTCATACAGGGATTAAGTGACATAATGCATGTCAAGCCTTATACGTGCCTAGCACAGGGTAAGCCCCCAATAAGTGATAAGCATTTGATACATATGAACTCATGCCGTCTTCATACACAGCCTGAGGTTATAGGTGCTCTCCTTATCTACATTTTAACTATGAGCGACAAAGACACGGGCATTTATGTCACTTCTCTGAGGTCACAGGTGTTTGAACCCGCCCCCTGAGAGACAGTGTGACTGAGCACAGAACACAGCACACTGAGCCGAGCGTCAAGTCAGGGGACCTGCTCAGTGAACCACCTATGACTGCCTGGTCCGTGGGCTGCCGCTGACCACGCAAGTGTGCACGCAGTGCATTCTCTGTAAATGATGTTTCTTTATCTGGGGCTGGAGATCAGCTGTGTGGCCCAGAAGGCAAGAGGCATTCCAGGTCCTTACTACCTGTGTTGTCTGTGACCCTTGATTGCTCCTCTGGGATGCATGGCCGGTCTTGACAACAGCAGCCCCCAGAGATGGAGGAGTCATGGAGGAGGAGGGAGAAGCTCACCCCAAACCTGTGCTGTTCGGATGGGAGTGGGTTCTGGGGACTTACAGCCCTCAGAGAACTTTCTCTCTTTTCAAGGCAGGACAGTAGTTTTCCTGTAAGACCGCAGAGAAGCCCTGGGCACTGCGGGTTCCAGAAATGAAGGCGTCCTCAGGCAGCCGTCGTGGCCCCGACATGTGTCTCTCCCCATTGCTACGGGCAAGGAAAACGGCCCCCGGGAACTAAGGAAGTCCCCAGCTCCAGCGTGCCTCAGACGCATGCTCTCCTCGGCAGGCGAGCCCAAGCCTGCACAATTGCCCGCTGTGTCTCCCGCCAGCCAGCTGGGCTGAATGTTCCTGGGCACCGGAGCTTTTTCCTTGCCCCACCGCCCCTCCTGCCCTGCTGGCTCCACACCCTCCTGAATGTTCCATTCTGAACAGCCACAATCAGGAGCCTGTTTCTTTGCTGGGAAAAGGAGCAGCATGAAGGCTTTTAAACTTGCTGGGTAATTTAAGGTATTTATCGCTATTTGGAGAGCTTTGCTTGCTTTGAATCCATTCCCCCTGCAGCTTTCAGAAATGGTGCACAGGAGTATTTTTTTTTTTTTTTCTCTGAAAGGGATGCTTCTGGGTCCTTCCGCTGCCCCCTGAGTCTGGATTCTGAATGCAGCCTCCAGACCTGGGTGCATTAGCTGAGGTTTTGTTCATTCTTCATTCAGGTCATCCCTAAACATTCAGTAGGCACCTCCCAGTTCCAGGCCAGACTCCTGTTTATGGGCAGCTCCCCTTCCTCTACGAGACCGTGAGTGTTTGCAACAGTGGGAGCAGCAGACTTGGAGGTCAGACAGCCTGGCTTTGGATCCAGGCCCACCCTGAGGTCAAGCCACCTCTGCCAGTGTGCTGGGTGGGCAACAGTTCTCAGCTTTTCCGGAACTTCAGTCATCTGTAAGATGGGTGTCATCACAGCCGTTGTTGTTCTGGAGGTCAGACTACCTGGGTTCAAATCTAAGCTCTGCCATTTCCTCATTCTGTGATCTTAGCTTCTTTCTTTTCCGAGTTAACCTATTTTTATATTGAGAATGACAGCGAGTTCTTAAAAGGAAGGGAGAGGACTAGCTGAGTTAATGCATTTAAAGTGCTAGTGCCCTGCACATTGAAGGTGCTCAGTGGAACCAGTGGTAGTTGAGAGAGAGAGAGAACGAGAGAGGGAACACACACACACCCTCTTCCTTCCCTGGCAAGAGGCACTTGATAAATCTAAATTACTCTCCCCCTGCCTCCTTTGCCAAAGGCTGAATAAGCCCATAGCTGCACAGCGGTAGAGGTTTGCCAGGAGGTTGGAAGAATCTGCACTCTCCGCTCAGCTTGCTGAAGGTCTTACTGCCCTAATAGGGAGAGCACAGAGAAGGGTCCCCTGGTGTCCTCTGGCAGGAACACCCTCTAGAAGGCCCTACAGCCTGCCGACTTCCCTCTATCCTTGCTGGACTAAGGGAGACCCTCCCTAGGAGACCTGCAAGCAGAGACAGTCCTCAAAACCAAGGGGCTTCCCCACCCTCAGAATCTTACAAGCAGTGACTGTCCCTGGGGCAGAGTGGTCCCTCCTCCCTTTTTCATTCAAGTCCTTCCATGACTGCTTTACTCTCCCCGCATGTCCCCCACGCAGCCTCCTTCATGTATACTTCTCTCCCTCTCTCTCCCTCTCTCTCTCTCTCCTTCTCCCTCTCTCTCCTTCTCTCTCTCTCTCCTTCTCTCTCTCTCCTTCTCTCTCTCTCTCTCCTTCTCCCTCTCTCTCCTTCTCTCTCTCTCTCTCCTTCTCTCTCTCTCTCTCCTTCTCTCTCTCTCTCTCTCCTTCTCCCTCTCTCTTTCTCTCTCTCTCTCTCTCTCTCTCTCTCTCTCTCTCTCTCTCTCGGTGATGGGCAAACCAGAAAGCACTAAAACCATGTGGGAGATGAAAAATATCACCCGATTGGAAAGCTTCAGTGAAAACATGGCCAGTTTTATCTTTTCTCCTGAATGTGGGATTGGGGCAGGTGCTCTTTCTGATTAACTTACATCTAGTCTGGTGACCTGCACCCCCTCCTCCAGGAAGCCTCCCATGATCTCCACTCTGATTGAACACTGTGGTTTTGTACTCCCAAGGAACTCAGGGGAGCAGGTCAGAGTCAGGCTGCTCGATTGACATCCTGTCTGCAAGTGAACTGGTGCTCCTGTGCCTTAATTTCCTCTTCTGCGGAAGGGGGTCAGTACTGGCCCCTATTTCCTGGGGTGGTTATGACTGTTCAGTGAGATAATCGATATAAAGTGCTCATACTGTCTGGCCATGTATCATTACTATTACTAGTATTATTATTATTATTATTGTCATCAAAGCACTTGCTAGACTGGACTACAATCCGGAATTTACCTGTCTACTTCCTCCAAGGGTCTAGCAGCAAATTATGAGCCAGAACAGTATTTTTAGTCAACACCAGAGAATAATTGTAATGATGAAAAAGCCACTGTTATAAGCAATGTGAAACTTCATTTACAAAAGATTCCTTTACTAACATAAAGAATCCCTGTAAGTTATATTTTTAGACATTTCACCCTTAGTTTTTGTCTCGCTCTCCCTCTCTCTTTTCCCATATTGCATTAAGTGAGGAGAGTCTGTCCACAGCCCCGGGGAAGCCCCCTTGCAGATGTGCGGCGGTGGCAAGAGTGAGGTGAGCCCCCGGGCAGGGACAGTGATGTCCTCTCTGCAGCTAACATCACCTCCAATGTTTCTTCTGACGGCTCATGACCATGTCCTACCAGTTAGAAAGCCTTTTAATCGTCAGCCCTGAAGGAAAGAATGCTGAGACTCCTGCTCTGACTTTATGTTTAGATACGACGTAGGTAGCCCCGGTGTTTGATCCTTGACTGTGTAATGCCAGAGAATGCCAGAGCAGCACCAGGGTGGAAGTTTCTAGAAGCGTAGTAAGCGGGGGCCATGCACCGTGCCTACAGGCCTGCACAGCGGGGTGGAAACTGCAGGAGGAAGGGGCCCATGGAAGCCGCTCCGGCACATGAAATAATAGGTCCTATGAGTGACATGGATGACTCCATTTAGGGTCCCAGCTGTCCATCATGGTGTCTGTGCAGAGAGGGGCGGAAGGAGCAGAGGATGTCTCTTTCTGCTTTCTGGCAGATTCCTCCAAAATACTCCAGTTGCATGAAAAACTTTAAAGGAAAGGCACTTGATAAGCTATCCTGTGACTTGTGTCCATTGATTCGGTGAGCAAGTGTTTGTGAGAGCTGGCCAGCCCAGCTGTGGCCTCCTTCGATACTAGAACATGTGCATGCAGTTAGCCTCACGTGCCAGTCCCACCTCCAGAGAGACCTCGGGAAGAATGACCTCCCAGCTGGGTGAGATTACTCCCTGTGACGGGCAGCTCAGTACATGACAGGGAGTGTGCACACTGCTTGGCAGCTCTCCTGGCCGGAAAACTGGCTTCATTATATTGACTGCAAGTCTTTCTCCTACAGCTTCCAGACAGTGAACCTCCCCCACGATTCCCATGACACTCACATGGCACCCTGGCCCACCCACTGCCTCCCCAGGCATTCAGGCTTGAAGAGTAGCCTTAACAGCTGATACCAGACCATACCTTTCCCATGACTTTCCTGAGACTGCCATAACAGATTACCACCAACCAGGTGGCTTAAAACAACAGAAATTGCTCTCTTGCGGTTCTAGGAGCCAGAGTCTGACATCAGGGTGCCACTGGGCTCACGCTCCCTCTGGAGGCTCTAGGGGAGAACGCCTTCTTTCCTCTTCCAGCTCCTGGCGGTGGCTGGCGCGTTCGACGGGGGGGGGGGGGGGGGGGGGGGTCCCGGTTGTCCGCTCCATCTTCTGTGTCTTCTCTTCTGTCTCTTGTAGAGACACTTGTCATTAGATTGAGACCCACCTGGTAATCCGGGATGATCTGTTCATCTCAAGATCCTTAATCACATCTGCAAAGACCCTTTTCCAAATATCATTCACAGATTCTAGGAATTTGGATGTGGGTATATCTTCAGGGGGCCACATTCACGCTACTGCACCTTGTATTGACCAGGCTGGTTATATGCATGAACAGTGACTGGAGGGAGATGTACTCTGGTGAGTCTAAGGCATTTTCTCAAGAATGAACATGGGATCCTATGTTTTCAGCTGTGTGACTTAAGAAAGTTGCTTAACCTCTTTGAGCCTCGGTTTTTTTCACCTGTAAAATGGGAATAATAACAGTACCTATACATAGACTTGGTGTAAAGATTAAATTAATTCGCATAAGTATTATGTAATGCTTTGAGTACTGTGTGGCGCATAGCAAGCATTCTTCAAATATTAAGCCATTCTGATGCTGCTTATCATGGCATCATAATCACCACTGGAATCTACCCCAGGACGAGATTTTCCTAGACCCCGCATTTATTTATTTGTTTGTTTGTTTATTTCTTTTTATGATTTTAAACTCTGTTTTTCAATTACAGTTTACATTCAATGTTAAGTTGTATTTGCTTCAGGTGTACAGCGTAGCGGTTAGACAATCATATACCTGACGAACTGTTCCCCCGATATTTCTGGTACCTGGCACCATACACAGTTATTACAGTATTATTGACTCTGTTCCCTGCACTGTGCTTTATGTCCCGTGACTGTTTGGTAACCACCCATTTGTTGTTCTTAGTTCCTTCACCCTTTTCACCCAGACCCTCAACCCCCCCTCCCCTCTGACAGCCATCAGTCTGCTCTCTGTATCTGCGATCCAGGACCACTCATTTAAGATTCAGTGTGTTCTTCTAGTGTGCTGGCCTTTTATGTCTCAATTTGTTCATTTAGTCAAAACTGCTTGGAATTTGTTGCTGTGTGATCTTGGGCAAGTTCCTTTACCTCTCTGAATCTGGAAGGGCTGTTAAATGATTTAAAGGGGCTACTGATGTGACACATGGTTGATAGCTTGTGTACAGTCTGCTGCTACTCCATACACCCTGGTGGCATCTTTCATCCTCTCCTGTGTCTTTACAGCTGCCCAGTCTTCCCCAGCCTGTAGTGAATGGCTTGCTGTTAGTTTTAGTCAGTTTCCTCTTCTGAGCCCAATTTTACTTTTCCAGAGCTGATAAAGCTTTGCATTCCAGATTGTAGTCCCAGAGCGGGGGTGAGGGTGGGTTTGTGTGTGTGTGTGTGTGTGTGTGTGTGTGTGTGTGTGTGTGTGTGTTGCCATATCTGGGGAGGAAGTTTGTTAGCTATCTAATTAGACCATAGCTGCTCAGCTAGTTAAAGGGTTTCCAGGTACATTCCAACTTGATGTGCTTAAGACACCTGCTCTTTCCATAAAATGCTGCATCATTTCCCTCAGGGGTCTGTCATGATGGGTAGTAACTGGATCCTAAATCCTGCAGTAGCTAATATTTTTGTAACAATAGCCACCCTTACATAACGCTTACTCAGTGCCAGCGCTGGTCTCAGCACTTTGCAGTTCATCCTCCAATGAAGGAGGGCCTATTACACTCTCCGTTTTACAAACAAGGGAAGAAATGAGGCCCAGAGAGCTCCGGGAACTTTTTGCCCCTTATGACCCAGTTGACGGTTGGTGGAGCTGGGATTCGAACCCATGCTCTGAACCACCGCATGGCACGGCCCCTCAGTAAATGTCTGCAACAATTTCTAGGAAGCACTGAGTTCCATCAGTGTTTTATGGAATTAATTGAATATGAAATGGCTTTTCCTGTTAACTGAGGAACCTCAGTCCATCTTTACAAGCAGATGAGGAAGTTTTCTTTGCCCCCTGACTTGAGACTAGGACAAATTTTTCTCTTACTGGTTTTTCCATCTGGGATGTAATATCATACTATCATCTTCTTAACCTGTGCATGGTGTCAAAATATGATCTTTCAAACCTAGATGCTGTGAGATTTGGGCAAGCCACATAACGACTCTGAACCTCACTTTTCTGGGGTTAGTAATACTTAACACATTAAGTGTGCTAATGTATATAAAGTGCCAGGCACAATAGCATATCGCCATATATGGTAACTTGAAAAGTAAAATGTAAGATACTGAAGAACTGTGCTGTATAACTCTCAAGATACATTTTTTACTACATTTTGTTTGCTCATATAAATCTAGGTTAGCTATCTTTAGTATAACACATGTATTTAGTGGAGAATATTGAACTATTCTGGCAAATGAAAACTTTACAAAGAAATACTTTTAAAGTTGAGCCAGACATGGATGAGGCTGAGCATCATTATTTATGAAACAGAATAATTTACCATTGAAATGGACCTAATTAAGAAACTATAATAGACATCAATGACTTCAGCTTCCCTTGTGGTCCGTTCTCGGTGGGAGCCATGAACACTCACGAGCCCCCTCTGCAACAATGAAGAATGTTCTAGAATTGCCTCATGCGGAGCGTCACCCTCTTCCACCTGAATGATAAGGAGTCCTAGCCTTCTGATCTTTGTTTTTCTTCTCTATTTTTCTTTTAGCTATGTAATGTCAATAAGATGCATTACTATCTTCAAGATCGATCCAAGATGTTGACTGGAACCAAGAATAATAGTAGTAGGAATAATAACGAGTAATAATACCAACGCTAACAATAACCACCACTGTCACGAGCTGAGTGCTTCCTCAGTGGCAGGTGCCATTCTAGCACTTGACTCCCTGGAGCGGTGGAAGAACCACCAACTCTGAAGTTAAACTCTGGGTCCGGCACCTGCACTGGAGCAAGTTATTTCTCCGTGCCTTGGTTTCCTCTCCTGTAGAATGGGTTTAATAACATTCCCTTTATCATAGGGTTGTTTCAAGGTTTAAATGATACGATATGTGTTAAGAACACAGAAGCCATCTGGCAAGCAATAAGCACTCGGTCATGTTAATTATTGTTGGTTCCTTTAAGAACTTTCTGGTGGAGGTCCACCCTGTTTTGTGGATGAGGAACTCGGGCTCACAGAGGCTTGGGGGCTTGCCCAGGGTCATGTATGTGTTGGTTGGGAGGAGTGGGCTCTAGCCCAGCTTTGACTCCAGAGGTGTTGCCTCCACCTACACCCTCGACCAGTCTTCCTAGGTAATAGTGTCTACACAGCAGGGAACCTCCTGAATGATTACCTTCTTATATCAGTTTGACTTTTGAGCTATTATCTCATTTGGGCAAGATACCAGCCTTCAGTGTATGAATGGTGTAATAGTTTCCTCTTGCTGCTGTAACAAATTACCACAAATTAGGGGATTAAGACTACATGAATGTATTTATTTTACACTCTGAAGGTCAGAAGTGTGAAATGGGTCTTATGGGGCTAAAATCCAGGTGCAGAGCTCCTTTTGGAAGCTTTAGGGGAGAATCCACTTGTTTACTTTTCCAGCTTCCAAAAGTCACTGGCGTGCCATGGTTTATGGCTGCACCACTTCAGCCTCTGCCTCCGTGGTCACTTCTCTGACTCAGACCCTCCTGCCTCTCTCTTATAAAGACCCTTGTGGTTATCACCTGAATAACCCAGGATAATCTACCCACATCTCAAGCTCCTTCACTTAATGCCATCTGCAAAGTCCCCCTTTGCGATGTAGGTTCCCACGTTCCGGGGATGAGGACTGGCCTCTGGGGGCCATCGTTCTGCCCAGCACAAGTAGACATTCTCATTTTGAACCTGACCATGACGTGCTCATTTCTTGAGGTGCCATGTGGTGTTGGCTTTGGGGCCAGGCGGGTCTAGTCTAGTCCCCGTCTCAGCCCCTCCCCACCAGGCATTTCACTTCTTCGCGCCACGTTCTTCTTCCCTCATCCGAAAAGCAGAGGCTTCGGCGCCAGTTTCGCAGGGCTGTCGAGAACACAAAATGAAGCAATGTGTGCCGAACGCCTGGTCCTAATTGGCTCTCAAAAATGGGAACCATTATTTTCAACGATGATTACTTTTAAATTATTTTTAATGCTCCTGTAACAACAAACAGAGCCCAGTGCCTTGGTGAAAATGAACAAGGGTCTTAGCATGCAGGTCGCGGGGTTTCTGATAATGGCCTGCAAAAAGGGAAAAAAACCAAACCTGGTTCCAGCTCACCAGAACTGGACTTGGCTGGAAACAAAAGCTCTATTCAGCTGACCAGATGATAGGTGTGGACCAGGAGGGAAGGGGAGCGCAGATTAGCTTGTCAAACAGTATTTTATTGTGAAAGCTGCAGATCCAGGCTGCCTTTTGTAACAGCGTTTATATTAAAAGAGGCACAAGATATTTTATGGACCCTGTTGAGGCCCAGAGCCTAAATAGCAACCCTGTTTGATCAGCCTTTCACAGGTTATATGATGTTTCCAGGAGGAATTGGGTATAAATCTTTTCAAGCTGCCCATTTGGAAGTGGGAGAAACCCGTGGAGATGGGAGGGAAATGGAGCAGAGAAAGAGAGAGAGGAAGGGAAGTCCAGTCCCTGGGAGCGGTCACAGCATTTCAGATACGGGGCCCGGCCCCCTGAGGCACCACGCTGCCGAGATGGGCCGTTGGAGATGGGGTGGCAAAGGGAAGGTGACTTGTTGATTCCAGAGGGGGCCCTGCTTTCCCTTCCAACCTCGGGCCGTATCACCCTGGCTACCGGCCTGTGTTCATCAAACCTGCCAAACCAGTGCCCCCATAGGACCCGGGCCTTTGCTCTTCCCCGTAGACCTTTCTGCAGTGGGCTCCTTCTCGTCAGCTCTCAGATGAAGCCTCCTACCCCAGGACGCCTTCCCCCCACCCTCCCAGTCACTGCTTTGTTTTTATTGTCTTCACGGCAGTTTCCACCGTCAGAAGTTATCTTGCTCGTTTGTTTGTTTGTTTGTCTGGTGTCTCTCTCACTGGTCCTGGAATGTGACCTCCAAGGGCACAGGGGCCTTGACTCTTACTTACTGCCATTAGGACTTGGCCGCCTAGCATATAATAATCACTGACACTTATTTTGTGCCCCTTCCCATTCTGAGTGCCTTCCGTATATCCCTTCATTCAATACCTCTCCACGGATCCCTTTTCCAGATGAGGAAACTGAGACATAGTTAGATAAATGAAAAAAAATCAAATTAATTGACATGGGAGGTATTAGTGAATTAATTTAGCTACTGTACCAGCGATCTATTGCTCTCTCTCACTCCAGTAACAAAACATCCCATTTCTTCATGCAAGTTATCAAGGGTGCCAAGAAACAGAAAGATCAAGGATTTTTGTTTGTTTGTTTGTTTTTTTATCTTCTGGGTGGGAGACAGACTACATTTTATATAGAGAGAGAGATTCACAACAAAGATTCATTGAGCACCTACCTTGTGCCAGGCTTTCTGCCACATTTTTATTTTTATTTTTTATTGATTATTTTCTTTTTTGCTGGGATTCAGTCTCCAGAGTTGGGTCCATTTTATTTTTAAATACTCAAAGCAGTCCTGAGAAGTATAACGTTGGCCCCATTTCATTCAGTGTGAGGAGAAGAGATGGAGGGAAGGGAAGGTACTTACTCCAGCTCACACAGTCTCAGTTCTGTTTTTACTTCTTCGGCCATTCTCCTGAGAAGAGGCTCTACCCCACAGCAGAGTGCCTGGGACACAGGAGGTTCTCCCCGGACGTTGGCTGAAGGGATGGAGGAGGAAGACCACGCACTGAGCTGTGAGGGTGGACGTTGCTCTCTTCAGCTTACAGATGAGGAAATTGGAATTTAGAGAGACTAAGTTCAAGGTCACCTGGCTGGTAAATGAGTCAAGATTCCAACCCAGACAGTTCCAGTGCCTCAAGCCCGTCCTTTCTGCCCGAGCTGGAATTAAGGGCCCAAATGTCTTCTCCACAGTTTAGACCTGCACCAGGAGAGAGGCAAGGGGAGAACAAGGCATAAATGTTTGTAAACCCCTCAAGGACGAGAATCCCTGCCCACTCAAGACCAGAACTGGCACAGGCCCGGATGTCCCTCACCAGCCACAGTCTCCTTTGAGTCAGGCTCTGGAGTCCATGCTCTGCTCTGGCCTCTGCCCTGGGCGTGGCTTGGGGAAGAGGTGGGGTCAAGAATGGAGAGAGCCCTCCAAAACGAAGCCATGTGCCAGCGTGCCCTCCTTGGACTGCGAGGCCAGGCCTGCGTGACACTCGGGGCTTGACCCGAGTGTGGCAGCGAAGCCCAAGCCCCAGGGACACCTGCCCTCAGAGACAGTGGCACCTTTCTTTCTCATTTGGAAACTATGTCTGTGTCGTTCACAACCGAGCATGGAAAAAGGTGAAACAGGGCCTCACCCTGCGGAAAATCTTAGAAAATCTTCATGGGCTTCCAGACGTGCTGCCAGAATCATTGTTGGCTCATCACACCGATGACCAGCTCATTCCACAAGGTAGCTCTGTCTGCAGGACTCGAGGCTCAGCCACAGCCCCCCTGCTGTGACGTTGTTTTGTGTGTGTGTGTGTGTGTGTGTGTGTGTGTGTGTATACACCCCTCCCCCGGTCAGCTAGTGGCAGGCCCTCGCTTCATTGGTAAAGCCCCACCGACCCGCCTGCTTTGGTTTGAAAGACTCGAGTCTCAGTCAACATTCATTCACTCACCAACCACGTTGGGCTCCTCCTATGACCCCGGTTCGTGCCAGGTCCCCAGGTACAGCAGTACCCAGTGCCCTTGTGGTCCTGGTTCTCCAATAGAACACACTCCAGTTGGGAGAGACAGGCAATACCGAACCGATCAACAGGAAAATACCTGGTAGTGATGGAATGCAACAAAGGAAGCAAAGGAAGGTGCTGGGACGGGGAAGGCTTCACTAAGACAGGGACAGTTAAGGGGTGAGATGTGAAGGAAAGGAAGGAACCAGCTATGGGGACATTTGGGGAAAACGTTCAGGCAGACGTAAGGACAAATACAAAGGCCCCACAGTGGAAGCAAGGTTGGCGGTTTGAAGAGCCCAAAACAGAGTGAGGCTCAACCTTCGTGAGTGTTGGGAAAGGCTGGGAAATGGGGTCAGGCAGGCAGGCAGGGGCCAAGCCGTGGAACCTGGTCAGGCCACGGGAATAAGGATCTTTTTTTTTTTTTTAAGATTTTATTTATTTATTTTTAGAGAGCAGGGACAGGAGGGAGAGAAACAGCGATTGTATGAGAGGTACATCAGTCAGTTGCCTCTTGCACGCCTGGCTGCAACCCACGCATGTTCGTTCCCTGACTGGGAATCGAACCGGTGACCTTTTAGTTCATATGTAGGCTGGCACTCAATCCACAGAGCCACACCAGCCAGAGCGGAATAAGGATCTTTTACTAGGAAACACCATGGCTGTTGATCGCTGGGCAGAGGTGGGGAACCTCCCACTGGAGTCCTCTCCGTGGAGGGTTTATTTCTGCTCCCGGGGGCAGTGATTCAGCTCTTGGACCTGGTAGGATGGAAATGGAGATCCTCCCTGGATTTCCGTGGGTGTAGTTAAGTTCCTCACACACCCCCTCCTCCTCTGGTCCGAGCTCATCCAAACTAATCTTTAAATCTTTAAGGCCCCGAGACCTTTAGTGTATACTTCATTCTCTTATGTTCTCCGAGTGGAGGAAGGCTGGCCTTGGGCTCGCGGTTCTGAGAGCTACAGCCCTGCTTCCCTGTTGAAGGCGAGAATTGGGGCGGAACATGCGTAGGTGTTAGTTAGGGTCAGACAAGTCCAGGTTCAAATCTCCATCCTGCTACTTAATGACTGTGTGATCTTGGACAAGACCCTTAAAGTTTCTGAATGTCCAGAACAGTGGGGATAGATAACAATATCTCCCTTGAAAGGTTGCTATGAGGATTAGTTGAGATAATAAATGAAAACATCTAGCAGGAAATGAAGGGCTTAATCACTCTCAAGGTTTCCTTATTTCCCAGGCATTTACCGGTCTGTGTGTGTAGTCCTCTGAAGCAAAGGGACAGGACTCTGCTGACACATCCCTGAACCCGAGTGAGCAGGCCTGGGCCATATGCCTGTGCTCATTGCCATGTAAATAAATGATAGTACACATAAAAGGAAATTGTCAATAAAAAGGACTGAGGTACCGATTCATGTTACAATATATAGATGATCCTCAAAAACATTGGGCTCAGTGTTGTCCCATACACCAAAAGACTAGGGGTTCAATTCCCCGTCAGGGCGCACATGCCTGGATTGCAGGTTCGGTTCTGGGTAAGGGGTATGTATGGGAAGTAACTGATCGATGTTTCTCTCTCACATTGATGTTTCTCTCCCTCTCTTGCTCCCTCTCTTCCCCTCTCTCTAAAATCAATAAATACATATTAAAAAAACAAAACAGAACACATTGTGCTCAGTGAAAGAAGCCAGTCACAAAAGACCACATGTTGTATGATTTCATTTCATGTATGAAATCTGCAAAATAGATAAATTCATAGAGATAACAAGTAAATTAGTGGTTATAAGGGGCTTGGGGGTAACTGCTAATGGGTACAGGTCTTTTTGTTTTTGTTTTGTTTTTCGAGCGACAAATATACTCTAGAATTAGATTATGGTGATGGTTGCAAAACTCTAAACAGACTAAAATCCATTGAATTATTTGCTTTAAATGGATGAATTTTATGGTACAAAACTTATGTCTTTATAAATTACTAAAAACGATGTAGTTTTTATTACTTTCAGGAATAATGCGCAGTTTAAAAATAAGACATATCTGGGAAGATTGCTGTTTACTGTTTGCCTCTATTCTTTCCTCCTAGGGCATTAAAATAAAAGATCAAAAAAGGAAGTCAAGCTTTGCGCAGTAGCAGTATCGTAGCCAATGAGGTTTATCCGAGGCATGATGATTGCTAAAAAAAATTTTTTTTAATTAACAAACTGGAAGTCAGTGAAGGAATCCTTGATTTTGTGAGGGCTGGATTTGTGTTTTGTTTTGTTTTTCAGAATGAGCTCCTAAACAGTCACAGAAATAGAAATGATTCCTAATTCTACACTGAGTGTCATTAGCATTAGTTGGGACATATATGTGGAGACACCAGTGTGTGTCTGCCAGTGTCCTAAACACTGAAGCAGAACTAGGCACGGTGGCTGTCTCCCACAACTTCTAGTGCAGCCCTATAAATGCAGGTGCACTGCCCAAAGGGGGCCCGCTCAGGTTACCAGCGGTAATGGTCAGCACTCTCCAGAGACAGAACCACTGGGAGGTGTGTGTATATAGAAAGTCTCTTCCACGGAACTGGCTACGTGATTACGGGGGCTGACAAGTCCCAAGCTGTACAGTTAAGAGACGCAGGAGAGCCAATGTTTCCATTAGAGCCCAAAGGCAGGAAAACACTGATGTTCCCGCTCCAAGGCAGTCAGGCAGGAGTTAGTTTTCTCTCACTCATGGGAAAGCTCAGCCTTTTTGTTCTTTTAGGGGCCTTCAACTGATTGGATGAGGCCCACCCACACTGGGGAGGGTAATATGCTTTACACTGTCGATTTCATCCAGAAACCCCTCAGAGACACACCCAGAATAATATTTGACTAAATATCTGGACACCCCATGGCCCAGTCAAGTTGGCACATAAAATTGTCCCCCCAGCCCAACAAGGTGTTCCACCACCCTCCAGAGTTCTAGACAAGTTGGAAAGCACTGCCTCCTATATCCTTGGGAATTCACAGAGCATACTTGCACAAAAAGGCCCTGATAAGCCCTGCAGTGAAAGGAAACTGGTTTATCCAACTGTTTCTCAATCTGAGCATTCTAGACACACCCCTTTTTCTTTTTTAAACATTTTTTTAAAAGAAACTGGTGAATCACAGATGACTTTAATATATGCTGAAATAATTCAGGGTAAACGCATGCCTTCACCTCCGTGGGGAAAATTTGCTACCATTGGATATTTGTCCCTGGATTCAGTTCCATCACGCTGGTGTCTGTTCCCATGGGACCCAAGCTGAAGAGGCAGCCTGGACTCCTACCAGTCTGGTGGATTAGCAGAAGGGCAGAGAAGGGAATGATGTTCCCATAACAGTTAGCACTAAAATCTGTAAAAAGAGAGTGATAAATCCTGCCCCTCCCGAGCTCCACGGGCCATCGGGAAGCTCAGAATGAAAGCCAGGCGCCTTGGTTCAGTCAAGGTGCTCCCCAGCTGTAAGGAATTATTATCTGTGCAACCTCTTCCCTCCAGAGACGGCCTGTAGTCCCCCCGCCACACTGCAAATACGTTATGATTAAAGTGCAAGGGTACGTCAAAATCTTAGTAAACTCTGCGATCACTTTGGAATTCCTCCAACAAAATGCACGGGTTTTTTCTTCCCTCCCTCTCAGCTCCCAAGCAATTTTTCTTACATAGGAGGTTGCCAAAATTTTACGGGTATTTGGTTATCTTATCCGTCCAGATGGTTAGCATTATTTTATGCTAAAATGAATCTGCAAAACCTCATCTGTCTTGTTGCTCTAGAAGTATTAGGTGTAAGACTCTTAAAAAATCTTAATATATCACCTCTTGAAAGGGCCAGGGTGGGGTGTGACTGTGTGCTTTTTATTCAATTTGGCTGGAAAATCTGCTTTTCTGTCCCTTGATGTTTATTTATGTGTAAGCAAACTAGTTTGTTTGGTATTAACAACCTAAACTTAGCTTTATGACTCTTAATATATATGTCTGTCTCAGGTTTCTTAGACTTGCTTTGTACTGAGAAAAATTAAGCTGTGATTTATCATCCAGTGATAAATTGTGAACACCGCTTTTCCATTTTTAAACATTGACCATTGCAGCATAATGTATGAATCAGTGACCGGGGACTCGCATACTCAGCGGCGTGACCTCAGGCAAGTCTCTGGGCTGTCCTGAGCTCCATTTTCCTCACCTCCGAGAACCCTGCTTGCAGGACTGCTGTGATGCTAAAATGTGATCAGGGATGTGCAGTGCCTGGCATATGAGAGGACTTAATACAGGCTGTGAGGGAGCACTGTCGTTGTGGTTGAGCTGGAGAAGAGTTTCATGTGAGCAATTGGGCCTGGACGTCTATGAGGAGCAAGTTAGAGGCAAATAACAGCTCCTGGTACTGCGGGTGCTAAGCGCCTGCTCACTGCCCGCCTGTGCTCTGCCGCAGACAGGAATCACCTCACACCATTACTCTTGTGCTATTCGTGGGATTCTTGGGCAGACGGTCTGGTGTTTTCTGAGGATGGTTCCAGAAATTTCTTCAAAACATTTCTACATAGTGATTCATATTACCCAACTTTTCCTAAAAGTCAAATGGCCAAGCAGCTCACCACCTCTTTCCATGGCACAGGGTTTGGCTGGCTGTCCCCAGGTGCCACACTAGGGGGACAGACGTACTCTAAGAAATAAGCGTCTGCATGTCCCTGCTCACCCAGACGCAGAAGACCAGGCAGTTGCTTGATGACTGCTGTCATTAAGTGCAGGAAACTTGATTCTGGTACTGGGCCTACACAAACAGTTCCTGGGTGTCACTTTTGGGGGGCTCTTTCTCTAGAAATTTGGGTCTTCTGGACAAGGCTTGCAACTGTGGATACTCCTCTATCAAACAAAAGGAGCCTTCAGTTGTTTTTGTTATTGTGGATCTTGGTTTGTTTTTAAGGTTTTATATCGTGAATCAGTTTTCCTGTCTCTCTGTAGGAGTGGGTTTGAGATTTGTGTTGGTCCCAACTTGCAAGGCATGTGGTCCTTCTCCTGTGTGGATGCCACAAACCTACAGATAACGATGCAACCTCTCTGGATGTTGCCAGGCACTAAGAGGGGTTGTGATAGGGCCCCGTGTTCAGGAGACGCGTTGGGAAGTCCGCAGGGCCTGTGCTGGTCGCCAGCATTTCTGGGGCCATCATTTTAGCATCCGACTGCTTTAGGCATCATTATCTTCTTCTCATTTGGGTTTTCCAGCCAATGGTCATTGACTGAATTCTCAAAAGCACCCTGCACATTAGAGGTACTCAATAAATGTATATGAATCCTCCCTAGCACAGCAGTAATAATGATTAATAATAATGACTCATATTTATTGAGGACTAACTATGTATCTTTATACCGTACTGAGTTCTTAACTCACATGATCTCCTTTCACCCTCCAATTGCCCCATTAGGTAGATGCCACAACAATACCCATTTTGCAGATGAAGAAACTGAAGCCCAAGAGCTCAAGACCTTGCCCACAGTCACAGCTAGAGAGCAAAGGCAAGGATTTGACCCCAGGGTAGTCTTTAAAGAACTTTTGGGAAGTGAGATGGAAAGAAAGGTGCCAAGGTCAATTTAGATCAAGTTTCCTATTAAAGAAATGGCCTTTTCTGCCCAGAATTATCACATTTCTGCTAGCTTCACAGAAAAAATTTTTTTTTGCAACTTTAGATTTAGTTAGCTATTTTTATTGAGAAATAGTCCAGATGCTGTCTCGGGTTGCATGAGCTCTTGTCACGCCACACCCACATTTGGTTCTGTCTGGGATGTAGGCTTGGTAACCTCTGTTTCCTGCTATTAACCAATGTGTGGAGGAGTCAGTGTTCACACTTGAATTTGACAACCGTGTGGTTGTGTTTTCTGTGCGTCACTTCTCAGCGTCACATGGGCCTTATAATTCTCAGAAAACACAAAAGTGTCAAGGTATGAGGTTTTATTTTTTTTTTGAAGTCCCAACATATGTGTTTGTTAGACAGATGCCTTTTATTTATGAGTCAAACGGGAATCATCAGCCAGCATGCATTTAAAAAGAAATAGATGGTATTAACAGTCATTTTATTAAAGGAGATGTTCAGGTGACAAATAAACATGGGAAAATGGTCATTATCAAGAAACACCCGAGAATTGTCATGAAAGCCGCCATGAGAGGTCATTGCCCCTATCCAAGCAGCTAAAATTAGGAAGACTGACAACACCAAGTGTCGGCAGGACGCAGAGGAAAAGGAGCGCTCACGTGCTGCTGGGGGATCACGGGTGCATAAAGCCAGCTTAGACCACAGTTTGGCAGTTTCTTAAATAACAGGAATTGGGGACCCTTGCATGCTTTAAGGCTGTTCAGAGAACCTTAAGAGACCTACTGGCCCCATCTTAACATTTTGCAAATGAGACGTAAGCGTTCAGGTGACTGTAAATCTGCTAGGTTTTAACTCTGGATGAAAAGTTTGCTGTTAGAAAAGATGGGTTTAGAAAAATTCCTGGAGCTGTCATCCTGGTCCTTGATTTGGCCCCAGCCCGAATCCCTGCTGCCTCCTAAGGAGCTTGCTTCCCTCTGCCAGAACTACGCTGGAGGCCTTTGCCATTGCCAAGGGTGGGGTTCGAAGCCTGTCCTGTCCCATGTCAAGCTGACACATCAGACCCCACTCTGTGTGATGTGTCCGGTTAAGACTGGGGCAAGACTCACCCCCAGCAGCTTTGACGCTGAGCAAAGGTGAACATAGTCCATTCAGGGTTCTCTTCCACGCGTTCATGCCACAACCTTTCACTGAGCACCCGCTGTACTTACTTCCAGGGGGAGTCATCGTAACTAACTATTGGACGCTTCCCTGCGCCAGGCACTGTGTTAGGCGCTGTCATACAGTAGTGCCCAAGACGTCCTGGGTACCTACCTGCCTGAGGCTGGAGACTAGGTAGAGGAAAGGTTAGTGCTGCCCTGGGAGAGGCAAAGGCCTTGCTCCCTCACCCCCACGCACGTGCGCCGTCTGCTGCACTGGGGAGAGAAATCCAGCCCCCACTCTGCCCTGCATGCCCTTCCCCAGCCCTCTGCCATGGTCGCTGTCCCCTTCTCTTTCCTACTCCCCTCCTACACACACATGGTCTCTCTGTCCCCTTCTCTTCCCTAATCCCCTCCTACACACACACACACACACACACACACACACACACACACACACGGTCTCTCTGTCCCCTTCTCTTTCCTACTCCCCTCCTACACACACACACACACACACACACACACACACACTTTGTCTCAAAATGCCAGTGTGTATTTTTTTATCTAAAACCACTGCAAAAATCATAATTTAGATCAAAACTGGGTAGACTCAATTTGAAGACTATTTTTAATTTGTCTAATAGCAGTTGTCACCTGACTCCTGTGACTGAGGTGAAGATTTAAATATGAATTATTCCCATGTAGCCACAGGGAATCAATTGGGCAGAGAAAGGATTGAAAAGAAAGCGCAAGCAGGATTTAGTTCTCATTCCAATAACGTGGTACCTATAAATAAGGTGAGAATCTGGTTAATAGCTTTCTATTCAAGGGGAATTGATGGGAAGACTTGCATTCAAGAGACGGCATGGGGAGCCCTGGAGGATTTAGACATTCCTGTCCCAGCGTCTGTGTGTTCTGAGGGTTGGATCACTTCATTTGTATTTCTCTTTTTAATTAGCTGAAGCTGTTGTTACTTTATTGTTTAAGTTGCCTTTGCTCCTTTGCTGGCTGGGTAGGAGTAAAAGTTGATTTCTGACTCCAGTTCCCATGAAACGTGGAAGCATTGAAAACCAACATCTGAAGCCTTCCTCTGGCCAGAGAAGAAACAGTGAGAAACAGCCCGCTTTAACAGAGATATGAACATTTTGCAGAATTCCTCTAGAGCATAAAGAGGCCCCCACAGAGTCCAGAGCATAAAGAGGCTCCACAGAGAGACTCCTTATGGCGCTGTTTATAATAGGAAGTTGTTTGGAGAGCCGAACAAATGGTCTCATTCCAGACTGTGAAATACTACGCAACAATTAGGAAGAACAGGTAGACCTAAGTCTAATAAAATAAATGTGTCTCCTACTGTGGAGGGAAAATGGCAAGTAGCTAAAAGATACTTTTCACATACAATCCTATATCTTAAAACTTGGAGTGTTATTTTCTGTGGGTACACTTAACGAGAGAGGCATACGAACACGCAGAAAATAGTCTGGGAGAACTCGTATCAGACTGAGATCGGTGGCTGCGTGTAGGAAGGTAGAGAGGGGACCAGGCGTGGAGCTGTGAGCAGTTACACCCTTGGAGTGAGCCTCGGGCCTCAAAGCAGGCAGCCTGCTCACAAAGGTGCTCAGAGACTGCTGCCCACCAGCTCCAGCAGGCCAGGCCGTGGGGCCATGCTGTTCCCCTTCCGAAGTCAGACAATGTGTGTGCCCGCCTACCACATACAGGACATTGCATCAGGAACCAGGGGTTTAGTGTGACCAACAATAACAGCTCACCCTTACGAGGCATTGCAGTTGCCTAGGTAGTGATTTAAGTGTTTTCTGTCTATTAATGCATTGAATCCTTGCAACAAACCTATGATGCAAACAGATTATCACCCCATTTGACAGAGGAGGAAACTGAGGCACAAAGAGGTTGAGTGACTTACCCACTGTTACACCACTAGGAAACAGAGGAATGAGATTTGAACCCAGAGCGCATGCTGTCAAGCCGCAGTTCAGTGTGTGGGTGGCTATATGCTTTATCCACCAAACTGAGACATTTTTGAAAGTGAAGGGGGACATTTTTAACATTTATTGCAGGTCAACAGGCATAAGCTGGTGCTATCTTGGTGCTATCTTGGGCAAACTGGGATGTTTGGTCCCCTAAATTATACTGCTTCCTGCCTCAGCCTAATGATGCCTCCTTGCCTGCCCTTGTAGTGTCTTCAGTCCATTGGGTGCGAGACAAAGTTCTAGGTGCCAGGAAAGGGGGCAGGGGTGGGGTTCGGGTGACTATGAGAAAATGGGAGCACAGAGAGGGCTCCTGATTTGGTCTCCAGAGATCAGAGAGGGCTTCCTGGAAGAAGGGACAACTAAGCTGAGACTGATGGATCAGTAGGAGTTATCCAAGCAAAACAGAGTGTGTAGTGGTAAGAGCTGAGGCTGGAGAGATGCGAAGGCCTGAGCCTAAAGAGGAGGTCTGTGGCCCTGACTAGCATGGCTCCGTTGGTTGGTCGTTGTCCTGCAAAGCGAAGGGTCACTGGTTCAATTCCTGGTCAGGGCACATGCCAGAGTTGCAGGTTCAGTCCCCAGTCAGGGTGTGTAGGAGAGGCAACCAATCAGTGTTCCTCTCTCACACCAATGTTTCTCTCCCTCTCTTTCTTCCTCCCTTCCCCTCTCTCTAAAAATAAATAAATAAAATCTTTAAAAATAAATAAACAGGAGGTCTCTGGCTCTGGCCTTAGGCACACCCCTACTCTCTGGGAGCTCAAATAAAATGAGATGTAGCTTCTATCAGGGGTCTACAAACATTTTCTCGAAGGGCCAGATAGTCAATGTTTTAGGCTTGTTGGGCCAAGAGGCAAAATCAAGGACATCACATAGGAACATATATAACCGTTTAAAATGTAGCTATATAAAAATATGGAAATCATTCCTAGCTCTGGGACCATGGAAAAACAGGCAGCTGATTGGATCTGGCCCTCAAGTTTATACCAGAGGTTTCTTTCTTGCTCAGCTTTAAGCGGCATATCTATTCATCAGGAAGCTTTGCTGGCTATCAACAGACACCAGGGAGGCAGCTGAGTACCAGGGACATGCACAGCTCAGAAGTCCGAAAGCCAGGGAGACCTGTGTTCAAACCCACCTCCGCCACGCAGCAGCAGTGAGGCGCCCTACAGGCCGCTGACCCTCTGAATCTCTGCTTCCTCAGCCTGTAGCATGTGGATGGGACTGCGTCCCCCTCAGGACCGCTGTGCAGACCTAGTGAAAACCCATTTATCAGTGTGCTCGTCTCACTGTGCTTACTCAGCACTCACAAGCGTTCTGTGCCAGGCACAGCCCCAGCCCCTAGGGGTTCACAGGTACACCCGGTCGCCAGGACACCATTCGCAGATACTGTTTCAATATGTTGGTAGTGGTCATTTCCACAAAAAGTCTGGGCCTGTGGTCAGGAGCACAAGCCCCTGTTCCAACACTGCTCTTGTGGAAGGAATGAGCTTGGTGTAGAGGGTGCTTTCACCGGGTTGCCCGCCAGGCGTTCCACCTGGGCTCCAGCGTACTCCAATAGAATGAAGCATGAACGTGGCAGAAGGGGTACAAGATTTTACGAGAATGTATGACTGACGTTCTTGGAACTCTTGGGATAAAAAGGCCAAGCTGTTGGCGGAGCCGTTCTTACCTGGGTGTCAGTGCTGGGGTGCGCGGGGAGTGATTAAGCCCATTGGGGTCCACACCATCTTCTTTGCGCATCGGAACTCTCCGCCTTCCCTGTGTACTGAGCCAGAGCGGCTCTGAGTTCCCAGCTTTGTTATGGGATTCGAGTTCCCTGGGCCTGAGTCAGGTTCCAGGCCAGGCACGGCAGAAGTCAGGAGCTTCCAGTTGGCTGAGGGAGCTCCCACCAGACCCTTTGCTGGATGGAAAACAAAGCAGCAAGAGAAGGCTCTGGAAGGGGGCCCTTGAGTCAGCTATTGGCAGATTACAACAGCAAGGGGCATTGGGGGTGGTTGGGGGGAGGAGTTTGGAGTTGGATGCGCTGCCTTCAAAGTCTGGCATCACTACTTAAGGAACATGAATAACCCTGAACAGGTAACAGGGATTGTTTGAACCTCAGCTTACCTATCTGTAAAATGGTCATGGTACTGTCCAGCCACCTGGCTTGCCATGAGGAGTAGCTAGCGAAAATATTAACATTTAGTGAGTGCCTGTTGTGTGCGAAGGGCCTCATCTTACCTCTTCAAGGTGCTGTGGGATGAAGGTACGGAGCAAGGAGAGGTCCCATGTTCATTCCAAGAACTTAGGCAGATTAGTTCTAGAATCATCAACATCCTTAGCCATTAGATGATACTGTCCCATCAAGAGAGATAAAACTCATAAAAAACATAAACACAGTTCTCAAAAGCCTGTGTGTGGTGCGAATGTGTGGCCTTGCGGTTCTGCTTATTGAACAAACATTTCCTGAACACCTACTCTGTGCAAAGCTCTAGAAACATGAAGATGACTCAGGCACAGGTCCTGGCTGCAACGAGGCAGCTTCCAGGCAGATATCTTTCTCTTGTTTCGGAACTAGTGATGAGAACACTTCCTTGTTCTTCAGTCTACCCATCCTGTGCTTTGACTTACTATTGAATAGCTTCTGAAAAATTCTGTGACCACAGAGCTCTTGCCTGTGATCAGAAAGAGCTGGGGGTAGAAACCCATTGTGCAGAAGCAGCCCTAGCTTCCCTCATCCCACCTCTCTTCTCGTGGGTATCTGGGGCTGCCACATACAGAGATAATGTGGTCATGACACTCGGCAGTGAATGCACGTTCCGGGTCTGTGGGGACAGGGGGACAGCCCTGGGGGAGCCAACTAGATGAATACGTATTAGAGGTGGACATATAAAGAGGACTTTGTGTAAATAGGGATGTGGGCCTCCCTGCCTCCCCCGCTCCACCCATGTTGGCAGGGTGCAGGGCCGAGAGAGGGAAGCGCGGGAAATGTGTTTGTCTTGCCTTTGCCGGAGCGCTCGTTCTAAGTGTGCACAATGCAACGTCAGATCCCAGGGGAGACCCGCATGTCCGTTAAATAACCATCTGCATGCTGCTTTGCTGTGTGAAGAGGCTTGGGGAACAGTTTTCAAGCCTTCTGCTTGGCTCTACCCACTCCACCTTTTTTTTTTTCAATGTAGGAAAATTTTTGAAGATGAAGGAAAGTGTAGCAAATGATACAATAAGCAGCCTTTGACTCACCATCCTAAATTAATAAAACATTTTGGTGTATTTGCTCCGATTCTTCTATGAGTGCACATATAATAGAAATAAACCATCACCAAGGTACAAATCTTTTTTGACTCCCTCCATCACCCCTTCCTCTCAACCTGTTATTACGCATTTGCCATGTACATCCCAGTCTGTGGGTTTACACTCACTTCCTCTTATGTAACCATATACAATATGCAGTACAATGTGTGTCTTCATAATTCATATAGACGCTACCCTCCTGAATATAGCATTCTTCGGTTTACCTGTTGTATTCCACCTCGTGTTTTGAGGCCCAGCCCTGTGGATCCCTCAATTTCTTTTAGCTACGCTGTTGTTTCCCGTCCTACAACAGTACCACATTTGATTTCTCCATCTCCCTATAGATAGACACATAGGTTGGTTCCAAGTTTTTGTCACTACAGACAGCATTGATGTGGACGTCTGGTGCATGTCCACCTCCAATGCACACGTGCAAGAACCTTCCTACAATATGTGTGTCAGGACACCCACCAGCGGTGGGTCTGAGCTCCTGTTTCCCTCTTTTCTCCTAGCCCCTCAATTTGGGCAGGTGTTTTGCATTTTTTGACAAACGAATGACTTCTCCCTATCGAAAGAATGTCAAACTAAGAGAAAAGAAAAAAGAAAAATGAGGAGCATGCATAGGAGTGTTCTAAGCCTGCCAATGAGGAGGAATGCTTTGTAAATCCCAGGGTTCAGCGTCTTCCTGCTTCCAGGCTCATGAGGAGTCTGTCTGTCTTAGAGGAGAGATCCTTCTCTCTTCCTCTCCCGGGACTTTGCAGCCTCTAGCACACCAGTGTCACCTCTCAGCCTCAGCCCAGTGAAGGTGATTCCCTATGGCAGTTTCACCAAGTATTGACTTTGCTGCTCTGGGTCATTTGAAAACACCTCTGCCTCATCTCCCATCTGCTGTCAGCACTTGGTCCAAATCCCATTCCCCACCTCTCACCTGGACTGCTGCCCCGCATCCCCAGTGGCCTCCTGGCTTCAATTTCCCCCATTTTAACGCTTTCCTTCACTTCACGCAATCTTTTATCAATCCATTTATTCACCCATCATTGACTGAAGCCCTGCTGTGTGCGGCCCCGTGACTACAGGTATGGCCCCTTGTCACTTGCTGGATCAGATCCCAGTGCCTTAGCCTGGCCTTCATGGCCTTTACCTCTGCCGCTTCCCCAGCATCTCCTCCACCCCAGCTTCCAGTGTCCTTGCCCACAATTCTGCAAACTCATGGTGACAGCGTTGCCTGTCTCTATTTGTTAAACGCTCTGTGGTCACTTGAGGCTCAGCTTGGTTCTCACCCGAGGAGCTATTCCTGTGTTCCAAAGCAGAACTGGTCTCTTCCTTTCTCTGCTCCCAGAGAGCTTTGTGCCTGTTTTCTGTCTGACCAGCCTCCTTTGTAGCCTCGGGGCTGAGGGCGGTGCCTGCCATACAGAAGGTGCTTAATTAAAAATTTTAATGACCATCCCCCAGGCCCTTCATTGTTACACTTACCAGTTCAGCAGAGGCAACACCACCATCCACCTGTCCAGGGTCTTATTAAGGAAGTTTTTCTGTTGAGCAAATTAGTGCTGGAGACATGATTGAAGGTTTGTTTAAGCTTAAGAAAATTAATTGGTTTTTTAAAGAGTTTAACATAGTGATGAATGAATATTCTTTGTTTTTAATCAGGAAGTCTTATCTAAAGCAAACATCCTCTACTTGAAAACTTTTGATTTTACTCTTTATTTATAGAAGTAATTCAACTGAATGTAATCAAATGTCTTTAATTCAGATTTTGCCAATTAAGGTCAAGTTTTACCAAATCAATATCAGTTAGGGAAGAGTCCTTGCTGGCTGCCTGGCCTGTCTCTATTACGTACAATAAATGACTGGGCTGCATTTTATCAGCTCACTGGTTCCAAAGTGACCGGCTGCATTAGTTAAAATATGGATTCCTAGGCCTCGCCCGAGCCAATGAATTAAATCTCTGAGTGGGGCCAGAAATCTGCATTTTTAACCAGCTCTCTCTCTGACTCCATCTCACCGTGAGATTGGGGACCATGGACTTAGAGCTGTGCTTTCCTGTATGGCAGCCACTAGTCACACGTGGCTCCTGGCCACTTGAAGTGCAGTCAGTCCTGATTGGGATGTGCTGTAAGTGAAAAAGACACACTGGATTTCACAAACTTGGTGCCCTCAATGGGGACATACCTTGTTAATATTTGTTAAATATTGATGACTTGTTAAACAGTACGGTTTTGGATAGATTGAGTAAAATTATTAATTTCACCTGTTTCATTTAACCTTTTTAAGGTGGCTTCTAAAGCATTTTAAATTACAAGTCTGACTTGCCATTTTACCTCCATGGATAGCGCTGGTCTGGATCATTGAGTTGCTAAGAATATGGTGTTCGTCTCCTGGTGAATGTCCAATAGTTGGTGTTCATTAAGTGTCGGATGGATGGATGGATGGATGGCATTGGTCAGTAACACATGGCTTCCCCTGGCCTACTCTGGGACCTCAGACAAGCTGACTTCTCTGGGACCTCAGTTTTTTTTCATCTGTAAAATAGGCAGAATCACCAGAGCCCTGTTATCTGCTTCTGGTTGGATCTCATCAATAAATTAGGAAAAAGGGTCTTAGTCCTCCACTCAGAGTGACTGCAAAGCATTGCTGAGCAGGGGCAGGAAATGGTGCTGTCCCCAACTTGCTGACTGGTGAGGTCAGAAGCCTCACTGAGTCCCCCCTATAATTTTATCTTTTGTTATAGTCCTTCCCCAGATCGCCTCTTGGTTTCACTTAGAAACAGAACTAGCCCTGCCACCTCTTGTAAGCTGCAGTGCCCATCTTTCTTAAAGCTGTCCCCACATAACTTCTAGAATTTATTATTCATTTTTATCACATCACCAGTTCCTGACTCAACTCTAGAAATGCCAGATGCAACATCAGTGGATTTTCTTCCTTCTACATTTTCTCTGAAAATTATGTATTCATGAAGCAGTATGGAGGTCAGAGGGCAGTTTCCAAAGTCACTCCATCTGGGCTCACATTGCATCCCCATATATTACTAGTTATGTAACTTTAAGTAAACCCCGTGCCTGGGTTTCCTCATCTGTAAAGTGGGGGTAATACTAATAATAAACTTATAGGTAAGATGGACAGAGTTACCTGAGAATAATGTATATAAGGCAGTTAGCATGATACCTGGCACCTGGTGATATATTGGTATTGTTATTAATTATTTTATTGATAACAGTTTCAAAAACCCTTATTCTACATCCACGCTATGCCAGGCACTATTGAGATATCATCCAATATCCCAGAGAAGAGAACTTTTTCCCATTATAGCAGCTTTTGTGAAAAATTAGCTAGTGAAATGATTAAAAGTGTAAACAGCCATAAGATCCAGAAAGGAAAAGTCATAGGAACTAGACAAAGCATAACAATAACAATAATGCTAAACACCCGTGTGGTCCAGTCCCATCGCTGGACCATGTCCCTTTGTCCCAGATGGAAAAGCTGAGTGTAAGAGAGGCTGGGTCCAAGGTTAACCTGCTACTACATGGTCAAGCTGAATCCTAACCCTAGTCTCCCTGCATGCAAGACCACTGCTTTTTCTGCCACCTCATCGTTCTCTCCATTAAAGTGATGGGATCTTCTCTTCCTATAATAAGACATTTTTATCCCCATCATTACTGAAGACCAGGCAAAAACAAATCACGGAGGTTAAAACCAGAGGCCCTGCTTTCTGTGAAGAGTACCTCTTAGGCACGCCGCGTGTGTGGACTGTCCCTGAGGTATAAGAGGGATCTGATAATGATTAAAGCTGGGATGGTGGGGTGGGCTGTCTGGGTGTATGGAGCTCCCTATCCCTCCAGCAGTCAAGGTCAAGGTGCAGCATTCAGGAATATTCAGCATGGAGCAGGGCAGCGAGGTCCCCACTCCAGGTGGGGAGTCAAGGATGGAGTCAGGGAATTAGGAAGCTGGGACCTGGACCACCCCAAGGCTAGTCGGTGTGTTCAGTTCCAGTGGGACTGAGCAGGGAAGATGGAGCCTAATGCCCACTTGGGTGCTAGGTCATGACAGGGACACAGGGGGACCCTGGCCAAAGACCGTCCTATGTCCCCCTCCCCCAATCCTGGGTTCTAGCGGTTCTCCAAGCCCAGTTCCCCTGGGTTTGGGCTCAGCAGACACTGACCCCTGGCGGCCAGGGCTGGGCCGGCGAGGGCAGGACTCAGGTACATGTGCTGCTCCAAGCGTGTGGTCACGTGGTCACGTGGTTGCCGGGATCACCTCGGATTGTAAAAGCCGGTCTTCATTCAACAAGCAGGCTGAGAAATTCTGCTCTCTTCCGTTTTCAGAGACCCCGGCGAGAGTGTCTCTGCCTCGGGTAACTGGGGGTAGTGTTCAGTTCACCTTGCCATCTTTCAAGTTGCCCGCTGCCCATTCCAAAGCCATGCTTAATGCCTCCACAGCCTAGGTGCTCAATAAATAACAAGAACCCGAATACTAAGCGCGTCCTTACTCTGACAGACGTTGTTCTAGGTCGTGCTCTGTGCCGATTCACTGAATCTTCTCAACCATTCTGTGAGATTTCATGGGAGCCCTAATTTGTAGATGCAGACACTGGGTCGTGGAGAGGCTGAGCCCTTTGCCCAGAGTCACACAGCTAGCAAGGTCAGAAATGCCGGCGTGGGGAGGCATGGGCCAACCTGTGCTCTGAACCCCAGGCACGAAGATGGAGACCTACGGGGCATTGGGCTCCTGGGCCCCCGTGACTCCTCAGGGTCCCTTAGGAAGCATCAGGAAGGGAGCAGACAGTCCTTTGCCCCAGTGGGCTGAATGACCCCCAGCCCGCTGGGGTGGGTCCTCTCTCCCTCCCCGGCTCCTTCAGCTCCTTCCCAGATTTCACCCTGCCCCCAGCAGTGTCTTTAAAGCACGTTGGAAACATTAACTTGTCCCCTGCTATTCATCTTCGCTGGTGTTGACTCAGAGAGTACAGTTTAGACGTTTCTCCAAGGGCGGACAGCAGGCCAGCCAGAGCCGATAATGGATTCCAGCAGATTGGACGCCGTTCAGATCTAATGGGAGCCTGGCACCCGCATCCTCCTCGTGTATTAGCAGCTGTGGGGTGCTGCCCCCCCCGCCCCCCCGCCCAAGGACTTGAGCCCAGAGGCAGCCTGGCGGGCTCAGCAGGCGGAGGTCACGGCTGACCTCCTGGCCCCTCATCAACCACGCCCCCCCCCCCAACACACACACACTCGCCCCTCTGAGGCTAAGAATGAAAAGCGCTGGCCCCTCAGGCTCTCCTGACATCTTTAGCTGTCGTCATGACCTCCGTGCCTGCTGGTTCGTGTATGCTCATGAGGGCTGGGAACGTCTTTTTCTTCCCTCCTGGGTCTGCTGCCCCCAAAACAGCGCTGGCCCTTGGTCGGCACATAGGAGAGTGTTGTTGAATGAAGCATTTGTGATTCCTGTTCATGGTCATGTGCTGCTCACACATGGGCGCCCTGGACTGCAGACCCTTGTCCCCAGCTGCTTGCTGGATGCCTTCTTTGGACGTTACAAATCTAACACGCCTGAAACTGAAGAAGGCTGTTCCTGTCACATCACCAGCTCAGCCAGTGACACCCACCCCTCTTTCCAGCTGCCCAAAGCAGAATCCTCAGGCCTTATTTCAACACTCTCTGTTCCATGCCACGTGTCCAGCCCTCTGCAGAACCTCTCAGCTCTGCCTTCAATGTGGAGCAGGAATGCAGCGGCTTCTCTCCATGCCCTCTGCTGCTCTTTCTTCCCCTCTCCTGCATTATCTGAGCTTCCACCCCTTCTCTCACCGAGAACATTCTAATGCTGCGGCCAGAGCTGTTCTAGAGTGGAAGTCGGACCATGTCCCTCCTGCACTCACACCTCCACCAAGAATGAAGGTCCAGGTCTGCCCCCTGTGAGGCCTGGCACTCACCCCCCCCCCCACACACACTCTAGGTTTACTGTTGTTCCTCACACATGCCAGGCACATGCCAGGCACACTCCAGGCACATGCCCAACTCTGCCTTTGTCTTGCTTCCCCAGACAGACTCGTGGTTAGAATGGCTTCCTCACTTTCTTCCGGCCTCTGCTCAAAAATCACTGTGGATGCTCCAAGGATTAACGAGTTAACATGTGAAAAGCATTTAGATCATTGCCTTGCTCAATAGCTGTTAGTTGTTGCTGTGTTCTTATAGTGGGTCCTTGGGGCTAATTCTTAGCAGACACTAAGGCTGGTGAATGGACTACATGCCCAGGGCCTGGCCTCACACCAGCCACCAAGTGGGGACCCAAATGTTTGTCGAACTGAAGATGTGGAGGTGAACCGTACAAGGCAGGGCACACCCTGCTTGGTACGGGCCGTGGGAACTTTGTAGTTTGAGAAAAAGATGAGAGCCCATCATTTCACATCCTCTGGGGTCACAGTTTCCTGCCTACCCTCACTGCCCACTGGGGAAGTACGCCTGCCTGGGTCACTTCCCCAGGCCTTAGCCCTTGCTTCCTGGCTTCAAGTTCAGGGACATCAGGAAAACCAGGGATGTGGTCTCCTGGCAGGAACTGAGCTGCCGACCAGGTTTATGGGTGACTGTGGCTGGGGAGAGAGAGATGGGTGCCATGCGGTGGGGCCGCTATCCCTCGGAGGTGAGCCGCGGTGTGGGGGTCCACCACCTTGCCTTTGGCGTTCAGGTTTTGCCCAGGGATCTAGGATGTGCTGTCATCACTGTTTCTGGCCTTGTCTTTCTTGGCCTCTCAGGTGGAAGCTTTCACCCAGAGGAGTCTGAAGATGGAGACCGTGGCCCGAGTCTCCTGGTCTCTTTCCAGGACAGAAAAACCGTGTTAGTCTGTCCTCTGTTTAGAGTAGTTCCTAATTTGAAACAGCTGCTGTCCCCAAGCAAAACCAGTCTGTTGGTGTCCTAGCGCTTCAGCTGTTTGTCCCTGCCATGCAGAGGCAATGGAAGGCTGTTGGGTCCCCCTCGCTGGGCCAGCGTGGCCCCGAGAATGCCCTGTGGCACTCAGTGGCGCACATCCAGCTTCAGCCGCAGGGGATGCCAGGGAGGGCATTTTGTGGTGAAGGATCTCTGTGAGGACAAGGACCGTGCGTGTCAAGAACCCAGCACATGTAGGTGCCAGTCAATGGGAGCTGGGATATCTTTCCATTTATTTCTTTTTCCAGCTTTCATCAATGTTTTAAGTTTATTTTATTTTATTTTTTAATCAGAGTTTACATTCAATATTATTTGTGTTAGTTTCAGGTGTACAGCGTTGTGTTCAGACAACCATATACTTTACAAAGTGATTCCCCCCCCCCATATTTTTAAGTACCCACCTGGCACCATACATAGCTATTACAATATCGTTGATTGTTTCCTATGCTGTACTTTATGTCCCCGTGACTGTTTTGTAACTACCAATCTGTACCTTTCAACCCCTTCACCTTCTTCACCCCGCCCGCTAAGGGAAGCTGTCATTCATTGACCTGTGTGACAGCTATTTATTGAGCACCAACTCTGTACTAGATGGGGAATGACACAAACCAAAACCCCTGCCCTTGTGGAGTAAACCCTCTAGTTGGAGAGCTGGGGGGGGAAACAGATTAACAAGTAAAACAGATAAGTCAGGAAGGCAGGCCTCAGTTGAAATAGTGTGGGCAGGGAAGGCTCACTGAGTAGCTGGCATTTGAGCAGGAACCTGAAGGTGGCCAGGGAGCTATGCAGAGACTGGGTGATGCGCTCCGTGCCTCTGGGAAATTGGTACCCAGCCGTGAAGCTGCCTCGGGGCGGGGGTGGGGGGAGGCTCGCCTTTGTCATCTTCCTCCTTGCATCTTTTGACATGGGCTTTTCAACATGTGGCTCTCTGCACCCCATCACCTAGCCTCTGCCTCTTCATTTCTAAGCCTTATTCACCAGACGAATCACCCTCCACAAGATTGGTTGTGTCTTCAAGGAGTTTTGTCTGAATAATGGAATTAACTGGACCAAATGTTATTTTTAAATGTTCCAGGGAAAGAATGAGTATATGCCACTGTAGGGCTGCCAAACTTTAATGTGGAATACTCGGGGCAGCATTAGCTGAACTGGGAGAGGGGAGGGCTGGGGAGGGAGGGACAGAATCACTGCCCAAGTCCGAATCAAGGTCAGTTTCTAACCTTTGACAATGGAGACAGGACACAAAACACTAGACAGTCCTCCCCCACCTCTTACTTGGCCAGCTCCTTTTCATCAGTCGGGTTTCAGTGCAAATGTCACCTCCTCAGGGAAGTCCTCCCTGACCAGCCCACAGAATTACCTTCATAGACCTTGTCACCACCTGAAGTTATCTTACTGAAGTTTTTTGGGGTTTGTGGATTATTTTCTCCTTTAGGATGAAAGTGCCAGAACGGCAGGAAACTTGTTTCCCAAGAGTCTAGAAAAGTAGATGGCACATAGTAACTGCTCAATGTTTGTTTCTTAAATGGATGGATTAAATCCCTTCACATAGAGCTGGGGTCAGGGGTCACCCTAAACCAGTATTTTTCAAATTGCAGGTTAAGCCTTGTTAGTGGGTTGTGACATCAGTTTTGTGGCCCACAGCTAGCATTTTAAAAAATAAAATAGAAAAGAATTCAAAATGTCAGAGTACATTATACATGGTGAGGGTAAAATTGTTTTTAGAAATAGATATACATGTACATATATATATATTCTGTATCTATGGAAGGACACACTTTATTTCTCACTGTGGAGGAGTCAGAAAAATTTGAAACTGAACAGTGAATTCTAAGTTTTCTTAAGCTTGTTCTTCAAAAAGGAACATTCTTCCCTTAGAGACTGTAAACCTAGTCGCATAAAGTTTACATTCTGGGGCCCCAAAGCAGAACTTTAAGAAAAGATTCCTTTGTTTCCTATTAACTGAAAAAAGAAAATGAATAACTTTCTAATGTAGAGGAGACCCAGTCTCCTAAGTCTCTGCTGACTTGCATGAAGTTATTTACACACTCACATACAAATATACACAGGCACACACAGATACGCATGTATATACTCCTACACCCACCAGCACACAAGCACATAGACACATGCACACTTGACACACACAGTAATACAAATATGTGTCTATATATACAAACACATGTACACATACAAAGTCACACACAGATACACTCACAAATGTTCATGTATACAGACACAGAAACAACAGATAGTTATAGATACATGCATGTGTGCAGACAAAAACACATATGTCCACACAAGGACATCCTTATTTCTTCCATTTCATGTACCATCACCCCCTACACCCTGTGGAGACCCCCAGGCCATTGTCAGAACTGCACACTGGCCAGAGCATCAGTGGGGTGGCTGAGCTGGGCAAGCCCACAGGCTTTGCAGTTATTCAGACTTGGGTTCAAATTTCTACTGCCTGGCTGAGTGACATCAGTCAGGTGACTGAGTTTCATGGAACCCAATTCCTCACCTGGGAACTGGGGACGGTCAAGGTCATGCCTACCTCGCAGGGTTGGTGGCTGTGGGCATGCATGTCCCAGCAGGAGCATCGGGACCCACTGTGCCTCTCTCTCTCTGGCTGTGTGACGTGGGCCAGCTCCCTGGTCCAGGACACCTCTTTTGTGAAATGGGGATGTTGTGAGGAAGAACAGAAGTCTGTCAGGGTGGCGCCCCCAAGGCTGCATCGCCCCCGGGTCCTCCCTCCTTGCGCTCACCACCCATGCTCTCCTCACACAGAAGCCGGGCTGGGCTCCCCTGGGGAAACCATGGTCTCGGCCATTTGGAGGTGTCCCTTTGGAATGAGGTCTGTAGTTTCTCGCTCCTGAATCAGGAGGATCAGCTCCTGTGTCCAGAAGGCTCTGGTATGAGGCGTTGGGGCACATCAGTTGAAAAGATTGTCGGCATCTGGCTTGCAGACAAGGAGCTGACGAGTAGGAAGGCAGGGAAAGAGAGAGGCTATGTGGGGAGTGGGGTCAGCCGTCCTGGGTCCAGGGGCACGTCCTGTCTGAACAGGATGCCCGGGATGGCGGGGAGGAAAGCATCCCAGACACGTTTTCTACTTTACATTTTTCCTCCAGAACAATACAGAACAGCAGATGTCAGTGACAAAGAAACTGAAAAACAAACGCATAAAACTTAACCAGAAAGCAGCAGAGTTTGTCTGCCATCTGGCGCTGCCTCCCGGCCCTCCCGAGAGGCGTCCACAGACGGGTCCCCCCACCCCGTGGGCTCCAGGACCTTCTCTCTCCCAGGTGTTTCCCTCCGCCATCAGCCAGCAAATAGATGTTTGCCGAGGCTCTGATGCACGCCAGCGTGTGCCAGGCACCTTTGGGGACAGGAAAGCGAAGGGCGCAGGCATGGCCGTCACAGGGTTTGCATCTGGTGGAAGGACAGACATTATCCAAGTCATGACACCCGCCACGGCCAGGCGTGCTCAGACATGGCATGCTGGGAGGTGGGTCTCACTGCCAGCTCAGGGCAAGCCAGGGAGGGTGAAGCAGTGAACCAGGAGCATCTCATTTAATCCTTACCACTTCCCTTTGAGGAAGGGACTCCGGTGGCCTGCCAAGGACCCAGGGCTAGGAAGTGGCAGAGCCAGGACATTCGGTCACAGAGAACCACATACTGCGTGATTCCATTTCTAGGAAATGCCCAGAAGAGGCAAATTTGTAGAAACAGAAAGTAGATTCGTGGTTGCCTAGGGCTGGGAGGAGGGGGATGGGGTGTGATGGCTGAGGAGGGGCTGGTGACGCATACAGGGTTTCTTTCTGTAAGGGAGATGTCCTCCAATTCATTGTGATGATAGATGTCCTACTCTGTGACTAGACTGAAAATCATTGACTAGTACGCTTTAAATGGGTGCTTGCGTGGCATGGGGATTGTACCTCAAGAAAGCTGTTCTAAAATTTTTCCTTTCAAGTCAATCCCTCTTTCCCTTCTTTCAGCTGGCCTGGCCCAGAAGCTGGGAAGCCATTGGGTTATCAGCTCTCTCTCTCTCTCTCTCTCTCTCTCTCTCTCTCTCTCTCTCTCTCTCTCTCTCTTTCTCTCTGCCTTGAACTTCTAAGTGAGGAGGGTGGGAGGAGAGGAGAAGATGCAAGACAATTCTGGCGCAGCGGATGCAGTCTTGAAGTGCTGTTGGCTCTGTCTGGACCAGGCCGACACCTCCGACCAGCTCTTTCACTCATGGCACTTTGTGGGGCTTGCAGGCTTCACAGTCCCTTGGGACTCTCTGGCCTTTGGTTTCCTTAATGAGACATTATTCCAGCTTGTTGCTTCCACCTTGTTCCTCAGCTCCTGCAACCCCAAGGCCTGGGAAGCCCATAGTCACTCCTGCAAGCAGCCCCTGGTGACCCTGGCCAGGCTCCGGTCTGGTCCCCCAGAAGCCACCTCCATCCCTTCCCTGACAAGGTCTGAGAGGTCCGCTGCCTGCCAGCCCAGCAGACATGCTTACATATTGTCAGAGCTGCTGTGGGTTGCAGGTTTGAGCCTCAGACTGCAGTACATGCGGCCCCTCCAATGGTAGGGGGCACATAGATTGAATTCTTGGGTGATTCCCAAGGCCCGCGCTCTCGATTTAAGAAGAAAGGCAAACCTCCCAGCCTTGAGTGTGTGGGCAGGCGCGATCTGTGGCTTTTCAGCAGCTATCTCCTGTAAACCTCTATAAAACCTGAAGCCCCAGCCCTTTGTGTCAATGTGGTCGAGGTTCAGGGGGATTGTGTGTCAGGGTGAGAGTCGGATAACTCCGTACCCACCTTGCAAAGTTTCCTCTGCTCCAGCACCTAATGTACAGTGTTGCTCGGTGCTTCAGCAGAAACTTCCGTGTTCATGCCCTGATACAATTACGAAATATTAGTATCTGCGGGGGAGGTCAGATGCACACATCTACACTGGGTTCGCGTGTCACGTTCAGTAAAACCACATTTGTGCCAGGATGGGCTTGTCCACTGAATACATTTCCTTTTTAAAGCTGTCCCTTCTGCAACGGTGCCTGAAGGGTCCAGATGGATTTGATTTTCCCACTGGCTTATAGATAGATGAGCTTCCTTTTGTAGGAGGTCCTGGTACTTTCTTGCTACCCCCAACCCCCAATACCATTTGCATAGATCATATACCCAAATAAATAACAAGTACTTTAAAAAGCAAAGAAAGTTGACACGGGAGAGTTCCGCGGGGGTGTGGGGGGCTGGGGGGGAGAGTTGATCTGTCTGCTGGCACATTTATCCTGAAGCCTCCGGCGGGGATGTCACAAGAAGATGGTAGAAAAGAGCATTGAGAAATGATCTTTCCTTTCCTTCCTCTGTAAACAAAAAGCCAGGCTCATTTTTTTTTAAATGCCCTTAATGTTGATTTCTTTCATTAATCTTGGGAAGAACCCAAGGACAACATCAGCCAATTTCTAATTGAATCCAAATTTGGGGGGTGGCGGGTGGAGAGTGAGGCTAATTCTCTTCTCAGTCCTATGTAGTCACTTTCAAGCAGTGCCTCTAAGGCTCAATTTAATGGGACTTCAGAGGACAGTCAAGTTGGCAGCCAGACTCTTGGAGGATGAGGGGCGCTTTTGGAACCTTTGGAAAAATAAAACAACTTTGAAAGGACATAACAAAAACACAGGATCTTGATGAAGTTGTGCTGCTTGGTTCTCCGCTGACCTTAGGCTCAGCATCTTACAAGTTTGCCCTGTCTCGCTCCAACAAGGGAAAATGAGGAAACACCACAGATGGGAAAATCGCCCTTAAGGCTTCAGCATGGTGCACCAGGTGCTTTTCCTGACCTCCCCCCAAAATTAACTTTAAGGGAGGGGCATGCACGATGATAGCCACCAGACCTAAGTAGGAAAGGAACAGTGTCAGGAAAGCTGAGTCTCCTTGGAAACGTGTTGATGGGGCGAGAACAAAGTAAGGTTGGGCTGGGTGGGGTCAGGGATGAGTTTTTAAGGGTGGAAAAGTCACACCCGGCCACCACTTCCCAAGCCCTCACTGTGTATAAGGCGCTGTGCGAGCATTTTATAAATTCTGCCCTTTGGTATCTCCGAGGTGGGTCCCGTTATTATGACTCTCATTGTACACCCGAGAAAGCTGAGGCACAGTGAGCGGAGAGAGAAAACCAGGATATGGACCTCGGAACCCCTCTTCCGTGCTCCATCTTCCTGGTGAGGTTAGAAGCGAGAGGAACAGATGATTCATTTTGATTGTGTATTTACTGTGAGCCTGATTGAAAGCTCCCCACAGCCACCTCACCTCTTAGCTCTACCCTCTCTTTGTAGATGAAGAAAGTAGGACTAGAGAGGTTAGGTAATATGTCCAAGGTCACACAGCTAGAAGGCCACGGCACTGAGATAAAAATTCAGGTCTGCCTGGTTCCGAAGCCCAAGCAGCCACCTTCTTCTGGAGCCATGGATCTCAGAGTCCTATAGAAAGCATTCGGTGTGAAGAGAGCCAGGCAAGTCTACACTGACCAGCTGTTAATGCTCACAACTACCAGCAAAGAGGATTCCTGTTCAGCCAGACTCTCTCTCCATAGTCCTTCGACACCGCATGTAAATTCTTAAAGCAGGCATCGTCACTCTTTAAACTTCCCCCCTCTCCTCACCAGCATAAATGCCCTTTCTCCTGGGCTGAATGGATGGGGGCCATTTCTCCCCATTTATGGGGCAATGCCAATTGGAGCTCTGAGCAGCGTTGCTGGGTGGTTCTCATCGGCCTTGACCCTTGCCTCTTAAAGCCTTCCCTCATTTGGCTGGCGGCAGGGGCATTGTTATTTTAGGGGACAGTCTTATATTGTTCCATGCAAGCACGTCCAGGCCCCCTTCCTACCTCCCCCGAGAGGACCCCTGAGATGAATAAGAAAATGCACTCAATAAAGGACCCAGCCCCTGACTCCCTTGGCTGGGCTGGGGGGACACAGGGTTCTTGAGGTTCTCCTGGTAGCTGCGGAGGACAGTCACGCCTTGTCAACCATCCTGGGAGCTCTGCCTCTTCAAACATGGGCCAGGCTGTGGTGAGTTCCAACCGGGCCCTCCTCAGAATGTCAGCAGGTATTCCGGGACATGGCTAAGCCGCATTCGTTCTGCTTGGGGATTTGATGCAGCCCGACTTTCAGTAGCAACCTTTAGCAGAGACAAGACAGTGGTCACATGCCTGTCTGAGATGCAGCCCTCCCTGGCAGAACTCGGCCGACTAAAGACAGCACCCTGCGGCCAGGGCTGCTTGCCTGGCTTTGCGTACTCTGAGCATTACAGAGACACCTATCCAGCCCTGGCAGGAAGCCCCTGTTCCAAGTGTATGTAGCATCCATACTCCGAACAGTTTTTTCTACAAGAGTTTCTAATAGCAGGTAAAGGGCATGTGACAGATGCCCATGCCGGCCTGGAACTCGAGACCTAATGTTCAAATCCTGACCTAGAGGCAGAGCCCAGTCTGGAGTCCTTGGTGTGAATTACGCCCAGGCCCTTGACTTGCCAGGAGTTCACGGGCAAGTTCTGGCCTGGCTGGCAGTCTTAGATCTTCATTTGTGTCATGGAGACCGTAAGGGTCACTTCTCTCAGCCCTTGTGAAGGAGTCATAAGACTGTGTGCAACGTAATCACAGCTCACGCTGCGTCTGAGGTCATTAGCTGCCAGCCGCCACGCGAGACATTTCATATGGTGTCACTAAATCCTCCCTGATCCCATCAGGCAGTATCATCACTGGCCCTCACTTTCTAGAGGTGGAAGGCCAGGCCCAAGGGGTTGAGGAGCCTGTTGAAGGTGTAGATGGAGGAATTGAAGCCGGCCAAGCAAGGGATGCTGCTGTTCCCCTCCAGCTCCCTGGGCAGCCTCCAGGCATGCCAGCCCCTCCTGCTCTCACCCAGGCCCCTGTGGCTCATCCCTCCTGCCCCCTACAGGAAGCCTCGCCATCTCACTGCCCCCCCCCCCAGCCCTACTCTCCCTGAGGGACTATTGCTCAGGGATGAATGAGTCTGGGATTGCAGGTTGTTGCTGGAATAAATGAGCTCATGTGTGTCATGCTTGGCTCTCATCAAGTGAGCATCACCCCATGAATCTCGATGAGCTTACCCAGGGTATAGCAACGTCGGGTCAGTGTTTAAATGGACAGCCTTGTGCTCGCTGAGAACGAACAGTCAAGCAAGGCCTGTTGACTCTGGGCAGGCTTGGCTTCGCCCGGGCGCAGGCATGGGGTCCCTGCCGAGCCCTGGAAAAGGTGCATCCCCAGTCCTGGGCCCCAGAGGTACTTGTTCGGCACAGGGAGCGCCAAGGGCTCCGTAGCCCTATTAAATATAAACTTAAACACCCCTTCTCAGCTCCAGGTCCAGCGTCACAGACACCTGCTTAAATGGGGACTTGCCATCCTCTAGGCCAGAGGGACATGTTGGGGGCCACAGCCATACCTACATCTTCTTTGGGACTGTCCCCATTCCCTGTCTTTCTAGATGCAGCATAGAAGAGTATCTAAAAAACTGCCCGGGTCCCAAATCTGGTCCACCACCACCGAGCTCTTTGATCCTGGGCACATCACCCAAATGCTTTGTGCCTCAGTTCCTGCATCTATAAAATGGGAATGCTCACCTCTGCCCCAGCCCCTCCCTCAAGAGTGCTGGTGAGGACCAAACACATTAACATGTAAAGGGCTGGCACAGTACCGTGCACATAGTAAGCATCATAAAAGTGTTTCCTCCATAAACACCTGTTAAAAATCAATGTCCACTCTGCTCCATGAGGGTAGGGGACCTCCTATCTGTCATGTTTAGTGCTGGGTCTGATATATGGCAAGTTCTCAAAAAGTATTTGCTGAAAGAGTGAGTGAGTAAATAAACAACAGTGCGCCAACCATGATTGGGTGTGGTGTGGTTTGTAAATGCCACTGAGCCCTTTAGGGGTTCACAGGCCCAGAAGGAAACATCTGGGAATGTATTAGTTTCCTGTTGCTGCTATAACAAATTTCTACAAATTTAATGACTTTAAAGCAACACACATTTATATCCTCTAATTCTGGACGTCAGAAGTCTGACATGTGTCTCACTTGGCTAACATCAAGGCCATCTTAGTGTCTAGGGGTCACTGCATTCTTTGGCATGTGGGCCCTGCCATCTTCAGAGTCAGCAATAGCCAACCGAGACTCCAGATCTCCTGCTCTGCCCTGCTTTGCTCTCCTGCCTCTACTGGTCATATAAATTATCTCATGTCAGTCACACAGCTGCTCAGTAAGGGCAGGAGGCAGGATTTCTTTTCTTTTTTGAGGTTCTACTACGTCTTTATTCTTTGATTACAGTGAATAAAGCCTGAGACAAAAATTTCCAATTTTAATAAAAATAGTACCAAATATCAGATTTAGTTTTTTAAATGAAACTCAGGGTGCTCTGTAGTGTCTATGACCTGTTAATCCCCATTGCTCAGATTGGGATACTGAGGCTAAGAATGTTGGCTGGCCGGCCCAACATTACGCTGCTTCTAAATACCCTGCTTCGACTTTTCTGCTTCAAGCTGCCTCACCACGTGTTACTGATGGTTTCCAAAAGGAATATTATCTCAACACTTCCTGTCCCCCAGCCCCTTTCAGGGGCATTGGCTGTTTTTATTCCTCCCCGCCCCTCTTCCTTATAGGTAAGTAAGCAATCGCTTGGCATGGTGTCCCCTGCCTGTCCCCCAGGACTGTCCTTCAGCTGGTGGCCTGAAGATTGCAGTGAGCAAACAGATGCAACCCTTGAGAGTAGGTGTGGCTGGTCCCCCAGGGTCTCCTTGATGAACAATTTCAATCCTGTGGTTGAGAGAGGAGTAGATCCAGCCCTCATCCCTACCCATGTCTAAATTAAACAAGACAAGGAAGGCTCCCATGATAAAAGGCCAAAGGTACTGAAGGCTTGAAGAGTGGACTGCAGGAGAGGCCCCTGCCAGGAAAGGTTTTCTGACTTTCCAAGATGCCTGGAACCACAACACATCTCTTCTTCAGGGGATCGACATCCACCAAGGCCAAGGGTGCAGAGTGGGCACAGCCGTGACCCCAGCCTCCTCCTCTCCTGTCCTCTGTTGCTCGGTAGGGGCTGGGCTCCGAGCCCTGCCCCAGGACTCTGGCTGGGATGCAGTGGTTCTGGAATGGGGAACCGGTATCAGATCATCCTCAGAGCATTGTCTCCTGGGCCTGTGACCCCTTTCTTCCCAGCTTGAATACTGGCTTGGGGGGCCGGGGTTGAGAGCTTGGGTCCCCATGTCCCTTTGCAGTGAGGTCAGCATTTCCTTCTGGACAAAATGGTTGAGTGATGAAATGCTATGTTCGCTTATAGAGTGAAATCCTGTCCTTTCCCATCCACTGGGTCTCTGGATGACTACGTGAGATCAAATATATCCATCCCCTGACCCCTTGTCAATCATTATTCATTCATTCATCTCTCTCTCTCTCTCTCTCTCTCTCTCTCTCTCTCTCTCTCTCTCTCTCTCTCTCTCTCTCTCTCACACACACACACACACACACACACACACACACACACAAAATACTGGCTGCAGTTCAACAGGAATAGAGGCTTCCTGCCATTAATTGGATGCTCCTGCCTGCAGACACAGCATCACTGTCTATTCATAGTTCTTGCCTAAGTCTAAGAAATGCTGTTCTAGCTAATACCTACTTCAGGGTAAATGGCGGGTTGTCATATCAGCACTTTTCGAGTAATAAACACCGCCTTTCAGCTGGACCTCCTCGTTTACGTCTAAGTCTTCTTCAGAAAGGAGGGGTGCTAGGTGGCCCACAGGCCCAGGGGTGTGACACAGAGGATGAGCTGGCCGGAGAAGTGGCTGGCACCTGGAGGTGCTCAGGGCATGGTGGCTGGGCCTGAGGCTCCGCTTCCTCCCTGGCAGCCCCTGTCACAGCTTTCTTCACTCCACAGAACCCTCTCCAGATATTCGCTGCCTTCTAGGCTCTTCCACACTCTGTGATCTGAGACCGTTGTGGTCTTGCAAACATGTTTCTTTTTGTAAACTGAGTGAATGGACTTCTCTGGTTCCATGGATGTTGCTGGAGGCATCCGGTGCCCAGGAAGCGCTTCCCCCTGAAGCAGGCCCACAGAGCAGGTGGGGTGGCATCAGAATGTTTACCAACCCCCATTCCTTGAGGCGCTACTGTGTGCCAAGCCTGTCCCCCACACCATCTGATTTTATTCTCCCAACAATCCCAGGAGGTGGGTACCGTGACTTACCCTTTTCACCGATGAGGAAGCTGGAACCGAAGAAGGTTCTGTAAGCTTGTTCAAAACCTCACGGTATTGTTGTTAAACTAGAACAAACACTTGACCCAAGGGTCTCGGGACTTGGGCAGTCGTTACTGCCTTCTGGGGGAAAGTTATGTTTGCCTTTGGTTCTGTGTCCCACCTGCCCCCTTGGGGCTAAGCATGGCTGCCCCTGCAGCCACACTGGGCCCGCTGGCCAGGCGAGTCTCCCCAGGTCTCCCCAGGACCACAGGCATCGAACACCCATTTCCCCTGAAGATGAATCATCATGGAGCCTAATCTGCAGCAGTATGACATGCTGGGGTGGCAACTGAGACTGATCAAAGCCAACGGGCACTTGGCCCTGGAGGGAGAACCCTGTGAGTTTTCCTTTGCTTTCCTTTTGATTTGCTCCTTTTTTTTTTTTCTGGTTTGCTTAGTTGGATTCTGATTTTATTTTTAGATTCAGTTGTTGATAGTTGTGAGTTTGTTGTCATTTTAATGTTCATAACTTTGATCTTTTTCTTAAGTCCCTCTGACATTTCATATATTGGCTTGGTGATGATGAACTCCTTTAGCTTTACTATGTCTGGAAAGCACTTTCTCTGCTCTTCCATTTTAAGTGATAACTTTGATGGATAGAGTGATCTTGGTTGTAGGTACTTGCTTTCATCACATTGAACACTTGTTGCCAGTCCCTTCTCGCCTGAAAAGTTTCTTTTGAGAAATCAGCTGATAGTCTTATAGGCACCTCTTTGTAGGTAACTCTCTGCTTTTCTCTTGCTGCTTTTAAGATTCTCTCTTTATCTTGAAACTTTGGCATTTTAATTATGATGTGTCTTGGTGTGGTCCTCCCTGGGTCTAGCTCGTTTGGGACTCTCTGTGCTTCCTGGACTTGTATGTCTATTTCCTTTGCAAACTTTGGGAAGTTTTCCTTCATTATTTTTTCACATAAGCTTTCAATTTCTTGCTCTTCCTCTTCTCCTTCTGGCACCCCTATAATTTGGATATTGGTATGTTTAAAGTTGTCCCAGAGATTCCTATGACTCTCCTCTTTTTTTTCGATTCTTGTTTCCTCATTCTGTACTGGTTGACTTTTTTTCTTCCTTATGTTCCAAATCATTGATTGGGACCCCAGTTTCCTTCCCTTCACCATTGGTTTCGTGTGGATTTTCCTTCATTTCATTTAGCATAGCCTTCACTTCTTCCCTTATATGTTTGCTGTACTTAAGCATATCTGTCAAGCCTGTGAGCATCTTTATCACCAGTGTTTTGAACTCTACATCTGTTAGGTTGGCTATCTTGTCGTCTGTTAGGTTGGCTATCTCCTTATCGCTTAGTTCTTCCACTGGAACCTTTATCCGTTTCCCCTTTTAGGCCATACTTCTCTGTCTCCTCATCTTGATCGGCTCCTGTGTTTGTTTGCCTCTGTCTTAGGTAGAGCTGTCGCTCCTGTTACATTGTGAGAGGCAGAACCTTAGATATTCATCAGTAGAGGGCGACCTGTTTCACCACGTTGTAGCTCTGTATGTGGGGGAGGGGTCACAGAGGGAACAATGCCACCTGCCCAGCACTTGCCCCTTTTCCAGGCACTTCTCCAACTTCCATATGGGACTGGTGCCTCTCTAGCTGTTGCCCTGGCTGTCGTTCCCAGAGTGGGTGGGTTTGCAGATGCTCTAGGACCATGGGGGCCCTCCAAACAAAAGGACTTTACTGAGATACTGGCAGTTTCTTCCTCTGCCCCAGCCCCACTGGTTTGCAGTGCTGGGACCATGAGCTGTGAGGCCTGGTCTCGTGCTGGGAGTGCTCCCCAGGTGTCCCTCCCTAGTTTTTAAAATAATGTGACTGTGGTTTCCGCTGGCCTGCAGCTGCTGCTGCTGCTGCCGCCACCATACCGCATCCTCTCCGCCCTGGCTCCACCCCTCCTACCTGTCTGGATGAGTATTTCTTTTTTATATCTTTGTTTGTGGGACTTCCATGCAGCTCAGTTTTCTGGAACTTCTGGTTGTCTCTAGTTTTGAGGTAGTTGTGTTCCTTCTTAGTTGTGGAGGGAAACCCAGCGTGTCTGTCAAGGCCTCCATCTTGGCCGGAAATCTCTTGTTTTTCTCTTTAATTAAAAAAGAAAAAAGCCTAAGTGTTGACCAATAGATGAGTGGATAAAACAGCTATGGGACATTTACACAATGGAATACTACTTAGCCGTAAAAAAGAAAAAAAAGAAAATTTTACTCTTTGCAACAGCATGAATAGACCTGGAGAACATTATGCTAAGTGAAATAAGCCCGTCAGAGAAAGACAAATACCATGTGACTTCACTCATATGCGGAATCTAATGAACAAACTGAACAAGCAAAGCAGAGACAGACTCATAGATGGAGAGCAGAGGGAAGCTAGTGAGGGGGGAGGGTTAGGGGTGGAGGGACTGAGCAAAAAGGGAAAAGGACTCATGGGCATGGACAACAAGGTGGTGATTTGTGGGGGGAGAGGGTATAAGGGGACTAAATGGTAATGGAAAAAGATACAATAAAGATTAAATTTTAAAAAAATTTTAAAGAAAAATATTGGAGAGGATCAGTGACTAGAACTCTAATTTGGAAAAGAAAAGAAAAGAAAAGAAAACAGAACACGTGAAACAAACAGGAAGTTGTGGGGTATTAGTGGTCGGCTGTTGCTCTGGGGCTTTTTGAAATGACAGCAAGTATTCTAGAGCGTTCTACGCTGGTTTACATCTCCCCTGCCTCCCTTAAGGAGCCTGGGTTCTTGGGCTTAGCCTTCTGGGGGTCAAAGGAGCAGCACTGAGTGGGTGTGCTCAAGGGATGGGGAGTGGGGACCTCATGTACACCCTTCACTCTGCCCTGGGACCCTTGGGTCTCTGGTTTCACTATTATTACTCATGGGAAATGTTTGCTTGCAAAGTATAGAAACCCACCCAGTTCTGCTAAAACTAAAGGGGAATTTATTGGAAGGACAAACCCTGGGGCAGGAGGGGCATTTGGGTTTGTGCCAAAAACAAACAAGCAAAAAAAAAAAAAAAAACGCCCTGCTCCTCTGCAGACCATCTCTGTGCTTCTCTCTGATATCTGGGGCTCTTCTGAAAGCCCCTGTAGTTAGCCAGGACCTTCCCAAAGCTGAGATGGGGATAGCATCTTTGCAGAACTCAGTATGTATTAGCCCCCATAAGGACCTGAAACTCGCCCCTGGCAAACCAGGGTGTGTTACAGGAAGGGCCGATGTGTGTCTTGCGGGGGAGACTAATGACTTGCTTGACCTTTGTTCCTCAGTTCTTAGGAGGGTGATGCTGGGGTGCCGGTCAGACCCTTACGGGTGCAGACATCTCATGCTGAGATCCTGATTCCTTCCAGACTGGGCTGCATGTTGACAAAACCTTACGCCTGCCCTGTGGGTACCGCCCTGTTAGCCCCATTCCTGAAGGTGCAGCTGAGGCATGGAGAGCCTGGACCGTGGACACAGCCTGGGGTTCTCGAGCAGAGTGGCATTGGGGGGCGCATGGGTCCACTGGCTTACTTAGCCTGTGGCCTGCAGCCAAGTTCAAATTTACTCTTCTCATAAATCACTCCTTTTTAAAATTGTATTGTTAGAGCAAAAATAAAGCCTCCTTGCAGTGCCCCGTATATCTGTCTCTGCCTTACTGCTCAGCATTTGGCATGGAGGGACGTGCCCCCTGGAGGTAGTGGGCCCTAGAAGCCTGTGGTGGGGTCCCAATGAGACCTTCCAGGGGGGCTGCCTCAGTCACCTGCCTTCAGTGCCCTCAATGGCTGTGGTTTCGAGCATCCCTTTCTTGAAAGGAGCTCCGTCCTGTCCATTAGAGCCCAGGAAACTAAGTAAAGGTCCTGGGGTGTTTTCTGTACCTCTTCTCCAAGGGAGAAGTTATGTCACATGAACTCTCTTCAGCCTTAAAAAGGACGTTCTGAGACATGCTACAAACATGGGTGAACCGTGAAGGCATGATAATGCACACGCAAAAAGACAAATATGATATGACTCCACTGCAGAAGTACCTAGAATAGTCAGATTCATAGAGACCGTGTAGAATGGATGTCGCCAGGACCTAGGGGTGGGGTGAGAGGGGAGTTAGTATTTAACGGGTACAGAGTTTTTGGTTTGGGCTGATGAAGAAGTTCTGGAGATGGATGGTGGGGATGCTGGCACAGTAATGTGAACATGCTTAATGTCACGGAACTGTACACTTACGATGGCTAAATGGTCGGTTTTGTGTTGTGTGTGTTGTACCACAATTAAAAAAAAAAAAAAAACGGGTTGTTTTCTGCCCATGCCATTGCCCACGGAGGTCATGCCACATAGAGACGTTGGTTCTACAGGGCCAGGGGGCAACTGCCCTTGGGCCTCCCTCCTATACCTTCACTGTAAGTTTCTCAGGCTGGTGTTTGCTCCAAACAGCCCCTGGAGAACTGCCCCTGTCCCACCCTCGTCTGGTGGCATTGACTTCCAGAGTCCTTGGAAATCAGCTGTCATTTTATAGGAGAGAAATGGAGATCCAAAGAGGCGATGCCGCTTGTCTAAATAAACACGGCCTGTTAGAGTAGGGCTGACAGATAAAACATAAGACATCCAGCTAACACTAAATTCCATATGAACAATAAATGCAATGATCCCTCACTTACTGTGGGTATTATGTTCTAGACCCCCTCGCGATGGGTGAAAATCCGCGAAGTAGGAACTTTACATTTATTTTAGTATTTACTGTACAGTACCGCAAAATCCCACAATATAGCGAAAAATTCGCGATAAATAATTAAATATAATATTTTTTAAAATCCCGCGATAAGTGAACCGCGATATAGAGAGGGACTACTGTAATGTTTTGGGGTTTCTTTAGTATAAGTATGTCCCGTGCAGTATTTGGGATGTACTTATACTAATCTCAAATTCCAATGTCACTAGCATTTTTTGCTGTTGTTTTTGCTAAACATGGAAAGCCTGTTAGAAGCAGCCCAGGGTCTGTTTCTCTCCCCCCCCCCCACCCCTGTATCAGCGCTTCAGGGTCAGAGGTCAGTGGTAAGAGTATCGGCATAGGAACACAGGGTCCGGTGTCAGGCTCATCTGATACCCGTGTGACCTTGGGCAAGTCAGCTCTCTGAGCCTCAACTCTGTCTCTTAAAATAATAACACCTTCCTCATGAAATGGTAAAGGATTACTATCATACCCGTGAAGCTCTTAACGCAATAAGGGCTCGACTAGTGATAGCTCTTCATCTATTCTTGTTATTTTCTTTCCTTTATGAATTCAAGATAATCATGGGCTCGATGAGCACCAGGCTGTGGTCCCAAAACAGGAAAACAACAGTGTGAAGCGGCCTTGCCAAGACATGCTGTGTGACCTTGGTGCACCTCTCTGGGTCTCAGTTTCCTCAGCTCTAAATTGGATTACACCTTCTAAGGCGGCTTTCACATTTCAAAGCATAAATTGTAACTTAAGAAAGCTATTAATGTTATATTTTTTTAATTGCGAAGCATGCCTCCCCGCGCTTCCCAGCATGCCACAAGGCACATGTGCAGGCTTTCTCTCCAACGCTTGGCTCAATGAGGAGCAGGTATTCTTTTCCCCGCGTGGCTAACAAGTCCCAGGACTCAGGCTAAGTCACTTGCTCAGGGTCACACAGCCATTCTGTGGCAGAACCTGGCTTCCAACTCTGGTCGTCCCATTGTCCTGTGCTCATCATACTCTGTAGACCAGGGAATGATTTTCCTGGTCAAGTCTCCCTGGATGCATTATCCCTGGACAGGTTCACCACTCACCAGACTCAGTCTGTGTGGTTCCCGAAGGCCAACGGAAATGGTGTTGGATTATCTTCCCTACAGCTTTGTCGCCGCGATCTTGATTAATCAAGAGGTAGCCAGACAACAGAGGCCTCTTCGGTCTTTAAGTCATCGGCCCTTCTTTGTCCATCTCTTCAGCCAGTGAAGTCGGATTGGCAAGAACTGCGCTATAGTGAAGGCATTCTTAGCAAGGCCTCTGTCAACCAGAGGACAGGACAGAAAACAAATCTGCCCCCTCACAGGGCAGAGAGAAATAGTTGCATATTTCATAAGGGGTTCTGAGTGTCTCATCTAGAATCCTTAGCAAAATATGTAACCAAAAGACTGTTGAATCCTTTGCTTTAGGTCCAGCTTCAAAGTTCAAAGGAGTTTTTGTCCTTGTCATTATCTGACAGACCATTTAGAATTGGGTTTTGGGTGGTCTTTGCTGACCCATAAAGACCATATTGTATGTCCCCAGTGCAGAGCGTGAAGTGGACACTGGACCTGACCCTCAGTGTGTTCTAAGAGAAAGCCAGGACACCTGGATTCAAATGGAAACCTAAGGGGCTTGTAATTAAAAGGCTGTGGTAGAAACCAGAGGCCTGGGATTGGTGGCTGCTACGGCAAACTAAAAATGGACTCTTTCCACAAAGCAAACAGGAGAATCCCAGTGATGGTGGGCCACTGGGAGCTGGAAGACAAGAGAGGCAGCAGGCATCTGCCTTCCCATCTCTACACACCCACCCCCCCACCCCCAGACCAAGGAAGTCAGCAACGCTATTCCAGAGTTGAATTTTCTAGAAAGGGCGGTCCTGGCATATTAGTGTAATGTACTAGGGTGAGGTGTGCTAAGGTTTGAGGGGCACCAAAGACGGCTGTAAGCCTGCTGTAGGGCTGAGACATCACAGTATAATTTCTCAAGAATTTCTTAGACACACGAATTTTATAACTGGGCTTGGTTAGCTATGTGTGGTTAGACTACACTGCCTAACGTGAACCCATTACAAGGTTTACTATAGCTGAACAATCTCATTATCTGTCTAGCAGAATGCATGGCCCTGAAAGAGTAGGATGTGGGGCAGGTAACTTTTGGTGGGTAGAATAGGGAAGACATTAGGGACAAGTCTAGGACATGTCAAATGGTTACATAATACACATAATAATTAGGAAGGACAAACTTGGCCTCTCGAGAGTTTTGTGTGGTCCACCAAGCTGCCTTAGGTCACCAGTATAATTGTAAGCAGGTGGGTCTCTAGGGCTCTAGAAGTAAATGCTGGAGAGCCCTGAAATCCTGCCCTGAATGTCTTGAACATCCAGAGGCCCTAGCCCTGCCCTCCTAGGTGCCACCTGCTCTTACAGGTGCTAGAGGGGACAGGGAGAGGATGCAGGATCAGTGGTCATTGAGGAAGGCAGTGCAGAAGGAACAAGGTTGACAGCCAGTGTCTTTCTCCCCCCTGAAGGGCCAGTGAAAGCTGTACCATCCTTGTTCCTGGTTAACTGTTAAGAGGGGAAATGTAGCTTACATAAGTGTAATAGCCATTAAAACATAAGAACAAAGCTGGGAAAAGACACCAAAACAATAATTATCTCTAGTTAATGGGAGTGTGGAAGATTTTTATTTTCCTTTTATTGTTGCCTTTTCCTCTAATTATTGCCTTTCATTTCTAAAATTGTTTTAAGTGTTAGAGCAAGCAAGAAAAAAGAAGCAGGCCAAAAATAAGCTGGCAGAGAGACAGACACATGGCTGGAATGACCTGTAATAGACCAGGGCCGTCTGAACTGGCCTCCTGTCCGACTTTGCTCTGTCTCCTTGAGCTAATGACTCCGAACATCAGCTCTCCCATCTGTGAAATGGCGCTGTGCCTCCCGTCGGGACCGTCTGATCGGTTGTTGTGATCATGCAGGGGGACCTGGCACCTTATGAGAGATTGCACACACGTAGGGGATCGTTTTCATCCCGTATTGGGTACTGAGGACTTAAACTGTGTTTCTTCACAGGGGAGTCACCTGAATGATTTGTTATGAATGCAGCTTCCTGGGCCTGTAGCACAGGTAGGATTTGCAGAGTGGGCCCTGGAGTCTGCATTTTAACCAGAGCATCTGTGAGCCATCACCTGCCCTGCAGATTCTTGTGTTCAATAGAGTTTGATATCCAGGTACTACTTAAAAGCATCATGGCAGGACCATGAGAAATGGACACGCAGTCATACAGTGTGCATGGTTAAATGCTCAAATGAGATGTGTGCTTATGGGAGCTCCGTGGAGCTGGGGGAGGGGATCTGGGATGAGTAGGGGCATCTGGCTGGGAGTGCCTGGTGAGCAGGAACAGATGCAGGAGGGGAAGCCCGCATCTCTCCTGGCCTCTCCCTGGCTGTGTGTGTCGGGCTGCTGGGCTGGTGGTCGGGGGATTTTGTACTGTCTGCTCCCTGACCTGCACCTGCTGCCCTGACTGGGGCTCTGAGCAGCACTGGACTGGCTGTACAAACAGGTGCCCTGGGTCCCTAACTGGCTGGGCACAGCAGGGCCACTCTGAAAACAGGGCATCACCAGGGCCTTGTCCTCACTGGTTTTCCCCCAGTAGGCTCTGAAAGTGCCTCTGCAGGTCCTTCGTGCATGCATTTGAGAGGGCAGAATGGCATAGAGCCCAGCATTTTGGGAACTACCTGCCTGGGTCGAAATTCTGTCTCTGTGGCTCTCTTGCTGTGTGACCTGAGACCAGTTACTTAACCTCTCTGTTCACATGGCCTCTTGCCACAGAGGGTTGCCATATGGATTTTCCCTGAATTAATCCACACAAAAGCCTTGTTGCAGGGCTTGGCACATGGCAAGAGCTCAACGATTGTTAGTTACTGATGACAATTATCAGTCTTTCACCAATAACCATTTATTGAGCACCTACCACACTAGGTACAGGGGAGGGGCTAGACGTGTGAGGAGCCCCTGGTCTGGGTGTGAAGCAGCTTCCTGTGACATGGTGTGGTAATAGCGGCGTGTCCAGGACACAGGTCACACCAAGCGCATAGTGGCTGCCTCATCAATTGGCCCAGAAAAAACACTTGGGTGGGGCCTTGAAATGAGGGGACAAAATAAGAGCTGTGAAATGGCCCATCCAGGGTGTGACATCTCACTTGTTTGCTCTGCTTTTCAAAGAAATGGGGACAGGAGGCCTTTTGACCCCTCACCGTCTCTCTCTGGGAAGCCAGCAGCTGAGTCCAAGGCCACGTTGGAGCAGACGGAGGGTCTGCTGGCCCCTGGGCCGCAGCTGCCTGGAAGGGGCCCAGCCAGCAGAGGTAGTGAGCCTCTCGGAAGCACCTCCACAGCGTCCCCAGGTCACTGCCGGTGCACGGATGGGCCTCTTCCCCACAGACCTGCAGCAGCGCCTCTGCGTCCTTCTGAACGTGGCCACATCTGCTGTCTGCTTACAAGTCGTCTTCCCGAGGCCAGTTTTTCCTGGCTGCCCCCTTTCATCCTGTTTATACGTGTGCCTTAACATTGGCTGCCTCCTCCGGCATTCCAAGCCAAAGGGCGCACACTGACCGGAACTTTCCTTGGAGGGCTGATTCACTGCTCACAAAGGTTGTGGAGGGGTGGAGGGTGGGCGTATCCCTCACGCTGACCCCGCCCTGAGCACAGGTGCCACCCGGACAGTTGCTGTGCCTCCAGCGAATGGGCAGAAAGTCCAATCCATGAGCAAAGCCAAGTGCAGATGAGCGCACCGGTGAGAGTTGACACCCTCCAGCGTGTGCGCGTGGGTGGCTGTGTACCGCGCTGGGAAGTGGAGACTTAAGTCCTGCTTGGTTTGGAGGTATAAAGAACACATACCTGAAAGAAGTTTTCTGTTCATTTCATCTTGGGGGGACAGGGAGCAGAGGAGGGAGGATCTGTGTCTTCCGTCCCAGGCTTTCAAGCTGTGGCTTTGAGGCCACATTTATAATAGAAGAGCAAGCAAACTGATGTCAGTGAGCCCTCACCTGTCCCTGCACCAGCCACGCACACGACCTCTCTGTGCCGCTATATTCTCGTCTGTGAATCAACCCCTCTCAGGGTCGAGGGGGTCCAGGAAATAATACGTCAGATTTCTAGCACCAAGGAAAGGTTTCTGGAACGTTAGTTCCCTTCCCTGCCCAGCCCTGCCTTCCTCTGTCCTGACCTGTCCCACCCTGTCGTGCGTGTAATGATTCCACAATGGGGTTTGGAATGAAACCGTGGTCCTCCCCACTCATTCATCAAATAGTTTTGAGAGCCTGCTAGACAGCAAGGATACAGCTGGAAAGGGGACAGACGCGGAGCCTGCCCCGTGGGCTTACTGTAGCCATTTGTCCCTGCTGATGCTGGAGTCCCCTGGGATGGCAGGTCTGCCTTGCCCTGCTTGCTCTGGTCAGAGGCCGGAGGGCATCCTCAGCTATGCCGTCTTCTCCAGGGGAGAAAATTGAGCCTTTGGTGGCCGGAAGTTGTGTTCTGGGGGCACCTCCTGTTTCGGGGTCCTTGGGATCAGGGAGTGGTGGGCTGTGGCCTCGCAGGAGTCAGTGCGTTATACTGGTGTGGACCAGACCACACCACGTGCCGGAAGCCAGCAAGGCTTCTCCCACACACATGCATACCATGGAAGGATCGACAAACATACCTGTTACCTTAAGAAACTCCCTAGCCCTTGACTGCATCCTGGCAGGAAATCCACCTGGCATTTCTTCATGACTATTTTAACCTCTAGGGGCATTTCTCTGTGGCCTGAAAACTAATCACTGGACTTCCACTTATAAAGTCACCTATCACATTTGAAGTTGACCTTCTTGGCCTATCTCCAAGTCTCCTCCACCTCTTATCCCTTCTCCAGCCCCACCCTCCAAGGGGTCAGGGATGGGAGAGACTCCAGGATGGGTGACGGGGAAGAGTACCTGTCACCCTCATTATCATGTAGTAAAACACCCTTTGCTGTTCGGCTGCCTGAAATTGCCCTGTCCCGATGCCCCTCTCATCAGAGGCCCGATCACTGGGGCGTCTGTGGGATCAAGGCAGTGGTATCATTGGCCAGTACGCTCAGTCCCCAGGGTCTCTTTGCGCATCCTCCTTCCCAGCTTGCTAGTCACTTAGGAGACCAGATGGCAAGACAAATGCTGGTTTATTTTGCAAGGACATAGGAATTAGAATCTCTCCTTCTTTCTTGAATTATATTCAAGTATTTTTAAACACTGATTTCCAGGTGCACAGTCCACAAAGAGGGCATCAGCCTTGTGCTTTGAACTTGATACGTAAATATCATCTCATTTAATTCTCACTGTGCACTCAAGCCCCATTATAGATTGGGAAATGGAGGCCCAGACCAGTTAAGTGACTTGTCCAAAGCCACACAGCTGGGGTTCCCACCCATGCCCCATGCCTCCAGGTTGTGTGCCCTTCCCACAATGCTGTGCTGCTACCCAGCTCGTTAGAAGATGGTGTTGGTGAGAAGTATCTTACATGTAAGTATAGAGGGCATGGAGCCAGACTTGGAATTTTGCTTCCTCTAAGATATTGAGATCCCATAAGGAGAAGATCTCCAACTAGATCCAAGATTCCTCAGTGGGGTGGAAGAATAAGGAAAGGGGAAGTCTACAAGACCTTGGTGGAAAGAAGTAATACTGGGACTGTGGATATCAAGAAAGGGCCTTGGCTGATTCTGGGGGCACCCTCAAACCCAGCAAGTTCCTCAATGCCACAAGGGTGTGGCATTGAGGAACTGCACCCCTGAGCAGAACTGAACCTCTGAGCCAGGGTCACTCAGTGGTAGTGGCAGCTAACCCTTTAGCACATGCAGTATTTCAGGCATTTTTCTGAGTACTTTCTGTATTCCGTGGGGTCTGCACTACTGCTATTGCCACCTTACAGTTGAGGAAATTGAGGCACAGAGAGGTAAAGAAACTTGCCCAAGGTCACACAGCTAACGAAGTGGGAGAGCTGAGATTCAGCCCAGGGAGACTGGCTCTTATCTGCCCTGTCTTTGAGGAAGGAAACTATTTGAGACTTGAAGTTCAAAGGAGGTGGGTTTGGGGCAGAATGAGGAAGGGTTTCTTTGAAAAGCCAGCCAGGGTGACTGAGCTTTCTGATGGACTGCCTGGTGGCTGCTCTTGTAGCCCACCTTGGTGCAGGTGTGGTCACCAAGCAAGCATCCACGAGGGCTGCCAGAGAATGTGGTCCATGCCCGCTCCCTGCACTACCAGCCCTCTCTGCAGCCCTGGCCAGGCCCAGCTCCTCGGGACAGAGCAGCAGCATTCTCCCTGTGCCAGTCCCCGGTGACCTTGGGGAGAGACAGCTCCTGCCAGCAGAGCTGTTTGCCTGGAGGCACCTGGTGAGTGCTGCCTCCAGAAGGAGCAGATGCAGGGGCTGGATGACCTCACACTTCTCTGTGGACGTGGACGTGCCTTTCTGCCTGTTTCATTACTGTTTTTAAAGTTGTATATGAAGGCGGCTGGAGATGCATAACTGCTTGAGGAACATCAGCCCCAAAATCCGTACGGAAGAGGAAGGTTAGTCTCAGGATCTGAGTTGCTTCTGCCGTGACCAGGAGTGAGGTCCCTCCTCCAGGCCACCAAGTTACAGGCCCTATGTAGGCACATGGTGGGTGACGTTCATGTCCCCCCACCCCAGGCCCACTTTATAGATGTGGAAACTGAGGCTCAGAGAGGTTGACTTGTCCAAGGTCATGCAGCAAACATGGGGTAGGATTAGAACCCAGGATTGGAACCTAAGCAGCTGCGTGTTCCTCCTGGTCTGAGTATGGATGTGGGTGGAGATAGGATGGATTGCAATACCCTGGTCCCTTATTCCTTACTGTGCCAGGGATAGGGGTGAGGACCTCCGTTCATTCCACCCTTCACCCCATGGATTGAATGTGTTATTACACAATAAGAACTTAGAATGATGCTTGGCACGTAGCACTCAAAAAATATTAGGTCTCCTGGTGGTGCCGCTCACTGGACTGTTACTAATGCAGTTGACCCTTGGACAACATGGGGGTTAGGGGTGCCAACCCCCTGCAGAGTTGAAAATCTGTGTCTAACTTTTGTCTACTGTTGATTGGAAGCCTTACCAATAACACAGTGAATTAACACATATTTTGTATGTTGCATTTATTATATACTTATTCTTACAATAAAATAAACGAGAAAAGATGTGATAAAGAAAATCTTAAAGAAAATATAGTTTTGAAAAAAATCTGCGTTAGTGGACCCGTGCAGTTCAAACCCATTCGAGGTTTAACCGTAATAACAGCAATGGTAACAGTAACATGAGGTGCTTCTGTGGGGGACCACCAGAAAAGGGGACACCTGACTGACCTGAGCAGGGTGGGGTCATCATTTTAGAGGAAGTGAAGAATAAAGGGAGGCCAGAAAGCTCACAGGGGTTGGCAGGAAGAGAGTGGCAAATCGAGGGGGACATGAGGAATAGCTTTTGGGACAGAAGACTCAGGCTTGCACACGTCCCTTAGATGCAAAACACACACTTTGGAGACACGCCAGCAGCCGGGCGTGGCCACCAGGCAGCCCCGCACGGAGCCGTTGGAAGACGGGAGTGGAGCGCACACAGGGCCTGTGCTCCAAACTCAGGAGTCTAAACTCCCCGTGGGAGGCAGTAGAGACTCGTGGCGGCTTAACAAAGTGCAGGAGTGATTAAATCAAAGCTGTGTTTAGAGGGACCATCAGGCCAGAGGTGATGTGGTTTGTGCCCACGTTGTCAGCATGGGGAGCTGGTGGGCAGCGTGCCTGGGCAGAGAACAGTGCCATGCCCTGGGGCAAGGGCATGGGAAGAGGCGGGTGACAACTCACTTTCAAGTGTTTGGAGTTTGAGGTTCCTATGGGACATTATGGGATGATGACCAATGAGAAGGTGTGACTCTGAAAGGTCTAGGGAAAGAGCATCCCACGTGGAAGGGCCGGAAGTTCACACCCGAGATGAACTGAGTGTGCTGTGTTCACTGACAGAGAGGCAGGGAGGCCGGGAGGGAGGGAGGGGAGGTAAAGGCAGACCCATTTTGCAGAGGAGGCTGCTGGGCAGAGGCCAGTGACTCACAAGCTCATCCGGCAAACACCACCTGGCCTGGCCGAGCTGGGGCTTTGCCCTGTGGCATCCAACTTACTCCTCTGTTTCCAGATGTTTCTGGTTAGAAATTTCTATAAAACTCAGAGAAAATGCCCCACCCTTCTGGATTCGGGCCTGTTTGAAGAGCACCTGGACTGACTGAGCTGGGTAGGAGGAGCCCAGAGAAGCAGGTGGGCAGCAGGCCAAGCCCACATCAAGGGCGTCCCCGAAAGCCCACGTGCGTGGATGGCTGTGCACCCACGTGCAGCGTTAGTGCCCGTGACGGATTGGCTCTGCCCTGAGCTGGCCAAGGTGTGGCTTCGTGGAGGCTGGTTCAGTTCTGAACTCCACCCAGGCACCCATGGAAGACAAGGGTCCTTCAGGCCCCCTTAAATTTCCTAAACAAAGCTGTAGATGTGCTAGAAGTCGGTGTAAAACTCGCTGGAAACCCGATTTGCGAAAGCCAAGGAGAAAGGTGGACCTCTGCTGTGTGAGGTACTTCCATCATGGGTCTTGACAGAAACAGAACATGGCTTCTGGGGACAAGAAAGCAAAAACCATGCTCCAGGGCTTACACAATCGAAACTAGGAGTATCTTTGCAAAGAAAAATTTGATTTCCCTTTAACGCCATTTACAGATGATTTTTATGGGGCATGCTCCCTAAGCAACTACTTCTGGGAATTTCTAGAACTCCGGGAAGGGTATTCAATCAGAGCTTGCTTCCTAAGAGTTTACTTCGGTAATCGTTGCCCGAATGCCTTCATGCACCCAGAGTTCATGCCTGGCCCTGTGAGGTCGATCTGAGCTGTGGATTAGCTGTGGGGGCCGTCGCTGGCTTGGGGCTGAGAATCCACACTCCAGAGCTGGACCACCAGGGTCACACCTGAGCCTGTAGGTGAACTTGTAGTTTTCTGTCGTCAGGCCACCTTAGGGTCGTAGACTTGTTAATGAATGGTCAGTTGGTGCACTCTTCTAGATCGTTCTGCTTTACTCCAGATCCCACACTGACCCTTTGCCCAGCACCTTCCTCAGAACAGTACCAGAGACACAAGACTGGAGGTATTTCTGCCTTTGAGGGTTTAGTTTTTACGTTTTTCAGAAGATGAAACAAGGGAAAGGGAGTACTTTTCCTGGTGGTTTGGTACCCCGGGCCCAGCGGGAAAATATGACGAGCAGGCAAAGTGAGAGGTGAGCGGAGGGGAAGGGCGCGCCATGGCTCTCTCCCTGGGGATGGCTATGGCGACCTGTCCCCACCTGTCACCAGGTGCCTTTGTTCCCTGAAGCTCAAGGGTCTCCGAGGCAGGATCCCACCACCACAGGATGTCGATTCATTCGTGAAAAGCAGCTCCCCTCCCCCAGACCCTCTGTTCTGAACCTCTCTGGTCATTGCTTTGGCTCAGATAATGCCACTTAGTGTATAAAAAAAGATTCCCAGTGGCCCTCCTTGCCCCGCTGTGTAATTATGTCTGCGAAGCTTCCTTTTGGGAAGGCCTGGCATGGCGGGTGCTACAGCCTCCCGTGGGCCCCAGTGGCTCATACAGTTTCAGCAGATCGGCCTGTCCCTGTCCCTTTGGACCCACAGCTTATACAGGAAAGGCCATCGAGCCCGACCCAGAGGTGCCATGGTCCCCTTCCCACTGTGTCTGCGCCTCCTACTTCCCACCCACACCCTGCTTACATGGCCTTCTCTGGCCCAGCTCACAACGTCTGACCCCTCCAGCCTCACAGGAGCCCCCTTTGGGGGAAATCATTCCCCACCAAGGAAAGGAACTGGCTACGGTCTAATCCTACTCTATCCGCACACCCACTTTGTGAGGTGGATAATGGGCTCCCAGGTGACTGAGCACTTACTAGCGTGCTAGTGTGAATAATATAACTCATCTGATCTTTCGCCACCTTGGAGGCAGGGGCTGTTGTTTGCCCATTTTGCAGATGGGGAAATAGAGACTTGAGGAGGTGAAGAAAGCCCCCAGCGGCCAGGCTAGCAGGTACTAGACCAGGGAGTCTGTCACCAGGTACACCCCGTCCCTGAGTTAGCACCTGTCCACTGCCACAGATTGCATTTGTAATGTTTTCCTTTCCTCAGCTGCGGCCTGTTAGAATGGGAGATTGCTCCCCGAAGACTGGCCTTATCTGGCTTGGCTTTGCACTAACCTCCTCCCACTACAGCCCCTCCCCTCCTCCCAGTGCCTTGCTGACGATTAAAAGGCAAACTAGGGGCAGCTGCTAGGTTGAGGTGTCCCTGCCAGGGATGGAGAACAGGGCTGGGAGGTCAGTGACCTGCTGGGCAGTAGGAACAATCCAGATCCCACTGAGGGGCACCATGGGACCTGCAGGCTGCAGGCTGGACCACCTGGAGGCTAGGGACAGCCGTGTGCCTGCGCGGCAGAGGCCACATGTCAGAGCCTTCCGCACCGCTCAGGAGCCTGGCATGTGGGCACAGGCGGGCCTGGGCTTTCTTACCCGCTCCACCCTGTGCTCACCACAATTTGGCCTCCACCCTGGGCGGACGGAGGAAGTGAAAGGGCAAGTGACATCAGCCACTCTCCTTCCTTGTAGCAGGCCCTTAGGACAGAAGTCTAATAAAGGAAGATGAATGCCAAGGATTTCTCTATCCTTTCATTACCACATTGGCCTGAGTACAAGATGAGGGATGTGCATTGAACACAAAAAGCTGTTTTCACCATCGCATGGAACCTCAGGTCAGTGCTAGCATATATGCCCATTTTACAGGTGAGAATACTGAGGCTACTTGTTAAGTAAGGTAACTTGCCCAAGGTCCACAAGCAGTAGGGGATGGAGTCAGATTTTAACCACAGGCTGCCAAGCCACTCTTCCCCTTGATGGAAGGGGCTACGAAATAAAGAAGACTTCTATTTTTCTTAAGGGAAAGAACCTTGCACTGTGATTATCAGTTGCCTGGGCATGAAGAGCAGCTGCAGGCCAGGGAATATGCTTTTTTATTTTAAAGATTTTATTTATCATCAATGCACAAGAGAAACATTGATTAGTTGCCTCTTGCACACCCCCAACCGGGGACCTGGCCCACAACCCAGGCACATGCCCCAACTGGGAATCGAACCGATAACCTTTCGGTTTGCAGGATGATGCTCAACCCACTGAGCCACACTGGTCAAGGCAAGGATATGCTTAACTCTTTGCAAGTTTTATCCCTAATAAACCTCATGACAGCCTGGGACCTATGTGCTACTATCAACCCTCTCCTTACAGACAAAGAAACTGAGGCTAAGAGGATAGAAAGGACTGGCCCTAGGTCTTGTGGCTAGTCAAGGGTGTTGTCAGGATTCCTGGCCAGATGTGTCTACCTGACTCCAGCATCTGACCTCTGACCCCTGTGTCAGGTCAGCTCAGCAGAATCCTGGGCTTCCTAGGCAGGATGAAAAACCAAATGCTCTCAATATTTGTTCTGTATCTATTTAATGGGATCAGGAAGACACTGATTTTTCTATAAAAATTCTGTCTTGAAATTGATTCATTTATTTCCTTCCACTTGCCCCAACAGGTCACTATTCTTTTTGAAAGATAAAATTGTCAAGACTTTTCCCAGATCTTGCTTCACTTTTAATGAGTTTCCCAATCAAGCCGGCTTGGGGGCAGGGGAGGGTGCGCAGTGCCCCAGTCCTTGTCTAGATCGTGAAGGAAGTCATTGGCTCCTGTTTCATTTCAGGATTCCCACTGATCGTGACTCCACATGTGTCACCAGAATGGTCCCCCTAGGTTGGTAGAAGGTAGCAAGGATGTTTTTCACACCTCACAGAGATGTTTAAGCACCGCAGAGTGAGGGACTAGCCCACCTCACTCTGTCCCCGAGTCCATCTCTGTGCCACCAGCCCGGGCTACTGGGTGGACGGAATGAGAAAATTCCTCCTGTCGCGACCCAGTGCAGCAGCCCCGACCAGACCCAGGCCTCGGTCTGCCACTCCAGGCATGAGTTCCCATCTCTGGGCCTCGGTTTTGCCCTCTGAAAATCGGAGCATGGTATCAGAGGACCACAGAGGTATTTGCCAGCTGTAAGCCCCGTGTCCCGAGGACTCTAAGGGTGTAACATCACCGGAAAGCTATGCAGACCGAGGGTATTTGCACCTCTGATGTCACTAACTTGAGGTTGGCTTACTCATCTCTGGGCCTCGGATCAAAGTCCGTGACACCACGTGTGGTCTGTCAGGTATATCTGTCTGTCCCTAGACGTGACCTGCGATGCAGCCCAGGTCCGTACGTTCCTTGGTAAACAGCAGGTGGACTGAGGTGTGTTTGCCACTGTGGCACTCGATCGTGGCCTTCCATTATGCCCGCAAGTGGGCCGTCCTTGAGAGAGGGAGAGGGCAGTGAGAACTGGAAAGGCGTTCGTGTGTCGGCACAAAGCTATTCACCCTTTTCTAAGACCTGGAAGGACTGGGCACTGAGTGCCCAGCACTAGGGATAAGTGATACCCAGGACCTGCCCTGAGGCCCTGGAGGAGGGAAAGGAGATAAACTCACATCAGGCACAGTGATAATACCAGCATCAGGGTGGAGCAGCTTGCGACAAAGGGGTCAAGGTGGTGGAAATGGCTCCGTGGGGTGTGTTGGTGACTGTGGTGGGTAGAGAGGAGTAGCCTCCTGGGCAGGGGTGGGAGAGGCTATTGGGGCCCCATCCACGGAGCTGGCTCAGCCTCTCCTGGTTGCCAAAGAAGGAAACACACAACCTGCAGAATGAAATTCCGGAGCGTGGCTCACGCGTACGTTTTGAACAGCAGGGAAATGAGACACTGTATTGTTAAAACATGCAACTCGATTAAGAAGTCAATAGACCTTTTTGGGTGGCTCTCAATACATACTTCCCTTTGGAAGTCCATGCACACGAGACGGGTCTGCTGATACATACTAAGAGCTCATCTCTACATATCTAGAAAATTGCTCTTTAGACCACTAATTTGCTAAACGGCTGCTGATCAAGTTGCCCCCATTTCCTTCTGCCCATCTCCTATGTCAGCGAGATATTGAATCGCCAAAGCCAGGCGTTTTACACGGGTGACAAATGTGTTTGACCTTAACTGCAGACCCCGCTCATGTAAAAACAATGTTCCGTCAGCAGTTCTCAAAATGGGGTGCAGGCCCACCAGCCTTGCAGAATCACTCCGGGTCAGTGGTCAGGGGCAGGTACCTAGGACAACCAGCCAGATCCACTGAGACAGAATTTCTCAGGAATCCACACAGGTAGGCATTCACATTTCACCAAACACCCACTGTGAGTTTTACAAACACCAAAGATTGAGAATCGCTATGAGGCAGAGCAATGTGCTCACTATATTGCCGGCCACTTAGGAAGCAACCCTTTAGTATTTACGATGATACAGAGAATTATTGTTTACTAAACGCCTGCTATGTGCCAGGCAACACACTAGTGCTTTCCTTATGGGTGCTCACTGAGTCCTCAAAACCACCCAGAGAAGTAGACACTATTATTGTCCCCATTTTACAGATGGGGAAACTAAGGCTGAAGAGGTCAAGTGATTTGGACAAACTCTGAGTAGTAGAACAGTCTGGTGAGTCTGGGAAGAGAATCAGGAAGAGAGTCCACGGAGCCAGTTGGTCTGAGGAAAGAGAGAGCCGATGGAGAAGCTGGGGGGTGGGTCATAACACTGCCCATGAGTAGCATTGCTGCTTGGGAGGCTCATCGGGGTGGGGCGCCCTCAGCCATGAGGCTGCGAAGTGGAACCCTCCTCCCGCTCCCCCCTGCCAGCAGTCAGCGTCAGTCAGCAGGTGCACATTCTGCCTGCCCTCTGGCTTCTTATTTCCTAGGAAGTCCAGCCTCTGGAGCAGTGTGGGAGCAGCGTTCCTTCCCCGCCATTGTCCCTGTTCCGGGACACCATTCATCGGAAGCCAGTCGAGCTTGGCAGCCACTCCATTCCTATTCCTATGCCCCTTCCGCACCCTGCTCAGGCCTCCGGAAGCCCAAACAGCTGATCTGAAATGGAAATGAGGCTTTCTAGCCACACCTGGCCGGGCCAAGAGGGGACCGAGGCAGCACGCACCCCACACCAAACCCCCCCGGGCCAGCCCTTGGTGCCGGCACCCTCTGTTACAATCCCCCTCCTCCTGTTTCCTGGCCTCTCCAGATGGGTGGAAAGTACCAGTTTCTCCCCTCATCAAAGGCTGTTGCAGCCACTCAGAGCCCATTTCCTCCTGACACCGAGAGCCCAGCTGCCGCTCTCTTGGGCTCTGGCCGCTGGGCTGATGCTGAGCTCTCTTGCACAGCTGCAGGACTGGCGCCAGAAACCCTCCATGAGAAGAGAGGGCGGGGCTGCAGGGGTGGGCATCAGGAAGCCCACGCAGCCCCATCAGCCATTCGGTGGCCTTTAAACTCCCTGCCCTCCCGAAGTCATTCGTCCCCGTAGGCATTCCTTCAGTGGACAAAGCCTGATGCGTCTAGTATGGGCCCTGCCCTGGGGACACGGGAGTGACCAAAGCTGAAGCTAGCTGCCCCCCTCAGAGTTTGCATCCTAGAAGGCAGAGACACAGGCGAAGGGATGAGTGCTTGTAAGGAGGCAAGTGTTACAGAGAAAGCTGCTGCGGGGAAGGAGGAGGAGAGAGCCGAGGTCCCACCGGTGTCTCCCAATAACTACCGCTGACCGTGAGCTTTCCTGACTGCATTCTGGAGCTCCTGGAGTCCGCCCAGTTCCACGTGCCCCTGCCCGCAACTGCCTACTGGTCCCCGTAGTTAACCAAGCAAGGCAGCTGGGCTGCAGGCTCCAAGAGGGCCCCTCCCCCCTCCCTGGCCTCAGATGCCTGCAGGAGGGCGCCGGCTGGTGGCCCACAGGCAAGCCCAGCCCCAACAAGTAGGGTTTGGCCGACACCACTTCCTTTTTCTCTTATTTTTAAGATTTTATTTATTTATTTTTAGAGAGACGGGAAGGGAGAGAGGAAGGGAGAGAAACATCAATGTGTGGTTGCTTCTCAGGCACCCCCAACTGGGGACCTGGCTGGCAGCGCAGGCATGTGCCCCAACTGGAAACCGAACTCGCGACCCCTTGGTTTGCAGGCTGGCGCTCAATCCATGGAGCCACACCAGCCAGGGCCATTTTCTTAAATGTTATTTTCAATTGTAGCTAACTCTGAAGAATGTCAAGATTACACATATAATCTGGTTTACTGGCTTCTCTCCAGAAACTGAAAGATCTTGAAACACCAGGACCCTAGTCCCTTGTGACTACACGGTGAGATTTAAGTGGCGTCGCCCCCCCCACTTCGAGTGGCCCAGGGACTCCCTGGCTGACTCTGGAGGGCATATGAGTTTGTATCCCTAACCGAGGTCACCAACTTGAAACCCTGCATACAGAAGAAGCACCTTAACCACAAGCCTAAGGGAACCCTCCACTCACTTGTTTTCACCCGCAAAGCTCCCAAGGCAAGAATGCAGCTCAGAGCCTCCGCTTGCCTGGTCAGCGCTGGGCCCTGGGTCACCCAGCATCTCCTGTGGCCCTGCCTCACCTTCTAGGGCTCAAAATGCTCCCTGTCCCTTGCACCTTTTCCTTTGTTTGCTTAGGAAAGGTAGAAAAAGCTCCTGCAGAGAGTCCACCCCTGGTTTCCCTTGTGACAAGTTCGAACCCTCAGAAACCAACTTCCCCGGCAGTGTTCATGTCAGTTAATGTGGAATCACTTCTTTCCTAGACCCTGTAAGTTTCACAGCAGGTTCAGGCCAGACTGCATCTTTAAAGGCCCAATGTTTTTCTGCTTTCTTTTCTAAACATGAAAGTTTGTTTTAAGCATTCTGTAAATCCCAGTGGTTCCTGTAAACACACCCCAAAACATCTGAGAACCATGGCCCTTTAGACCTTTGGCCTCTGGCCCTACTGCATGGAAAACCCCTTCCATTAAATCTGAGGACCAGGATGGTGAAACTTACGTAAGATCACATGCAGGTCACTGCTCAAGTCCAGTCTGTGCGTTAGTTTATAGCTTCTGGCATTGGAGCCTCTCAGGCAGCGGCCCCACCTGGGCAGCTCTGGAATCCCCAGGGAGCTGAGCACACCCAGAGCAAGTCCATCAGGCTTCTGAGGTTGGCCCAGGCCTCAGTTTTCCCATCCATAAATTGGGAATACTAATGTTATCAAGAGGGTTAATGATGTTCTAGAGCATAAGGATTCACGGTGGCCGGAATGTAGTAAGTGCTCAATAAACAGTAGCTAGTACCCATGTCCACTGTGTGCCTCTTTTAGCCGTGCCTGTGGTTTTCCCAGTGATTCCTCATGACATGCCTTTTTCATGAGACTTTTGGAATTTCTGTACGAGAAAGAAAAGTAATAGAACCACAGTCAATCAGGTCATCAGGTTCTCTTCCCCATCACCCCAATTCTAAAATGGATGGGATGACCACAGTGCATTAAGATTTTCAACTGAAGAAACGGAGGCTGGGTCCACACTACCAGACGTTGATGCCAGCTTTCACCAAGCCTCCCTCACTCGATGCCGCCACGTTTACCTTTGTCTCGGGGTTTCCCCTTATTCTCAGGAGGCTGTTCCTCCTTCTGTTTGGGTTCTTGTATCTGAGAGAAATTGTAAACACCACAGAAGATGTTTTAACTTAAGAGAAACGAGCTTTTCTTCCTTTTAAGATGAATCAGTAAATTTTGAAAGATGTTTTTAAACAGTTTCCTAACTTTGGTACTTAAATTTAATTATAGATGCCTTTTTTAAAATGTCCAAATTAAAAATAGACATCTAAACGAGAAGGCAGGACACAGCCTAGGGCCTGTCGCGTGTTCACGGTTTCCTAGAATCAGCCCTTGCTCTGACCTAACTTATACTTTTGGGAGATGAAAGGGAGGTGGAGGGAATCAAGGCTGGAACTGGAGGCAGACCTAGGAGACTCTTGGCAGCAAATGACGAACCTGGATTTCGTGTTCTGTAATTAAGAAAAGCCGTGAATGGGTGAGAGATGTTGCATTACTGTTATTTCCTTATAGTGTAATGCTGTGGTTCTCCAAGTGTGGTCCCAGACCAGCAGCATCAGCCTCACCTGGTGGGATGGGCTTCCCGCAACCCCAGATTCTTATGTTGAAGTTCTGTCCCCAGTACCTTTGAATGTAACTGGCCTTTAAAGGGGTGGTTAGCCCTGGCCGGTGAGGCGCAGTGGGATGGACATCATCCTGTAAAACTGAAGAGTCACCAGTTCCATTCCTAAGCGGGGAACATGCCTGGGTTGTGGACTTGGTCCCTGGTCATGAAGCGTGCAGAAGGTGGCCAGTCGATGTTTCTCTCTCACATCGATGTTTCTCTTCCTCTCTTTCTCCCTCCCTTCCCCCCTCTCTAAAGTCAATCAAAGAAAAACAATTTTTTTAAAGAGGTGATTAAATTGGGAGGGCCCCAATCCAGTAGGGCCAGTGTCCTCATAAGAAGAGGAAGAGACACCAGGCACAAATGTGCACAGAGGTGCAGCCACGTGGAGAGGCAGCAAGGGGGTAGCTGTATGCAAGCCAAGGGGAGAAGCCCAGAGGAGGCTGGCCCTTCCCACACCCCCAGAACTGTAAGAAAATTATTATCTGCTACCTAACTCACCCAGTGTGTGTGGTATTTTATTATGATCCCTGGGGCAAACTAGCGCCCTTGGGAACTTGCTAGAAATGCACATTCGCAAGCCCTATTCCTGACCTACTGAATCAGAAACTCAGGGTGGCACCCAGCAAACTGTATCTTTGCAAACCCTCCAGGTGATGTCCACAGTGAGAGCCACTAACATGAAGTATTAATACTTGGCAGTAGCGAGTCCCCCCAGAATGATGTGTGGTTGGAAGTACGGGCGGGTCTGTTAAATGTAAGCCTTCTTTCAGTAGGCTCTGGAGAAGTTCCAGTGGGCTCTTTAATGAGATGGTGTATATGAAAGTGTTCTGTAAATGCCAGAATGTTCTGTGGACTTTTCAACGGTGGTGAATCGTAACATTGGTATTCAGTCATCTGAGGCAAGCAACCCTCTGAGTACCACGAGCAAACGGAATCCAAGAATCTCCCTCCCTGACTGAAATTTCTGAGTTGCTTTAAATCTTGCTCATTCGTTCCCCCAAGCATTTGGAATGCTTCCCCTTTCTGAGCACAAAACAAGATTGAATCACGTGTCCCCTTCGGCCCCTGCTCCTAGGAAGCCCACAAGGCAGGCAGATCTTTAATCACAGCCCTTGGAGTTGGTACATTTGCCTTTTTCCTGTTTCAGTTTTATACTGCACATATGTCCCTTGTTGTAGTCACTTCAGATGCCTTGGAGAGAGAAAAGGAATGAATGGAGAAAGAGATTGATCTCACAGCTCTCAGATAATTATCAGATCAACAAACCTCTGCTTTGTGAAATTGATAAAACATGGCTAGAAAAGACAGGTGTTCTCTTTCAGTGACCAGGGAGCAAACTGCTTTTCATCAACGAGTCCTCTTCATGTCTTTGTCTTTCTGTTGTTTCATAGCTGAGGGACTCTTGAATAGACACCTAACTAATATTCAGGGCACTTGTTCGTTGTTGAAGAGTTGTATGGTCACACTTCTGGCCAAGATGGAGGCCTAGACAGACACACTGCATCTCCCTCCACAACTAAGAAGGACTACAACTACCTCAGAACTAGAAACAACCAGAAGTTCCAAAAAATCAAACTGCATGGAAGTCCAGCAAACAAAGATATAAAGAAAGTAGGAGGGGCGGAGCTGGGGCGGAGAGGACACAGTGTGGTGGTGGCAGCGGTGGCAGCAGCAGCAGGCTGGCGGAAAGTGCAGTCACACATTTTTAAAAGTCAGGAGGGACACCTGGGGAGTGTTCCCAGCTCCTCACCAGAATGTGCAGTTCACGGTTCCAGCACTGGGGAAAATCAAGCCTCATTGCTTCTGACTGTGCAGACCAGTGGGGGTTGGGGCAGATGAACAAACTGCCGGCCTCTCAGTAGAGTCCGTTTGTTTAAAGGGCCCTCACGGTCCTAGAACGTCTGCAGACCCACCCATTCTGGGAACAACGGCCAGGGCAACAGCTAGAGAGGCTCCAGTCCCATACAGAAGTGGGAGAAGTGCTTGGAAAAGGGGCGAGTGCTGGGCAGGCAGCTTTGTTCCCTCTCAGACCCCTCCCCCACATACAGCGCCACAATGTGGTGAAACTGGTCGCCTGCACTGATGATTACCTAAGGCTCCGCCCCTTGCAACGTAACAGGAGCGACAGCTCTACCTAAGACACAGAGGCAAACAAACACAGGAGCTTGTCAAGATGAGGAGACAGAGAAGTATGGATCAGATCAAAGTTCCAGTGGGAGAACTAAGTGACAAGGAGATAGCCAACCTCACAGACGCAGAATTCCAAACACTGGAATCTGAAAGATGCTTACAGGCTTGACAGATATGCTTGAGTATGGCAAACGCATAAGAGAAGAAGTGAAGGCTATGCTAAGTGAAACTAAGGAAAATCCACACAAAACCAATGATGAAGGGAAGGAAACCGGGGTTCAAATCAATGATTTGGAACATAAGGAAGAAAAAATGTCAACCAGTACAGAATGAGGAAGCAAGAATTGAAAAAAATGAGGAGAGGCTTGGGAACCTCTGGGACAACTTTAAACGTGCCAACGTCCGAATCATGGGGGTGCCAGAGGGAGAAGAGGAGATCAAGAACTTGAAAACTTATGTGAAAAAATAATGGAGGAAAACTTCCCAAAGTTTGCAAAGGAAATAGACATACAAGTCCAGGAAGCACAGAGAGTCCCAGGCGAGCTGGACCCAGAGGGGACCACACCAAGGCACATCATGATTAAAATGCCAAAGGTGAAAGATAAAGAGAGAATCCTAAAAGCAGCAAGAGAGAAGCAGAGAGTTATCTACAAAGGGGAGCCTATAAGACTATCAGCTGATTTCTCAAAAGGAACTTTGCAGGCAAGAAGGGACTGGCAAGAAGTATTCAATGTGATGAAAAGCAAGGACCCACAACCAAGATTACTCTATCCAGCAAAGCTATCATTTAGAATGGAAGGGCAGATGAAGTGCTTCCCAGACAAGATAAAACTAAAGGAGTTCATCATCATCAAACTATTATTATATGAAATGTCAAAGGAACTTACTGAAGAAAAAGATCAAAACTATGAACACTAAAATGACAGCAAACTTACAACTGTCAATAACTGAATCTAAAAAATAAAAACAAAATCCAACTAAGCAAACCAGAATAGGAACAGAATCATAGGTATGGGGATCATTTGGATGGTTATCAGCTGGGAGCGGGGAGGGGGAGAAATGGGGAAATGGTGCAGGGATTAAGAAGCATAATTGGTTGGTACAAAATAGACAGGGGGAAGTTAAGAATAATACAGGAAAGGGTGAAGCCAAAGAACTTATATGCACAACCCATGGATATGAACTAAGGGGGGTGGGATTGCTGGAGGGAAGGAGGGTACTGGGCAGAGGGGAGCAAAGGGGGAAAAATTGGAACTACTATAACAACATGATCAATAAAATGTACTTTAATAAAAATGCATCCTTTTATATTTTTTTTTTAAAGAAGAGTTGTTATGGTCACAAAAACTCCTGTGAGCCCTGCTTGGGGACCAGTATGAAACTGACATGCCCAGAATTGCATTGTTTTTTTTTAAAGATTAGAAATCGCTGCTTACCTGTGATCTGTTATATGCTATTTGTCCTAATAACAAACATGGAGATTTCTGGAACAGCCTGGGCTACTATTAGAAATCTCTCCTGTCCCATTTTGGCAGAATGGTGAAGAATTACTCTCTCCCTTATCTCCTGTCCAGGGTTCCCCTTAACCAGGTTTCTTACACCAAGGCTCAGGGATCCAGAGAAGTAACTCTCAGGGATCTGGAGTTCTGTATGAGAATTGTATTTATTTTGGTGATAATCTTTGGAAATTCATCAAAGCATTTCTGGATTGTTAGGGCCACCTGGGATAACCTTGCAAGTCCTTCCATATAAAATCATGGTGCATGTGTTCATTGATGGTCTTGGTGGCACTGTGTACAACCATTTCTATTGTCTTGGGTTCATCAGAAATGGGCCGACACAAAAATAGATAAATGATGAGTTTGTACTGAGCAAGGGTCATATAATGTTACAGTAATTAGAACTGAGAAAGTGGAGAAGTAGAGTCCTCATGTGGCACAAAGGAATGTCATATACCTACTTTTAGAATAAGTTAAATCAACACTAGTCTGAAACTATTTTAAAATAAAGAGTTAAAATTTAAACAGTTAAGTAAAATGGTTTGTTAAAAAAAGCATTCAGCCCTAGAGGCCCAGGTGAACGTCTTCCCCTGAGAAGGGGCCTGGCTCTCTCACGACCGAGAACATGCTTATTCTCTTGGCCCGCACACACCCCAGAGTCCTCTGAAGGGAAACCGTGCATGCCTCATTGCCACGGTATACTGTTTGCCGCCTCCAAGAAGGAAATGGAAGGGAAAGAAACCTCAAATACCACATTTCAAAGCCCCACTGAGTTATTTTCTGTCTCGGCAATTGGATGTAAAGTGATACAGTGGTATCGCTCCCCTTTTTCATGCCTTTGTGGCCCTGAATGCAGTATTAGGTGACATGCTAGCTCCGTGGGGATTCAGAAGGCCAGAGAATTGTCTCCAACTGAAAAGAGCTGTGGGGGAAAGGCAGGGGAAGGGGAATCCCCTTGTTTCTCTGCTCATTTAGTAATTATTGCCTTCAAAACTGTCCATAGTGATTCAAATGGGCAAAATTGATGGGCCTTTCTTCCTTCCTGGTCCTTCTGCTTCCTTTAGGACAATTTGTTGTTTTAAATAGCATGAATGTTCCTCTTAAGGAACATGCTAAGAAAACAGGAAATTCAAAAGTCACAGTTTTCCTATTCAAAATAAATATTAATTGAATTCCATGACCTAGGGCTGGCCTGCAACAATAGGATGTCTCCACCCCGTGAAGGTCCCTGGGTGTTGGAGACCAAGGTACAGGCACACCAGGGTGGCTCGGTCTCCTGTTTCTTATTCTGTGTGAGAACTGGTTCAGACTGGAAGTGAATGGCCTTTGGGGAGGAACGTTTGCTCCTAGAATTCAGAGGAGCACACACATCTTCCGATTGAGGCTGCCAACGGTGCCTCCTAGACTGTGAGCCCTTCAGGAAAAGGTTGCATCTCCCAGCGGAGCCAAGTAGAGAGCCTTGTACATTGTGAAATCTGCACACGTGTTTGAATGAATAGATGAACATGACAGAGACGAAAAGCTCAAAGCTAGTATATGCAAATACAGACACATTTTGGTTGAGGATATAATCCAGACTCACACTGCCTTATGCACCAAAGCAAATAGTATTAACTAATGTAACCAAAGCCCAGGAGTTGGGGGCAGGGGGGTGTGATTTCAACAAGCTATGGACCTAGGTATTCAGATGATGTCACCGGGAATACATCCCTCTGTCTTTTTGCTCTGTACCCTTCATTCCCAGTCTAGCTCTCCCTGCATGGTAGCCTTTTTCCTGGTCCCTAAGCTCAGCACCTTGAGAGAAAAGGGAACTGAGAATGGAAAATGGATTCCCAGAGGAAAATCGAGACACCAGTACCAGAGGAAACAAAAAGATACAGATGTCCACAATGACAGGCTTGTACAGAAAAACGGTTCCCTTTGCACTAAAATAGAGCAACCAAATGCCAGACCTCCATCCTTTCTTCCTACTTCACTCAAAAAGATGGAGCGCTGAACATCAGGGTAGGGTAGAAAGTGGGCAGCTTTGTTTGCCAGGCAGACCTGAGTTGAATGGTAACTCTGTCCATTGCTTACTGTGTGATCTCAAGCTAGTAACTTAACCTCTCTGTGCCTCCCTTTCCTGTTTCTGTCCAGTTAGACCAGAAGCTCCGTAAGGGTAGTTACCTCATTGTACTGTTTTATTACTGCATCCCCCATGCCTGGCAGCCTAGCACAACGGTAGGTTCTTGATATTATTAAATAAATCAACAATTGTTCAAATTTGTTGTACAGAGAAAAGGAAAACTGTATAAACATAGCTCTAGCAAAACACCCGTCATGCAGAGGGTGGTGGGTAAGTTATAGAGTTGATCACTATATTATTCTGCAAAGGAAGGATGGAATAAGGAACAGAACTAGCTGATGGAGACTTAGGCCACTTAGCGGTCCGTTGCCGCCTTGGCAGCCTGCATTGGCCATCATGGTTACGGAGGTGACCAAGTGGCAACACCCCTCACAAGGACTGAATTCTTATTCCTCTTGTGTCCCCTCTGCAGCTGGAGCTCTCCAACACGGCGGTCCTGCACCAGATGAGGCGGGACCAGGTCACAGACACGTGCCGGGCCAACAGCGCCATGAGCCGCAAGCGGCGCGTGCTGACGCCCAGCGACCTGAAGCACCTGGTGGTGGACGAGGACCACGAGCTCATCTACTGCTACGTGCCCAAGGTGGCCTGCACTAACTGGAAGCGGCTCATGATGGTCCTGACGGGGCGGGGCAAGTACAGCGACCCCATGGAGATCCCGGCCAACGAGGCGCACGTCTCCGCCAACCTGAAGACCCTGAACCAGTACAGCATCCCGGAAATCAACCACCGCTTGAAAAGCTACATGAAGTTCCTGTTTGTCCGCGAGCCCTTCGAGAGGCTGGTGTCGGCCTACCGCAACAAGTTCACGCAGAAGTACAACACGTCCTTCCACAAGCGCTACGGCACCAAGATCATCAAGCGGCAGCGGAAGAACGCCACCCAGGAGGCCCTGCGCAAAGGGGACGACGTCAAGTTCGAGGAGTTCGTGGCCTATCTCATCGACCCGCACACGCAGCGCGAGGAGCCCTTCAACGAACACTGGCAGACCGTCTACTCACTCTGCCACCCGTGCCACATCCACTACGACCTCGTGGGCAAGTACGAGACGCTGGAGGAGGATTCTAATTACGTCCTGCAGCTGGCGGGGGTGGGCAGCTACCTGAAGTTCCCCACCTACGCCAAGTCCACAAGAACTACTGACGAAATGACCACAGAGTTCTTCCAGAACATCAGCTCAGAGCACCAAACGCAGCTGTACGAAGTCTACAAACTCGATTTTTTAATGTTCAATTACTCAGTGCCAAGCTACCTGAAATTGGAATAAAGGGGTGGGGGGCGAGGGAGAGAATCGTGCTTTTTAATTTAAGATTTTTATTTGTCAAAAGAATTATATGAATATTGGGTTATTTTGTAAATTAATATTTCTTTGGGGATGATGCTGCGAGCAGCATAGTGAGAATTATTTAAAATCCTTAGTAGGGAAGGACAGCTATCTTTGAAGGGGAATAGGGTGGGTGTCCCTGTTTTTAGACATGAATACTGCAACACTGTCTCAAAGGTTTCCTTGTGTTCTGGTGAATTCCATGAATTGTGCATTCCATAAATTCTAATTAACATTATTTATAGTTATTTAAACATAGTCTCTGTATAGATTTCATTTTGTGGCAGCAAGATTCTAATGTCTCTGCATAAGACATGTGTTTCATTCTGCGCTTGCTACATAGCTTATTGGGGGTGTGAATGTTCCCCCTCACAGCTCATAGACTCACTGTGTGATAACAGCCATTGTGGTGTGTATTGATGCCACCATGCTTGAAATTCTGCTAGAAAGAAGTGGAAAGAGGCACCTTTGCAAGGGACTAATTCCAAACCAATTTTCAATCAACCCAAAAGTCCCTTTCCCTAAAGAAATGTGATTTTTGTTTAACCCAAGAAGAGAGCTAATTGTAGTTTGTTTTTTTCTTTTCACCAGAATTAGTAGTCTGCTAGAATAGGCTTTTCTAAATAAATTTTTAACTGGCAGTGCCAGTTGTGATGAAGGTGAAGTGGCTGATGCTTTATAGTCAACAAGTATTTATCGAGCAGCTACTATGTGCTGGACCTCTTTCTAGGCCCTGCAGATAGAGCATTGAACAAAACCAATGGTCTCAGCCCTCAAGAAGCTTTACATGGTCACAGAGTCTCCAGCTTGACAATGAGCAAACCCCCTGATATTTTAGACATAACATGTGGTTTGGACTCTTCATAAGCAGGTCCTTGACCCCTACAAACCTGCATTTTTCTATGACCCAAATCTGAAAACCAGGTGCTTGGAACAGGCCACTGAACTTGATGAGTAATCCAAGCACAATGCCCAGCACAAAAAGACCACAGAAATGTTTCTTATCACATGCCTGCTCTAATTTATTGGTAGTGCCTGCCTTTAAGCCCCAGAACAGATTTACCAGGCCTAGCATGGAAGAGTGCTGTGATTGATTAGTGATGTTTGCTTTGGGTGAGGGCAGGGGAACTGGAGCTGCATCCGGTGCCTCCCGCTGTCACCTCGGGGCCGGTAGCCTCCATGGAAGAGTCTTGTTTTCTACTCTTGCCACAGAGTCGGTGGTAGCTTTCCTGCACTTGGGGATTTGCAGTGGTCTGGCATGTCTACCCCTCATGAAGGTCAGGGGTGGACTCTTGATTACACACATGCACATGCGTACCTGCTCTCAAGTCCTCCCAAGACCCAGAGGACATCAGCACCTTTGTGACTGTCGAGCTTGAGCAGCAAGGACAGCCTTCCTTGCTGGTGAGTAATGCCCCCTTTCCTCTGGGAGGCTGGAAACACGCACTTCTTGTCCCTTGCTAATTACCACCTCACACACTCCTCATCTCCAGCCATTGCCCATGCCTCGGTTGAAGTTTGAGCCACATCCCTCTTACAGCTAGTGAATGAGTTGGTAGCAGATACTGTATATAATAATAATACTAATAGTTCTAATAATAGGGGGTGGGGCGGGACGGGGTGTGGGTACGTTTTGTTTTTTGTTTTTTTTTTTTTTGATGCAGTATATAGCCAAGGGGTGAGAAGAATATTCTAAAACAAACAAAAAAAAAATGAATAATTTATTCACAGAAATTATTAAAATTGTATGGTAAAGCTCGGAGCCAGCTCAGTGAGCAGCAGCTGCCACATCTCACCGAGAAAATTATTTTATTGAATGTGAGTGAGGTGTGCACTGGAGAAGGTGGCCGGAACTATTTATAAGTGCTGTGTACCTTCTTCCCAGCTCTCTCCCCTTGGGAAGGACATAGCGACTCTACCCTTGATGGATAGAGATTTATGCAACCTGTTTTACCAAGTAGAGGGACAGTTTTCGGCTGTTCTGGAATTGGGAGTCTGGACCCCAGTTCCAGGCAGAGGAAACTGCCCTCAGAAATAGGGCTCCTGCGGATAAAACAGGTTGTCCAGCATTTTTAAATATGTGCTCTACAGAACACAGGTCCTAGGGGATATCAAGTTCATGTGATGCAAAATCAGAGTTTTGTGGTCACATATTCTTGGCAAACGAAGTTAAGCCAGTTTCCTTTCTGCAGGACTTTTCAGAGCCTTGAAGGCGTGCTGTGCATTGTGAATTCCCAAGAGCGTCACTGAGTCAGTAGCATTTCTGAACGTACGTGACCAGAATACCCGATTTTGCAGATCATCTCACGGAACTAGTGTTCTGCAGAGTATACTTTGGTTAGGTTGATTTAGCCCATCTGAGGTCTCCAAGGATAAAAGCTTCCTCTCTTACCCTCCCTCCAAAATATAAAAACAAAACAAAACAAAAATAAAAAATAAAACAGCACCACAGTGTCCAAGCAACAGAGGTACTTAACTTTATCAAGTGAATTCAACTGCAATGGTTCTAATTCTGGATTCTACCACGAGCAATGATTCCATCCCTCCCAAGCGGAGTGGGGGAAAGTTGTGGGTGGTGTGTACAAAAGGAAGCGGGGGAGGGCATAAGGCCACAGTGGCCCCCCCCGATGCCTACCTTAGGTTGCTCAATGCAGGCGGAGTGAGCTCAAGCCTTGACGAGTGCTTCTTCAATTCCAGAGGGTGGAATTGTTCACTGTATGCTTCTTGGTTTTTCAGTGGAAATACACTTAGATTTCCTGAATTTTGCATTTCCGTGTCTGCCTTTAATCAGCTCTGCAAGCAAACTCAGTTCTGCATGCAGATTGCCTTCTTTCATCCGTTTTCTCTCACTCAAGTGAGAAGGATTGTCCCTCGGGAGACGATACATCAGTATGGTTCTGCAAGGAGGGACTTTCTCCTCATGTTTTGTTTTGTATTCATATTTTATTTTCTAATGGTAGAAAAAAAATTTAATTGCTTCAACTGTTTTTGCAGAATGTAGAAAGTATTCTGTGTCCTTGGTTGAAAAGAATTCATGGGTGAAAATGTGCCTGGAAAACAAAAGTTTGTGTGTGTGTGTGTTTTTAAGAAAACTTGGAAAATGCTTTCTATTGCATGCTTAGCTGGAGAAAAGTACAGGCAGGTGTCCCATCTCCGAGCCACTTTTCAAGGGTGCTGCTGTGTTTTCAAAACCAGGTACAGTCAGGGTAGTATTTACAAGGACATTCCTGCTTACCTTATCCCTTTGGTTGGAAAACTCTCGGATATTAACCACAGTGTTAGAATCCCTACAGCTTCTCTAGAACCCCCTCTCTGCCTCCCCAGCCGGTCTGGGAGGAAGGGCAGTCTGCTGACCTGTAGTGTCTCAGAGGGGACCTTCCTTCCACCCTGTCCACCAGGTGAGCTTCACCGTCCTGCTTGCTCAGGACCTGGACGCCACAGGAGAGCAGGAGGCCGTGCAAACTTCAGTCGGACCAGTCTTCTCTTCCTGGTGGCAAAGCCCTGGAAACACAAGGGCCTGCAGGGTGGGGATCCTGCTAGTAGTACGTTCCCTTAACAAAAGTGAGCCCCTGACACACTTAGCTGGTGGCGTCTACACCAGAGCTGAGGCCGTGATTGCAGAAGTCCCCGTTCTAACCTGGCAAGAAGTCGAGGGACTCTCCCTGGCGAGTGACGCTCAGAGCACGTCTCTCAGCCCAGTCCTGCCCTACACACACATTCTGTGCAATCCTGGAGAGCAGAGTCCCTTCCTTGCCCACACCTACGTCAGCAGGACTGACCTCATCGGTCCCCCATGTTCCTACAACCAGCATTTCCTCCAGCTTGTTCCCATCACAACCAACTGGACCCTATGAACAGACAACAGGACCTTCTACAGCCAGCCTGACTGTTGTCCCTTAACGGGCACATTTCAGTCTGCTGCTCTTTGTCAGGTACAGAAGGGGCTGCCCGTACTATTTTCTTATGAGCATGCTCAGTATGGCATATGGACATATAATTTAACATCTTTGTGGAGTGTGATTTTTTTTTACATATTTGTATGTAGTAGAGGGCTTGTAGAAAACTCTCCCTGTATCTTACTGTACTGTTCAAGAAAGCTGAATTCCACATTGCCAACAAAAGCGTGACATGTTCATGAACCTTCCTCCAGGAAAAGCCATTCAAGCCTGATTATTTTTCTAAGTAACTTCAATTAAATTGAAGAAAAAAAGAAGCTTCTCTCTGTGTATGGTTTGTTCATGGCTCACTGACAAAAGACTATAGGGGTGGGGGTAGGGGGTCCATATCAGTGTGCATCAGAGGATGGAGAAAGATGGGCATGCAGACCCCATCAGCAGCCTGGGCCACTGCAAAGACCACCAGAGCGCCAGACCCTTTCTGGTTAGTGGACGAATCAAGCTTTCTTCATCCCATTTGTCTATAAACTCTATAGAGTATGTGATAGCAGATCTACCGTGACCATGTAGTCCCACCAGCCATGTGAAAAATCAGGAAACAGAGACTACAAAAGATTGAGTGGCTTTATGCTTGGGCACCAAACAGCGTGCCTCTCCAAAGGACTGTCCCACAGTCAGAAGTTGTAGACCTGTCTTTCGAGCCCTAGTTCCCCGATTCTCAGTCCATTCCTTTTCTGATGCCCCCTGCCCTTCAGCTCCATCAATGTGCATGTTTAAGCTTCATTGGCAAAAACAAAAGGTTGATTTATTTATATTTTGCTAAAGAAGAAATGAGTCGTTTCTCTATCTTATTGTATTCTAATTTCTTTAAATGTATTATCTAAGCATTTTAATATGAGAATATTGGCTTAGAAAGTATATTCCATATTTCAACCATACCAGACATGGTTTATAATGTGTCCACTCACCAGCTGGTTCTCATCACCTGTGGTCTGGCTCCCACCTATGGCTGGTATCATCACTGTTCTCAGTCTGGTCCCATACGGTTGGGAACTGTCCAGATCATGGAGCTTAGCAGTCTTAAATTAATGGGAAAAGGCCCTTCTTTTTTAACGCAGTGAGTGGCTATAACTGTCATGGCCTATCCCTGTCTCATTCGGGGCACTGTACGTGTCGGGGGGAAGCAAGCAGCTTTAGTTTACTCCCCTTGGAGTCAGACTGAAATGCCCTCTTGTCAGTGGCCTGCGAATCTGTTGGTATTTCAATGACGCCACAGGTGCCCTCTGTCTGACATGGCAGAAGCTATAGAAAATAAGGAGCCTGTGGCCTAGAACATCGCCAGGCTCAGGCCAGGACAGGCTCATTATTGATCCACCACAAAGTGAACAAAAACAGCACCGGGCAAAATGATTAGCATACAGTGCCAGAGTGTTCTTTCTCGGGAAGAGCTTCCTACATTTCTGGTATTCAAACAATTTCTATGATGATAGATGTTATTTGGTATTAGAATATAAAATATTGGCAATCCCATGTCAGCCCCCAAAGTCATTTCAAACATTTTCTCAAAAAGTCATGATCTCCAAAAAGACCAGGGATCACTGACCAAGAATGCATTTGAGACGTGAAGTGAGGGGTGGAGAACAGAACTGCGGGGAAATCCTGCCTGGGGTACAGTTCTGAGCTTTGCCCAGCTGGTACCCACATGCCTGCCCTCACATTTGGACCCCTGAGGTCCTGGGTGACGTCTAAGATGTTGAAGACTGGTCTGTGTACATTTATTGTGGAGAGCTTATCAGACATCTTGGGTCTGGGGTGATGGGCATTTCCAGTATAAAACAAAAAAGGGACAGCCTAGCAAAACCGACATGAGAATAAAACAAACCACCTTTTCCCTGTTCCTTAGTCCCTGCCTAGCGCCAGGCTCGTACCCCCATCCTCACGGGCTGGAGACGGAACCGTCAGACAGAAGTAGCCTGCGGATTCCAAATACGTAGCTGGCTGAGAATGGCTCACAAACATACCGCCTCCACCTCTCCCTCTGACAGGGAAACTGTCACAGCTGAATGATGCCAGAGTTGAGATAAATAGGAATCCTTGAGTCGCCAGCCCCAGTCCATCCACCGAGGAGTTGTGTGTAATCTACAGGTAATCACTCGGCGGGCCTCAGTGTCCTCGTCTGCAAAATGAAAAAATTGAGCATATCTGTGGTTTTTTAAATGAGCCCCTTAAAAGTATTTTGTGTGCTGAACACGCCCATCTAAAAGAGGTGGAGCAGAAATGTCGGGATTGAATAGTCTGAGGCCCAGCCGAGTGTCTTTTCCATGTAAGAGTCCTGTGGACTTCCCTGGGCCCCTAGGCTTCTAAGGAACACTGTTTGCGAACCGTTAAGTTAGAGGACGTCTGAGCCTTTCCGCTTTGACACGCTGTGATGATCTACCCAAATCCTCCTTTGTGGCTTGTTCTGAGGCTTTACGCCAAAAAGGTCCCTTGGCAATTAGTACCATATAGGTCAAAACTGCTTTAAGAAAGGAGTTAAGGCAACAGCATGGGAATGAGATTACAATGGAAGAAATAAGGAACCAGAAAAATTAGAAGGTAGAAGCAGATGCAAGAAACAAGTAGCTCACACCCAGATTCAAGCCAGGAACCAAGGTTTACACCCCTCGTTTCCAAATGGTGTACCAGGGACACACAGGCTCCAAGTTCCTACCAAGCCTCATTAATTTGAAGTACAAGAGACTGGACTGAAAAAGCAGACTCTGTATTCATCTGCTTTTTATTTTGCAATGTTTGTTTTTAAAAATAATAGAGCATCTTGTTAAGACAGGTTAGCAAAGGACTTGGATGTCATGATGGTTGGGACAGGCCAGCCGTGAGAGAGAGAGCTGGTTTGTGGCTGCGTCCAGCCTTGGGCCTTCACCCAACAGATCAAGCCAGAAACAATTTTGTGCCTGGAACAACACTGGCAAAGGGATGAAGAAAAAAAATGTCCACAAAAGAAATGAAAGAAGAAGGACCTCTGACTATAGGAATGATACCTGCACACTGAGCATCACTGCACAAGAGCACAAACAAACTCAGCTATAGGTGGCTTGGGAATGTTTGCTCTTAATGTGCTCTTTTCCAAAAATATATAGTTCCAAAAAGAAGCTTGACCATAAAAGTGGCTGACTTTTATTAACTAAATAGTTTTGAACGTGCCCTGTAATAGGTTAAATGCTTTCCAGTTAATTCCCACAACATCCAAGGCAGATATTTGTACCCTTTTCACAGGTGAAAGGGAGCAGATTTGAGTAGTTATATAACTTGCCGCAAATTTCTCCTCTATTACGTGGCAGAGCCAGGATTCAAACCAGGTCCAGTTGACTTATCCTAGCCCGTTGGAACTGGTGTCACTGGTGGGCCAAGCCCAAGGCCAGAAGTCTAAGTCTGGGGATTATGGTGCTACAGACAGACATGGAGAAAGATTAAAACTTTAGCCGGAGTGACCAACACTGATTAAATATAAGTGAAAGACACTATGCATATAAAAAAATAAAAATAAAAAAAAAAACTAGACGCCTTGACTAGCATGGCTCAGGTTGTCGGGCATCATCCCGCAAAGCTAAAGGTTGCAGGTTTGATTCCCAGTCAAGGCCCAGGCGTGGGTTGCGGGTTCAGTTCCCCAATTAAGGCATGGAGGCAACTGATCAGTGTTTCTTACATCAGTGTTTCCCTCTCTCCCTTCCTTTCCCTCGCTCTAGAAATAAATAAAATCTTTTTTAAAAAAACTGGGAGACTAAAAGGGTAGAACTCAGACTAAAATAGAGGCACAGAAAGCTAGAAGACCTATCCAAATAAGTTAAGTTTTTGCCTGTGCTGTTGAGACAAGAAAACCTCAGTGTTTCTCCTTTACCCTCATACCACTGTCACTCAACACTTCTCTGTGACACCAGCTGGACTATCCTTCCATTTAACTCAATTCTGATGCTATCTACCTGGAGATAACCTCAGACGCACAGGTGAAGACCTCAGTCCCACAAGATTACCCCCTCCCGCCCTTCAGATGCCAATCACGAATCACCTGTGCTTCTGACCAATCGGCTATAAATCAGGTTTCCACTACCCCTTCCTCAGGTTTAATTTGCTAGAGCAGATCACAGAACTCAGGATAAGAGTTTCCTTACTGTTCACCAGCTTATGATAAAAAGATATGATAACGGATACAGATGAACATCAAACGGGAGAGCTGCACAGGGCATAGAAGGCAGGAAGGGGTACAGGGTGTCCTTGGTCATTCCAAGCCCTCCACTCTCCCAGAACCTTCACATGTCCACCAACCCAGCCTGGAAGCTCTCCAAAACCCACACTTTGGGGATTTTTATGAAGGTTTCATCATTTCTGCATGATCGATCGTGAACTCCATTTCTGGCCCCTCTCCCCACTCTGAATAATGGGGGTAAGGCTGAAATCCAAGCTTCTAATCATGGCGTGGTCTTTCCGGTGATCAGTCCCCATCCCAGAGACCACAAAGAATTACCTCATTAGAACAAAAGACGTTGCTGTCACCCAGGAAGTCCCAAGGGATTTGGGAGCTCTGTATCAGGAACAGAGCTCAAATATCAGAACGATAGTTGCTCCTAGTGTTCTGATCACTTAGGAAATCCCAAGGGTTTTGGGAGCTCTGTGCCAGGAACCGGGAGATAGATACAGATATAGATATAGATGTATAGATTATAGATATAGATATGTTATAGATTTATAAATATATATTCTATTATCTCAGAGTTGTCTATTACAGTATCTTGTCAAAACTGCTGGACATTTGGAGAAAGTTTTTTTGTATTTTTTTAAAATTTATTTTCAGAGAGAGGGGAAAGGAGGGAGACAGAGAGGGAGAGAAACATCACTGAGCGAGAGAAACATTGACTGGTTGCCTCTCACATGCCCCTAAATAGGGACCTGGTCCACAACCCAGGCATGTGCCCTGACTGCGAATCGAACCAGCAACCTTTCAGTTCACAGGCCAGCAAGCAATCCACTGAGCCACACCAGCCAGGGCTGGACAAAGTTTTCAGAAAGGTTGAACTTCACATAAAAACCAGATAGCAAAAGCAAAATGTAAATCAGGGGTCTCAGCTGGGGCTGTGAGTCTACCGAATGGAATGCATAAGCCACGAGTGTTCCGATGGCCTGGACAGAACGGGCCAAGCTGGGTTTCACACATAAGCCCCGAATCAAGTTTCAAAGACAGCTGGCTGTTCAGGGTAAAGACATTGTGTTTGAGTAGCTGTTGACATGGCAACGCTGCATAGCGCACCCTGGGGTGCACAGCAGAGGGCTGAATGACCTTTGAAACAATGTAGAGGCCCAGAAAAAAAAAAAAAAAAAAACAGGTTAAGAGAGAAAGGCTGGAGGGCAGGTGGGAGGACCTTGGGGCAGAGACAGCTTTGGCTGTCCATCAGGCTCTGGTCTTTACAGCTCCCTCTGCAGGCTCAGGCTCTCTGCAGATGTGCCCAGGTGTTACTCTGGCCTGGGCTGCTCCACCCCTTCAAGGAACCTGCAGCTCTCAGAGGATATGTCTATTCCCTCATTCATTCAAACATGTGTTAAAGGACTTCCAATCAAGATGGAGGAACAAGTAGACACACTTCGCTTCCTTGCACAACGGTAAGAAGGATCACAGCTAACCTCAAAACAAAAAAACACCCAGAAATGCCAAAAACTGAACTGTCTGGAAGTCTGACAACCAAGCTATATTCATCCAGACAGGTAGGAGGGTCAGAGACAGGATGCCGGGCAGAGAGGACATGTTGTGGTGACAGCAGGGCAGTGGTGGCGAGGTGGCAGCGGCGGCAGCCAGTGGAACGGGTGGTCCCACATTCATGTGCAGTGGATAATAATTGGGAGGGACGCCATCAGGGATACCTTGGTAACTAGCAAACCCAGCCCCAGGCCAGACCACACAGCCCAGGTTTCCAGCAACAGGAAGATAAGTCCTTACTACCTGTGGCTGTAAAAACCAGCAGGGGTTGGGGTAGTAGAAGAAACTGCTGGTCTCTCAGGAGAGTCTGTTTAAAGGGTCCACATGGTCCTAGAACATATGCAAACCCACCCACTCTGGGAATCACCACCAGGATAACAGCGAGAAAGGTACCAGTTGCATACAGGAAGGGGCATGAAATGACTAGAAATGGAGCAAGTGCTGAGCAAGCCTCCAGCAGCCAGGCAGCAGTATTATCCCCTCTCCAGCCCCTCCTCTACAATAAGAGACACAAAGCATTAAAATGGGTTGCCCTATCCTGGCAAATATCTAAGGCTTCACCCCATACAATTTATCAGGTGTGCTAAGAGTCAAAGCAGCTCTACCTAATACATGGAAAGGAGGCTGCCAAATTAAGGAGACAAAGAAACTTGCCCCAAATGAAAGAAGAGACCAACCTCCCAGAAAAAGAACAAAATGAAACAGAGATAGCCAACCTATCAGCTGAAGAGTTCAAAACACTGGTGATTAGGATGCTCAGAGAGCTCATTGAGTTGGGAAAAAGCATAAGGGAGGAAATGAAGGCTACACTAAGTGAAATAAAGAAAAACCCACAGGGAATCAACAGTGAAGGGAAGGAAGCCAGAGTTCAAATCAATTAATTGGAACATAAGGAATAAATAAACAGTGAACCAGAACAGAATGAAGAAATAGGAATTCAAAAAATCAAGGTGAGAATAAGACCCTGGGACAACTTTAAATGTGCCAACATCTGAATCATAGGGGTGCCAGAAGGAGAAGAGCAAGAAATTGAAAACTTATTTGAAAAAATAATGGAAGAAAACTTCCTTAATTTGCTAAAGAAAATAGACATACAAATCCAGGAAGCACATAGAGTCTCAAACAAGTTGGACCCAAAGAGAACCACACCAAGACACATCATAATTAAAATGCCAAAGGTTCAAGATAAAGAGAATCTTAAAAGCAGCAAGAGAAAAGCAGAGAGTTACCTACAAAGGAGTTCCCATAAGACTGTCAGCTGATTTCTCAAAAGAAACTTTGCAGGCAAGAAGGGACTAACAAGAAGTATTCAAAGTGATGAAATGCAAGGACCTACAACCAAGATTACTCTATCCAGCAAAGCTATCATTTAGAATGGAAGGGCAGATAAAGTACTTTCCAGACAAGGTAAAGCTAAAGGAGTTCATCATCACCAAGCCCTTATTATATGAAATGTTAAAGAGACTTATTTAAGAAAAAGAAGATCAAAACTATGAACACTAAAATGACAACAAACTCACAACTATCAACAACTGAATCTAAAACACAAAAACAAACTAAGCAAACAACTAGAACAGGAACAGATCATAGACATGGAGATCCTTAGAAGGGCTATCATCTGGGAGGGGGAACAGAGAGAATGGGGGGGAATGGGTACAGGGATTAAGCAGCATAATCGGTTGGTACAATGGAGACAGGGGGGTGTTAAAAACAGTATAGGAAAGGGAGAAGCCAAAGAACTTTTAGGCATGACCTGTGGACATGAACTAAGGGGGGCGGGGGAGGGGTAGCTGGAGGGAAGGGGGTTCCAGGCAGAGGGGGACAAAGGGGGAAAGATTTGGACAACTGTAATAGCATAATCAACAAAATATACTTTTAAAAATGTGTTAAGCATCCTCCTATTTCAGACCCCATGCTGGACGCCAGGAATAGGAGGATTCTTAGGACTCACAACCATGTGGAGAACACAGAAATGTTGACAGATAGTTCTAGGATAGTCAAAATGTGCATGAGAATGAAACACCAAATTATCCCTGGGAAAGAAGGGCTCCAAGTCAGTAGCCGGAGAAATAGAAGGTGAGGGATTAGAGCAGCAATTTTCGACCTTTCTCATCTCATGGCACATGCAAACTAATGACTAAAATTCTGCAGCATACCAAAAATTTATTGTATTTTGGCTGATCTGATCAAAAATTCGGTATAATTTTGATTGATTCACACCAGACAGCTATCATTGTGTTGGCCGTTGTCTTTCTTTTTATTTGACAATCTAAGGGAAAAGAGATCAGTGCTCTTGACTAAATAGTCACAGATTCCATGTTTTAAAAATTCTTGTGACTCCTGGATTGAAAATTGCTGGATTAGAGCAGTGGTTCTCAACAGGGGGGTGATTTCGCCCCCTGGTGGACAGACCTCTACAACAGAGAAGAGCCTGGCTCAGTTGGAAAACTTGTGAATGGGAGAAATAGTAAGAGGGTAGAATCTGTGGCTTGTAGTAACTGACGATGTTCCGGGGATGAGGAGGAAAAGGAAGAATCAAGGCACATTGGCATGTCCCATCTTAGGGAACGGGGGCAGGAGACTGGGGCCATCCCTGGAGGTCAGGTACTCAGGAGCAGGTTTTTGCAAAGGCCGTGACTTCAGTATGGGACACGTCGAATCAAGATCATGTGGGACATCCAAGGAAAGATGGATAAGTGGGTCTAGAACCTCACTACTCAGAGTGGGGTTCAGGGACCAGGAGCATGGATATTACTTGAGAACTTCTAGAAACGCAGTGTTTCAGGCCCTACACAGCCATCCCATAGTTTAAGAAGACAGACGATCATATGCACACTCACATTCGAGAAGCTTATTGCTTATTCTTCCCGCAACCCTGAGGCACGAGTGGGATCTGAGTCTCTGCGTCTGGGTGGGCAGGTTCAGCTGGACACGGCACAAAGGCGCCTGGCTGAGGATGCCATTTGACATTTACCCCGAGGGAAGGGATCCATTTTTCTTACCCCGCTTGCCAAGTAATGGGCACAGGGGCTGTGACCACCCAGAACGTGTACTGTTCTAATTTGCACCAAAGCCCTATGGCCTAGCGGTGGCCCTGGATACAATCCAGTTCCACATCCCCTTATTTGCAGTTTTGAAATCTATAAAACCCTGAAAACCAAAAGCTTTTTCATAGATGTTCAGCAAGCTCACTTGGCAGCAAAACTGGCCTTAACTAACAGGAGACTAATTATAGTTTTTATTTATCCCACTTACTGTGAAAATTCAAACATTTTCCTGCAGAAAATATTCGTGTGTTTTCTTAAGGGGGAGAGCTGCACACCCTACTGGAGTATTAAGTAATACCTGCTATTTGCACAGCATTATTTTTCTAAAATTGTAAAATTTTCTGAATTCTAAAACACACCCGATCCAAGGCCTTCAGATAAGAGCTGTGAACCTGCCCTACCTCAGTTTCACAGATGGGGAAACTGAGGCACAGAGAGGTTAAGTACACAAAGGCAGCCAAGGTTCAAACCTTGTACTCTTTCTGCACCATGTGAGTTCCAAAAAGCTGAGAAACACACCAATCGGTACACAGCCTGGGCCTTTTCCTCACAGACAATGTATATCTATTTTCAGACAGAAACCTGGGTCAGAGGCACAAGGATCTGTCTTTGGTGTAGGTCTCCTGGAACGCAACGCCAGTCCCTATGCTTGAACTTCACATTTCTAAACAAGCCTCTGAGTGTTGTGACACCACCGGGCCCAAAGGCAGGCGCCCGGTGATGGAAACATCCATCCGCTTTAGCCTCCTCGGCAGACACAGAATGCCAGCTATATCGCAAGAGAATGAAAGCCATGAATTCGCACTGGAACTGTGATTGAGATGAAACAGACCAGAGCAAGCACAGCAGGGATGGTCTTCTGCTGTGCTCTCCTCATTCCGCAGCAGCCGAGTCCAGTGCCAATTCCTTCTTGAAAAGACGTCTGTGGGCTGGCAGAACGCACTGCCTGTCATCTCTTCAGAATCGAGGGCTGCTCCTGATTCCTCTGCTCCTTCAACAAAGGCCAGATTTTATTCTGACAGAAATAAACCAGGAGCTAGGACTGATCGGCCAGATAAGAGTCCGTGTGCTGTCTCTGACATTTTGCAAACTCTAAAATTATATTCACTCACATCCATTTTCTTCACTTCCGAGTTTGCACATTGTGGTGTGGCCATGACGTCCATGTGGGAAGCATGGCATCTCGTCTCCAAAATCAATGACAATCCATTATCTATTTAAATGAACTTAAGCTTTTACTTTCAAAAGGTTTTTTTTTTTTTAATTTAAAAAATACTTTGGTGAATATTGAATTAAAAATTGTCTTCTGATTCATTTCTAATTCTTCCCATTGTATCTACATGAGTTACACATTTATATGTATTTATCATTCACCCAAGGACATTTTTTCATTGCTTTTAGAGAGAGGAAAGGAGAGAGAAAAACATCAATGGGAGAGAGAAGCACAGATTGATCGGTTGCCTCCTATATGTGCCCAGACCGGCAATTGTTCGTATGCACCACAACCCAAATGGGGGATGGGGAATCAAACGCACAACCAAAGTATGTGCCCTAACTGGGAATTGAACCTGCAACCTTTTGGTTATGGGACAATGCTCCAACCAACTGAACTTCACTGGCCAGGGCACTATATATATACACACACACACACACACACACACACACACACATATATATTTATATATATATATTTATATCTTCTCTGGAGAAATGTTTATTCAAATCTTTTACCCATTTAAAAATTGGCTTGTTTATTATTGAGTTGGAAGAATTCTTTTTAGATTTTGCATAGAAGTCCTTTATCAGAAATGTTTGACAAATATTTTCTCCCAGTCTGTGGCTCGCCTTTTCATTTTCTGAACAGTATCTTTCAAAGAGCAAACATTTTTAATTCTGATGAAGTCCAATTTATCAATTTTTATTTTATGGCAGTGTGTGTTCCATTTAAGAAATCTTTTCCCAGTGAAGGCCTCCAAGAATTTCTCCAATGTTTTCTCATAGAGGTGACATAGTTTAGCTCTTACATTTAAGTCTACATCCGTTTAGAGTTAATTTTGTATATGGTATGGAGTAAGGGTCCTAGTTAAGACCATATAGTTTTTCTAGTGCCGTTTGTTGAAAGAAACTGTACTTTGTTCACGTTGGTGCCTTTGTCAACAATCAGTGACCACACACACACACACACACACACACACACACACAAAATCCAGTAGCCATGTATGTGTGAGTATTGTTCTGGACTCTATTCTGTTTCATTGATCTATATGCCTGTTCTTATGCTGTATTACACTGTCTTAATTATTGAAATTTCACAGTAAGCCTTGAAAGCATGTGTGGTTTCCTCCAGTATGCTTTTTCGTTTTTACCTTGCACTGCCTATGACCTCCAATACAAGGCTCAATAGACCCGCTTAGGAGGAAAGCATTCAGCTTTTCACTCTAAAGTACGGATGCAGCTGTAGGTCTTTGGTAGATGCCCTCTATCAGCAAACTGAAGTGACCAATTCACTATTTTGTTATGAATCTTGTATCTATGGTCATGGGAAATATTGTCCTGTAGTTTTCTTTTCTTGTAAGGCCTTCATCTTGTGTCCGGGTAATTAATGCTGGCCTCATAACATGACTTAGGAAGTGTTCCTTCTCTTTCTAGAAGAATCTAACATCCTGTCATTTGTTTTCTATTATTGCAGCTTTCATTTCTACTTCTCTTTCCCTTTCTTTTCTTGGATTTAATTCTTCTAATGATTCCATTTTTCCACTCCTGGCTTGTTAGCTATTCCTTTGCTTGTTTGTTTTTAGTGATTACTTTAGGATTTATAGTATGCATCTTTAAATGAGTTGCAGTCTGCCCTTCAAAAAATATTATACTGTATGCACATTTAATGTAAGAACTCCATGACAGAGTACTTATTTTCCTTTTTGCTATTGTCATATGTTTCATCCCATCTGTCATACACTCTATTATGTATTATTTTTGCTTTGTCACTCAATTATCCTTTAAAGAAACAAAAAATAAAAATAAATTAACATTCAACTCAGTTCCTGCACTCCTTGTTTCTTTGCGTAACTCCAAATATCTGGTCTCATTTTCCTTCCACCTGAGAAGTTTCCTTAACATTTCTTGAACTGTGGGCCTGCTGGCAATAAACTCTGTCATCTTTTGTCTAAAACCTCTTGACCAAATATGAATGCATGTGGCCATTACTTGTTTAAATATTCTTTTCTGCCTCCACCCCCTTTCTAGGACTCCACATGTATAGCAGGCCACTTGATGTTGTCCCATTCATCACTATATGCTGTTTATTTTTTTCAGTTTTTAGGTGCTGGTTTCTCTAGGTGCTTATTTTGGGTAGTTTTATTGCTATGTCTTCAAGTTCACTGATTCTTAATCTGCAATGTCTTTTCTGCTGTTAATGCCAGTGGAATTTTCCTTTTAGATGTAGTATTTTTCATACTTGTAAATTCCATTTGGGTCTTTTTTAAATCTTCCAGTTTCTCTTTTCTTATAATGATCACATTTTCCTTTATGCCCTAGCAAATGGAAAATTACTTATACATTTCTTTAATGTTCTCATTTGCTAATCCATCATATGCCATTTGGGGGTCTGTTTCTATAGACTGATTTTTTTTTTTTTTACATTTTCTTGCCTTTTTATATTTCTATCAACTTTTCATTTGATGCTGGTATTTTATATTTTATGTTGTTGAATGCTGGCTTTTCTTGTATTCCTTTCAGAGATGTTGGACTTTATGGCAAACAGTTATATTACTTGTGGATTAGATTGATCCATTTGTAGTTAAAAAAAAAAAAGATTCACTTGGGGGGTTGTGGAGTAGACTTTATTCTACAGCTAACTAAGCTCCATGTGTAAGCTGTGGCCTTTCTCAGGATCCTACTTAGTGCCTCAAATATTCAATGAAATCTTTCACTCTGGCTAGAGGCAATTCATATAGTAATTCCTGGCACCATGTAACCTCTGGGAATTAATTTTTATAGAGCTCCCCAGCAATTGTCCTTCCCTTGGAAGTTGTTCTTTTGTGTCATCTGATGGGATTTTACCCTATATATGCACTCATTGGTATTCAGTCAAAGACTCCAGAGGACCTCTAGCCAGATTTCTGAAGCCTTTCTTCATATAGCTCTCCACACTCAGGTACCCTACTCAGCCAATTCTAGACACCTTAGTCTCTCAGAACTTCAGTCTGTCTCCTCAACTCAGAAACAATGGTGGACTGAGTCTGGGATTTCCTTCTGTGGACCACATTCTGGGAATTACATCCAGACAGAAATCCTGGGCAACAGCAGACTGCACCTTAATGGTTCCCTGTTTGAGCCTGGTGCCTGGATCTGAACATAGTTGTTTCCTATATTTTGTCCATTTTTTCTAGGGTTTTTGGGGGAGGTGGGGGGGACAGGGTGGTAATTCTGGATCGTGTTTATCCCTCGCGGTCTTATGCAGAAGTCTCCTTGTTGTTTCAATAGCTATAGCCAATTTGACATCACATGGCTATTTATTTTATTCCTTAATCTTGAGAATGTAATCCTTTACCACTAATAACTTAAATTTTAAAACAATTATAAACAGTATCACTATGAACATTGTTGTTATAAAAAAAGCTTTTTCCTTAGGAGCTATTTTCTTGAAATTTAGTAGAGTTACTAGAACAAAGGATATGAACAATTTTTAGTTCTTGTTGTAATATGTTCCTACTGTTTATAGTAAAGTAAAACTCACTTACAACATCACTAGGCACTGTAATATGAATACGTATTTCTCTTGATTACCGGCTCTGGACTTTTTCTTTTTAATTTATGTTCACGAGTTGAAGCCATGAGTAATGGTGCCTAGAAGATAGCTTAATTTATTTTTTTTCTTATATTGCTAGGAAAATTGTACATTTTCCCGTAAGATGATTAAATGTCTGGATTTCTTGTGTAAACTATCTGTTCCTCAACCTTGACAATGTAGCAAGAGGAATTATGGTATTTATATTGCAGGACCTCTTTACATTTTGTAGAATAATAAGCTATTATCTGTTGTGTTTTTCACATAGCTTAACCCCTTCTTAGTTTACATATGATTTTCATTTTTAAGTAAGTCTCTTTAAATCACAGATGGCTATATTTTATTCTTAATTATCAGTGGCTCTTTATCCAGAGAACTCTATCGTTTTAACTTAAATACAAGGGAACGAGTATAAATGACCCGTGGACATGGACCACTAAATGGGGACTAACTGTGGGAGAGGGGGGAGGTGCGCAGGGCACAGGAGAGCAATGGGGAAGAAATGGGACAACTGTAATAGAAAAACAACTTAAAATTTTAAAAATATAAAAATAATAAATATAAGGGATGCAGTTACATTTTCACCTTCTTCTAAGTACATTTTTTAATTGTTATAGTAGCTGGCTTTCTCTTTTTATTTGCATAGCTGCTGTAATAAACTTTAATGTCTTGATTTCTCTTCATTTTGCACTCAAGTCTATCAGACTTTAAATTCCATAAGCCATGTCTGAGTTGTTACCACGATGTCCCTAGTGTCTAGCACAGTGCCTGGTACATTGATTTATTCACCTAAAACATATTTATTAGGATCCTGCCATGAATGCTATCAGACCTGGTATTTGGATTAACCTTGTAACTTGAAATCTTTTTGAGAGTCAAGTTTGTACCTTGTGCTTCTCCTGTTGTGGTGGTCTGGTATATAGATATTAATGTTCCTTCACCATTCATGCCCTCTGGGAGCGCACCAGGCAACTTTTCTTTTAGAAAAGCCTTCATCCAATTCAAATCTGCAATGTTCCTCCTGGAAGCTCTTACAGCTGTGGGATAGGCGCTGGCACTTTTTTTCAGTTTAATGCTTAGAATACTTACAAACCTTTTGACTTCTTAAGAGAATGGTCAAACTAGTCTATGTTAAAAGTCAATTTGACCTTGAAAGATAAAGCTGGCCAACACTACATGCATATCAACAACCCATGTCTGCTAGCTTTGTGCAAGCTTTCCCCAAAGCCCTCTTTTTCTATTCTCTGCAGTTTAAGAGGCAAGTAAACTCCCAACTTTTGTAATTAAATGTATCATGTTTCATTTCTTCTTAACTCCTTAAAAGAGCCTGTCTTTAGTTCTGAGGTTTGAAACCCTGACCAGAAGCCGTCTTCCTTTGAGCATGGCTCCTGCGTGGATTTGTACATCATTCCCTCCCACAGGCTGAATTAAGAAAGCCATTCACTTGAGACTATTGCTCTTCAATAATTTCCATTCCACCCTGGCCTGTCCCCTGGAGCCCTAGGCACTGTGGAATCTGCTCATTCTAGTTCACCGAGGACCTACCAGAGCTCCCAAGGTCTGTCTGTCTGGCTTGCATTATCCTGCCTGCTTTTGTGATTGGGTCTTGACTTAGGTTACATACGGGTGTCCCTCCTGCCCTTACGTGGCCCTTTATGCTGAATCAATAACCTTCATTTACACTTTGCATGAACTGCCACACCATGGGTTCAAATGAAATCCTGTGTAGCGAAGTCCAGTCTAAAGGAGACACACCCAGAGCTGCTTTGGTGTTTGGTGGTGGTGGAAGGAGATCGAGGAAGTCTGGAGATTTCTCAGCCTCTTCATCCTCCAAGAGAACTCAAAATCCAAAGCTTCACCAGGGGGGTTTATTCAAGCTGCCCTTGTGTGGCAAACCCCCCCACCCAGTGTCACCCCCCAGCCACACCGTGAGCCTCAGTTCTGTCTCTCACGCTTGCTCCCCTTTCCTTTCTAACAACCATCATTTCTTAACCTATTACATTAGCTCATATCTTATTCTTTATGCTTCCTTGAGGGTCTTTGGAAATCTGAGCAGATTTGGTTACCTTTTTTTAAATGCTACTTACACTTAGAGTTGTGAATAAACCAGAAAAGAAGTGTTTTGAATTTTTTAAATACACATATGGGCTTCTTTTTATTTATTAACAGCTTCTATAATTTTCAATATTATTCCTTGAAGCAGCTGTTTCTTTGGGCTCTCTTTCACACCTGCCTGTCACTTCAGATTTCCATTTGTTAATCTACAGATCTGAATTGGGAGTTATAAAAGCCAAGCACAAGGTAATGTTACAGATTTTAAATTTGACTCATATACCTGAGAGTCATTTAGAAGCTCCGTGTCTACCCAGCTAGGGTCACAGAGAGACCACTGGCTTATTCTCGATCCCCTAAATACTGTTCTGAGGTGTTAGGGCTAATATAATACTCTGCCAGACTTATATTAGTTATGTTTGTAGCTCCCCCCCCCCCCCACTTGACTGTACAACTCTGAAGGGAACATTTTTCTCCTTATCCATTATTGTACTTAGTTGATGAAAATGAATAACATGTGCTTAACTGGGAAAAACATCATCTATTTATACTTCCAAAAAGTTTTAAGAAAACCTGTAAAAATGCTAATTATCTGGCGCTGGAGGAAATAGGACACAACCTGACTTAAAGAGGGAAAAGTAAGCAAGGATAATGTTCCTTTTCCTGGATGGAAAAAAAATCTACTACTCAGCATTGGTCTCAAGGAGGGCACATTTTCAGGTGACAGGTGGTTGTGTTTCTTCAGGTTAGTGAAACAGCAAAATGACAGGGCTCACACAACACTGATAGGACTTGAATGTGGAAAATACAAAAGGGAAACATATCCAAGCCATAGAGACACAAGGGCGGCTTGGGGTCACTATATAGTTGGAAGCCATTATCTCTGCGTTTACTTTTGGCAAATTGGACCCAGTAATGAACCTGGACTCAGTAGTAAGAATAAGGAGTAACACAGCACACCGGAGACGATTCTCCCCCTGCTGGGCTCTGGACACGTGCAGACTGTTGTCTGGGTCACATTAGATGTGAGCTGCGCCACCTGGCGTTGATTACCTGGGCAGGGGCCTCTGACACAGCAGTTAGCTGGCCAACATGATTAAGTAAATCCCCACGAGCCGTAGCTTATCCATTCGCTCCACATGCACTTACTGAGACATTGAGAAAAATCAAGGTGAATGGATAACTGTAGTGTCCTCAAATTGGTCACAGATTATAGGATAGTAATAGTCAAATACAGTAAGGACATAGCTCAGTATCATGGGTAGACATCATGTTTAGACAAATAATATGTTGTCGCTGACATTTTCCATCCTATGATTAACTCTTATTCTTTGCCTCCCAGTGTGGGGCTAAGCCTTTTGCAATGTACATATCACTCAGGATCCCAGGGAAGTCACTGCCAGAGAAATGCCCAATTGTCCTAATTATTCTCAAGTGAAATCCATTAGTCAGCAAATGAAACCCACGCACGGTCTTATTCTTGAATATAAGCTGTTAAATTAATTAAACAAGGCAGCCACTAGACTGAAGTGGCTCTAATACCTTGGCAGCCTACATAAGGAAACACAACTATAAGCCTGTAAATGCTTCAAGGTTACAAAATCAAAATGCCAAGGCCAACCGATCGCAAATAGCCAACTAAACTAGGCTTTAAGCTGTAGCCAGTCAACTGATTTCCTTTCTTGGCTTCCACACCTTCCCTACGTAGTAGGTCTCCCCTGACTCCTATGGGCAGAGCACCCTAACCACTTCTGGTTTGGCGCTGCTCAGTTCGAATTGATTTTTGCCCAAATAAACTCTTAAAAGTTTTAATATGCCTCGGTTTATCTTTTAACAAAGCATACAGCCAGCAATCTCCAAATATTTGGGAAATCCATCCAAAGCAAAAGAACGCACACAAAGCAAAGAGGAAAAAATAAATTGCGAGGAAATAGAGACGATTAAAACAAAAATACCAGGTGGAGCTGGTATCTTCCAAGAGGTCAGAGAGGACATTGTATCTGTGCCAAGAACAAGGGATAAATAGCAAATAGAAAGAGCTCTTGGAAATTAAAAACAGGATAGCCAATATAAATGAAGAACAAGGAGATAAAGAAACCTCACAGAAAGAAGTAAAAAAAAAAAAAAAAAAAAAAAAAGACAGAAAACAAGAAAGATGAGAGGTTGTTAATCTCCCAGGAGGTACAATTTCCAACTAATAGGAATTCCAGGGAGATAAAACAGTGAGCAGGAAATTATCAAATAATAGTGGATATTTTCCCAGAAGTAAAGGAGGGATTCTACGTCTTGAGCACAATGAATTCAAAAAAACCCACACCAAGGGACATATCATTATAAAATGTTTAATAAACAAAAGCTTCTTGTAAAAGAATATAATGGCAAATACAAAACTAAAACCACCATTTAGTAAGGATGGCAAGCAATGAAGATTACAACATAATGGTTGAAAATGACATACTCAGCAATTGAATTTACCCCCTCTTGTTCTAGTTATAGGAGAGAATGAGAAACCAAGGATGGTTCCAAGTTTTTGACCTCAGCAAGTGGAAGGATAGGGTGTCATTTATTGAGACGCGGAAGACTATGAGAGGAGGAAGGTAATTTGAAGAAGTCAAATCTGTGACACCTGTATTCATTAGCTATTGCTGCATAACAAATTACCCCAAAACTTAGTGGCTGAAAAGCACCGAACCTTTATTTTCTCACAGGTTTTGTGAGCCAGAAATTGGGGGCAGTTTAGCTGGGTGCCTCCAGCTCAAGGGCTCTCCTGAGGTTGCCGTCAAGCTGACACCTGGGGCTACGGTCTCATTTGAAAGCTCAACTGATAATGAAGTGACCTGCTCCCAGGGTTTGGGCAGTCCTCAGTTTCTTCCCGCAGAGGCCTCTCTCCACGGGGCTGACTTATGACATCATAGCAGTTCGCTTTCCCCAGGGTGAACGATCCTAGAGAGAGCTAGAGAGAGTGAGCGCCAGGAACGAAGTGGGATCCCTTCATGTCTGCCATGTTCCATTCATCAGAAGTGAGTCCATATGCCCAGCCTTCTCACACTCAAGGAAGGAAGATGACACAAGGAAATGAATGCCAACAGGTGGGGTTCATTAGCTATCCGTGTGGCCAGGTCCCATGGGCAGTGTGAACAAAATCTGGGAGATGAGTCCAACTAGAAAGTTGTCATTAGGCAAGTATACTTATTATTGGATATTAGGCATCTTAGACAATCTTTGAAAGAACTGGAGGCATCAACTCAGAGTCGAGTCTCCAGGAACATGACCCAGAACCATCCTGTGGAACTAATCTGGTAAGGGATCTGCTGTGGGGTCCGCTGTGGGCCCCGTGACTGCAGATCCCTGGAAATTTTGCCTCTACCTCCCCCAGTGCAAAAGAGATACCTGGTCTGCCAGCAGCTTCCTTGAATAATAACTTTAGAATCAGAGTTCTCAAAGGAGCATATTCTATATCCTAGTTACATGGAGTTGGAAAGTGGGACTTTTTAAAAATGTCTATTATGGGAGGGTGGAATTAATATCATGGAAAAATATAGAGTGTTTGAAATATGTGAGGGATCTATAAAGGACTATTTTTCATCATGTGCTAGATGAAACCAAGATAATTTAGCAGAAATTGCAGATCATAAAACAAATCTAACTAAAAGCCACAAAGAGATATGGAGATATATCATACCCATTATAAACTCCAAGGTGTTAACCAAAAGAACAAGAAGCAGTTTGTGACAAAGATATAAATGCAGAAATGAAGAATGTAATAAATAAGGTGGAAGAAATAGAGGAGAAAATCTCCCAGAATACAGAACAAAAAGACAAGGAAATGAAAAAAATTGAGAAAAAAAGAAACACATAAGGGCCCACATTTAACTAAGACATACAAGAAAAAGAAAAGGAGAAAATGAAATGCATTAAATTATTTTTTAAAGGATTTTATTATATTTATTTTTACAGAGAGGGGACGGGAGGGAGAACGAAAGGGAGAGAAACATCGATGTGAGAGCGAAACATCAATTTGTTGCCTTTCATACATGCTCCCTCACCAAGGACCAAACCAGCAAACCAGGCATGTGCCCCGACCACAGACTGAACCTGCAACCCTTCACCCTGAGGGATAGTGCCTACCAGCTGAGCCTCACAGGTCAGGGCATGAAAAAATTTTTTTTTAATTTAATTTTTTAATTCCCAGAACTAAAGGAAAATACTTGAAAGGGTCTTCTAAGTACTAAGTTCATTGAGTGCAAAAAGGCCCACATAGCTGGAGTATTATGAAATTTCAGAATACTCAGGATAAATATAAGGATGATGATAATGATGAAATTAATGTTTAATCTAGCATTTTATGGGGCTTACTATGTGCAAATAGATGTTTTAATCACTTTATATATATTAACTCAATTAATCTTCACAATAGTCTATGACTTAGCTGCAAATATTATTACTACCATTTTTTTCAGATGAAAATGCCAAGAAATGTACCCATGGATACACAACTAGCAGGTGGCAGAGCTGGACGTCAGCCCAGCAGCCTGGCTTCATACTCTTGACCACTACTTTGTTTTTTAATGAAACTAAATTCTAGAAGGCAGTAGAGAAATGCTTTCAAAGTTCTGAAGGAAAATGATTCAGAATGTAGCATTACCCAAAATATAATTCCAGTATGGGGGGAAGATAACAGATTACAGACATACAAGAACTCAGTTATGTAAAAACCCATTTTCAGACATGCAAACACCTATATACTTCATCTGAAAAAGTAAATTAAGGACCTCCTATGTCAAAAGGAAAAACAAATCTAAGAAAGACAAGAACATGAGCTCCAAGAACAGTGAAACTTATGGAAGAACGTAACAAAAAGTATTCCCACAATAACTTCTATGCAAATAAGCCTAGAACATCAGTGTAGATTAGTGTGCTCAAAATGGATTAAACAGCTGGAAGATATTAGTTATAGGGAAAATTTTTTCCCTATCAAGAAAGAAGATAATTTTAAAGCACGGGGGTGGGGGACTGTACAAGAATATTAATTTCAAAAGCAAAACAAACTAACCATAGCACAATTCAGAGTATTTGACAGAGTTGAAAGGAGGGGAATAAGTCTGACTTTGACTTTGAATCTCCCCTTCGATGGCCTGAGTCTGAGGGGCACCGCCATAGGACACTTCCTATTTGTGGTCCGGTCAGCCTGCCCAGGTTCTTCATTAATGGTGTTTCTGTAAACATAGCTTTCCGTTTTGATAAACTTGACAAAATAACCACAAGGCAAACTGGACTTGAGAAGGAGAGAGGGAGAAGTAGAAGTATAAACTGGGGTGCGAGTCTTTTTATTTTTTTATATTGGTGAGGAATATTGGTTAGATTTTGCTCAATATCTAACAATTAAGGACCCAGAAACAGAAGCTGAAGCATATTACCTATAGTTATAAAACTATCCATAAATAAGAGCTGGTTATTAAAAAATATAACCAACAAAATGGGGAGGAAAGCGTCGGAAAAGGAGATGGTGTAAAGTAAGCGTTGCATTTTTTCATGTTGGTCATTAGTAAATATTGCTTAAGGCTAAGAAGTCAGGAGACAGCGGGAGAGGCACACGCAGACACACTCCAGCCTGTCGCGTTTCCCTCGATTGCACTTCACAGCTGTTCTTTACAGATTGAAGGCAAGGCTCTCCACCAGGAAAAAGGTGATCGCTTGCTTTATCGTGCTGGTCGGGAAGCGAACCTGCAGTATCTCCCCGGTGCGCCTGTAGTTGAAAGCTATGGAAGTAGCCACGGAAAGACCTAGAGATGGAAATGAGTCAAAAGGGCTTACCTACGAGCAACGAGGAGCAAGACTTTATAGCGTTTGAATTTTAACTTCCAAATGCATCTTGAAAGAACCCCAAAAGGGTGATGCTCCCACTCAGAACACTAGGGAAACTGGGAACCTCTGCCCCGCAGCATCATCAGCCCTGGCCATCTTGTTTCAACTCTTCTTCCAGGAGGAAACTCCATTTCAGGAGGCAGATTTTTCAGTTTGGAGCCAACTTACCTTCTTCCATTTGTACCGAGACAGATAAGATGTCTGAGTGTTTGCCAGCTGGAGGACTGGGCCGGGAGAGAGACTGGAGGTGGAATCTGTTGCATCACCTGGGAACTCTTCAGGAATGCAGAATGTCAAGCCTCACCCCAAGCCTGCTGAACCCGAATCTTCATCGGATCCCCACCCCCACGATTTACGTGCACGTCAATGTTCACCGGGCTCCTAAGGCATCGTTCGTAACCTGGCTGTGCTCTAGAATCTAGAATCAGCTGGGAAAACATTTGAATGCTTGGGCCCAACCTGAAAGCAGTTAAGCCAGGATCTCTGGGTGTAGAACCAGGCGGCACCCTTTTGTGAAAGCTTCCAGGTGATCCTCATGGTCAGCCAGTGTTGAAAACCTTGGCGCGATAAGGTCAGTCTGGTTAGGTTGCAGGAAAGCTTTTTCCCAGGACTGCCTTTCTTGCAGATTCAAATCATCACCCCTGCTCCGTGGGCTTACCTACTTCTGACTCCCTTTTTCTCAATAAATGACTCTTTGTCCAATGACTGACAGGAGCCAAACATGGAGGAAAGTAAGAATGGAGCTCAGTTGATAAGGCGGACAATGAGGAGGCCAGGCCTGACACCAGCCAAACGCGTGTTGAAGTAAAATGAGGGACAGGGAGACTTATGAAGGACCTTGGTGGCTGCGCAGAAGAGTCCGTTTGATGTGATGGGGAAAAGAGAGCCGTTGAAGATTGGAGCGAGGTGGGGGAGGGGTACGATGAGATGCAGTGAGAGTCAGGATAAGTCTGATAAACCGAATCTATCTGAAAATACATATTTACCCACTTCAAACCAAACACGGAAATGAGGGCACTGAGGGCATTCTTCTCAGAAAACTACCTGCCAAGGTGCTTCCCATACAAATCTGCTCTGGAGCCAATAATGAAATCCAATAAAGTCTTGCTAATTACATTCTCTAATGAATTGTGAGACTGACTAATTCACAGCCCAGAGATTTGTATAGTCAATAACTGTGTTAAACAGCCTCAATTACTTACATATGGTGTCTCACTTTGGTGTTAATTGTATCCATTAACCCACACAGAATAGTTCTAAAATCCTGCAGGATGGTTAATGTGCTGATTCCTCTGAGACCACTAACCACATTTTTCTTTGCCCTGAAATTATTCAGCCTTCTGGGTAAATAACAAAGAAGTCTAAATTTCTTCCTCATGTGAAATGCTTTATAATATCTTCGAATTAAACCTCAAAATCAACCCTACCTGTGCTTCTGCATCACAAGGGTGACTGAAAGATACACTAAAGAAAAGGGAATAGGGGCCCTGGCCAGGTAGGTCAGTTGGTTAGAGTGTGGTCTCCATACACCAAGGTTGTGGGCTCAGTCCGGGTGAGGGCACACACAGGGATCAACCAGCGAATGCATAAGTGAGTGGAACAACAAATCAATGTTTCTCTCTCTCTCCCTTACTCTCTCTAAAATCAGTCTTAAAAAAAAGAAAAGGAAATTGGCTTCCATCCCTCAGATCCCCTTAAAGGACCTCTGTCTTTTGAGCTAGTAGTTTCGGGAGCCAAGATCTTCTCTAGCTAAGCAAAGTCACATCCATTTACCACACTAAATGAGCGTAACATATTCCTATATTTAACCCTTTACTTTTGTGGGCATTACCCATAAACGTGAGGGTACCATCTTACTTCTGATGGTACATAGCAATGAATGTGGTTGATACGGTTGAATCCAAAGGATGACATGCTCCAATAATTTGGTCAGAAATAGGGTGTCACATTAGTAACTGAAGTTGTATTTAATATATATTGTTGCACACCAGGGCTTAAGCAGATTCTGTGGTGTGTAATATTCAATAGAACATGTTAGAATATGTTTTTGCCCCACAGATGTCTAATAGAGGTTTCCGAAACCTACAAATGCAATGAAGAGCTCTTGTCTTGTGTGCTCCTAGACATTTCATACAGAACATATTACTTGCTTGGCTTAAAAAGATGCAGAAGATCCTTAAATCACCATCTAGTGATGATGTCAATCAACTTCATGTTAGCACTGAAGAGAGGGACAGACAGTAGCCTGGGCGACGAGCAGACATCCTCTCTCATAACCACTGGAGCACAGTGAATGCTGAAACAGTAAATCTCACTTGAAAATCCCACTTAGAACACATACTTTTGGAAGGCTAGGGTTCCATTTTTTGTAGGATATGTAGCTTTAAAAAATACAATAATAACGCATATTTGTGCAGAAAATTGGGGAAATATAGAGAAGCATGAAGAGAAAAGAAAATCATCTAAAACCTCACCATTGGATAAATAATGGTATTAGTTTGATCTGTTTCCTTCCCATCTTTTGAAAATGCATGATTATACGTACACCACACATTTCTTATCTCTCCTCCAGCTCAAAGTCCCCATGAGTCCTGTGGGAGGCCCCTTCGCACTTCTGTCCCCAGAGCATGTCTGAGCTACTCTTAGGGAAGAGGGAGTTGGGGCCTTTGTTTGATGCCTCACCTCCAGTGTTCAGTGGTCCATGGTGGGGGGGCTGCCATGGTCCACTCAAGGTAGGAAAGGAGGCCAGCGTCTCGCATAACCCTTTCTCTGAACCAGATGTACACTCCTTCCAAAGGAGATTGGAAATCCTTTAAGGAATGATTCAATGGTTGTGACAAAAGCGCACTCAACTGTGGAGGGGGATGGGAGCTGATTAGCTGCATCCCTGGCCTTCTGCACGAGAGCCATGAAGTGGCCAGCCCCGCAGATGACTCAACTAGTAGAGTCTCAACATCAGTGGGTTTTTTTGTTTGTTTGTTTTTAGGCGCTCAGGGGACTTTAATGTGGGGCAGTGAGAAATACCACTAGGCCTTTAGGACTGTGCCACACGGACCTCACTTATAACTGAATTCTTCCCACTGTCTCCCTTCTTCCCTTGGTCTCCCCAACCTGCTCCTTTTCCCTTGAGCACGTGGCCACTCATCACTGTAGAAATAACAAGCTCACTAAGTCCTGTCCCTGTGTTGCAAATTTCACAGCCTGTGGACTACCTACGGGTGGGTTGCAGTTTCTGTTGGCTCCATCAGGGGCAGCAGTGAGCACGGTCAGGGAGACCACTGACAGGCTTGGCTGTGGGGGTTGAGATGGAGATCATGGTGGTATGGGAAATAAAGTTGACTTGTGATGCTGTTTTCCTAAAATAAGATCTGAAATTATAGACCTGGCCTTAGTGAGAATTGTTTCCCTTCCTGAGGCATGTACTCCTCCTTACCTGGGTTGTATTAAGTTCCTTGCATTAACTTACCAGGAGAATTGGTAAACCCAAGTGACTTCTTTTTTCCTCCCTAATCCCTGGGTGGTGGTGAGGGCAGGCAACCCACAAGAAGATCTAACTGTACATATCCTGACTTTTTTCACTTTATTGTGAGAACTTCCCTCATGCTATTAAATATTTTTGGAAAATATGGCCATACATGATGATATGTACTTTATATATACTTTGCAAATTACATACCATAATTTTTAAAACCATCCCTCTACTTGTTGGACATTCGGTTGATTTACAATTTCTACTCATCAATAACTGCTATGAATTTTCTCATATGTAAATGTCTGACCTGCGTACAAATTATTGACTATGCACTGCAAGTACTTTGTTTAATCCTTTAAACTCTCCTAAGTGCTAAGAGGGGAAGTGTTTTCACATATAGCACTTTATATAAACTCATGAACGTCACTCATGGTCTAGGTCAGCTTTCATTGGGGACTATAAAACCAACCCCTTTAATATTAAGCTACATGAAGCCACTAGATCATGCCAAGTCCAATTAGCATCTGTCATGAGCTAGTCACTCTATAAAAGAGGCACTTCATAATCTGTTCTATTCAATTTCTGAAATGCTATCAACAGAAACCATTAAGGTACTAAAGAATCAACACACAAGTAATAATTTTTTAAAAAATCACTTTTCAATGAATGTATCATACATATCTCTCCATAGCTACAGCAACAAAGTCTCCTATTCAAATGATGCCCTTTTAAGAGGAACTATTTAACAAGTCATAGGCAGTACCAGGTGTAAACTACCTTCCTGGTGTTCCTGGTGCTGATGTACACCATAGATGAAAGGCATAGCATCAAGTGCAGATTTGATGGTCAGGTACAAACAGCATACTCGTGTCTGTGTATGCAGGCATGTGCACACACACAGTTATTCTATGTACAATGGTAATGCCTCAATAACTGATATGAAAATCAACTGTTGAGTCATCAAGAGAAGTAGACCGCCAGAGAGAAGAAACCTAGATCCCAAAGCTACCTGACTACTGACCTTGGGGTGGAAAAACTTCTGGAAATCATCTATAAAGGCTTTAGTTTCACCCATGTGGGACTTTACTATCTGTCCAACCCTGGGCCCAGAGTTGCTTCTGGAATACAATTTACCCAAGTTAGATTGAATCCCTTTAACTTTTCATTCCCAGGAGGACTTCTGGAGCTGTTTCTAGTCTCCATTTTATGGATAGAAACACTAATTTTGACATGAGGGGAAGAGAGATTCGACCACATTCAATCTAAGGTTATCTTACTTCCTAAACAGTCTAGAGGCAGCTGGAGAGTTACCGTTAAAAAAAGTCACCCAAGTCATTTTTTATGCATATTCTGTGTGTTGGCAGGGATGGGGTTCTTTCTCTTATTAGCTCTTCATGTTATATAACTTTGCAATTTTTACTTCTGAAAGTACCTAGCTATGGTATTGCATAAAGTATAAGGCACGGATTGTTTTCTGCTCTGTTCTTAGCAGCTGATAAAATGACCTTCCATGTTACCTCCCCTCTGATGTTCAGACTGGTTTGGTGTGCACCCCAGAGATGACAACTGTCCCCTCTGCCTACTTCCCTTTGTTAGAGGAAGAGCTGATTCAGTTACCATTTGTCCCCACCCTTACTTGTCCTCAGCTGATTGGCTGTCAGATCCGACGTTAAGTCAATTGGGTTTTCTGCCTGGAAGAGTTTTGCTAGCTGTATGGTCTTTCTTTCTTGTGTTCCCCAAGTAGCCTTCTGTGATGGAGACAAATACATGCATTCAACCGAATTTCATTTCCTTTTCCTCTTCTTGGGCACACAGGAAGACCACCTTTCCCATCCTGCCTTGCAGTTAAGTTGAAGCCAAGGGTGGAAGTGATGTGATGTAGGCCACTTCCACTCCTGGTCCTTAAAAATGCACAACTCCAGGCCCTGGCCAGTGTGGCTCAGTGGATTGAGTGCCGTCCTGTGAATCAAAGGGTCACTGGTTCTATTCCCAGTCAGGGCACATGCCTGGGTTGTGGGCCAGGTCCCCGGTTGGGGGCACGCAAGAGGCAACCGCACAGTGATGTTTCTCTCCCTCTCTTTCTCTCTTCCTTCCCCTTCTCTAAAAATAAATAAATAAAATCTTTTTTAAAAAAGCACAACTCCCCAGTCTTCTCTTCTCTTCTACAGTGACGTTAGAGGCCACGTGTCCAAGATGGTGTAACTATAAGGAGATACATGAGTGCAAAGGGCGGACTGCATGCATGTTGTGCCATTTTATACGAAGGACTTGAGCATCCACTTCTATCTGCTTTTGGCCGGGGTTTAAAAAAAGACATTTCTATGTTTATCATTTCTCAGTACTTGGGGAGAAGGGATGAGATTTCAGTGTTTGCCATCTGCCACCTTGAAACCAGTCTACCCTCTAAAATGTGGAGACAAGAGAGCCATTTCTTTATTTGTTTTTCTCCTAAATAGCAATGTTTCCTTCCTATGCCCAGCCCGATGCACCTTGCAAGAACAGTGTATATGAACTGGCAATTTAGTTTCCCAAAGCTCAGTTATGTTCAGGAAGGTTTTCCACATATAAAAGTAATTATTTTTCTGCCTCTGGTTTCTTGAAAATTCTTTAACCTTACAATTTAAAGAGAACCTACCAAATGACTCCACTGAAGACCACACCCCTTGCCTGAATGTTAACAGTCTACATAGTATCGATGCATACTGATATCGATCATGAATACCTGAGCTCAGAAGGATGGACAGCAAGTGCATACGCCCTAGAGGTAATGCTATGCCCTTGGAGCAGGGGCTCCCTGCCCTTGAGGGAGCATCTCTGGTTCTCCAACTTGTTCTCTGAGCCCTGCAGGAAAGAAACGTCTGATTGCTTTTCTCACAGATAGGTCAAGCTCCATAATTTTTTATTCTACAGTTGTTATTTTAATCTTGTAGAAATAGGGTTTTTTGGGGGGGAGGGGTGAAAGCAGAAAAACTAATATTTGTTGAGTACATACATCCCACTTCCTGTTATTTCGTTCTATACACTTTACCTCATTTAACTTTCCCAGACACCTTGTGAGGTAAGAATTACTGACTCCATCTTCTGAATGGGAAATTGGAGTCTTGGAGATTAAGTGACCTGCCCAAGGCTGCGCTGCTCAGTAAGGAGCAGGGGCAGGATTCAAACCCAAAGGCAACATTCATGTCCTTAGAACCCATCCCACTGAGAAGTGGATACATGTCATTAAAAACATTGAGGAAAAGATATTCTCATAATAATTACCATTCATTCAGCTTTTATGATGTACGTATCTCATCCCTAACCACGGAATACCTTTCCTCACCTGCAAGAATAAAATCGAGGTTCACAGTTTTAAAATACATTAAGTAATCATTACTAAGCAGAACAAAGTCAATTTTTTAAGAGCCTGAAAAATGGTCAAATGCTCATTACAGTGGCTAATCTATTGTCTAGAAAGGTAACAATTATAAAGCAATTTAAAAATAAATATAAAAGTAACATGTTTGTTATTGAAAATTTGGACAATACAGAAGAGTTAAAAAAAAAAAGTCCTATACTCATCATCCAGAGGGAAAAATATTTAACATATTTTAAGGATTTTTAAAAGTGGAATTATTTCACATATCATTTTTACACAGAGTTTTTCACACATTCTTATGAATGTTTTCTAACTCAACAAAGGACTTTTAAAATATAAATTCACTGACTGTGTAATGTAATATTATATACACTTTCAGCCTGTTTTCAAATGAAAAGTTTCAAATGGAAAATTGCTACCATGTCTATTCTGCTGATTACCTTAAAGCAGATTTCTAGAAGTGGTATCAGTAGGTCAAAGAATATATTTTTCAAGTACAAGTTTTCAGTTATTTTGGGAATAAGTAATATGCACATGGCTCAAAAATCAGAATGACTTCAAAGCCCACACTGACCTATCTTGTTCCCACCCCGCTTCCCTGCACCTTACTGCCCCCAGGTAATTTCTTTTTTTTTTTTTAGTTTCTTGTTTTTCCCTTCAGTGTTCCTTTCTCATATGTGTATCCTTATTTCCCTCATTATTACCAAAAGGGAGAATATTTTACAAATTGTTCCCATTGGCATTGTGCTCTTAAGTGTGAATAAACAAGAGTTTATTCCACCAGGCCCTGGAGTGGTTCTCTTCTCTTCTGCTATTTCAAACAAAGCTGTAATGAATAACTGTGACGTACATCATTACGTCTACCTTGTAGAATTTATGTAGTATATAGAGTCCAAAAAGTTGGATGTAGGTGTGCAGGGTTCCGGGCAAATATTCTTTGCAGGGTGCTGGACCTCATAAGCAATTTGATTTTAAAATATTTTACAAAATTCTTGGGCCTATGTGACTTATAAAAATTTGTCAATGAAGATTTAATATAATGAATAGAAAAGAGGAACTTATGTGTGTCCAATAAATGCAAATCAAAGACTCTTCACAGTGTCCAGGCACAATCTTTTTGTGTTATTGCCAGATGTGCCATTCCCAGCTAATTTCTTCCACTGTTAAGATAAAGGTAACAAAACTGTGATGACTTGCAATGCTCTGGCTCTTCAGAACCTATTTGTACTGGAATGGTATAGATTTTCTGGCCTCTGCAGTCCCCTAACACCATTTAGTTAATACTGTTCATATCCTTGCTTGAGCTGCCACCTCATCCATCTTGCCCTGCCTGCCCCCCTGCAGTGAATCTTGGCTTCCAATGACTTTCTCAAAGGTTGTTACTGTGCTTTGTTATGGGAGCCAAAAATGCTAATCTTACCCGAAAGTATGTAGGAAAATGTGAGGATAATTTTTCTGATCATGTTAATTTTACTGTTTGGAATGTTATAGTGTAAATATAGAATCACACATCTTCCAACCATGTCTTCTCTTGAACTTTTGGCTGTGGTTACTACATTTCTAGGTGTGATTTCTTTCAGTGTTGACTGCAACCTGACAAGGAAGGGGGGGCACAGGGGACAGGATGCCTGCCACCACCCTGCCACACTCTGTTTGGGGTTGAGCCTATGTCTCTTCCTCACTGCAAAACCTCACTGCAGTGGTCCCCATACCTATTGTGATGGCCCTGAATAAAGGACCACCTTACCATTTTTAGCAAGTGTCCTTGAATTTTTTTTTTTTCTTAACGACTCCTGCCTATCACACACTGTCACCAGTGGGGAGGCTACGTGAGGGCCCCGGGAGCAAAGTGAGAAGAATGGTCCCATCCATACAATGAATAGTCGATCCTTGTTCAATACAGTTTAAGACTTACCTTGGAGAGCACAATGTCACCATATCAACTGGAGGGAAGAGAGGACACCAACTGGAAGGGCCAGTTGCAGAGCAGAGGTGTTTAAACCATCAGAGGAGAGAGAAGTGGCCACCCCAGAGGGCTGCCTGGGACGTGGCACAGAACCTGCAAGAGGGTGGGGAAACCTTCCTGGGTGCAACTGATGGGGGTGCGCAGGGGACAGGATGCCTGCCACACTCGATGCCCTAGGTCAGAGACAATGCCAGGTCAGAAGGCTGACCACAGAGATCTGAGGCTGGAGTCCAAGGGTGAGCTGTGGACTGTCGGTGGCCCAGAGCTTTGAACTCATCCTGTGTCTGACGTGGGTCACTCCAAATCAACATGTGAATACATTCTGGAAACCTGTTAGCATTCTCACCAGCGAGAATGATCAGCTTACCATGTCGCTTTCCTGGAACTGGAGCTGGTCGTAAGAGCCCAGGGATTACCCCATAGGCAGGAGTCTGACTTCCCAGAGGCATCCGGTGGACCCACACAAGGCTGACCCCAAAGGGGGAGAAACAGGAACTGGACTGTCAGCTTGGCTGGTCCCAGGCATTGGGTGGTGATTTACAAAACTGTAAGGCAGCTGCTTTTTGCAAATGGACCCACACAGGATCAGTTTCGGGCTGGGGCATCCTGGATGGCACTGCCGATCCTGGCTCATCCCAGGTACCCGAGGAAGACAGAAATAAAATTTGAAGAATTCATTCTAAAGCAGGGATGCGTGAACTTTTGTGTGTGCCATGGGCCAGACAGTAAATATTGTATTTTAAGCTTTGCAACTAAATGGGCAGAGCTGCGCTCGAATAAAACTTTATTTACAGAAAGGGGCACTGAACTGGATTTGACCCCTGGCTGAACCCCAGCCACTGCAAGTGGCAGAGGGCCCAGGGCAGAGGCTTCGCTTGCCTGCATCTAATGGTGGCCATACTGGGACTGACTATAGGATCTAATGACAAATGCATTTGTGGTTTTGGTCGCTATGGCCAGATTCCCCTCTACAGAACTCTTATTACGGTAAATTTATCATTTACCACCAGCAATTGTAGTTATTCACCTGCAGCCTTGCCAAGACACTGCTTGATCCGGTTTTGAATTTTTACCAATTTGATAGTGAGAAATGTTTATCTCAGTGTGATTTTCATTAGTATTTCCTTCCACTTGAGTAATACTGAGCATCCTTTTCATTTTTTATTTTCTTTTATGAACCATCTGCCTTTGGCTATTTTATTATTTTGTTGTTGGTCTTTTTCTCCCTGGTTTGTATTAATTCTTTACATATTAAGATTAGCCCTATAGGTGTTGGATAGTCGTCTGTATGTGTCAGGTAGGTCAAAGTGGTTGATGGTGCTTGGAAAAATAAATCTGGAACTCAGATGAGAGGCCTAACCTGGAGAAATAAATTTGGCAACAATCGTATAGATGGCATTTCCAACAATGAGATGGATTATGTCTCGGAGGGAGAAAAAGTAGAGGAGAGGTCATAAAAACTGAGCTGTAGGGAATTCTAACATTTAGCGATTGAGGAGGAACAACCAATAGACACAGAAGGGGCTTCCAGGGGTGTAGAAAATAAAAGCAGAAGCCAGACATTTCTGGAAGCCAAGGGAGAAAGCATTTCAAAGAGGAAGGAGACTGTCCAGTACCTTTACAGACCCAATCAGATGAGAATCCTTACTGAGAACTGATTACTGGATTTGGCGCCAGGAATATGGTCGGTGAGCCTGACAGGGATACTTCCAGTTGAGTGGAGGGGACCAAAGCCCCATCTCCCAGAGAGCGACGTGATTAGAGAAATAGAGGCTGCAGGACAGGTGAGGGTTCAGTTGATGCCTGAGGTAAAGATCTGTCTGAGCAGTCACATGTTTTCCACCGGCCACGTTACCCAGCTGCTCAAGTGCAGGCAAAGCATAGGTGGAGAGCGTGTCTAACCAGAGCGGTCCAGTAAGTACAGATTGATGGACTCAGGAATCCAAGCTGAAAAATGAGAGGAGCGCTTAAAACAGTGAACACGTGGGAAGGCAATGGATTGGAGGTCTAGGTCTGGGCAAGGCCCATGGATTATACTTAGAAATACAACATATAAACATAGATCACCCCAGTCTCTTCTGGGTTCCACACAGGCTCAATGTCCACGTAGTTTATCAAAAAGTACCTACAACGAGGCTGGGTAAATATTTCTTCAGCTTTATTCTCATTGGAGTTTACAACAATTCAAGGGTGGAAGATGCCCGTTATAAACGGGGAGACTACACCGTAGATATAGTATACAGCAAGGAAACCCCAATACTGACTTTTAAGAATGTACTTCACCTGGCTACATCGCTGAGCGTCTATGATGTGGAATTTTTGATGTATTTCAGAAGGTACATCACTCTACGTTCCCATTTTGTCATGATCTAAACAACTTTATTTTTTAAAGAAAAAAATGGTTGATGACCAAGAATGAAAAAATGGTTTTGAAAAATTATCTGTGTGTAAAGTGCCTGGGAGATTAGTGAAGGGAAGAAGTTTGGAAAGCAGTTTTTATATTGTATAAAAATAAATGCTGTGAATTTACATTACTTAAGACTGATAATAAATGGTTTTTGTGGGTCAATAAAAGAAGTTATCTATCCGTTGCACATTTATATAAAGGTTTAAAAAAAACAACAGTAAACATTTTCTAGAGGAATCTACATCCCTCTTATAAATTAATTCAGTTAATCAATGACTGATTTTCCCATTTTTTCCCTACTACATGCATTTTAGACATTTTGTTGCTGTAACCCACACTGGGTAGCAAAATGGAAAGGAAACAGAACTCAAATCAGTCTTCCTAATTATTTATCGGCGTCTGTGGAAAATGGGTAGACCTGGGAAGGGGGGTGGAATGAATGTTCTATGAAATAAGGCATTGTTCTTCATTCGAACACTTTCATTTATCTGTGTTTTCCTGGGTCTTATGAACATGAATAATTCACAGTTGGCTATATTCACCATCAAGATATACTAAGTGGAGTTTTCCCTGTCTGAAATCTGTAAGGAGAAGCAGTGCTCTATTCTACGTTAGGTAATCCTGTTTCTCCATTGCTCTCCTCTCGGTCAGTTACGTGCTCCTGGGGCATTTGGAGGGTCATAGAAGGAGGCCGGCTTAGGAGATCGGAGACCTGCTCCTTAGCCACAATTCAGTTACCTTGCAGCTGCGCAAGCTGTGAAAGATAACGTCTAGGAGTTTGCTTCTTTTGCTGTAATACAGAGAAAGAAATATCCGCCTGACCTATTTTACAGGTACTCTTGTGAGTACTAAATAATACAGTATATCCGAATGTGTTTTAGATTATGTAATGCACCGAAGTTGTTGATAAATGCTTTGAAAATCTGGTTGGCAAAAAAAAAAAAAAAAAAAAGTGGTCTGCTGTGCACTATTTTATGTTAAAAATCAAAATAGAAATCAGCGGGAAATAGAAACGATTATGAATCATACAGCCCAAATGTAAACAAGTAATTTACTAATGCTTTACTATAAAATAAAATAAATTATTTATGGATTTTTAAATAAAAAAATCTTTGCAGCTAAATATTCATCAGTGTAACTTAATCATTCTTTCCTTTATAAGAACGTTCACTATGTGGCATTATAACTCTCCAAAGGAGAAATTCTACAATTCGTTCAGTTCTCTGCCTTAGAAGCTTCATTATAAGGCAGAAGAGTGGAATAATTAAAGTTTTAAAATAAGCAAAAATATATAACTCTAAACCACAGTTCCCTTATTTTAAAGAGCTTAATAGGAACACGACCCCCAATATGTGTATGAACGACCTACTATTCATATAATATTAACACCAACTCACAACGTAAGCCATGATGATTGAAGTTAATGTGCATTTTCTTCCCTTATCAATTAAATTATTAAATATCTGATGATCTTCATAGATGACGCTGAATTTTTAAAAAATGGACTATATAAAAATGCTTAGCTATTAAATAACTAAGGTGTAGGTCAAGTATTTGGAATATAGAGCAGAGTTTTAGAAAAATATTTAAGACATAGCAGTGTATACAATTGTAGAAATAAGCCTGTGCAAACAGATGATATGTACAGGCACGAACAACCACTGAAATAACCCAGCAGCTTCTCTTACAAAACGATAAGCCTAAAAGTCTCAAGAGACTTCTTTAGACGAGCAAAGGAATCACCTGCCCCTTCTAAATTGTATGTTATATTAAATGGTATAGTGGTTTTTAATGAGAAGAAACGATTATAATGTAGGTAAGAAATACTATATTCTGGGCAGTAACAAAATTTTTGGACCAAATGACAAACGTAAATCAAAAAAAATGTGTTTAAGAGTAACTATATAATGCTAATATTCTAATAGCACTATGATCTTTGCTATCAGCAGGCTAAGATTCATTTCTCCATCAAAAGGGTCTCTGTTTCTGTCACACACACACACCATTTTTCATACATTTTGTCTCTACAAATTCAGCTATCTCCTGTTTTTGACTATTAAGTCTTCTGAAAAAGATCGACATTCTTCCAACAAATCAATGATCAAAAATGACCCATTACTTGCATTAGTGATCTCTCAAGGTCATTCTGTGTTTCAAGGGTAGCCTGCCAAGAACTTGTAGAGGAGAAATTAAATTAGCATTGGCATAGGGAAAGTTCATAGAAGCAGGTAAAAGTGAATTTATCTTATGCTCAGCAGAACATATTTAGATCATGCTAGGAGCAAGTAATTGGCAAATTTGTCCTCAGCTAGCAGAGAGGTGGGTATAGTTAAAACTATTAAAAGCTTGGTAGGGCCCCTTTCATTGTGTGGTATGCTCTGCAGTGCCACACATCCGTGAGACAAGAAAGGCTAAACCAGAACTCTTCTCTAAACTGGCTTTGTAAGTTAAACAATAACCAAGTAGATTTCTGCTATGTCTGTGGTTTTAAAATTATTCGTTGTAAACATCCTATATTCTTTCCTATTTAATAATTAATTTCAGAGCTTGAGCTTGTACCTATGTCTATGTGGAATTATCATTTATTCTAAGAAAAGCAGCACAAATACTGTTCATTCTGGTTTCAACACAAATTCCTTTTAAAAACATTAAGGCCATTTAATTGACTCAGGGCCAACTAAAACGCACCCTGGCAGAAGTCAAGCTACTAATTTAAGATTTTTGAAATAGAGCCATTGGTTGTTATCTTGTGTTTTCCTTCTTGGTAACTTGAGAGCAGTTTGTAGGATTTATTAGTCTCCGACATCTCCATCACGATCTCCAATAAGCCAGAGAAAATGAAAACTTAAGGCTAACAACGCTGTCCCAAGCAGATCCCCCAGTGCCGTCAGGTAGGGGATGGAGAAACTGTCCGGGTCCTTTCCTTTCCTCCAGAAGTGATGGACCATCCAGTCAGCAATCCACAGCAAGGTAAATACCTGCAAGAGAACGCCAGGGGTTACTCCTGTCGAGTAGGTATTCCTGGCCTGGTAAACATGGCCAGACGTCTACTGCTTTCTGAAAGTTAACAGCACGCGTCTAAGAATCATGCTTGAAAACAAGAAATATTTAATTGACAGAAAGATTTTCTTTTCACAACAAAAAAATTTCATGTATCTCTGCAATAAAATTTTTCTTCAGACATTTCATATACATCATCTCATTTTCTTCCAGCTTCCCGATAACTGCAATCATCCTCATATTTAATAGTATTGTACAGTGGCCAAACCACGATTATGTTTCAACTTCTTTCTATGATAATCCTATGAGGCAGGATATAAAACTTAAAATTAGGAATCATTTAACTTTTGAGATGCAAGTGTATCAATTGAAATAAAGATGGTGAACAGACCATTCATTTACTAATTATAAGGCCATTAGTGGTTTGCCAAGGAAGATTTCAGCAACGGTGAGAACAATAAACAGAAGGTAAGTGCATTGAGAAATGACATGTTTATATAGATATAGATTTAGACATAGAAAGAGTAAAAATATTTTATAGTACTCTTCAAATATGAAGGTAATATGTGTAAGTATTTTCTAGGATATCAGGAATAGTATAAAGACCTTTGTGATGCTTTGAGTTTGGGGATCAGATAAAAAAAATTTTTTCTTTGATCACTTTAGACTAGGAGAATTCTCTAATTTTCAAACTCCTGAAGAATTAAGAGGGACTTGAGATTAGAGAGGTTAATGGTCAGTGGTTTTGGACAAGCTGGCAAATACAGTATAGTGATTAAGAATAGTTTTCTATCACTTACTAGCTGACTATAGACAAATTACTTAACTTCTCTGATTCTATTTCTCCACATGAACATTAGAGATAATAATAGTACCTATCTCATGAAAATGTTGTAAGGATTAAATAGACTCAATAATTTAGTACCTGGTACACAAACTATCAATAGTGTCTGCTATTAGCAGACTTTAACGGTGTCATTGCTATTCCTATTTGTGGCCTCTCAGATACTGGCATGTGCAGGGGGAAATCTACTCTAGGCCCAGAGTCTACACCAAGGGTCCACTACCTTTCACTATTCTGACAAGTAGGCCTTTGAGGTGAGATGTCTGCCTTGGCTTCTAAACCAGAGCTGTAGTTTAGCTCTGACACCTTTACCAGGAAGATAAGTGGCTTGTCCAACAAGAGAGACATACACGTAGTCCAAAGGAGTGGACTTCAGATGGCTTTGGACATCTGTCAGAGAAAGCAGTTATACTTCAATCCTACTTTCTCCCCTCCACATAAGGCTGATTCTTCCTTAGTGTTTCACTGGCAAAGGCTGTTTTGGAATCGTAAGGTGTCATCAGGGCAATCTCTTTTGTGTGTGGAGGAAGCATGGAATATCAGAAATAATCCTGGACTTGGAGTTATAAAGTCTGAATCTGATTTCCAGTTCTGCCATTTATCAGCTATATGACATTGGGCAAGCTTCTTACTCTTCTGAGCCTCAATTTCCTCATCTGAAGAAAACAAACCCAAAAGGGCCTAGAAAGCTGTCACGCTTACTTTGAGATAAGTAACATGGCTGCAGTGTATGGGGATGAAGAGAAAGCAATAAGGCAGCACGTGGCAGGCTACATTCATAAAAGTATAACGCACAGACCAAGAGCGAGAGTCAGCCCAGTGGGCCCTGAATGGCTCAGCCCACTTCTGGGCATTGTGCTAGGAACTTGTTCACCCCTGTGTCTTCTGTGGATAGCTTAAAAGGCAGACACTCAACACCTGATTGATTGCATGAGATCAGCTGGAGACAATGTCACAGAGACTCCTCTGAAAAAAAGAACTGCTTGTTCTGAGCAGAAAGGGTGGGAGATACAAGCATAAGAAGGTTATTGTTCGGGAGACACTAGTTTATGCTAACACATGGCTTCAAAGGGTAGTTTTAGGGTCAAGGATAAAAGTCACCAAAAGATAAAACTTTAAACGCAAACACCATTTGGGCTATCTATGAACAGGACGAGTTATGTAGTAAACTCTATATTAATGAAGTATATGGAGATTCAATAAAGAAATTTGCTGACTGACTCGTGTGCACGAGGAAAACTTTCAAAGAGAATGAAGCTAATTTCTAGAAGATTGGCAAATAAATAAATAAATAAATTTATAATTTTATTTACATATTACTAATATATAAATATATAAAGAAATTTATATCACATATTATGTATATGTGATATACATAGTTTACTAATTCCTTGTATAACATCTGCATTGAATGGGAGATTTGTTCAGAGCTGGGTTGGCAAAGTAGAGTCCATGGGCCAAATTCAACCAGTTGCCTCTTTTTATAAATGAACACTTATCGGAACACAACTCTACCCATTGGCTTACTTGCTGTCTATTTAGTCTATTATTTAATCCTCACAAGATTCTCGTGAAATAGGTGCTATTATCATCCCTAGTGTTCATTTGGACACATTGACTCAGAGAGGTTAGGTAACCTGCTTTGGCACTGCAATGACAGAACTATGTAGTTGTGACAGAGACCAAATGATCCACAAAACCTGAGATATTTACTATCTGGCCCTTTACACAAAAAGAGGGGTGCTTCCCCCTACTCAGGAGAAAATTCTTTCTCATATGGAAATAAAATGGCACTCTTACGTCATACTCTGAAAGCAATTCTAGGTAAAGACAAGTATAAAAAGCAATACTTGAAATGTTTTATAAAAGAATGTCTTTATGACATTGATGTAGGGAAAGACTTCATAAATAAAGTGCATAATATATTAAAGGAATGGTGCATAAACTACATTAAAGACTTCTGTGGTTCAATAAATACCATAAATTAAGTTAAAAATAATGCCCCAGGCTTGGGAAAAAAATGTCTGCCTTGCATATAACTGACAAAAAATTAGTATTCAGGACAGTTAGAGAATATACAGAGAACTACAGTTCATAAGAAAAAGAAATAATCCAATACAATTTAAAAAAATTTTAAGTACGAATAAACATATGAAAAGATGCTCAACCTCACTAATAATACAGGAATGCAAATTAAAACTACATTGCCCTGGCTGGTATGGCTCAGTGGACTGAGCACTGGCCTGTGAACCGAAAGGTCACTGGTTCAATTCCCAGTCAGGGCACATGCCTAGGTGGTGGGCCAGGTTCCCAGTTGGGGCACGTGAGAGGAAACATTGATGTTTCTCTATCTCTCTGTCTCCCTCCCTTCTCCTCACTCTAAAAATAAATTAATTAGTTTTTTTTAAAAAAAACTACATTAAATTTCACCTCCTACCCATCTGACTGGGGGGGGAAAAATCAATTTTTAACCCATAATAATAGCAAATATTGTTTTTGAAATGGCCTTTTATCAGGCCAAGCAGTGTTCAAAGAGGTTCACATGTATAAAATGATTTAATTCTTAAAACATGTCTATAACATGCTTTGGATTATTACTATCCCTTCTGAAACGTAAGGAAACTAAGGCAGGTGTAGAGTGTAAGAAACCTGCCCAAGACCGCACAGCCCCTAGCTGGAGACTTACTCACAGAAGTCTAACACTGAAGCCCACGTTTTCTGGTAAAAAAAGAAAAGAAAGAACTCTACATGGGTAACAGGAGTGTAAACTGGCACGACTTTGGAGAGCAATTTGGCAATATCTGTTAAATTTGAAGATCTTCATCTCCTTAATTCAGCAATTCCACACAGAAAAGGTCATTCTGTCTTCCTTCCGCGACACTGGAAAGGGTAAAACTGCTCACTGCCAAAGGAGACCGGCCCTCGCTCTGCTGACCCCGCGTCCCAGGGGGCTGCCCAGGACTGAAAGGGGCAGCATCTCCACGATGAACGATATTTACAGCCTCAGATTATACACAATACTTACTTACTAAATAAAAACTGAACATTGGCACGTCAGAAGGATGAAAGCTGGGGAAATAAGCCATGGGGTAAGGTAGCTAAATCCTCATCTACCATAACTAAAAGTTCATCAATAACTTTTGAGTTGATAAAGCAAAATGAGCAACCCAAGTAAAATATGGAGATAGATAACAGAAGAAACAGCTAAAGGAGCTCTGGAGGACTCCTAGTATCTGGTGTTTTATACATGCACAAGTAAAGTATCTTTTTAAAAAACATGCATATAATATCTTTTGAATATGTGACCCATAAGTGGGTTCTGAAATCATTTCATGCATCAGTTCCCAACCTTTTAGGCACCAGGAAACCTGTTTCGTGGAAGATAATTTTTTCACAGACCAGAGAGGGGGGATGGTTTCAGGATGATTCAAGCGCATTACATTTATTGTGCACTTTATTTCTGTTATTACATTGTGATATATAATGAAATAATTATGCAGCTCACCATAATGCAGAATCAGTGGGAGCCCCGAGCTTGTTTTCCTGCAACTAGGCGGTCCTATCTAGGGGTGATGGGAGACAATGCCACCCAAAGTGTGTTGCTTATGTCCAGGCTCCTCCGTAATCTCATTTTGGTTGCTGTCATAGCCAAAAGCCCTGCTTCAAAAAGACAGGATGTTGGAAATAGAAGCAGACTTTTTAGTGCTTCTGTGGCAATCTCAGGATATTCCGCCTTGACTTTAATACAGAATGTATGGAGATTTGAAGTTGTCTCCAATATACTTTTAAGGCCATCGTCATTTGTGATCTCAGGCAGTTGATCCTCTTCTAGCATGGACAGACTCGATTCACCTGGCTTATTCACAAATGGGTCCCAGATCCATTCCTTCCCCATCTGCGGGTCTTCTGTGTGGGAAGTACTGCTCAAAGTCTTCTGAAAGCCGAGACAGGTGACATGCACCAGCTGGGAGAAAGAAGGCCCTGGCTCTGTCTCTTTCAAAATCTCTGTTAATTTTGTTGGAAATGTTGAAAATCCCAGCGTTCACTTGTTGCCCCCATAATTCCAGCTTGGCTTTGAATGCAGCCACTTTATCTGCTGACGTGAACAGTTGTCATTCTCCCCTGAAGCGACAGATTGAGCTCTTTGAGGAGGCTGCATATGTCACACAAGTAAGCAAGTTTTTTGACCTGTTCTGTGTCACTGAAATGTGCTGCTTTTCTAAAAAGAAAACTTTTTCTAAAAGAAATCTCTATAGCAGCTCTCGTAACTGAAATACTCTGGCCAGTGATCTACTTTTTTATTTTTTTTTAAGATTTTATTTTTAGAGAGAGGAGGGAGGCAGAAGGAGAGGGACAGAAGCATCAATGTATGAGAGAAAGATAGACTGGTTGCCTCTTCCATGCCCCCAACTGGGGACCTGGCCCACAACCCAGGCATGTGCCCTGACTGGGAATCAAACCAGCAACCTTTCGGTTCATAGGCCGATACTCAATCCACTGAGCCATACCAGCCGAGGCATGATCTCCCTTTAGAAAGCCATCTCACTTCTGTGTATAAGAGGAGATGTGTGTGCTCTGTGTCAATCTCCTCAAAGAGCTGCGAGAACAGATGTGAGTTAAGGGCATGTACTTCAATGTGATGGATAATTTTAATCACATCCTACAAACTATTGTTAAGTTCAGGTGACATTTATCAGCTGGCCGGCATTTCTCTATGGATGACACAGTGCGTAGACTCACATTCAGAAGTGACCTCTTTGGCCTGAGCAGTGAAACCAGAAAGCTGTCCAGTCATGGCAGCCACTCCGTCCGTGCCCATACTGGCACAAAATGACCAATTCCATTTTCCTGATAAGGAATCACTCAAAGACTTGAATAATTCTGCAGCTGTGGTGTTGGTTGGCAACAAAAGTGCACCTAAGGTATCCTCATGCCGTCCTCCTGAAGAACACACCGCACAAAAACAAGCATTTTTCCCTTGTTGTCAACATCAGTAGACTCGTCAACCTGGATTGCGTACTGCAGTGACTCATTAATCCTTTACCAATTGTGGCTCAATATCCTCTGCTATTTCATCAATTTGTCTAATTATGGTGCGAGCTGAAAGAGGAACATGTGCCACCTTTTGAACTGCAGCCTCTCCCTAAAAGTTCAGGACAGATGTCCTTAGCAGCAGGCACGGTCAACTCTTCACCAACAGTAAAGGGCCTCTTAGCTTTAGCACTGCGGTGAGCCACCAAGAACGATGCTCTCAGTGCAGACACATTTGCTGACATGGTCGCCTTCAGTAATTGCTTCTGTTCTTTGTGTTCATGTTCTTGTCTTTTGAAATACTCCAGAGGCTTGTCCTGTAATGTAGGGTGCTTGCTCTCCATGGGGCAAAGCAGTTTTAAAGGTTTAAGGGCTTCGTTAGATAGCCAGTCGCCGCATATTATACAAAGTGGGCCTGGAGAACGTGAATCACCGGTCGCAACGAGCCTGCAGTTTAAATGGGACTGTTGGTAGTGTATTTTAAATGCAGCTTTCTTTCTGTTGGCAGTCTTAAGAGTCTTCTGCTTTCTCATCATTGGGTCTTTCCCCTTTTTCAAAGGAGCTCTCCAGCAACATTTGTTTTTTTACTCGTTTTGGCTAGGGTTAGCATGTGGCCTTTCCAAAACTGTCACTGAGACAAGTGCACAGTGCGGGAAAGAGGCACGCCAACAGAAGTGGTAAATAAAATAATGGGGTGGGGGTGGGGGGCTAAGATAAGTGCTGGATTCTGACTGAAAGCCTGCCACCAGATGCAACTTAATTGTCACTGGCCATTCACTGATAGGGTTTATATGAGCCTGCAAGCGGTTGATTTATTATGGTCTCTGTGCAGTCAAGCCTCTCTGCTGATGATCATCTGTATTTGCAGCCGCTCCCCAGCGCTAGCATCTCCGCCTCAGCTCCACCACAGATCATCAGGCGTTAGAGTCCCATAAAGAGCAGGCAACCTAGATCCCTTGCATGCACAGTTCACAGTAGGGTTCCCGCTCCTATGGAAATCTAATGCCCCATTGATCTGACAGGAGGCAGAACTCAGGCAGTAACAGGAGCAACGAGGGGGGGAGCGGCTGTAAGTACAGATGAAGCTTCGCTCACTCACCTGCTACTCACCTCCTGCTGTGTGTGCATCCCGGTTCCTAACGGGCCACAGACCAGTACCCAGGGGTTGGGGACCCCTGATTTAATGTAACCAATCTTTTTAAAAGATGAAATAAGATAGAACAAACAGAATAGAAAGGAATAGCACATAAAGCACACAGTAAGGATATTTCATAAAATGTTTGGCTATGAAATTACATATATGAGGTCTGTCCATAAGGTATCCAGCCATATAATATGAAAACCAGAGACTTTTACTGAAGAAGACACAAGATACAAGAAACATTGTACATAGGACAATGACACCTCAGTCCCCTCCAAGGTAGGCACCTTGGGACCTCACACAGTTCTCCCAATCACCACCAGCTGCCCCGTCATATTTTCCTGAATCTCATTAATGGTTAGAAATCTCTTTCCTTTCAAAGGTGACTTTAGTTTTGAGAAAAGCCAGTCACAGGGCACCAAATCTGAGCCGTAGTGGGGCTGAGTCACCTTGGTGATTTGATGTTTTGCCAAAAAATTCTGCACAATACATAATACATGAGCTGGTGCGTTGTCATGATAAAGCTGCCAATCACCAGTTGCCCATAGCTGCAGCCTTCTGTATCATCTGAATATTTTCCACAGAGGAATGTTCAGGCTTAACACAAAATTGGATGCCCATTCATTGCTGTACTTGCTCAATCATTTTGAATGCAATGGCCACACAGTACACATGCTCACTCAACAGCGTCTCTACTGCCCCCACTGAATAGTACAGTGAAGTCGTCACTGTTCACACATGCGTATTGCAGTCCACTCTCCTTGGCTGCCAGGTTACATCGATGTCGCACAAACTGTCCTCCTTATATTAACAATAGTTGGACTTTTCCTGGACAGAGCATGTATTTCTATATCAAGAAATACATAAATATGTGTGCTTTGTTTTCAATACACACATATTTCTTACTGAGGGTTGTGGTCAAAATGTTTGAAAACTACTGATCTAACATGTGCATCTTACATGTTAGGTTCTAGGGATCTAATATGTGAATGACAGGGAGGGGAAACCATGCCTCCTCTCTATTTGATTCCTTGGTTTCTAACAAAACACTTAAATGTGATACGTCTGAAACAAATGTTTGTTGTTGAAGGGGTTCTATCTCTAAATAACTATGTTACTGTTAATAAGTGAAAAAAACTCTAAGTCTAAGAATTTACGACCTTTACTTAAAAGGTTATTGGAACAGACACATGACTTCTCACCATTCTGAGCCTTACTTGGGGCTTCTGTAAAATGGGAAGATTTGTCTTCATGGTTTGTTCTAGTTTTAAAGTACAAAGTTTAGAAATTTGTTGTCATAAACTACCTAGTGATTGCTGAGTTACCTTTGTGCTTCTTCCCCAACTCCTTCCTCATTCTTATTCCAGTAATGGGGTTTACTTAAGTTCACATGTCATGCAATTTCTTTTTTGAAGGTATTGTGATGACTTAAATTCTAGCTGGTTTAAATTGATTGTTTTTGCAAGTTAACCAAGGATAGCAGTGTTTCCTTGGAAGACTGTGTATAATGAATTATTAAAATCGCATTAAGTATCAAATACTTACTTCTTAATGTAACATGTTTTATTTTAAAACTAAAAGATAATTTCAGAAATGCATGCTTTTCACTGTGAAAACATCGAAAATCAAACTAAGGATAAACTGTTTTTACCTCATCTGTTTGTTTTTTATGAAATATGCATAACTTTTTAAAGGTAAATATACCTTCTGGTAAGGCAACTTTGTAGCCGCAGCTAATTAAGCACGTTCTAGATGTATTACTTGGAATTTAAATAAATATATGAAGTACAAGAGTATGTATTTGCTTTGGACGCTAGTGATTCTCTTGGCCAGCTCCTTCTCTGAGCTAGAATCAACATTCCCATGTGCTAGCAGCCCTGCCGTGCCCAACTGCCAGCAACAGCCTGGTGGGTTGTGTGAAGAAAGATGACTTCTTCAGAGACGGATGCTTAGAAATATGATACAAATAAACAACAGGAAAAGCTAATTAGTACAGTTCTTCCTAAGCCTGTCTTACAAAGGCTGAATTCACTTCCCCTATAAAAATATGCTTCCCTAATCCCATTTCCAGACTGGGAACATCATGCATTAAAATCTAGTATATAAATGTCTGCTCAGAAGGATTTAGGATTAACCAGTCAATAGGAAGTCAATCTACTCCTGATATTCAGGCAAAGTATCTTTTCTTTGGTCTGAACTGTATTTGTGAGGAGGCAGGTGGTGGAAGGGGGGACATGAAGGAACCTTATTTTGAGAAGGAGCCTGTAATATTCACCAAACTTCCCAGGGAGTACACAACACAAAAATAGTTAGAACCTTCTGTCCAAAAGAAACTCTCAGAAGGTGTTCAAGGAGACATATCCAGCAATATTCATAACCTTGACTTTTAATAACAAAACACTACAAACACCCTAAAAGTCCATTAAAAGAAGGATGGGTAAATTACAGAATATTCCTACAACAGAATATTATATTGTAAAAATAGATGAGCAGTTACACATGAGAGCGAATCTGTCAAGTACAGATAACTTTCTAACCACTATGCTTACATTTGAAATTAAAACAGAATAATATTGAATGTAAACAGTAATTGAAAAATTAAAACATCTAAAAAAGGAACAAATCTCAAGTATAACATTAAACAAAAGAAGAAAGCCACCTAAACACACAGTTACTATGATTCCATTTTTATAAGTTTCAAGTTCATTTGGGTATCCAAATACGTGCAGTAAAATCATAAGGAAAAGCAAAGACCTGTTAGCCGAATAATTCAGGATCAATAAAAAAGTCACCTGTGTGCCCTTTCTTTGCTCTGGGAGGATAAAGGGGAAAATAGGTGGCTTTAAAAGCTACAGGTACTGGTAGTATTATGTCTCTTAAGCTGGCTGATGAGCGTACAGTACTGGTGTTCCCTGTACTCTTATTCTTTATACCCTATGTATATCATACTCCTGTAAAGGAGGAAAGAGGAAGGACATCTCTAAAATCAGAGAAGGAAAACTCTGACTCCAAAAAACCTCCACTGCCTTGCGGCATACCTCTTCAGGGAAAGGCTAAGGGAGTAAACCCCGACAGAAAATCCGGAGCCGGAGTCCCTAAGGCGGTTTGACATTGTAGTCAACACCGGCAACTCCTGCGGCGCACCTGAAGCCAAGCTGTATTGATTTCGTCTTTCCCTTGGACCCTTCAGCTGCGAAGAGAGGGGGGGTCTGCTGCATGGGCAACAGCAGACCCTCCATATCACCCTGCCCAGGCTCTGTAGCTTCAGTTTCACTGGAGAGGACACTCCAGCGTCATCGCAAGATGTCGACTCAACACGGGAGGAGACAGATACCGGTTATAAGCTCATCCGATTGGCGAAGGAAACGAGCGCCAGGGGTCTCCTCTGACGGTGGGAGAGGTCATTGCACCTCACTGGACAGCTACCGCCCGCCTCAAGCTGGGCAGCCCCAGCCAATTAGGTGCCGTCTCGCCATGGCTCGCCTGCCCCACTGGGTGCGTGGGGATCAGAGAGGCGCCTCTCGAAAAGTGGGCCACAAAACACCCGCACCAGTTAATTCCAAGCAAACAACAAGAAAGAAGCCTCCAGCTCTTCGCCTCGCTAGCTGGAACATCAGGACCATGTGCCCCGGACTTACTGCAGACCTTCCGTGGATCAATGGTGCCAGGAAAACCGCTGTCATCGATAGGGAACTGGCACGACTAAACATCGACATTGCGGCTCTACAGGAGACCCAGTTGGCCGACAACGGAACTATCAGAGAAACCAACTACACCTTCTACTGGCAAGGGAAGTCTCCAGACCAACCAAGACAGCACGGTGTTGGGTTCGCTGTGAAGAACACGCTTGTTAACTCCATAGAGCCACCCACAGGAGGCACAGAGAGATTACTTACCCTCCGATTGTCAACAACTTTCGGCCCAGTCAGCATTCTTAGCGCGTACGCCCCAACCCTCTGCGCCACCATCGAAGAGAAAGAACAGTTCTACCATGCACTGGACGAAGCGTTATCCAAGATCCCCAGAAGTAACGCTCTCTATCTCCTTGGAGACTTCAACGCAAGAGTAGGAGCCGACCACATGGCCTGGCCCACCTGCCTCGGAAACTTTGGGAGAGGAAAGATCAATGAGAATGGTCAGCGACTGCTTGAGCTTTCGTGTCACCACGGCCTGTGCATGACAAACACATTCTTCAAGTGCAAAGAGATCCACCAGGTGTCATGGAGGCACCCCCGCTCCCGCCATTGGCACCAGCTTGACCTCGTCATCACCAGAAGAACGGATATTGGCAGCACCCTCCTCACCCGCAGCTACCACAGTGCAGACTGCGACACGGACCATGCCCTCGTGGTAAGCAAGGTGCGCATAATGCCGAAGAGGTTGCACCACTCCAAGATGAAGGGTCGCCCACGCATCAACACCAGTTGTGCCAGCAACCCAGTTAAGACCCGGCAATTCATCAACAGGATGGAAGATGCACTCGGCGAGGGAATGGCGGCAGATGACATTATCGAATCCAATTGGCCACGTCTCCGCGACGCCATATACAACTCCGCCATTATTGCTTACGGGAAGAAAGAGCGGAAGAACGCTGACTGGTACGAGGCTCACTGGGAAGAAATGGAACCCGTGATCAAGGCTAAGAGGAAGGCCCTACTGGCTTACAAGGTCACGCCCACTCCCAGTACACTTTAAGCTCTACGGGCTGCCAGGAACAAAGTCCAGAAGACCGCCCGCCACTGTGCCAACACCTATTGGCTAAACCTGTGCAGAAGCATTCAGGAAGCCGCCGATATAGGCAACGCACGAGGAATGTATGAGGGTATCAAGAAGGCAACAGGCCCAATCCCCTCCAAGATCGCCCCCCTTAAGTCCAAGACAGGTGAGGTCATCACTGACCAGGAACAGCAAATGCGGTGGTGGACCAAGCACTACCTTGAGCTGTACGCAACGAAGAACACCGTAACAGACACTGCTCTTAACGCCATCCCAGACCTACCAGTCATGGAGGAGCTAGACACCCCACCTACTGCGGCAGAGCTCGGCAAAGCCATCGACCGCCTCGCTTGCGGGAAAGCACCAGGAAGCGACGGAATCCCTCCAGAAATCCTAAAGAGCGGGAAACCAGTCCTGCTACAGCCGCTCCACCATCTACTCTGCCTCTGCTGGAAGGAGGGTTACATCCCCCAGGATATGAGAGACGCCAACATTATCACCATGTACAAGAACAAAGGAGACCGCAGCGACTGCAACAACTACCGGGGCATCTCTCTCCTCAGCGTCGTCGGCAAAGTATTCGCCCGGGTCGCTCTTGCCCGCCTGCAGACCCTTGCTTCCCGCGTCTACCCAGAGTCCCAGTGTGGCTTCAGAGCTGGCCGATCAACAGTGGACATGATCTTCTCCCTACGCCAGCTGCAGGAGAAGTGTCACGAGCAGCATAAACCACTCTACCTCGCCTTTATCGACCTTACGAAGGCGTTTGATCTGGTCAGTCGAAGCGGACTCTTCAGCTTGCTACGGAAGATTGGCTGTCCACCACATCTGCTTGCTGTGGTCATGTCCTTTCACGACAACATGCACAGCACGGTGTCCTACAACGGCGCAACCTCTGAGGCCTTCCCAGTCAGCAGCGGAGTAAAGCAGGGCTGCGTCCTCGCGCCTACGCTGTTCGGAATCTTCTTCTCCATGCTCCTCCAATACGCCTTTAAGGACTGCAGCGAGGGTGTCTTCATTCACACCAGATCCGATGGCAAGCTCTACAACCTGGCCCGTCTACGAGCCAAGACCAAAGTCAAAGAGGTGCTCATCCGTGAGATGCTCTTCGCCGACGACGCAGCTTTGACATCACACTCCGAAGAGGGACTCCAGCAGCTAGTCACTTGCCTTTCCCACGCATGCAAGGAGTTCGGACTAGCCATCAGCCTGACGAAGACGAATGTTATGGCTCAAGGCACGGGGACTCCCCCATGCATCACCATCGACGGATACACCCTGGAGGTTGTCAACGATTTCACTTACCTCGGGTCCACCATCTCGAGCTCTCTGTCAGTCGACCTGGAGGTCAACTGGAGAATCGCCAGGGCAGCCACAGTTATGGCCAGACTGAACCGGCAAGCGTGGAACAATTCCAGCCTCACTGAGAAAACCAGACTGCGCATCTACCAAGCCTGCGTACTCAGCACTCTCCTCTATGGCAGCGAGACGTGGACCACCTACGCAAGGCACGAAAGGAAACTCAACAGCTTCCACATGAGGTGCCTGCGATGCGTCCTGCATGTCGCCTGGCAGGATAAGGTCCCCAACACCGAGGTGCTGAAGCGAGCCAATATGAGCAGTTTGCATGCAGTTCTTAGTGAGAGACGCCTCAGGTGGCTCGGCCATGTCAAAAGAATGGATGCAGGCCGTATCCCCAAAGACCTCCTCTACGGCGAGCTAGCAGAAGGCCAGAGGATGACAGGGCGCCCAAAACTGCCGTTCAAAGACATCTGCAAAAAGGACATGACACAATGCTCCATCAATCTCAACACATGGGAAGTTCAAGCAGACGACCGCCTAGCCTGGAGGCTCGCGGTCAGGCAAGGTACGTCACGCGCGGAGGCTGCGCGCAACGAGGAGGCGCTCCAGAAAAGATCGAGGCGGAAGCAGCGTCAACAGCAGCAACAACAGCCATCTGCCTTCACCTGTAACAAGTGTGGCAGGGATTGTCACTCCCGAGTCGGACTGCACAGCCATTCTCGGCGGTGCAGATAGACTCTCAAGAAGCTACGCCATCGTCTCTCGAGACGGACGGCTGCCGACGACGACAATGTATATCATTGTTGTAAACATTGATAGAAAATGGAACTACCTGAAATACTTTTATGTGTTTGTAAAATGAAAAGTCAGAAGTACAGCTGTGAACTTCTCTGACATAAGAAATGTAAACAAACCCTGAAGACAACTCATTTTAATGCAGGTCGGGGAAGGAGCAAAAAAAGGAACTGAGAGATTTTAAACCTAGAAAACAGATCTTTTCTTGATGTAGAAGGGTCTAAAGTCCTTGGTTAAAGGCAGAATATGGAGAAAAGCAGAGAACAGACTTGGACACACAAAAAGGAAGGTATTTAATTAATCTGATTAACATCTTAGAGAAGAGCAGTCATGAGAAGTGACGAGTATAAAAGCCCAGACATAACCAACGTGGACTTCCATAAGGTTTGAGACACAGTATCACATAAGGATTCATAAACATAATTACTGCTGCTGTTGAAATGCTTAGCATACTGAGAATTCTATGTTAAGAGCAGAGAATAAAAAGATGTTAATTTGGCAGGAATCGTGCAGAGAAACACATCTACATTCAAGTTAGATATTCAGCATATCTATACCTGTAAAAATATAAATACTAATATAAATAAACTCAGACTGACATGAAGAAGAGACTTTGCAGTTTAAAGAATAGTCAATGATTTCCTCTTGAGACAAAAATTTAAAAAAATTAAGGCTCAAAAGATACTAATATGATTCAACAGGGGAAAGACTAGTTTTCCCATTAAATGGTGCTGGAACAATGGATATTGTGTGGAAACATATAAACCTCAATAGTATCTTGTGCCACATACAAAAATTAACTGAAAACGAATCAGAGATCCAAATAAAAGATAAATCTAAAAAAATATAAAAGAAAATATAGAAAAAATATATATCTCACAACCTAGGCACAGGCAAAAGTTTCTTAGGACACATAAAGCACTAACCATAATTTAAAAATTGATGAACTAAACTTCATTAAAATGGAAACTTCTCCTGTTAAAATACATGGTTAAGAAAATGAAAGACAATGCGCAGACTAGGAGAAAATATTTCCAATACATATATCTGACAAAAGACTTGAATCCAGAATCTGTAAAGAACACTTAGAACTTAATGAGTCAACTGAATATTTTTAAAATGGACTTAAAATGTGAACGTCACAAAAGAAAATATAAACGGTCCATAAACCCATTAAAAGATACTCAGTACCATTAGCCACCAGGGAAGCGTGAACTGTGGTCACCACGAGACACCTCCTTCACACCCACCAGAACGGCTAACGGCAGAAAGACTGACCACCCTACGCGATGGTGAGGATGTAGAGCAACTGAACCTCTCCAACTAATGGAAATGCAGAAAAACATAATCACTTTGGAAAATAGCCTGGCAGTTTCCTATAAATTGCAACATGCACTTTTCATAAGATCCAGCAATTCCGCTCCCAGGTATTTACCCAGGAGAAATGAAAGCACATCCACACAAGGACTCGCACGTCAACGGTAACAGCAGCTCATTCATCATGGCCCCAAATGGACACAGACCACGTGCTGACCAGCAGCTGGACAGATACTCCACCTGCAGTATATGCATACGAGGGAATGCTAAGCGGCAAAAATGGAACAAATTACTAACACATGTAACGATACGGATGAATATCAAAATACGCTGAGTAAAACAAGGCAGTGACAAAGAGTACATATTTAGATTCGCTTACATGAAACTGTAGAAAAGGAAAACATAATTTATAGGGAAAGACAGCCGGTCAGTGGAACTGACTGGAGAGGCATGAGGGAACTTTTTGGGGGTGAAGATAATGTTCTACATGCTGACTGCGGAGGTTACGATGTAGGTGTATGTATGTGTCAAACTCATCAAACTGTATGCTTCACATTTCTAGGTATAAACTTACATTATAAATGTAAGGGAATTCCTAAAAAACTATAGGGACTCTGGTACAGAGTTTCCTTCCCAGCACCTGCTTACAGCAGGAGTCAACAAGCTACAGCCTAAAGGCCAAGTCTGGCTCACCGCCGGTGTGGCCCATGCACCAAGAATGCTTTTTCATTTTTAAATGGGTAGGAAAACAAATCAACATGAACATTATATGAAATTCAATGTTCTGTGTCTTTAGGTAAAGTTTTGCTGGGACACAGCCACGCTCATTTATTTATATACATTTCACGGCTGCTTTTGCTCTGCCAGGGCAGAGTTGAGTACTTGTGACAGAGGTCACATGGCCTGCGAAGACTAAAACATTGAGCGCCTGGCCCTTTACAGAAGATGCTGATCCCTGCCCTGGAGTACAGGGCCTCTTCCTCCCAGCCTCCACTAACAACTAATGGAATCACCAGATTAGGTTCTTACCCCTTTTACTTATCCTGCAATGGAATAGAACAGAGGCTTTGGAGTAGTACAAATCTAAGTTCAAATTTTATCTAACACTTACCTACTATTACTTGAGGAACATTAAAAAAAAATTTTTTTTTTATTGACTGGAGAGAGAGAGAGAGAGAGGGAGAGCAAGAGAGATATCTATTAATTGTTTCACTTATTTATACATTCATCCATTGCTTCTGTATGTGCCCTGACCAGGGACTGAACCTGCAACCTTGGTGCATCAGGATGATGCTCTAACTAACTGAGCTACTCGGCCAGGGCTTGAGGAACATTTTTTAAGCTTTCAGTTTCTTATATTTGTCACTTGGAAAGTAGGGAAGGCTATACATATCTCAGGGGACTGCTAAAAGGATTAAATGAAATAATATAAATACATATTGATGAACATTTAACAGACATAAAAATATTAGTAGATATTCTCCTTCTAAATGAGGTATTCAAGAAGGGTGGCTTGTCGAAGTTGGGGGTTGGGGGACAATGAGCCTGATCACCCACCAGTCTTTGAATTAAAAGGCACAGCTATTGTTTCCTACTTTGCCTCATTTCTATTCTGGCAGAGGTCAGTTATCAAATTTGTTCATTCATTCATTTAAACGTTTAAAACCTATTTGGTACTTAATATAAATGTAATCATGTATATGATGTGCTCTTTCTGTGTCTTACCTCTTTTGTTCAACCTTATGTCTGTGAGGTTAACAATATTGTGAATATATTGTTGCATAAAGTTGTAGATCATTCATTATTCTTGCTGTACAGAATTTCATTGTGAAACTTCATTTACTTTCAAAAATAACTTAAATGTAGCATTCTGTTTAAGTGGCCAAGATGTTAAAATGGCTACATTATTGTGACATGTAAGTAGTCATTTACAAAATATTTTATTTGTACTTGTTAAGCACGTGATACTTTTTTAATAAAGATTTTATTTATTTTTAGAGAGAGGAAAAGTAAGGGAGAAAGAGAGGGAGAGAAACATCAACTGGTTGCCTCTCATTCAGTCCCCAGCTCCAGGGACTGAACCCACAACTCAGGCATGTGTCCTGACCAGGAATCGAACCAGTAACCCTTCACTTTGAGGAACGACACACAACCAACTGAGCCACACTGGTCAGGGCATATAATACTTTTTTTAAAAAGCATCATCTTCAAACTGTTTTATATGTAATTTTCACCTCTCCACCATGTCTATTATGTCTTTAGATGATTAACTTTTTTAAGTATTTACTCTTATTACCCAAAGTACACTCAATACATCTTGAATCCAGTTTAACAAATATTTATTTATACCTAACATAGAAAACGCTATGATAAGCTTTCTGGAACACTCAGAGAAGAATATGACAGCTATTGCTTTCAATGAGATCAGAATCTAAATCAAGAAACAACTGAAATACCTAAAATAATCCAAGAATAATATAAAGCTAAATATTCATTTAAAAAATATTTACTGTACCAGGCAGGGGCTGGATGTTGAATTTATCATGATGAAAACACATAATCCTTGAATGAGCCTGAACTATCAATATCTCTACTATTCTTTAGAGAAAAATGGAAGGGATCTTAGCAGAACCGGAAAATAACACCATTAGGGAACCTAAATCGAGGTTCTCCAGAGCACCTCCAAGAACAGATGATTCCTGGAAGTTCACTATTAATCCAGGATCCTTAGAAAGAAGAGATGACCACACAAAGTAGACAGCTTCCACCCAAGACATTCAAAACAATAGTTCTAGTTATAGACAATAGAATGGTTTTAGACTTTCTTTCAGCCAACTAAAACCATTGATAACACTGCATGTTACAACTGAATTAACATTGCAGTGAAACAAAACAATGTCTAAGCTAAAAGAAAAGGCAGCTTGACTACCTAGGAAATCACTGGGACTCGTTTTCTTGGTCACACTTGAAAAATATTAGATTCTGGTTATGGTAGTGAAGTATACGAGAGGGGAACCCCCCAAAAACTAGAATTACCTTCTCAAGGGTGAGCTCCTTGTAGTACAGGCATCCTCCACTAGGTAAGTGTTCTAGAAACTCATGTGTATTAGTGTACTAGCTGGCGTTGTTGTGAGAGGCTGCATTTTGCTTCAGTAAATTTTTTTTTTTGAACACTGAACGCATTTGGCCATTTCATGGGGGGGGGGGTGATTTACAAGCACACCTGCCCACACCATGCTGAGTGTTCAGTAGTTTCTGATCAAAAGCATCATGACCCCATACCCCACCCTCCCTATTCACCCAATCTCACCCCGAGTGATTTTTGTTTGTTTGTTTCCCTGAATGAAAAAAGTCCCAAAAGGGAAATGTTTTGTCGATGTGAAAGAGATGAAATAAAAAATGTCAGAAGCACTAAAATGCATCAAAATTGATGAGTTCAAAAACTGTTTTGAGCAGTGGAAAAACATCTCAATAGGTGTATTGCATCAAATGGAGACTACTTTGAAGGTGGCTAAAGTTTAAACATGAAAGAATAAATATACAATTTTTTAATAAATAAATTATGGGTTTTGGTGGTCCCCCCTTCTATTCTAGCCCCTCTTATAATAATTTCTATTTTCGTTTGTCTCACAGTCATTTAATGTTGATTGTTCAGTGTCTCAAATGCTTCGACACGGCCACTGTCCTAGTAGATGTTTCAATAAATAATTCAAAGACAAAATACATGAAATTATACCAACTGACTCAAACTGAATATCAGATTTTCACAAACGAAACCCATTTTTAAGAAGAATCAACACCAGAAATGAAGGTCTGGACAATCCTTAATGATATCCTCCTGCAGCTTTGACTGAGTGAAGATCAAAAATTCTCATACTCCTAGCCAGGAAAAGACTATTCGTAGCCATGGTAACAAGAAGCCACCAGAACCAGTTTTAAATCCATTCAATCAATCACCACTTGCCTTACTGAACACATTTTAGGAGCCAGCCAATCAATGTCAGCTTTTGTTTCTGAAGTAGCCAATCAGGAACAAATCCAGTCCAATAACTCTACACATCTCTGAGGACCAACCAAACAACAGTAGTGCCACCCAAGTAACCACACTGCTGTAGATGACATCAACCTACTCAAGCATTTGAACATGTGCCAATCCCTGAACTCCACACTTGCCTAAAACCCAATGTAAGATCAGAAGTTTGCTCTGTTTAGAGACATTTTGCCTGATTCTAGCACAGCTCCCTTATAATAGCAATAAATTCAACTTAGTCTTTTTATTTCTGATACTGAATGATGGTCTCATCATCCTTAAGACATCTTTAAACATCCCTTTTAATGAATGCAAAAATGTCTTGCTTTAATACATTTCCATAGAGGGCACAAAAATAATTTCAATTAGATTTGTTATTCAGAACTAACATGAATATTTAGCTTTAAAATTAAAAAGTGATACAGTGCTAAATATTTACTTTTAAAAATAACTGAAAAGTTTAAATTATGGAATCATTCAGGTCAGTATTCTAGGGTCACAATCAACCAAGATTTTATTCTGAAAAAATGTGAGGAATGGTCTTTATGCTTTTCAACTGGTGCTTCCACATAGCTAAGGTGTACGGTTTTTTTGTAGATGATGTGAAAATTCCTCTAAGTCATGTCTGCAGTCTCAGCAGGGTTCAGAGCACAGGCAGTAACATCCTAACCAGAGCACTAGAAAAAGATGGCTCAGCTTCTCCGGTCCTATCTTCATCTTATTCAGACTTGACAAGACTGAAAAGAGCTCCATTTCTCAGTGACTTGCTACCCAGGGATCCAGGATGCTGTGCCTCTAATGAGACAGTCCTTTCATCTTCTGTACAGAGCTGGCTAGGAGCCCAAGCATGCCTATCTAGAGAATTAATCATAAATATGGATTTAGGAAACTTGATTTTAAGATCCTATGACCTAAGCTATAATAGCATAATCACACTATTGTATCACAAAAATGCAATCACAAGGCTAAAAAGGAATCTCAAAAATTCACCTATTTCAATGTCCTACCTTAAGGTAACCATATTAATCAGCTCCCAAAGTTAAAGCAGATATTTTTACAAACAGAAAAAAATCTTATTGGAACTGTAGCTCCTCCCTTACTTTCCTTTTTATTATTCTCTTCACATTTTTCTCTCAACCCAAGCTAACAGACAGAAACAATAAGGAGATGGGGCAGACGAGTCATACAGAAAGAATAAAGAGACCCTGGAATCTGGCTGATTTAAATCCTGAGGAGTGAAAGGAGACTGTGAGTAATGTCAGGCAAACTGCTAAAATCCCCCAGCTGGTTAGCTTTTTCCTTTGAAAAAGCATCTGGGAATAGGATTTGAGTAAGAATCAAAATATAAAAGATATAACCACACCATTTAACAAGGCCCTACTATGTGCCACGTATTTACATGTATAATTGCTGTGCAAAGAGGAATCATTACCCGCATTTTACAGGCAAGAACAAGAAGACCTCAAGGAATTAAGTCACTTGCCCAAGGCTAAGCTAACTGACTGCTCAGCTCTTGTGTGGTTATTCTGGGATTCCATATAACTACGTTCTTCCTTATTTAAAGGAACGGCTTCAAGGAATGGGGTATCAGAAGCATGGTTGGGATTCTCAGTGCTAGATTCCATAGGGTCTGATCCTCTCACTGACACCATAAGAGACTCATTGCTCCCGTAATCCACAGCTACTATGATGATGATATTAAAATAATGAAATGATAATAATAAGACGTCAGATGCATTATCTCATTTATCCTCATAACAACCCATGAGGTAGGTCTATTCTTAGTCTCTTTGCACAGGTCACCCTGCCTAAGCTGTCACCAAAGCAAGTGCTGGAAAACCAGAGCCCAAGCCCTCACATACTCTCCCACATGCATCTAAGGACTGTATCACATCTCTCAAGTTTGGTGGGAGTGGGGAAGGGGTTGAAAGTTCTCATTCTACAGAATAGGCTAAACTCTTTATTCTGGTCTTCAAGATCCTTCATGATCGTGCCTGTGGTTTTCAATCTTATTTTCCGTCACTTTCTTTCATAAACACTGTGCTCCAGAAATTCTTACTATTTTCTATAAATATCCTGAGTTTTCTCCTTTATTTACTGCTACTCCCTTTTGCTGAAACGGCACGCTTCTGTGGATACCACAGCACAAAATGTTACCCACTATAAAACTTCCCTCCCCACACAGAAAGATCCTCTCCCACTGTTGAACTTCCACGGCATTTTTTCCTCCTCTCATGACACTCAGGACTTATTTATGTCCTTGACTGGACTCCTACCTGACTTCAGTAGGCATAGCTCCCGTGCAAACCCCGTGCAAAGATCCAACGAAACCAGAGAGAAGAGACAGCTTTACACCTACAGAAGTTGCCATCCTGAAAGCTATGATGCTCACCAAGGGCAAAACACAGTGTCCAACTTAACTTGTAAACGCTGGAGTGTAGACCGGAGCCAGACGCCATCACGCTGTCTGGACCTGGGCAAAGCACTTCCCTGCACGCCCACTGCCTCACCTGTAATGTGAACCAATCGTACAACTTAGCTCACCGCTTGCTGTGAGGACTCAGTGAGCTCCGCCCTGCACAGTGCCTAGAACAACAAACGGTTCACAATAAGTGCTATATAAAGAGTTGCTATTGTAATTTTTGAAATATATATGTGTATGTATATGAAAAGAAGCTCAGATCACCAAATCTTAAGAAAAGAATAGTCAGAGATGAAAAGTCCTCAGAAGGAACTTAGATGATAAGGAGATAAACAGGCTCATGTGTAAGAGAACCAGTACTTTTTTCCTCTCAAAAGTCATGGATCAAGAGGAGGTACAACTGAACACAAAAAAGTAACTGATCAAATCATGGCAAAACAAGCTGATTGTAGATTTTTGGGTAAAACACAGAGCTAACTGGAGTCAGAGTCTGTTTCAGGCAAAACAAATTTAAAAATAAATGGCTTCTAAACTTAAAAACAGACCAATCCAAAATAATCAATTTAGACTTGGAATATAATTTTTCAGGAAAACAATGTTTTACATATTGCCTGGGTTCGCTGGCTAACCATAAAAGCCAATTTAAATTAATATTACTTTAGCAGTAATTATAGATTTTAACATTAACATGCTGTTTTAGTTACCAGATTATGTTAATACTAACATATATTACTAATTATGTACAACAATGCTTTGTAACAAATCATATTTATTGTGGGAGTGGGGATTTACAAAAATCCTACTTCATGAACGCAGGAGGGGATTTGCATGACAGCTAGAGTCACTGTACTTCCTGGGTTGTCCAGGAGAGTAATGGCTTATACTTGTCACTGTGATTATTGGCGGCTCCTTTTCAGTCTCAAAAAGTGTATGGGTTGGATGAAAATTATATGGTTATCTTAGTGAGCGTACCTTCGAAACCCTTTTAATACAAGTGAGGAAACAGGCCACAGAACAGGGCTGTGACTTAGCTGAAGTCATAGTTACGAAGTGACCAGAACTAGGACCCAGGACTACTTGCTCCGAGTCCGAGTCCGGGAGTCTCCCTGTTGTACTGCATGGACTCACCTGGAGCAAGGCAGCGGTGATAAGGATGATAAGACCGCCGGGGGAGCCAGCAGCACCCGTGAGAGGTCAAGTCTACGGGAGGAAGCCCCGCCCCCTCGCAGTGGGCCTTGATGGGTTCAGAAGCTGAAAAGCTGATTTAGGGGATCCTTGCTTGTGTACCCTGCTTCCGTTTTCCCTGTCCCCACGTGCGGCTTCTAGCCCACCACCCCTACTGATACGGGGCAGATGGTGGGGGCAATACAGAATGTCGTGTTGGACATGTTACCTTGGGGATGTCTTTTCAACATTTAACTGCAGATAGCAACTGGGGAGTGAGCAATGGAAGGGGGAGTTCTGACGCGGAGGCCCCGCACCGGAGGAACAAGGGAAGAGGTCTGCAGGGCCGAACAGCGGCCACCGGAGGGCGAAGGGTGAGGAGGGGAAAAAGCCTCGGGGCACCGAATAACCTGCTCCCATAAGGAGGAAGAAAACTGTAATGCCGGTAACCATAACGAGGATAAACTGCAGCTCCTCCCATCACTGGAAACCTACTAGGTTCCAAAAACTCTACCAAGTACTCTATACACATTAGCTTAGTCCAGCGGTTTTCAACATTTTTCATCTCATGACACACATAAACTAATTACTAAAATTCTGGGGCACACCAAAAAATATGTTATATTTTGTGCTGATCTGATAAAAAATAAATGGGTACAATTTTTGTTCATTCACACTAGATAGCTGTTTCTATGTTGGCTTTTATCATTTTTTAATTGACAATTTAAGGGAAAAGAGGCCAGTGCCCTTGACTGAATAGTCAGGTATCACATGTTTGAAAAATTCTTGTGGCACACTGGTTGAAAATCGCTGGCTTAGCCCTCTGACGTAGGAAAAAATAAGGCCAGAGAGGTCACGAAGTTTAATTAAGGACACAAAATAAATAACAGCAGAAATGCAGACCTGGGTCTTACTCTAAAGAGCTCTGATTTTTCTCCAATGTTCTTCTGCATATTGGGATCTTATTTTCCCTCTTCTTGCCTTTGTCCTTTGTATATGATGACAGATAGTCTGGCTTATAAATATTTTTCTTCTGTAGAAACATTAATTTTTATGTTTCCATAGTTAAAATAATTACACTGTATCATATGACTGTGACTTCAGAACTAAAATGTTGTCAATGCTTCTTACTTAAAATGTACATTTCAATTACACCTTTGTCAATGTTTCTTTTAGTAAGTATGTAGACCATATTTCTGCCCTGCGCATGTTCTACTAGATGAGAAGTGGAAGATGCTTGCTCTTAATCTGCACTATTTGTATTGTAGCCATGTTCATATTATAAACCATATGCTTTTAAATGACCATGAACTACTGTTTTTAAAACACAAACACTTCTTAGAAATTCATTAATCAATACTAACCAATACCCCATTTTATTATGCAGGGCATTCACTTGCTCACTTAAGGTGAGCTTGAGATTTGCTGAAAACAATTTTTCTTGAGAATACAAACCTGCTGGGAAATATGAGATGGCGTAATTTACACATAAGTATAAAACTTAACAACAGATATTGCCTAGTAATAATATCTGAGGAAGCATCTGTTTTTTAAATTATATTAATAAAAAAGATAAGTATTACTATTTGGGTAAGAGCAGTTTCCAGCAACCACATTTTTACTCCATGACCCTGTTCCCAGCAACACCCTACAGGACTAGAAATGGATACCAAATATGAATAGACCAAACCATTCATATTTGTTCTTTCAGGGTTGGAATTGGACGTAGAGAAGCAGGCCCAGCTCTACTGTCCCTGTGAATGGAATGCATGCTATTTGCACTCCAGGGTGAAGTTTTGCCATGGAAGTGCAATGCAGAAAGCATCAGAGAAGTGCCAACTAAAACCACAATGAGATATCATCTCACACCTGTCAGAATGGCCATCATCAATAAATCAACAAACAGCAAGTGCTGGAAGGATGTAGAGAAAGGGGAACTCTTTTGCACTGTTGGTGGGAATGCAGATTAGTGCGGCCACTGTGGAAAGCAGTCTGGAGATACCCTCAAAAAATAAAAAATGGAACTTCCTTTTGACCCAGTGATCCCACTTCTGGGAATCTATCTGAAGGAACCAAAAACGCTAATTTGAAAGAACATAAGTACCCCTATGTTCATTACAGTGGTATTTACAATCACCAAGATATGGAATCAGCCCAGGTGTCCATCAGTAGGTGAGTGGATAAAACAACTATGGGACATTTACACATTGGAATACTATTTAGCTGTAAAAAAAATTTATTCTTTTGTGACAGTATGCATGGACCTGGAGAACACTGTGCTAAGTGATATAAGCCAGTCAGAGAAAGACAAATACCATGTGACTTCACTCATATGTGGAATCTAATGAACAAACTGAACTAACAAGGAAAACAGGGACAGACTCATAGATGGAGAGCAGATGGGGGGAGGCGGGGTAGGGGGATTGTGCAAAAAAGTCAAAGGACTCATGGGCACGGACAACAGTGTGGTGATTGTGGAGTGGGGAGGGTATAAGGGGACTAAGTGGTAATGGGAAAAATATAATAAAAATTTCTTAAATAAAAGTATTTTTTTTAAATCAAGTGTTTCTTTAAAAAAAGAAAAGATCAAGTAAAAATGGAAGACTACGCATCTTAAAGGAGTCTGGGAGTCATGGTGCTGGAGTTGGAAGGCTTTCTACCTATCCATTTCTCTCGCTCCAAAGGTGGGAGTGTCTTTCTTCCCCTCCAAATCCATATCTAGCTTTGTATTTCCTGATACGTTACCATTTTTGTGTACGCAAGTGTCTGTACGTCTCTTTGACTTGAGTCTCAAAGAGCATGGATTAGGATATCCATTATTTTGCATTATTTGTATAAAAATACTTGGATGTATGTTTTATTACAATGATAATACATGAAAATTTCTTTGCTATAGTAGCAAAAAACTCAATAATTATTTTTTAGTGAGTAGTTTATAGTTATTGATAGTAATTCAAGTTTCTCATCAGCTATACTCTATTCTCTGATTACTTCACACACACCAAAAGAAAAGAAGAGCCTTTTAAAACACTTTTAAAGAATGAAAGCCAGGCACAGGCACCAAGTTTGCTTCTGAAGTGAGAGAGGAAGAAGACTATTTTTGGAAGGAGTACTATAGGTACTATATCTACTATATATTTGATAAAACCTTGATATTTACAATTCTCAGTTTTACATATTGAGAATTTGTTGTCATGCCACCATTTAAAGGAGACATTTTCTCTCTCCTGCATCGAAAAACAGATATGGTCAGGAGCAATGGTTTCCTACAACCAAACTGTCACAGTGAGTTTCTCATAGAACTTGGTGCTTCTAGAATTCTGTAGAATTCTTCGTCATCTAATTTTCTGAAGGAAACTATCAGAACCTCAAAACAGAGAACTAAAAATTTCATTTAGAAATCGTTTGCATTGTCTACCAATTATTTTTAACACTTTGTTGGAATCCAGTAGGCACGTAGGGCTAGAAAGGTCTCATTTTTCTCTTCTCATTAAGCTACATTAGCAAAAAAAAAAAAAAAAAAAAAAAAAAATCAACGTATTCCATCTTTTTATCTCCTGTAGGGTACCTCACCCAAACTCTATGCTTCTGTCTTTTCACAAAGGAAGTATTCCTACATAAAGGGAGACTACATGAGGCTTTAAATAAAATAGGGGAATGAATCACAATGTACCTCTCTCTGTTCCTTTTGGCTCAAGAAATTGCCAGTCTGCGTATTTGACTGATAGTCATCTATGAACCTTCTCAGGGTTATAACGCAGTCAAGGTAATACATCCTTGAAAGACAGTAGGGGACAAGGCAAGCACGAATTAGAGACAGAAAAGCCTGAAGAAGATACTCACTTCTGTACATCTCAGACGGAGTCCATCACAGCCTGGAATTCCATACTGTGCTTTTGAATTTACAAATGAGCAGGCTTTATTTAAGCAGTTAATAGAACATCTAAACAAGTAAGATGTAAAGGCAGAAGAAATCACTGCTTAGAGAGAAAGAACCCAGTTCTCTCTAAGTTTGTAGGAAAAGAAAGTACACTCTGGTTCCAGCAAGTCCAAGTTGTAGGTTCAATGGGCTAATTTGAAACAGATGAAAAATTGTGTTCTAATGCCAAGAATTACACGCTTAACACAGCTAGCAGTCTCATAAATACTGACCAATGGCACAAAACGTATAATGGGCAATACAGGAGAGTCAGCTTGGTGCCAATCTATCCCTACTATTGAAAAAAAATAACTCAAAATGTAATGTGACTGATCAGGTACTAAATATGAATGTCTTTCACACACTGCTCTGGCCCTGACATATTCCAGCTACTTTGTTTTTTTAAATTAATTTGAAAGAGAGAGAGACATGGATTTGCCGTTCCACTTATTTATGCATTCATTCATTGGTTAACTCTTGTATGTGCCCTGACCAGAGGTTGAACCTGCAACTTTGGTGCATCGGGACAATGCTCTAACCAACCAGGTCAGGGCCTATGCCAACCACTCTGACTGCCCTTGGGCACAGGCAAGAACATGAGTAAGAGAATAATCCATCATATCTACTGTCTGTGGTTCCTTCTAATTGCAAAACCCATAATAAATACCTGAACAACATAATTTGAGACATAATGAAGTCAAGTGCAAATAAGACATGAACTTGACCATTCCAAGTCCCAAACAATTTCAAACACAAGTTGACTTTCTATTTTTCACTTGACATGAGAACTAGCCACAGGACCAAACTTAGACAGCTCATATGCTCGGAAAAAATCTTATATTAAAGCTTCTTTTATAGAGAAATTCAAACATACACAAAAGTAGACGGAATAGTACAAATTAACCCTATACCACTCTCATGTTCTATCACTCAGTTTCAACAATTGTCAACGCATGACCAATTTTGTTTCTCTACGAGTATAGCCCTTCCTTGTGCTTTTCCTAGATAGCAAGTCATTTCATCTCTAAACATTTCAGTAAGTCCCTACAACTTCGACTGAACAGTGACAGAATTTGTAAGGTTTGGTGTTTTATTTTCACTGTTTTTTATTTTAAATACCTGTGTCAGTGAAAGAGAGAGAATTGGTGTTTATTGAAAGCAAGGAGAATATTTAGATTTTTCTGGTTTTTGTTCTTTTTTTTTTTCTTTTCTAGAATATCTGGGACCTAAATACAGATGTAAACAGGGCTGGCAAGATACAGTCATTCAGTTTAACAAACATTAACCGAGCACTAGGGATGGTGCTAGGTGCTGGAGATACAAAAATGAGTAAATCGAAGATCCTTTCTCTAAAATAGGTGAGACAGACACATAAACAGAACAATAACATAAATGTCAAATCAATCCACCAGGCAAATAGGCAGAATTGCAAATAGTAACATGTTCTAAAAATGGCATGTTTATCAACAGACCAAAGAATAGTCTCTAGATATTTTCCCATGGGATTGAGGAATGAATTTAAAAAAAAAAAAAAAAAAAAAGGTTTTGTTTATTTATTTTTAGAGAGAAGGGAAGGGAGGGAGGAAGAGAGAGAGAGAGAAACATCAATGTGTGGTTGCATCTCATGCGCCTCCAGCTGGGCACCAGGCCCGCAACCTGCCTGGGAATTGAACCGGCAACCCCTTTGGTTCACAGGCCAATGCTCAATCCACTGAGTCACACCAGCCAGGGCAGGAATGTATCTTTTTCATAATACTTATACATGTGAAGAACATAAATTATAATAAATTACCATATCACATAAAGCAATAAAGGTAGCCAGACGTAAATAAGCATTTGAAATAACTTTGTCCCTACTGAACAGTGGAAAAATATTACTCACCAGGTAGTTGCTTTTTCTTTCAAGCTCTGACAGCAAGTTATATGTAGCTATCCCTAGAGTTTGTTATATTAGATTATGATATTATGTTAATTATCATTATTTGTTCATGTAGTAGTCTTCCCTCCAGACCATGAGTCCTTGAGGATAGGGTCTGAATTTATTCATCCTGGGATTTAAAACCCATCCCTGCATCTACTAGAATGAAGGTTTATTGTGTGAATAAATGAATAAATTATTTATAGGTGACTTGTAATAAAATCTCAGGCACTATAAAGCGTCATAGAAAAGTTAAAATATCAATAAAGTCATAAAGGTTTTTGTTATTTAAGAATAGATTCTGGTCGCCCTTGCCTGGCATTTAAGGCCTTTCTAGCTACCTTGTCTCTAATCTACCTATTTAACCTCATCGCATCTGCTTGCTTCTCTTATGTCCTGGGAATGAATTATTTTCTCTTTCTCTCATTAGCTCTGTGCTTTCTCCTCTCTATGCTTTTACTCAATAATCTCTAAAGTTCTAGATTATGGAGCTCTTTCAGTGTAAGATATTTGAGCATACTTAACACGGTGCTAATACATTAGTACTATGTTAATCACAAAGCAATCATAAAAGAAAACGGATATTTTAAACACATGAAGTAAAATATATAGATGATTTAATCTTTTCTTTCTATATTCAATGTATTATTTCACATATACTTTCACTTTGAAAACTACTGATTTATAGCAAAAGAACAAATCTCATAGAGTCTCTGTGTGAAAATTAACTAAACCAAAATACGTAAAGCACTTAACAGTGCCGGTCATACAGGAAACACTGTAAATGTCAGTTAACTTCGCTAACATCACCATCATCAAGGCGGTTTCCTTCTACTGGAATAATAATGTCCCCACACCTGTCCTCTAGCCTCACTCTTATATGTCAAACCCCTGGAAGGCCAAATTCAAATGTCTTCTCTTCAAGAAATTATTTGAATGCATTTCTTAAGGAGTTAGTATTTCTCAGTGTAGAAGGTACCAAATCTTATAAAGCTTAGCAAGAAATCATGCCTAAGAAAACAAAGTAAAGCTGGAACAGCTGGAAAAAAATTAAGGATAGTTTTATGAAAAAAATGATACAAATAAAAGAATATGTGATTATTTACCCCAATAAAAATAAAAATACACAAAAAGGATATATAATGATAGTATCTTATCTGGCTCTATAGTAAACAATGTTTAGAAAGGCCGAATAATAGGAATATTACCTGGCGCTACAGTAAACAATGTTTAAATAGGGCAAATAATAGGAACACTGACAACTAACTTAACAAAAACTTGTAATATAACTATATGGGAAACATGGGGCATTATAACAGCCTCTGAATCCCCCACTTCTATTAACAAAAATCTAAATAATGGAGATTGATTTAAAAAAACTAAATATTTAGGCATGTCACTTTAAAACTTACAGACAAATACCAGAAGAAATAGCTAAGATATTTCAAAGTGACTGTCTGTTTGAAAGGCAGAACACATCCTGGCTGGTGTGGCTCAGTGGATTGAGTGCTGGCCTGTGAACAACGGAAAGGTTGCTAGTTCGGCCGATTAGGGGCCTGTGAGAGGCAATCGATTGATGTCTCTCTTTCACATAGATATTTCTCTCCCTCTCTTTCTCTCTCCTTTTCTCTAAGTAAATAAATAAACAAACAAACAAATAAATAAATGGAAAGGTGGAACCCTTTAGTACTATTTAATTTTTAAATTTGTAAATGTATTATATTGAACTTAATTTTGAAAATAAAGGCAATTTCCTTACATTTCAAAAGTGAGAGCCTTCCACGTAACCATGGCAAGTTGAGCATATGCAATTGACTCTACTCTCTCCAGTAACACAACAGAGAAAGGATTTAGAAAGGCACAGAAATCTCCCATAAAGAGGAGAAAAAAGATAAAGAAATAGAAAACAAGAAGATTAGTGCAAGAGTTCCAGGAACCAAATAAGATTCCAGAGAGAGACAATCACCAAAAAAGTAATTCAAAAAATTTTCCTACAATTGAAGAACATGAATTTTTAGATTCCCAAACAAAGTCCAACAAAACAATCAAAATATACCCAAACCAGAGCACATCAGAATGAAATTTAAGAACAATGGGGGAAAAGAGAAGATCTTGCAAGTCTCCAGGGAGATAAAAGTTTGTACAAAGAAATCAGCAGTGAGAACAGCCTCTGTTGTTCTTCTCAATGGTCATGGGAAAAGTTAAAAGGCAAGGAAGCAACACCTTCAAAATTCTAAAAGAAACAGAATTCTATATCCAGTCAGCATACACATGTAAAGATAAAAGCATTTAACAATGTGCAAAGGCTCAAAATATTTCCTCCAATCCACTCTTTCTCAGGAACCTATTAGAAGATGTATTCATACAAAACAAGAATGAAAAACAGGAAGGCATGGAATCCAGGAAATAGGAAATCCAAAGGTTCTGTTAATCCGATCATATTAAAACAGGTCCTGAGTAACTGGTTTTAAGAAGATCAAATTGATATGAAGGCAGTAATTTGATTTTTAAAATGTTAAAATATTTCATGTGCCTTTGCATTTACATAATTGTACTTTTACATCAATCTGAACATAAAGGAGGTTATAAGCAGTTTTAATTCTTACCTGTAATAAAGCAGCAAACAAGAACACTACTACGAAGATTACAGTTAGAGAAGTGTGACCACTTTTCATCAAATGAATCGTGTAGAGGAATATTAAATGTCCGGGAATCACTAAAAGCAGGAGGACTTGAGCAGACTTATTATTTACCCCTGCAATATAAAATGTAAAAGTTGTTTAAACAAAATTGTATTTTCGTTAATAATAAGTCACAGTTATTAAAATTTGAGGATTACTTTTTAGTTACTACACCACATAGCATCACATAAAATTCAATTGCTAAAACTAAATTACAACTTTTACAATCCATTTAATTCTTTGACATTTTGTCACGATATGTTATAAGTTAATTAAATAAAAGATGGTTGATAAAAATTTGCAATGAAGAACATTGGTCAGATTTTAATATCTATCATAAGAACAGAGGAAAGACAACAGAAAAAAAAAGTTCTTAAAAGTATTGAAATGTTTTAATCACAGATATCACAAGGAAGGGCATTTCTGATCTTCATTCAAAAAGTCAGTAATTTATTTTCATTAGAAAAAAATGACAAGAATTATGAGGTTTAAAATTGTTGTTTTAGTTTTGTGGTAATCACGTGCGTGGTTGACATAAATAATGCACTGTTCCTTATAACTGAGGTTACCACCCCTCATCCTGTTTGTCTGGGATTAAGGGCCTCATTTAGAAAGGCCAAAAAGATGAATACAGGAAAGATAGTACATCTGTCTAGTGATGTTTGCTTGTGTCCATGAGGTTTCTCTTTCCTGACTCATAAACAAGATACCTCAGAAAAAGAAACAAAAGAGAACAATTATACAAAGTTCCTCAGCAACTGAAGAACTGGTACAAATGAGTTTTGCTCATGAGAGTTAATGAACAAAATCTATTCTACTTAAAATCTATTTAGCGCTCAGAAATTAAAAGTTGTGCAACACTCACGAACAAAATATGTATTCATCAAATGTTGTCCGCCTATACTCAGAGAGAGGAATAGTTCCTGAAACAAAATGTATAAAAATCCACATACCTGGACCAAAAAATGTTCTAAATGGGTAGTGACAACCTTTGGGTTCCTCGGGCAGTTCTCCCGGAATGCTGTGTAAGTGGAGGTAGGTAGAAATCCTGCTAGCCTGGATGGCCACCAAATTACCACCAATACCTGAAACACAGGAAAACGAAGTAGGTATCCTCATATTTTAAACAACTTGTATAGATTCAACTAACTGTAAGCCTCTTTATGTCACATCCTGGGTCAATAAAACAAAAAAGTTCTTCTGAAATGCTGATTTATTTAAGTTGAGGTAGATATTCCAAAGGCACAAAAAATAATTGTTACGGGAGACTTTCATTATTTTTTGAATTCTGACTTACTGTCTGGTCTGAAAGCAGATCAAAATAAGTAATTTTTTAAAATTACTATCAATACCAAGATATAACTCTAGGTAACAATATGTATCATGTTTATCATCTTAATGAGAGGGAAAATAAGTTAGATTTATTCAAATAAACAAGGCCTGATACTTTTCTTCTCCAGTTACTAAAGAAATTTGTAAATAGACTAAAAAAAAAAAAAAAAAAACCTTCAAAAAGTCATCTTTTAAGCTAAATTATCCTCTCATATACTCTGAGAAGAATTGATGTCAAAAGGTAAAATTAATTCCAAGGGGTGGTAAACCCCACCTCCACGCCCTGCCCCCAAGGGTGAGATAAGACACCCAAACTCTCTCCTTGGACAGAACATGAGAGGGAGAGGCAGTAGTCATAAAAGCAAGTAGGAAAAAACAACGGAAGATTTCAAGTTCTTAAATGCTGAGCGTGGGCCAGCATACTTGGGAGTCCCAGACACAAGGGATGTCTCCATTCAATTGCCAGCTATTTCTCTAAGCCTCCATGGGGAGGGACTCGTGAGACCGATGAGATAGGGCAGCAGACTTGAGATGGCCAACCTTGGTGGCACACGGGCAAGAAATCACATCTATTTCTGAATCCCTCTGTCATATGAAGCAAAAGCTGCCTGGGGTGGGGAAGGAAACGTGCCTGCTACCTGATCCCAGAGAAAGATGGGTTACCATTGGGGGAAAAGTAGAAGCAAAGCTGTCTGCTGCTAAAGGAGTGGAAGAAAAATCTTGCTCGAGCCCAACCTGGCAAAGTTTGACAGTCAATAGTGGTAAGGGAAGGAGCATTGAGACAGCCTCACCTCTGAGGACCAAGCAGAGGGACTGCCTAAGATCGAAAATAGTGCAAGAGAATCCCAAATGCCAGCCCGTGCCTTGCACCAAGTAACAAGGATCAGCAGCCTACTGTGAGGGGAGGGGCAGAGCACAGATGGTTAAGCCTTCCATGCTGCAGGCATATCACAACCCGGGCTTCGCGCTAGGTACAAGGTAACAGGAGCTCATCAATGAAGAAGTTTGAAGTCAATGGTGCACTGAAGGTACCTATAATAACCACACACACACACACACACACACACACACACACACACATACACACACACCACAAAAACAAAACAAACAAAACCTAGCTCAACTACTGACTAGATTGACTCAATCCTCCATACTAATGACCTAACAGAAGAAAAAGTCTGCCTATTTCTAAGCATAAACTGTTGCTAAACACCCTACAGTGAACAGTAAGCTCCCCACTCAAGGAATTATCTGGCCCCAAATGTCAGTAGTGTCAACACTGAGAAACCTTGTGTTACAAATCAATGTATGCCTCCACTACCCGAAAACTGAGATAACATGCCTCTAAATAACTTGAGTAAAGAAGAAATCATAATAAAAAATAGAAAATATATGTAATTGAATGGAAATTAAATACTACATAAAAAACATGCGTGATGCAGCTAAAGCAGTCCTAAAAGGCACATTTATAGTTTTAAGGGCCCTGGCCAGGTAGCTCAGTTGGTTAGAGCATCATCCCAATCCAAGGTTGGCATCCCATAATAAATTTACTGATATGCACAACTTCCTCACCACTTCTCATTTAGTAAATAAAAAATTCATTAAATGCAAATGCTTAAGATAACATAAAATACAGCTTCATAAAAATGTTTAAAAAAATACATCCCAGGAAGTTTTGAAATTTTTTCTAAAGGAAAATATGTCTTTTAAAACGTGTTTGAAAGGGAAACAAAGCCACATTGACTAGGTTGAATGATTAAGGCACATAAATGCTTAGCTCTGTCATCTGCAGAGTTCATTCTGGCTGGATGACATGGGTCTGAAAACTGCCTCAGCCACTTACTGTGACTTCAGTGACATTTAACCTCTCGGAACTTCAGTTTTGTAATCTGTAAAATGACAATTGAATATCTAACTCCTAAGAGGTAGAATTGAATAAAATAAGGCATGCATGGAAGACACAACAGTTCCTGGACATAGTAAAGGCTCAAGAAATGATGGTGGTGATGAAGACCATGGGGATGATACAATTGTACAAATAATGTGATGCTAACATGGTGTTTTCTTTATTGTAAATCCTCACACTTAACTTGCTGGAGAATTCATTCATCAGAAAATGTGCAAGAACTGTGCTACTTTTCAGTTCATATATTGGGATGGCCAAAAAAGTCCATTTGGTTTTTTCCATAAAATAAAATACACATTTTTCATTTTCACCAGTAACTTTATTAATTTGGATGTTTTGAGTATTTCAGCTACCTCCTGCTAGTGGGTAGAGGCCAAGGGTGCTGCTAAACACCTTCCAATGCATAAGACAGCCCCACAGCAAAGAATTATTTGGCCAAAATGTCAATGGTACCAAGAAACTTTGCAAACCACTTTTGACACATTCACTCAGTCACAGCATCTTCTCTGTACAGTGTACAGATCTTTTTTTGTGTTTCCATTGCATTTTTACCTTTCTTGAAATAATAAAGCGTAATATGCCAAAAATATGGTATATTTTCTTCCATCTTCAGTATTAAAATGGCTGCACAAAAATTCGCCAATTTTTATAAGTTTTTTTAATCCACACTGACATAACAGCTGTCACAATTGTTTCGAATGAAGTTAAAGACAACTAAGGGCTGCTAGAGCCATCCTATAGAAAAAACTAAATGAACTTTTTGGCCAACCCAATATTATTGTTTTGTTTTCTTAATCAAGAAAGAGAATAAATCACTCAATGCCCATATTTTAATAATCATTCAATCTGCCTTCTGGACTCAATAAATTTCCCACTAGAAGTTAGTAATAACTATTTTGAAAAGCCTGGGTTTTCCAAGTCTGAGCTCGCTTTATAAACAATTGGAATAGAACTTTCAATAACTGGCATGCATTGGTAGTCATCTGATAAGAGTACATAAACAAGCCCAGTAACGTATACCTCTAACTGGAAGTAAATTAACATATCCTAGAAACTGAGATGTTGAGACTCTTTATACTATACAAGCACCTTCGCAAAGAGTTACTGGATAAACCAACAGAACAGCCTGTAATCATTCATGGATTTCTCTTCAGAGCCCCCAAAAGGAGAAGAATTGAATGTTAAGAATTATACATAATTATATGTAATACAGAACATTCAGATACATTTTTCAATGCTAGATATTTGCCATAGGAACCCATAAAGGGTGGTTTTCATTTCAGCTTCCTGTATTCTGGGGATTCTCTTGAGGGTAATGTTCAATTTGGTATTTTATTAGCTAAGGAATGCTTCAATGCAAATGCAGAAAGCGTGAGCTATTAAACCCCAGAATATCTACTCTATAACTGCTCTTGAATGGAATTTAAAGTAAAAGGTTACTAATGATTAGCTATAGTTCTCTTCTAAAAAACTACATTAGTAGAACTTTATAGAAATACTTTTAGCATTTCATTACCATGTCCAGATGAGCCCAAGTGATAATATACATAAACTCTTATAAATAATCAAGTTACCATTTTCCTCCCTGCATTCCCTGACCTGCTTCACTGAGTAAGTCCAGGAAACACAGACACACGGTTTAAAAGTGAATCAAACTAAAAATATATCAAACTAAAAATGAAATGAATCCAGGCTTTAAAGAGGTTGGCGTAGCCCTGGCTGGTGTGGCTCAATGGACTGTGCACTGGCCTGTAAACCAAAGAGTCACTGGTTCGATTCCCAGTCAGGGCACATGCCTGGGTTGCAGGCCGAGTCCCTGGTTGGGAGCATGCAAGAAACAACCACGCATTGACGTTTCTCTCCCTCTCTTTCTCCCTCCCTACCCTTCTCTCTAAAAATAAATAAAATAAAGAATTAAAAAAGAAAAAGAGTCTGGTATAATTTTTCTAGATAAGGTGAATAAAACTTTTAAAGTAAAAAATATAATGTGTGGGAACTTATTTTAGTTTTAACCTCCCATGGGGTTGAAACCCCATTACGATGTCATCATGATTGGTTATATTTTTAAACTATAGCAGATTATTCCCTTGGAATAGCTTTCTTTAATGTCAAAAATCCTTCCCTGTGATCATGATATACATATATTTCTACTAAGAGCTAGTCTATCCACAATACTCTTAAATCCCTTAAGTTCTGTAGACTAATTGCATTACTAAAGCTAGTTGAGAGCATGTAAAGATTGTCACATAAATTAATAACATAAGTAAAAACGGCTCTGTCGACATATAAATAGTGAGAGCCTTCAGTATCCACAAGACCTAATTTTTAAGTGCCTTATGTTAGAATAAGCTTAGTTGATAATATAAACTTAGATAGGATAAAAAAAAATTATCAGTAGGTTTATCTAAGAGCTGCTCTAAAATCCAACTTCATGTTTTGTTAACTTTAGAAATACATGTTTCCAGTAAATGTTTAGCACTCATATCATAGAGGATATTCCAAATTATTTCAAGAATTCTTTGGATACCCCCAAGGACCTGAAGTGAAAGTTCACTTTGTTGAAAAGTAAATCCTTATAATGAATGGCATGACAGATCTGGTATCCTCCATACATACCTGCACATTTTAACCACCTCAACACACCTCTGCATTTTCGCTGCTCCTCCTTTCATGACTCTTTATCAGAACTCGCATGCAGGAATTACCCTTTTAGTTTCAAGAAATGCAAACAGGTGGGGGGAGTGTGGTTTCCATTCTTTGATATTTTTCAGAAGAAATACCCATTACCCTCTCAGAGTGAACACCCTTTCATCTAAAAGAGGTCAGGCACTTTCACTTCCCAAGTCCCTAACTTATTACCCCTCACTGCTTTCTTCCAGTGCACTTGCAGACAACCCAAAAAATGACTGACAGTCTCCAAATTTTTCATCTCCCTTACCCTAGATTATGCATTCTTCTTCTTCTTCTTCTTCTTCTTTTTATTTTTTTTATTTTTAATCTTCACCTGAGGACATGTTTGATTGTAGAGAAAGGGGAATAGTGGAGAGGGAGAGGGAGAGAAGCATCGATGTCAGAGAGAAGCATCAGCTGCTGCATATTGTGTGGGCCCTGCTGGAGACTGAACCTGCAACCCAGGCATGTGCCCTGAACAAGAATCGAACCCACGACCTTTAGGTTCATGGGATGATGCTCCAACTAACTGAGCCACACCAGCCAGGGCTAGATCATGCATTCTTAATAGGGACAGAAATTGGTTTGGGGGGACAGAAATATAGTCTTATTCATCTTATGTATAAAGAACAGCTATATATACAGCACATAAATGGATAAATAGGATATGTGTGATATTAAAATTCCATGGGTAAGCACAATTTAGAAAAATAATGTTTAAAGAGGCTTTTTCAAGGTGTGATTATGAAAAAAAAGGTTGAGAAACACTGCCTTTGGTCAGAACCTCCCGACCAGTGTGCCTCGATAGGTTATGGATGTGCTGAGATACTGACCTTCTAAGCTCTGCAGGGGCAGGCTAGGTCTGAGGTTACAAGCGGCCTCCTTCTTCACCATCGTGTGCCCCAAAACTGTAATTTTCCATGTGTGCCATGACACGAAAAAGGTTGGGAAACACTGCCTTAGAGACATGTATCTGTCTGCTTTCTTAGGACAAATAAGGCTGTCACTGTAAGTAAGGCCCTTCATCTCGGTCTATCCCCTACCCCTACCCCTGTATTTCCACCTGGTTCTCTTGAGGACTCCTTTCCTTACTACATCAAACCAGGGGGTATCCCTTCCTTCCTAGGCTACTCGTGGTCCATCACTTCATGGGCCTTGCTGCCTCATTACTCACGATCGCACGCATTCAGTCTTCCTTTCTCTGTCACTCCTTGGCCCCTTGCCAATGAACATAGTTACCTCTCTCCTAACTTGGAGAAAATTCCTCATTTCGACTTCTAGGTGTTTTCTTAATTCCATTCTGTTCACAGCCAACCATTAACAAGAAACCTAAAAGGGCTACTTCCAAGATCTGTGTTGTTTTGTACTTAATATTTAATAGACATGAAAATATTTACAAAACATATATAAGCTATAAAGAATTCTACAAAACCCGTGTACCCACCACCCAGTTTAAAAAAAGAAACACTGCAAAGCTCTAGAACTGTTTCTTATGTCAGATGAAATAACAGAAATATTCATTAAATCCTTACTAATAATGGGTTGTAGTAACTGAAGTTAAACTTCTCCATGAAATGTTGGATAATACAGCTCTAACAATCAGGTGCTAGTGAATTCATCAACTAATATTCACGGAAGAGGATTTGAACAGGTGGAAGGGAAGCAGCAATCATCCCAGGCAGTGAAAATGAGAACTCTGAATGGCCACAGTATAAGAATCTGGTTAGAATGATAAAGGGAAAAGTTGTGCATGTGCAAGAGCATATAGAGGGCCTTGAGAGCTAGGCAGAAGGTTTCATAGGCAGGAGAAACCATGGTTAAGTTTATCATCTTAAGACATGTAATAAAAAAAAGTTTAAGGAAGACCAGTTGATAGTGACATTTAATTCGCAATGAACAGGGAGTGAGTCAGGAAGGCTAGTTTATTACTTGAATGAAGCCCGCAGTGAGACACGAGCGGAGTACACTGATGATGTATGCTTGTTATACTAAAAGTGAAGACGTAAATTATGTTAAAGGACAAAGCAATAAGACTGGGTCGTTGTCTACCGAGAGAGGAAGGAGGGCCAGGTTGAATCAGTTGGTTCCTCAACTGGAGGGGTGGGTGACAGGGAGAATGGTGCCACCAGGAAAACTGGAAGGGAGGATCTAAGGGGGGAATTTGTTCATGGTCATTCTAAAGCTATATAAACATTTAAATGTCGGGTAGAAATCTTAAACATAAAATTAGATTTTGGAGTACCTGCCTTCATATAACATATTTTATTATACATAAATATACAAAAGTAATTTCTATTAAATGTGTAGTATATCCTGTGGCGTGTTTTTCCCCCAGGTAGAATTACCTTTTAAGTTATATTGGCTTTGGCTATACTAAAATCCAATTAATGGGAGCTAGCCCCAAACCCAGTAGGATTGGATTAAAATTATCTTATTAAACAGAACCCATATAAAAATTCCTGTGAACTTAAGTATTATAATTCCCATTTTATAGATAAGAAAAAACATAAGGCAGATTTGAAAGGCTCAGCAGAGGAATAATTTTTTTTCTTCTTAATTTTTATTAAATTTATTGGGAGAGAATGATGGATTTTAATAGACTGAATTGACTCAAGTGATGCATAAACTGAGCTAACTCTAATTTATCTGTGAAAATTGACAGGAGCAGCAATAAAACAACACAAGATAGCAGATAAGCCCAAAGTATCCAGAACTGAAATATCATATTTTACCTTACTATCCTTAAAAATCAGGAACTCTTGACTCTCAAACTAATACATAATGATAAGATTAAGAAACAGTTCTTTTCAGAAATGTGTTCTGCATACCAAGAAAAGGGAATGTCATTTCCACTGAGAGAAGCAACCTGGGGTTGAAGAAAGAATGAATGGGATGTGTGGGTAACCCTCTTTAAATCTGAGACCTAAGAGTATATAAAGATTTGATATCATTATGAAATAGTCTATCCAATTCAGCGGTTCTCAACCCGTGGGTCGCAACCCCTTTGGGGGTCAAACGACCCTTTCAAGGGGGTCGCCTAAGACCATCGGAAAACACATATATGATTACATAGTTTTTGTGATTAATCGCTATGCTTTAATTATGTTCAAATGTAACAATGCAAATACAGCTTGCATATCAGATATTTACATTACGATTCATAACAGTAGCAAAATTACAGTTATGAAGTAGCAACAAAAATAATTTTATGGTTGGGTCACCACAACATGGGGAACTGTATTAAAGGGTCGCGGCCTTAGGAAGGTTGAGAACCACTGATCTAATTCTTACCATTAATAACTGGTGTGTAAACAACAATTCCAACCAAGTTTGGATCAGATACAGTTGTGTCCAGAATAAGGCCTCCAATGCTGAAAGATACAAGGTCATATAATTTAGGGAAGAGGAAAAGAAATGTACTAATTTGAAGCTGTTCTTTACAGATAAACACCCCTACTTTTAAAGATAAAATCTTTAGACACTGAAAGATAAAATTAAAAATACGCAAAGTAAAACTCAATGTCAATCACAAAATGTTGAAAATAAAACATGGCCTAAGCTGTAGCCCACATTTCAGGGCTCTCCTTCTGATCTCCAAGATATGTGATTGTAAAAAGGAAAAGCATATACTTTAAGTGCATTAAAATGTACTTAAGGACATATAAAATTATGAACAATGTCTAGCTCTAGGGGCTGAGGCTGAGAGAAAAATAATGGTCATTTTATATACTTCTGTACTTACTAAATTTTTTAAATCATGTGCATTATTGATCTTATAATTTAAAAATAACTTAAATGAGTATCTTTTCATGTTTGAAGTAAATAAGACAGTAAAGGGATAATTTGTATTGTGTTAAAACTAGATACAATTAGGGTATGTCTTAACACTGGTAAATTAAAATAATGAGTTACAGCCATAGAAAGAGCTAATCTTGAAAAGGGGGTTCTAGAAAAATAACATACAGATATATATATATAATGCCAGCCATACACTCTCAATGTCTCAATGGAGCGTGGAGACTTAAGTTTCCAAAACCATTACCAATTTGTTAACTTCAGTCTCTTGGTCTACGTACTATAAAACATTGCCAGTCCCAACATTCCATGGGACCTTGTTGCCTAAATCGTCTAAGGAAATGCAATTCCCATTACAGAAAAATGAACTATATGCTGTCACGGAATAGGGTTTATGGGCAAAATAGTAGATCAAAGATTCTTACCACTACTTGACAGTTAACATTAGGAAATTATTAAATCTTTTTATTTTAATTCTTTAGTCTAATAAATGAATAGCTTAATATGCCTAAACTGCAGAATCCTCATTAAAAGGTACACTATAAAATTCAAAAATAGTCAGCCTTAGAAACACATGAATATTTTAAGCCCAACTTTATAAAAATATATTATTTCATTTAAAAAAGTTATGTTTCAAAGAATAAATCTCCTTGCTAAAATGCATAGAGCGTGCTGTGCACATATAATGAACGCTTGCTAAAAAATATTTTAAAATATTTTGTTACCCAGGTAACTTACTATAGAAAAGTTAGAAAATACAAACAAAAAAATTAAAATCAACCATAGTCACATCATTTCAGAGTTATACTGTAAGCACGCTAGTAATAGCCTCCCAGACATGGTTAACCGTGCATATATTTAAAATATGAGAACTCCCATGTTCATGGAAGATTCCGTTCTAAAAAGTAAGAGACAGAATGAAAACATAAATAAAATAAAAACTCAAACTGTTAAAGCAATTTTCTTCATTTTTATTAAACTTTATTTTTAGCAGACAAATGGACATTATTTTAAAAGCGGAAGTACCCACCCTCCAGATCCTGCTCTCCGCTAGCAATTCTTTTCAGCTTCGTTACATGTTTCTTCTGGCATTTAATTCTGTATTTCTAAATAACATGCTTTCCCTGCTCTTTCTTGACTTGTAACTGTAAACATTTCTCTAATAACATCCACTGTGGCAGATGTGGATTCAGCCTCACCCTCCCCTCCTCACTTTAGTCCGACCTTCACAGTTCTCTTTCTCCCCCTATCCTGACAATCTGGTTATCAGTTTTGGTAAAATATTTAAGGATCTACTTTATTATGACAATGGGATCATAATTCAAAACACAGCGTATTAGATTTCCTCACGTGTCCTTTTTGCTTTGTCTTACATTTTTCTTAAAAAAATTTTTTAGCTACTTACTACTGATTCAGCCTCAAATCTGTGGCGGAATTAATGAAATGCGTCTGAACACAAACTTCTCGGGCAGGTAATCAATCCATTGCATTTTTTTTTTTCTTAGCGACCTTCCTTGTTAAGGCCTCTGCTCCCCTGATCTCCTGCTCACCTGGACAGCTGCCTGCTGGGCCGGAGCTCAGCTGCCAGCCCTCCGTCCCCTTCATCATCCCACATCCTGCCTTAGTCTACGGACTGGAACCAAGCTCCAGCGTTTCACAGGATCCCATTGCCTGGATCCTCCGGGAAAAAAGCAATCTGTATTACAGAAAAATGAACTATGTGCTCTCCTCATTCCTGTGCTGTCTTATTTTTTATTTCCTCATTTTGATAAAACTGCCTTCTATCAGCTTTTATACGAAAAGCTATATGGGAAGCAAATATTTTGAAATCCTGAATGTCTGAAAACGTCTTGGGTCTGTCCTTACGTTTAGTTGATACTGTGGCCATATTTTAGGTTCAAAATAATTTTCCTGCAGATTTTTGAAGGAATCACTTCTGGCATTGCTATTGGACATCATTCTGATTCCCAGCCCTTTATATTCTGGACGCTTTAGGGATTTATGATAACGTGTTTTGATTTTGGTCCATCCTACTCCAATTCATTGTGCTGGGTCCTCAGCAGGCCCTTTCAGTCTGGAAGTCCACGGTCTTCAGTCCCAGGGAGTTTTCTGGGGTCATTTCCTCTCCTTATTGTTTGCCCCCAGTTGTCTACCTCTTTGCCCTCTGCTCTGCATTCCAGGAGGGCTCCTCAACCCTATCTTCTCACTGTTCTATTGAATTTTTTGTTTCTGCTATTCGTATATTTTTAAATTCCAAAAGCTCTTCCTGTTTTTGTTTTAAATCCTCCTTATTAAAGCATTCTGTTCTTACAGAATTGTGGATGCCATAGCTTCTCTTATTTCTGTGATGACATCGAACATAGTTTTATGAAGTTTTTCAACTATCCCTGGACTTCTTTGCCTTTTTCTTCTTCTTTTTCTTTTTATTTCTTTTAGTCTCTGCCTTACATGTTAGACGCCTTAAACGAACGTCTGGCAATCCGTTACAGTCTTCCCCTCCTCAAGGGGCGCTGCAGAGCACACCTGGAGCTCTCTGTGCACCTGCGTGGGGCTCTCAGCAGGTGGGCCCCCACTGAACACTGGTCAGGTGGGAATGCAGCTCTTTCCCGAAAAGACCTGCCAAGGTCAGTATTTGCAGGTTTTTCTGGACTGCCGAAGACTTTCCCCAAAGACATTACCTAATATTTTGCCTGGGGGGATAAGCCTGACTGCCAGCAGTATAAACCTTACTTGTGCGGGTGTTTCTGAATTTAGAGCCTTTCTGATTTAGTCTCTCCAGAGTTAATTCCTGTCTTCTGCTAAGGTGGGAGAGGGCAGTCGCCTGGGTGGTCAAACCAGAGAAGGGCTTTTAGGGTCTAACTGCTTCTTACATACACTTTCACCCAACCTTCATCTCAGCCTTCAGAAGTGCTCCAGGCCTCTCTCGTCCCTCCACCTTCCTGGATTTCTGCGGCTCAGATGGTGAGCTTCCTGTGCGTGCTCCCTGCCCTGCAGGCGCTTGGGTTTTAGCTTTTCTCACGCTGTTAGCAACCATCCACCAGACTGCTATCCTGGGAATTTCTCAGCTGCTAACCTCTCTGCTCCCTTCCCTACGTGGCTTTATAGCTTTTTATTCCTTTACTGTCATTGTAGTAGTTGCAGGAAGGAAGATGAACACGTGTCAATCTGCCATGTTTCACAGGAAATCATACTCACTTCTAGCTTACTCTTTTCACCAAATGTATAATGAACACCTTTCCACATCAATACAAATCTGACAGTGTTATTTTTAACAGCTGACTGATAGTCCATTCTGTGACTATGCCACTTTTCATTGGATCGATACCTGGTTGCTAGGCCTCTAGAGGTGTTCTTTTTCTTTAATTAAAAATTCCACTGTGATTAGCATCCTGGTAACTAAATCTGTTGTATATATCTTTAATTATATCCTTAAGTCCTGTCAGAGTCCTGTCAGAGTGGAAGTAGTCAAATGGAATACCCCGTTCTGAGCCTTTCTGATACCTATCTGAGCAATTTACTATGAAAAACAAGTAATGTCTTTGTCAGGTTAAAACACACACACAAAACACACCCACAAAACACACCCACAAAGACAAACACCAGTAAATTTCACTCAACAATCTGATAAAGATTTGGTTGGCAGGACGTTTGAACCTGGTAGCCAAGTGAGGTTCTGTACATCTAATGATTTCTGTAATTCCTATCACTTACATCCATTATTACCTGGGATAATAAAGAACTGGCTACATAATATAATTGATCTGTGAAATAAAAATAGGCAATTGAATTGTTTTAATATATGCACAGATACATGCGTATGGACCGCAAACACACACACACACTTCAATACTAACCTACTTATAACCATGGCTGTTATGACAGGCTCCCATCCCGAGTAGAGAACTGTCCTCGTGGCTGGATGTTTGGCTGCTACTATAATCCAGATAGGAGTGAGAGCCAAGAAAAAGACACCAACTAATGGAGAAACGTAGTAATAAGTCTCTGAAATTAAAAAAGAGAGAGCATTTCAATTTCTGTTCTAACCATGTAGCAAATGTAAATATTAAACATTTACCAGAAGATATGTTATCAAACATATTCACATGCTACTTATTTTCTAAAATTTTCAAACAAATTGAAACTATAGATACAGTAAAAATATTAATGTGACTGTAAGCTAATACATTAATTCAACAAACATTTATTGAAAGAGCTATGCAGCCTAGATGGTGATAGCAGTAATAATAAGAACAACAACAGTAAAAAAGCTAACATTTATTTCACTCCTACTGGTTACCAAGTACTGAGCTAAATGCTTTATGTTCATCGACTCATTTAATTGTCCTCACAAGTATGAGATCGATATGGTCATTTCTATTTAATGAAGAAAGTGGGGCTTAGGAGTTTATAGGGTAGAAAACTGTAAAAGAGGAAGCTATCAGAGAAAGAGCCTGAGAACTGAAGAGCAAGCCGTAGTGTGAACTCCACAAGACTCCGTCGGCAGCCGTCCGTCTCGAGAGACGATGGTGTAGCTTCTTAAGAGTCTATCTGCACCGCCGAGAATGGCTGTGCAGTCCGACTCAGGAGTGACACGGCATCTGTCTCCTCCCGTGTTGAATCGACATCTTGTGATGACGCTGGAGTGTCCTCTCCAGTGAAGCTGAAGCTACAGAGCCTGGGCAGGGTGATATGGAGGGTCTGCTGCTGCCCATGCAGCAGACCCCCCCTCTCTTCACAGCTGAAGGACCCAAGGGAAAGACGGAGTCAATACAGCTTGGCTTCAGGTGCGCCGCAGGAGTTGCCGGTGTTGACCACACCGTCAAACCGCCTTAAGGACTCCGGCTCCGGATTTTCTGTCGGGGTTTACTCCCTTAGCCTTTCCCCTGAAGAGGTATGCCGCAAGGCAGCGGAGGTTTTTTGGAGTCAGAGTTTTCCTTCTCTGTCCACAAGACTAGGCCAACAATAATAGGGGATTTGTAAACTGAAAAATTCTCGGAGTCTAACAAAGAGCTAAAAGTCATTCAAGAGCTAAGCCCCTAGAGGGAAGAGTCTTTGAACACTGAGCACATTCTCAGCAGACCCAAGAAGGGCCATGCTTGAGTAGGAAAGCCAGCTCTCATGTTAGGTCTGGCTGTAGATCTGCCCCAATCAAACTAAGGATCAAGCCTCGTGAGGTTCAAGCAAATCCACAAATAACAGCCTACATGAACAAAGTCCAATTCTTTGTAAAGAAAACAAATCAAGCACTTAACAATATTACATTCACAATGTCAAGCATCCAACCAAAGATTATCCTTAAGAATTTTGGATATTTGGTAACATTTACAAACTTAAATATCCTGAGACGTTCTACTTATGTTAGATATTTAGCTTGTATCACAAAAGTAATCCAAGTACTGAAAATAATCTTTATAAAGCTAATAAATTCAATGTACAAATACAGTGAGTCTTAAGTTTTCATAAATATTCATATAATATATACAAATTTGGTAAGATTTCTATTTAAAAATCACAAGAATAAATAAGTCAATTACTTAATTATAAATTTAAAAATGGAATTAGAAGACTGACATGTTATTCCCTGGGGTAAGTAACAAGTATACAAAAAAATATGTACTGTTTCATTAGCATAAAGCCATCAGTACCATGAGTTGAATTCTCAAATATTTTTATGCTTAATTCTAAATTTCCCTAGGGCTAAAAATTGCCTACCTCTTCTTGAAACAATTACATCATTCCAGGACATTTTGGTAATATCATTTTAACTAATCAAGGTTTTATTATTATCAAAGATTTCAGCCAGGGCATTCTGGGTTCTTCCCAATGATCTAATACTTATTTTGTATAGTAGATATTTTATAACTTAAAGACAGTTGATCTCATAGTCCTTGTAGCCTTCAGCCTTAGATTTAAGTTAAATGTTACTAAATTTTTCTGACATCTTATAAAACTCTTCAACACTACTCTTATTTTTAATTGAAGTTTGTATTTCTTCGTCTTCCTAACATATTTACAGATCTTCTCACGTATGACTAGAGATGTTTTAACTAGATAAAAACTCAAATTTTTTCCTATCATGTGGAAACAATTACTACAGATATTAAATTAATAATCAAACAAACTTTATTTTCATGGCTTTATCTGATTTGCTATCACATCTTCAAAATAATTATACTAACAGAATTCATTTAACTATTTTCTGCTGCTTAAAGGGCTTAAACTAATACTACATACAGTATCATTTTCTCTATGATTTTTTTAAAATATGAAAAGACCTAGATTAAATGGGTCCTACTTCTTTTTAAACCACTGAACAAGGATAAATAACATCCCAATTAGGAAGCATTCTTACCTCCTAAAACAACTAAGGTTGCCAACAATCTCTTTATAGGATTAAACAGAAAACGAAAAGCATATTAAAATCCATTAAACACAAATGAAAAGAACTATTCTGCTAGGTCAGCTCATCTTAGTATTTCATTTTCAAGTTGAGAGAGGAGCACCCTGCCAGGTTTTGAAGTTATTCTCAACATTAAATCTCTGGAAGGACATCAGCAGTTGAAGAAAAAAAAGCAAACAAATAAACAAACAAACAAACAAAAAAAAACAATACCCACCATCTCAACCCCAGAATCAATGCCCTGAATTTTCAAAGAGAAAAAAAAATTTCTCAGGAATGAAAGTAAAAATAGTAAGTGTACAGTTCCCCCAAAACTTGAACAGAGTTTTTAAACGCTAAAAAAAAAAAAAAAAAGTGGGAAAACCATGATAAAAATAAAAGCGTCTAAAATGATTTACTGTAAATGTGTTCTCTTTCAATTTCCTAACGATCTAACATACCCATCCCCATGCAATTAGACCATATGTATAACTGTATAGGACTCTCCTTCCTTTTCCCTGAGTAACTTCTAATCCAACTCTGACAGCTAGGAAAAAATTACAAATATCAAAAAAGGGCAGTGCTAAAACATTCCTCTTTTTAGGATATTCTGCTATTTTATAGATGTCATAAAGTTGAAGAATTACTTTTAGAAAACCGCTAATGCATATAGAGATAACAGTATGGTGATTACCACAGGGAAAGGGGGGTGGCGGGAAACAGAAGACGGTAAAGGGGGGATAAATGGTGATGGAAGAAGACTTGAGAGGGTGGTGCACACACAATACAACATACAGCTAATGTATTATAGACCTGTACCCCTGAAACCTATATAATTTTATTAACCTAGGTCACCCCAATAAATTCAATTAATAAGAAGAAAATCACTAATGATACAATCAGCAAGAGAAAAGGGCCAATTAACAGCCAACCATTATCCAATTCTAGAGATTTCCCCACTTTGCCTTCTCCTGCCTCCTTAATCCACCACCAGTGGATTTCATGTGCCTTCCTTATGTTTTCTCCTTTGATTCGAATGCATAAAAGGAACTCAGAACTGCCACTCTCCAGAGCATTTTCTCAAACCTTTGAGGTTTTGCTTCTGGGTATGTCCTCAAAAACTTGGCTGAAATAAACTCCTATAAAACTTTTTTTAAAAGCCAACCATAAACTTCTGCATTAACATCAAAACCTAAAAGAATGTCTTCCTTCTAAATGAAATATTGAAATCATCCTAATCAAAATAACATTTTGGATTAATTTCCGGGCATATAAATGGGTACTGTGGTAGGCTGAATAATGGCCCTCAACGACATCCACATCCTAAGCCCCCAAATCTGTAAATGTTGTCTTATACAGCAAATCCTTTCAAAGTCAAGGGTTCTGAAATGGGGGAGGGGGGGAGAGGTTATCCTGAATTATTAGGATGAGCCCTGAATGTAATCACAGGTGGAGTAATAGGTGGGCAGTAGACGGAGGTTTGACTACAGAAGAGAAACCACTGTGCCCACAGAAGTCAGGACTGAGTAACGTGGCTACAAACCAAGGAATGCTGGCAGCCCCCAGAAGATGAAAGAGGTAAAGAATGGATTTCCCCCTGAAACCTCTGGAAGGAACCGGCCCTGCTGACACTTTGATTTTAACCCTGTATAACTCATTTGGGACTGCAGCCCCCAGAAACAAGATTTGTGATCATTGGTTACAGCAGCAATAGGAAACAAATACAGGCAGAGAAGTAAAACTTAGTGGAATTTTAAGCCTAATGAATGCCTGTGCACTTTAGTACTGATCCCATGATACAGGTCAACTACAGACAAGTCAGGATTAATACAGCCAAAGTGGTTCCAGTTGCTATGAATGCACTTAACTTTTTGATTCACTGCTTTCAGCTTTTCTTAGATTGTTGGTGGCATTTTACAACTGCTGTTATAAAATTTCATTAACAGCGCTTATTATTCCCACCCCAAATTCTTCTGAAATATGTAACTGCTATGTGTGATGCCTTTGTATGTTAGCTGTTTCTGTGTAAACAACAAAGCAACAGGATGTAAGTTGTAAGCAATTTTTAAAATGCCCTTTATAATAACCACCAGGATTTTCTAGGACTCACTCGAAACTAAGATGGTACAGCACTGAAAAACGCTGAAGAAGAGTGACATGCATGAGAAATTCAGATTCTGCTCACATCACCACATCAAGGCAGTGACATTCTAGAATGTTCTGTAAATAACAAGGGGCATCGCTGTTAGTGTCCCTAGGACTGAAGTAACCACCTGAGGCTGTGTGTTACTGTTCTTACAGCTTCAACTAGCCATCTTTTTAAGGTTAACCTTGAAGAGTGAGAAATCAATCAACATTTTGCTTCTCAGAACTTGCCCCCAAACTGATAATTTTCAAATCAATAAAGACCACATACACAGAAGGATTATATAGCCATGCAGTGATAAACAACCGAAAAAGAGTTTTTTAAATCTTAACATTATGGAAGCAAGAAGAAAAAAACAACAATAGTTGTGTACAGCTATTTCAGCTACTGACCCATCTTTAGATCTTTTTAACAGCTTTTAAAGATTATTACATGTTTAAAGTTTACTATATGAATAAATGCCTTTGTATTTTCTCTGTCATACCAAAGCATATGATAGTCCAGAACTCAGATGACTCTCTAACCTTTCTATTTCTTATTCTATTTGAAATGGATCTTTTCTAGTCACATGTTGCCATTTTAATTTTTCTATAATGATACCTAATCTCTACAAACTTTCTGCTAAGGCAAGATACCCTAACAACATTTCCCTAATACTAAGTCCTCATCAAAAGGACCATTTTTTGTTATAATCTTGTATGTTATTGGGTAGATAACATGACATAATCATTCAGAGGGATATCCATCTTCTATTTTCCATGCACCTACCACTTCCCGAATAACGTCTACTCACATTAATTGGGTTGCTTTCAAAAGGAATCAACCATTTGGTAAAGTGCAATTTACTTAGCATCCACTATGTGGCGCTACAAAAGTAAATAAAGCATCGGTCTATTCTCAAGAAACGTATACCCTCACAAAGTGCTACATTCACACGAAAAGCTATGATGACTGCCCAAATGTAAAGAATGTTTTAAGAGAAGTAACAATAAAATGCTACAGGAATCCAGAGGAGAAAAGGATCACCTAAGACTGGGGCACTCCATCAATTTAGCACCGAAAGATGCTGGTTCTATGTAGCTTTCATGGAGTGGAGGGGAATGATATAAGAAAAGAAAAGAGAAAAATTGTAGGCTTGTGTGAGAATCAGTAAATGGAGACGTTTGGCTGGAGGAAAGGGTACAAGGAAGGGAGGAGCAGGCCAGACCTTGAGAAGGTGCAATAAGCTTCTGCGGACTCTGTCCATTAAGCAATACACTTACTCAGGATGACTCCACAAAATAAAGTCAATAGAAGTAAACAAAGCTCTTGGGCTTATTTTGTTTTGTTTTAATAAGAACTGGAAAGGTGAGAAGGAGGGGAATCTATATTTACTTCAGATATCAGAGATCAGCAGACTTTATCAGGACTAAAAGAAAGGCAGAACATTGAACGGATGTTGAATGGGTCTTAGTACATGTATCAAAGCTAACAGGACATGAGGGGAGCTTTGCAAAGTCATTTCTGAATATCCAAAATTCTAAGTGAGACTTTTCTGGATGTCCAAGTCTTTGAGAGCCATATAAAAATGGCCTCTATTTATAACCAAAGCCCAGAGCTGCCACGAAGCCCTCTTTTTATCTCTAAAGACTGCAAAGTGTTGAACATAGCTCAAGAACTAAACTTTGTTCTACAAACTAGGCATCTCGGCCAGATAAATGTGGTCTTGGAATTTAAACGTGCCTGCTCCTAATCTTTGTATTCAGAATACCACTAATACAAAATTCGGCTTGCAAGTGCTGATCTTATGAGGCCCCCTAGTGCTCACAATGCAGATACTTCAGAAGTTCAAACACTGACACCTCAAACTTTATTAAATCAACTGTGGCATCGATCAGTAGCTATGATTCTAGTACCAACTCCACTCGTGCAATTCTCAGACACCAGCTGAATGCCCTATCATTCAGCTCTATTCTGACACTGTCTATGGGAAGAAAGCATCAGATGCCACAGGTTAAGAGCTCAGGCCTTCCTACGAGATCACCCCACCCCTCAACACGCGCGCACACACACACGCATGCGCACCCCTTCAGATGCCAATCCAAGTCCAGGCCATCACCTGTATTTCTGGCCGAATGGCTGTAAATCAGAGGTTCCCACAACCTCCTCCTTGGGTTTCATTAACCTGCTGGAGTGGCTCAGAGAACACAGAGAAACATTTTATGGACGAGATTACCCGTTTATTATAGAAGGATAAAATTCAGAAATAGCCAGATGGAAGAGGTGCATAGGGCACAGAGCTCCCATGTCCTCTCCAAGTACAAAACTCTCCCCAAATCTCCATGTGTTCACCACCCACAAAGCTCTCCCAACCCCACCCTTGTGGGGCTTTATGGAGGCCTCGCAACATAGGTGTGAGTGATTAAATTCCTGGCCATTGGTGAGCAACTGGACCTCCAGCGCTTCTGCCCTCCTCAAGCCCCAGGAGGTGGGACTGAAAGGGCCACCCCTCTACTCTGGGTTGGTTTCCCTGGCAACCAGCCCCTCTCTTAGGTGCTTTCCAAAAGTCACCTCATTAACATAAACCCAGGTATGATGAAAAGGGACTTGTTATGAATAACAGGACACCTGTTTTGCCTTTTGGCTCTGAAGCAACATTGGGGATTGAGGACAGGATATTATGACAAAATATTATGACAAAAGATGCTCCCATTGCACTTATTGTTCAGAAAATTTCAAGGGTTTTCGGAGACTGTGAGCCAGGAACCTTGAACGAAGACCAAATATGTATGAGAAATGCATATTGATCATCTGAATGACCAAATGTGTATCTCTTATAAAGCACATCACCACAGTAGCCCATTAAAAATATCTTTTTAGGGAAATAAATGATACAGATGAAAAGTAAAAGATCTCATTTTAATTAATTCACCTTGAATTATTTTGAGTCAACTTTCAGAAGACCTAAAAAATCTAAGCAATATTTAATAATAAAATTGTTTTTCAAAATTTATGGTCTCCGATAGTATCATCTCATTTCACTTTATTTCCTAGTACAGTTAAACTACTAGTGTATCATATATAACACTCAAGAACTGAAAGCTTTAGATAGCAACACATTATGATTAAGTCTTTTATAAGGAGAGTTTATCACTTGCATAATTTTAAATAATAAAATTTTAAAAGTTATGACATTATTTTCCTCTAAAGTTGATTTATCTTTCTATAACACTGTCATATTTATTATGATAACATTCTTCAATGATATTCTTTTTCTCTTAACCTTTTTATGACTGTGGCTGTAACTGAGGAGACACCCTGGTACTTAGTCAAGTAGCTGAGAGATGTGTTAAAATGACTGCATAGTAATTTAAGTACCCAGCGAAAAAGATATCTTCCTTATTTATGTACGTAAGGGAATCCATCCCCAAACCACCACCTTCCCTCCATCCCCATGCCCACTTCCATCCTCAATGTTCTTGGCCAGACCCACAGAATTTCTGTCCTCTTAGGAAGAAACGCTTCACCCTCTTCTACTCTCCCCTTCTTCCCTCTTCCCTCTTCCTGCAAGTGGGGGACACTCATCTAATGAGTAAGGCTGGAGAAAGGGGCACTGAGCATGGCTAATTCATCCCTTTCTCTCTGGGGATGCAGCCTAGTAACGACAGTCTCCCTTTCCCACCAGTTAGCAGCGTGTTCCCGTGGGGGCAAGAACGACGAGCTGTCTGGCTCTCTGCCAGGCGTGGGTGAACATGTTTCATTAACACAGTAGGAGAACAACATTTAGTCACAATCTCTAATACCAGCCATTAGATAACAGTTCAATCCCTGACATCAGCATCAACTTCTCAATTGTATAATAATTTAGAGGAAAAAAGTATGACCAGGTATCACCCAAGAATATAAGTTAGAGGAGATTATCCCTTTAATAACATAACTCTCATTTTCTGTGCTTTTGCTGACTAGGAGAGAAAGGTTGGGGATTATTCTGAATATACTTGAATTTATACCATTCCTTATACAATCCACAACAACAAAATCCAAGATCTATGGGAACGAGATCTCACATTGAGTCCACTGATCATTTATTGTCCTTACTTCAAGGGGAAACCTATAATCCTCTAAATGAGAAAAAAATTCCTTGAACATATGCACCAAATCTTATTGAACATTGTTTTTATACCCTTCATTAAAATGATTCAGGTAATTTCATGTACTAAATGAAGCCTCCCTTGATGTCGCCAAAAGCAGTAGATAATCCCTGCCTTTGTTAAGTTAAAGCCCTTTCTTTAGTTCAAAAACACATACCTGAGACTCTTCTTTAAACCAAACATACTTTAGATTTACTCTGAAGTGTACTATAAATCTGTATAGAATCCATGAAGATATATAACAATATATGAATAAATGCTTCTGGTTTGCCTTATAAACTATCTTTCTTTCCCTTGCATTACTGTGGATTTCTGTTTTAATTTTTCTAATATGGCACCTAAAAAAAAATAAATGAACCACAACCAACTTTTAGCACTAAATCAATTCTCACAAATCATATTCATTTACATCAGTGGTTCTCAACCTTCCTAGTGCCGCGATGCTTTAATACAGTTCCTCATGTTGTGTTGACCCCCAACCATAAAATCATTTTCGTTGCTACTTCATAACTGTAATTTTGCTACTGTTATGAATCATAATGTAAATATCTGATATGCAGGATGTATTTTCATTGTTACAAATTGAACATAATTAAAGCATAGTGATTAAGCACAAAAACAATATGTAATCATATATGTGTTTTCTGATGGTCTTATGTGACCCCTATGAAAGGGTCATTCGACCCCCAAAGGGGTCGCGACCTACAGGTTGAGAACCACTGATTTACATGGATAGCAGTCCGAGAGTATGACTCTGTGGTAAAACAATTCATTAGATTCTATAAATACTCTATCACTATCATCAGGAATCACAGATATAGGATGACTCCAACTTCACATAATATTCATGGTGATTTTTTTTCTTTTTGTTATTTGCCATGCTGGTTTCTGATTGGGGGGGAAATCAATAAGTTTCAAGCATCCCCAAAACCTTACATTCCGGAAGAGTAGTTCAATGCACGTATCAGAACACTAGGTGGACTGCTCCCTGGCTACACAGTTAGAGGAGAGGGCAGAAGTCACAGAACGTGACACACTGCATTCAACCTTCCTACCAATGGTGGAGAACATATGTAACCTGTATGATCCCCAGTTTTCTCATCTGAAATTATAGATGATAAATCTTATAGCATTTTAAACTCTAAGAAGAAAACAAATATGTGAGAAAAAAATATACGAGAACCATAATACATAGTAGGTATATAACAAATGGCAGTTATTGTCCTGACCAGTCTCAACCACAGTTCTAATACAGATGAAGGCCACCACAGATTCGTGGTAATGCTATAATAATATTTATTTCAAGAGACTGAAAAACACATTATTTTTAGTTTTAAGTCAACTTACCAAGACAGGAGTACAAACCCTGACTTATCCAAGCTAAAATGGCAAGTGTTATAAGGTCACCGAAACTAGCAGCAATGGGTGTAGCAACATTATCAGGGTTTATACCAGTCTTCTTTGAACCAACGATAACCCCAACCATTATTATTCCTAGAAGAAAGAAAGCTGATTACTTTTATGCTATGATTTTAGAGACAATCAATCCCCCTAAATACTGAAATATATAAGCTAACAGCATTTCAATTCCAATTAGACTGCTTAAGTAAGCTGACAAAAGCAAACAACACATTTGACAGTAGTGCTCTGGCAAAATGCCTTTCAACAAATTCCAAGTGGGGAATCATAGAAGATTTGAGAAGTTCAATGTTGCATTTAAGCACTTGAAAACCTATTGTAAAATAACATTTACGCTGAAGTTTCAAATTTAGTAACATGTTTTTCTTAGAAGTAATGTATCTGTGTATATCAAACCCAAAGATTTTAACACACAAATAAAGCATGAAAATATCAAAGAAAGGTAAGTCATATTTATATGCTTAGCAATTGGAAAGAATACCAAGAACAACAGATTTGTTTACATTGCAGTAGCCAGAAATGCTTGCTTCATTTTATTAGTTAAGAGTATTAAATATTAAGAGGACAGGAGTAATTAAATTTTGAACATGAGGCCAGAAGCTGTCTTTGTAAAAGATATTCCCGCAATCCAAAGTTTTGTCTAAGAACCTACAACTAAAAAATAGATCAGAATGTGGCTGTGCACTTACACTTTTAAATCCTTATTTTCTTCAATCATAGAAGTGGCAGAAAAATGATAAAGTTTACATCTACACCTAACTGCATAGATATCTCATGCCAACACACTCATTAAACAGATGATGAGGAGAGACAATTTAAGATTAGTTTACTTATGTGCTAGTCAAATACCAAATATCAATATGGAAGCCTAAATATAGTTATAAAGAACAGGACCTCACAGCACTTTTTTTTTTCTTTTTTAAAGATTATTTACTCATTTATTTTCAGAGAGAGAAGAGAGGGAGGAAGAGAGGGAGAGAAACATCAATGTGTGGTTGCCTCTCTCGTGCCCCCAACTGGGGACCTGGCCTGCAACCCAGGCACGTGCCCTGACTGGGAATTGAAGCAGCGACCCTTTGGTTTGCAGGCCGGTGCTCAATCCACTGAGCCACACCAGCCAGGGCTCTCACCGCATTTTTAGAGTAGAAATGGCTCTAAATAATTTTCTACTAGAAAACTAGTGTAGTTTATATTAAGGAATATTTTTAAATGATACCCTAACTGAAAATTTCTAAGGTAGTTAATTGAAAAAAAGAATCTTCTGGCTCTTTCAAATTCAATAACCAACAATCTGCTACATTAAGCTTATGATTATATTTGTATTGCCACAGAGATCCTTAAGAGTTTTCTTTGAAATCTGAAACTTTAAAAAATATCTACAGAGCCCTGACTGGTGGGGCTCAGTTGGTTCGGCATTGGGCCACAAAGGTTGCCAGTTTGATTCTCGGTTTGGTCACGTGTGGTTGGGGCGCCTGCAAGTGGCAACCAATTGATGTTTCTCTCACATCCACGTTTCTCTCCCTCTCTTTCTCCCTCCTCTCCCAGAAAGAAAAGAAAAGAAAAGAAAAGAAAAGAAAGAAGGAAGGAAGGAAGGAAGGAAGGAAGGAAGGAAGGAAGGAAGGAAGGAAGGAAGGAGAAGGAAAGAAAGAAAGAAAGAAAGAAAGAAAGAAAGAAGGAAGGAAAGAAAGAAAGAAATTTTTAAAGTTAAGAAAAAATTAAAAAGTTCCACAGAGAGACTGCCTTTGGAACTCAGAATTCTTAGAATCCTTGTTACAGAACTGACAAGCCCATACATCCCCTCAGTGTGAATTTCTGAAAGCAGTTTCCCAATGAAGTTAAGAGAAACAAATAAACACCTGAGCTATTTTCCTGATCTTGTTTGGGAACGGTACAGGGTACATAATGCCAGGAGACCATTCGGAAAGCCTGTTCTCCACTCAGGTTTACATATGATAAGTATAAATATATCCAAAATAAGATATTTTAAAAGTCTGTAGATAACTTTTGGATTTTTTTTTTTTTTAAATTACGGACTTGTATCATTTAAATAAAAACAAGCATAACCTTGGGAAATAAAAGCAAGAGACTGTGAGAGTAGACATTTGTACGATGTACTCACCCTGCAGAAGAGACGCGATGAAGGCAGTGGCCACACTGCTGGAGCACAGAAGTATGGAATGATCAAGGTAGTATTTTCCCTCTGGAATCCAGCCCAGTACAACTGCCGCCACAGCCGCTAGGAAACCAACTACTGTTGCTTGAACCTAAAAAAAAAATTTTTCATAAAATCCAACAGAATTATTCATTTTGAAAACACATTTTTAAAAATCTGCTTATATAAATATGCACACAAGAAGTCAGAAGAAAGTATTGCATAGGGTAACTGAGCTGCCTCACCTTTTAGAGAGGCTGCTATATATTTTAGTTTTAATATTCCCAAAGGCAGTGGGTTCTCAAATTGTGCTGATCTGGTGGCAATAGGTATGAAACAAGGTGCAGGCATCTGTTTTGTAACAAGGACCTCAAGTAACTTTGATGATGCAATCCACAGATCATCTGAGAAAATACCAACCCTTAAGGTTGAAAAGTATACAACCCACAAAATTGAAATCTGACGCTAGAGGCAGTGTTGGCAAGAGAATGAACTTGATAACCCAATGATCAGAATTTGACTCCCGGCTATAGCACTTAGTCCTGTGGCAAATGATTCAAATCCATTCATTCAATAAGTATTAACTTAGCATGTATTATGTATCAGGCACTATCCTTGGTGTTGGGCTTCAACAGTGGCACAATAGATTCATTCAGTCCCTGCTCTCACAGAGCTCTTGGTTGTGGGAGAGACAGACATTAAACCTTAAATATAATCACAATCATGATTAATGCTATAAAAACTTTAGCTCCTAATCTGAAAAATGACAATGACAACATTGATCTTAAAATGGTTATTTTGAGATGTAAATGAATTACATTAATATATAAAATGCTTTCCACAGTGGTGGCATAGAGCAACACTCAAAATAAACAAATAAACCAACATCTTAAAAAGTGACACTGACTGGGAACTCCTAGAATTGTATTAACAAAGCCCTGGCTGCTCTGGCTCAGTGGATTGAGCGTCAGCCTGTGAACCAAGTGTTGCTGGTTCGATTCCCAGTCAGGGCACATGACTAGGTTGCACGCAAGGTCCCCAGTTGGGGACGTGTGAGAGGTAACCACACATTGATGTTTCTCTCCCTCTCTTTCTCCTTTCCCCTCTCTCTAAAAACAGATAAATAAAATAAATAAATAAAAGACATTAAAAAATTTTTTAAAAAAAGAATTGTATTATCAGAACTGAAAGAAACGCTTAAGGAATCATCTAGTTTACTGATTCTTAACTGTCATTGTGTCACAGACTCCTTTGACAATCTGACAAAAATTTTACAGAGATTCAGTATTTTGAGTCGTATTTCTGGGCGCTCAAAGACTCTCTGAAGCTAACCCTGTCACACAGGAAACTGACAGCAGAGCCCGAAGGGCCAGAGCTGGCGAGTCCAGACAGTAGCCTGGATTCCGGCCCCACGACCTTCCGTCAGCTCCTGCTGATGTCATCCACGGAGTCAGAGCTCAGGGCCGAGCTGTCAGCATCGTTCTAGCTGTACCGGTTGTCAAAACTCTGCCAGCATTTCCACAGTGATGAGGAAATAATATAAAATGTAAAAGCAGTAAAATCAATTATGAATGTAAATTCTAGCACTGTGATTCCCAGGCTTTTCTTGGAAATACAATCCAGAGCTAGGAAGCCTACGGCAGACGTGCTGGCAAATATACATACGAGTATATACGGAAAGGGAAGCTCACAGCTGAGATGGGGACGTCCTGTTCTGTAACCCTGTAAAAGAAACGCCTCACCGTCCCCAAGGGAAGAGCTAAGTCTGGGTTCGAGGAGTAACCGGGGAGGTGAAGGGAGGCCATAGGCCTAAGCAGACTGACTGCAGTGCACAGCCCTCCTGGTGGCAGTGGGCACTTTGCCTTATTTGACAATTTACACACTGGTCAAGGCGGCCACCCTCTACCACTGTTAAGAGGTCATCTGCTTGGGATCACACTGAATAGTCAGGAAAGCACACACTCCCGCTCATGACAGCCTGTTCTGTCCTTCCCATCCTTTCCCACCTCTACCTCTGCAGCCAGTCAGTCAGAGAAGCCCTTTCTAGCCCTCCCTTGCCCTGCCCCATGTGCATCTCCCTCACAGGCTTCAGGAGTTAAAGCCTCCGAGAGCTCAACCACGCGCCCTGCTCCCCTTTCTCCCCTGTCCACAGGTAACGGGGCTCCAGCCAGCATCTGCCTCACTGGCTGGTGGCAACTGTGTCCTGATGGGCCTATGTGGGGCCCCCTGTTTCTCATACATCCTTGGGGGAGTAAGACAGACAGATGCAGACTTCAGGACACAGCATCTAGGATCCGTGAGTCCCCCAGCCACCTGTGGCTCCCATCCTGACCAACGGCGGCAGGGAGAGAGGATGATACGGGGCCGTCTCACACTAAGAGTGGAAGCAAAACTTAAAAGCTGCGATGGGAATTATTAGAATGACTTGATGAATACAACTCATACTACTTGGTAAGAGTTTAGGAGAGTTAAACAATAAAATTAAATTTAAAAATAGATTTGCAAAGTTGTATTTATAGATTTATAGTAGCCTATAGGTTGGTATATATAGTTTGATTATCATCCCTGCGCAGATTCCTACAGTTTCAAGCTGAAAAGGATCACAGACATCTCTAATGCAATACTGCTACTTAAAAAAAGAGGAAAATTAACATAAATCCAGAAAGGTTAGGTAAGTTAACAAAGGTTATATAACTGGTTAAAGTCAGAGCAGAGACTAAAGATTAGATACCAAATTTTCTTATCTCTAACCCTTTGATTTTAGTAGTATTTGCACAGATATTTTTTATAAAAGCTTATCTTCCAAAAACTCCTTTATTTCTTTGCCTTTGAAGTGCAGTATATGAAATTACTTTTCCGCAACCATGTCCTCAACATTATGTCCTAGATGACCTAACATTAAAATAATTAAGCATTCCTGGCCAGTGTGGCTCAGTTGTTTGGAGCGCTGTCCTGTAGACCAAAAGGTTGCAGGTTCAATTCCCAGCCAGGGCACATACCCAGGTGGTGGGTTCCATCCCTGGTTGGGGCACATAAAGAGGCAACCAATTCGTGTTTGTCTCACATTGATGTTTCTCTCTCTTCCTCTCCCTCTCTCCAAAAGCAACGAAAAAACGTCCTCAGGTGAGGATTTAAGGGGAAAGAAGGGTAAACATTTCCTAAGCTCACTCTTGCTGGAATTGCTGGAGTTACTAAGGCACTACATTCCTGTGCCTTAGAGATACGAGAAGGAGGTGGGAAAAGAAGACATAGTCACCTGAAATTAGAAAGAACTGTAGCTAATTTGTATGTAAATTCATGGTTTAGTGTATATATAATAGACAATTTAATGTGTTCATTTATATTAACATCAGTATTATTGACAAATTAAGGAAAACTCAGCTTAAACAAACACCTGACCATAATATATAAAAAAAAGAGCTAAGGATTCTCAGGAGCATTTGGGATCTTGCTCCCAGGCATATGTCCTCATTCTGGCTCAAATAAAGTCTTATAAAAAGTCAAATAAATAAATAAATAAATAGAAATAGAAAAAAAGCAAAGTTTAATTAAATAAAAGGATTTATATAAAACTTCAAAGTAGAAAAATAGTACCTAAGCAATTAAGTACTAAATATTTATTTGTACAAATATTAACTCAAATTGGGGCTCTATTACACACTTATGATAGAAAGTATTTTGTATATTAATCTATATTTTGTATATTATGTATTTTTCATATTTAGAAGAACATGATCAGTGTCTAGAGAAAGAAAACGTTCAAATCACAGATATTTATTTTTTCTATCCCTTTCTTACAGTACTAAATTATCATTTTGGGTCCCCTGAAACAACTAAATGGTAGACTTGACTAAAATTTATTCCATTCTTACAGGTAGCACCCAAAATCTGTAAACCCAAGATCTATAAACAAATATGTACATCACTTACTTGTTTCAAAGCCAAGTTGCCAATTATTAGATTCCACTTTTCAATGGGTGAGTCCATCTTCCCAATATTTACCTGTTAAGGGGGAAATTTTCATATATCACTGAATAATCTATATTCTCTCTCTTCTGTTTAAACAGCATGTGAAGTCTTAAAGCTAAAGATGATTCTTTAGTAAATCTGATGAACTCCTTTGGACTTGAAATATAACTAAATTCACTACCAGGCTTGCATCTCACATGTAGGTTGCCTGGGATGCTTAAGAATTTTCTTTCTGGCTTAATTACTAGGTCACAAGAACTAGTGGACTAGCTAGTACTAACCACCTGCCCACTGATATTACTTTACAGCACCATAAAGTGCATCCTAACATGTCAAATTTTGTGTATTTAGGCCCAATATCAATACTTAACTTTTGAGCTGCTCGCATCTAATCCCACATCATGAAACTACTGTAAGTTGAAGAATTAGAGCAAAAACTCAGATATAAACAAATCATTCATTTGTATATAATTTATATTTTAGTCATGACTAACAATGTTAACAAGAAAACATTCATTCACTCCAAAATGAATTTTGATCACATATCTCATTATTAAAAGTTTATACATCTTTCTGCTAAATGGAAAAATACACTCCAAAAAGTATTATTTTTCACATATTTAATTGTGCTGTAAGCCAACTCATACTTATTGACCACTTATGATTCAAAAAATGTATATTCAAATCTGACAAGTTTTCCAATGCAGTATTTTGGAAAACAATGAGCAGGTTTCAATTATTCATCATCTGCTTGGTCATGGAAGATAGGTGAATGGGTAAAATGGAAAATATATAATGATTATTATTTATGGGTAATTTTAACCATGGTCAAACTGGAGTTTAGCTCACTGTCTTCAGACTAGTAGGTTAAGTGCTATATCAACATTTCCTGTATCAATCTAAAGAACAGATTCTGTTTTCTAACCTTACTCTGGACTGTAGTATCAAAGTATCCAGCAAATGCAAATATTTCCCAGTGTTTTAGAATAATTATTCCTGCTGTCTTAATTTATATACTTCCTTCCTAAGCCTAGAAATCTGAATTATTGATGAAATTTGTGTTTGTAGCTCTACCAACTTGGATTTTTGCTCAAATGAGTAATAAAGTACAAACAATGTTTAAAGAGTGAAACTATTTCAGGTTTAGTGTGCAAGAAATAGGTATGAGACACTGGAAACTACCAGACATTGCTGAAAGAAACTGAAGAAGACACAAAGAAATGGAAAGATATTCCTTGTTTGTGGATTGGAAAAATTAACATTGTTAAAATGTACATATTTCCGATAGCAATATACAGATTCAATGCAATTCCTATCAAAATACTTCAACAGTTAATTTTTTAAAGGTGAGTAAGATAATATCATATAGCAGTAACTGCTTTTATAAAAATAACGAACAATTATATTCCCACCACCTGGCTTTGTAAAATATGAAAATTTCACCTGATTTAGCATATCAATATATCATATACATGTTTAAAATTATTGTCCACAGGTATTTGAGGCTCTATTTATAGTCCTTCAGTATTTTTTTCCTCTTGATTCTTCATATTGGATAACTTTTATCTATCTTCAAATTTACAAGATCTCTCCTCTGCTATCACCAATATGATACATTTGATTTTTTCTACAGTATCCATTATTCTTAAGATTTCCCATCTGTTCACTCATTAAGACATATATTTGCTTAATTATTTGAATATTTTTTCCTTTAGTTCTTTTAACATACTTATACTAGTTGTCTTGAAAGGTTTTCATAAATCCAACACTAGGGCCCATTTTGAGTCACTTTCCAATGAGCAAATAGGAATCACACTTTTCCTGAATACGAATCATACCTTTGTGTTTCTTTCCACACATAGTGATTTTCTGGTTGAAAACTAGACAGTATAATAATATGTACAATGACTGGAAATGTTATATTCTTCTGAGAATTATTGGCTTTTCCTTATAATGAGCTATTAATTTTCATAGACTCATTACTACAGATTCATGTATCTCTTTCAGTGTGCAGTAGCCCATAGCTCTGTTTGGTTCTTTCAGGTACTAACTACTGTTTTTAGCCTAGCCCTTTGGGGATCTCTTTTGCACCTGTGTAGTTTAACAGACAGCCAAAAACTTGGGTGGAATTTCTACTCAGATTCTGGGGCTCATCTTCTCTGCAGTTCTCTTGCTGCTGGGATTTCCCCCCAAATTTCCACATGCTTTGTCAGCTCCAAACTCTATTTATTTCATAATTCAAACCAATAAAACTTCAAGTTTATGCAACTAAAGCTATGCATAAGTCACAGAAGGCACTGAGTCAAAAAAGCAAAAACTCACAAATTTTAGCTAGTGTACTTATCTTTGAAGTATAGGCCCCTCTAACATTTCTGCCTACTTTATTTTTTTGACTCCCTTACTGCAAACTGGTAAGACTGTGTAGGGTTTTTGACACATAAGATCCAGGGATTGGGGAATTTCCTCAAACAAGAAAGGCCTAAACTTTGCAAGACCTACCTTTATTCTCCTCTCCTGCCAAAAAGCCTTTTGGATTGGGTTTTACCTAGGTGATCCACCAATTTTTCAAACATAATGCACATATAGATCACTGGGAAAAGATGACAGATGGAACACATTTATATACAATAATTAATTCTGAAAACCTTTAGTAAAATCACAGAACAGTTTTGTCTTAAGACAAAAGCTGAAGGTATACTGGACGCACATTCCAGCTGGATGCCAAATGGCCAGGTATTCAAATCAATATTCAGTGCCACCAAATGTGACCATTATATAATGAATTTTTGGGATACTAGAAAAATATGAAATTTAACTAAATTTTAAACATTGTATTACTATTTTATTATTAAGTTTTCTAGAAATAATTTTTTAAAATATAGACTGCTTCATGAATTTGCATGTCATTCTTGAACAGGGGCCATGCTAATCTTCTCTATATCATTCCAATTTTAGTATATGGGCTGCCCAAGCGAGCACCAGAGACAATTTTTAACATTGAGAGCTCCTAGATTGATCACCAGACTTCCTGTCTTTGATACTATGTAGACGCCCACTTTCACATGAAGTCATTAGAGAGTCAAGACGGTCCGCAGCTAGTTTTGCCAGTCTGCTGAGATTGGTGGTGTTACCAACTTCGTAGGCTTTCTTTCCTCTCAGGTAATATTTGACAAGGTGAAAGGCTTATCTCTTTAATTCCTAGGTTTGAAGATTTCATTGATAGTGATGATGCAATTTCACTGAAATAATTTCATAAACTAAAGCTGTGCACATTGGGTGATGACGATGCTTTCCAAATATTTTCAGATTAGTCTAAGATTGTTGCCCTGACTCGTATTTTTTATTTTAATATTTTTACACATACTTACTGCTTCACATGACCCCTTGAGAAGAATCTGTCTTTAAAATTTTGAATCTAAAAGCGTAACAATGGAGCAATGTAACTGGCTTCCAAGACACCAATTAGTAATACCCTCTGATGGCTTAATTAATTTTTGGCTGACATTCCATGGGCAGATGGCTCATTGAAGTGAACCCATCTACACGGTTTTACCCAGACGTACTTTAAGGTAAGAAAAAACTTACTGCAGTGGATAATCTAGATGCCAATGTCATTTCCAAGTTCCCTTTGAGACCAAGTAGTGCAGGAACTAAAATGAAAACTTCTGTTACTTTTTTGAACACCTCCCAGTGCTGTAAAGAAAAAAGAAAAAAAAAGAACTTTCTGACGCTTTTTAATTTGCAACTTGATCTCAGACTTCCCAGCCTCCAGAACCATGAGAATACATGTCTGTTATTTAAACCACCCACTGCTAGAGACGCTGCTAGGGATGTAAGGGTTAAAATACCAAAACTTACCAAAAGTAACACAAAAAGAAATAGATAATTTGATAAGCCCTGTGACTTTTAAAGAAGCTCAAGCTGTGATTTAAAAATATCCCCACAAAGAAAACTGCAGGCGAAGTTTCCTTCATCAGGAAATGATACCAGGTACTTAAGGAAGAAATAATGAGTTACATAAAACTTAAAAAAGAACAGGAGGAAAAAAGAGAACATTTTCAAATTCATTTATGAAACCAGTACGACCTTAATATGAAATCTGCCAATGACATTATGAGAACAATTATACACTAATCTTCTACATAGATATAAATGCAAAAAATTCTAAACAAAATATTAACAATCAGAATTTTATAAAAAGAACAATCAATCATGACCAGACCAGGTTCATATTTATCCCAGAAATATAAGGATGGTTTAATCAACATAATTCAACACCGTAACAAATAAAAAAGAAAAATCATATAATCTTATTGATAAATACAGGAAAAAGTATTTGATAAAATTCAATATCCAGTCATGATTTTAAGAAACCCTAGCAAATTAAAAAATGAAGCTTCCTTAATCTGATAAAGAATATTACAAAACTCAGCAGCCAACACCACACTTTATGATGGACTATGGAAAGCTCATTCTCTGAGATCTGGAATAAGACAAGGTTGCCTGCTCTTACCACTTCTATTTTATGGTATAATACTTTTGGAAGTCCTAGTCAGTACAGAATGGCAAGAAAAAGAATTAGAATGTATAAGATTTAGAAAGAAATAAAACCATTATTACTCATATATAATATGATTATGATGAAGGAATTCCAAAAGAATTTGCAGATAAATTATTAAACTTAATAAGTGATTTTAGCAACTTGCTGGATATAAGGTCAACACACACATTATATACATAATAAATTTTACAAAATCATAAAAGGGGCTTTTTCCAATTACATATGTGCTGTTCTCTCAAATAGGACAATATCAAGAAATAAACATAACACCAAAGGAATGTATCTAATGAGCTATGTAAATATTCTGCCTAACAACTTACACTGTAACAGATTATTCCTATAGATGTTACCATTCCATAGCGGAATGTTTAGTGCTTCTTCAGAATAATTAATATGTCAAAAAAAAAAATTCTACCAAATTTGCTTCCTAATTTCAGCAACTGTGATACTATTGTAGTAACTTGAAAAATTATATTTCAAGTGAAGAGGCAGGTTTGGATCCTCTTTAATATAGTTTATTCAAAAATTCAATATACTTTTTTTTTAATTTAATTTTTATTTATTTTTAGAGAGAGGGGAAGGGAGGGAAAAAGAGAAGAAGAAAAATATCCATCAGTTGCCTCTCACACGCCCCCAAAATGGGGACCTGGCCCACAACCCAGGCATGTGCCCTGACTGGGAATGGAACCAGTGACCTTTTGATTCATAGGCTGGCGCTCCATCCACTGCATCACACCAGCCAGGGCTCAGTATACTTCTTAACACAGTTCTCATCATATCCTTTCTCCATCAGATGGTGAAAAAATTAAGTTTCTACTTATATATGTTTTCCATTTAGACAAAAATGTTAAGAGTCACAAATGACCTGACATTTCTTTTAGAAAGCAAATAATGAAAGACAAGAGCACATTACAGGATAATCTCAGAGCCAATCTTTCTCTGACCGATGAATAAAAACTAATAGTAACAGAATGCCACATTTTAACAATTTACTACTTTAGAAAAATAATTATATAATAGGTAATTTTGTAACTATACTACATTAAGAATTATAAGTCAATAAGTAGCATATACAAGGTCTGTCCAGAAAAAATCCAGCCATTGTTAAATAATGAGAATGGTTTGAGCAACATCGATGTAACCTGGCAGCCAAGGAGAGTGGACTGGAATGCACATGCGTGAACAATGATGACTTCACTGTACTAGTCAGTGGGGTCAGTAGACATTACTGAGTGAGCATGTGTACTGTGTGGCTGTCGTATTCAAAATGACTGAGTAGAGCAACTTATCTGCATCAGATGTTGCATTAAGCTTGAACATTCCTCCACAAAAACTATTCAGATGATTCAGAAGACCGCAGCTATGGGCAACTGGTGACTGGTAGCTTCATCATGACCACATGCTGGTTCATACATCACATCTCCTGCAGTTTTTCGGGAAAACATCAAATCACCTAGGTGATTCAGCCCCCCTGTAGCCCAGATTTGGCACCCGTGACTTCTGCCTTTTCTCAAAACCAAAATCACCTTTGAAAGGAAGGAGATTTCAGACCATCGATGAGATTCAGGAAAATACGATAGAGCAACTAATGGCAATTGGGAGAGCTGTGTGAGGTCCCAAGGTGCCTACTTTGAAGGGGCCTGAGGCATCATTGTCCTTTGAACAATGTTTCTTGTATCTTCTTCAATAAATGTTTCTATTTTTCATAGTACATGGCTGGATAGCCTTCTCGACAGACCTCGTATATTTTAAAAATGGATAAAAGACACAAAAAAGTAATTCTTATATATTAACAGAAAAAATAAGAAGAGCCAATGAAAAGATGCTAAATGATAATGTAAGAATGTTAATTAAAATGTGATAACATTTTCCTACCAATTGGCAAAAATGAAAAAGAACAAGAATATCCAAGGTTGATAAAGGCAGGGAAAAATAGAAGTTCTTATTGGTACAAACTTTTTGAAAGGCACCTGAATAGAACCTATAAAATTTTAAACACATACACCTACCCTAAGGCACAGCAATTTTTAAAAAACTTATTTTATGCAAATATTAATATAAGAATATAAAGATATATTTATAAGGGTATTTATTATAGCATCAGCATGGGGAAAAGAATAAGTAAATTTTAGTAAATACATACAATGAAATATCAAGCACTTATTTTTAAATGAAGAATATCTTTGCTACTAATTTGGAAAGATGTCCAAGATGTATTATTAAGCAATGCAAGTAAGTTGCAGGAAAATATATATAGCATTTCATTTTTATTTTTGAAAAAAAAACTCTGCACAAATGTATATACGTATGCATAGAAAAAGTCTGCAATCATATAAGCTAACTCATAACGATGGTAACCTCTGGAGGTAGTTTGGTTTGGATATGAGGAATAGGGACAGCTTTTTATCTTTTATTTAACACTCTATATTGTTTGAACCCACTTTTGGGTAACTTTATTATTGCGATACTTCATGAAGACTTACTTTATGGTCCGAATGGGACTATTCTCTTAGAACTGCTAAAGGAAAACAAATAAAAAAGAACTTACAAAAAGCAAATTCTTCACCAGAGTCAACATCAATTCATTTTACTAAGAGATAACGTGAATCTAAAGTAAATGTTTGAGATGAGTAACCTACACAAAGCACTTTAAACAACAAAGACAATGACGTTGAAGGTGAAGACCTACCTGGACTATATCCAAAACCATGCCAGCGGAAACTGTTCCAAAACCAGCTAGCAAAAACGGCACAAGTATCTGCAGCGCCATGATGCCACTGGACTCCTTTGGTAATTTTTGGTTTGCTTCCACAATGACGTCTTCGTCACCATCACTGGCTATATCCTCGGCTTGTAACATGGCAGTGGTTTCTGAAGTCTCTTCTCCGTCACAGTAATTGTAGTTGGCATAGTCGTCATACTTTTGGCTACAGCTTGAGGGTGCGTGCCCGTTACTGCCATGGAAGGACTGCTCGGAGAAACTGTGATACTCCACGCACTGCTCAGAGCGAGCACCAAAAGTCTGTGCTGCAGGTGATAATCCATCCTGCCAAATGCCGTTTGCTTTCTTGTGCCTGTCTTCCTGGTTTTTCTGGTAAATTACTGGAACCATACTCAACAGTAAGTTTAAAAACTTATCAGATTGAACTGTATTTAAGCTTGAAGTCCAGTCTACAAAACCTCCTCCACTACTTGGACCACCACTTGTTTTGTTAGTAACAGATCTTCCTTTACTATTAGTCATATTGTCATCGCAAAAGACCCTGTACTCCTTAGATGTCAAGCTTCATGGACCACAGCAGATGACTCGGCATCACACGAATGCTGGTTCAAATTAAGATGCTGAATTCATTTTGTAGAAAATACTATTTCCACTAATAGAAGATGCTAAAAGTTCTACACAGAGATTGGATCTAGAAAAGAAAAAATAATTTTAAATATCAAATAAACTATCTCAATACTAAAGATTTTCGCAGTTAAAGATATAAAACACGTATGTTTTTAAACCAACCCCGAGGTACTGACACTACCCTTCATGGACTTAACACGTAACTAACTGCTTGTGCCCTACAACTGCTCTGCACGCAGAAATACAGTACAGAGTGATATTTTGTGCTCGGTCTCTGTTACGTTTTTCTTGCCTTTGCGTGTTTTATGTAATTAATACCTATGTAAAGCCTTCAATTGCCCCAGAAGTTCAACAGTAGACAAATTTATTAAAGTGACAGCCTCCATTACTACGGAGAGGTCTCAGAATCAAACAGCTGCAACTGTTTACATGTCAGTCCATAATAAAAGGTAAAGCGTATGATATTATATTTTAAGCACATTAAATAATAAACCATGTTACTTTATTTATACATTAATATATATTTTGTTATTAAATATGACAAGGCAATGATAATGTCTGCCATAAAACACTTGTTAAATATGTAGAATACTGTACAGTGCATTTATTTCACATAACTTAGACTGAAGTCCTATTTGTAGCTGCAACATACAAAAAATTCATTATAATTAATTTAGGAATGTAATCCCTCTATTATCCAGGAAAAGGAATTACAAATATTCACTTAATCCTCTACTTTGCAAGCCAACGAAAAGAAAATTTGTAATGCACTTATTACTTAATATCCTTCTCAAAGTGTGCTCTGACCCACAATTCCAGAGTAGGCCCCTGGCCAGTGACCGGATTCTCTCTAAAGGCTTGGAACTAAGAGACACAGACACATACATACTCTAGTTAGTTTGAGAGTGATGGGCACTGAGCTGCAAGGTCATGCCCGTCTGCCCAGGGAGAGAGCCTATTTGAACAGCTGCTGCCACAGCTGCAAGTGCTTTCAAAGCTGTCTGTCACAATGGTTCTAAAGGCCTCCGGTGTTTCTTAGGAAACTGGCAATGAGTGGATAAGGGACAGATGGCCCCATTGCCTACTGCCCACCCACCAAGCCAGGCTAAGAATTGTTGCTGCCAGTACTGCTGCTTTCAGTGAAAATTATTATATTCTTCAATATTTGTTTCCAATGCCTTAGAATATCCTTAAATAGGAAGATAAATACCAAAGAATGGCAGAGGAGAAGAAAAGGGGCTATGGAGGGAAAGGTGGGTGCTGAGGTGTGGCTCATCTATGTCATCATTCACTCATTGTCCTTCTTTCCCTCTTGTAGTTATGGAGGGGTCTGGATACCCTGACTGGGGCACAATCTTAAAACACAGATTCTAGGATCCCATACCTACTGACTCAGAATACCTACATCTGAGGCCTTTCAGTCTTTTCTTTTGAGCTCCCTGAGTGATGTCCACAGACACTTCCTGTGGACTTGCACTGAGAATCCAATGAGTAGAGTCGTTACCAGTTTTGGCCACCTGCAGAGTAAGTCAGTGCTCAAAGAAAATCGGAGTGAAAACAACGCCCAAGGTGAAGCAGAGAAGAGACTAAGCAGTCCCAGACAGATAAAGAAGGCTAGAAGAGCTGTCTGAAAACCTTCCATGTAACGAGAGGCTCAGCTGCATGTCTGGAACTTGGGAGATTCCCAGCAGTCTGAAATGAGTCAGACTGAGTTTCTTTTTCTTCAACCCACACACCTACTTTTAAATAGTGAGCACTTCACTGCCTCAAAGATATCATTAATCAAACAAAATATAAAACAAACCTCAAAGAGACTGAGCTTTCAGACGATTCTATTCTACTGAAGGGCAAGTAATGGCGTTATAGGTAGTTTCCTCTTCTTGAAGCAGAATTACCAGGTTGAGCAAAATGGAAATGCAGAGAAATGTAAATAAACCAGAAAAAAAGGATGATAGTGTGTGTATCACCATTCAATCACCCTGAAAATTCAGAAAGCTCAAAATGCATTCTCAGGAAACTTGATCAACAGAAAAATGAAAGGTAGGGAAGGAAAGAAAAGGAGAAATTTCCCAAGATATGGCACTTCTCTTAAAACATATGCAGGAGCCCTTGCTGCTGTGGCTCAGTGGATTGAGCGTCGGCCTGCGAGCCAAGTGTCGCTGGTTCGATTCCCAGTCAGGGCACATGACTAGGTTGCACATCAGGTCCCCAGTTGGGGGCACGAGTGAGAGGCAACTACACAGTGATGTTTCTCTCCCTCTCTTTCTCCTTTCCCCTCTCTCTAAAAGTAAATAAACAAACAAACAAATAAATAAATAATAATTAAAAAAAAAAACCATACGCAGGATGTGACGAAACAGTCTCCACTGAGTTGGCCAGCAGGATCCAGATGCAGAGACACGTCTAGGTCTTACTTTTGCTGCTAGTATTCTTACTTCAGTACAAGCTATTCAGAAGGCTAGGTGGAGAGACAGATACTCCATCAGGGCCGCTGTGCACAGAGACCGAACAGAGCCTTTGTGTGAACTTAAAAAGGGAGTGCGTCCCCATCCCCCCAGCCAAGCACCTTCCTGTACCGCAGAACATGCATAACCTTACACAGCAGACTGCGCAGTTGGGTGAAATATTAAACCATGCTTAAAGAACATAGAACACAAATGTGGACATGTATTTTTGTTGTTTGCTCAGCCTCTTCTCCATTTTATTTTTTTAGTTAATGGTATCTCTATTTCCTATGTGAAAGCATCCTTCTCCTATTCCCTGAGGCGCTAGTAGGTCTGTCAGTCAGTCCCCTACCCTCCAGACCACATGACGACAGGTGGCTTGAGGAGGATCTGCGTCCTTCCCTGGAATTCATATATTTGTTGGCCTACTATTTGCTGAGTGCCTGCTAGGTAACACAGTTAAGAAAACAGGCACCATTCCTGCTTCTTATGGGGAGGGAAAACAATCAGGGGAGCAATTAAATGAGATAAGTTGTGATAAAGGCTATGAAGGAAAGAGTTAAAGGAATAAATAACTTACAGGGCTAAGAGTGGAAGGCCCCTGAGAGAGTTTTCTCACTTCCCTTCGGAATGACATAATTCTGAAGCCATCACTAAGTCTTCCCCCTCCAAAGGTTCCCTCTACCACCACCACCATCACTACGACTGGGAGGAAAGCCCATCTCCATTAGAAGAAAATCCACAGAAAGAAAACCAGAACTAGGCCATGATGAGAGGATCCTGACAACATTATTAGAACCGCTATTTAATTTATTGAAAACCCATTCCACCCCTGGTCTCCCCAATTACACAGGCCAATAAAACTCCTTCATTGATTAAGCTAGTCTGAGCAGTGTTTCTGTGCTAACAGCTTTGTGTTTTGTTTTTTTTTTAAACAATGCACTTTGATAGAAGTTTTCTTCTATAGTGATATATGTCAGTTATGTCTCAATACACGAGAAAAAAATTTAATGTATACACATATAATCTAAGAAGATTTTTTAATCTTTCTCTAAAAATTAAGTTTACATTTTAACACTCCGCCCCACCCCACCCCCACCGCAAAAAGAAAAAAATTCTAGCAAGGACAAAATCTCAGACGAAAAGATACCCTTTCCACTGAGCACAAATTTACAAAAAACCTCATGTTCCCATGAAAACTCTGTCATGGGCCAGCACTGGTCTACAGAGTTGTGTCAGGGAATCACGGACTTAAATGAAAAGAAACTAACACCACACTTATGAATTCAATTTAATTACAGACACAAAAAACATTACTACTAAAATTCCTTATTTTTAAAAGTCAAGAAAAGGAAGTGTATGATGTGTGTTGACTTACTAAAGCAGTATCTTGGAGAAAATGTGCCCACTGTGCTGGTGTGGGCATTCTGCCACACTGCAAAGGTTAGGTAATAAGACTTAAAAAATCCAGCTGAGCTGTGAGTCAGCAGGCTAAAATCATGCCGGATTTAATACTTTGCTGTATCCCCATAACAATAAAAAGGTTTTTGTGTAATCTATGAGCAGTAATTACCACATTTAGTGAGAAAAATATCTCAAAACTTGTTGATGAGGTGTATATTTTACATTTGTATGAATAAACATAAAACTATCACACACAAATATACACACACAAAATAACCTATAAGTCTAATTATGGTTATTACATATTCTTACTTTTTCCATTCTGCAAGTGTGCATCCTGCTCTTTTCTTTCTTTTTTTAAAGATCTTACTTATTTACTTTTAGAGAGGGGAAAGGAGGGAGAAAGAGAAGGAAAGAAACATCAGTCACTTGCCTGGGCACCAGGCCCAAAACCCAGGCATGTGCTCTGACTGAGAATCAAACCAGTGACCTTTTGATTCACAGGCCAGTGCTCAATCCACTGAGCCACAGCACCCAGGACATCTTTCATTCTTTTTAAAGACATGTTCTATGTTTCTGTTTGTTACTAAAATGTAGATAGTTCCCAAATAGGATGTATTATGTGCTCAGTTAAATTAGCTTTCAGAGAGATAATGCCGAAAAAAACTAGGCCTTAACTGATATTATGCAAATTATTTCCTTGTTTTATAAAACAGAGAATTGGTACATTTTTTTAAATAATACTCAGTAAGTACTTAACTGTTTAATTGTATAACAGGTTCATAAAGAAGAACCAGCAACCTTTTGGTTCACAGGCCGGTGCTCAATTCACTGAGCCACACCAGCCAGGGCTGAAATACAGTTAGCTTCTTTAAAACAAAAACAAAAACAAAAACAAAACAAAACAAAAACATCACTTCTTTGGCTTAACCTGGAAACTGTCTACTTAAACTGAATTCAAGCACTTACATACACATAAGTTTCATTTAGTTAATGGGTAGTGATATAAAACTTTCTGAACAAGTTAGGAAAATGGGAGAAACATAAAAGAGCAATTAACTGCCATTTCAGTGAGTCTCGGTTGCTATAAAACTGGTGGTCTTGATGATTTCTAACAAACACAAACGCTTGAGAAGTTATGGACATGATTCACTTACTGACATCCAAAAGCTAGCTGTCTCATAAAACACTCACTCATTCCTATGACTACTGCCCACTGACACAAAGGACTGTCATAAAACCTAGCAATCCTAAAGTTTCTATGTGCCTAAAAGACAGCCAAGCATTTGTTAAAAAAAAAAAAAAAAATTGTTGAGGCCCAGAGAAATCATCAGTATAATACTCAAAACAGCTCAAATAATTTTTCAAAAGAAACCAGAGCTGGGCATGCTCTCCCTGCTGGGAGCAGGCCCACGCCTTTCCCTCCCGCCTCTTCTTCCCTTACAGGCGTGCATCTCCTAAACTCTAAGGGACCCCACGAGCTTGCAACCAGGGGAGAAACGGCGGGAGGCAGCCCATCCCAGGCCAACCTCCTGCACCTGTCCCTCGGACCCTCTTTCCTCTGACTCTCCAGGGAACCGCGAGCAGCCCCATCCACCCACCCCATTTCTAAAGAGCCAGAGTAGCCCCCTGCTTCTCTCTCTCCTGTTGCTGCTTCTATTCTAGGCCCTTTCTTGTTTGACTATCCCCAACTTTAATAAACATATTCTCAAAATAAAAATTAAAACATAAAAAAGAATCCAGACCCAGGGCAACTGATTTTGTTTTCAGAATCACAACCCTAAACTCCACTAAAAAATAAAATGAAATAATAAGGGATTGTTTAAAGAATGCTTTTATCTGGAAGAAAGATACATCAAAACAACCCAGTGAGTCAACTAAACTATAACACTCAGTTAAACCATTTCTACTCACTGAGAAAATGTTGACAGAGCAAACATGGTGTGTGTCCTAGAACTAAATGTATTGCATAAACAAAGTACAGTTTATTCTACCAACTGCCATCAGTTAGAGTTTATCCAGCCCCTATCAAACCAGTCAACTAAAACATGTGGGAAAAAAATTCATTTAACTAGGTATTCTGGTCAAATTGATAGCAATACATACTTGTTTTTCTTTTCTTGTTTCTGTTTTGTTTTTATAATACAGGAAGCAAACAATTGCCGGAAATATCAGTCAATGCTATCGTTTGAACCAATGAATGGCTGGATAGCAAATAAGGTGAATCAGAGACCTCTGTTTTGAAGATGAACAACTGTTTTAAACAACGAAAAAGTAGACTTCCCCTGCTGTATATTAAACATTGCTTACCTGTATCTTATTCAGAAAACTACCCAACACTTAATAACTTGCTCCTGTAATTGACATATAATTGACATTCATTAATTTCCTGCAAACTCTCACTGAGAACACATTACTCCCTCCTGAATCCTTCTTGAGAAATTACAACTACAGAAAGCCATGTTACTGGAAACCGGTATTTTTACTTTTCCTTAATAAAGACTGAGCCACTTTTTAAAAAAACTTTAGCAGCAAGGAAATTTACAGCTACACCTGAAACTTAAATCCTTGATCAATTTATTCATCTTAGCATTACAGTCCTTGTTTTATTTTCTTTGGTATTGGCTCTCTAATTCTTTTTTTGGAACCAATCTTTCTTTCTTTTTTAAAAATAATTTATTTATTTATGTTTAGAGAAAGGGGAAGGGAGGAAAAAAGAGAGGGAGAGAAAAGAGAAACATCAATGTGCAGTTGCCTCTCACATGTCCCCCAACTAGGGACCCAGACCACAACCCAGGCATGTGCTCTGACTGGAATCAAACCCACGACCCTGTGGTTTGCAGGCCAGCACTCAATCCACTGAGCCACACCAGCCAGGGCTGAAACCAATGATTTCTTGTAGGTGTTGTTTTTATAAATTGACTCAACACACTTGTGTAAAAGATAGTGTACATAAGAATAAATCATAAATAAAACATTTCCTCTTTTTCTCTGGTGCTTATAAATCTGAAATACTTAAACTGAGAAACCAAGAAGAATAGTTCATCAGAATTTCAAATGAGTAGAAATTATTATTCAGAACTTAGAAAAAAGTATACTTTCATACTTTCACCCTTAACACATCCTTACACTCCTAGAAAGAATTCAATTTTATAAACGCAAACCCACTTCTGAGACCTACTTAATATATGCACTTGACTCTTTGTATAATTAAACTGAAAACTAAAGCTTCCAGAACTTTAAGGCACTGAAAGGATGCCAATGCATCAAAGTTTTAAAAGTCTTCTTTTTAAGAAAAGAGAAAGGAAGAAGGGAAGCTGACGCACCAAAGTGTAAAAGACAAACAAAACTTTTTAAGAAATGTAAGAAAGGATTAGCCACCTGTAAGGTTACCGGTTTTCTTCTACGTTTTAAGAGTAAGAGCGTCTCATCGTTTCCAGCTATCCCATTTCCAGTATTTACGCAGAGCACTTGTTTCTCCAGGGCCCGTTCCTTTCCCGGTCCTGGCGCTGAAGCAGCAGGCTACCCGAGGAGGAGCAGGCCACACTCAATGACATTACCTTCCATCAGGGGATGAAGCTGCACAGCCCCTACACTGAGGTCTTCCTCGGGTGACGGCCTAACACCTTCCCGTGCAGGGACATCTTCACCCAGGGAGACTAAGGCAGACTGCCCTTCCCCAAATGGCACTTTCCCTCAGAGTGTTTGCTTGTGCGTGGGCTGCGAAGCCGTGGGTCCAAGTGCACAAACTCGCTTCAGGACACTACTTTCGGATTAGATAAACTATGGGGACACAGAGTTAATGTTACTCAATTATCTTGGCATCAAACTGAAACAATGACCTCACTCTCCACCTTTACTCCCTGCAATCAAGTCTCTCCTCTACCCTTTGATCAGGGCTGTACACTTTTTTTATTCAAATGCCAGTTTGTAAAAAAAAAAAAGAAAGGAGCCATTTTCTGAAGGGCTCTAAGCCCAACTTAAAGTTCAAGCTAAAACGACTCTCAGAGCTACCCCAAAACCAACTCAGTTGCCACAAAATGGTCTTTGCTCATAAGTCTCCTGACCGTTCTTTCACATCTCATTTGAAACTGCTTCCAATGTCCGCTGGCAAAGAGTTTCTCTTTTACTGTTTTTCTTCTCTATTTTTTTTCTTTTCTTTTCTTTTCTTTTTCCACAGAAGCAATGTGTATTCAAGGCAAAAACTAAATTAAAAAAACAAAAAGCCTAGCCCTGGCTGCTGTGGCTCAGTGGATTGAGTGACGGCCTGCGAACCAAAGGGTTGCAGGTTCGATTCCTGGTCAGGACACATGCCTGGACTGAGGGCCAGGTCCCCAGTTGGGGGCACGTGAGAAGTAACCACACATTGATGTTTCTCTCCCTCTCTTTCTCCCTCCCTACCCCTCTCTCTGAAAATAAAATCTAAAAAAAAAAAAAAAAGGCCTAAGATAAACAAATAAACAAATTTCTGGAAACCCACCATCCAGAGATAATCACTAATGACATAGCTGTGCACAGTATATGACAGAATTACTATATAATATATATATATATATATACACACACATACATGTTTAAAACAAAAATAGGTTCACATTATAAACTGTTTTGCTTCCTGCTTTTTGCATTTCAAAAAATATCCAATTTTTTCCTTATCGATATTGTTTGAAAAAGTTATTTTTAATGGCTACTTATGATTTATTATTTCTAAAACTCCCAGGACCCCTAGAATTTCTTCTTTCCTTTCTACTCTTCCCTCTCCACAGGCTCCGCAGTGAGAAGAATACAGCGAGGCGACAGCCTTCCTTCAGTCAGCACATCCTCAACCCTTCCAGACAACTACATGCTGCTGTATTTGTTTTTCACAGCCATGGTTCCATTGGTACCATACGCATTTGTCAGCTGACTGTGATTCAGTGACTGGCCCTGCCCCACGAGGCTCTAAGACAGGGCCAGGGTACCACCTCAGCCATGCTGTGTCTGCCCCACAATCCACCACACAGAAATCAAAACGCTAACTCCAAACAAAATTTGAGTCACAAACGGTGTTTTCCCCCAAAAAGATGACGTCATTGTTTCCTTAAAAATGACAAAACATTAAATTACTCAAACGTTTTTCTCTCTTTGGTGCTCCCTTACTAATGCTCAAACAGGTGCTTAAGATTCCCTAGTAAGCATGACCCCGGGGACTAAGACAGGACTATGCTTTGCTCTAAGGAGTAGTCTGAGTCTAAACTCAGATGATAACATCTATGCACCATCAAAATCCCATACCTGAGTGAATGTACAGATTTCAGTGAAGTACCCTTTGAAAAAGAGAATATTAATGGCCTGTTCAGAGTTGTGCTCTTCATGTGCAATCACCGGCAAACGCTTTATGCTATGTCTGAAGCTGTACAAAGCTTACCAGCATATTTGCTATGTCTTCAGTAGATGAACAAATGATATGACTTGAATGAGTGATTTTATGGGGGAATTTCAAGTGACTCACCCAGAAAATCTTCACACTTCAATTAAGAGAGATGATTTGCTTCCAAAAAATTAAATGTCAAGAAGTGTCAACACATTGATACTGATGTTAGTTAAGAGCCTGGGCTCCCAAGTCAAACTGCTTTGGCTTAAATTCTGATTTTCACTAGCTGTGGGATCTATGCTTCTATATGTCCATTTCCTCATGAAAAAATATTTCCTACATGATGTTAATGTGAGGATTAAAGGACATAATACTTGTAAAGCGCTGAGAGCAGTGGATTGTGCCCTGAATAAATGTTAGCTAGCTATTATCATTATCACTCATTATGATTACACATTTCATAAAAGGCTTAAAACCTAACTTGTCATTTCTTCCTCCCTTACTAAGGAGTATACTATACCACACAATCACAAAAATATAATACATTATGTCCTGGCCAGGTGACTCGGTTGGTTGGAGCATCATCCCTTACACCAAAAGGCAGCGGGTTTAATTCCCCAGTCAGGGCACATGCTTGGGTTGCGGGATCCATCCCTGGATGGGGAGCGAACAGAAGACAGCCAGCTGACGTTTCTCTCTCACATTAATGTTTACCTCCCTCCTTCCTCCTTCTCTTCCTTCTCCTCCTTCTCCTCCTCCGCCTCCTTCTTTTTCTTCCTCTCTGTCTCTCAGTCTGTCTGTCTGTCTGTCTGTCTGTCTCTCTCTCTCAAATCAATAAGTATACGGTCCAGCCCTGGCTGGTGTGGCTCAGCGGATGGAGCACCAGCCTGTGAACACAAACATCACCAATTCGATTTCCAGTCAGGGTACATGTGTGGGTTATGGGCCAGGTCTCCAGTTGGGGGCGTGTGAGAGGTAACAGATTGATGTTTCTCTCGCTTTCTTTCTCATTTCCTTTCCCTCTCTTTAAAACTAAATTAATAAAATCTTAAAAAAAAAAAAAAAAAAAAAGATAGGGTCCGGTGAGGATTTTATTTTTAAAAATATATTATACATTGCTGTATTGAACCCGTGGCTTATAATTTTCTGATCAACTGTTTTGTTCCAATTTTCTCTAAAAAATCAATTGAGTGCTCATTTCAGCAGCACGTAAACTAAAATTGGAACAATACAGAGAAGATTAGCATGTCCCCTGTGCAAAGATCACACTCAAATTTGTGAAGCGTTCCATATTTTTATCTTTCTGAAAATCAGTAAACACATTCTTTACTAATCTTTGATTAATGAAAATTTTCCTTCTTAATGAGTAAAGCACTTTTATCATTAAAAAAAAAACTGAAGTTTAATATTTACATTTTATACAGCTGACCCATCCTACTTATAATTAAACTGCCAGCATGCAATAAGTGGTACACACACTAAACAGGACTTACATATACTGAACAACACAAGTCTTGAGGAAACCACAATGTTTTAAAAAAAGAAATGAAAGCTGAAATAGGAAGTAGCTCTGATACTGTTATTCAATTAAAATATCATATCTGATATATCCTTTAATTTAAAAAACACATGTAAAAACATCTTTACAATTAGCAAATTAAAAAAACTACCATACACCTCACTGTAAGGTTTATTGTGAACTGGAGAACTAAGTCTACGCAACCAGACAGTTACTCATTAGAAAGGTAAAATTCATCATGAATTCACCTGGGGTTATTTTGAAACCCTATAATCTAGAAATGCCAGAGTACAAGGGTCTTCTTTTTTCTACTTAAAGAGAATTAGAAAGTTACTATGAAAATACTTTATTAATTGTTTGTTATCTAAATGAGAAGAAAGTGGCAGGTATAATGAAGAAAATAGCAGGCCAGGCTTTGGACTCTGGGGCTCCCTACTGATTTTGCTTTCTCGATCACAGGTAAGAGTTTTCTTTAAGTCTCAGGAGAATACACTGGATGAAGATGAAAGAGATTTATTTCCCCACTATACGTTCCTTTGGTCCTATTACTTTCCTATATTGTTTATAAGACCTTACCAGGAATAAGAATAGCTTATCCAAATAGCCGTTCTCAGTCTACAAAACACTTCTTCACTCCTTCAAAGAACTAAAGTCTAATCCATAAATCCTCCAAAATTATAAAAACTTAAACCCAAAGGAAGGAACAACCAACCATTCTATGGAACACCAATACCACTTAAAGAAAAAAGAATAGACTTCATTTATATGTACTTACCTCATATCTTTTTTTTTAAACCCTAGGAGACAGACATGGTCATACATTGCAGTTTAGGAAACAGGTTCAGAGAGGTTAAGTAATATGCCCAAGCTATAAAGACAGCAAGAAAAAGACACAGGGCTGGAATTCACCACTTTCTGACCAAACCATAATGATAAGGGAGACACGACAGGCGTCCTCCACATTGTGATCCTTGTGCATCAGTGTAAGTGACCGTAGGGGACAATACAGAACCAAGGTCCTTCCAGTACTCCCTCCCAACTCCGCTCATGCCCAACACTGGAATCCACTAAACTGGATTCGAGTTAGTTTGGTTTTTTTTTTAACATAGTTGATTGCTCAAGAATGAAAACAACTCCATTCCAGGTCTCATCCCCGATTCACAGGTAAACTCTCTGCATCATCTTCTATTGATTAATAAAGGAACAAATAACTACCGAAGACCCAGAAATGGAACCACATCATAAATGCCCTTTTTATATGAGTAAGTGCCATATAAGGTAGCATAGAAGAAACAGACCACTTATATCTTTAGTACCCACACCCCAAATGCTCTTAACTTTATAATACATTACTGCACTTACACATGAAAGTCGCCCTGTACTAGTCTATGAACTTTTGATACAAAATTCTGCATATTCCCCACTTAATATTATTCAAAGTGCTGGTGTTCACTAAATACATGTTAAGAAAAAAAAAAAAAAGGAATGAACACAACAATGATGAGCTCAACTGTAAAGAGCAAGTCAGATTTGGAGAGATGAGGGGAAAAAGAAGGGGAAGCGTATTCTAACAATGTGAAGGGTGACAGAAAGCTGCTGGGAAAATGAAGACAGCTCTGAGCTAATTCTCGGAACCAAGTGTCAAAACATCAAAACTGTAAACCAGGGGGAGGGGGGGCTGGGAGTTTCTGAGTAGGGGACTTAGGAATTCATTTTCTAAATTACGTGAATTGTTTTTAAACATTTCCCTTTAATGCAGAGGAACTGTTTGTTTAAATTGAATCTTATGTGATCCCAATATGTAAAGCAGGTAAAAGAACTACAGGTTGAAGCATCCTGATTTCCACCCATTCAGTTCCCACCTTGCCTGACTTGAGAAGACCCAGAGACCCCTCCTTGGAGCACAATTTGGAAACCACTGAGTTAGAGAAAAGTCTGGAAAGACAGATACCGAAGTGCTCAGAACAGGGACCTCTGTAGACCTGAGCTGGCCTACCTTGGTAGGGTAAAGAAGAACTTCAAACACCATTTTCACTTTTTAAGTCCTGCATTATTTTATATTATTTGAACTTTTGTTTATACTGAGCACTTATTTTTTAATAAAAAGTAATAAATAAAAAAACATTGCTCTTAAAAAAGAGCATTTTAATGGTTAAATTCCTCCAAGTGCATTGCCAGCCCCATTTTAATGAATCATTTCTCTATATCAGGACATTTTCTTGACTAAATTACATCGCAATGAAAATGAAAATCTTCGTGCATAATACTTTCCCATATCTAGAACTATTTCCTTGGGGTGAATTTATAAAAGTTAGTTTCAATTTAAGTTCTATGAGGCACAGCTTAAAATAGGTCTCTGTAGAACATAAAAATATAAAATTTAATGAGTTTTAAAAGCCATCCTGTATTAGCAAATTTTGATTCTAGCATTCATGTTTAAAATACACAAAACCTAATTTACAACACTAATTAGCAAAGTTTCCACATCTCAAAAATACATTAAAAAGAAATTTGACTCAGAAATTGAAACTGCTCTACCTTTCATGAATTTTTCATAACTTCTCTTGCCACTTATCAAAACCATACCCTGAAAGAATTTTTCCTTCACAGATGGGTTGCACAATCTAATTCTGTGAAGTCACAGTACTGTGACAGTATAATCATTCTCCGGCAACAAACTGACATCATTAAATTCTTATCTGTAAGTTCTCTGGGGTATACAGATGTTCTATTTTTACTTCTTTTAAGATCAAAATCTATTTTTTGTTGCCTCTCCATTAATCTCCTATGAGTGATACATTTTCATCTAATTTATTCCCTTTGTCCTGAGCCATCTTTATAAAACTAATTTTTGGTGACTGATGAGAGAATGCCTTTCTGTTCAAACAAAATATAAACAACAGCTGGACTGCCTCCTCCTATGACCAGTCTCTTAGTGCTCTGTACTCCTACAGAGGAGAAACCCCAGAATCAAAAGATTTGATGTTCTTTTTCTTATCTCTATTACTGTTTTAATATAAGAGTACTTTTTGTTAAATTACCTTTTAAATAATTAAATGTGGTTCTATTGCATGATTTTAACTAAAAGAATTCCTAATAAAACCTTTCTCTTTCTCCAAAAGCAACATAAAGGTCATTTCTGTTGCTATTCTCATATTGAGGGTATTTATACTCCATCAGCAAAGATTTGCTTGGTCTCTACTGGGTGCCAAGCACTTTGCTAAATGCCAGAGATTCAACATGAACAAAACAGAGGAAAGTTCTACTCTCACAGATCTTTCAGTCAGTTTAAAGACACTTAGGCAAACAAGGAATCTTTATAAAATGGAAGGGTCAGTACAAAAAATAGTGGACTGATTCCTTAGAAAAAGAGATTGGAACAAATCTTGGAACACCTGTAACCCTGGGCCAAGAAACTTGAAGTCTATATGTGAAAGACTAGGCATTCAAAGGAATACGTAGAAAATATAAATCTAATCAGTCCTGAATAAAACTTTTCAATGCCTTCTCTAAGAAAAATCCAAAGTCTTTAGTAAGGTTAACTAGATCCTACATAATCACATAATCCTCCCCACCTACCCAAGATCTTCAGCTGTAGTCACACTGAACATCTGTTTCCTATGTCGTAGGGATTTGCTAATCATATAGCACAATAACAAGTATCTGTGTGTGACACACCCTTATTTTCTTCTATTTCTCTTTTAAAACGTACAGGTCACAACCCATTAAATTGATTTCACAATCTACTGGTAGGTGCCTAGGCACCTGCAGTTTGAAAAATGCTACTTTGGTATATGACATTCTCACACTTCTTAGCCTTTCCACATGTTCTTTGTTTGCCTGAACACTCTGGCTCACCCTCACTCTTCCCTTTAACCTGGCTACTTCATATTCTACTTAATGATCTTAGCTCCGACCCTCTCAGATTAACTAGTTCCCCCTCCTCTGTGTCCCAAAGTACGCCGTACTTTCTAACATTTACTATGCTTTCTTATACGTGTACCTGTACCTGTTGTCTTTCTAGGCTGTAAACTTCATGAGAGCAGATCTGTCCACTGGTGAGTTCTGAGGGCCTAGCCTAGTGCCTATTACATATTAGACAGAACATATGTTGGAGTAAAACAAGAAAATGGACTTGAATAATCTGTCTTTAACCAAACCATGAAATGATCTCCTACTTAAAAACTATTTAGCCATTTCCAAGGAAAATATATTCTGAGTTTTAATTTTATAAATGATGATTAAGTTCTTAAGCTAGGCTACAAAATGCTACTCTCCACAACAGAACTAATGAGATTATGGTCTTATGGTCGCTTATTTTCCTCTAGGACTGAAGAAACACCTTTTCCTTCTTTCCACCCCAGCAGTGGTTCCTCCTCCAGGAAAATGATTTAAACTAGTGGCTAAAACAGGGATAAAGGTCACTATTCCAGATAAGCGCCACCCCTGAGCTTTCACTGGCTCTCCTGGATTTGCACCTTCAAGATGAGAAAGTTTTCCTTTCTAGTCCAAGCCCCACGAGATAAACTCCCTCAGATAGGACCGTCCCTTCCTGCAAGAGCAAAGACCTGTAGTTTTTTAGGTGCTGCAGTTTTGAGTGGGTAGGCAAATTAAGCTAAATTCTCCAATCCAGCTTTATTAGAAATGACAATGAAACTATACTTTAATACTTTAATCCTCATCTGACTTCTTGAATTTGACCTCAATGTGACCAGGATCTGGAGAGAGAAGAGGTGTAATTAGCACACTGGCAACCTTCAACGTGAACAATAGTTATGCCAGTCTGATTCTGGCTCCCAGAAGAGTAGGCAGGGAGGAGCAAGATGGAGCAAATGAAAGGGGAAGAGAAATGGAATGAAGGACAAGAAGTTTCTTCCACATCTTCTATTTAGAATTTTGCCCTGGCTGGTGTGGGAGCCCCACATCAGGCCTCCCAACCCAGGGTTCTGGTGCCAGGAAGATAAGTCCCATAACTTCTGGCATAAAAACCAATGGGGAATGAGGATGTATAAGACAGAAACTTCTGGAGTCCCAGGAAGTTCTGAGAGGGGAACTCAAGAGTTAAAGATTTTAGCTTCAGTCAGAGTTGATAGACTTGAGGGATTAATGAATGTGGAAATCTGTTATTCCAGAAACTGGAATGCATGACCTGCAGGACTCCAGGAGGTCAACAAGCAATTCAACAATTGTGCTTCAGGGAGAGAAGTCAGTGACACAGATATAGAATTGTTGATCAACAGATAAAGTGATAGGAAAATTGACCCCCAACTGCAACTCTTATCCAATGAACCATTTTTACAATCCCCTTATGTACCCTTTCTTCTCTTAATAAAGATTAGCTTAAAATGAGATGTTAAGACAGTTTTTAAGGGTACATAATCCACCAGCTTCAGATCACATATGAATAAAGCACCAATAAAGATTCAATCCTTGTTTCTACTTATTGGTCCTAGTAATGATACGCATCACGAAATCAACTTTTCCAGTTTCAGTTCCTCTGAAAGGGCACATGCATTGACTTACTTGAACTCACTTCCTCTGGGCTACAGTGTGGTGGCAGCACCTTGAAAGACATCAGAGGCATAAGGGAATGAGCTGAATTGTTTGGCATCAGGATGAGAAATGGGGGCAGTTTCTCCCAGACAGAAATGCCAGCAGAGGCCATTGTTCCTTTTCTGAGCTCTTCCTCCACAGTCACAGAGGAGGCAGGCAGGCACCATATGAGACTCTATCAACCTGGCTCACACAGCTGTCCCACCTTGGTGATTCCCTGAGGCCCCACCCCACCCATCTTTCAGACCCACCCAAGCCATTTCCAGTGGCTTTTCCATACTAATGGGTTATGTTGGCCCACACTTCAGATTTTCCTATATTCTCTCAACCAAGCAGCATCTGGCTTCAGCAAGTCCTGTACCTCTTGCTAAGTTGCCCCAGACCAGGCACTAGCAACAGCTGGCCTTGATTCACAGCTTGGCTTTGCCTGGGCACCTCTAAGCCTAGCACACGTAGCAGCCATCTGCAGATCGCTCTGAAACTTATGCTGGCTGGCCCTGGACAGAACACAAGTGGTGGCTGACCTTGCCCTGCACCTCCCAGGAGGCCTCAGAGCCTGTGCACCCAGTGGACAGCTTCAGACCACATCGGATCACCACCACCCAACCACCTCCACAAGCAACACACTCAAGGGATAAACTCAGCAGGCACCAGAACCCTGCTGAAGTAAGTCCTACTCTGTGGAGTGGGACCCTGCAGAGCTGATCCTCCACAGTGGTCAGAAGTTTAGGTCAGTGGTCACAGCCAGTCTTTGCAGGTGATAGGCCTGGGTAAATTCCTCCCATTTACATGTCAGTAGCAATCAAGTCTCAGCTTGGGTGATAGGGGCGGTTGTGCCACTAATCCGTACAGGACACCTACTACACTAGACCACTCTACCAAGCCTGAGAGACATAGCAGCTCCACCTAATATGTAGAAACAAACACAGGGAGGCTCCCAAAATGAGGAGACAAAGAAACATGGCCCAAACTAAAGAACAGAACAAAACTCCAGAACAAGAAACTAAACAAAATGGAGATAAGCAACCTATCAAATGCAGAGTTCAAAACACTGATTACGTATAAGGATGCTCAATGAACTTACTGAGGACCTCAACAGCATGAAAAAGATCCAGTCAGAAACAAAGAATCCACTGACTGAAATAAAGAACAATTTGTAGGGAATCAACAGTAGAGGGTTCCAAACAAGAGATGGATGCAAAGAGGCCTACACCAAGACACATCATAATTAAAATGCCAAAGGTTAAACACGAAGAGATAATCCTAAATGTTGCAAGAGAAAAGCAGTTAGTTACCTAGAGGACTGTTCCCATAAGACTGTCAGATGATTTCTCAAAAGAAACTTTGCAGGCCAGAAGGAACTAGCAAGGAATATTCAAAGTTATGAAAAGCAGGAGCCTACAGCCAAGACTGCTCTACCCAGCAGAGATATCATTAAGAGATTAGGAAGTACAAACTGGTTGTTACAGAATGGTCATGAGGATGTAAAGTACAGCACAGGGAACATAGTAGCCAAAGAACATATATGCATGACCCATGGACAACAGTGCAGGGATTACCTGAGGGAGTGGGATGGGGCTGGGTGGAGGGGAAGCAAAGGGGGAAAAAATGAGACAACAGTGATAGCATAAATAAAATATAATTTTTTAAAAAATTTAAAGAGTTTATTTGAACACTGAGAACAGTGGTGAGCAGTAAGATAGCAAATTCTCCTCCACATGCTTTTAATAATTTACTTATCCATTATTTCCACTTGGAAATCTTTAATTTTATTTTCTATAACATTTCTGAAATTTGGTAGTATACTTTTGAACAGTCATATTAGAGTAATAGAAAAATGGGCTTGAATCCCTGGTCATTACAATTGTCATGTCTTTTCACAGGTTTTTGCAATGAAGGACCTAAAGCTAATGCTGAATTTGTATGTACTCAGAAACTGACCACATAATAAGCATAGCAGCATTCATTCAGCTGTAAGGTGATCTTAACTTCAGCATCATCAAAAATATTTATTTGTCACCACATATAAATATAATTATGATAAAGACTACACAAACTTAGGAAAATAGGATCTCCCACTTTGCCTGAGAAGCATGTGAAATTTTAGTTAACAGGTGCTTGTTGATTTCTATTGTTTGTTTAGCTAGCCACCAAAATAAATAATTTGTAATTAAAATGATAACTGGGACTTTTCTTTTTTAAACCAAGCACAGTTGGTATGAAAATGTCAATTATAATGTGGTCTCTCTTGACTCTGGTCATGAACACACCTTTTGTAGCTTTTCTCAAAATACAAGAAAACAGAAAGGGGCAATAGGATGCCCAAGAACTGACGGGGTATTTATTCTGAAAGACTTAAGTGGCACTTATTTAACTTTCCTCAGTAGAAGTATCATGTGGCTTAATATTGCGGTGGTTGTCTTTGTTAGTCAGCGCTAGCCCCCTAAACACTATATGTTTCTATACATGAACATTATAACTCAAGAATGAAATAACGCAATTAAAATAAGGGCAAAAGGTCTCAATAGACATTTCTCCTAAGAAGATATACAAATGGACAATAAACACAGGAAAATGTGCTCAAAGTGATTAGTCATGAGGGAAATGCAAATCAATACCACTTCACACCCACTAGGATGGCTATAATGAAAATTAGCCAATAGACAATAAATAACAAACGTTGGTAGAGATGTGTAGAAATACAGTGATTGGTGGGAGTGCAAAATGGTGCTGCTACTTTGGAAAAGTGGGCAGTTCCTCAAAAGTTAAGTAGTTCCTCCAAAGTTAAACACATATGTATACCCAAGAGAAATGAAAGTATATGCCCACATAAAAAACATCCACAAATGTTCATAGTCGCCTTATTCACAATGGCCCGCAAGTGGAAATATCCTGACTGTCTCTCAGCTGGTGAGCGGACAAACAAAATGTGATGCAGTGGGACACCAATAAAATGAAACATTATCCAGCCATAAGAAAGACTAAAGTACTGATACATGATCCAACACGGACCCTGAAAACATTATGCTATGTCAGAGAAATCCATCCCCCAAAGCCACGTATTATGATTCCATTTCTATGAAATTTCCAGAATTGGGAAACACACAGACACAGTAAACTAGCGGCTGCCAAGGGGCGGGGTAAGAGGGGAATCAGGAGTGACTGCTACTGGAAACAGGGTTTCATTTGGGGGTAATGACAACGTTCTGGATAGTGGTGATAACTGCAGAACTTCGCGACTGTGCTAAAAGCGACACTTTAAAAGGATGAATTCTATAGTATGTGAAATATATATCAAAAATGTTCAATTACAGGAAAAAACTGCCTATATGTGTTAATATACATGTAATGTAATATAGCTAACACATGTGTGGATATGTCATCTCTTTCTGTAAATGAACACTTTGGTGTTTTTTACTGAGAAATACTCCGCACATATGAAGAAAAGAAGGGAAGAACACGGTGACTCAGAGCAAATGCCGAGCCCTGGAGCGGTGGATCTGGGGTGTGCACGAGCCTGCCTCGAAGCCCCCCCATCCGCGATCACCTCCCACCCATCGCTCAGTCAGCACCCGCTGTCTGGCCCGCTCTCCCGGCCCGGGACGACCCACCGCGGTCGCCCGCGTCCGCTGCCGGCGCCCACGGCCAGCCTCCCCTCCCGCCCGAGGTTGGGCAGGCGCGGCGGGCCGGACTCCGGCGTTGGCGTTGCCCGCGGGCCGGGAGGGGACACTGCGGCTCGGGCGGACCCCGACGCGCCGCCGCTCCCCGCTTCCCCCGGCCCTCCCCGCGCCCGAGTCCCAGCGTCCCGAGCCGGGGTCCCGCCCCACCCCCCTCCGGTACCTGGGATGCGCCCGAACCCGGCGCCGCGGCCAGCGCCGAGACTTCCCCTCCTTTACCACCTGCCAAGGAGCACGGTGGCCGCCGCTGTGCAGAGGGGACCCCGCCTCCTAAGACCCGACCGAGGCACCTGGGGCGGGGGGATGGGTGGGGCATTCACCTAGTCCCCGGCGGCGGCGTCTGCGGCGGCCCCGCGCCCGCGCCCTCTCCCTGCTCGCGCGTCTCCTCGCGCCCTCGCGGCCCCGATCTGACAGCCCGCGGTCCGCTCGCTCCCGGCCGGCCGCCCTGCCCCCGCGCGGCGGCCCCGCTCAGGCGCAGGCGCGCCACCGCCCGGGGCTGGGGTGGGGGGGTGTGTGCAGAGCCAGATCCTGGTGATGTGGCCGCAGGGGCGGCGTCCTGGAGCGCGAGCACCCTTGACTGATCCCAGCAAGACGCCGACTGGGGCCGGATAGAGAGGAGGAAGGAGGACCCTCCGGTGGAGAACGGCTGTGGCCTCTTTCTGGCAGCCCACGCCATCCCCACGGACCCACGTACAGCCACATCACCCAGTGCTCCTTGGTCTGAACCCCCAAGTCTCTGACTCATGTTTTAAGTCCTCAGACCAAGGGTTGGCTGCATTCTTTCCTTCTCGCAGAGTGGGATTAAAACCAAGATACGTGTAATTCTGTGGATGCCTTTCCGCAGAGCAGCGCAGAAGGGGGGGAGAAGGGATGGACCACTAGGAGGAGGACAGTATTCAGGGCAGCTCCTAACACCCTCCCAATCAAAGTGCACCGGGGCTGTGGAGGTGGCTGGGATGCCAGACTTTGCACGTTGGCCCACAGTTTTTAAATCTAGGTAAAAATGAGACAAAGTGTGAAAAAGCTCACGATGAAACACCGGGACAGGACTTCAGCAAAAGGGAGGTATTTATTCGGGAGTCTGCAGAGTCGGGCCCACAGCCAGCCGGGGCATGCTCAGCGAAGTAGACAAAGTAAATTGGTTTTATACTAATGCCATTAGCTCCCCCTCCCTCCTCCTTCTCCCCCGTTTCTCCATTACTGGTTAATCCGGGTTCACAATCTAACACGATTAACTACTTAACTAAGGGTGTGATTAACTAAGGGTAATCTAGTTATAGGTCTATCTCCAACTTATTTGCAAAGTTATGTAGCTACATCTTCCCATTCCTCTGTGCTTGGTGATGACAATCTTCCTCCTTTTGATCCCAGAGATATGTGTGAGGAGCTGCAGAATGTCATTTCCTCGCCCCTTTTCCTTAATTCATCCGTTACTTATCTCGTACTGGGTTGAGAGTCACTGGCTTCTTTATCCCTTACAAAAGTTTGCCGTGTAAAACCAAAAACTCATTTATTTTATTTAACAGCTATTTAATGAGCACCTTTGTGTATGATTCAGGTAATGTGCTTCGCCCCAGCAGGCTAGTCCTCTGAACAAAACGAAGGCGTCAGTTCTCAGGTACCTATTCTAAGGGAGAGACTGTCGTTTTAAACATTACACAGCTAAAGATACTCTTTTCCTCAAATTAAAGCTTCCACCAACTCAATCTCACACCAGTGATTTAGTAGCGGCTTTTCAGGGACCAAAGGACACCAGAGCATACCATTATCCAGTTTTTTTCTTCTGCATTTCAATCAGACTCGGTTTTGACCTTCAGCTTTACGGTAGAATGTGCTTCTATATGTCTCATTCATTTACAGTCATGCTTTTTAAACGGCCCATGCGGTTGTACCTCACACCCCCTGAAACACAATGAGGAATAAAAGTGTAATTGTAAGGAATATGGAAAAACAGTGTTTTGACTGTTTTTCTAGTGGTTTTGTTCTTATGGTTTTTAATTACATGTCACTTAAAAGTAATTAGCTGCTCTTGAAATTTTGCCAGAAGTAAAGTTCCAGTCAGATAACTGTTCCTCCACTGGGTCTTGCAGTGTTTCAAGATTCTGCACTAAGTATGCGTATACACAGGAGAGGACACCCTCTCCAGGTTTTGAAAATTCTACCACCATTTGTTTCTGAGAGAGCTGATGGTTTCAACTGCCCTAAATTTCATTCGTTGGCATGTGGTGGACAACCTTCTCCCCGCCACCTCAATTTTTTTATTGTTCTTCAATTACAGTCGTCCCATTTTTTCCCCATTGCTCTCCCCTGTCCTGCCCACTCCCCACTCCCACAGTCAATTGCCACCCTGTTGTCTGTGTCTGTGGGTCATTTATATTAGTTCCTTGACTAGACCCTTCCCTTTCTTTTCCCCCATCTTCCCCCCCACCCCCCGGGCAACCTTCTACTTAGGAGGTGCTCTTCATTCTGTAGGCGACAATATAGTGTGTATTTTGTAGGTCTTTTAAGCTTCAAGTTGGAATCCAAATTTAAATTACATTTCAACTCTGAAAATAAATCAAGGTGGAAGCAGATCAAAAGATATCCCTCTTCTGAAAAATCAGGTCCTAACATGTGCCAGCAAAGACCACGCCCATTACTTCATCTTCTGCCTGACCACTGACAACTTAAAATGTGAAGCAAGTGGCTTAGAATTGAGGATATGTAGTAATCACTGTTGTGATGATTGCTAGACAAAAAAAAAAAAAAAGTGCCTGGGAGTTATGAGTGTGTGTAACAAAGGGGCCTGTCTGCTCTACAGGGTAAGGAAGAGGAAGTGACATTTAATATAAGCCTTGAAAAGGACTAGGCTGGGCCACAAAAAGGGGGGATGGGGAGTACACTCAGTGAAACTGAAATTACAGGTCTGAAGGCCCTTTGATGGAAAGAGGTTTTCCACCTGTTCAGGCCTGTGGAGCTTTGGGTGGAGGGATGGCAAGAGGCCCAGGTGACTGGAGTGAGCTGAACAGTTCTGCAGGAGATATGGGCAGAAGCATGGAGGGCCATGCTGAGGACTTTGGACTTAATCCTAAAGCCAAAAAGAAGCCACTGAAAAGTTGGAGAGGGTCCATCTGGACATGATGTAAAAGACATTTCTGGCTGCAGTGTGGGGAATGAATAAGAAGGAAGCAATAGAGGGTGTGTAGACCAGTTTGCAGGCAGTAGAGACTGGGAGAAAATGGATTGAAGCCCTGGCTGGTGTGGCTCAGTGGATTGAGCACCGGCCTGTGAACCAAAGGGTCACTTGTTCAGTTCCCAGTCAGGGCGTATGCCTGGGTTGTGGGCTGGGTCCCCAGTTGGGGGCACTCAAGAAGCAACCACACATTGATGTTTCTCTCCCTTTCTTTCTCTGTCCCTTCTCCTCTCTCTAAAAATAAATAAATAAAAAATATATTTTTTTAAAATGGTGGATTGAAGAAATAGATCAGGGGTGAACTGTAAGGGCTTGATCGTCGACTAAGCCTTCCTTGAACTTCCTGCCTTGGTCCGTTAGATGCTCTCATAACATTATGTACCTCTCGTTTGCAGTTCTTTCCACTGTTACAATTTAATGGTATTTGCATGAATTTTTAGTCAATACCTGAAAGGTCCATGAGTGTAGAGATCATGGGGTTTTTTCTTTCTTTTTATCCTCACATGCCTCCTCAGTATACAATTTGTAAATATTTTATCTCATTCTGTTTTTTTTTTTGTTTGTTTGTTTTTTTGTGGTGTCCTTTGCAGCACAAAAGTTTCTAATTTGGATTAAGTCCAACGGGCTAATAAGTTTTGAGCAGAAGTGGTGGATGTTGCTTCCTAGGCTAAGCGTTTAATTGTCAGTATGAGAGTCTTTAGAGCTCTCTTGAAAAGGTGACCAGAAATATTTGAGCTGGCGATGGTCCTGTCAGCCTGGGTCCCTGAGAGATTCCAGTGAGCAGAGCCCCTCCACGAACCCATGAAATATATATAGCCTGAGAGAGAAACAAATCTTGGTCGTTTTAAGCCACTGCGATTTGAGGATTACTTATCACCACAGTATAACCAAGCCCTTCCTGACTGATACACGTGCCTTTTATAGCTTCATTAGTCGTCAGCATATTATCAAATAAGAACTAAAACACTTTAATATATACATATCAGTTTAAATCAAATGAGTTTACAATCTCAGCTCTATAAACTATTGAGCACTTTATATTTTATCCCATATTTAGTCCATTTGAAATAGTGGTTTCATGATATGGAAAAATGCCCTTGCTACAGTAAATGAAAAAAAGTTTTAAGTTTCAAGACAAAGTGCTAGAATGTTAACTAGTGGTTATGTTTCTCTGTTGGATTATATATATTTTTCAGAACTTATCTGTATTTTTACATTTATTTTTACAATACTCAGAAAATAATATTCTTTTATTTAAAACATTTCTACCTTATAAATGGCATTTGCATTTGTTTATTGTTAGAAAAAATCTAGCATGAAAGGTATCAACCATTCTATATATTTTTGTGTCCATCTAACAATGTTTACAGAAAATCATGAGAAGACTTGTTGCCCCATAATCAACAGAATATATTTTGTATCATATTTTTAAAAGTATTTTATTTTCATTTTCAATTACAGTTGACATTTAATATTATTTTATATTACTTTCAGGTGTACAGCATAGTCATTAGACAATTATATAATTTACAAAGTGATCCCCACCTGGCACCACAGATAGTTATTACAATATTATTGACTATATTGAGGAAAGGGGCCATGAGGCAAGGAATGTAGTAAGCACCTGGAAGCTGGAAAGGAAACGTAAAGGTTTTCTTCCTTAAAGCTTCCAGAAAAGAATGCAGCTCTGCCAACATCTTGATTTTTAACCCAGTGAGCCACCCATATGTCAGATTTCTAACCTGCAAAACTGTGAAATAGTAAGCTTGGGTTGATTTTCCAACCACTGAATTTGTGATAATGTGGAATGGCTTCAATAGAAAACTAACCTACCCAGCAAGAGTTCTAAGTATTCCTACTAATAGTATGGTACCTTCCCCTGGCTGGTTTGGCTCGGTGGATTGAGCGTCGGCCTGCGAGCTAAGTGTCGCTGGTTCGATCTTCCAGTCAGGGCACATCAGAGAAGGAAAACTCTGACTCCAAAAAACCTCCGCTGCCTTGCGGCATACCTCTTCAGGGGAAAGGCTAAGGGAGTAAACCCCGACAGAAAATCCGGAGCCGGAGTCCCTAAGGCGGTTTGACGTTGTAGTCAACACCGGCAACTCCTGCGGCGCACCTGAAGCCAAGCTGTATTGACTCCGTCTTTCCCTTGGATCCTTCAGCTGCGAAGAGAGGGGGGGTCTGCTGCATGGGCAACAGCAGACCCTCCATATCACCCTGCCCAGGCTCTGTAGCTTCAGCTTCACTGGAGAGGACACTCCAGCGTCATCACAAGATCTCAATTCAACACGGGAGGAGACAGATACCGTGTCACTCCCGAGTTGGACTGCACAGCCATTCTCGGCGGTGCAGATAGACTCTTAAGAAGCTACACCATCGTCTCTCGAGACGGACGGCTGCCGACGAATTATTCCCCTTCCCTTTCTCGTGAATACCCCTTGCCTTTACCTCCTAATTAGACCACCATTGGGGTTTCTGCCTGATCGGTGCTTCTGGAATAATTATTCTTTAGATCTCAAATAAATGCTGTTGCCTCTCACTTTAGCCTTTTGTTTTTAGATTAACAGTATAAATATACAGATAGATGTATATCCCGTATGGTGATAACGACTTAGGAAGATAAAAGAGGGTTGGGGCGTTTGGGGGCAGCATGGGCGGGGCGCTGTAAAGAGGAGGGGAAATTGTTTTATGTCAAGTGATCCAGGGAGGTCTTGCTGGTTTGAGAAGAGAAAAGTGTGGATGAAAAAAGGGATTCAATGAAAAGTAAACTCACAAGGCGATCTGATCGTAAATTCCTAATGGGGCAGGTCATGGTGAGACATCACACCCCAGGCAAATAACATTCTAATAAAAGGCTTATCTTTTCCTTAGGCATGCTCTGTTGTTTCTGTGCCTCTCAGTTAACACACCTTTGAAATCACCACCCACAAGAGAGCACATAATCTTAACTATCCTGTAATCCCATTCTACCTTCCTCCCACCTTCAAGTACTCTTCCTTAAATTCCCTCCTTAATCTCAAATGCAGAAATGAAACTGCAAACTTACTTTCTGAAATGTTTATCTCAGTCTGTTGAGATCTTGCTTCCAGGTGTATCCTCCGTGTGGCTCAAATGTTTTATGAAAGTTTCTTCCATTGACAGGAGTGAGGGAGCAGCTATGCTATCAGGGCGGGGAGCCCAGCAAGCACAAAGGTCCTGAGGCAGAAGAGTATGTGTTGTGTTCAAGAGACAGCAAAGACTTGCTGTGTGGCTGGACTGGAATGGTCAAAGGGGCAGTGGTAGCAGATGCAGGCAGAGAAGCCACTGGAGGCAGGTCATGAAAGCTTGTAGGCCCCTGGAAGGCCTTTGGCTTTCACTCTGAGTGAGACGGGAGTCACTGAAATGAATGAATAAATACATTTTAACTGACCTTCTTTTACTTTTAGTGATGCTACTACTGGCATTTTGTTTTTTTTAATTATGTTTTATTGATTATGCTATTACAGTTGTCCCAATATTTAACCCTTTGCCCCCCTCCACCCAGCAACCTTACTCCATCAGGCAATTGTTGTTCATGTACATAGGTTATGCATATAGGTTCTTTGGCTACTCCATTTCCTGTACTATACTCTACATTCCCATGGCTATTCTGTAACTACCTATTTGTACTTTTCTTTTTTTTTTTTTTTTTAGATTTTATTTACTTTTAGAGAGGGGAAAAGGGAGGGAGAAAGAGAGGGAAACATCCATGTGTGGTTGCCTCTCATACGCCCCCAACTGGGGACTTGGCCCACAACCTAGGCATGTGCCCTGACTGGTAATCGAACCAGCGACCCTTTGGTTCACAGGCCGGTGCTCAATCCACTGAGCCACACCAGCCAGGGTTATTTGTACTTCTTAATCCTCTCACCTCTTCACCCATTCTCCCACACCTCTCTCCCTTCTCGCAATTATTAAAATGCTCTTCATATCCATAATTCTGTCTCTGTTCTTCTTGTTTGTTTAGTTTGTTTTTTAGATTCAATTTTTTTAATTGTTGTCAACCATTGATAGATATGTATTTATTTCCATTTTATTGTTCATAGTTTTGATCTTTTTCTCAAAGAAGTCCTGTTAGCATTTCATATAATAATGGTTTGGTGATGAACGCCTTTAGTTTTTTCTTGTCTGGAAAGCTCTTTATCTGCTCTTTGATTCTAAATCGTATCTTTGCTGTGTAGAGCAGTCTTGGCTGTAGGTCCCAGCTTTTCATAACTTAAATATTTCTTGCCAATCCCTTCTATGCTGCAAAGTTTCTTTTGAGAAATCAGCTGACAGTCTTATGGAGACACCCCTGCAGGTAACTAACTGCTTTTCTCTAACTGCTTTTAATATTCTCTCTTTATCTTTAATCTTTGTAATTTTCATTATAATGTGTCTTGAGTGGGCCTCTTTGCATCCATCTTATTTGGGACTTTCTGTGCTTCCTGGACTTGTATGTCTATTTCCTCCACCAAATTAGGGAAGTTTTCTTTCATTATTTTTTCAAATAAGTTTCCAATTTCTTGTTCTTTCCTCTTTCTCTTCTCCTTGTGGCACCCCTATGAGGTGAATGTTGGGCCGCTTGAAGTTGGCCCAGAGACTGCTTACATTATCCTTGTTCTTTTGGATTCTTTTTTTCTCCTTGTTGTTCTGGTTGGTTGTTTTTTGCTTCTTTATGTTCCAAATCATTAATTTGATTCTCAGTTTCACCCACTCTACTGTTCTTTCCCTGTAAATTGTTCTTCATTTCAGTTAGTGTATCCTTTTCTGACTGGATCTTTTTTATGCTGTTGAGGTACTCACTAAGTTTCTTGAGTATCTTTATAATAAGTGTTTTAAACTGTGCATCTGATAGATTGCATATCTCCATTTCATTTAGCTCTTTTTCTGGAGTTTTGATCTGTTCTTTCATTTGAGCCACGTTTCTTTGTCTCCTCATTTTGGCAGCCTCTCTGTGTTTGTTTCTATATATTAGGTAGAGCTGCTATGTCTGTCAGGGTTGATAGAGTAGCCTAATGTAGTAGGTGTCCTGTAGGGTCCAGTGGGACAGCCTCCCCTATCACCCAAGCTGGCTGCTCAAGTTGCACCCTACATGTGAGCTGATTACACCCTCCTCTTGTCGTTGAGCCTTGATTGCTGTTGGCAGGTCAATAACAGGGATTTACCCAGGCCAGTCAGCTGCAAGAACTGTCTGTGACCACTGACCACCAACCTCCGTCCTCTGTCCTCCATCCTCCATCCTCTGAGGAGGATCAGCTGTATGGGGGCAAGGTCGTGGTGTTCTGACATGGTCTGTAGCTGTCCACTGGGTGTGCAGGCTCTGGGGTTTTCTGGGAGGTGCAGGCCAAGGTCAGCCCCCACATGTGTTCTGCCCAGGGCCACCCTGCCTGAGCTATAAAGCAATCTGAGATGGCTGCTAATTGTGCTGGGATTGGAGGTTCCCAGGTGCAGTCACGCTGTGAATCTAGGCTGGTTACTGCTAGTGCCGTGGTGCCTGGGGCAAGAGGTGTGGGGACTGGGGGCTCACTGAGGATTTAGGAAGTTGTGAAGCCTGAGCCAACACCAGTCATTCATATGGAAAAGTCACAGTTAACAGTTTGGGTGGGCCCACAAGCTGGGTGGGATGGAGTCTCAGGGGATCTCCAGGACTGGGCATCAGATATGGGAAGGACCTGCTGGCTCTGTGGCTCTGTGGGGGAGGGCCCAGGAAAGGGACAATGGCCTCTGCCCACCTTTCTGTCTGTGAGAAAACTGTCCTCCGGTTACCACAAACTTAGTGACTTAAAACAAAATGTTTGTTATCTGAGGTGGGTGGCCCCCAACGCCCTCGGCTCGGTGGAAACTCTCTGTCCAGTTGTGGTCTTAGGATCTCAGATGAGAGACAAAAAGTAACCCAAACACTGTATTTTGTGTGGAAGGAGGAAAGGTGGCTGATCTCTCTAGGGGAGAAAAGCCCCGATCAAGCCTTCCAAGCTCCTTTTATTGAGGAGGATATCCAGGGGATACAGAGTCAGGATACATTAATTATCAATCAATTTCAAATGCTTGGATTATTGTTAACAATCACTGATCACAATAACAATGTAAGGAACACAGTGAACATTCTGGATCACAGTCTGTTAAACAATCTGGCACTATGGGGACATCGGGTGCAAAGCTTTATACACCTTCCGGGTACTTGATATCACACAGGGACTATAGCTAACTTAAGAGATGAGAAAAACAAAGCAAGCTTCAAAACAGAACATGCATTCTTTAAATCCAACTCCCCACCGAAACCTCCCGAATGGGCTTTCGGGTCATGTCCATCTTCAGCCTTCCCAGTCTTCCGGGCAAGATTTATAGACCTTCAGGGAGGGCACAGCTTGCAGCTGGGCTACAATTCCCGAAACCACGCAGGGCGGTCCCCTACAGTGATCTTAAAATTCTGTAGAAGTCTAATTCAAATCTCACTGAACTAAAAGTAAGATGGCAGTAGGGCTGGCTTTTTCCTGGGAACATTAGGGAAGAATCCTTTTCCAGCCTCTAGAGGCCAACCACATCCCTTGGCTTATGGCCACCCTCCACTAACTTCAAAGACAGCAGCGTAGAATCTCTGACCCTCCATCCACACTCCCGTCTCTTTGGTCCTCTTCTGGGCTTCACGCTTCCACTTTAAGAACGCTTCCGATTGCATTGGAGCCACCCAGATAATCCAGGGTTCTCTCCCCGTTTTAAAGTCAGCTGATCAACAAATTTAATTCTCTCGCCAGGTAACCTAGGGATGCTGAATAAATATATCGAGGATAAGGGCAGTCAGATTTCCAGTGGTGCACTGCTAAACTGGCTCCGGGGTGGGGGTTGCGGGATGAATCAAACAAACAAAAAAATCCTTGATTTGTAGCATTTGCAAACTGATTAGAAAAGGCTGTGTGCAGTGCATGCTCTTGTGCGGGATCCTGAACTAAGAAAAAGAATAGAAGTTATAAAGGACATTATTGAGACAGAATTTGATGACAAACAGTGGATTACATAATAGTACTATATTCATGTTATATTTTCTGACTGTGTTCATTTTACATAAGAAAATATTCTTGTACTTAGGATTTATACACTGAAGTAATTAAGGGTAAACAGACATAAGTCCACAATTTACTCCTGAAATATTAAAAAGAAAAAAAAGACTATATGTGTGGTGGTGTTGGGGAGAGAGAAAAAATTGTGATAAAGCCTCCAAAATGGAGCAAAATGAAACTGGGTAAAAGGTGTTCAGGGGTTATGCTACTGTTACAACTTGTCTATAAATCCAAAATATTTTCAAAATAAAATGTGACAAAAGCTTGAGTTAGGGGAACAGGGACAGTATTCTCACCGCTGCAGAGGGAAAAGCCATACGAAGATATGCTGGTTCTGCTTCTACTCTGTGTAACCACCTCTCTTCTGATACCTTCGTATTCTCGGCTAACTAAATCAGGAACTTACAGCCAATGTGTAGGTGGCCTGTTTTGGTAGCTTCAAAGGAGGACAGCTTCTGTGAAAACGAGAGCATTCATTTTAAAATAAGAGACCACTCTGTCCTGGATAGCAATTAGGGGGCCCTGTAACAGGTTGTAATCAGAATGCGTAATCTTACAAAATGTTCTTAACGTGAAATGGATAAAATAGGTAGCAGCAGTGTGGGATGAGAAAAAGGGAACAGTACAAACTATACCCGATTTAGTAATGTAAAAAAAAACGTTTTCTTCCTGTCCTCTCCCATGATTTAACTCTTGTATATAGTCCTTCTTCTGAATGTTTCTATCAGATTGTACACCCATCATTGTATAAAACAGTGTTCTTAGGTCCTAGCCAGGTAACTCAGTTGGTTGAAGCGTCAGCTCATACACCAAAAGGCTGTGGGTTTGAGTCCCAGTCAGGGCAATTCCAAGGGTTCGGTTTGATCGCTCGCAGGGGAGTGTATGGGAGGCAGTGGATCCACGTTCCTCTCTCATCAATGTCTCTCTCTCTCTCTCTCTCTCCTCCTTCCTCTCCCTCTAAAAATCAATGAACATGTCCTCGGGTAAGGATTAAAAGAAAGAAAGAAAAAAAAATAGTGTCCTTAGAATGCTTAGTTATTGACCTAATTACTTATAAATCTTCTAAATACTTTTAAGGAGATGCTGACAACCTAGCCCTACATACTGTTTTCTAGAGCAAGCTCTATGTGTCCAAGATGCTGGAGATATGACGCAGAAGGAGAAATAAGATATAAAAATAACTAAAAGTGATTAAAATGAAAAAAAAATCTTTTGATCAAAAACCAATGAATTGTATTTAAAAATGACTCTCCACTCCATCTCCATGCCCATCTTTACCCTTTATTAAAATACTGTGATGTTACTTAGATTCATTGATATTCAGCAGAATTTAACACAGATCTTATTTGTGCCGTGCTAGCGGTGGAATTGTGAGGAAGAAATGGTGCCTTGCGCAACATACAAAATTCAACCCTTAAAAAGATAATTTGAAGGCAGCATGTCTGGGAATATGCTACAGTGACTTTACAGGAAATGGGGCGAGCTGGCAGAGCAGGTAAGTGCTTTGTGCACCTCCTCCTGTGACCTTTTCAAAATTACACTACATTATACAACAATCAACTAGGAGAAACATCTGAAGACTAGCTGATCAGAAGTCCTATAACTAAGGACATAAAGAAGACACGTGGAGACCGGTAGGAGGGGTGGAGACTTGAAATAGGCCTGCCCCACACCCATGTGTGGCAGTTAAATATTGGGAGGGATATCTCGGTATCTCAGCTGCAGAGATCCCTCCAGAGGAGCAAGGGGTCCCAGCTCCGCACAGGGCTCCGTAATCCAGAGCCACAATGCCAGGAAGAGGAGCCCTCCCAACATCTGGCTATGAGAATCAGTAGGGATTCCATCCATCTGGGTAAGAAGGAAGGCCGCTGGAAACCCAGGCATTCTCTTAAGGGCCAGCACACAGACGCATTTGCAGGCACTTAACCTGGGCTCTAGCAGAGGGACAGTGGCTCAGGTGCTATCAGAGACATACAAGGAGAGACTGAGGTGTGTGGCTTCAGGGGGAGAGCTGGAGGGACAGCTGACATTGTCACTGTGTTGAGCCTTCCCCTTACACAGCCAAATCTGGATCTTATTAGCCTTGTAAACTTCCGCTTGCTCCACCCTGATTGTAAAGGAATACAGGTCTGCTGCCTGCCATTTCGAAAGCCAATACTGGAAAAACAAGTGCTGATTTAAAAGGCAAGCGGTTCATTCAGGTGCCAGCCACCTGGAAGATGGCGGGACTCTTGTCTCAAAGCCCATCTCTATATCTCAATGCAGGCAGAGGTTTTTATAAGGAGGGAGAGGGGAAGCTGAACAGAGAGATCAAGGGAGGGGGTTGAAAAGTTTTCTACACCCAGGTCAGCACAGTCCCTTCTGATAAGGCAACTGATGCTCCATTGTGCATCATTCTGGTTTAGTCATCCTGGCTTCACGTGATCCTGACTTCATGTTGTCCTGGCTCCACGGTTAAAGGTCAGCAAATCTCCCAGAGCTGGGATGCCTGAAGGTCTGTCTGTACCTTTTGAAGTTAGTTTCTAGGGTTCTTATACAAATGTGCAGTTTATCTACAAGCTACATATTAGACAGAGTCAGCACTGAAGAGAAACAATGTCAAAAGAATAGTAGGGTAGGTTACAATTCCCAACTGTTGTATGATGACGCCCTGAGACTCCCCCATACCCAAATCATGCGCTGCCAGGGGCTATTTCTGTGACTGGTAGTCGGGCTTCGTTGAGCTGCAGCCTTTCAAAAAAACTCAAATATGTGCATGTCCCAGGAGGGCAGCTTCTGGCCTCACTGTTCCCTGTATTTGCTGAATAGACCCAGGTTAGCCCTGGTGCCAAACCTGAATTTGCATTAACCTGGTGAACACCATTCGCCTTCCCTGGAGACTCCCTGAGACCCACTTCATCCAACTGGAATACAGCCCGAGGCTCTTTCAGCGGCTGAGCATTGAGGGCAGCTTGCAGGCAGCAGCAAGTCCAGGGGTGCCCTGTGCATTTTGCTGACCTGCCCCAGGGCCGATACTTGCGGAAGCTGACCTTGGTGTACAGCACAGCTTCTCTCATGTGACACCAGGTCCAGCACAGGGAGCTACCAACCACGGATTGCTTTGTAGCTCCTACCAAGTAGTCTTGGGCTGGTCACAGGCAGCAGCTGACTGAGACCTGCACTGAATGCCTACTCAAGAGGCCCCAGCACCAACACACCTGGTGGCCAGCTTCAGAACACAATAGAGCACCACCTGATTAACTCCACAAGAAGCAAGCCCAAAGGAACATACATATGAATAATAACATGACAATCACTTTAAATGTAAATGGATTAGCCCTGGCTGGGGTGGTTCAGTGGATTGAGCATTGGCTTGCAAACCAACGGGTTACTGGTTCAATTCCCAGTCAGGGCACATGCCTGGGTTGTGGGCCAGGTCCCCAGTTGGGGGGTGCCCAAGAAGCAAACACACATTGATGTTTCCCTCCCTTTCTTTCTCCCTCTTCCCCTCTCTCTAAAGATTTAAAAAAAAAAAAAAGTAAATGGATGAAATGCTCCAATTAAAAAAACACAGGGTAGCTGAATGGATAAGAAAACAAGACCTATATATGTGCTGTCTACAAGATACCCCACTTCAGACACACATAGACTGAAACTAAAGGGATAAAGTAAAGCTAAGGTAGCAATACTTAATATCAGACAAAATAAACTTTGAAGCAAAGGCTATAATAAGAGACACAGGACATTTCATACTGATAAAGGGATTAATCCAACAAGAGGAAATAACCCTTGTAAACATTTATGCACTCAGAACAAGACTACCTAAATATATGAAACAGGTATTGATGGACATAAAGGGAGAGATTGGGAGTAATACAGTCATAGTAGGGAATTTAATGTCTCATTGAAATCAGTGAATAGGTTTTCTAGACATAAAACCAAAAAGAAAATAACAATTTTAATGGCACATTAGACCAGATGGATTTAATTGATATTTTCAGAGCATTTCATCCCAAAGCAGCAGAATATACATTTTTTTCCAACTGCACATGGAGTATTTTCCAGGATAGACCATGTTAGGCTACAAAACCAGTCTCAATTAATTTAAGATTTTGAAATCATGTAAAGCATCTTCTTTAAACATAATGATAAGAAACTAGAAATAATTTAAGAGAAACAAAAATCAAAACAAAACAAAAAAACCACACAAACATATGCAGACTAAATAACACGGTACTAAACAATTAATGGGTTAACAATGACATTAAGGACAAACAAAAATGAAAACAGCAAAAGTGGTCCTTAGAGGGAAATTCATAGCACTTAGGCGTACCTCAAGGAAAAAGAAAAATCTCAAATAAGCAATCTAACCTTCAACCTAAAGGAATTAGAAAAAGAACAACAAACAATATTCAAAGAAAGTAGAAAGAAAATAATGATTAGAGCAAACATAAATAAGTCTACACAACAATACAAAAGATCAATGAAGCTAACAGCTGATTCTTTAAAAAGATAAACAAAATTGATAAACCTTTAACCAAACTCATCAACAGTTAAAGAGAGAATCTAAATAAATAAATTTGGAAATAAAAGAAGAAAAGTGACAACTGACACCGCAAGAACATAAAGGATTATCAAAAAAATACTATGAATAGTTATATGCCAATAAATTGGAAAATCTGAAAGAAATGGATAAATGCCTAAAATCATACAATCTACCAAGATGGAATCAAGAAGAAACAGACAATCTGAACAGACCAATTACTACCAACAAAATTACATCAATAATCAAAAATCTTCTATTAAGCCAAAGTCCTGGACTGGATGGCTTCACGTGTGAATTTTACCAAACATTCAAAGATGAATTAATACCTATTCTTCTCAAACTATTCCAAAAATTTCAAAATCAGGCAAAGCTCCTAAGCTCATTTTATGAGGTCATCATTACCCTGATTCCAAAACCAGACAAAAACATTACAAAAGAAAAAAGAAAAAAATGAAAGAAAATCACAGGCCAATATCTCTGATAAACATAAGTGCAAAAATTCTCTCAAAATATTAGCAAGCCAAATTCAGCAATACCTTAAAGAGATCATATACCACGTTCAAGTAGGATTTATTTCTGGGATGCAAGGTTGGTACACTATTCATAAGTCAATTTACATCATACACTGTGTAAATAAAATGAAAGATATGATGATCATACCAATTAATGCAGAAAAAACACTTGACAAAATGCAGCATCCATTTATGATAAAAAAATAAAATAAAATAAAAAACCCTCAGCAAAGTAGGACCAGAAGGACCATCCCTCAATATAATAGAGGTCATATATGACAAACCTACAATTAACATCTTACTCAAGGGGAAAAGATAAAAGCATTTTCTTTTAGATCAGGAACACGACAAGGTTGCCCACTTTCACCACTTTTGTTCAACATAGTATTGGAAGTCCTAGCCACACATTCAGAAAGAAAAAGAAATAAAAGGCATCTAAACCAGACAGGAAAAACTAACTGTCATTATTTGCAGTTATTCTTCTTAATCCCTGCACCATTTCCCCATTGCTCCCCTTTCCCCGACCCAGCTGATAATCCTCTGAAAGATCCCCATACCTATGATTCTGTTCCTAAGCTGGTTGTTTGTTTAGTTTGTTTTGGTTTTTATTCTTTTAGATTCTGTTGTTGATAATTGTGAGTTTCTTATCATTTTCATGTTCATAGTTTTGATCCTCTTTTTCTTAAGTATGTCCCTTTAACATTTCATATAATAAGGGCTTGGTGATGATGAACTCCTTTAGCTTTATCTTGTCTGGGAAGCACTTCACCTGCCCTTCCATTCTAAATGATAGGTTTGCTGGATAGAGTAACCTTGGCTGTAGGTCCTTGCATTTCACCACTTTGAATACTTCTTGCCAGTCCCTTCTTGCTTGCAAAGTTTCTTCTGAGAAATCAGAAGATAGTCTTATGGAAACTTCTTTGTAGGTAACTCTTTTCTCTTCTCTTGCTACTTTTAAGATTCTCTCTTTATCTTTAACATTTGGCATTTTAATTATGATGTCTTTTGGTATGGTCCTCTTTGGGACCAGCTTGTTTGGAACTCTCTATGCTTCCTTGACTTGTATGTCTATTTCCTTCACCAAATTTGGGAAGTTTTCTTCACTGTTTTTTCATATAAGCTTTCAATTTCTTACTCTTACTCTTCTCCTTCTGGCACCCCTATGATTAAGATGTTGGCACATTTGAAGTTGTCCCAGAGGTTTCTAAACCTCTCCTCATTTTTTTCATCTCTGGTTTCTTCATTCTGTACTGGGTGACTGTTTTTTCTTCCTTATGTTCCAAATCATTCATTTGAATCCTGGTTTCCTTCCCTTCATCATTGGTTTCATGTGGATTTTCCTTTGTTTCACTTAGCATAGCTTTCCCTTCTTCCATTCCGCATTTGCCATACTCAGGCGTATCTGTCAAGTCTGTGAGCATTTCTATCACCAGTGTTTTGAACTTCACATCTATTAGTTTGACTGTCTCCTCGTTGTTTAGTTCTCTCACTGGAACTTTGATCTGCTCCCTCTTTTGGGCCATACTTCTGTGTCTCCTCAACTTGACAAGCTCTTGTGTTTATCTGTGTCTTAGGTAGAACTCTTGCACCTATTACATTATAAGGGATGAGCCTTAGGTATTTATCAGTATGGGGCGACCTATTTCACCACGTTGTGGCGCTGTATGTGGGAGAGGGGTCTTAGAGGGAACAATGCTGCTTGCTCAGCACTCACCTATTTTCCAGGCACTTCTGTTTCCTGTATGGGTCTGCTGTCCCTCTAGCTGTTGCCCTGACTGTGGTTCCCAGAGTGATGGTCTGCAGATGTTCTAGAACCATGGGGGCCTCTAAACAAATGGAGTCTCTTGAGAGACTGGAAGTTTCTTCCTCTGCCCCAAGCCCCACTGATTTTCACAGTCAGAAGCAATGAGGCTTTATTTTCCCCAGAGCTGGAACCATGAGCTGTGCAGTCTGGTCTGGTGCTAGGAGTGCTCCCCAGTTGTCCCTCCCAACTTTTTTAAATGTGTGACTGCTCTTTCCACTGGCCAGCCACATCTTCTGTCGCTGCCACTGCTATTACTGCTACTGCCGCCTCCTCCACACCACATCCTCTCCACCCCAGCTCCGCCCCTCCTATCTGTCTGGGTGAGTATTTCTTCTTTATATCGTCATTTGTTGGACTTCCATGCAGTTCAATTTTCTAGTACTTCTGGTTGTTTTTTTTTAGTTTTGAGGTAATTGTATTTTTTCTTAGTTGTGGAGGGAGACGCAGCATGTCAACCCATGCCTCCATCTTGGCTGGAAGTTCAACAATAATTCTTTTTTTTTTATGAGAAAAAAAAAAAAAAAGACCCACACACTACATCTGGCCCTAGGCATACCCACTGAGGGCCAGGCTCCTGTCTGGTAATGTAATCACCATGCTGTAAACTAATATAAAATAATGTTAACTACAATTTTTAAATAAAAATTAAAAAAAGAATTTAATTCCCGCCATCAGCCAGAAAAATCAAAGTAATTCCAGTTTAAGGTGGCTACTCTTCAGAATATAGGTCTAATAGAAATAAAATCCACTCCCCCAGTCTTCCAAGTGAAAATTTTACATAGCTAGAAAAAAAACACATTTTTTTGGATGCAAACATTTGACTTTATCCACAGGATTAAAAGGTTAATTAAGAGGCAAAGCAAAATACATTATTTGCAATGTGACTATACCATAATTTTCAGCATTAAGTATGTGTCTCTGGAGATAAAACAGTTTTGATTTGCAAAATTGGGTAATTAAATTAAGTTGATAATTGTTCCTAAGGGCATGAGAACCAGGTAATAGCAATTTTGAAGTTACCGGTATAAATAATCAGTTTTGTAAGTCTGCAGAAGATGTGGGAAAAAATGAGCCTGAAAGAATAAAAATTGCATTTTAGAAAACCCTCAGAATAACAAATTTCAAATGTTATTGACAGGAGTTGATATTGTGGATTCCTCTTTAATTTTCCTTGCACCCTCTTGTTACCAAATAGCAAGTGAGGTCCCTGCTGCCCACCGACGCCCTCTAGGCAAAATTCCAGAGGCAAAGGTTTAGTGATAAAGGAAAGGAGCCTTTATTCAAAAGCACTCACTTAAGCCTATCAAGTAACTGCTTTAATCACTTAAACCTATCAATTAAGGCAAAACTCTTAACACCTGGGTTCTCCTATCATTTCCCCCTATTAGTTGTAATTATCTTATTTCTATAGGGTTAGTTTACAAACTAAAACAACATAAGCTACGAAAGCTACACCATTTTGGAGGACTGTCAGGCTTTCTGCCTGACAGCTCATCCCCTCTAGAAAACCTAAAAAGTAAACCTGCCACCCTCTGCCAGGCCAGCCCGATCCTAGGCTGTGCCTGGAGTTCCTTCCCATTCCAAATACCATCCTTTGGGAAACACAGGCAGCTACAGCACAACCACCCAGGCATCCTCGAGGAAGGAGAGCCCAAGAACTAGCAAGAGCGCCCCCCCTCCCCCTACCCTCCCCAGGAGCCAGAGAGCCTATTTTGCTTTCTGAATGGTATTAACCCTCCCCCACCCTCCCTCCATGTACGTTCCCCATCCCCAGCTGCAGTACTGACCACCACCCTTTCCCTACCTCCAGCTGCACGGATGGGCTCTGATTAGCCTAAACCAATTAGAGTAATTTCACTATACTTGTCTCAGCTAGTCCAAGGTGGGCCCAATGACTCAAGTTGGTTATTTTAGCATTTTACCTTTTAGGTGGCAATCTTATTTCCACCTTCTTGAGAATGTCTCATATTAATAGCTGTGAAAGGACAAAATTCAACCCAGTACATTTGAAGATCTGGCCCTGGCTGGTTTGGCTCAGTGGATTGAGCGTCGGCCTGCGAGCTAAGTGTCGCTGGTTCGATCTTCCAGTCAGGGCACATCAGAGAAGGAAAACTCTGATTCCAAAAAACCTCCGCTGCCTTGCGGCATACCTCTTCAGGGGAAAGGCTAAGGGAGTAAACCCCGACAGAAAATCCGGAGCCAGAGTCCCTAAGGCGGTTTGACGTTGTAGTCAACACCGGCAACTCCTGTGGCGCACCTGAAGCCAAGCTGTATTGACTCCGTCTTTCCCTTGGACCCTTCAGCTGCGAAGAGAGGGGGAGTCTGCTGCATGGGCAACAGCAGACCCTCCATATCACCCTGCCCAGGCTCTGTAGCTTCAGTTTCACTGGAGAGGACACTCCAGCGTCATCGCAAGATGTCGATTCAACACGGGAGGAGACAGATACCGTGTCACTCCCGAGTCGGACTGCACAGCCATTCTCGGCGGTGCAGATAGACTCTTAAGAAGCTACACCATCGTCTCTTGAGACGGACGGCTGCCGACGACATTTGAAGATCTAATTGGCTTTATTGAGTGATTCATGAATCAGGCAGCATTCCATCTAGCAACTAGAGGGGTACTCGGAGAAGTTGTACGAAATGGAAAGTTTTTGTAGGCAGAAAGAGAGCAGGACTAAGAAGTTAAGAAAGTAGATTATTTCAGGCAAGGACACCTTCCCTGAGGGGAAGGCAGGGGATTTTAACAAGCAGATTACTTCACCAGTGCTGGTCAGGAAATTCCAGACTGATGGGTTTAAAATTCCACTCCCTGAAGAGACTGAAATTGCAGTTAGGTTAAGTATTGAGTCTTTGTGGGGCATAGCAAAAGTGACTCCATTTTTGGATTGTTGTTTCTTTTTTCTTTTCTTTTTAAAAAATCTATTATTTTTCAATTACAGGTGATATACAATATTACAGTAGTTTCAGGTGTACAACATAGTGATCAGACATTTATATAACTTACACAGTGATCAGCCCAATAAGTCTAGTACGTGTCTGACACCATACATAGTTATAATAATACTATTCAATATATTCTTTCTGTTCTTTCTTTTTAACACACCCCATCAGCAGTCAGGTACTACTTCAGTTCTTTTATAATTAGAACTTGCCCATTATAATAATTATAATATATATGCAAGTCCACTAACAAGTGTCTTATATGTATTTAAATATCTTAAAATTTAAAACAATTCATCTTCATTTCATATCCTGTTGAATAAAAGAGGCATTTATCCTGCCGGATTTCCTACCTTCTAGATTTTGCTGATTGCTTCCTTGAATAGTTTCACTTATCCCTCTTGTTTCCTAGAAACTGATCATTAAAACTAGTGGCTTGATTAAGGAAAAGGTGTCTTTTCTTCCCTTTTTAAACAAGAAAGTATTAGGTATCACTGTTTATAATCTAATGCACTGACATACAAAGTCTGGTTGGTCACACGTTGAGTAATGTCAGAATGATTGGCAGAGCCAGGCTTTGACTAGTGGGAATCTCTTGGAGTTAGTTCCCGATTTTTTTTGACATGACCTCAACAGTCTTGGAGGGCTTCCTTGCTCTCTGGCACCACAGGTTTATATTTCCGGGTTGATATTTCCTGACCCAGACTTGAAATCAGCCATTTGTATCAGACTTTGTTCCTTTTCCTGGGAAAAGGTAGTTAGTGGGCATGATCTGGGTTTAGAAATGCTTGGTATGGTGGGAGGTTGTTTCTTGATCTTCCAATGGACCGAGTGAGGGACTGTGTAGTTTTTCAAAAAAAGAAAAGGAAATCATGAGTTTATACAGATATTACCAATTCAACTATAAGATTACAGGAGGGTTTTACTTATATTTCTTTCCTCTTGAACAACAACAAAAAAGTCTGTACTTCAAATCATATTGATATAATTACTTATATGCTTTATCTAAGAATATTCAGATAGCAGTTTCAAAATAACCATACCAATAGTGCTACTAAAAATTAAGATGACTGAATATATTTTAAGATTTCTCTTTTGGTTGTGTGCTTATGGTCACTGTCCTTAAGCTATATCGTGCTAAGGATGACCCATCCAAACACTGTGTTTAAAGTCACCTAAAATCATTCTTGTCTGCGTTGTTATGCCATAAACTTGATATACAGTTAAATTCACTTATTTCAGTCCCTTTTCAGTTTTTTTGGGGGGCGGCAGATAGGGATTTTCTTGCCATTTATATTTAATTTTGTTTTTAAGTATGTAAGGTATTTACTTGATTCCAATGTCAAAACTATAAAACAAAGTACCTTCAGAGAAGTCTGATATCTTTCCTTGTTCTTTTCTTTTCCTTCTAGGTAACTATTCTTTTTTGGCTTATCCTCCATGCACATCCGCTTATGCTTCTTTTTGAAACCATAAGCTGTTGTGCATGCATATGTGTGTATGTATATCTATATACTTATATATATACACACACATACATAGGTATTTTCCTCACTCTGTTAAACAAAAGGCAGCAGACTCTAAACACTGTTTTGCAGTTTGTTTATTCACATACCCAATATATCCAGATGCTTACTCCATAGCAGGATATGCAGGTTTTCCTCATTCCTTTTTATACTGCATAGTGCTCCATTGTGTGTTTCATCAACCAGATCCCTGTTGATGGACATTTGGGTTATTTCCATTTTTTATTAATATAAATAGTGCCACGGTGCATATGCTATTTCATAGGGTTTTTCCAGAGCATTGTTAGGAATTTCTGGGTAAAAAAGGTAAATGCATATGTAATTTTTCTAGAAAATGTCAAGTCCTTTCCATAGCAATTCTACCATTTTGCATTCCCGTCATTAATATATGACAGCGCCTTGCTCCCCACAACTTTGCCAATGTTTTTGTTGTAAGTTTTCATTACTGCTAATCTGATAAATGAAAAATGGTTTGTCAGTGTCATTTTCTTTTGCATGTTTTTAAAAATATGAGCAAGTTAGAGTATCTTTTATATACAGGGGTGGGCAAAAGTAGGCTTACAGTTGTGAGTATGTGAAACACGGATTTTATACTTGTATTGTTATTATTTATTAATTATTGCATTATTTTCCATACCAACAACTGTAAACCTATTTTTTTCCACCCCCATATATATGCTTAAGCATCATTTACATTTCTATTCTGTGAATTGTCTGTTCATAACTCTAACCCATTTTCCCCTGGGCTTATTGATTGTTTTCATCTCTGTTTTTAGAAACTTTTTATGTTATGGCTTTTAATTCTTTCCACTAATATAAGTTGGACATCTTGTCACTACTTTTCAACATTCCTTATGCTGAGAAAAATAACTTTGTAAAAGTCATTTTTGAATTTTTATATAGTCAAATTCATTAAGCTTTTCTTCTGGATTTTGAATTATAGTTTAGAAAGTTTTTCCCATTTCCAAGTTATAAAGAAAACTCTCCTTGTATCAGTACACAAACACTGTTTAAAGTCTGGCACTAGATGAGTTACCCACAGCATAACTATTAAAAGGAAGTAGAGTTTGCTACCCCAAAATATGCCTTTTTGGGATTTTGATTATTTCAAGTTGGTTATTTTCAATAAATAAACGACTCAAAAAGAACCTTTGACCTCACCCCAAATGCCTAAAAGAATTTAGATAGAGGACCTGCTCCAGGAAAGAAGATATTATCATTGACAACTATAGTTTAATATGAACTAGTGTGTGGTAGACAGGGAGGAATCTATCAAGGCCCGTTGGATCCAAGTTGTCTCTATGTTCCCTTGTAAACAATGACCCCGCAACCATTTACCAAAGATTTGTGTTTCTGTCTCCATGTGAATTGCCTTCCTGCCCTTCAAAGTTCCAAACCATAACTCCCCCTTTCTCCTTAGCTCAGGATGGCGTATAAGCCATTCTGAATTGTTAAATAATACTCCCTGTACTATGATAGTGTGATCAAAGACAGCCTGATTTGTGCTCAGGTCTCATATTCTTATGGAACCCTAGTCTCTACATATGTAATAAATTTGATCATTTTTCTCCTTCTCATCTGTCTCATGATATTTTGATTATTAGGCCAGCTAGAAGAATTTAAAAGGCTAAAAGGAATATTATTTTTCTTCTCCCACAGCATGAAGAGAAGGGCAATGGGGTCTAAAGACTAAGACCCAGAACACCCTGCAGGTTTGCGTTTCCCCAAAATTTGTATATTGAAACCTTAATTCCCAGTGTGATGGTATTTGCAGATGGAGTCTTTGGGAAGTAATTAGGTCATGCTGGTGGTGGAGCCCTTATGAAGGAATTAGTGCCCTTATAAGAAGAGACATGAAAGAGTTTGTTTCTTTCTCTGTCTACAAGGGATCGCTTGCTTTGCCCCACTGCTCGTCTTTAAAATGATTGATATATTTTTAAAATATTTATTGATTTTAGAGAGAGAAAAAAACATTGTTGTGAGAAAGAAACTTCAATCTGTTGCCTCTTGTAAGCGCCCTGACCAGGCATCAAACCCACAACCATTTGGTGGGTGTGATGATGCTCCAACCAACTAAGCCATTTTAGCCAGGGTACTATTGCTCTTTTTATTTTTCTTTTTTCTTTCCCCAGAGTATCCTTTGTGAGGACTTATAAGGACTTTGATATCATAATCTGTGACCCAATATTTGGATTTTTGTAGCTTGTAGAACATAACTTGCTCATTCAAGCTCCAGAACTATCTGCAGAGCCAGTAGCCCTCACCCACTTCCCAATTGTACTGTCTGATAATTTGTACTCCTTGTATTGTTGTTAAATATGATAATACCCCCTGTACTATGACTGTGTGATCAAAGACAGCCTTTTTGTGGTGCAGGCCTGGGCTGAAGCTAAGACTCAATAAATGCTTGATCATATACAGTAGTCCCTTTCTACATCGCAGCCTCACTGTATTACAGGATTTTTAAAAATATTATACTTAATTATGCATTGTGGATTTTTCACTATATGCAGATTTTGCGGTACTGTATACGTATGTTGTTAAAGTTACGAAGGTTTAAGAGTGTAGAATATGTTTAAGAACATAAATAGTGTTTATAAAAGTGTGGAAAAGTTTAATACGGGAGTGGGAAAGGTTAATAAGGGACTGGGAACGGTTAATAAGTGTGGGAGAAGGGTTTATAAAGCCTTAAAATGTATATAAATATTAAAATAAATGTAAGGTTCCTACTTCACGGATTTTCACCTATCATGGGGGGGGGGTGTTCTGGAATGTAATACCCGCGATAAGTGAGGGAACACTGTATTACCCATTGTTTCTCCTCATAACACTTGCTTGATCTCTGAGCCAGCCAACCATTGAAAGTCCAGTTGCCCTCACCAGTCAGAAAACAAATGATGTATATTTATGGTCTTTTTTTCTCCTAGCACCCCACCTCTTTGGTCATCAGTTACTCGCAGCTTTTGCCTTTAGAAATCCTGCCCTATCCTCTCCATCGTGGAACATATCCTCAGCTCATATCAACGACTATATTTCCCGGAGTGCATGTTCTTACCTGACTAAACTCTCTCTACAATTTTAAAAAAGGTCTTGCTAGGTTTTTGTTTATCCTTGCTTCTATTGTTTGTCTTTTTATATAAACTGTATAATCAATCGTAACTCAAAGGGAAAAAAATACCTGGCAATATTTTTATTAGGATGTGAAACTCACGTAGAGTACTTTGGGAGACTGACATATTTTTCTTTCTTTTTAAAAAATTTTATTATTTTTTTAATCCTCACCAAGGACATTTTGTTCATTGCTTTTAGAAAGAGAGGAAGGGAAAAACATTGAAAAGAAAGAGAGAGGACACATTGATTGGTTGCCTCCTGTATGAGCCAGGACCAGGATCAAATCTGCAACCTAGGTATGTGCCCTGACCAGGAATAGAACCTGCGACCTTTCAATTAGGAACGATGCTCTAACCAACTGGACCACACCGGAAAGGGTGACATATTTTCATATTGTGTCTTTCTATCCAAGGCCTTTTTATCTTTCAATAATGTATTATGGGCACCGGCCCACGTGACTCAGTTGGAGCATCGTCCATAAACTGAAAGATCGTGGGTTTGGTTCCTGGTCAGAGCACATGCCTAGGTTTCGGGTTCCATCTGATAGGGGTATATAGGAGAGGCAACTGATTGACTTTTCTCTCTTACATTGATGTTTCTCTCCCTCCCTTCCTCTCTCTCTAAATCAATAAGCATGTCCTCAAGTGAGGACAAAAAAAGAATGTGTTATGGTTTCCTTCATATGTATTTTACACATTCTTGTTAAACTTCTGCCTGTGTATTTTACTTTACATTATACCCCTTGTAAATAGGTTTTCCCTTCCATTATATTTTTAAACTGGGTGCTGTTTGTATGTATGGAAGCTATTGCCTTCTGCACATTTATTTTATTTCCTGCTAATTTACCAAATTTTCTTGTTGTTCGTAGCAATTTTCCTGTTGCCTCCTCCCTAGATATACCATCATTATATTAGTACATAGAGATAGTTTTACTTCATGCTTTCCAATTCTTATATTTCTAATTGTTTCCTCTTATCTAATTTTCTTGGCCAATACTGCAAAGTCAATGTTTCCGTTATAGTGAAGACTGTGAATAATCTTGTCTTTCCTCTTGATACTTTAGCAGGAAAGCCTATAGAATTTCCACATTAAGTTAAATGCTGTTTTCAGGCAGAGGTATATACACATTTTATTATGTATTGTAGGTATCAATTTTTATCTTATTGAGTGTTGAATTTTGTCAAATATCTTTTTGATATCTGTGGGCATGATTATATGATCTTTCTTTTTAATTCTGTTAAATTGATTAATTATATTTATGACTATATTAGTATATTAATGAATATACTAATATCCACTCTTGTCCTCCTGGAATAAGCACCACAGTGAGGCTTGTTTTAGGCAGTCTAGTAATCTTTGCCTTTTGCCTTTTAAATCTTAGATCCACTTACATCTAATCTAATTACTGATGTGGGTATAGCTTAAGTCTACCATCTTGTTGTTTTCTAATAATCCTCTGTTCCTTGTTCTTCTTTACCTTTATTCTGTTTTCTTTTGGATTAACTGAATATATTTTATGGCTCCATTTTATCTCCACCATTGGTGAGCAGTTATTCATCTTTTAAATTTTTTTTAGGAGTCGCTCTAGTATTTACAGTATAAATCTTCAAATGATCACCACGCACTTTCAAACCCCACTAAAAACACTTCATGTAAAATATAAGATCCTTACAACAGACATTTTCATTTACCACCTCCATCCTCTGTGCTATCCTTATCATGTATTTTACTTGTACATTTGTTATAAGCCCCATAATACAATGTAAATAGTCAATTACCTTTTAAAGATGTTAAAAGTGAGAAAAACTATGTTTTACATTTATTCTCATATTTCGTAGAGCTGCTTTTCTGGTTAACAACATCATTTGCTAAGAGGAAGAGTAAATTCTGCCACTGCATTTTTTACTCTATTTTGGCCAGGTATAAATGTTTTAATTTCCAAGTTATTGTTATAGTTTTGTACAGTTTTGTACTTGTGGGATGCTTCCAATCTCAGTCAGCCAACAATTCACACACAAAAACATTGAGGACTTGTCTAGGGGCTAGAATCCAGGTTTACTGAGGCAATCAATTGATTATTGAAACAATTAACAGTTATTCATTTGCTCAACTTCTCTTTGTTCGTTCAACTCTTTGTTCATTAAAGATGAATTAATCAATAACTATGTGCCCAACTCCAAGTGAGCAACTGACAATACAAAGAATAAAAAGTACTGTATCTTTCCTGGAGGATCTCCAGATATAGTAGCTTTGAACTAGAAAGAGTGAAAGTAGCAGTTAAAACGTTTTAATCAGTGTTTTTCTCCTCAGTGCCTATGGTCATTTCTCCCATAATTCTTTGTACTCTAAGTTTTATAACTTGGTAATACTATGAATAATATCAAATTGTTATCATGATAATAGGCAGTTACCATTTTCCTCATATACATTTTAATCATTTCCTCAGGACAGCTTTTCAACCCTCAAGACAACCCTGTGAAGTATGATTATTCTGATTTTACAAAGGAGGAAAATGAGGCTCAGAGAGTGATTTGCCCAAAGTCACAGCTACTAAGCGAATGACCTGGGATTGGATTTAATCCAGGTCCAGCTGACTTTGGACCACCCATTCTGTTGCAAACAAGTAGAAAACTGTTGGACCAAGATTTCTGCTTTTGCTTTCAATCCCACACCAGAGGAATCTGGGCATACTATGGGTGATAGATAAAAAATTTTTTTTTCAGCAGCAAAACGAGGCGTTTATTCACGAGTCTGCAGAATTGGGCATACAGGCTGATAAATACTTTTTAAAGAACAAAGAGGAACGCAAACAATCAACAGAGTAAAAAAGGCAACCTTGGAATGGGAAACAATGTTTGCTAATCATACAAGAGGGGACCCAACAAAAAAACAGAATTATCTTCTAGAGGGTGGACCCCTTGTAGTACAGGCTTCCCTTGCTAGGCGAGTGTTCTAGGAACCCATCTCTATCAGTGTGCTAGCTGGTGTTGTTGTGAGAGGCTGCATTCTATGGTGAGTGTTGTTTTGAAGACTGTTTTCACATGTTTGCTCATTTCACGATGGGTAATTTACAAGCGTACCTGCCCACATCGCATTGTGTTCAGCAGTTTTTGACCAAAAATGGCATGACTCCTGTACCCCACCCTCCTTATTCACCTGATCTTGCCCCAAGTGACTCTTTTTTTTTTTATTTCCCCTCATTAAAAAAAGTCCTCAAAGGGAAATGTTTTGCCAATGTGGAAAAGGTGAAAAAACAAGACAAAACAAAAAACGGTAGTAGCATTAAAAGGCATCAAAATTGACGAGTTCAAAAACTGTTTTGAGGAGTGGAAAAAACATCTTGATAGGTGTATTGTATCAAATGGAGAATACTTTGAAGGTGACTGAAGTTTAAACATGTAAAATAAATATAATTTTTAATAAATAAATTGGGGGGATGGGTTCCTCTCATATTTCTGATAAGGGGTTAATATACAGAATGTATAAATTACTAACTCCTGCAAGTCAATACCAACAAAACAGCTTGGTTAAAAAATGGGCAATAAATTTGAATATACATCTCTCCAAAGTAAATATACAAATGACCAATAAACACATGATAAGATGCTCAACATCGCTAATCATTGGAGAAATGCAAATCCACATTACAATGATATCACCTTACACCCACTAGGATGACCACTATAAAAAAACAAACAAAAAACAAAAAACAGAAAATAACGAGTGTTGGTGAAGATGTGGAGAAACCGAAACCCATATGTACTGCTGGTGGGAATGTATGATAGTGCAACTGCGATGGAAACAGTGCAGCTGCGATGGAAACAGTATAGAGGGTCTTGACAAATCAAAAATAGAATTACCATATATTCAAGTAATCACTCAATGGGTATAAATCTGAAAGAACTGAAAGCGGGACACTCATGTTTTTGCAGCATTATTTTTAAAGCCCAGAGAAGGAAGCAAACCGATGTCCATTCAAGGGAGGAATGGATAAAGAAGATAGGGTACGCATAGAATGGAATTTATTCAGCTTCCAAATGAAAGGAATCCTGTCACATGCTACAAGATGGATAAATTTGGAGGACATTATACTAAGTGAAATATGCCAGCCACGAAAAGATAATTCTACGTATAGGAAGAATCTGAAGTAGTTAAACTCATAGAAATAGAAATTTAACGGTGGCTCCGAGGGCTGAATGCAAGGGGTAATGCAGGCATCACTCAACAGATATATAGAGTCTCTCTCTCTACCCCCCATCTCCCTCCCTCCCTCCCTTTCCTTCCTCCCTTTTTCTTTCCTTTATTTTCAGAATTTATTTTTATTGTATTATTCCATTACCACTTGTCTCCCTTATACCCCCCACCCCACTCAGTTTTTCAACATGAAAACACTCTAGAGATCTGTTACATACCACTGTATTTATTGATAGCTAACACACGGACTGTACGTACACTTAATGGTTAAAATGGTAATATTTGTTTTATTTTTTTACCACAATTACAAATAACTTTAAAAACGAGGAGGAGAGCAGCCTCGTGGTGTGCTCTTCACATCGCAATTTGTTCACTTAAAAAAAAAAAAAAAAAAAAAAAAAGCAACGAGCTTTCCAATGACAGGGCCTCAAGAGTTGCAACCTTCCCTTTCCCACGCTCGGAAAGGCCGCGAGGTTTAGCCGGGTGTCGCCCTCACCCCAGGGCCTCTAGCTCCGCCCATCTCCCCGCCCACCGCCTGGTTTCCTCCAATCGCGGCCATGGCCCTGCCCCGAGCCTCTTTCCTGCTTCCGGGCCTGGGTGGCTGGCTCTGAAGCCTAGTTAGCAGAATGGAGGTCCCCGGCGAAACCCAGCGCAGCCCGAGCTCTTCTTCGTCCCCCAAGGATGGTTCCGGGGTCTCGGTGTCCAAGGAGCTGCTGACGGTGGGGTGCGGCGGCCGCGGAGGTGACTGGCGAGTGGCAGCGGCGTGGGGCGCGCACGTGCGGCATGGGGCACGCTGCCGGAGGAACGGGCCAGACCGCAGGTCTTCTGCCCAGGCCCAGCATCGCTGGGGGAAGCCCCAGGGGTGGCTGCGGGGCTCCGGCATGCCAGCCGCCGCGGGGAGAGTGGGTGCAGGGCGCACGCCGAGCCTCGGGGCTGGGGGGTGGTTTTCATAGTCCTCATGGTATTGCGTGACCGCTCTGCCAAGCACAGCAGCCGGACCCCTCCCCTTGGGGTTGGCATCTGGGTCCAAGCGGTTGGCAGGTTGGCCCCCTACCAGAAACCGGTTAGGGATTACCCTGCCATCCGGTAGTACCTCCCTCTTGTAGAGGGAGACTTGAGGCCAGGAAGTCCACACGGGATTGAAGACACCATCACAGAGAATTAAAAATCATGGGTTCGAATCTTGGGTTCGAATCCCACCCCTACGAGTGCGGGACTTGAGGGGAGTTTCTTACGTTTTCAACGCCTCTGTTTTCACATTTGGAAAATGGAAGCAGTACTACATACAGAATTTTTGTGGGAGACTTTAATCCTCACAACAATCCTGTGCAGGAGGTTCTGTTTTCTCCATGTTATAGACGAGGAAACAGCCATGGTGTAACATACAGGTAAGTAATTTGCCAGCAATCATGTGTCTGGAAAGGAACAAAACTGAGATTCGAATCCAGTCAGTCTGCCTCCAGAATCCAAGCTCTTTACACTAATCCAATCACTAGGCCTAGAGTCGTAAGCAACCAGTGTTTGTGGAGCTCTGCTTTGTGGGTGAACAGGATCTTTCTATCACAGTGAGGAGATTTTGCAGGTATTAGAAACGGGGTGCAAAGCCTTGAGTTGGATTGATTTGAGTAGTGAAGGATGAGCCTGAACAGATGGAGTAGGGGGACAACATTTCTCCAAAGAGTGTTTTGTTTAGGTTGGCAATTTTATTTTTTTTAAGTTTTTTTTTTAACCTTCTTTTAAAAGAAATTATTTATTTATTTTTAGAGAGAAGGGGAGGGAGAAAGAGAAGAAGAGGAACATCGATGCCCTCAACCAAGGACCTGGCCTGCAACCCAGGCCTGTGCCCTGACTGGGATTTGAACTGGCAACCTTTCAGTTTGCATGCCAGCACTCAGTCCACTGAGCCACACCAGCCAGGGCTATATTGGGCATTTTATTTTATCTTATTTTATTTTATTCTGTTCTATTTATTTAATTTTGTTTTTTAAAAAGATTTTACTTATTTTTAGAGAGAGGGGAAGGGAGGGAGAAAGAGAGGGAGAGAAACATCAATGTGTGGTTGCCTCTCGCACACCCCCAACTGGGGACCTGGCCTGCAACCCAGGTATGTGCCCTGACTGGGAATCGAACCAGGGACCCTTTGGTTCGCATGTTGGTGCTCAGTCGACTGAGCCACACCAGCCAGGGTTAGGTGAGGGATTTTAAGTGAAGGGGAACTAACCAGGCAGGCATGTTTTACAAATGAAGAAACGAATACTCAAGGAGGTTAGGTAATTTTCCCAGTATAACATAGCTAGTAACCATTTTTGGCTTCACTTCACCGTTATTGAACTCTGTACTGCATCCTGCATCCTGTCATTGCAGACCCACTTTTGCCACGGATGGGTTTCTAATCCAGAAAAGTACAGTTTAGTGAGCACTTATTAACCATCATTGGTGACAGAGATGTGTGAGACAGGCTTAAGTAAGGGGAGCTAGATGCACATAAAGAACTAAAATGTAATGGAACTTAGGGTGCTCCCCTTTTTAAAATGTCTTGGGAAATATGGCCTGGTCAAGACTTGAGCGTGGTCACTGGAAGTCCTGTTTCTTAAGGCCATAGTAAATTCAGTGTTGTGCGTATGTGTTTTCAGATATATGGGACAGATTGCTCATCAACTCCAAGCCTGATTCCAGAAAGAATTCCACTCTTCAAACAGTTCGGATAGAGAGGAGTCCCCGTAAGTACCCTTCCCCCTTTCTTTCCCTCTCTAAGAATCCTCTCTGATGTTAAGTTCTGCTTCTTTAAGCAGTTATTTCATTGAACTTTCTCTGCCTTCATACTCTAGCAGAGAAAGTCTTACTTGGGATTTACGTTGTGAAGTCTTGTGCACAAGGGTAGGGTTCCTTACATAGTATCCCACTTTAAGACAGTAATGTTTCCTAGAAAAACTCGTGGGATGAATTTTTGGAAATCAAAATTAACGAGCGTTACTATGTCTGGGAAATTATTTTAGAGGTTACTGCCCCAAAGTGTGGAAACTTTTTTTAGAGGTTACTGAACCCAAATTTAATACACATGTATGAAAAAACACCACCACATTCCGTTAAATTGAACACAATTACTTAAATGATAAATGTTACCCAGAACATGACAGGCCCGGGCTCTGTTTGTTGGAGCATCGTCCCGTGTGCCAGAAGGTTGCCGGTTCAATCTCCAGACAGGGTCAGGGTACTTGTAAGAAGCAACCAGTGAATGCATAAATAAGTGGAACAACAAATTGATGTTTTTCTCTCTCTCCAATCAACAAATAAAATTAGAATATATAAAATAAAAAATAAAAATAAAATTTGAACTTTGGCCAGATACTAACAGGTATTGATAAACTATATTTTCTCTCCTTAGTATTGGATCAAGTACAGACCTTTCTCCCACAGATGGCTCAGGCGAATGACAAGCTAAGAAAAGAAATGGCAGCTGCACCACCTGGTCATTTCAATATTGAGAATATTGATGAGACTCTTGGAAACGTTATACAAATGGTAACTATACTTTGTTTTCATTTCATGTAGTGAAATTACCAGTGTGCCTCATCACCTGAAAAGAGAGCGAACTTCTCCGTTTTAATTCCATGGTTATTTTTCTTCCCGGAAAGGCAGCATATGTTTCCAGTACTGCTTAGGTAGTTGGTCATTTTATGATTAAGGATCGTATAGGTCTGTAAGCTTCCTGGGGTGAAGTTTAGGGATTAAATAATGCAGAGTCATAGGAGGGCTTCTCCAAGTCAAATATTACATTTGTCATCTTGAAGCATTAATTCAGTAAATGTCCTGAGGTTTTTTGTTTTTTTTTCCCGTCCAAGGCCCAAAGAGGTAATAAAGTCTGATTTACTGAGAATGCAAAAATTAATGTTATCGTCGGCTGCCGTCCGTCTCGAGAGACGATGGTGTAGCTTCTTAAGAGTCTATCTGCACCGCCGAGAATGGCTGTGCAGTCCGACTCGGGAGTGACACGGTATCTGTCTCCTCCCATGTTGAATCAACATCTTGTGATGACGCTGGAGTGTCCTCTCCAGTGGAGCTGAAGCTACAGAGCCTGGGCAGGGTGATATGGAGGGTCTGCTGTTGCCCATGCAGCAGACCCCCCCTCTCTTCGCAGCTGAAGGATCCAAGGGAAAGACGGAGTCGATACAGCTTGGCTTCAGGTGCGCCGCAGGAGTTGCCGGTGTTGACTACAACGTCAAACCGCCTTAGGGACTCCGGCTCCGGATTTTCTGTCGGGGTTTACTCCCTTAGCCTTTCCCCTGAAGAGGTATGCCGCAAGGCAGCGGAGGTTTTTTGGAATCAGAGTTTTCCTTCTCTGATGTGCCCTGACTGGAAGATTGAACCAGCGACACTTAGCTCGCAGGCCGACGCTCAATCCACTGAGCCAAACCAGCCAGGGTTAAAAAATTAATGTTATATTTAACAGAATACATTATCTACCAGAATATATTACATAAGCCATGTGTGAAAAGGGTCTCCATTTAGGCTCATGTCTAATTTCTGCACTGAAATTCTCTTTATAATAGTGTGTCTGGACAGAGCTGACACCATTGTTATTAATACCTAATTCATTGGCAAATCTGGTCAGCTTTACCTCCGGAATATCGCCCAGATCGAACCTCTTCGCATTAACTCCACTCCTGCCACCCAGTCCTAATAATTATGGTCTCCCCTTTGGACTGTTGCAATGATTTCCTGACAGGTCTCCTTGCTTTTGCCCTTTCTTTTCTTGAGTCTGTTCTTCACACTGTGTGTGATCTGCAAGTTGGAAGCCAGGGTGCTTCCTATCCCATTTCTAATAAAGTCCAAGTCTTCCCGGGGCCTGTGTGAGCCTGCCTCCAGCACTAGCTGACCTTGCCCAGTCCTCTCATTGTCTGCACGCCAGTTTCGTCCCCTTGCTCTGGGCCTTTTCCCTCTTTGTGGAATGCTCTTCCCCAGTTTCTGCAACTTGACCCACTTTGTCTCTTACCAGTTATCACCTGCTTAAGAGACCTTCCCCAATGGCCTTATTATTACCTTATCCTGCTTTATTTTTTTTTTTTTTCATTTTCTCTACCCTGCGCCATGTAGTAGATGTAATTGTTTAGTATTGTCTTTCTTTCCCAACTGATAAAGAGACATTTCTGTAAGGGGCCAGGGAGTGGAGACTGGAGGCTTTGTGGGCCATACTGTCTCGTCCCGACTACTCATCTCAGCCATTGTAGCGTGAAAGCAGCTGTTGGTGATACTTAATGAATAGACAATTTTATTAACTTTACTTGTGGACACTGAAATTTGAATTTCATCTAACGTTCATGTTTCATGAAATATCGTTCTTTTGATTTTTTTTTTTTTTTCCCTACCACTTAAAATCTAAAAACCATTCTTAGCTTATGACCAGTAGCAGGCTGGGCTTGGCTGGTAGGCCACCAACCCCTGCTTGAAAATGTAAGTTCCACCAAGGCAAGGATTTTGTTGTGATTGTTGCTGAGTCTCTTAATACCTACTGTGGTGCCTGGCTCGTGTTGGCAGTTGCTGAGTGAGTGTATTCGGGACATCAGTTGGTTATGGGGGTCTTTTAAGACTCAGAGTAAATGTAAGTTATTGTGCTAGACTCTGGCAACTAAGAGAATAAAAGTGAAATATTGTATTAAAAGCATGTCCTTTGTGCTTCAGTATGGAGCTAAATTTCCCACATGGTGTTTTTTGCAGGATGTGGCTTTGTTTGAGATGAATCAGTCTGATTCCGAAGAAGAGGACAGTTCAAAAGAGAATTCACAGGACAGTGCAGAGGACAGTTCGGAATCTGAGGATGAAGACAGCAGCGCCTCCTCTGAAGTCACCGTAGACAATATTAAGCTTCCTCACTCAGAAGATGGAAAAGGCAAGATAGAAGTTTTGGACAGTCCTGCCAGTAAAAGAAAGAAATAGAGAAATGAATGACCTCAGAAGGAGGTGACCGATGCCTTCTAATTCTGTGAAAAAGAATGCGGCTCACTGGTTATTTTGCATTTCAGGTGTGCGGTGCTTTTGTGTTCTATTTGTTGTTGTACTTTGTGGTCGAGGGCACGCAAGTAATTCCAGCAGACAGAACGGGATGGACGGAGGGCTGCTGCTCGCTCGGGCAGGTCAGCACTGAGCAGTGCAAGCACCTTCCTTTTATTGGGTTTTGCAGATATGCTAATCAACAGGGAGGGTCAAGAATGAGCTCCCAGGCACATTCTAGGAATGATTACAATGTGCTTGAAACTTACAACAGAAGAAGCTTAAAGGATTAACTGAAGAGAACGCTTCCTGATAAACAAGTCTATATAGCATCTATACAGAAAAACAGAAATCCAATCATTTATTCTTTTAAGACTATGGAACGGATGCACTGTTCCTTAAACACTAACAGAAAGCAATCAAGGTTAAACACCATTTGTGCTTAGTTTTGTCTGATTTCCGTATCAGCATCAGGGAAGATGGAGTACTCAGCAAGATTCTTTTTAAGTCACAGGATGTCTTTAAGATCCTGAGGCCTGAGCAGTCAGAGACTGTCGGCACCAGCGAGTCCAGCTCGCTGCTCGGATCATTAAACACCTGGACCGAGAGGCATGTAAACATACCTCAAATCAGAAGTCTTGATTTCCAGCATCACCTATTGGACGTGTTCTGTTTCTCGGAAAAACAGAAACTAACTTCTGAAGAGTTGGAATAGGTACACGTGGGGATCTTCTAAGAGCAGTCTGTCTTTGATCTCATGCTAATGAGATTTCGTTTAGAAAGCTTAACTTACTTTTTGGTGATGAGTGAATTTGTTGCATCTTTTTTCTTCAGCATAGACCTCAGACATATCAAGCTTATTTATTTATTTTTTAATATAAACCCAAGGACATTTTTTAAAATTGCTTTTTAAGGCAGAGAGGGAGGGAGGGAGAGGGGGAGAAATATTGATGTGAGATACATCAGTTAGTTGCCTCCTATATGTGCCCTGACTGGGGATCAAACCTGCAACCTTTGTATACACCCTGACCAGGAATAGAACCTGTGACCTTTTGGTTTATGGGATGATGCTCAAACCAACTGAACCACACCAGCCAGGACTCACACTTCTTTTAAAGTGAAAATACAGCCCTGGCTGCTGTGGCTCAGTAGATTGAGTGCCAGCCTGTGAACCAAAGGGTCGCTGGTTCAATTCCCAGTCAGCCTGGGTTTCAGGCCAGGTCCCCAGTTGGGGGCGTGTGAGAGGCAACCACACATTGATGTTTCTCTCCCTCTCTTTCCCTCCCTTCCTCTCAAAAAATAAATAAAATCTTTAAAGTAAAAATACAGATCACCTATTCATTTTTGTTTTAAATTATGATCTCAGCTACAACAACCTAGGTGGGTTTTTTGTTACTATAACTTCAGATTTGTTTGTTAGCATCAAAGTGGGTTTAGTGAGGGAGAAATTTTTAAGATCGATCTTTTATAATAAAAAGAATTATTTAGATTTAGCTGCCCTCAGGCATATGTCCTTTCATTTGAAAAAGTGTATTCTTTTCCAGTAGAGCTGGAAAACTGGCTCTCTGTGGGTTTAATCACTGTTGGTAACTCTGTAGGCATTCAATGGATATAGAATTTACTGGTTGGAAAAATTTATGTTTGTTTTTCTTCCTCCTTTCTTTCATAAAGCAGAATTTTTTTTCTCAGCTACTAGAACTATTCTACACAGTTGCCCACAGCTTGAAACCCATCAAAGGTAGAAAATAGGGACACCAGAGGAAAATAGGGCACAAAACACAAAAGGGTATTGGTGAAAGTTCATTTCCTGTTCCTTGAGTATGCTGAGTTTTTTAAGCGCTTCCAGTTGTGCTGGCATCTTCCCTGAGACCACTTTCCACTTTATCCTTTGTCACCAGACCTCTTGCATAAGACATTTAATCTTTCAGTTGCAAAAGCCTAAATAAAAGCTTCATGTTTGACCTTTTAATTTATAAAACTCGACTAAAAAAAAAATCCATCTAGTTTTTAGGCAAGTCCACAAAGTATTTTCTTTCTTAAGAATCAAAACTTTTATGGAAATAAAGATCTTTCAAGGTTTTTAACTCTTCTGTTAGAGTTTTATTTTGATTTTCCAGGACTGCAACTCGATTCTCCAGGCATTTCACATATTCTTCCTTCTTTGCGACATTCTTGAGCAGCTTCTCTGTTTTCCATCAACCTTATTTCTCTTTTCAACTGGGGGTCATCTGTCTTCGTCGTCTGGGATGTAAGAGTCACAGGAGATGTCATCACCACAGTTTGCGGCAACCAAGTAGCTGAAGGTGTGGTACGGATCTGATAAGTCTGCACGTCTCCTGATGCAGTTTGTACGACCGCCTGGTTGCTGGGCACAAGTATTTGCTGTCCATCAAAGGTCTATGCGTACTGGAGGATTGTTGTGCCTTGTTGAGTACTGCCTGAATTTGTCATGGTTGGTGTCTGAAGTCCCTGCACTCCATCTGTGTCTGGACTGGCCAGCTGTAAGGCACCGCTGGGGGCAATGGCACCTATAAGATGGGCGCCATGTGCTTTCTGTGAGGGGCCTAGACTGTCCGATGAGTCCTGAGATTCTTCACTTTCTGATAAAGATAATACCTGTTGGGCAGTATGAGAAATATGAGCTCCCTGACCTGTTGAACTAGGTTGAGGTGCTGTGTCTGAAATGTTACTCTTGTGGGAATCTTCCGTGATCAACTGTGGCTGTTGCCTTGCTGTTCTCCGGGGCGGGAACTTCCACTCCCCCCTCCCAGGTGGATCCAAATTTACTGCCTATTTTTGAACCTGAGAATTTAAAGGACTCTCTCCAAGTAGGTTGCTCATGGCCTTTTGTCCCCTAATGTCCTAGGGCTCTCTTTAAACTGTTCCCTGTTCGTCACCATAGCCTTGTAAATCCTCTAAACATAATTCTCAAAGTTCTTTCTGGTGTTTTCCACTGGAACTTGGAACCAGCTCTCCCAGGCTCTACCTCACTAGATGTAGGAAGAAACGAACAGATCTGGAAACAAGACTTCTCAGCTGGAAAGGGTATTGTGCTTTACTTCGTAGTTCCAGACACAGATGGGATGAATTGTTGTTGTAAATATTTAAAGATTGTCTTCTACTAGATAATTTGTTATGCTACATGGCGGGAAGAGTTGCATTGGTCTGGCTCACTTCTTTGAACGGTGCATGGTACATAGTAGGCACTGAATAAATCAATTAACAGGTGTAGGAGGACATTGTAAGTCATGGTAGGCTGCTCCAGGCAGGGGGATTTGAAGCTGTAACTTTACAGGAAATACGTATCCAAGTAGAAATAGACTGAGTGATCACTGAAAGAGGCTAGCTAGTCTAGAATACATACTATATATAGAATTTTAAGTATTTTTCTCCTGCCATGGTTATATAATAGAATAAGGCTTCCTACACAGTTGAGGAAGTCAACGAAATTCATGTCCTCTGGACATTTTTATGACACAGGAGAAAAGAAAAACAAACATTTAATATATGATAAGGATGTCATTTTAAGCAAGTTAATATGGAATAGTTATTTAATATACAATATCAGGACTGGCTATTTTTAAAGAAGGTTGGATTCTAGTCTCATACCATGTACCAAGATAAATTATATATGGATTAAAGATTTAAATATAAAGAAGTAAAATTGTAAGGGTTCCATAATAAAATGGTGAATATTTAATAAGCTTTTTTAAAAAACCAGAACATTAAAGCCTGAAATCATGAAGGAAGGAGCAGAAAATTCATCCCCATAAATAGTAGAAACTAGTAGGTGGCAAAGAAATTTAAAGGGCAAGGGACCAACTGGGAAAAATATTTGCAATATAAGACAGAGTAATACCATTAGTATATACAAAGCTCTTAAAATTAGTTAAAAATACCAATTTAATGTCTTAATAGTGAAAATACCATAGGATGTGAACAAGTAACAAAAAATTGTTCAGCCCTGGCTGGTGTGGCGCAGTGGATTGAATGCCAGCCTCAATTGAAAGGTCACCGGTTCAATTCCCAGTCAGAGCACATGCCTGGTTGCAAGCCAGGTTCTTGGTTGGGGGCCTGCAAGAGGCAACCAGCTGATGTTTCTCATGCATATAGATGTTTCTCTCCCTTTCTTCTCCCCTTCCTCTCTTTAAAAAAAATAAAATAAAATCTTTTAAAAAATATTGTTCAGCCCCATTTATGAAAGAAATGTGAATCATTGTATTTTTTACCTACCAAATTGGCAGATGAATCTACTGACTGAGCCCTTTCTGTGTGTCAGCCCTATTCTAAGTGTTTTACAGTTGAGTTACCACCATTCGTACATATATAAAAATGTATTGAGTTGTACATTTAACATCTGTGCACTTTATGTATGTTATACCTTAATTTAAAAGCTGTTTTGTTTATGAGCAATTTGCCTTACAGTCTATTGGAAAGTAAATCACTGTGATGCTTTGGCTGGTCTGAACCTGTGCTTTCTCTGCCTGATGCTTAAGGCGAGAGAGGATGGCGGCCGTTTGGAGAACGGTTCTGTTCCTGCTAAGGCTGATGACATGTCCTCTTCAAACCTGTGGGTTATTATATCATCTATAGCTCTGTGGTAGTTACAAATCAGAAAGTAAGGGGCAATGGTCTGAATGAATCTGCCATCTGTTCTCATAATACTTTAATTATGCATTAAATATGTACATACACACACAAAAATGCCTTGCAGAGTTGTTCGTAGTTGTTCTTGTGCCTGTATCCACTACTGTAGTGGGAAAGACAGAAAAGTTGTGTTGCTTTCGTTTGTATTTCCCTCAGTGCCTGGTATGTGTAGTGCCTTTTACTTGGTTGGAATGTACAATAAATGGTCATTAAACTTATTTTCTCTTTATGTCAGTAATTCATTTTAAACATCAGTGGTTTACAGTCTTTAAAAAAAAAGGGTAAATATGATTGGTAGATTTTCCCAAAAGTTTAATGTTGAAATCTGTGGTTGACTCCCAACTATCCATTGAAAGAAAACCCTTGGCAATGATTGGTTTGGGAATGGGTATGGGACATGAACGTTCCCATTAACATGCGAGCGAAGTCTTGTTCATAGACTTTGGGAAGGGAAAGTATTTCTCATTCCTAAAAAGGAGGCACATGAAGAGATGGTTCCTTTGCTCTGGAGAAAGGACTGGATGTCTTAGTACTGCATGTGATTCCTAGGACTTCCATCTAGTGGCCCTAAATGGAGCCAACTCTTGAAGGTACAGTCGGCACACAAGGCTACAGAGAGAAGCAGAACATCACCGAGTCATTGCATTGCATAACTGCAGATTAGACTGTTGCTAAATTTCTTGTTTCATTACAACAAATTTCCTTATTGGTAAAAAAAAAAAAAAAAGACCACCACCTTATGAGAGATTTCGCTTATACCCATTCCACAGATGAGAAAATTGGCATGGAGATACTAAGCAGATTCCTAATACATAAGTGCTGGGGCCAAGTTTTAGGTCAGTCCCACACCTAGACATCGTGGGCCTGCTAGTCACTATGCCATTAGCACAGGCTCTGAAGCTGTCTGGATGGGATCCTAGCCCAGCCACCCACTTATTTCATTCTCTTCATCTGTCAATGGGAGTAACAGTATCACTTGTGGGGGTCTTTGTCTTTTTTTTTTTTTTTTTTTAAGATTTTATGTATTTTAGAGAAAGGAAAAGGGAGAAAGAGAGAGAGAAACATGGATGTGCAAGAGAAACATTGATCAACCGTTTCTTGCACGCCCCTCAACCTGGACTGGCCCACAACCCAGGCATGTGCCCTGACCAAGAATCGAACAGGCGACCTTTTGGTTCACAGGCTGGTGCTCAACCCACTGAGCCACAGCAGCCAGGGGTCCTTTGTGGGGTTTAGATAAAAAATTAATGTGTATCATGTGCTACAAAGTGTTCAGTAAATGAGAGGTATTATGATGCTGTAAGAATAACACACACACACACTACACATGGACTAATGCACAATGGTGGCAAAAACTTGGGGGAAAATCTGTAAGATTACAGATTCCTACATTCATTGACTCAGGAATTCCACTTGTAGGAATTTATCCAGTTACATACATATGTATGGCTCTGTTCATAAATTCCTATATAAGATTTATTGTGATGTTTAAAATGGCAAAATAGCAAACCTAAATATCCAACAAGAGAAAGCAAGTTGAATTAAAGCCACTGAACATGTGCCGAGGACGGTTTATTGACATAGAAAGTTGCTTATAGATTGTTAATTGAAAAAGCAGATAACAAAGTCATGTACACATCTTATACTGGTTATATAAAAAAGTATATGCATAGAAAAAGTCTGGAACATTTTCAAGTAATATGTATAGTTATTTCTGTGTGGAGAATTTATGGTTGAGTTTTATCTTCCTCTTTTATGTACTTTTACATTATTAGATATTATTTAATAATTTAAAAATCCACTTGGGTATTATTTGCGAAGTAGTAATAATAATTATCCACCCTATCCATCATGTCTCACGTCTGATAAACTTCCAGTCCAGGTTCCCCTCAATGGTGGTTATTTTCTTGGAGGGGTGGTAAGAGGGAACCAAATTTGGTTCCTTATCCTGTCTCTACTCACCTTCACGAAAGCTTTTGCAGATAATGTCTGCTCTGCTTAGTTTCTTAGTTTGACATACATTTAGGGAGTATGCCTATTATTCACTGCCCAGGCCCTGATGTAGGCATTGGCGGTAAAAGCTATGTCAGCTTGGTTCAGACCACCAGCTTTATTGCTTGAATGCCTCATTTGCTGCTTAATAACTATGTCATTTGGGCAGGTTACTTAACCTCTCATGTGAAAGCAAATATTTATTGAGCTCTGCCTACATATTAGGCACTGGAGGTGAAGCACTGAACAAAAGACGCACCTGTTCATGAAGCTTACATTCTAATGGAAAGAGATAGATGATCAATAAATATATGCCAGGCTGTGATAAGTGCTATGAAAGTAAGGCAGGATGAGGAGAATAAAGAAGGACAGGCAGATGAGGTATGAATGTGGGTACTTAGGTCCTAGAAAGAGTAGTCAGAGAATGTATCTCTACTAACATGCTATTTGAGGACAGTAAGGCAGCCAGCCAGGAGGAGGAGTGTTGGAAAAGAGTTTCAGGAAGAGGCAGTAGTGTGCTGGTGCCAGCTTGCACTTGTTCTGATTGTAACACCTCTTCCCAACTTGGTGTTCAGTGAGGTCAAATCGATAGGTTGAAATCAGCCTGATGAGAGCGTTTGTACACAGAAATCAGCAAATACAAATTTTTCCCCCTGCAGAGAGCCATTGGTTAAATATTTACCAGCAGACCACTGGGAAGCGGGAGCAGTAAGTGCAAAAACCCTGAGGTAGGAATGTGCCTGGTATGTTTGAGGAACATCGAGGCAACCAGGGCTGCTAGACAGAATGACAGGGAAGTGGATAGGAGATGAGGTCAGAGGTAGCCAAGAGCAAGATCGATAGGACCTCGGAGGTCATGGTAAGTACGCTGGACTTCATTCTAAGCAGAATGGAGGCCATTGGAAGGATTAAAGCAGAAGTGTGACACCATCTGACTTATGGTTTGAGCAGAACCATGCAGAGGAGTCAGGAAGACTAGTTAGGAGACTTCAGCAATAAGTAAGAGCTAATGATGGCTTGGTAGTGGTGGAGGCAATAAGAAGAGCACCTCAATTTATTCACTTTTTCAGGTTGAGAAGGTTAAATAAGATAATATTAAAAAAACATTGGTCTAGCACACAGGGGGCCATCAATGAATGACAGCTGTTGTTATTATTGACAGAATGTCAATCCTGGAGTGAGGAGGGGTTGCTCATATCTGGTTAGGAAGGCAAATAATTTTAGCACCAAGTGATAAGTACTATGTTCCAGACAAGTGGGAGCATAGAGAAGAGACACTTTGACCAAGTTGGGGGTAGGAAGGTCAGCAAGGGTATTTGAGCAAAAGGGCGCTGCTTTAGCAAAGGTGAAGGGAAATGGAATTAGAAGGAATATAAAAATTGAAGTTTCCACTTTAAGTGAAAAGCAGATCTCAGCTTTACCCTTTAGCAGAACAAGCAATGATCTGAAGAAACAGTGATGATTTAATTACTCAGTGTGTTAATTAAATCACCTTAGGCCATGGATCATTAGGTTCCAACACAAATTCACTGGTAATTTTATGAATTCCATGAAGCCTTTGATTCTCATCAACTGTCAGACTTAAAAACTCCATCCAGTAAAAGCTTAAGAACTCACTGTAGAAAAATAAGTTTTTAATCTAAGACCCAAGCATGGGCTTCAGGAGGCCTGTGAATCCCATGAAACTATTTGCAGAATTATGTGTGTGCAATGAAATTGATGAATAGAAGTGGAACAGAGGGGTTCCATTTTCATCAGATTCTCAAAGAAGTTCATAGCCCGAAGATTAAAAATGTTCCTACTGAGATTAACATGAGAAGGTAAAATTAGTTTAGAAGAACGGGCATGTTTTCATTTGTCATTTCATATATCATTAAAATATTTGGAAGGGTCTAGTCAAGGAACTAGTATAAATGACCCATGGACAGGACAACGGGGTAACGGGGTGGGGATGGACTGTGGGAGAAGGGGTGGGCGGGGTCGGGGGGTGAGCAATGGGGGAAAAAGTGGGACAACTGTAATAGAAAAGATCAATAAGTAAATTTAAAAAATATTTGGTAAAGTGATATTTTAAATCACATGAAATCAGTTCAAACACCACATTTAAAAGCGGTCCCTTTATAATAAGGCCTTTGTCATTTTATTCAAATATGAACCCAGAGAACATTCATTCCAACTGAGAATTTCAGCTGTGCCAAGGTCTGGTGGTAAATGAGCTCTGATATAATAAAAAATGCATTCAGACAAAATTCACTCCACTTGACCACACCAGGATCACCTGGTATTCTTCCTTCTGAAGGCTTTCTGCCTCTGATTTTGTTGTTGCTGCTTATTGCTTATTGATCTCCTAGAGACCCCTGATTGTAAGCTGCTGAGTTTTCAAAGTAACAACTATTTCCAGGCTTCTTCAAGGCCAATGAGATGGCAGAAATTTTACTTTAAAAGGAGGAATAATAGAAGTTAATTGCTCTGACTAGAATTTAAACTACTTGGGGTCAGAGATCATGTCATTAAATTTTATATACTCCCCAGGACATAACATAGTACCTTGCACCTAGTAGGTACTCAAGAACAATTTGTGGGTTGAAAAACAGAACATCAAAGGCACAAAGATATATCTTACTTCCAAATATGAAAAAAGGTACTTCTTTCACTTCCTTACAGCATATACCGTTCCTTGAAGGCAACATTCTAGAAAATCTTTTTAAATAACCCAAATGTATGGTTCAGAGGCTAAAACCTGTACATATGACACAGAGTTTCTTTAATGTACTGTGTGATTATAACTGCATAATATTGACTTTTTCAACATGAACATCATGACTAGATTAGTTTTGGTGGGGACAAAGCAGCTTGGCACTTTAGAAATATGTGTAAAAACCGAGAAGCAGAGGTTATTTTAAGGTAGAGAAGGTGTACAGCTCAGGCACATGTGTAAATGCTGACTTGTGGCCTGTGTTCATGGTCCTCACGTGTAGTTTTTGGCTCGTGGCTGAGACACCCTTCCTCAGTGCACCCCGGCTTCTTACACGTGTCGCGAGCTGAGGAGTCGCGCCGCCTGCCGAGGGTCTCCCGGTCCCAGCGTTGCGCTAATACTCCAGCGTCACCGTCTTGGTTTGGAGGTATTCACGCAGCGCTTCCTCACCTAGGGAAGAGAAAGACTGCTGACGGGCGGGGTTCATGGGGGGTGTGGTGTCACCAGGCTTTCGGACACGGGTGTGGGGGTCTAGGTCGCTAAGCAAATAGACCGCGGCTGAGAGCAGGGCGTCTTCTCAAACTTGAAAGTTCACGTGGCTCCCCGGACGGTCCTGCCAAACTGCAGCTTCTGATTCGATTATGTCCAGGGTGGGCCACCGCGATGACGCATCTCGTGTTTGCTGCGTGTCTCTCTTTTTATTGAAGTTTTTTTTTAAGTTAAAAAATTTATTTTCACTTACAGTTTATATTCAGTATTATTTTGTATTAGTGTCAGGTGCACAGCATCGTGGCCAGACAATCAGACACTTTACAAAGTGCTCCCCCTGGTAGTTCCAGTGCCCACCTGGCACCACACACGGTTATTACAGTATCATTGACTGCATTGCCTGTGCTGTGCGTTCCATCCCTGTGACTGTTCCGTAACTACCGGTCTGTCCTTCTCAGTCCCTTCACCTTTTCCATCCAGGCCCCCAACCCCTCTTCCTCCTGGCAGCCATCAGCCTGTTCTCTGCATCAGTGAGTCTGTTTCTGTTTTGTTTGTTCTTGTAGATTGTTCTTTAGAGTCCACATAGAAGTGAAATCATGTCGTATTTGTCCTTCTCTGACTGACTTATTTCACTTAGCATATACTGTATCTCTTGATCTCATTAAATTTTTTCTGTACTTGCTTTAATCTTTGTTGTTTTATAAATTCAGGGCGGCCTAAGTGCACAGTGTTTGCAAAGTGTACATCAGATACAGGGATGCCCTGGTCCTTCACACTCGTTCACCACTCACTCACCAACGCACCCAGAGCAGCTCCCAGTCCTGCAAGCTCCGTTCACGCCCTATACATTTTGATCTTCTATAAGCACATTTTTACTGGACCTTTTCTATGTGTACATATGTTCAGATACACAAATACTTACCACTGTGTTACAATTGCCTACAGTCTTCAGCACTAAGTATATTTTAAAGATAAGGAAAATACAGTGTTCCTGATTTACACAGTATCTTAGAAACAGAGAAAGCCATATGCAAGCCAAAAAAACCCAAAGATCTGTTTTCTGTTTCTATTCTGAGCTAGTACAAACATCAATTTCTGAAGCAGTTAAAGGGCATGAATGCCACAGGCAACGCTAATGAGTATATGATTCTGACAGTTGAGCTAAATCAAGGGTTGTAACCTTAAATTAGAATCACCTTTGGGAGCTATTAAAATCCCTGATCCAGGTCACACTCCAGAGCAATTAAGTCAGCATCTTTGTATTTTTATTTTGTAAAGCTCCCAGGTGATTCTAATCCAATGTGCAACTCGGAATCACTGGGCTAAGGGATTTTAAAATTGGGAGAGGAAGAAACTATTAGGCAAATTCTACTGTGTTGTAATAGAACAGAAACCGGAAGCTGGTCCATTATACTCTATCAAGAGACTAGTGGAACACAGGTGCTTCTCTTTATAACAGCTATTTCCCTAAGAAAATCTCCCACTGTGTTTTGGATGCGGGAATGAGAGCCAGATTAAAGACATGAAAAAAAAAAAAAAAAAAGACTTTATCTTCAACTCAGTGGAATTTGAAATGAGAGCTAATTTTATTGCTGCAAATATACTACCCAAAGTCATCACGGAAGAGAAAATGTAAAAACACCCCCAATTATCCAAACTTATCTTAGTGGATTATAATTTCAGTAAATCACAAATAATTCAGTTTTTGAAACGACATGCTACACTTGACTGTGGGGAGTGAAGAACACGGGCTCCACAGCCAGACTGCTTGGCTTTGAATTCTCTTTGCCAGTAGCTGGCTGTGTGACTTTGAGCAAGTTACCCAACCTCTCTGAGCCCCCTTTTCCCTCATTCATTAAATAAGGATAACAAATGGTACCTGTCTCGCAGTGTTACTGTGAGATTGCTTGTGCTCATAGAGGTAAAGTAGTTAGAATAGGGTCCGGGTTTGTGTTCAAAGTAAGCTACTACTTGAAATGTGATGGTCTCACTACCCACAATGCATTACATTTGGAGCTTTCTACAAACTCGAAATCTGAGTTCCCAGATCCCCAGAAAACCCTGCTGGTTGCAGTGTGGACTCTGAAAGATTGCCAAGCAGCTCAGAGACAGGACATATTGTCAGAGCTAGGTGGTTCTTGCCCTGTACCCATTTCTCCTCTTGGTCCCGCTTAGTCCCATGAATGCTAAACCAAGTTCATGCTGACTATCAGGTAAGAAAACCAAACCTATTTTAGCTAAAAGATATTGTCAGAGGTTCTCTTTCCTTTCAACATTAATCTTCTTTTTTTAAATAGAAACACTTTTCCACACAATTTGTGTATTTTCCTGTATGTTCAAAAAAAAAGTTTAACATTTAAAAAAATGTCGTTAGTGCTTTGTAGGAAATGAATACCCTTCAGTGTAGTACTTGTGTTGCCTGAAACACAGAGCGGAATTTCCTGCAATGCGGAACAACGGGAGCACGCGGTAGAAAAGTGAAGCGTACCTAAGTCCTTTCCAAAGCCAGACTGTTTCACTCCCCCGAACGGGGCTGCCACATCCGTCTTGTTGTATGTGTTAATGAACACGGTTCCCGCTTCAAGTTTTTCACTCACGTACATAGCTTTATTTATGTCTCTTGTAAAGACCCCCGAGGCCAAACCGTACTCTGTGTTATTTGCTCGCCGCAACACTCCATCGATGTCCCTACGAGATGTTTTTAGGAAGATATAAAACTTCATTAAATGTGAAGCACAACATTCCCATTTTATGTTCTAATATTTTCCCCCTCTGTGTTAGAAACAGGAAAACGTTACTGCCAACCTGCTTACATTTTTATAAATGAAATTGTTCAGACTTACACCAAAAGAAACCCCCAATGAAATATTACAACTCCACGTCTTGTTTTTCATATATAACATACAACATACCATTTACAATCTGATCTGAAGTCATCTTTTCAATCTTCTTCATTCTTGTCCTTTATGATTTCCTTATTCCCTCTCCTCTCCCTTGAGTCACACTTCTAGATATATTCTCAGATTTTATACACACAGTTCAAGGCTCATTTGGTGCCTCACCCTGAAGCCTCCTCAGCTCCTGCCAGCGCCATGGTTGAGGCATGTACAGTAGTGGCTCAGTGGGAAGGCTCTGCAGCCAGACAGCCTGGTTGACCTTGGACAAGTGACTGCATCTTCCCATGCTTTCGTTTATTCTTGTGAAAATGGAAATAATAAGAATAGCACCTGTCTTATTGTTGTGAGGATTAAATGAGCTCATAGTGTTTGGCACACAGTAATTGTCAATAAAAGTCAGCTATAATCAGGAAGCATGTGTTCCTGCAACTCGGGATTTGGATGAACTCTTCATGGACTTATGGTTCCCCTCCTAACTAGACTGGAAGCTCCGTGAGAGCAGAGATAACATGCACCAGCAAGTGAGAGGAAATTCCATTAACATGCTAATTCAATAAAAGGAGAGTAAAATAATCCCTTAATTGAGTCTGGTGATTTCCCTGCTGTGTGACTCCATATGTGTCCCGTTCCTAGGTGCCTGTCATAGTGTGAATATCTCACTTTCCTGAGCGTCACCCTAATGCTTAGAAATGAGTGGATTTTCTACAGTATGGTCAGTAGATGCAAGCCAAGTATTTCATTTGGTGCTCCAGCAAAGAAAGAATCTTTCCCAAAACTGGAAGGAAAATTAATTGTGCAGAATTTTTTAAGAGGCAGCACAGGCTTTAATGCGGTGCCCTCCAAAGGTATTTTCAAAGGTAACCTTGACTACACACAATGTTAAACTCCCATGAGAGATTTGAAACCTAAGTTTGAGTGAAATGAGGCTTTGCTAAAATTCTTACACTTCCTCATGCATCGCACATGGTAGGGACCTAAATATGTATAGATTGGACTAAGGCCTTATGCCATTGCTCATGAAGACTATTGAGATGACATAGTTTCATAGTATCTCTTGCCTACTTCTAGAATAACAACAAGCATAGCCATGGCAATGCACCAATCACAAACACTTATTTAATCCTTAGAATAAGCCAAAAAAAAGTAGATGCTATTAAACTCAATTTTACAGATAAATAAACGAAAGGACAGAGCAATTAGGTAACTGGCCTAAGCCCACAGAGGTAGTCAGATGTGGGGTCAGGGTACAGATACTACCCATTATACAATCCTGTCTTTGTCTTCCTGTGATTAATTGCCCATATCCTTGTCTGTCTCTCCCGTTAGACGGTAAGCTCCTTGAGGACAGGAATGACTTATCTAGGTTTATATCTCCAAATATGGCTCCTAATATCTACAAGTTTAACATAAAGCCCAACTCTCCTATGGGGGAATTTATAATAAGGAAATGGGGGTAACAGGGCATCCCTGAATCAGTTTGTCAAAGTTCACTCCCTATAGTTTAGTGTCCCTCAAAGTCTCTTACCATATGTCTATTGAAGACCAAGAAGTTCTTCTGAACTCCATATTCTGTTTATTCCCCACCTTATCCTTGGTTGCAGGAAAACTAAAGCTAGAATTCAGAAGAATTTTGTGTAGTATATCATGAGTCTATTCTATTAAATATTTTTATATGACCTCAGTTACCACATGGCCTTTTTTTTTGATATAATGAATACTCCGGAAAGTTTCCTGTGCTATAACAAACCAGGATATTATTTACAGTTGATTACATGGTGATTGCGGATATTTCTATAAAAAGTCAAGTGTTTAGGCTTTGGGGAACATAATCCCCTAGGAAGGCAGCAAGCACTCTTTCTTAGAGAAAATCAAATTTCACAGATCCTGCCTTCCCTAGGCACGTAAATGTGAAAACTAATTCTGCTATTTCCAGTAATTTACCTTGTTCCAGAGACATTCCAAATGTCAACTGTACAAAAACTAAAATTTAGTCACCTAAAAATCCCACTTTAGCATTTATTTAAGCTAGAAAGCAAAAATACATTTCAATCGACATTTGTTAGCCCTCTCTTCTAATAATTTAAGTCAGATATTCTTATGGTAGAGAATGCCATGTTCATTGATTTTATGCTCTGTATACAGCTCAATGGCAGAAGGGAAAAACCTATTTAGTCAAAACTTGTTAAATTGTGCCTTAAGAACATACCCATTTTGGAATTTAGAAATGACCATAATAGGCCCAAAGGATTCCTCTTTGGCAAGGTACATATGGTCTTCCACATCTGTAAAGACAGTCGGTTCCATAAAAAAGCCTATTTGAAAAACAGAGGAAAAGAACATCAATTATAGAGTAAGTTTCAATATAGTTCTCATTTAATTATATTATACTTTTTGTTCCTCTGGGTCAGTAAAACCAAGAAGACTTTTATTTTCCTATTTGGCATTAGCATTCCTAGGTTTTTATTTTTTTAATGTCTTTATTACAAAACTTTCAAATACATGTAAAAGTAGGGAAAATAGTATGATGAATAGTAAAATAAATATTTGTTTATGTTTTGCTATATTTGATTCATTTTTTCCTTGCTGAAATATTTAAAAGAAAATTCCAGAGATTGTAACTTTGACCTCCAAAAGTATTTCTGTACAATTTGTAAAAAACAAGGACATTTTGAAACATGCCATAATACATGATCACACCTAACAAATTTATGCTAATTACTTATTCATAATTATACTTTAATTTCTGACTGTCTGGAAAGATCTTGCTACAGTTGATTCAGGACTTCAATAAGTTCTACATATTACATTTGATTGCTATATCTCTTAAGTGTTATTTATTTATTTATTTATTCATTCATTCATTTTAGAGAGAGACATCAATTTGTTGTTCCACTCACTTATGCATTCATTGAATGCTTTTTGTAGGTGCCCTGACCAAAGATTGAACCCATGACCTTGTTGTAGCTGGACAATGCTCTAACCAATTGAGCTACCCAACCAGGGCTTTAAGTATCCTTTAATCTAGACTGGTTCCCCCTTATCCCTGCCCTTTATTTTTCATGCTATTGATATGTTAAAAAATCTGAGTAACTGGTTCTATATAATAGGCTGTCCAGAAAAAAGCCCAACCACTGTTAATATAACGAGAATGGTTTGTGTGACATCGATGTAACCTGGCAGACAAGGAGAGTGGACTGGAATGCACATGCGTGAACAATGATGACTTCACTGTACTAGTCAGTGGAGTGGTAGATGCTGTTGAGTGAGCATGTGTACTGTGTGGCCATCACATTCAAAATGACTGAGCAAGTAGAGCAACAAATATGCATCAAAGTTTGCGTTAAGCTTGAACATTCCTCCGCAGAAAATATTCAGATGATTCAGAAGGCCGCAGCTATGGGCAACTGGTGATTGGCAGCCTTATCACAACAACATGCCCATTTATGCATCAAGTTTTGTGCAGAGTTTTCCTGGCAAAAAAATCAAATCACCCAGGTGACTCAGCCCCCCTACAGCCTAGATTTGGCGCCCTGCAAATTCTGGCTTTTCCCAAAAATAAAATCACCTTTAAAAGGGAAGAGTCTTCAGATTTTTGATGAGATTCAGGAAAATATGACAGGGCAGCTGATGGTAATTGGGAGAACTGTGTGAGGTCCCAAGGTGCCTACTTTGAAGGGGACTGAGGCGTCATTGTCCTGTGTACAATGTTTCTTGTATCTTCTTCAATAAACATCTCTATTTTTCATAGTACATGTCTGGGTACCTTCTGGACAGACCTCATATCTTACATTTTAGATTTGTCATTGCTTCTTTGGCACGCTACTTGATTTGTTCTTCTATCCCCTGTATTTCTTGTAATGGAAAATTTTACCTAAAGGCATGATTAGGTTCACATTAGACATTTTTGGCAGGAATACTTCACAAGTAATGCTTTACAGGTGTGTTACCCATTGCATTCCATAGGAGACACAAGAGAGCCAGTTGTCCTGCTCTTGGTGATGCTAAGTGGTGCTAAGTTGTTCTAAGCGGTTCTAAGTGGTGACCACCTGACCCCTCCGTTATAAAATTGTGATCTTCTTCTTGGGATTGGTAAGCAATCTTGGGGGTGATACTTTGGCACATTACAAATACTCAGATCCCCATCAACCTTTTCCCTCTTCACTTTAGCCTCCCTGATGACCATTGCCCGAATCAATTATTTCATTCAATTAGGAAGTGCAAATTGATTTTTCTATCCTATCATTTTTTCCACATTAATTAGCCAAAGAGATGTCTCCTTTATCAGCTACTTAGTTATCTAGAAATTCAGTTCAGACAGGAAACATGGGATAAATGTTGATTTTTTTTCCCCCGCTAAGTGCCAATTTCCAGAGTAGTGTGTTGGTGCACAATCTACCTACACGCGTCAAAAATGAGTTTTTGCAGTTGTTTGTCTTTTTCTCCTTTTTGGTATCACGACAGCAAGCCATTCACTATTTCAGTAACACGTACTGCTTTAGACAAGAGGAATCAATCCTTCCCTGCTATGCTGGCTAAGATTAAATCTCACAGAGCCAGAAGGAAAGATCAGCAGCTCCTGAGTAGCACAGTTGTCCGTTACACTTGTTTACTGTACAGCTAAGGGCCTGTCTTATCTATTCTGCTATTACCAGGCTATTTCACAGCCTAGTAAAGCAGGGTGTGCACATTTCATCCCATTTTACATGGGAGGCTCAGAAAAATTGTATTGTCCAAGGTGCCACAGCTTATAAGTGGACAAGCAGGACCTAGAAGTTAATTCTTCTACTTTTGAGGCAAGCTAGTGTGGCTATAAAAATTATGACCATCTAGTCCAACTTAAGAAGCCAGATGCCCCTTATATCGGGTTGACCAAAGAGTCCATTACATTTTTTCCGTACGACGGCTCTTATAGTGCTTAGTTGTCTTTAACTTCATTCGAAACTATTTTGTTAGATTGTATTGTGACAGATGACCTATCAGTGTGAATTAAAAAAAAAAAATCAAAATTGGTGAACTTTGGGGCAGCCATTTTAATATTGAAGACGGAAGAAAATACGCATCATTTTCGGTGTATTGTGCTTTATGATTTCAAGAAAGGCAAAACTGCAGCTGACACACAAAAAATATTTGTGCACTGTATGGAGAGGTTCTGTGACTGATGGAACGTGTCAAAGGTAGTTCGCAAAGTTTCTTGATACTATTGACATTTTGGCCAAATAATCTTTGCTGTGGGTCTGTCTTAGGCATTGGAAGACTTTTAGCAGCACCCTCGGTCTCTACCCACTAGAAATCAATAGCAGGAACTAGCCAATATATTCAAAATATCCAACTCAATACAGATATTGGTGAAAATTTAAAAATGTGTCTTTTATTTTATAGGAAAAAAAAAATGAACTTTTTGGCCAAGCCAATCCCCCAGAGGTGATCTTACCTGGCCTTGGAACTTGTCTTCCCCCATACACCAGGGTGGCCCCCTCTTTCACTCCGGCTTCACAGTACTGCAGAAGCTTTTCCAGATGGGCCTTATGATTTTGGGGCCCATGATCAGTAGATCTATCAAGCGGATCACCAATTTTCATCTTTTTAATTTCTTCTACCTGCATGCCACCCAAACACAATTGACTGTTATTAAGAATAATGGACACCCTTGACTGAGCTTCTACTATGTGGTGGGTGTTGTACTAGGCTATTAAAAGATGTATGGTCATTTAGTCTTCAAAGCAGCACTAGAGATGGGTTGTATTATTTCCATCTTACAGGCGAAGACACTGAGGCTTAGAGCGGTGATTTGCCCAAGAATCCACAACCACCAAATACTGTAGTTTTACTGACTTGAAAGCCTCAGCTCTTAATAACCACTGATTCTAACAGAACAAAAGCTACATACACTATTTTTAAATTATCCTGAATGTTAATCCATTAAAAGAGTAAATCCGATGTTCTGGGACTGTTGTTAACACAGCATACTTACCCTCTTCAGGACAAAAGAATTCCCAAAATGGCTACATTGTTTTGTTTTGTTTTTCCCTTTTCTCAATGTGGCAGACTGCCTCGTGAAATTCTCATGGCAAGGCCATGCGAGAAAAATTGCTAGAATGTTCCAATGGGAAGCCATCTTTACTGAACAGTGTTCATCACTGACATGTCTTTGTACCCCTCAGTTACCTTAATCCATGTCTGCATTTTCTCATGTTAAGTCCAATTCTAACAAGAAGAAAGAACAGGAGTAACTATGACCCCACAGGTCCATGAATTTGAATTTAGGCCTGGCAATAATCTCTCAAAAAAATAACCGTTGAACAAATGAATGAATATAAATCGCATGAGTACAAAACTGATACAGTAAATCCTTGACATTTTTGGTCTCAGCATTTGAAATTTCAACCAGTTATAGCTGTGAGACCCCACGACATGGGATACTGGAACTGTTTCACTGAGGCACAAAGTTGAATTACCGGGATATTTAGGAGGCGGCCACTGCCCACCATCTGCCTCTCCATCTCACTTTCTTGTTCGCTACTCTCATAAAGAAAGAATATTTGCTTCTTGAGGATGGGGTTGGTGGTGTGTGTGTGTGTGTGTTGGGGGGGGATTGGCTCTGAAAAAATGCTGGGTGCTAGTTTTTCAAATATAAACAGTCCATAATTACTATTACCATCGTAATGATATAATGTAGTATAGTTTAGAGTTTATCTTAGTCACAGAATTCATCTTAATAGTTCTATAAATGGCTTTTAGTCCCATATTTATAGATCATGACCAATCTATAGTAGATATCTGTCTGTCTGTCTGTCTTTCTCTTTTTCTCTCATCTATCTTAGTGGAAGAAATAATATCTGTCCTGTTAACTATGAACTGAGGATTTGTAAGGATCTAGCAGTACATAGTCAATTTCAGTTTAGGGGTTTATAAAAACCTCCAGTGTCAGGATCTAACATACTATAAATGCAGAGCAAGGTATAGGTAATAACAGCTCCTAAAGGGTTTTTTTTATACAGACCTATAACTTTTTACTATGAAAAATTATAAACACATATAAAAGTAGACAAATAATATAATAAAACTCCATGTACCCATCACCCAACTTCAACAATTACCAATTCATGGCCAATTTATTCCAGCACTCAGTTCCTCCCCTCCTGGGGAGCAGGAGGGAAGCAAAGTCTAGACATTATATAATTGAACCTATAAATATGTCAAAAAGTAGCTCTAAAAGATAAGGACTGTGTTGTTTTCTTTAAAAAATACATAACCACCGTACTATTATCACACCTAAAAATTCACTAAGTCTCAGAAGTAGTTTTCAAGTTTAAGCAATTTCTGTTCGACTCATGGAACCAATTTAAAGGCACCTTACCACTCTTGTCACAAATTCATCGTGAATGGATTCTTCCACGAACACCCGCCCTGCTGCAATACAGTTCTCTCCTTTGTTGAAAAATACAGCTCCCATGCCCTTGGGCAGCAGAGGAGAAAAGATTGTTAACATTACTTGGGAACCTGGGTTTGTCATAAAATTGCATGTACTGAGAATTAGATGCTATTGGAAGGCAGCAGGCAACACAGAGAGGTCACAGAAAAACATACTCCCTTGGCCTAGTTGGTGATGAGGGTTGCTGAAACTAGTGTGCTTTTAGGTAGGGGTTTTGTTTCTCCTTTCCCCATTTTGGTCCATGAGCACTTAAAAAAAAAAAAGTGTGTAAAAATAAGGACATACCACTAAAGATAAATTTTGTGTTGCAAGAAAATCTAGATTATGCTATAAATTTAAATGTAACTCTTGCATATCAAATTTTGCTTTTGAGAGCTCTAAGTCGTGAATGTTTAGAAAGACTCCCCTACTCCCCAGTTTTAAAAACACCTTAATGAGACAAATGATAAAGACATTCTTTCAAAAATTTAAGTGTTCTGAGTATTCTCAAATCTAGGCATAAAGAGGATAATTTCTATATATGACTAGGAAAGACCAAATCTCCCTTTAAGATTTCTAAGGAGCAAGGAGGTGAAATGTATTTCGTTTCATTTCGTTTTGTTTTATTGAAGTGTGTTTTAGAAGTAGGCACCTATTTAGTTGGATTTGACCCACTCTTACCATTCGCACGGCTTTGTCAAGTTCACAGTCACTGAATATTATAAGTGGGGATTTGCCACCAAGTTCAAGGGAGACTTTCTTCAAATTGCTCACAGCACAACTAAAGAAAAATAAACAGGAAATGAGTATTTAATCGTTTTCTCTCTGTCTCTCATGGTTTTTCTCTCTCTCCACCATAAATTACCACCTGATATGGAAAACATAATTGAGCCTCAGGAATATTCAGAAACTTATACAAAGACAAAGCCCGTAAGGTAGAATGATGATGGTTGTTGAAGCTGGGTGGTGAGCACACGGGAGTTTATTATGCTATTTTGTGTGGTTTGTATATATTAGACATTTTAATAATAAAAGCTTTTGTTTTAAATTTTATGGTAAGTAATTAAGAGATCTTCATGGGTAAATTCAGATTCTTTTAGGTATAAGAATTATGGTTACATGAAGGTCTGGCAAGGAATTTAGCCTCAAACCAGATTACTGTAACATTGAGAAAAATATACAGATTTTTATAAGTATTATTGTATATTTCCCTTTTCTTCAAAAGTATTATTGAAGACGTTTTTAAAATTTAAAGAAATGCACAAAGGAAAAAAAATCACAATTCCATGGCTCAGTGACCATTGTTTTTATCATTTTGATATAGTTATTTCTGGTCTGCGTCCAACCATAGCCTTTGCCTTATTTAACATAGTTGGGAATCACCCAATATATACAATTCCATACCTTATTTTCTTTTCCATTTCCCATTTTAACAACACTTTTCAATGTTATTAAAATGCTCCACGGACATTACTGCGCAGAAACCACTGCCTTCTTTTGGACATTTAAATTACCTGCAATTTTTAAAAAAACTAATGTTGCTGCTTTTTTAAAATTCATTGTATTAATAATCCAGATTTGTCATTGATGTGTCTGTTTGGGTTCTTCCCTAATGCTCCAAAAACAATCTGGGTCACAGACCTAGTACAGAAAATGTTTTGTGCTGAGTTGTTAAAACTACAAGTGGGTGTAGAATTTCAATATGGCTCTAGTTTTATTGACTGTGGGCTTTATACCTTGGAAAGTATTTTATTATATTCAAACATTCCAATTCCCCGCAGTGATAAGTAGATTTCTCTTCTAAATCTAATGTGATTTTTCTCCTTCTAAAAGCCCCTATTCAAAGAAGCAAAAACTAAACCGAAAACCTGGTCTAACAGGATCTGCAGCCATCAAATGAATACCTTTTCATGATCTGTTTGCCAATAGGAGTGGAACCAGTGAAACCAAGTTTGCGGACATCAGGATGTTCAGAAAGGCGCTGTCCTGCCACGCCACCTGTAGAATTAGGGAATCAAACATAATTTTAAACATTAGTCAAGTTCTGATGGCCAGGGTGGCTTTAAATTCATCGAAGAAGATTTCTAAGCTCTCATTTAAACCTGAGTTTTACATTTTATGCATTAATTATAAACTGACAAAATTCTAAATAATGTTCTTTATGCAACTGTCATCCGCCCCAAAAGATGGATAAACCTTGGTTTTTTTAATCTTCCAAAATAGTTTTTAAAAACTGAAATGGTCCACCAGAGGGTACTTTTACAATGCTATACAATTTCTGTCCCTCCTGCCCTACTCATTACATTTCCACTTTTAGATTTTATTGCATGGTAAGTATATCCTTAAGTTAACTGTTTGGTAAACTGTATTTAGTTTTCATGTAATTATAATTCAGGACTGTCTTGAGTGGGAAAAACAGACACTCAGCTACCCCTGTACCATTCATTAACCCTCATGAAGCAGGTCCTTTGGTGGCTTACCTGAGCCTGGGATGATGTTGATTACACCCTTTGGAAAACCTGCTTTAACAGAGAGCTCTGCAAACTTCAAAGCAGTCAAGGGCGTGACCTGGGCAGAAGCAGACAGCAACGACCTTCTTCAGACTTTGTCCCGACCTTTAGATCAAACACCCAGTTTTCCCTTTATTTATTTATTTATTTTTTTTGGACTTCCATACAGTTCGTTTTTCTCATAGTTCTGGGTATTTTTGTTTTAAGGTGGATGTAATCCTTCTTATGGTTGTAGAAAGGGATGAAGCCTATCTACTTACACTTCCATCTTGGCAGGAAGTCTCTTGGCCAGATAATTTTAGGTATAGTGAGGTTTACCTGAGCAAGGGTACAGATACCAAACAAGTTTTTACATAATCAACAAAAATTTTGGAGTAGGAGTTCAGAAGGGCCTACTCCCTTTTCTACCTCTGGTGCCATTGTCATGGTAGCAAACAGGGACCAATTAACACGATAATTGAAGCAGAATGTATTTAGTGGTATACTTTAGAGCTGTTTAAATTTGATTTAAAAAAATTATGTTATGAAACTGGGTCAATTAGGAAGGGATTTTAACCAAAGACAAATGGATACAAGTAAAGACTCCAAGGACCTTCAACCCATGTTGGTCTTGCATTTAGTCTTACATATATATACATGGCACAGTGGCTCTCTTTAGTGTTTATTACATTTATTTGAGGAGTTGTTAAAAAGTAGCTGTCCAGGTCCTGCCCTCAAAGATGCTGATTCAGTGGATCTGGGATGGGCCCAGTAATTGCATTTTTAACAAGCTCACCTGATGATAATGGTCAGGGGATAAACATTTTGACAAATACCAATGATGCTCCTCAGGCTTCACCATTGCTCACAGAAAGAAATTAATCTAGTTACAGTATGTTTTTCTGAACATGTGACTCATCAATGCAACAACTAGTTTTAAAGGGTTCTGTGTCCTTAGTTACTAAGTCCAGACACTCATTTATCTAAGTCTCTCCCCTAGTTGGTGGAATAACTCCTTTCTGCCTCCTAATGGATAGAGGAGAGGAAGAAGGGGGAAAGGAAGATTGACAGAGCCCGGTCCACTGTTCTCTTGCATTGGGAGTGTTAGGGATCCAGTTTTCCCTCTATTATTGCATTACAGTTCATTTCATTTTTTTCTTTGATTTTGACATAATTTCAGACCTACCGCAAAGTTATAAAATAGTACAAAGCATGTATGTCTCTGATTTTAAGTAAATAGGAGAGGAGGGGAGGTTGCACCCTGCCGCTTGCGTCTTACCTGCGCTGGCTTGAGCACTAGGGTATTGCCTGCTGCCAGACAGGCGGCGCTCTTCCATGCCAGCATCATCAGCGGGTAATTCCAGGGGATGATAATGGCGCAGACACTGCAGAGGAAGAAAGAAGATATCCTTAGTTGTCTCAGACTAACACAAGTCACTCATAGATGCTTTCCTTCTCTTACCCAAGTGGTTCCTTTTTGGTGAAGGTCAGATTGCGATTTGGACGGGCCTGGTTGATGGGAACTGTAGAACCCTAAAAAACAGAAAGGTTGGCCCTGACTGGTGTGGCTCAGTTGATTGGGCGTCATTCCACAAACCAAAAGGTCCTGGTTTGATTCCCGGCCAGGGGATATGCCTGGGTTGTGGGTTCACTCTTGGTCAGGGCACCGAGAGGCAACCGATCGATCTTTGAAATGAGTAAATTTAATCCATTCAAAATAGGTTAGAGATTTGAGGATATTATAGATGGTTTAAATTTTTTTTCTTTAATCTCAAAACTTCAATCTCAAAGAATTTTCTGTCTGACTTGTTTTTCCTACCTGATATGAAAAGGTGGTGTTCAATTTATAAGAAATCTATCCACACCAAGAAAGGAACCATTTCTTTATTGAAAGAACCGAGTCATCGGAGAATAAACGTAATTTTAATTTATTCACCTGCATTCCCATGTCTTAGCATGGCAGAGAATGTTAACTGCCTGCCCAATATTCATTCTCTCTTCTGTCCTTAATAGCAGAAACTCTACATTAATGATGACGATGGCAATACGCCCAGACAAAAAGCTGTTTCCCAGTCTTCATAGTAGATAGGGATGGTCAATGGAAGATGTAAGCACAGGCTTTGGGAGGGGAATGCTCTTTAAAGTAGGCCGACTCAGCTCAAACAAACGCTCCTTTACCGTTACCCAACTCCCATTTTGTTCTTGTCCCTGCTCAGAATGTTGCTGAAATGGCTGGCACCGCGGTGGTTACCATGAGACCAAGAGACAGCCTCAGCGTGGCGATCACATGGTACTAAGCATGGTCCGGCAGAGAGAGAGGGAAACTTCACCTCACATACTAAACCTGCCTGCCTGCCTGTGGACTCCTGAAAGTGAGATAAAAACCAGCTTCTTCGATGGCTTCTCTGTTATATGCAGCCAAACGTAATCACAACTGAATCACGACAGTAATCCTTAGGGAAGCTACAAATTTGTTTCACCACGTAAAATACGACTGCTATTACTCATACAAGTAAGTGTACAATCTCTTACCTGAAACCCTCGGGCTAGGTATGTTTGAGATTAGAAACGTATATAATGCATATACCTTATATGATATTATCTATAACTTCCAGTAGGAACTGGCAGCCTCCCAGGGCACTGGAAGGGTGGAGTGGGAACGCTTCTCAAGTCCCTGTTACATTTCTCCCTTTCCCCATTTCCTTTCTATTCATGCAGGGAGAGTGACCGTGATGGCTGGTACTGCAGTGGTGATCATGATAAGAGTGCGTGCACGCTGCTGTTTGGTGTAAGCCCTACCTTTCGCCTTTGTAGCCCCAATGTCAAGGCAAGTATGGTTGCCATTTGTCATCCCACATGTGCTATTTATTCTTTTATAGTAAAGGGAAAATACAATAGTTATTGTATCCATGTCTTAATTTTTTTTCCCTATACCCAGCCTGCTTAGCCCATCTGTGTTCGTTCTCTGATCTCTGTAGGCATTTGAATTTGTAATCCCTCCAGATACCAAGCCTGTCCCTATATGTCTAGAAGATTAGGTACCCTCAGGAAAAATTACAGCAAAGTACAAAAAGCATCATCGGACTTTAGTTCAGACAAACTTTGAGTTTAAATCCTAGTTCTGTGGTTTACTCAATAACCATGTCACCATTGCAAGTCCTTCACTGCCCTCGAGGCCCCAGGTCCTTACCTGTCATAAGGGATGATAGCTGTGCCCCAACCTCAGATGGCTATTATGAGGATTAGATGAGAAAACCGTCAACATAAGGGGTGGCTTTGATGCAGTGTCTTTAGAAACTAATAAATGTTCGTCCCTTTTCCTTTTGGAGTGATCTGCGTGGAGAAAAACATCATTTGCACCTACCTGAATTTTGTCGCACCAGCCAGCAAAATATCTGAATGTTTGCACAGACATTCCAATGTGAGTCTTCAGAGCCAGGGTGTAGACAGCGCCTGAATCGAGGGCTTCAATGGTTGCCAGCTCTTCCTGGTTCTCTTCCAGGAGGTCTGCCAGTCTGTATGGTCAGTGAATGAAATCCACCCAACAAATATTAGTTGGGCCCTTATGTTATATAAGGCACCATCCTAAGGGTTGAGAATTTAGAGGTGAACACAAATGGACCAAGGTCTCTGTTCTCATGGAAAATCTGGGAAGACAGACCTTAAACAAATAATGTTGCAAATAATTTGTTTCAAGAGTTACAAGAGACGCAGAGGGTATTGGAAGCCCCCGATTCACCTCATAAGTGGGTAAGAAGTAGAAGGGTGATTGAACTATGGTAGTCCAAGGAGATCGATGTTAGAAAACCGTGGGCATGTGGATGGTTCATGAACATACAGGGAGATGTGGGAGTGTAACCCACAGCCCTGGAGGACCCGCGAACATGTGAGGATTTCTGGGTGGTACAGAAATAGTTCTGACCGTAACTAAAGAGGACAAGATAGAAACACATGGAATGAATTACAGATACCACCACAGATTTCTGTTTGGTGTCTAGTTTCTGTGGGAAGATAAGTCTAGGACTATCTAATGACTATGAAATAGTCAAAATTCATCTCCCTCCTCCCTCATCCTTTGTTATTTGTTTTCCTTTAGTAGTTCTCTGAGCTGTCCCCTTTGGATCATTCCAAAGTCAGGCACGAAATCCTCCTGTCCCAATGTTTCTTCCAGATTTTTTTTTAAAAGGATTTTATTTATTTATTTTCAGAGAGAGGGGAAGGGAGAGACAAAGAGAGGGAGGGAAACATCGATGTGAGAGAGAAACATCAGTTGGTTGCCTCTTGAAGGCCTCCCAACTGGGGACCTGGCACACAACCCAGGCATGTGCCCTGACTGGGAATCAAACCTGTGACCTTTCAGTTCACAGGCTGGAGCTCAGTCCACTGAGCCACACCAGCCAGGGCTCTAAGAGATCTTTTGACCAAGGTCAGCTATTTGGCTTAGGTAAGCAGAAAACGTAATTTATGATAGAATTGAATTATTCTTGACATACTCAGTTATCAACTTATAATACCCTTTCTAGACCTCAGCATCTTCCTTCCTTGCTTCTGTTTCCTACATAAAAAGGAGATTTAAAATTTGTCTTTGAAAACAACAGGGTGCTGGATATTCTCCACTTGTTGCTGTTATTCATTCTCCACCCTGCTCTGTCGCCTGGGAGGATGACCTTCATAGACTAGATCCCTTGGCTTCCTTACCCTCTCACTGGGCTTGGACAATGACAGGCCATGGGTGGCAAACTAGAGGCAAAAGTGGTTGGGGATTTGAGGCCCCTGGCTGCCTCACAGATGGGCTGTGGCTCCGGAGCTGCTGTGTCCCCCAACCAAAAGCCACCACAGTGTGGTCTTCCCCTACAGCTTTAGATCTTGCCGGATTCTGTAACAGTCTCTTCCTTTGTCCCTTCGGACCTCTGAGTAGCGGTAGCTGCTCCCTGTTGCTACCCCTAGGTACTTCATTATCCCTTGACCTTGCCCACATCTTGGTAAACAGTCCTTTACTAAACTTCTTTTTCTACTGGGACCTTGACTGATCCAAACAATAATACAAAAGTCAGGAACTCACACATATGAAATTTTATATGAGGTAAGTAACAGAAGACACGTTATATAATAGGTACGTGTTAGAATGATTTGAAGAAACAGTGTAAATCTCAACAATGTCAGTCAACACCAAAGTTTGCAGACTTGCATTTTTAAGAAAACGTACCTGTACATTAATCTTCCTCGCTCTCTCGCATTCATTCTTCCCCATTCGCCGTTTTCAAAGGCCTCTTTGGCTGCTGCTACTGCTTTATCGACATCCACCAAAGAAGCATAGGCTACTTGGCATATTGTCTATTTCAAGATGGGTAAAAACAGGTCCAAGTTTATTTTATAGAAAAATATATGAATACGCTTCTTAGAATTAATATTACATTATAAAATCCAGAGAATTTTATGATGGAAAACCAATCCCTCCAGTAATAGAGTAAACAACAAAGAAACGATTTTAACATGAAAATTATGAGCCTGAAATTCGGTACTTCTCAGCTCACACTCCACTGTGGAAAGACACATTTAGGAAAACGGTAACTATTTCTTTTAGTGCCTTAGGGAGGCTGAGTTTCTTTCCATGAGCTTGCAAAGTCTGAAACTCCTCCCCTCCCCACATATAGCTGCAGGTGTAGGTGTGCCTCTGATAGGTATATGGATCTGTCTAAATTCATCATAAATATTCCTTCTATAAAATAGGTCACTGTCGTGAGCGGGCAGTACCAGAACTGAGCAGTTGAAAGGAACTTGTGATGTACATTTACATTAAGTGCTCGGAGGCAGAGAGATGGAATAAAGTAATTCTCGAGGCTGTCTGTTTTACAGCTGTGTATAAACTAAACCCCAGGGCTGTGCTCGCTGACTAATTACTTACAGAGCCGTCTGTTGGGTTGATCGAGTCGTAAGTCTCTCCATCCTCAGCATCTGTGAACTGTCCATTTATGAAACACTGATATGGCATTTTTACTGTCATTTCATTGACTTCCTTCGACACCTAAGAGAGAGAATTATATTAATATAATGAGTCAATGGATTACTGTGCTTATCCATTTGATACAGAATAGCAATAGAGAAGCTTACTCATTAATACCGAGGGAGAGGTTAGGCCAGTGGGATTCTAGTTCTTACTGTCCAGACGTCTATGTAAGATTTGGGCCTCATGATGCTCAGATTGGCTACTGAGGCAGGAGGTTGGCACCTGTGATGACCGAAATGCTGGAGCCTGGGCTTTAGTTATAAAGATCTGATTTTCTTCCTGACTCAGATGAAGAAAAGAGAACTCCAAAGACCTCCAGATAATGAAAACACCACCATCTAGTGGCGATATCTGTGAGGTGCAGCTATTGCTTTCATTAAAAGCCATGAAATTGCCTTTATCAATAGGTTTCCCTTTACGCAGGTGCCATTTTCAGTTTTCTTTCCTTATGTTCTTCCCCATTATCACTTTCTCTCCGTTACATATGTATTGCCTAAATTTTATTCTTTCCTATTAGCTAACAACTGAATTCATTAACCTCTACGAAACTTAGTTTTCTCAATAATAAAATGGGGATAATGATACTTGCTTTATACAGTTATTGTGAGAATAATTGAGATACTATATGTAAAAGAGCACTTTGGGCATAAATTCCACATCAATTCAAGATATTATAAAAGAAATTTAATAGTTTAAAATATTTTTCATGTGGAGAAACTGATGATGCTTAAAGAAGAAATAAAAAATAACAAGATGGTATCTTGCCTTATTCCATACCAAGTACTCATGTTCCACGAAACATTTCCATGTGTTTATGGAGGATATAATGAAGGAAACTTCATCCAAATCAATGTGTTCAATCCTTGCATATAGTCCAATTTTCTAAACTGATCATTCTGGGACTATGCTAAGTGTCTTACACACATGATGTAATTTTATTCTCTCAACAATCCCATGAGGGGGGTGTTATTATTGTCCCATTTCACATCTGAGGAAACTGAAGCTTAAAGAAGTAACTTGCCAGAAGTCACAGAGCTAGTAAGCAATGATACTTGGATTTAAACCTAGATTAGTCTGAGTCCAAAATGTGTGTCCTTAACCAGATGATGCTAAACTGCTTTCCAAATTTACCTAACTTTTATTTTTTTTAAATTAATGAGAAGTACTTTTGGAATCGTAGATGAAAGACCTCTGTAAATCCACTCCTTAATAAAAGCAGTGAGAACATTAGGAAATAGGGTCAAATTCATTTTCCTCAGAAATCTGGAAAGAAATCAAAGGCTTGTAAAGAATCCATTTACTCAAGAAAAACAGCTGACTTTTTCTAAAAACAGTGATCTGTGTGGCATATTAAGTTTCCCCAGTCCCATCTTTTTCTTGACAGGCCCTGCTGTAACTTGAAAACCAATATCCTTGCAACTATGGTAGCTGTGGAAATCGGCAGCTCATTAGCCACTGGCGTGGTGGGGGAGATGGGGCTGGAGCTCTCCAAAAGCTGCATCCCTAGAGAGTTATTACTATTTAGCCTGGAAGCTCCCTAAAAAGCTTCATTCTCAGGGCCTGTCTTTATTTGGCTTGACTCAGAGCTTGCTGTGCACAAACAGCCCTGTGCCTAGGGCATTTGTCCAAAACAATCAGTGACAATTGTTTCATATGGCAGCTGCCTGGGGCAGTAGTACCACATGGAGCTAACAAATGGGTTGCCAAAGAACTTAAAAGGAGAAACAGGCATGAGATACCCATAGAAAGCTTTAAGACCTCTGACACATTCCTGGAATCTAGAAGGCCAATGTATGTGTGGGATGCGCATGTGCTGAGGAAAGACCTGAGGAAGCCCTCATCTTCTACCTATAGCTGGCCTGAGACTCTGTGCAAGCAGGAAGTATGTAAAGACCATCAGAGTTGCAAACTGCCTGATGGAGCTTTAAAATAAAGCTTACAGAGTCCCTCTGTTGAGGTTTGAAGACTTATTGATTCAAGGAAATTTAAGGAAATCTCTGTCCAGTCATTAGCTGACCATGAAGTTAACTGAGTAGACTTCAGTGGTGACAAACAACAAACACAAGCTTTACAGAATTATTCCCAGAAGGTTACTAAATAGTGAAAAAGGAACAATAACAACCAACAATGACAACAATCTCTGTGAAGGTGTGTGTGTCAGGGTTGGGGGTGGGGTGTCTGATTTCCAGAGTTGCCACTCTATTATTTAAAATGGCTGGTTTCCAACAAAAGATCAAAAGGTGTGCAGAAACAGGAAAGAAAGGCCCATACACAGGGGAGAAAAGCAATGGAAACCATCCTTGAAGAAAATGAAACATTGAGTTTAGTAGACAAAATTTTAAATAAGCTTTTATAAATATGTTCAAAGTACTAAAGGAAACTACATTAAAAAAAATTAAAGAAAAGTTAGAGAACAATGTCTTACCAAATAGAGACTACCAATAAAGAGCTAAGAGTCTTTTTAAAGAACTAAATAGAAATTCTGGAGTTGAAAATTACAATAACTGAAATATAAAAATTCACTAGAGGAGCTCAACAGTAGTCAAGCCAGCAGAAAAAAGAATTAGAAAACTAGATAATAGGCCCTGTCTGGGCAGGCCAGATGGTTAAGTATTGTGCCAATATATGAAGGTTGCGGGTTGATCACTGGTCAGGGTACATGAAAGAAGCAACCAATGAATGAATACATAAGTGGAACTATAAATTGATCACTCTCTCTCTCTCTCCCTCCCTCCCTCCTTTCCTCTCTCTCTAAAATCAATAAATAAAAATCAAAAATAGAAAATAAAACTATAGAGACATCTAGTCTGAGAAACAGAAAGGAAAAAGAATAAAGAAAAATAAATAGAGCCTTAGAGGCCTGTGGGACACCATAAAACGTACCAACACGTGCATACTGGGAGTCCCAGAAGGAGAAGAGAGGGTAAAAGGGGCAGAAAGAATGTTTGAAGAAATAATGGCTGCAAATGTCCAAAATTTGATGGAAAACAATAATCTGAACATCTAAGAAACTCAACAAACTCCAAGTAACATAAACTCAAAGAGATCTATCCTTGATGCATCATAATGAAATGGTCAAAAGACAGAGAAAGAATCTTGAAAACAGTGAGAGAAGCAACTTATTACATAAAAGAAATCCACAATAAAATTAACAGATGACTTAGCTTCAGAAACCATGGAGGTCAGAAGGCAATCAGATGACATATTCAAAGAGATGAAAGAAAAACACTGTCAACCAAAAATGTACTTACAGCAAAAATATCCTCCAAAAACAAAGAAATTGAGTATAGTAGTCCATCTCTGTATCGTGGTTCACTTATTGTGGGATTTTTAAAAAATATATTTAATTATTTATCGCAGATTTTTTGCTATATCACAGGATTTTGTGGTACTGTATACGTATGTTAAAGTTACGTAGGTTAAAGAGTGTAGAGTATGTTTAAGAACATAAGTAGTGTTTATAAAAGTGTGGAAAAGGTTAATCAGGGAGTGGGAAAGGTTAAGGGACTGGGAATGGTTTATAAGTGTATGGAAAGAGTTTATAAAGCCTTAAAATATATATAAATACTAAAATAAATGTAGGGTTCCTACTTCGCAAATTTTCACCTATCATGGGGGGGGCTGGGGGAGGGAGGTCTAGAACGTAATACCTGCGATAAGTGAGGGAGTACCAAATGAACAAAAACTGGGAGAATTTATTGCTAGCACATTGCCCTTCAGAAAGTACTAAAAGGTGTCCTTCAGGCTGAAATGATAGGACATTAGACAGTAACTTAAATCTACATGAAGAAATAAAGAACATTGACAAAGGTAAATACAAAAGTCGGTATAAATGTAAAAGCAATAATTCTAAAACTATGTTGGTGAGCTTATAACGTATAAAGATGTAATTTGTATGACAATAATAGCAGAGGTGAAGAGTTATATTACAGCAAAGTTTTTCTATACTATTGGGAGTAAGTTAGTATTAATCTAAATTAAAATGTTTTAAACAAAAATGTTCATTGTAATCCTCAAGGAAGCCACTAAGAAAATAACCAAAAATACCCAGTGAAAGTAACAATAAGGAATGAAACTGGTATACTAGGCAATATCCACTAAACACAAAAGCAATCAGTAAAAGCAGGTTAGAGAAGCAAACAAAGGCATAAGATGACATACAGCAGCACACGTGGCAAAGGACCAAATAAGTTAATTAGACTTAATTAAGTTTTTTAAAGTATATTTTATTGATTATGTTGTTACAGTAGTTTCAATTTTTCCCCCTTTGCTCCGCTCTGCCCAGTATCCCCCTTCCCTCCAGCAATCCCACCCCCCTTAGTTCATGTCCATGGGTCGGGCATATACATTATTTGGCTTCACCCCTTCCTATATTATTCTTAACTCCCCCCTGTCTATTTTGTACCAAGTGATTATGCTTCTTAGTCCCTGCACCATTTCCCCATTTCTCTCCCTCCCCCCTCCCAGCTGGTAACCCTCCAAATGATCCCCACACCTATGAATCTGTTCCTATTCTGGTTTGCTTAGTTGGATTTTGTTTTAATTTTTTAGATTTAGTTGTTGATAGCTGTGAGTTTGTTGTCATTAGACTTAATTGAATTTTAAAACTTTTGTGTGTCAAAGGACACTATTAAAAAAAGTAAAAAGAATGCCCACAGAATGGGAAAAGTTATTTACAAATCATATATCTGATAGAGTCTAGTATCCAGAATATACAAAGGCCTCTTACAACTCAAAAATTAAAAAGACAAATATCTCAATTTTAAAATGGGCCAAAGATTTGAATAGACATTTATTCAAATAAGATATACAAATGGTCAATAGACACATGAAAAAAGTCATTAGAGAAATGGAACTCAAAACCACAATGTGACAGCTATAATAGAAAAGACAGACAGTAGCAAATATTGATGAGGAAATGGAGGGTTGAATCTTCCTATCTTGCTAGTGGGATGGTAAAAACAATGTAGCTACTTTGGAAAAGAGCTTGGTAGGGCCTCAAAAAGTCAAACATAGAGTTACCATATGACTCATTAAATCCACTTCTAAATCTATACCCAAGAGAAAATAGGTTCATGCAAAAACTTATACATGAATTTTCATAACCATATTAGTTATAATAACCCAAAACTGGAAACAACCCAAATGTACATGAACTGAGGAATGGATAAATAAAATATAGTATATTCACGCAATGGAATATTATTCGGCCAGAAAAAAGAATGAAGTGATAGTATACTCTATAACATAGGTAAACCTTGAACACATTATGCTAAATGAAAGAAGTCAGAGGCGAAAGGCCAAATATTGTATAATTCCATTTATATGAAATATCAAGAATAGACAAACACAGAGACAGGAAGTAAATTGGAGGTTTCCAGGGGCCAGAGGCCAGGAGAGGAGAGCAGGGAATGATTGCCAATAGATACAGGGTTTTTTTGGGGGAGGGTGATAAAAAGGTTCTGTAATCAGATAGTGGTGATGGTTGCGTAACTCTAAATATACTAAAAAACACCGAATTCTACATTATGAAAATGTGAATTTTTATGCTATCTGAATTATATCTCCACACAACTGTTATTTTTAAAGTTATAAGTGTAAAAAAAAGTGGATAAAAGATACAGCATTCATTTATACCATAGGGATTTAAATCAACGGTCCCCAACCTTTTTGGTACCAGGGACTGGTTTCATGGAAGATAATTTTTCCAAGGACGGCAGTGGTGGATGGTTTCGGGATGATTCAAGCGCATTACATTTATTGTGCACTTTATTTCTATTATTATTACATTATAATATATAATGAAATAATTATACAGCTCACCATAATGCAGTATCAGCGGGAGCCCTGAGCTTGTTTTTCTGCAACTAGATGATCCAGTCTGGGGGTGATCATCTGTACTTGCAGCTGCTCCCCAGCGCTAGCGTCTCAGCCTCAGCTCCACCTCAGATCATCAGGCGTTAGATTCTCATCAAGAGCGGGCAACCTAGATCCCTTGCAGGCACAGTTCACAGTAGGGTTCCCGATCCTTCCAGAACCTAATGCCCCACTGATCTGACAGGAGGTGGAGCTCAGACAGTAACGCGAGTGACTGGGAGCGGCTGTGAGTACCGATGAAGCTTCGCTCCTTAGCTGCTCACCTCCTGCGGTGCGGCCCGGTCCTAACGGGCCATGGACCCATCCATACCTGGTTTAAATGATTTAGATTTTAAACACCATAGACTTACATAATCCACTACTAGCTCTGCTTCCTGATCTTCTCCTCTTAGTTTCCTCACGACTTTTTGGATAAAGTCTTCAAACTTGGTGGCCATATAGACATCTTCATTCTGTAACTGAAGTCCACCACATTTCTGTCTGATCTCTTCAACCAGCCTTAAAATGAAAACCAGCTCAGGTTATTTACATTTGTTAAAGGGTTTAGGGGGGCTGTATTATTATATTTGTCAAGTTCCTTTGAAGTAAGACTTATGTCATGTGTCTATTTACAGCCTATGAGACCTATGGTAGGTAATCAGAGAAATTCATAAGGCTGGGAGAAAAGATTAAAAAGCTATCTTGAAGGACAGTGTTTTTTAAAAAATCTTTATACATGCCTAAAAAGAAAAGAAATCAAGGCAAAAAAAACATAATTACTTGCAATGGAAGCAAAATTATAGGGTCTAATAAAATCAGTTCAAATGTAGTTAAAGAATTTTTTTTAAAAAGGAAATTTACTAACTGTAAAGATTACGAGAAATATAAGTCATATTGTAGAATATTTTCTCTACATTATGTGAAAGACTAAAACAAACATTTGTTTGTATTACATGGCTAATATAGATGCTAATTAGAACCATAGGTTGATAGAGTTTTTGAAGTCTTTTCCAATCCTTTGATTTTTCACTGCTTATTTTTCAAATGAAAACTGTCACTTGCTAGTTCTTGAAGAGCATTAGTGTACTAGGTGCAGAACAGAAAGTCTGCTACAGCTGCTCAGTCATTTATTTTCCAAAGATAATAATAGCAGATGATTATGGTAAGTCAGACACTCAAACAGGAAATGGACAATTCCTGCTAGAGTATCTTACCAGCAAAAAAACAGTACCAAAAGTACACTGTTGAAATCTTCAGATGAGCATGTTAGAAGTTTCTGGGCAGTCATAAGTCATCACTGAGAAATCTGTAATTTGAGGAACCAAAACTCTTTCAAAATTTATTTATTTAATTTTTTTTAGAGGAACCCAAACTCTTGACTTTGGATAATAATACTTGCTCTTGAGAGGATCATTTTTTTATTACTGAAATTAAGAAACTGCATGAATGAAGGGATCTTGTTGATGACTGTATCCCCAGTGAAAATACTGTTCCTGATACAGAGTAAGTGTTCAACAGATTTTGTTGAATAAATGAGTGAATAAACGAGTAAGTAGAATATTTGTCAGGAACTCTCACTTTGTGGTGATGAAGGATTATGTTGAGAGGAGTACCATTCTACCTTGTTTATTTAGCGAATGGAGAGAGTGTCAAAGAAAATCACAGCTGCTCAACACTCTCTACCCTCAGGATCCTGGTTGACTCTTCACACCACAGAGGTGGCTTTCTAGGTTGCTAGCCAGCCCTTTCAACTTGCTGTAAACCTCTGGAGAGAAGTTATGACTACAGGATTGATCCTTATTCTCATGAGTAGCCTGACAATCCTCCTTCTAGACATATCTTACTGGGCAATTTGGGGGAGTAGGAAAAAAAGATTTTGGTGGGAAGTACTCAAAGTCAGGTATCCTTCTGGATCAGATTATGTAGGAAATTCCTGATTGACATTTTCACCCGGAGTGTCCCAATTCCAACATCATATCGGAGGGAAATCAGCTAAGAAATATGGAGGCAGATTTTTAAGGGAAATGAACAACTAGAAGGGTTGCTTTTCTGAGTACAAAGCAGATATGAAAACAACTCTAGGTAAGCAACAAAGAAGAGGGAACACATATATGTATTTGACCATGGAAACAAACCAAACAGATGAAGAGAAATATAGTAGACAGGTAGGATAAAGTATTAACATCCAGACTAAAGGATTTCGATTTAATTGTCAAAGTCACAGTCAGAATCCCTAATGGAGGGTGTGAGTGAATAAGGTGGTGGTTTTACCTGACAACATCCATTGATCTTGCTCCAGATTTAAAGAAGTCTGTTGACTCTTCAATAACAGGGACATTGCTTAAAATTCCAGCCCAGATGACCTGCACAAACAGGGTAACTTTTATGAGGGATGTACCGTGTAGAACACTGGCAGAGACTGGCTAGCTCCTCATCTATTTCTTTTTCATCTTGGACACATAGCTTGACTATATTTCTCAGCATCCCTTCAAGTTAGAGGCAGCCATTAGACCGTTATCTAGCCCTGACCTGTGTGGCTCAGTTGGTTAGGCATCGTTCGCAAAGAGAAGATTGCTGGTTAAATCCTGGTCAGGGCACATGCCTGGGTTGCAGGTTCAGTCTTGGGTTGGGGCATGAACAAGAGGCAACTGATCGATGTTTGTCTCTTGTGCCAATGTTTCTTTCCTTCTCTTTCCCTCCCTTCCCTTCTCTCTAAAAATAAATAAAATAAGCAAAAAATTTTTTAAGAAAGAAAAGACCGCCATCTCTCCACTGAATATGAGTGGAAGTGACCTGCATTCCAGTCTTGGCCCTTGAAGAACTTCCCTCACACCATTTTCTGTGTTCCTTTACCGTTCTTGGCTGTCTGGAATGGAGATGACCCTCAGGGTGACCTTGAAGATAGCAGCGCCCGAGTCCCTGAATGACTCCACTCCTACGCCTCATGTTCCAGCTTTACCCCTAATCCCATGCTGACCTAAAACTGCCTTGGATTATTTATGTGAGTAAAAAAATAAGTCTGCATATAAATTTGGGGGTTGATTTCTTATTGTAGCTAATATGGAAAAAAAAAAAAGGAAGCAAAAGTCCATCTCCACTACTTTGAGTACCGATGGTACCAGGTACAAAAGTGCTTCAGGTTTTCAAGAGAAATAGTAGGGACATCACATGCGCACCTTGATGGTCTCCGCCACCTTCACTTCTTCGGCTGTAAGTTCCACTGCTGATGTCTCACCTGCTGAAAAGTACTGAGAGGCAGGAATCATTTTTCCATCTTCAAACTGTAGATTTCTCACCATCAGCTACAAAATAGCAACAAAAGAAGAAGAAGAATTGAGGATTCCGACAATTCAAAAGTGAGGTTGGTGGGAGAAGGAGTCATATGTTGTATGTATTGTACGGAAGGAGTAGATTATTGGCAACTGCAAACATATGGCTGAAGAGCACTTACCGTTATGTGTGAAAGGACCGGAACAGTATTTTAATAATGGCAGCAGAAGGGAGACAGACAGTTAAGTGTAGGTGTAGATACATCTCAAAATGCATAACAAGCCCCTGGAAAATTGACATTTGATGTAGGTATTTGGACTAAAACCTACTGTAACGACGGCTACTACCATCATCTGAACACTTACTCTAGCATGCACAGTGCTAAGTGTGTGTGTGCTGAAGCATCTTATTTAATCTCATAAATCCTGATGGAGGTAGGTGCCACTATGACCCCCATTTCACTGATGGGGAAATGAGGTTAATGAGGTTCACAGCTAATAAGTAACAGAGCTGGGGTTACAAATCCAGAACTAGCTGGACTCTGGAGCCTGCCATCTGAATAACTGATCTATCCTGCAGGATAGCAGAGAGTATCTGTAATGGGGACAATTCCCTTTTGCTTTCTCTACAGAGAAGCTGCCCAAGAGCCCACTGAGGTCAGAGCCCATCAGAGCCCACACTCCCAAGCACAGGGGGGCATGGGTGGGCTCCTGCAGGTGAGGCAAAGGCAAGGAGCAGCTAACAAGGGTCACATCCATCTCTTTGGATCCTCCCAGACTCTGGCAGTGGGAAGGCGGACAGATTGTATTACTCTCTCTGCTTTATAAATGGGGAAACCAAGACCCAGAGCGGAGAAGCATCCTGTCCAAGACCAGTAAGTGGCAGAACAGGGATTCACATCCTGTTTCCTGATTAAATTCCAAGTATTTCTGCTGTATCAGAAAGCAGACTGCGCAGGTCCTTGGGGCCCATCCTGGGGAGCCTCGTTCTCATCCAGGCAGTTGGAGCCGGCTCATCCTGATAGAAAAATGGGGCACAGAAATCTTGAGCCTCCCGCACCCCCCAGCAAAGCCAGATTACCTTGTGAGAGACAGTCCCTAAATAGCTTGATCGCTTGGGTTATGAAGAAAACCAAAAAAGGTATTTTATAGACGACCATATTGAACACTCACTGCTTTTCCATCGTTACCGAAAAGAACAAGTCCGTTTTTGGTAACAAGACCAGGCTTCTTGGCACCTTTCATTTCCAGCGGTTGGCCAGGAGGCATGGGGCTATTCAGCAGTGATGAGCCGTAGAACGTGACCATCTAATAAAGAGATCAAACCCGGAGTGTGAAGTGAGGAAGTTACCCCTCTGAGCGGGGTGTGTACAAGCTGTACTCTCTGCAAAAAAAAGCTGTTATTATCATTTATGATAAAATCAGACAGCCCGATGTGAGAGATTGTATCAAGCATCTGTAGAAATGACACAAAGCAAGAGATAGTTTGCGACTATATAATTGAAGAGTTCCAGAAGTGCCCCACATCCAGACAACAGGAGTATACGTTTATAATGTATTCACGTCACGTCGACACAAAGGTGCATAAGCTCTCACAGGTGTTGCAGGCTGAAGGCAGGATTTTGGAGGGGAGGGGAGGTGTTGGAGGGGTGTGGTCAGTGAGGGCAGGTGCAGAGTAGGAAACGGACTATTCCAATACCGTGGGAGCATTGATGGGAAGTTCACGGTGCTTTTTGGGTCAGTTCACGGAAATGGGACTGGATCTAAACTGCAACCAAGAGAATTCGACACTAACTGATTTGTTATTATCAGTCTATGACTATCAGCTATCATTGCTTGAGCACTATAGTAGTTAACATTTACTGAATACTTATGGCAGGGGCCAAGCGCTTAAATGAATTAACATGTATTAACTCATTAACTGTTCACATAACCCATAACCTAGAAAGGAGGCACTATTATTAGTTCCATTTTTACTAAATAAGGAAACACAGCACCCAATGGTTAAGTAACCTGCCCCAGATCACACAGCAGATAATGGCAGAGCCAGAATTTTAACTGAAACATTCTGGCTTCAGATCCCACACTCTTGACTACTGCACTAAACTTCCTTGCGTGGTCCTTCATTGACCCCACATATTCTTACTGGCACCTCAAATGCACCAAGAACCCTGCTGAAGTGCTGAGATTATCAAGACAACAATTTGAAGCCCTTACCCCTAAAAAGTTCTTAGTCTAGAGGGGGAGGCGGGATATATAAATAAAGAGACACCATATATAATGTGCTATGTCAGAGGTAGGCAGGGCATTGCTGGAACAGAGAGGATGGACGCTCAACCGCACCAGGCTGGACCTATGAGCAGGTCAGGAAATTTCTTAGAAGAGGTGAAACCTGAGAACCGGAGTTGAATTGAGATTCCCCACCTCCCCGGCCTCATCTCTCCCCTTGCCTCTCACACCTGCTTTTCACACCCAAGGCTCCAACTTCACTCTGAATATTTGACTGGGAAATACATGCTCCTGTCTCTGGGTCCTCACTTCTTTTTTCATTCTCCACCTGTGACTTCTCCTCAGAGTACAATCAAATAGGTCAGCTTTCGCAAGACGCCTTTCCTAACACACCGGAGCCTGGGCCTCGGTATGTATAGCATTTGTCTTACTGCATTCAGAGAGTTTATTCACTTCTCCGCCTTCTCCATACAACTGCAGACCCTCGGAGGGAGAAGCTGTGCCTACAGTCTGCTCTACAGCAAATGCTCTCTATAGGCTGAGTAAAGAAGGGGGTATTTCCTTTTAGCAGGTCACACGTATCTAGAATGACAGACCCTCCTCATGACAGACGGAAGACCAGAAAAAGCCTAGACTTATGTGTAATACCTCTTACAACAGTAACATGTAAAAAGGAAAAAATGGTCCTTAGAACATACCTGCCCATTTATCTCTGTCCAAGCTCCAGGGACTTTATCGTGACCTCGGATCCAGTTATGTAAAACTTCAGCAGACTGATCCCAAGAAATCTGGGAAGGCACAAAGCACCGGCTGAACCTCCTAATGTTGACAATGTCAAAGGCAGTGGAAACATTTCTCTCCATCGGTAGAAGTGGGGGTGGGTGGGGCTGGCTGGCTTGGAGATCTACCTTTGGGCCCCAAAATGGTACATTGGGAACCACTTAAAGGTTGAGAGCCATGAATTTTTGAACTGTGTTATTGAGTTTGTGTAAATACCTCAGCGTTTTCCTTTTTCTGGATACCTTCATATGTCGCCCCTTCTTCTGGCTGGGGAATCCGAGGGGCTTCTCCATCGGCTATGAGTTGAACCGCTTCCACCTAGAGCCAGAAACGTAACCCGTGTTACAGACCAGTGGGCAACACTGGCACGATCTGTTTAACTGAAGTTTCTGCTCTACAGAATTACGACATATAAATCTGTCCAGAGAGTCAGACTACGATACTAACTGCCATTTCTTCACATCTATCTACGTGCCAGGTAGTGTGGTCGCTACTTCGTGGGAAATACCCCTTGCGATGTCACACCAATCCTGCAAGGTGAATATCATTATTTCTGTCTCACAGATGAGGAAATTAAGGAGTAGAAAAGTGAAGCAACTAGCTCATGGTCTCAGAGAGAGTTGGTAGGTGTCAGTGGAAAGATGTGCATCCGAGTCTGTCTATTGCTGATACTAAGTCTGTCCATACTTCCTTGTTGAAAGAAACTTCAACCTCTCCTTGGTGAGTCAATAGAAATTTCGAGAATATAATTGTAAAATAATTCACTATGGGTTATTTCTGCTCCTCATGACGAGTCTAGTCAGCGATACGTTGTTATATGTAAGTAATTCGACTTGCTTTCTAGCTTAACACAGCTGGAATTTGGAAGTGAGTATCTGCCTGTGAACTGGATTGCCTCTGGGATGTGTGCTGCATTCCCTTCTGTGCCATATTTATGTCTGCCTTGAGTGGGAGGCCAATGCAAGCTCAACATCTCAGATTTCTCTCTAAGCACTGACAGCTGCTGACCAGCCTCCTCAAGAGCACGTGGAGGGAGCCGCCTGGGAACGAGGATAAGCTTACAGCTCATTCATTCTACCCAGTTCTCACTATATAGTACCACCTGGGCTTAGGCACAGGAACCAGGTTTGAACAAATGCCACAGAACACACAACACTGTTTTGATTCTGTCATTTTTGAGCACCTGCTGTATACCGGGTGCTTTACACAAATGCCATTTAATTTTCACAACAACTATCAATCAGGTGGTATTATCTATACTTTACAGATAAGGAAACCAAAGCTAAAGAGGCTAAGTGACCTGCCTACTGTCATACAATAAAAAAGTGGTAGAATGAGAACTTTGGTGTCATTAACTCATTGAACGATACAAACAGAACATTGCTCTCCTCCCTCTGAAACCAAAGGCTGCTGCTTTACATGCTCCTACTATCCATCTCTGTGTTGCTACTCCTACTTTATCAAACTCTGGAAAATATTAAATGGCAGTAAAATCATCTTTCAATGCTTTTACAGACTAATATAGCTCTCCTTTGGGGTGTACATGCACTGAGCTTTCTACCCAGAGCACATGCGGACAAACAGAGCAATGCCAAATTTCACCTTGTTACATAGAATGATTTCAAACATTTTTGCAGGAAGTCCAAGTTATTGATACATAGCAACATTTCTTAAGAGTCTCTACACTTCTTTACAATTAGTCATTAGAAACAGGGTTGGAGATCCAAGGGTTTGGTAAAATAATTGAAGCAGTTTGATTGCTAGTTTATCCATTTGCTCATTGCACTCAGAAGATCAAATCAGCTTCATAGACTAGAAAAAAAAATTTTTTTTTCCCTTTATTGGGGAAAGGGAGGGAAAGGGGTTAGAGGTAAGAGGGGAAACTCCCGGTCCAACTCAAGGGCCCATAGGAGCAAGAGAAGGGGGAAGGGGGAAGGGGGAAAGGGGAAGGGGGAATGGGGGAGGGGGAACGGGGGAGGGGGAGGGGGTAAGGGGGTAGAAAAGGAGGAAGGGGGGAGGGGGAAGGGGCGAAGGGCCTGTAGGAATTGCCTCCTAAACTAGAAATTTTCAAGTTCAGATTCCCACCCTAAGCATACCATCCTACTGGTAAATATAAAATCTAATTTTGCTTTTTGGACTTATATTTTTAGCAAAAATTCAGATGAGCAAATTTTCCACCAAAGAAACATATTTTCAAGACTTTATAGGTTTACTAAATTCTTCTTGATGGCATAAATATACTGACCATGGCCTTGATTCCTTCAGGAAAAAGAAATCGATTATAAAGTGCATCCACTGTATCATTGGGTTTGACATCACATGACCTCTGAAGAAGGATGGGCCCTGTGTCTAAACCATCATCAGCCCAGAACACAGAAAATCCAGCTTTCTTATCTCCCATAATTAGAGTCCTATTAAAAAAAAAAAAAGTGTCAACTTAAAAGATTGGTTAACTGTATCATAAAATGATGAATTAATGATAAAGTACAAGGTAGTTACAATGGAGAGTTGATGTTGAATGAAGCAACTGTAAGAAATTAATAATAGAGCCAGGTGATATAAGCACTCATAAAAGCCATATTTAATGGTGCTGCTATTTTATACATCCACATATCTATAGTCTTGTTAACACATACTAACGGCTTAGAGGCTACTCAAAAAGGCATTAGAGTCCATGATTACTGCCACTGATGTTGGCTTTCAAGTAATTTTGCCCACCTGCGTCCAATTCTTACATTGTACTTGACCCTGTATTAGGCAGAATAAGATACTGGAAGATAAAACTGAGGATACTCACTGCAATGTGAAGAGGAGAACTGATTATTAATTTAAGGTATGTAATTCAGGTATAAGCATTATTGAGGAGTTAGAAGTAGCTCTAGATTGGCCGCATAAATTGTAGTAAAAGATGGTTGATTAATTCAACCATTTGTATTTTGGGCTCTATAAACCTTAAGAGAAAATGCTGGCCCTATGGGAGTTTATAACACATACAATAAGCTGGATATGTAGACAAATACCTATAAAAACATATCAGAGAGCAGGTTAATATAGACAGAGCATGAAGTGGTAGATCAGCCTGCTCACAATCTAAATCATTTTTACTTCTCTGAGCAATTAATCAATCAACCAATCAATCACTCTTTCCAGAAATTAATTGGCAGTCTGTTATCAGGATCCCAGAAAATATCCACATTGATCCAATGATTCTGCATGTAGAAACAATATAAAATGGAAAAAAAAATACAAGTTTAAGTACAAAGATATGCACTACAGTACTATTTAAAGAGAAAATAAAATTATGTAATCAGATTTTAAATACAATGAGATGTTCTTCACACTTAAACGAAGTGTAGATTTTCTGCCTTTTCCATAGCCTGACACTGAGTGATACCTGGGAGATGTGCAGGTAAAGGAAAGAGGGTAAAGAAGGTGGGTAAGGCCCACCTCAACCCACCACATAGCATACCTGTGGTACGGGGTACCTGAAGTGTACCAGGCATTGTTCTTGATGCTGGGAAATACAGAAGCTTAAAGTTGAATGGCAAAGACAGACAACAAAGAAGATAATTTCAGCATTTCCTGAAATGTACTTGAAATGTTCAATGCAAAAAAAAAAAAAAAGTTCTATGGTCAAATAAGTTTGGGAACACTGTACTCAGATTCCCTCCTGGAAGTTATAATAATAATGTTAAAGCACATATTACAAGCTCTAGCAATTCCTGAGGTAAAGAAATCCAGCATAAACCAAGGTTGTCTGATCAGAGAACCTTTGGTGGCTGAATACCTTGTTACAATCAGTTCTTATAACCTAGTTCCAGACTATTCTTAGGAAATGCTATTTTGTCTTATTCAGTACCTTTAACTCTCAGGGGAGTTCACGCACAAGTAGCAATCATGCATGACCTCACAATTGCTCAAACATACCTAGTTTCTTAATAACCTAGGTAAAAAAAAAACAGAAAGATGATGCGCAATAGAAAGAGGACCATCTTCTTTGTTATTAAAAACCAATCTCACCAGTTGATAGCCGAGGCCCCTCTGTGCCTGGGAAGGATGGATGGGTGATAAACGATGGAACCGTGCTTTGGGCTATCAATTACATCCATGGGGATGAACTGTGTGCAGAAAGGAAGCACGTTTAGCTCTGCACCCACGGATCTATAGGCCTCTGCCACCTCCTTTATGGTCTTGCCCTTGACTCTCCATCTAGGGAACTTGAACACAGGAGTCCCATTTTTCTCTGCAGCCAAAGCTGAGCATGAAAGAGAAGGCAGTTTTCATTAAAAATAATTTTAGCCATAGTTGTATACGGCTATGGATTTACACATTGTAATTTTATAGCTCTGTGAAACACTTACAAATAAAACATGGTGAAGAACAATTTAGATTCTAACCAAGAGTTGATCTGCTACAATTTTATCATGAACCATTCATTTTTCTAATATGACTTTTATCTATATATTTAAGGAATAACATTTGAATTCAAATGTTTGTGGCTAGATAACATTTTGAGATTTTAACTGAAGCTTTTTTTTTAATTATTATTGATCAAAATTTATACCTCTATTACTGATCCAGCCATTTAAAAAACATTTTCTTGCTTTTTTAGATTTGAAGCCAGGTGCCAACACAGCATGATCCAAATTAGACACACTCAGCCTCTGGCACAGCTGGGAACCTCACGTTTCTTCTCATTTCTAGTTCTTGAGAGTAGTTCCTTTTATCACAGGGAAACTGTAAACCAGGACACATTCTCCCTGCTAAACACACAGATCTATCCAAAAGATGGAGGGAGAAAGGAGCTGAGCTGAACCTGTTTATTCCTCCTCCCAAGTTCATCAGTCAGATAAGTTAAGGGAGGAGAGAGGCCAAGGCTGAACAACACTTGCTCCCTGGAAGGGTTTGGCCAAATGGGAACGGATCTGAGTCTCCCTCCTGAGGAAGATGTCTCTTCTAAAGGGAAGGACGCCATCATACCTCTGTGGGACATGGAATGGCTCTCCAAAGTACAGACAGCGCAGGCACATTTCTTCCATAATAAAATATCATTTTTACTAACTATATACCCTAAAATATGGACTATATTTATTTTCCATCAATAAGCATGTTAGGCATTTTATCTGTATTTTTTGGTTCCCTTTCCTTTTCTTCATCCAATCATCAATATTCATTGACTCCATGAGCATAGGGGCTCTTGGCCCAACTCTTTCTTAGCTTGACTCTTGAAAAATAATATTACAATACAATATTTTTAAAAGAAGTAACAAGAATTAGGATAAACCCCAGAGCTGCCTCTCCCCCCACAAAAAAGTAAAATTTTAGGGTTATTGTTACATTGCTTTCTAATCAATGTGTTGCATCATACCAGTGATTCATGAAGATCCAAGTCATAAGCCAAGATTTCTAGACACTCATCTTATTCATCACCTGTATTATTTATAGACTGCTTTTATCTCTGTGTCTTACACCCTTTCTTGACATACTATATCGCGTGCAAACCAGAATCCTATTGCCGTTTTGTTCTAAGGATGGCTATCTTCTTTACCTAACTGAATCACCAAGCAGCCCTGGCTATCATTTGCTCTGAGATAAATGCATTCTTTATGAACCCACATCAACATCTATGATTAAGTGTGGCCTCCCCTTTATTCCTCTTGGCACCTCTGCATTAGATATCACTCTTTGAAAAGTCACAAGTGTAATTCAGAAAAAACGCATGCCTGGAAATTCCCCTGATAGACCTGATGATTACCATGGAGATAAGTGGAACAATTCATAATACAACAGGGACCTGCCCCCTTGTCTTGGGGCCCACAGAGAAGGGAGAATTTTTTTTCTACCATGTCTATAGACTTGGCCTGATCAGGCCTTCAGTAGGTTTGGTGGATATAGCAGAGCCCAGGAGGGAGGTATATGATCTGGGTCTTCTGCGCCTGTGGCAAGAAGTGGAAGGACAGAGATGCTGATGAAGAATAAGGAGTCTGAGCTGGGCCCCAGGCTGAATAGCTGGAAGGCTAGTTCAGGGTCTTTGATCCAATTGTTCCAAAATATACTCACCCAGGGCGTCAGCTTTTCCATCCTGGTCTGGAACTGTGAACACCCCTACGACTTGATGGCCTTCTTTGCAGAGGTGGCTGTAGACTTCTTGTCCAAAGAGGCTCTGACCAATAAGGGCCAACTTCAGCTTGTTTTTGAAATAAACCTGTGAAACAATTCAATGATGACCGCTGTTAACATGAATAGAAGACAAATGGATAATAAACATACTTTTCTCTTTTAAAGATTTTATTTATTTATTTTTAGAGAGCGGGGAAGGAAGGGAGAAAGAAAAGGAAAGAAAGATCGATGTGTGGTTCCTTCTTGCGCACCCCCAACTGGGGACCTGGCCTGCAACTCAGGCCTGTGCTCTGACTGGGAATCAAACTGGCGACCCTTTGGTTCGCAGGCTGGCCCTCAATGCACTGAGCCACACCAGCCAGAGTTAAACATTCTTCTTTCAATCATTCAAGATAACTTGAGGACGATAAAAGTCCCAAAGATCCAAAATAATTTTTTTACTGACATACACCTAACCCAGACTACGTTATACACAGAGAGTAGTGAAAATAATTTCACTCTTAAATATTCCTTTTTTTTGTTGTTGTTGCTCTAAATCCCTTCATTATTCTTTATAAACATGGAAATTGCATATATTTTTATAAGCCACTTCAGCTCCTTGGTGAAATAAGGCAAGATATTAACAAATAAGTATAAATTTCATAGTTAAAAGCAGTTTAACTCTGCGCAAGAGCCACTTCACTATGACAATGATTTTATGCCCCTGCAATATAGAAACAAGAACTGTGCTCATTTCTTACCTCCAAAACAGGCCAAGAGCTAACATATCGTATAACATAGGGGTCAAAAGCAGACCCTAGAGCTAGACCATCTGAGGTAAAAACCTAATGCCACCCACCACCCCTTATTAGATGTGTGGCCTTAAGCAAGTAACTAACTTCTGTTTGCCTCTTTTTCTCATCTGCAAAATGGGAATAATAATGTCACCAACCTCACACGATTTTGAAGCAGATGCCTTAATATGCAATAGGCTTAGAGCAGGTCTGACACCAAGTACTGTCTAAGTAAAGACTTTAATAATGTTTTAAAGGTTTTGCTGTACACTAGACACTGTTTTTCCCCTGGCTGGTTTGGCTCAGTGGATTGAGCGTCGACCTGCGAGCTAAGTGTCGCTGGTTCGATCTTCCAGTCAGGGCACATCAGAGAAGGAAAACTCTGACTCCAAAAAACCTCCGCTGCCTTGCGGCATACCTCTTCAGGGGAAAGGCTAAGGGAGTAAACCCCGACAGAAAATCCGGAGCCGGAGTCCCTAAGGCGGTTTGACGTTGTAGTCAACACCGGCAACTCCTGCGGCGCACCTGAAGCCAAGCTGTATTGACTCCGTCTTTCCCTTGGACCCTTCAGCTGCGAAGAGAGGGGGGGTCTGCTGCATGGGCAACAGCAGACCCTCCATATCACCCTGCCCAGGCTCTGTAGCTTCAGCTTCACTGGAGAGGACACTCCAGCGTCATCGCAAGATGTCGATTCAACACGGGAGGAGACAGATACCGTGTCACTCCCGAGTCGGACTGCACAACCATTCTCGGCGGTGCAGATAGACTCTTAAGAAGCTACACCATCGTCTCTCGAGACGGACGGCTGCCAACAAGACACTGTTTTATTGTTTGATTGTTTTTTCCATAAAGCCCAGAATTCCAAAATCCTTGGTAAGTGGATTCGACTCATGTGGCTTCAAAACATGGATTGATCTAATGAAACACTTTTCATAGCCCTTATAAGTTTCTCGTAAGTTTGCACAGACTAATTTGACTTTAAACGTGACTTGAGCAGACATAATGCTATGTGTAGCCTTTATAACATTTATAAAGATTATATGAATATTCATATGTTTTGCTACAGAAAAGTTAATGTATTTGGTTACAGATACTGTCCCAGACCCTGCTGTGAATTATACGTAATGGACTATCTATGTACCATATCAACTAAATGGGAATAATTCTGAACCCTCAAATGCATTGGCACCACACATTTCAAATAAGAAATTGAGGCCTGCACATCATTTCATTTCATTTGATCCACACAGCTATCTCGTTATTCACACAACTTTCCTGTTATTATCCCTCCATTTTGTACCACTTTATTAATGAAGAAACAAAGGCTTAGAAATGTCAAGTATACTCCCCAGGGCACGCTGGCAGAAAGGACAGCCGGGATTTGAATCCAGGTCTGACTCCACAGTTCATGTATGTACTTAAATATCAAATAATTAAAGTGAGCTATCAGCACTCATCTCTTCCATCTTCTTTTTAGAAGATTAACACTGATGCACAAAATTACAGTGATTATCAAGAAATATAAACACCAGAGAGATAAGAGGAGTACTAAATGGGTTCAAGTTTTTGTTTTTTTTTTTTTAAGTATATTTTATTGATTATATTTTTACAGTAGTCCCAATTCTTCCTCCCCCCATCTCTCCCCTCTGCCCATGTTCAAGTTTTTAAAGACTGTCTTGAAGCAACGATGTCTTCTGTAAATTCTCCCCAAGTGGGGCCTTTTCACAGAACTTCATGGTGGTGAAAAGCCAGCAGGTGAGCGGGCAGAAGTTTCCATCCCAAAGGAACTTAAAGCTTCACTATATAACAGATGCTCACATGCAAACAAATTAACTCTGTAACAACAGAACAATTTGCCTACAGGAAACGTATGATGGTTTCATTTCCTCGCATCAAAAAATCTGAATGTTCTGTAGATATTCTGTCTTCAAATCCTATAATTGATGCTGTGGCTTGAAACAGAATTTACATGTTGACTCTCTTACAAAATTTGGCTTTACCTCATACCATTACCAACGCCAGATATTTTAAGACAGCTAAAATACTACTATTAAAACACAGGAGCCACGAGGCTGAGCTGACTCAAATATCAGCTGTTCAAATCCAGATTCTGCACTCCTCCAGAAAGCCAGTGTTTCAGGAAACTGTAAGTTTCTTTGGAAATACTACATCTGTTGAAACTCTCTAAGTTTAGTGCTAAAGCTGAAGTTACAATGGTGAGTTTCTAACACTGAGAAATTTTCAGATTTTATGATTTTACATGTGTTTATGATGAGTTAGCATGCTTCCAAAAAAACTAGACTGGGATATTTTATCTTAGTTTTCTTTCTCCAAGTATTATCTGAAGACTACCAGTGTTGGGGAATCTGCTGGGAGGGTATGTTAAAAATGTGGATTCCTTTGAGCATGGGCCTGCGAGCCAAGTGTCGCTGGTTCGATTCCCAGTCAGGGAACATGAGTAGGTTGCATGTCAGGTCCCCAGTTGGGGGCACAAGTGAGAGGCAACCACACAGTGATGTTTCTCTCCCTCTCTTTCTCCTTTCCCCTCTCTTTCAAAAATAAATAAATAAGTAAACAAACAAGCAAACAAACAAATAAATAATTTTAAAATAAAAAAATAAGTGTATTTATTTTAAATAAATAAATAAACAACAAAAATAAAAATGTGGATTCCTGCCCTGACCAGTGTGGCTTGGTAGGTTGGGCATCTTCCTGCAAACCAAAAGGTTGTGGGTTCAATTCCTGGTCAGGGCACATGCCTAGGTTACAGGTTTTGTCCCCGGTCGGGGCACATACAGAAGGCAACCAATTGATGTTTCTTTCTCACATTGATGTTTCTTTTCTTCTCTTTCTCCATCCCTTTGCCTCTCTCTAAAATCAATAAGCAAATCCCCAGATTAGGATAAAAAAAATCTACTGAGTCAGATGTTCAGACCCAGGAAGTTGCATTTATTTAAACAAGCTCTCCACTGACTCATAGGCACAGAATCTGAGAATCTCTGCTTTATGGAGGATATGTATCCACGGACTACAAGAAAGATTCTGCCCTGGGCAGTTAGGATCAGAAAAGAAGAGGTGGAAATATTAGCGAACAGTTTAATGAGACCCTAAGATATGCAGGTATTTCATATATATCACTTCCTTTTTATTGTCCAGTGATTCTTAGAGACTGGCGTTATTAAGCTATTTTACAGATAAAATAAATTAAAACACAGAGAAGTTAAGACACAGTCCGGAGTCAAACAGCTACTAAGTGGTAGTCTTGAGATTCTAGCTCCAGTTATTAACCCAGCACCCACTGTTTTTCTATAACATCAGCTGTGCCATCTGGAGTAGGACCTCATCAACTGAAACCTGAATAATAATAGTATCTCTCTCATAAGGTAGTTACAGTGATTTAGTGGGATAAAGCATTTAATGAATGCATTAGTGCAATGTGTGTCCACAGCAAATGCTCAACAAATGTTAACAACTACTATTATTATACCACAAGTAATACCTAGGTAAATAAAAATGATAATGGATCCCTCCTACTGGGAATGTACCATGAGCCTGGCACTGTACTGAGCTCTTTTCATTAATTCAAAAAAATTCTCAGATGCTTATTATATTTCTTTAATCCTCACAGTGACCGATTTTACAAATGAGAAAACATAGTTGCTCAGGGAAATTAAGTAACCTGCCCAAGGGCAGGGCTAATAGGGGGCAGAGGCAGGATTCAGGTTCAGATCTGTCTCACTTCAGATGTGCTTCTATGGCTTTCCTATGCTGAAGGCCCCTCCCCTTTTCTTAAAAAAAAAAATGTGGCAACAGTTTGATAGGTCAGTTGTGGGACTTTCTAATGGTACCACGGTGGTCCTGACATGGGCGCAGAACCATTGTTTAGAGGCTCTCACCTCGGTGCCTGTTATACTGGTGAGAAAGAAGAGCGGTTGTAAACTGACCCACAGCATTTCTAAACCTGGGTGATAAGGGCTAGTATCTTGGCGTTCTCAGGAGATAACATTCTGCATTAGAAGGGCCTTTTGCGGGGAACAGAGCTTTTGCTTTTAAATAAGCAAATATAATATTCCCAGGTTATCCATACCCTGATGGAATTCTTTTAAGTTAATATAGACTGATTATGTTCTAAGGATAGAAAACAACACAAAACATAGTTTTGTAGAAAACATCAAGGTACCGTGTTAAGAGTCTGCCCCAATCCAGAGCCCTTTGTGAAGTAGATGCTACCCTAATAGAAATCCATTTGAGCAGGATGTAAAATAAGACCCAAGCTATCCATATTAGGAATTCTGAAAACTGACAGTTTTACGTGAAGGATCTTTCCATTAAAAATAAACCAAGTAAGTTTTTTCTAAGACAGAGGGATGCCTAACACTTAATGAACATTCAGCACATGGGACCCCAATCCATGCCTTACACTACATAAGATTTGTTCAACAGGCATGTTTTGAGCATTTACCACGTTCTGGGCACAGTGCATGGTAGAGGTTGCGTTTAAGGTGAGTGTGCTTTTTTGTTCTTGTTTTTGCCCCACAGAGCACATGTAAAAGAATTAGGAGGATTCACATTACCAGGATGAGTTTCTGATTTCTCTTTAAAAGAAGGTTTGTCAGCCCTGGTCTACATTCCCACATAGCAACAGTCAGCTGGAGCTGAGTAGTGGGTGCTCCCTTCACTCAGGATGCAGTCTTTCACTCCATCCAGCTCAAATCCTTCATTCGTCTTATCTGTTTGGCCTCTGTTGGCATGTTCCTTTGGGACCCTGGCACTAAAGGTACAAAACCAATGTGATCTCTGCCCCCAGAAGGTCACCAGTTAGTAGAGAAGACACACAAGTAAAGACATATTGGTGTCATAGTGCTGGGATAGGAGAGCAGAGTGTGGGTCCAGAACAGGGCAGGCACCCAAAGAAAACTCCTTCACTGAATCTTAGACGACTAATATTGGGAACTGGCCAAGAGAAGGGTGGGATTTGGGGAGGTGCTTGGGAAACTCCAGGCAGAAGGAACAGCATTTACAAAGAAATGAGTGAATAAAGCGGACCCAATACTGGAAGTCAGGGAATGACAATAAATTACACTCTTGAGAGAGGCAAGAGATCTATTATGAAGGGCCTTGTCTATGTCAAATAATTTGGAACTTATTGTAAGACAGTGAGATCCATTGAACTACTTTAAGCAGGAGAGTGATACAGTCTTACTTCTATGTTAACAGACCACTCACACGAGGCAGGAACTAGCTTCCAGTGGGCACCCCCTTTGTGTTTGAGAATTGAGCAGATAAAACAATGAGTATATGAGCTGACATAATAACTCACCTTCGCAGAATGTAGTTTGGAATAGTGTAAAAGCCCTGTTACCTTATTATAACAAACTTTTATACTAATAGTCAGAAGCAACAAAGTACACTTTACATAGATGTAAATCTGCAAGATCCAATCAAAATTCAAGATACCACCATAAATGACAAACTTGTACGATTTGATTTTCCTGTTATATAATCATATAAAGAACATATTAATGAGGATTTTCTTAGCCAACATTTTTTTCCTTTTTGCATCCTAAAAAGGGTAAGAGGTTTTTTAAAGAGGGATGTCAACACAGGAGCTATTAGCAGGCAAGGCCAAGTGGAGACGGCCAACACCTGGAGAATGGATAGAGGTTGTGGGTGAGACTAGTGACCAGAGACCATTCGAAGACTTGGAGTGAAGAGAGAAACAGACTCCAGTCCAGAGATGGACTCTAGTCCCTGCTAGAGAGGCAAGACTTCAGTCATAGCATTTACCTGTAGTATTCTAATTGCACAGAATTTGAAAATTGACTTTAATTATACATATAACACATACACACACTTTTCTTTAATACAAAGAAATGATCACAGGTAAGACTGGAATCCCCCGTGACCATCACTCCTAATCCAGGTTCCCTCGCTCCTCCACAGAGGAATTGTATGGGTTGGTGTGCATCCTACAGTCCTTTCTCAGCATTTACATACATGGAAGTATACACATAAAATACTGTTTTGTGTTTTTCAAAAGAATACAAGTGAAATCAAGTGAAATCATATTATGTGTAATGTTCCATAACTCTCCTTGTCACTATATACAATTCATTCTTTAAAATTGCTGTACAGTATTCCATCACGCAGCTAGGTCTCACTTTATTCGTTTCTCTATTGAAGGACATTTTGGCTTTGAATATGTCATTGTTACAGATACCATGGCAATAGATGTACTTGTACATGCTTCTTGTGCCCAGGTGAAAGAGTTTTCTCAGTCAGATACCTAGAAGTGAATTTGCACCTCATTTTAAAACTTAAATTTTAATGGATAGCATTTAATTGGCTTCTAGAGTATTTGAAGAACTGTTTTCCTTATCCCTGTAAACACACAATATTGTCAAACTCTGATTTTTGCCAGCCTGACGAGTGAAAAATTGTATCTTATTCTAATTTGCATTTCCCTGATTACTAGTTTGGTTGAGTGGCTTTTCATATTTTATTATCCATTTGCATTGCCTTATTGGTGTACTGTGTTATCATTTTTTACCTAAACTCAAGGTTAACTATTTGTCCCACCAATCTGTGAACTTCTTGAAAGCAGGGACTATTTATTTCTTGTTCTATCCTTTTTGGCTGTGAGTCTCTGAAAAAGTTATTTAATGTCTCTGTGTCTCAGTTTCCTTAACTGTAAGATGGGCATAATAATATTACCTAGCTCACTGAGGTGTTATAAAGATTAAATGAGTATATATGTAAAGCATTTATAAGAGATGCCTGGTACATCTAAGTGCTATATCAACGCTATTATTATTATTCCCCCAAGATTAGACAGAGTGCTCAATATATAACACACCATTTAATATGGTTCAAAGTTGAATTTAGAGGTTTTAAAGAAAAAATAGAAACCAAAGCAGTGGTCAGGCAATAAGGAAATAAGTTAAGGAAGTGGTTGCTAGAATTAGAGTATAAAGCCAGTACTTGGTTCCAAAAGGCAGGAACAGGTCCAATTTCTTGAACTGATTCATAGGGTAACTTCTAGTCCTGGAACCAGGCTATGAACCCACAGCCACCAGTCAGTCTTGTCCCAGAAAGAGGCAGAGGAAGCAATGTAATAGACTGCCAAATAAATATGAGGATTAAATAATCCTCACCATGGGGAGAAATTAGGAAGCAGTGAGCCAGGCAAGATAGTGGACAATAGTAACCAATGAAGGGTTTTATTTGTATATAGTTGCACTAGTTAAAAAAGATCCAGCCATAGCACTCAGCTGAAATCATTATCTAATTCTAAGTCCATTTCTTTAAAAGAGAATGGAAAAATCAATTCTATCAGGAAATGTTATACATTAATTTTCTGCTTGGATTTTGCTAGGTTCTGAGAGATTTTTTTTCATTCTGCTTTAATGCCCCCCGCCAAAAAAAGCACCGTGTCATTTTCCTTTTTCTCAAGAAGACAGTATAATTTACATACAGTATTCGCCCATTTATTGTACAGTTCTGTCAGTTTAAACAAACACACAGTCATGTAGCCACCACTACAATCAGGATAAAAAACTGATGCATCAACCTCCAAAAGTCTTTTATGCCCCTTTGTACTCAAATCCTTCCCCCATCTCCAGCCCCTACCATTGACCTTTTACTTATCACTAAGTTTTACTAGTCCCAAAATGTCAGATAAATGGAATCATACAGTACGCAGCCCTTTGAGTCTGTCTTCTTACACTCAGCATACATATAGCATTAATATTTGAGTTTCGTCCATGTTGTATGTATCAGTAGTCCATTCTTCTTCTTTTTTTTTTTTTCCAGTAGGATTCCATTGTATGGGTGGAAATAGCACAGTTTGTTTATCTTGTCACCAACTGAAGGACATTTGTTTCCAGTTTTTGATGACTACGAACAAAGCCTCTTAAACATTCATCAATAGGTTTTTGTGTGAATAAAAGTTTCCATGGGTAAATACCTAGGAGTGTAATTGCTGAGTCATAAAATAGGTATATGTTTAACTTTATTAAAAAACTGCCTGTTTTCCAGAATGGCTGTAACATTTTACATATCAAACCAGCCATGTCTGATTTTGAACAATTCTTATAGAACACAGTCGAAAGGATGGATCTTCATTTTCTATGGAGCAAAACACCAAATTTTTCACTTATTCCATGTCTTCCTTTTGGCCACTGAAGAGCCTGCCTTCTCCCCAGCCACGTGTCACCTGGATATAACCACGTGCATTCCTGGGTATAGTCAAACTCAGGCCCCTGACCCTTCACCATGCCTGGTGCTTCCCTCCATACATGTTTTTGCTTATGCTATTTGCCACCTGGGATGTTCACCTTTTACTAGTAGAATCTTACGTAAACCCTACTATTGTAATCTTTTCATTCTTCAAAACTCTCATCTGCTGTACCAAAAAAGACAATTCAGTGAAAGGTGTTGACAGAGGAGGCCAATAAAACAGGCTGGCACAAGCCCCCTGCTCTCTTTACATCCAAGCCAGATTTCCAGGTGCCACGTGGCAGCAGAAAGCTATGGAGAAGTCCAGTGTACTGTTTAGGAGAGTAAGCAGAAGCTCTACCAGAGTAGGTCTCTTTTTTCTTATTTTTAAAAAGACGAGTGCTCCCAAAATAACAACTGACTGTACGGGGTAAAGTGAATTCTCATTACCGGAGAGGTGTCTAGGGGACGAAAGCTTTTCCATTTATGTCACTTTGGTGCAACTCAGGACTTCTCCCGGCCTCCAAGCTTTTTATTTTTTTACATTTAAATGTGTACACATGCAATTATGGTTTTGGCAGAGAAAATGAATATAAAGCAAATTCTTTCATAACATAGCAAACATGTTATGTACTTCCCATAAAAAGATACTGTAAATGGGGTGGATGTATTTTCTTCCCTGAACAGCTTGTAGTCTGCTTAGATACTGGGAGGCATCTCCCTCGAGGCCCCCAAAATGCTGAAGGCAGCGCCACATGCAACATGTCCGCCCTCATTCCATTTCTGGGGGAGCTGATGCAATTACAAGGCCCCAGGCTGGGCCAAGGCTTGGGTCTTGCATTACAGTTTAAGAATGTTCCATAGTGGTTGCTTCTGGCAGCGCCTAGTACGTAATCCTAGAAATCTTGCCGCCAGCAGCTCAGGAGTAATGAGCTTGCAATCATTAGCTCTAAGTGGCACTATCTGAAGGGGCCCTGCAAGCCAGTTGGGAGCGCTCACACGTCTCAGGCGCCGGGAAGGATCCTGCTGACTTGATAGTTGTATCCTCTAGGAGATGGGCTCGGTCCTGTACCTTGGCTCCAGCTCGTAACTAGGGATCTCACAATTGAAACAAAGAGAGAAAGGAAGCGGACTCTGCCCCCTTGCCAACTGACTGGTCCCACCAGTTAGTCCCAGCCAGACTTTAAGTGTTCAAAAGACGCATCCTTGGCTCCTTTCCCATAGAAGACAATGGCACGTTTGCCAAGCCCCATCCAGGACCCTCCCCCGACCCTCTTCTGCAGTTTCCCAACTTTAAAAACGCTGTCTTGGCTTTTAGCTGCCTAAGCATCCGTCGCTGCCCACCCCGAGCCTCGCCACCCGGGGGTCCAGCCCCGGGGTAACTAGCTCAGGGTGAGAGCCGGGACGCTGGCCAAAGCGGGACTCACCCGGCCAGTGGAAAAACGCCGGAACGCCTGGCTGCCCCGCTGCAACATTCTGGAAAGGAGCACTCGCGTGGAAGGCGTGGGGGCGCGGAGGTTTGGGAGGCAGGCGAGCGGCCCAGCCTGAGCGCGGCCTGCAGCTTCCAAGCCCCGGGTGGTCGCTCTGTCTGGGGACAATCGAGGCAAACCACGGGACCCGGCCCATGGCCCCGCCCCTCAGCTGGCACGGCCCCGCCCACTCCAGCTGGCAGGGTTCGGCGGCCAATCCGGTACGACTGGGCGGGGCGTGGGAGGGCTGCCTGGAGCCGCCGGGCCTCAGGCCAGTTGCTGCGCTGGTACCCAGAGGTAAGAGGTGGGACACTAATTCTCCGTGTGGCTAGCTCGGTTCCAGCCGTAATCTAGGTACTTAGTGGCTGTGGGACCTTTTATCAGTTACTCACAAATCTGAGGTACGTAAGGATCTGCCTTAATGGTCAACCTGACACTTCGATTCATGTCCATACAACCTTCCTGAGAAGGCAATAGGCATGCCAGTGTGCGCGGAGCTACGGAATTTAAGGGGTGGGGACACCTTCACTATCTAGGGATCCTGATACCTATCTCATAGGCTTGATTGGAGGATTTAATGAGAGAACTGTATAGAAAGCACTTGAGGAAGGGCCTGGCACAGAGCTGGTTCCCAACATAGCTGATAGATGATAGCTAGCTAGCTAGCTAGCTAGCTAGATGATAGATAAATATAGATAGATGGATGATAGATAAGTAGATAGATAGATATCCTTTTCCTTCATCTTCTAGAAGAAATGCTCAGACATGCTGTAGCTGAGCCGTTGCCTCAAACAGAATTTCTTAGCCTGGTTTGCAACCTGGCATTACTCTTATTTCTCACTGCTGTTTTGCACTAACTGTAGTATTTGCCAATTCCTTCCTGGATAACGCTTACTAGAAAAACTTGTCACCTGTCACCTGTCACCAACTCTGCATGATCAAATTCCTTCTCTTCTTAAAGATAAAGCTCAAATTCTGCCTCCTGGAGGCATTTTTCCTGATTCTCTTCTCCCTAACCTCCGTATCCTCCCCAACCTACTCATTCTCCCCAAATAATCTTTTACTCCTCTGAATTGGGAAGGACTGCTGCCTATGCATCTCTAATGACATCTCAATCTGTTACTGGTATTTGTGTACCTGTCATCTTCTCTACCAGAAGCTCCTTGCAGGGTGATTTATAAGGACTTACAGTAGCTATCACTACACAGAGCTTAAAAAAAAATACTTATTAAAAGAGAGAATAAATGAGTAAATAAATAAGAAGGTAAGAGGGAGAGAAAAAGAATGATCCATAATTAAAGCTTGGAAAATTGCAGCAAATACCCAAGTTTTTGCTTTGGGAACTCCCCCTTGCAAATCCAACTCATTTCCCTGACTGCATTTTGCGATTTCTTGCTTTTTAAAAACTTCCAAATGTTGATATTCATTTTATGTGTTCTGATTTGTGTAAACTGGGAGGGGAGGTCAAGGAGTGTGGATTTTCCTGAGTGGGGGTTCCGTAGTTATATCCTCCAACTCCTAACTTTAGAAAATGAGTTTATGTTCACCCAAATATGATATCTAAGATTTTCTTCTGTAAGAACCAAAAGTGTAGTCTCTTGATGATTCAAGGTTAGATCAGATACAATTAAAGAATTTCACAAACAACAGAAAAAATTCCTACCAATCTAGACTTATACATGTAGAAAAAAGTGAACATGAAATACTCCTTTTTATTTAATTACTTAATTAATCAATTAACTTTAAAGTCATTTTTAGAAACGAAAGCCTGAGAGAATTTGTCATCAGCACATTAAAGGAAATATTAAAGAGCATCCTTCAAGCAGGGGGAAAATTACCCACGTGGAAGCCTGGAAAAGCAGGAAAGAATGAAGACAAAAAGGAGGGGGAAGGCAAATAAGTGAGCGAACTTAAGTGAACATTGGCCATATAAACAACAACAACAATAACAATAATATAATCTCGTGGATATATACATGTATGTATGAAAATATAAAAACAACAATAACAAATTGTTGTATGCATTTGGGAGGGGAGCTTGGAGGAATGGAATGGTCATTAGGTGAAGGAAAATTTAAGTTAATATTATCTAAAACAATTCTAATAATGTTTATAGAATTCAAATATAATATAATTAAAATACATGACAACAATGGTTCTGAGTTTTAGGGAGAGAAGGTGGACTTAAAGTGTTCTAAGGCTATAGCATTGTCTTAGAAATAATAAAGTTCCTAATTTATGTTATACTTTAATAAATTAAGGATGCATGTTATTATCTCTAATATAACCACAGAAGCCCTGGTTGCTGTGGCTCAGTGGATTGAGCGTCGACCTGCAAGCCAAGTGTCGCTGGTTCGATTCCCAGTCAGGGCACATGACTAGGTTGCATGTCAGGTTCGCAGTTGGGGGCGTGAGTGAGAGGCAACCACACAGTCATGTTTCTCTCCCTCTCCTTCTCATTTCCCCTCTCTCTAAAAACAAAATAAATAAACAAATAAATAAATAAATTATTTTAAAAAAAGGAATTGAAGTTAAAAAAAAAGAATAGTAATACCTTGTATAACTAACAAGTTAATAGAATGTAAAACGATCAATTTAATAGAGTGACTTTAAAAAATAAATTCAAGAGAATGTAAGAAAGGAAAGAAAAAGAAACATGGATTGCACAGGGGAAGAAAAAAGGAAATTAGTAAGATGTTAGATTTAACCTTAAATATACCAGAAATTGCAGTAAATAAAAAAAAGATAAATGCTTTGTTTTTAAAATTTGCATATGAAATTCTGTATCTTCACTTTTAACACCTGCTCCACACTCCATGGAGAGTCATACACGTCATTTACTTAACCCATCCTAAGGTCGTTTCTAGTCTCGCTCCTTGTTACTGAAGCAGGTCTGCCTCAGGCTGTCCTGTAGTGTGTGGGTTCTTGACTTTGTGCAGGAAAGATTTCACAACACGAGTCCAGGTGGTTTTGACAGTACATTTACTAAGGCTGGGGCCAGTGAAACAAAGGAAAGACTTAGGCTAGAAGAAGTAACTGGAGAAAGCTAGAAAAATTATAGGGAAGGAATGAGCCAAGGCAGAACTGCTGTTAGTTCACTGGGAAGTCAGAGAAAAAGGGGGCCCTGGAGATAAGATTAGGGGGTAAGACTGGGTTGAGCTGCTGCTTCCCACTGCTCTCCTGGCTGCAAGTCTCCTTGTGACCCTTAGATTTTAGGAGGAAATAAAAAGTTCATGCCCCAGAAGGGGCATGGGCGTAGTCTAGAGCAAGCCCTCATTGAGCTTTGTTCTGTGAGCTTTTTTTTCCCCCTGTGGGTGAGAATGTTAGGGGAGGCTTTCAGTAGAATATTCATCAGTTTTCCAGGTGGATTTTTAATATGCTAATGCATCAAAATGAGCACATACTAAGGTTTGGGAATATTCTTTGGTCCACCATACTGTTTTACTTTTTATCTTGAGTCTGCCTGGCTTTTAATGTAGTTTTTGTTATTTGTTTCTGACTTCATCTATCCTTGGGTTTAGGTGGCACAAATGACATTAATTGGTTCTCTGTTCTCTATCTCCCACACGAGGGAGATTTAAGCTATGTGTTCTCTGGTTAGGGAGGAGAGGTATAAACGATTCACTTTCAAGTGTCCTTGGTTAGGGGAAGTGAGTTTATGTAATTCACCAGCTGGCTGTAAGTTGCTCAAACTGTTTGGGTTTGTTTAATTTTCTTGTCTCAGTTTCCCCATTTTACTTGCCCAGGAATTTTCCTACCTTCTACCTATCCTGCCTCATCCTGAGCAACCTTCAGTAAATGACTCCCATCTTCATCCTCTCCAAAGGATTCAGTCAGTCAGGTCTTTAAAATGAGTACCTAGAGGTATGGTTTTGACCCAAAGGTAGCAGTTTAAACACTGATACACACTGCCAGATTGCACCCAGAAGGTGGGATACAAAAAAGAAAGGGGGGGGGCTTGTTTTTCTCAGCAACTCTGGGAATTATCATCAGTCTTTATACTCCCATAATATATATTTTCACTTTTATTTAATTTATTAAAACTAAAACAAATAATTTACACATGTTAGTATTAAGAAATCAGAGTTCAACACCCGCCAAGAAGGAAAGAGGCCAATAAACACCCTGATTTTGATCCAAGGATCTGCTCCCTCCAACCTCGTCCCTCCTCTGCGTAGATACTGTGGTTCCTGTGAAGTTACCTCTCCTCCAACCCCCAACCCTGGGAGATCCAGGGATGGAACACATGACCTAGAATAAGCCAACTGGTGCATTTCTCCCATTCCCTCAATTACAATAATTGGTTCAGTAGTGTTAGCAATGTCCTAGTAAGGCTAATCAAGGCCAGCAAGACCTAATTCTGGGACTTCTGTTTGAGCTATATCAGTTAAGTGTTCTCTTTTTCTCTCATGCTAGATTTGGTATGGTGACAAGCCTGAAGCTGCTAAGGGCTACCATAAGGCTCCCAAAGAATGTAGCAAAAACTGTGAAGAGACAGAAAAGGAACAGTGAAAATCCAAGATCTGAAATCATTTGAATCCTGAAACTGGATGCATGTGAAGGCCAATTCTACCACTTGTATTAAAAAGCACATACAGGACTTCCGGCCAAGGTGGAGGCATAGACAGACACGGACATGCTGTGTCTCCCTCCACAACTAAGAAGGAATACAACTACCTCAAAACTAGAAACAACCAGAAGTTCAGAAAATCAAACTGCATGGAAGTCCAACAAAGATATAAAGAAGAAATACTTATCCAGACAGGTAGGAGGGGTGGATCCGGGGCAGAGAGGACGTGGTGTGGTGGCAGCAGCAGTGGCAGCAGCAGCAGCCCGGCAGAAAGTGCAGTCACACATTTTAAAAAGTGAGGAGGGACACCTGAAGAGCATTCTCAGCTCCTCACTGGACCGTGCAGCTCATGGTCCCAGCACTGGGGAAAATCAAGCCTCTTTGCTTCTGACCATGCAGACCAGTGGGGGTTGGAGAGGAGGCAGAAACTGCCAGTCTCTCAGCAGTCTGCTTATTTAAAGGGCCCCCATGGTTCTAGAATGTCCGCAGACCCACCCACTCTGGGAATGACGGCCAGGGCAGCAGCCAGAGGGATGCCTGTCCAGTGCGGAAGTGGGAGAGGTGCCTGGAAAAGGGGCGAGTGCTGGGCAGGCGGCATTGTTCCCTCTTGGACCCCACCCCCACGTACAGCGCCACAATGTGGTGAAAAAGGTTGCCCTGTACTGACAAATCCCTAAGGCTCTGCCCCTTACAACATAACAGGAGCGACAGCTCTACCTGGGACGTGGAGGCAAACACACACAGGATTCTGTCAGAATGAGGAGACAGAGAAGTATGGCCCCAAAGTGGGGACAGATCAAGGTTCCAGTGGGAGAACTAAGTGACGAGGAGATAGCCAACCTAACAAATGAGGAGATAGACAACCTAACAGATGCAGAATTCCAAACACTGGTGACAAAGATGCTCACAGGCTTGATAGATATGCTTGAGTATGGCAAATGCATAAGAGAAGTGAAGGCTATGCTAAGTGAAACGAAGGAAAATCCACACAAAACCAATGGTGAAGGGAAGGAAACTGGGGTTCAAATCAATGATTTGGAACATAAGGAAGAAAAACACAATCAGCCAGTGCAGAATGAGGAAGCAATAATTGAAAAAAATGAGGAAAACTTCCCAAATTTTGTGAAGGAGACTGACATACAGGTCCGGGAAGCACAGAGGGTCCCCGGCGTGCTGGGCCCAGAGGGGACCACACCAGGACGCATCATGACTGAGATGCCAAAGGTGAAAGATAAAGAGAGTGTCCTGGGGGCAGCAAGAAAGAGGCGGAGAGTTGCCTACAGGGGGATGCCTATAGGACTGTCAGCTGATTTCTCAGAGGACACTTTGCAGGCAGGAAGGGACTGGCAGGCAGTATTCAATGTGATAAAAAGCAACCTACAACCAAGATTACTCTATCCAGCAAAGCTATCATTTGGAATGAAAGGGTAGGTGAAGTGCTTCCCAGACAAGGTGACACTAAAGGAGTTCATCATCACCAAGCCATTGTTATATGAAATGTCAAAGGGACTTACTTAAGAAAAAGAAGATCAAAACTGTGAACACTAAAATGACAACAAACTCACAACCATCAACAACGGAATCTAAAAAATAAAAACAAAATCCAACTAAGGAAACCAGAATAGGAACAGATCATAGGTATGGGGATCATTTGGAGGGTTATTAGCTGGGAGGAGGGAAGGGGAGAAATGGGGAAATGGTGCAGGGACTAAGAAGCATAATTGGTTGGTACAAAATAGATAGGGGATGTTAAGAATAATATAGGAAAGGATGACGCCAAAGAACTTATATGCATGACCCATGGACGTGAACTAAGGGTTGTGGGATTGCTGGAGGGAAGGGGGTACTGGACAGAGGGGAGCAAAGGTGAAAAAACTGGAACTAATGTAACAATATAATCAATAAAATATACTTAAAAAATACCAGAATAAAGTACATACAGTAAAATTGACTATTTTTGGTATATAGTTCTGAGTTTTAACAAATGTATAGATTCATGTAAGGAACACCACAGTCAGGATACAGAACAGTTCCACTCCCCATTCCCCCCTCCCAAATTTATCACCCTGTTTCTTTGTAGTCATGTCTACCAATCACCCCTGAACCCTGATAACCACTGAAATGTCCTCTATCACTGCAGTTTTATCTCTTCAAGAATTTTAAATAAATGAAATCATATGGTATGTAACTTTTTAGACTAATTTTCTTCATTCAGCATAATGCCCTTGAAATTCGTGTTAATTTTTAGGGATTTCCAGGGATTTTGAGATTTTTCTGTTACTGATTTCTAATATAATTCCATTGTGGTCAGAGGATATAACTATACATTTCAATTCATTGAAACTTGTTTTATGGCCTAGCATATGGTCTGTCTTGCTTAGTATTTTTTTGTATGCTCGAGAAAAATGTCGATTTTACTGTTTTGGAGTAAAATGGCTTATAAACATCAATTAAGACAACTTGGTTGAGAGTATCATTCAATTCTATATTCTATTTATATCAAATACTGAGAGAGAAGTGTTAAAATTTCTAACTATAACTATAATTTTTATTTATTTCTTCTTTTATTCTGTCAGATATGGGTCAATTAAACTTCATTGCCCATTGTCAAGAATATCCCAATTCAGTGATACTTTGAATTCTATGTTCTTAAGAAAATTATTCGCGTTTTGATTTAGAAAGAAGTAAATTTGTTTGGACATAAATCTTGTAGAGTGAAGCAGCTTATATTTTTGCTTAGTTCTTCATTTAGACAAAGATTTGGCCAGTGTTTTCACTCAGATTTTGGAGTTCAGCCCCTTTGCAGTAGTTTCCTTGATTATCAGTTTTTCCTTCTAAATGTCAAGCTTCCCTGCCAGCTCAGCCTCTGCTCTCTGCCAGTTTAAACCCACGGGGCTTCAGCTTTTGCTACCCGAGGTGCACAATTGTAGGGGAATATGTGCATCAAAGAGCAGCAAACTCACCTCTCAGCTAGTGCAGCTGTTTTTCATTTGGTCTTCTGCATGTAGTTTAGTGGTCGGCCAGGGATTTCGGCAGAGTTTATACTCAGATTTTAGATACCTTCTCTTGGATGGGTCCCTTATTTCAGGGTTCTCCTCCCCAAATTTCCAGCTTCTCTTCCAAAAACCCTGAACATAGTTTGCTACGACCTCAAGCCAATAAGACTACAGTGTTTTACTCCTGGATTTGAAGGAGTGAGGGCCACTGACAGGCACAAAGCTCCAAACTCATAATTATTACCAGTCGCCGAGTAAATTTTCCTATGGTTTCTGCCACAGGAAAATCTTTAAAAAGTTATTTTCATTGTATTTTGTCTACTTTTCTTAGTTATTAACTGCAAGTGGGTCCACGTGACTACTTAGGCCATCTCCATTGCTTCCTTAAAAGGACAGAGGTATCTTTGTCAATTACTTTTATATATTAATTATAAGATTTTTCTAAGGTAGTTACACTTTTTAAAATAGATTATTTCAACCCACTTTGTAGACCAAAATTTATATAGAAAGACCTTTTCTTTTCTTTTGGCTCATTTTGCTCTTCTGAATTTGAAAGAAGTGTTGGCAAACTTTTTCTTAGAGTAACTGACAGTAAATATTTTAGGCTTGTGGGCCATATGGTCAGTGCTGCAACTACTCCACTTTGCCCTTGTATTGTGAAGCAGCCATAGACAAGATGCAAATAAATGGGCATGACTGTATTCCAATAAACCTTTATTTACAAAAGCCAGTTGTAGATCTGCCAACTGAATGTTACTGATTCCGATTCCCAAGTTAAAATACAGTGGTACCTGGGTACCCGTGGTCAATTCCTTCCAAACTCACGATGAGTACCAAAACCCGGAGTACCAAGCAAGCCCAGAGTGCCGAAACATTTTTTTCTCCTCAAAATGCGAGAGGAACAGGGTTTGACGAGTTCTGAAAACGACGAGAACCGAGGTATGACTGCATCTTAATATTATAATTTCCCTTACCACACAACTTAAGTCTTTGAAGGGGTTTTAGTCACTGATGTATCAACCAGAGGCGGTCCTGAATAAATACTGAAGAAGTTAACAATTCTCTCATGCCTCTATCAATCTTTTATTTCTTTTAACAGCAATCTAGTATTTCATAGCACGGATCATTAAACTTCATGTAATTATTCCCTGTTGATGGACATTTAGATCTTTTCCCATTACTATCTATTAAAAACCAGGCAGTAATGGACATTGCTATATAGCTGGTAGAGTTACTGGGTAACACAGATTCTAATTCACGGAAAAGCCAGGTAGCAGGTACAAGCATTTTAAAACACATTTAAACAGCGCTTCTTCCCTCTCTACCCCCCCACCCCGAAACCTTTATGAGGGAGGGAGTGGAGAGCGGGTGAATGCAATGTAGGCAGGGTGGTACAATTCTGCAACTCTTCCTCTCGCCCAGCAGTTTCTTCTCAAGAGCAATAGCACAGGACACGCAGGAGGGAAGCAGCAGCCAGCTCCCTGATGGTGGCGACACGGCGGGGGTGGGAACTACCAGCCTCTTGGAAGGAGCCCCAAAAGAGCGACTTCCTCCAGGACCACGCCGTCCTGTGAAGCCCCACCCCCAGCAATTTTGCCTTTCTAGGGTAGAAGGAGATTATAAATGGCCTGGAGGCAGCAGGGCGAAACTGAGGGTTTAGGTGTGCCATGAGACGAGAAGTGCCCAGCAGGGCATCCGGGGGACCGCCGCCGCCACCGAACCCGCCCCTTGCCTCCGCGGAGGACTCGCTTTCCCAGCGGCCCCCAGGAATCGCAGGGGCTCTGAGCGGAGTGGACCCTCGCCATCGGGGGCGGGGCCAGGGCCGGAAGTCACGTGCTGTGACAGCCGCTGGGGTGAGGCGGCCGTAGTCAGTCACCCAGGTTGGCTGGTGCTGTGACTGTGGGAGGCACCGAGGCGATGGCGGTGGAGACGCTGTCCCCGGACTGGGAATTCGACCGCGTTGACGACGGCTCGCAGAGTAAGAGCTGCAGGACGAGGGCTGCGAAGGGACGGTCCCGCTCGGGCCTCAGTCCTGGCGGCGCTCCTGCGGGAGGGCTTCGCGTCGCGGTTGCTGAGCAGCCCTCTGATTAGGGGGCATTTTCTGCCCCTTGGGGTGTGAGAGGGAAGCGCGCTTGAGCCTCACTGTCGGGGTTGGGGTTCCCAGCAGCGGTGGGTCGGGGCTTGGCTCTGGGGGCGGTGGCTGTGCCTGGGAGTCCGCGGTGCCCCCGGGGAGCGGCGTCCACTCTCGGCAGCCCGGGGACACGGGCGGGGCGGGTCCGGGGAGGCCCCGCAGCCCCGGGCGCGGGGGCTGGCCGGGCTCTCCCGGGCTTTCTCCGGCTCCTCGGAGCGTTCCCTTTTGCAGAGGCTGAGGTCCGGGTTCCTGTTTCGGTTTCCTGTTTTTCTTTTTTTTTTCTGCCCAAACCAACTTTTGGAACATGGAGTGTTTTTTCCTCTCCACGCTTATAACCATAGACTCTAGCGAAGAACAGTTCTTCCCGTGGTAAAAATAAACACGTGAATGCTATTTTATCGCCTTCCGTGCCTTTTATTTACGTTAGATAAAGGTGATGTCCTGCGTTTCCATCGCAGCGAGAACGGTTTCGCAAATTACAGCAAATCGGCTTCAGATTTTGCTTCAGAAAATCGAATTGTCTGATTTAACTTAGAAGTCCAACCCCCCCCCCCAAAGTAACAAATTAAATTCCATGCAGCAAAACGTAGAAGCCAAATTACTTATTTTAGTGAAACTCTACTTGAGATTAATACAAGTCGCCAACCTGTTTCTTCTTATCTTTGGTGATATTAATCTGCATAAATGATACGAGGTATTCACTGCTTGTGAATTTGTTTCTTAATGCAATTTTTCCAAAAGGTGAGTGTAATTTTAAAAAGTTACTTTTAAATTTTGTTTAATTTTAATGAAAGATTCATGTGTACCTAAATTTAAATTTTATTAGGGTCTCAAGCTTGAGTTTAACTGAGGATGATTTGCAGTTTTTCACAAAACGTTCCACAAGATATTAGCTTTCATGCAGCCTTAAAAAAAAAAGAAAAGAAAAACAGTCTTGGTGATAATAACAAAACCTTTTAATGTTGGGGGGAGAGGATTCTGTATTTATTGTTATAAAGTTTCCCTACTTCACCTTTGGAATAAATAATGAATTAAAAATGTTTTTTTTCTTCCTTTTTTCTTTTTTGTTGAATTTATTGGGGTGACATTGGTTACTAAAATTATGCAGGTTTCAGGTGTACACTTCCGTAACACGTCATTTGTATATATGTTGTATTGCGTTCAGCACCCCAGGTCCAGTCTCCTTCCATCCCTGTGTCTCCCCTGTACCCTCTTCTGCCTCCCCCCACTTCCCTTAAGTAGTGAACTGTTATTTGTAAGGTGAGATCTTTACGTTCATCTTCAAAAAATGGAAGTAAAAATGTGTTACTGGGTTTGAAAATAGTTCACGTTAGAGTAGAATGATCAGATTCGCTCAGCGGACGTTTTCCATGTCGGAGGCGGTACGCTAGGTATCAGGGATCCAAAGATGAAACAAAGAAGGCAGTCTGTTGGAAGAGGAACCATGTAAGTAGGTTTTTGGAATTTCACTCTTGAAGAATTACCATGTAGTTCTTCTCATTTCAGGTCTTTTTAACTTTTACTAATATTGCAGCTATTCCTCATCCTACCAACAAGGGACTTGAATGATGCTATAGGTTTTCTTTTGCCTGCTGCTTTGTGGATTCCCAGGCAGACTAAGTGAATAATTTATTGGCATGTTTTTGTAGTTTTGTCATTAAGAACTCATCTGCTGGTTAAATGCAGCGATGGTACTTTTCCATGGAACTGAGAATTAGATGTGTGCTTGGGATTTTGAGAATCTTAACGCAGTTTTTAATTCAGGCTGTGGGGAAAAAGACTTCTCATTTCTGTGTCAGATTTTCATTAATTTTTGGACTGTGAATCATATCTAGACTAATTATTTTTCAAAATTGCCTAGGTTAATGCTCTAATGAGATAGGAACCTTACTTAGTGAACTAAATTGATCCACCTATTTCTTCAGTGCATTAGTTGCAAAATAAGGGAGAATGTGGAGCTAGGTCTTTATCCTTTATGAATCTGAAGATACTTTATCTTAGAGTTTGCATTGCTAATTTGAGGAGAGAAAAATTTTACCTTTATTAATACGAATACAGAGATTGAATGAGGTTATTCACATTAATAAAAACTTGAGTTGGAGTTGAATTTGATGCTTTTTAAAAAACATTTTTATTTGTATTTTGCGGGGGTGGGGGTGGGGCAGATTGTTGTTTCATTTAGTTACACATTCACTGGTTGATTCTTGTATGTGTCCTGACCGGTGTTGAACCTGCAACCTTAGTGTACTGAGATGATGCTGGAACCAACTGAGTGAGCTACCCGGCGAGGGCAAGTTTGCTGCCTTTGTAATAAGAAATGAGTTCTTATGTAGAGGGTAGAATATTTACTTTCCTTAGTATTGATGTATACCTTTATTGTTCAGTTTACTCCAGCGACTCTTTAGAATCTATTAGTATGTAAATTCTGTAAATATAAACCCAGCATTATGTACTTAATGTTCTTTACTGGCTTTTCCAACTTAATTATGCTAGTAGAATAAAACACAATATCTTTGTAAATTGGGGGCATTTACATGAATAATAATATGATGAAAGAGGTCTAAATGCATTTCAAAACAATATATTGGTGTATTTTTAAAGTTTCCTGTGCTTAGAAAGAAGAATTATGCTTTTAAATTTTGCTTGTATGACAACACAGATTTTTGCACTTGATTCAGGTGTTTTTCTTTTTTTTTTGCAAAAGTTCTGACTGAAACGTAGAATCAGAACATTGAGTTGTCTAAGGAATTATTTTATGTTTAAAAGCCCTAGATTATAGAGTAAATAGGATAGTGACTTTTTCATAATACTTTAAAGTTAGTTTTAAAATGATACATATGTCTATATGGCAATATCTGTTTTTAAAGTTATTTTATCTGGAAAATTTTGAAAGCTGAGTTATTGTTAAACTTTGAAACTTTATTTCCAAGAAATTAAGGTATTCCAGAATAATACATTTAACAGTGCTAGTATCTACTTTGCTGTGACTTTTGAGATTATTTGAAGTAAATGTCCTATAATTTTTGTACTTCTCACATACTATTTTAAAATTTAAATTTAGAAATTCATGCCGAAGTTCAGCTTAAGAATTACGGGAAATTTCTTGAGGAGTATACGTCTCAATTGAGAAGAATCGAGGATGCACTGGATAATTCAATTGGAGATGTTTGGGATTTCAATCTTGATCCTATAGCATTAAAGGTTTGATTTTTTTTAAATTTATGCATACATTTTAAGGACATACTGTATCTTGAAAACATAATTATTGAATATTAAACATATATCATTTCATATCTAGAGAACTAAAAGAAATGTAGAGAAATATCAGTGTCCTTTTCTCTAAGCCATACATGTATTTTTGTATGTTTTTGTGTTTTTAAAGAATGACACAAACTCAAAGCTTTTAAGTGTCAAGAATGACAGATTCCTACTCTGAGCTAGCTTCCCCCCTCCACCCCCCCACCCCCCGCCCAAAGAAAATGAAGAGGGTTGGAATCAAATATTCAGGTGAGGTTATTTTACATACAGTAAAATACATAGATTTAAAATGTACTTTCCAATGAATTTTGCAAAACACATATACCCATGTAATTCATATTCCAATCAAGATACAGAATACTTTTTATCATTTTTTAAAAATTCCATTATGTTATTTAGGGAATCTTAATGTGGGAGTAATTAAAAAGATTTTATTTTATTAATTCTAGAGAGAGGGGAGGGGAGGGAGGAAGAAAGGGAGGGAGAATCATTGATGTGAGAGAGAAACCTGAATCTCTGTTGCCTCCCACATGTGCCCTGACAAGGGACTGACCCGCAACCCAGGCATGTGCCCTGACTGGGAATCAAACCTGCAACCTTTTGGTTTGTGGGACAGTCCCCAACTGAGCCACACCAGGCAGGGTGGGAGTAATTTTGTAATGTATAAAATAGGTCACTCCTGCTCTTTTTCCATCTTGAGGTAGTTCTATCCTGTTTTATCTTTGAAACTATACCCTGTTACCACTTAATAACTAACATTTATCAAGCATTTATTATATATTAGACTCTGTTTTAAATCACATACTGACTTTTAAAATAATAGCTTTCTTGAGATACAGTTTACATATCATTCAATTCTTTGGTTTGTAGTGTATTCACAGAATTGTGCAACCAGCACCAGAGCCAATTTTAGAACATTTTCACCACCCCAGAAAGAAATCCCGTACCCATTAGTGGTCACTCCCTATCTGATAATAGTGCTAGTGCTGAGTATAGGGTGTAACACAAGTCTCAGTAGAACAGAGCTAGTCTCCATTTGTGTGTTTAAGGTTTCAGTGATTCTTTTCAAATTAAAAAGAAATGTTCTTTTTCTTTTTTCTATAGCTTTTGCCTTATGAGCAGTCTTCCCTTTTGGAACTTATAAAGACTGAAAACAAGGTACAGATTCCTAAACCTAAAAATCTGTTTTGACAATGCTTTAATTATCTACTATAATTCACTTTTTTCTTCTATATTTTTATTCATGAAACTAGGTCTTAAACAAAGTCATCACAGTTTATGCTGCACTTTGTTGTGAAATCAAGAAATTAAAATATGAGGTAATTATTTGTATTCTGAAGATCTTAAAAAGCAAATATGTGCTCATATGTGAACATTGTACATGAATATTTATTGAATGTTGAATGAATTATTTATTTAAATAGTAATAATAACGACAGGTTACTTACTATGTACCAGACACCGTGCTAACACTGTTAATACTTACAACTACTCAGGGAGTTATGGAGGGAATAGATGAGGAAAGTGAGGTTTAAAGAGGATGTCACTTGCCTAACATTTTACTGGGAGTAACAGTGTGAGTGGGGTCTCTGTATGTTCAAAGTCTGTTGTACGGCTCTATATCCTTCCTTTCTAGCCATAACTGATTTTTTTAAAAAGCTTTGACTTCTTAAAACATTTTGTGTTTCCTTGCCCATGAGCAATCAAAACGCTGAAAGAAGTTGGTAACTTCCATCTTTTTTTTCCGCTATGTTTCTGTATTCTGTGTTTGCTTTATATCTTCCATGAACTAACGAGAGGATGTGCAATTAGAGTGGTCAGATAAGTAAAGGCTAAAGAAATCAAGAAATAACATTGACTATCAGTAATATTTTTGGTACTCTAAAGATAAACTTATCTGAATTATAAGCAGTTTTTGAATTTAAGTGAATTTCTGTATAAGTGATGTCTTCTGCTTCTTATTTAATATGGATAACTAAGAGAGCCTAGGAATTTAAAAACCAAAAAACACCTTGTAAAATTATTTTAATTTTTTTTTTTTAAACAGGCTGAAACTAAATTTTATAACGGTCTCTTGTTTTATGGAGAAGGAGGTAAGTTTTAAAATTTCACAGTGTAAAGTTGTGATGCCTTTTTTGAGATTTAAATGAACAAAAAGTTAACAATTTTAGGACTACCATAATGTATTAGTGCGAGAAAATAAGCATTCAAATTGTTTGTTTGTTTGGTAAATAAGTGAAAAAATAAACCTGAGTGATGAAGCAGCAGCAAAATCTCTACTGTCTATTTGTGATATTTTTATAAATTACAAAGCATTGTAGCTAGATGAAAATTTTCCTTTAATTTATTAAATAGTAAAACCAGATGGTTACTTTCAATTGGGTAATTAATGATTTTCTGTTATTTTCTTCAGTGTAAAAATTCTGTTAATACTATGTAGATTAGAAAATGTACTGATAAATAAAACTTTTATTTTTTGATATTGATTTAGTTTATATAAAAAGAGTTGAAATATAATTCTTCATTTTGCCTTTTAAAGCCACAGATTCCAGCATGGTGGAAGGTGATTGCCAAATTCAAATGGGGAGATTTATTTCATTCTTACAGGTAATTGACTTTTACTTCTTATGGAAGTTTTTCTTTGAAAAGTTTTGGTGAATTACACATAATTAAAAAAGATTTCTGAAACCATCAAATGCTAAGAACTTGTGCTATTAGGGTAAGACATTTAGTTGGCATTGGATTATAATTGGATCATAATTCCTAAAAGATTTTCATAGCATTTTTAGGAAAATAAAGATCAAAATGAGTTTCTTTGTATAATTTCACTTATGGGCAACTTGTCACTATGTCTTTAAAACAATTTAAACTTCGTACGAGGTAGGAAAAGATAATTTATGTCAGGAAAAAGTTGTTAATGAAGATGATTAAGCTGTTACATGAGCAATGATGAGTTGTTTAAAGTATATGCTCTTGATGCTTCTAACTAGATGTTTCAATTTAGATAAACTTTTCATCACTGCAAAATTCTATTTTATTTTATTTTTAAAAGATTTTATTTATTTATTCTTAGAGAGAGAGGAAGGGAGGAAGAAAGAGGGAGAGAAACATCGATTGGTTGCCTCTAGCACACACACTGACCAGGGACCAGGCCCGCAACCCAGGCATGTACTCTGACCGGGAATCGAACCGGTGACCTTTTGGTTTGCGGGATGATGCCCAACCAACTGAGCCACACCAGTCAGGGCTCACTGCAAAGTTTTAATTATTCTAGGACTTTTGGTTTAATTTTTTTCAAAAGAGTGAAATAACTTCTCTTTCTCACCTATTCATTGTAAAAGCAATGCTTGTACAAAATGACAAAAGCAAAAATTGGAGATGAGGTAAAAATACCCATAATTCTACCTACCTTCTGATTGTTGGGTATAACATGATTATTTCATTGAATTAAGCATGCTAATGTATTGTTCAGATCTTTTATACCTTTAGTTCTTTTTATTGGTCTACTTGACCTAATTCGAGAGCATTTTGTTTAAGGTATCCTCTGTTATGGCATGGGTCAGTCAGGGTCCAGCCTAGAAAATGATTCACACAAGATACTTCAAAGAGGAGGTTTAGTATAAAAAGCTGGTTACATAAGAGTTGGAGGGCTGAAACAAAAGAGAACAGTGAGGTGATCCAGAGAAGCAGGTATCACCTCTACATCTAGGGGGAAAAAGGGAAGAGGTTGGGGTTGCCAGAACCTGGGAGCTTGGAAGAGGAGGCCCCTGGAATTAACACTTACGCCTCTGAGGGGTAGGGCTGCCTGGCTGCTGCTGGTGCCTCTGAGGGGGCAGTACCAGGCTGGCTCTGTAGTGGGGCGAGAAGCTGGAGGCTGGAGCAGTCTGCAGTGTGGGGTGAGCTACTCCTGCCTGGCTTACGTTGATAAAAAACAGGAAGAAATAGGATGTGTTTTCCTGCCCTCTAGTCTCCTTTTAGTGCCATCTGTTGGCAGAACCTAAGCCTGTGGGCAGGCGTCTTAAAAAAATGTAATTTGTACAGTCCCAGCATTGTGTCAGTTTCTCCCCCTGGTTTTATCAAATTTTACAGTTTTTATTTTGAAGGTACTTTATTTGGTGCATAAAAGTTTAGAACTGTTAATAATTGAACCTTTTATCATTATGTATATTAATATATAATTACAAAATATATTTTGTGTTTATATAGTAATTATAGTTTTATTAACAGTCTGTTTTGTCTGATATTAATATTGCTGTACCCCAGCTCTGTTCGAGTTAACCTTTTCTTGATTTATTTCTCTTCATTCTTTCAATCATTCAGTGTCATTATGTTTTGTTTCTTTAAAACTGCATATATCTGGATTTTGATTTTTTTATGCGATCTGAAAATCTTTGTTTTTTAATTGGCTAATTTATTCTAGTTCTGTCATATAGTCTATTATATATCTGGATTTGTTTCTGCCTTTTTATTTTGTGCTGATAATCTTGCATTTTTCTGTTATTTTCTCTGCTCTTATCAAACCTTTAGAAATTTAATAAGAAATGTAAAACTAGAGCTGTTAAGTAAAATTGAAAAGCATTATTTTCATTTTAAAAAATGTTAAGTTGTTTTTAGATCTCACTGACGGCCATATAAAATTTCATTTTTAAACATTCAATGAATGTTTTATAAGCGTAGCATATATTACAAACCGTTTTTGGTGCTGGGGATACAGCAGTGCACAAAACCAGCAGAAATCCCTGCCCTCGTAGAATGTAAAATTTAGAACAGCATAGATTTAATTAGGTTTTAAGTATGTTAGGATATAAACTGTTTCTACAGGTTTAAAAGTTGAGAGCTTCCGAAAAAATTTTAGGAGGTATGGGACATAGTATATGCAATTTAGTTATTTACCCACAAACATATTCCTGGGGTAACTAATAATTCACTTGCTGTGTGCCAAGTCTGTTTATAAATAAAGGTAAACATTTGAAGTTATGTCAGTGATTTCTGGAGACCCCTTGCCCCTCATTGTCATACTTTGTAAAGCTGGCAGCTTTTGTGCTTTTCTTCATTCAGATGTTCATTCATTTATTCATCTGATAGGATAAATTTATTGAGAAGCAGTTGAGGGTTAGCCACTGCGCAAGGCATTGGATATTCAAAGAAGGAATGAGATGGTCTTTGTCATTTCGGAATTACACGAGTGAAACATAAGACTTAAAATAGAAGTATGAATGAAATGTGGGGGCAGAGAGGTAGAAATGACCTTGGGATGCAGGGTGAGTTAAGAATTGATTGCTTGAGGGATGCTTGAAGTTGGCTGTAGGTTAACTAGAGTTCTTATTGGAAAACTATTTTATTTTTGTTTAACATTGTTACCCTAAAATTCAGAAATGGTGACATTTAGAAAACAACTTTGTAACATATACCCAACTTGTCATTTCAGGAACTGTCTTGTTTTGTTACGAGGTGCTATGAAGTGGTGATGAATGTAGTCCATCAGTTGGCTGCCCTCTATATCAGTAACAAGTAATGGATTTTAGAAATATTTTTGCATTTACAATAGAAATACAGGAAATGTTTTTCTAAAACTAGCTAATTACCTGCAGTAGTTTTTTGTTTGTTCACTGATTCATTCCTTCATTCACTTATTCAGCATTCTTTAAACACTCATGCTATTTCAAATTCTACTTGATGTGTTTAATAAAAAGAGATAGGTTAATGAGTCACAGTTTCTACCATGGTAAATGAACCCATTATCTGCCTGAATGAGAATGTGGACAGAATAATCATAAAGAAATTTGATTATGTAGAAAAAGCCTTACATACCATTTCTCTCTTATTATTCCTTTCCTCCTCTACATTGAAGGTTCCCTGGCTCATTAGAATCACATGAGACTTTTCTTAAACTGCAGAATCTTTGGGAGTGGGGTTAGGGAATCTATATTTTTAAAATTTTGTGTATAATTCTAGGGATCTTTCAAGTTTGGGGACTACTGCCCTGAATTCAAGAAATGATCACATTTTCATGAGAGTTCTTACTATTATTATTACAAAGTAATTATCTTGCATGATTAATAGTTTATACTAAAAATTTTCCCCTCTTCCTATAGTCATGCGATGCATAATGACATTTCAGTTACCTGTGGATCGCATGGATGATGGTGGTCCCATAAGATTATAATGGAGCTGAAAAAGTCCTATCACCTAGTGATGTGACCATAGTAACATCGTAGCACAATGCATTACACCAATATTTACCATTGTGTTGCAGTTGCCTACAGTATTCAATATAGTAACATCCTAGGTTTGTAGCTTAGGAGCTGTAGGGGAACAGAATTTGTCACTCCAAGATATGTCTGTTAGGCATAAGGATTATTTTAGAAAAGAGACAAGGGAGAAGCTCTGAAAACCAAGTTGAAGTCAAGTAAATGTCTTTATAAAAAGACATTTACATTTGTAAGGGAAATCTTTATTTCTAAAAGTGTCTCCCTGTATTAAAATAAAATCTTATAGGGATGTGTCAGTCATGAGCCCGAGGGTAGAGGGAAAATTATTTTTCCTCCTTTACAGAGAAATAGGCTATAACATACAGCCTAGGTGTATAGCATCTAGGTTTGCGTAAGTGCACTCTGTGATGTTTGCATGATGATGAAGTCCCCTAACGGTGCGTTTCTCAGACCGTATCCCTGTGGTTAAGCCGTACATATATTTAATGAAACTTTACAATAGCTTTGTTTAGGTTTATGACTAGGGATTCTCAATTATGAGAAGCGATGACTGAGGCGCAGAGGAATTACTTTGCCAGGATTCCATAGCTATATAGGTACTGTTTTTGTTCACCAGTCCATTCATTTTTGTTCTTACATACCGTGCTACATCCTGATTCTCTTACAACTGGAAGGCAGTGTTGACTGTTTCTCATTCTCCTGTTTACCCCTCACTCAGGTATTATGTTCTGTCCTTTCACTGAAACTCTCATGGCACAAGGGAAAAGAGCATAGCTCCCCCAACCCAGGCAGTGCCTGGTGTGTAATTCAGTACCTGGTGTGTAAATCCCCCCCCCCACCCCTGCCCAAGAAAGATGAAATTTATTTGATGGTGTATTTAATTTTAAAATATCCTGTCTTGTGGACTATATGTGCTTTGATATGTAAGTACTGTTTCAAATTACTTACTGTTGAATAAATTGAATCTCTAGGAAGTAAAATTGAATTATTTGGGGGCTTTTTGGTTTTGGTATTATCCTAGTTGTATGCACTGTTTTTCAGTCAGGATGACAACTCAAATAAATCTGACTGAGGAGAACACTAGTTCCCAAGTGCCACCCAGGGTAGGATAACAAAGATTCTAGTTGGGAATTGGGAAATTCTGCTAGTTTAGAAAGAAACGAATGTCAGTTCTGTTTTTCTTTCCCTTCCTTCCTCCCCCCCAAGCTAGATCCTTTAGTATTAAGTGGCTGAGGATATACATGGACCACATATTGTCATATCTCTGTCCCCTGAGTCAGGTATAGGCAAGGATAGCCCAGATTCTGTTATGTGCAAGTTAGTTCCCTTCTTGGGAAAGTGGAATATGGTAGTAATTCCTTGGATCTCTTAAATTTTATGGACAGTAAGCCAAAATAAAGATAAATTCATATTAAAATCATCAGAGCTCTTGCTGCTATGTATTCTCCTTAAAATAAAAATGAACTATGACAAAAAAAAGATATATTTTTTTAACTTGGGTATTATTTTGTTATAGGGTTGCACCCAAAATTATAGAGACAACTGGAGTTCATTTTCAGGTAAAAGTAATTTAACTTGATCTGTAAAACTAATTTTTACTGTATAGGTGTACTCCACTTCTAGAACATGGTTTCGCTCTAACACAGAGAATTGGGGAACACCCCCCCTCACCCCTCCCCCCCACAGTATAGCACAATACTTCTATACCACGGTTTTGCTCTAACACGGTTAGAGAATTGGGTAAAATTCCTGTATTATGTGAAATTAGGGAAATCCCTGTACAATACTGAATGTGAGAACATTTTGGGCTGTATTAATCTAATAAACTCATCCATCAAAGAAATAAAACCGACAACATTAAATGCTTTTTGGAAAAATATATGGCTGGTGTTGATTCAAAGTGAAAATCTAATCGAGCCAGCAGAAAACAGGATGGATGCAATAGTACAACTTGCTAAGTCTTTAGGAGGGGAAGGTTTTGACAATATGACTGTAGAAGATATCTAAGAATTGCTGGTAGGAGAGGAAACTGATGAAGCAGTTTTAGTGGAAATGACATCTGGGATGTGCCAAGAAAACTAAGGGAACAATAGCACTAATGAGAACGAAGAAGTTAAACAGTTTACTCTAAAAAGCATAAAGGCCTAGACTTAGCCCAGCAGTTAGTCTTATTTCTTTTCTTTTTTTTTAAAGTATATTTTATTGATTTTGTTGTTAAAATAGTTCCAATATTTTCCCCCTTTGCTCCCCTCTGCCCAGTACCCCACTTCCCCCAGCAATCCCACCCCCCTTAGTTCATGTCCATGAGTCGTGCATATAAGTTCTTTGGCTTCACCCTTTCTATGTTCTTTTTTTTTTAATTAATTAATTTTTATAACAATAAAAAATAACAATTCCCCCCTCTCAGACTTAAGACCCTTTATAATCTTATCAAGGACAATGGGTGAAGGTCTCATGCTCCTCTAGTTGCTTCAAGCTGGACATGGTCATCGTCCTACCTACCCTTGGGTCCAGAAATCCCTAATAAGAGTGGGGGTGTGGACGGGAGGGTGGCCTTCCCACATGGGGAAGGATCGTGCAGACTCTAGGTCAGTGGGCTGTCCCCGGACAACGGCATGCTTGGTTTAACAGGCTGGCATCCTTGTTGTATTCCAGCCACTTAGTTCAGCCAAACCGTTGAGTCTCAGGAACCAGCGATGTAGCAGTCGTATTTCTTTTATTTTTATTTTTATTCTTTAGAGAGAGGGGAAAGGAGAAGGAGAGGGAGAGAAACATCACTGTGTGGTTGCCTCTCACTTGCGCCCCCAACTGGGGACCTGACAAGCAACCTAGTAATGTGCCCTGACTGGGAATTGAACCAGCGACACTTGGAGTAGTCGTATTTCTTAAATGCATATCCTTGCACTGAAAGGAGCACGAAGTTTAAGAGAGAACTTCAGAAGTGCTTAGCACCGTATAACGAAATTTATAAAGCTCTCTCAGCTAAAAGCCAGCCATCTAAAATAACAGATTTTTTGCAAAAAGTAGAGCATAGAAATCAAGATAATGCTGAAGAAATTTCAGAGGATGAGGATATCTTGTCAAAAAGAAAACACATTCAGTTAACGGAGCTTAGTAGTGATGACGAAGAAACATTACTTAATTCATATTAATATTTAATACTTTTGATGAAAATTGCTTTAATAAAGATATTTTTCTTAATTATAAAATATAATAATGTTTTTTTAATTTTTGGAATCTAACCTCCTTTTGTACTAGTTCTTTGTTTCGTATAATATGGATTCACATAAGACGGCATTTGTTAGGAACCTGACAACTGTGTTATATGCGGGGGGTGGGGGTGCGGCTACCTGTATTTTACTTTTGGAGTTTGTATGATTGGGGAGTACAACAATTATAGTAAGAGTCTTAAAGGATCATTTTTTGAATTTGTTCTCTTTCATCTGTGAAGCTGATGAGGCGTTACTGACCCACCAGGAACTCTTAGTTTTTCCCGGTAGCGGCCCAATGCAGATTCTCCATGTGGTGTGTTTGGAGAATGAAACGAATCTGCAGTATCACAATTGAGGATGAGATATTGGGCAAAGAGTTTCTCTATTTAAAGTTAGTTATTTCCACCTGAGGATTAGTAGTTTCATCTGTAGTTTAATAAACTGATTTACTCATTGCTTTAACTAATTCAGTAATTAGCTTAAATATGTTTAACTTTAAAGATCCACATGAAGCTTAACTTCTAACTAGTGATTAAATGGTAATCATTAAAGGTTTTTTGACAGACTATGTATGAGCACTTGGGAGAGCTGCTTACAATTTTGCTTACCCTGGATGAAATTATTGATAATCACATCACATTAAAAGACCACTGGACTATGTATAAAAGGTGAGCCAATTAAAATATTCTCTTTAGTAAAAAATAAACAAAACAGTGCAGAGCCTTTTAAAAGATGTGGAAAGAATCTTATGTCAAATGTTTTTGTGAAGATTCTAATCATTCTTTAATTTCAGGTTGGTTTGTTTGAGAGTATAATATACTTGTATAAAGCATCCTAATTCTTGACTGCCTTAGGAGTCAGATTTTTTTTTTCCTTTGGTTCTATTCAAAGGACAGTTGTTTTTCCCTGAGTTTGGTTTTATTTTGTTGTATATTCCAAGCCTTTCTTTTTTGAGCCGAGGCATTTTATTTTAATCAAATCTATAAGGTTACTGAATGCCTGGATTCTAAAGAGCACCAGGTGTCTGAATTTAAGATGATATAAAAAGGCATGATTAGAAAATTTAATGTATTCGGGGTTTTTTTAATTCAGATTTTCAATATATAGAACCAAACAAAAAATACAAATACAAAATTTTGATTTCTGGGGAAAATTTTAATTTAAAAATTCATTAGGCAGACTTATGGTCTTTCTTATACTCTTCTACAAGGTTACTGAAATCTGTCCATCACAATCCTTCAAAATTTGGAATTCAGGAAGAAAAACTAAAGCCATTTGAAAAGTTCTTGCTGAAGCTAGAAGGGCAGTTACTTGATGGAATGATATTTCAGGTACGAGAGCTGTATCAGGGTTTACTAAGTGGGCTTCTATTAGTTGACGTAGTTCAGAATTATGGTAGGATATTTCTATAGCATACTGTTGTATATATTTTTCTTTAAAAGTGCTCTGTCTTAAAACATTGTTGGTCTGCTAACATAATTATTTCAGTATCTAATAGCAAACAAAATTAATGTACTAGTTATATTTGGGATGAGGGTTTTTGGTTTTAGTATGTAAAAAGATAAAGCTATGCAAGGAGTAAGATTAAGCAGTTAAGTATTGTTTTCATTGTTAACCTCTAGAGTTAAGTTTGTGAGGCTACTTCTTATAAGTCTCTAATTCTTCTGAGGCTCAGAGAGTATGATTTTGATATGCACAGTCCAGGGAGCTTCTGACAACATGTGGCTATTTAAATTTAAATTAATTAAAATAAAAAGTTCATTTCCTCTGCCACACTGACAACATTCAAATGCTTAATAGCCACATGTAATTTAGTCATCACACTGTACACCTTAAACTTACATATATTTTATGTTGATAATATCTCAGTAAGGCTGGGAGGAAAAATAGCCAGGTATAGTTTGTGGTCAGCTGTTGGCATCAGATGACGCAGTTGTGAACAGTGCCATCCTCACAGGAAGTCCTATTGAACAGGAATGCTTTGGGTCGTATCTGCCAGAAATTGCATTATATTCCATGTAACATCTGCTTCAAGGTTACCTTTGATTTATATTTTACACAATTGCAATTTTAACAGATTCATCCCAACTCTTGTTTATATCAGTGTAACTTTTAATCCCTTAGATTTAGAAGGCAGTTTTTTTTTTTGTCAGTGATTCTTTTTTCAGAAGACATTTCTACACATGCTCTAATAAAGAGCTAGGAAAGTAATTATAAACAGAAAAAGTAAACCCTATTTTTAAAAGTGCAAAGTAAATAATAAAACATGTTTTCCAGTGCTTCGTCAGATAAGTCTTATACATCACTGAGTATATCTCTTCATATTGAATTATAAATTTTTGGTTTAGTTTTATTTTGCATAACTGGTACTCAAATATATATGAGCATTTTCCATTCAAAAGGATTTAGATAGTAGATTAAGGTAAAAACCTGAACTACAGTGCTAGTAAAATTTAAATGATGATTTTGTTCATTACGTTCCACTTATAGGTGAGATAATGTGGTATTTGTCTTTCACTGCCTGGCTTATTTCACTTAGCATAATATTCTCCAGTTCCATCCATGCTGTCACAAAGGGTAGGAGTTCCTTCTTTCTTTCTGCTGCGTAGTATCCCATGATATAAATGTACCAGTTTTTTTGATCCACTCATTTACTGATGGGCACTTGGCTATTGTAAATAACGCTGCTACGAACATTGGGGTGCATAGGTTCTTTTGAATGGGTGTTCCATTTTTAGTTTTTTGAGGAAATTCCATACTGTTTTCCATAGTGGCTGTACCAGTCTGCATTCCCACCAGCAGTGCACTAGGGTTTCCTTTTCTCTGCATCCTCACCATGGGGAGAACAATGGGGGGAAAACTGGGACAACTGTAATTGAACAACAATAGAATTTTAAAAAATTAAAATGATGAATGTAGCTGTTCATCACACACTACTTAAATTTAATAGATTATTATTGAGAGTCTAAATTTCTCTTTGTTTCCTTTCTAGGCCTGTATAGAGCAGCAGTTTGATTCCCTTAATGGGGGTGTATCTGTGTCAAAAAATAGCACTTTTGCAGAAGAATTTGCACATAGTATTCGCTCAATTTTTGCAAATGTAGAAGCCAGACTTGGTAATGTAAAGTGCATTCTTTGTTTTTTGTTTATAAAGTTTGCATTTCCTTGAAAGTAGAATTTTAAACATATCTGTTCTGCTTTTCTCTCATCATTTTATAAGGAGAACCTTCTGAAATTGACCAGAGAGACAAGTATGTTGGAATTTGTGGACTCTTTGTACTACACTTCCAAATTTTTCGAACTATTGATAAAAAATTTTATAAGTCTTTATTGGACATTTGTAAGAAGGTAAGAACTTGTAACTTTATTTTTTTTTAGTTCAAGTAGATGAGAGATTTTGAATAAAAGTAAATATTTTTAAATGTATTCTAAAAATTAAATAATTTTTGTAATAATTACAAAAATTCAGTGATTAAAAAAAAACCCAGCATTCTAGAAATAAGTAATATAGTAAATGAAAATGCCTTATAATTCTACATAATATACATACATATTAGTTGTGGTTTTTCCAGAATTTTTCCTATACAATAACTCTCTATTACTACTTTATTCTCTTTCTCTCCCTTCTGTTGCCTCTTATTCTCATTATCAAAGTAGAAATTAAAACTAAAATTTTTTTACATCCTTGCTGTTTTCATGATGTGGTACCTGATTTAAAAATTGTAAATTTAGCCCTGGCCAGTGTGGCTCAGTTGGTAAGAGCATCATCCCATAATTGAAAAGTTGTGGGGTTTGATTCCTGGTCAGGCACATACCTAGGTTGTGGGTCTGATTCCTGGTCCAAGTGTGTGCAATTGCAAGTCCAGGCACGTACAGAAGGCAACCAATCAATGTTTCTCTCACACATTGATGTTTCCCTTGTTCTCCCTTTCTTTCTTCTTAAAAGCAATTAAAAAAGAAAATGTCTGGCCCTGGCTGATGTGGCTCAGTGGATTGAGTGCTGCCCTGCAGACCAGAGGGTCGCTGGGTAAATTCCCAGTCAGGGCACATGCCTGGGTGGTGGGCCAGGTCCTGGTTGGGGGCGTGTGAGAGGCAACCACACATTGATGTTTCTCTCCCTCTCTTTCTCCTTCCCTTCCCCTCTCTCTAAAACTAACTAAATAAAAAATCTTTAAAAAAAAAATGCCCTTGGGTGAGGACAAAATAAGAAATTCAAAATTTTAGTTTGTGTGAAGAATCAAGTGATATGTCACCATGAGATCCCAGCCGTCTTGGGTATTTATCTTTATTTTTTCACTAATAATAGAGCAAAAGTGAAGGTCATGAGGATTTCCATTTGATTTTTTTGCATAATTTATTCATCTTAAGATCCATGAGCGTGTGTGTATGTGTGCACATGTGTTGTTTAACATTTAGGCAGAATAAAATTATTGGCATGCTCTATACCAGATATAGGAATGCCTTAACTCCCACAGTAAGATAATTTGTGTCGTATTCTATAAAGTATTTTTTCATGGTTACTTTTTCTTGAAATAAATTGTCTTCCATTATGTATTGTAGAACTATTAAACAACTTATTGCATTTAATGATTTGTTTCTTCTTACCGTTACTGTTTCAGGTACCAGCCATCACGCTAACTGCTAATATTATTTGGTTTCCTGATAATTTTTTGATCCAGAAAATACCAGCGGCTGCCAAACTTCTAGACAGAAAAAGTCTTCAAGCCATTAAAATACACAGAGATACTTTCCTACAGCAGAAAGCTCAGTCACTTACCAAGTAGGTTTAAGAATTACCCATGATGAAAATATTTAGATATTTTAAATTTTCAAATCTTATACTGATTCTTAATATATGTAAAGCATTTGAATTATAAAATCTAGCATACTTATTTATTACCAGAGAAAAGATTGGGCATTCTCTAGGAGATTTATTTTCTAGGAGTTTTATTTGTTTTGTTTTTAGGCTTAAACTCAATTAAAGATTTAGGCAAATTATACTTTTTGGAGATGTATTTGTGTGTGTGTATGTATTTATATACATATATACACGTGTACATATATATGTACACGTGTACATATAATTTTTATCAGGTGCATTAAATAGTTTTTGGTTAAAGTGAAGTCTACAGTAGATGTCATTAAAACATTTTGTGTCTGTGATTTAATGTTGATTTTTGGAGGAATTGACTTTAATTTTATGCAGTCCTTTATTTTTATGAAAGTAATATATGTATACATTTAAAAAGTTAAAAACCAAAGGTTTAAAGAGAAAAATAATTACACCCTGTACCTTAGTCCTCCCTGAAAGAATGCTTTTAGTTTCTCCTGATATTTACCTCTTAGTTTTCAACTCTTATTTTGTAATTTTCAAATGTACACAAAATAGAGAAAATATTATAAAGAGCTCCAGTGTTCTCATCACCTAGCGTCAACAATTAAATTTACTGCACATTTTTACTTGAATGCAGTGCTAAAATCATATATTGACCTGGGTGAAGATTTTAAGTGAAGTGACACAGGACTCTCCCACTGGCCTATGCTGGACACAGTTTCTCTCTGTGACATATTTAAGATATAATAGGGATACTTTCTGTTGATCTTGACTACTGTGGGAAAATGGGGCCACTGCTACACAGTGGGGAAGAAGTATGACAAATATAGGAGATCCCTTAGAGCATTTCTTAGTTCTCCCGTAATCTGTGATTTAAGTCAGTGAAAAACGACAACTCAAGTCAGGCAGGACTGACTGCGCGTGGCAGGGATTTCAGAGCTCCCTAATACATGCTGAAGCAGAGCTGAGACGGGATAAAGACATAACTTTGGATTTAGATTAAAGAGATGAATTCAATAAGATGGGGAGACTGGGATCAGGTTTAGTAGCAGTAATTTAAAAAAGATGTGGATATTTTCATTATTTGAGGCTTTATATTCTGTAACAGTGTGATGCAGTTGCTTAAAAACGCCAACCTCATGTGGTTAATGTGAGGATTGAACTAGTTAATTTGTGTGAAGTGCTTAGAACAGTGATGGGCGCTTGGGAAGCTTTCAATAAATACTGGCTTTTATATTCAGACTCTCGCCACTTCCACTCTCCCGTTCTGGGTCAAGCTGCCCTCGCCTTCTGCACTATCACAGTAGCATCCTGAGTGCTTTCCTTTCAGCACGATTCCCTTTATAGTTGACTTTCCGTGTATCAGCCAATGTAGTGACCCTACTCTCCCAACCCCCAACTCCTATACCTCCCCGAGCTCCTTTTTCTGTTTTTATCCCTGCTCTCTGCTCCACTGACATACGTTGTGCCAGACATACGTTGTTTTAACATGTTTTACATTTGCTGCTTCACTGGGATTTTCTCTTCTTATATATTTGTATGGATAACTCATTCATCCTTAAATCTTTCTCAAAAATCACCTTTTTAAGTGAGCCCACTTTGATCACTGTATTTAAAATTGTACCAGCCATCCCAGTCCTTATCCCTTTCCCTGCTGTATTTTTTTCATAGTACATAAAATTTGACATCTTAGAAAATGTAATTATTGATTTCTTATACAACTCACTTTTCCAGAATGTAAGCTTCATGGGGGTGGGGGTTTTGTCTTTTCTTTAATGCACATTTTTGTTTTCAGTACTGAGAAACAGTGCCTGCCTTATATAGGCATTCAGTAAATATTTGTTGAATGAATGAACTATATATGTATATACGATACCTGTATTTTGAATACCAGAAAGACGAAATGGCTGCTGCAAGGAAATTCTTCATCCCAACCAATACAAAGAAATGGAAGTAAATTTTCTTTACTGTGTTTAGTAACCCCAGTGTTTTCTTTTGTTAGAGATGTACAGTCTTACTACGTCTTTGTGAGCTCATGGATGATGAAAATGGAATCTATTCTATCTAAAGAGCAGAGAATGGATAAATTTGCTGAAGATCTCACCAATAGATGCAATGTTTTTATACAGGTAGTTGCATCCTCTTAGAATATTTTGGGTATCATTTTTTTGTTAATCTAATGTATAGAAGTTACACTTCAAAAAAACTGGAAAGGATAGAAGATATGTTTTTGTTTTTAAAATTGAAATTGATTAGGGTACATTTGGATCTGTGTAACATTATACTTTATTAATTAAGATTTTCTAAAATATGCATATAAATCCTATCTTCTCTTCAAGGTATGCCTTTTTGCTGTATACCATAAGCTTTGATATGTTGTATTTCCATTATCCCTTATATAGTTCCAAATATTTTAAAAATTTTATTGTGATTTCTTTGATCTGTGGCTTATTTGGAAAGATTTATTTTCTAAATATATCAGGATTTCCTAGTTATCTTTTTATTATTGATTTTGGCTATACTGAAATAATGTTTGAAATTTGTTGAGATTTGCATTATGGCCCAGTCTATGATAGCTTTGGTAAACATTTCATGGACGCTTGAAAAGAATGTGTAATTTGTATTTGTAGATTGTAGTGTTCTGTATATGTTAAGTAGGCCATGTTTCTAAATGATTTTGTCTGCATAGCCTACAGTTACTGAGCGAATTTGGTTATGTTCCCCCACTGTTACTGTGGATTTGCCCATTTCTCCTGTAGCTCTGCCAGTTTTGGCTTTATGTATTTTGATACTAAGTGCATAACATTGAGAATTGTTTTATCTTCCTGGTGAATTGAATTATGAAGTATCCCTTTTTTCTCCAGTTGTAGATCTGTTTTGTGTGATTATAACATAGTTATCCCGGTTTTCTTTCAGTTAAGGTTTACATGGTATGTCTTTTTTGATCCTTTTCCTTGCAACCAATTTGGCTCCTGAAATTTAATGTTATAAGCAGCATACCTTTCTCCCCAACCTGATAATCTTAATTTTTTCATTAAACTGTTTTCTATGTATGTTACTACTGATGTATTTGGATCTAAAACTACCATCTGACTAGTTACCTCACTTGTTCTAGGTCCCTTTTCTTTTTTTCTCTTCAGAATTGGAATATATTTTTTTTAGTGGTTACTGTAGAGATTTTAAGATCCATGATCTATTTATTCAACTGCAACATACGTTATTTTTACCATTTTCCAGACAGCGTAAGGACCTTAAATCACTTTAATTCTCTTTATATCCCCTCACTGTGCTGCTGCTGTGTAGTTTCTCTGTATTTTAAACCTCAGGGTATTATTGTTGCTTCTGTTTTTATAGTCAGTGTTTATGTAGATTGACCCACATTTTTATTCATTCTGTTGCTTTTTTTCCTTCCTACATCTCTTCATTCTTCTATTTATGGAATACCTGTTAGAGTTTCATTTAAAATGACTTTCTGTTGATGAGTTATCACAGTTTTTTTCTTAATATGTCTTCATTTTAACTTTCTTTTGCTTTAATATTTATTGTATTTTTTTCCATTACCATTTAGTCCCCTTACACCCCCCTCCCCCCAGCAATCTCCAGACTGTTGTCCATGTCTGTGAGTCCTTTTTCCTTTTTGCGCAGTCTGCTCCTCACCCCCACCCCCACTCCACTAGCTGTCATCCCGTTCTGCATCTATGAGTCTGTCCCCATTCTCCTTATTAGTTCAGTTTGTACACTTGATTCCACATATGAGTGGAATCATATGGTATTTGTCTTCCTCTGACTGGCTTATTTCACTTAGCACAATGTTAACTTCGTTTCTGAAGGTAGTTTTGCTATGTACAGAATTCTAGCTTGGTAGAATTCCTAACACCCCCCCCCCCCCCCCCCCCAGCTTTTGAAAGTGCCATTTTATTGCCTTCTGGCTTCCTTTGTTTTTGTTGAGAAGTCAGCTGTCAGTTTTGTTGCTTTTTCACGTGTGTTTTTTTTTAATTGTTTATAAGATTTACTTTTTGGTTTTTAGCAATATTACTTTGATGCACCCAGGTGTGATTTTCTTTGTGTTTGTTCTGCTTAGGATTTGTACAGCTCCTGGAATTTGTGGAGAATTCTCAGCCATTAATTCTTCAAGTACTATTCTGTTCTGTCTCTTGGTCTGATTTTTTCCATCTATGTTGCTGAGTTCTTAATTTAAATTATTTTACTTATCAGTTGTTTTTAATAGTTTCCAGTTCTCTTCTGGAATAATTTTATTTCCTTCAACATTATTTGGCATAATTATTTGTAGCTCTTATCTAATAATTTCATTATCTGGATATTTCTATTAGCTATTGTTATCTTGTTTTTGGATATGCCATCTTTTTGTATGCCTGGTTATTTTCTGTGGTGTTACACATTATATATGAAAAATTATAGATATAATTTGAGGGTCTGGATACTGTTTTTATTCCTCCAGAGAGGTTTTATCTTCTGGTACACATCTAGGCTAGGACAGCTAGTAATACAGGCCATCTCAACCCAATCATACATGGAGGTGATTGAAGTGGAACCTAATCCTCTGATGGCTGTTTTTTTCTAGTTCACCCCTACTTTTTAGGGAGTACTTTTTTAGGATACCAACCCAGAGCCTAATGGTTTACTGGGACCCCCCATTTTCTCCTTATGGGCTATGAACTCTTATTTTTATTCCCTCTCCCTTCCCATGAGCTATTGAAAGATAACGCTTGGCCTCTGCCTTTATTTTCCTGTGGAAGGGAAAGCAGCCTCAACTGTCAAGCTTACTTCTCTTGGGTTCTGTCTTCTCCCAGAGCTTGGCCTTATATTTCCTTATTTTCTTGATAGCTTTAATGCCTTCCAAGAGGTTTAAAAAAAAAACATTTTGCCCAGATTTTCTAGTTGTCAGCGGGATGGTTAGTCCAAATTACTTATTCTGTTGTTAACAGAAACGGACCCCAGACACACACACCCCAAATATAGATTTTTAAAGTACTGTACATTCTTCGTGTATATCCTTCACAAATTATTGACCGTCTATCTGGGAATGGTGTGATATCAGTATCTTCTTTCCCCCCAAAAGAGACTCCCCCCGTTTTTCTGCCTGCCTTAGAGTTACACTTTCCCTATTCCTTGTTTCTGCTTCGTAACCTTCCCCAGTGCGCGCTAGGGCAGAGTCTGGTGTTACAGTCCTGTAGCTGACGAGGTAAGGCTGTGGCTCTTTCCTGCATGAATACCCCAAGCTTTGGTCTGATGGCCAACTTTCTTAGGATGCTACCCTTTCGTTTCTGAATTCTCTTAACTTAGCACATGTCTTTACCACAGAGCTATTACTGGTTCAGAGAAATTCCCACCCCACACTGAGTCAGCCACTGGTACTGATGGGAGAGTACTTGATCTCGCACATGTGGAAGGGCAGGAGGCAGAGGCTGAGAATAACTCACATAGAGCTTCAGCCCCTGCTCCTTGGAAATGTCCACAGTGGTATAGTTCAGGTTCATTTGTAACCTGTAAGTGTGTCTTTCTTGGTCCTTTATCAACTCAGTGAGTCTCCACCATTATCTTTGTGTTCCTATGTCCTCTTTGGATCTAAATTAAAAAAATATTTTAGAGGTAATATTATTTGTACTATTTTCTTATTCTCTACTGTTTCCCTGGGTTTATTAGCACTTAATTTTTTTTTTTTTTTTTTAAACCTCACAAGACCTGTGTGCTTCCTTCATGAACAGAAGGGTAGGAGAGAATCTGTTCTTACTGGACTGGAAGGAGAGAAAGTCTGATTAGCTCCAGCATAGGCAGGGAACATGGTAGCAGGTGGATTGGGTATTGGCCTAGGTGAAAGTAAAGAGGGAATTGACCTGGAATGGAGAAATGCATTTATGTTTATGTATTGGCCGGAGAGCACTCTCTTTTTAAAATTCCTAGTTACTTACAGTCCTCAATTTCTTGTCTCAAGCTGTACACAGATAGGAGTCTTTATCTTCTTGCTTGACAGATACGAATGAATAGATATCTTCCTGACATCCAAATAATTTTTCCGAAGTTTTTTTTTTTAATGTAAGGATTCTTTAACCGTGATTATACACTATAATTTCAGCAGCACTCAACTTCTGGTATGTGATAGATGAAAAAAACTTTTAAGGGCTGCTTTGAAACTTAACCACAATGTGTAACAGTGTGTGAGGAAGAGTATTTCAAAATTCTAAGAGATGACTTTAAAATGAACTTTAGAAACACTAGTTATTGGTAAGTTGGGAAATAATTATTACATAGAGATTGAAATTGTGAAGAAATGAAATATTTTCTTGTGATTATAATCATTGTTTTATTTTATTTTTATAGGGCTTCTTATATGCATATAGTATTAGTACCATTATTAAAACCACAATGAATCTTTACATGTCCATGCAAAAGCCAATGACCAAAACCTCTGTTAAGGCATTATGCAGGCTTGTTGAACTTCTCAAGGTAGGTTTTAGATTGTTTTACTTTGCCATTATAATTTAGAAATGACCGGGCTTAAATTAAGATGCTCTTTTAAGGTTTGGCTTTCTGATTATATGAGAATAAAAAATTTGGGGAAAGCGTACTTCTCTCAGCTGGATAAAGGAACTAACATTCTATGCATGGCTAATATATTTAAACTATATTAAAGGTTAACATGTAGTGAGACAGAAAAGAAAGAAAACGAAAAGTTTAGCCTAAGTATTAGTGAAAATTTACTCATGGAAGTTTTAAGTACATTGTATGAGGTAAAAAGATTATATCCTTGTAGCATTGGCTGTTATTTTGTGGTTTTCAAATACCTATGAAGCTAGTCAACATGAGGCTTTTGTGTGTGTGTGTATGATTTAGAGAAAGTGCTGTAACAAAGTGCTATAATCTTGTGATATGAATAGGTAGGTACTTGTAGGAGTGGTCAAATAAATTAAGAACCAGAGTGTACTTCTGGATATATGGTAAAATATTTCTTAGCATATTCTATATAAATAAAAAAATAAAAGCCCCTCTAAGCAGGAGAGCCTACTTAACCTTTTTGAAACATTGAAATTCAGGCCCTGGCTGGTGTGGCTCAGTTGGTTGAGCACCACCCAGTGAACCAAAAGGTCATTGGTTCGATTCCTGGTCGGGGCCCGTGCCTGGGTTACAGGCCAGTTCCCCGTTGGGGGCCTGTGGGTGACAACTGATCAGTGTTTCTGTCCCTCTCTCTCTTTCTCTTCTAAGTAAAAGTAAGTAAAAATTAAAATTAAGATTTGTTAGCAAATTGCTGCTAATAACAGCTTTTAGATTTGCTTAGGTTACAGAGTTTTTTTGAAATTGTGCCTTTAGATTTTTATCCTTTTTTCTTTAACATGTGTTATCAGTTGTATTTAATTTTTAAGAGATATAAATACAAAAGTGCATATATATGTGTGTATATGCATGTATACATATCAAATATATCAACATAATTTAAAAAGATAATAAACACTCAAAAACCCACCATCCTAATTAAGAAACAGAAGAAATGTTACCTATATTTTCAAAGTCCCTTGTCTTTTCCCCCTTGATTACATCTTTTTCTGCCCCTCAGGAAACTGCTGCCCTGAATTTTATGCTTATCATTCCCTTGTTTTTCTTTTTAGTTTATCACATAAGTTTGAGTCCATAAACTATTCTTTGTTTATATGTTTTTGAAGTTTATACTAATGAAGTAATACTTCATGTGTTCTTTGACTTAACCTTTTTATTCACAATTTTGTGTTTGAATTTATCTCTGGGGATGAATGGCTGTAATTCCTTCCTTTTCATAGTTGTGCAGCTTTCCTGGGGATGAATTTTTGGGTTGTTTCCAGGTTTTGCTATTATAAACAATGTTGCCTTTCTTGTATATGTTTCTTGCTGTACATGTGCCAGAGTTTTTCTGAGGTATTGTATACGGTGGGTTGCTGTTATGTACATGTTCAACTTTCCAAGACGGTGCCAAATTGTTTTCCAAAGTAGTTATATCAGTTTACATACTTCCTACAGTGTAACTCACTCTCCATTGTTCCCCAACTGGCCAGTGTTGGTATTATTAGGTAAATTAGTGGGTATAAATGGTTTTGATTGTGATTTTTAATATTCATTTTCCTGATGGTTAATGGTAGAATGGTAGTATCTTTTCAAAATTTAACTGTTTGTGAAAAATGTGTTCATCTTCATCTCTTTTGTTTGATTTTCTATTGGATTATTTGCCTTTTAAAAAAATCTTTCTTTCATTTGGGGTCTTTTGTATTCTAAGCATTAATCCCTTGTGTGTGGCAGATATTTTCTCATACATTGGCTTGCCCTTTTTTTTTTTTTTTTTTTTTTAATAAAAAAGATGAAAAGAAATTCTTAATTGTATTTCATTTGAATTTATTATTCTTATCCTTTATGGCACTACTTTCTGCTTCTCATTTACAAATTCTTTACCTAGCCTAAGGTGATGAAAATATTCTGTAATTCTGCCTAAAAATCTTACATTAATTTTTACAAAATTACTTCTGACCCTTTTTAGGCAATAGAGCATATGTTCTACAGGAGAAGCATGGTTGTGGCTGATTCAGTTTCACATATAACACAGTACCTTCAACATCAGGCTCTGAATTCTATTTCTGTGGCCAAGGTATGAAAATTCTCATATATTCAGCATAAATATATCTTTTCAGTTTGTTTTTCTGCTTCATATATGTTTTTTGGCTAAGCCTGTTTACTCCATTCGTTCAAACATAATATTCTTGGTCATTTATCTCCATGATATTTTATGATTTTTACTTAGAGTGCTCTTTCTCTGAACTTAAAACATGTAATACATTAACACATTAAAAAATGACATGATGTGCATCTTAAAAACATGTATCTTTTTAAAAGTAATGATTTCCTTATTTAATTAATAATGGAAATTTTAAAGTATGCCTGATATAATTTTGCTGCCCCGACAGTGCTAAATGATAACGTTACAGAAGTAGTAAATAATATAACAGTATCAGAAGAAGCTCAACAGGGAAGGTATTGTTGACGTTCTCTCAAAGTGAATCATGCAGAAGATTATTGAGAAGTCTTCTGAATCTTTCGTTACTGCCTCAGAAGTAAAACTAATGTGACCTGTTTTCTTTTATCTTTAAGAAAAGAGTAATTTCTGACAAAAAATATAGCGAACAGCGTCTTGATGTCCTCTCTGCTCTAGTTTTGGCTGAAAACACTCTAAATGGACCAAGCACAAAACAAAGACGCCTTATTGTTTCTTTGGCACTCAGTGTTGGCACACAGTTGGTAAGTGTATTGCCGTTAGTTATGTAATAAAAATGAGCTCTGAGATTTCATAGTTCCCTTCTTATTCACCCAAGAAACCTGTTATTACTTTGACTGCAAGTTCTCTGCCCTTCTCTTCCTTCCATAATAGAAAACATTTAAAGATGAAGAACTCTTTCCACTTCAAGTAGTCATGAAGAAGCTGGATCTTATCAGTGAGCTTAGAGAGAGGTAAGGAGGAATATGTAATGATACTCGAAAGGTAGGTCTAATGGAAGCATAGATTTTCTTTTTAGCATAGCAAAGAAGAAACGTAAGACCATTAGTTCCTCTCTGTAACTCCTTTAGCATGACTGGAATGGGACTGTGACTAGGGATCAAATGTCTTTAACTTTGCTTCTTCAGTAAGGATATAGCTTCTGGGAGTATTCACATGAACCAGTATGATGTAGCCCTGAGAGCATCTGGCAGACCCTGATGTGCACTGTGATTGTTGTGATGGGTTTCTCCAGTGGGTGTTTAAAGTTGTTGCTTTCTCATGAGGCTTCATCTGTTTGTGAGAGACTTAAGAGATCCATTGTTGGTAGCCAGTCACAAAGGTGGAAGAGTTTTTGGAAGGTATATTGTGTAACTCCTTGTGGCTATTTATTTTTTAATCAAAGCAGCAATTTTCTTGAAGGGAAAATGAGTCTCCTGAATTTTGATTCCTAGCCAAATTAATGTTACAGCACACTTAACATTCCATCCTTGGAAGAAATACTGAATTGTTTTCTTTATGAGATATTTAATGATCATTTTGTTGTCTCATAAGGTATTAAATAGTCACTTGGCAAAAATTGTAGACAAATAAGTGTAACTGTGTGTTGTTTTTTGTTTTTTGTTTTTGTCACAATTTTTTAAAAGGCTTTGCTTTTCAATTTTGAGACAGGTAAAAATGTGCATGTGATGCAAGTATTGTAAATGTAGGCATATCAGATGATATTGAAATAAAATTTTTTAAATTCCTCTATTTAAAAGTTAAATTGTTTTTCATGAATTAAAGCATGTGTGCAGAATTCTGAAAATGTCAAGTATTAGAATATTTTGTCACCTTTGTTCAATTTGAAACATTTATTTTGTCGCTTTTTCATACTAATTTTGGGTTAAGTGATGGAGGGAATGCAAAATGAGCAAGACATTATTTAGGGGGAGGGAATACTTCAATTTTGGTACCGCTAAGTACCCCTTTACATTGTAGAATTCACGCACAATGTGACTGCTGTTTTTTATACTGGCATCGAGCTATCTTCCCAATTTACTTAGATGATGTGTATGAAAATGCCGTTGATGCAGCCAGGTTACATGTAAGTAAAGAATAACATAAAGGATAAACCTGTCACTTTCTTAATTGCTATACAAACTAGTTTTAAAATAGATTATTTGATTGAAAAAATTGTTTTAAGATTGACTGCTAATGCTGGTTTATACAGTTCTATTACAGTCTGTAGTTAAATTTTATATTGATAAATTTTAATATATTTAACTCTTTCCCTCTTATTCCTTATTCTCATTTCCTTGATTTTAGTTTATGTCACAATTGTCTGACATTAATTTGTCAGCAAGGTATTCAGATCTTTCTATTTCTGTATGGAATATGTGTAATTGAATACCCAAGATAGTAAAGAAGTAAATTTGAGTTTTTTGTATCTTTAAAACAGATACATTAGAAAATAAAATCTGACTACTCTTATTTAGGAAAGGAAGACAGTTATGTAAAAAAAAAAAAAGAAAAGTAGCTTTCAGATTGTGGTTTTTTAAGATAGATAATTAACCTCTGATAGTATTTAGTTTAAAGATCTGTTTTTTAATAAATTCATGTATATTCTAATTTTCTTCTTAGTACATGTTTAGTGCTTTACGCGACTGTGTCCCCGCTATGATGCATGCAAGACATTTAGAGTCCTATGAAATACTTCTGGATTGCTATGACAAGGAAATCATGGAAATTTTAAATGAGGTAATATCATATTCGAGATTGAAAAACTTAAAACATGTATTTGGAATGCAGTGTTTGGAAAAACTATATTTACTTTTTAATCCTCACACAAGGATATATTTATTGATTATTTTTAAGCGAGAAAGAAACATCATTGTGAGAGGGAAACATTGATTGGTTGCCTCCTGATCAGGGATCTTTCTCGAAACCTAGGTATGTGCCCTGACCGGGATTGAACCTGCTACCCTTTTGGTGCACAGGACTATGCTCTAACTAATTAATCCACCCGGCCAGGGCTGGAAAAACTTTTGATTGAAGCAGGTTTTACATATTTAAAATATGTCTGGAAGAAAGAAATAGTTTTTAGTTATAGTATCACTATTGTGCTAAATTGGTCTTTAATTTTTAATTTTTTATATAAAAATCCAGACTAGGAATTTGGTATTTTTTTATTTTTTTACTTTTATTGAATTCATTTGGAGAGCTACTGACTTAAGAGGAGGAAATTATTGTGTTGTAACACATAATTCAGATTCAATATAGTACATTCCCTCTGTTTGACTAAAGTATTATAAACTGATCTCTTTAAAATTAAATTTCTGTCTAACAATATATTTAGAGGGAGAAATTAAAAGTGAGTAAACTTCACAATATAAACCTTATTTGGGTTTGATAAAGTTATGGACAATTTTACATAACTTTTTAATTAAATAGTCTTATTTAGAAAATAAAATACATGTCTTACCATTGTTTAGAACTCCATGGTAGACCAGAAAAGATGATGAACTTCATTACTTTTAGCTCAATCGATTTTGTGACTTTTTAGTGATTATTACAAGACAGCTTTTAAAAAATATCCTCTCTTGCATGTTCCCAGAATTTTTCTTTTGTTGCTTGTTCCCATAAATTTTGTGCTTTATGTTATATACTCACATTCCTTATATTGAAGCCATCAGGCATTAGCTTTTAGTTTTCTTTCAAAAGTGTTAAGTATTAATCAGAAAAAGCTTAGCGTTTATCTAACTGCTTCCTGGTCAGAAAAATCGTTGGTTTAAAGTGGAGAGCAAAGTAGTTTTCACTTTCCCAATTAAAATAATATTTTTGCCACAGAGTATTTAGAGCCTGAAACCAGCCTGGCAAATTTTTCATCATTGCATGGATTATAAAACTCTTAATGGTTAAAGCATAGACACCTAGCGGAGCAGTACAATTGAAATCATTTTGACAAATTATGGTATTAATTCTTTTGTGAATAGCATTTGCTGGACAAGTTGTGCAAAGAAATAGAGAAGGATCTGCGGCTTTCCGTGCACACCCATTTAAAGCTGGACGACCGAAACCCTTTCAAAGTTGGCATGAAAGACTTGGCCCTTTTTTTCTCACTGAATCCAATTCGGTTTTTCGATCGTTTCATTGACATTCGAGGTGAGTGTTCTGCTTTTCTCCTTAAAGTCATATTATATATCTTTTTGCCCTAACTATAAAAGAACAAATAACAAAAATGAAACTTGGAGCTTATCTTTTTTAGTATTAGTCCTTTTATTCTTTTCTTTTTTTTTTTTACTGTCCTAAATTGTTTATTAGGTAAGAATTGTACAAGCATTACGTGTATTAGTGGTAACGGTAGAGCTGGAGAGTATTGCACCTTCTCCAAGCCGCCTGGTGAGAACCACCAGTAGTGTGGTGGGTCGGTGGCCCTTTCCAAGGCCAAGGCTCTGCTGCTCGAGGATGTCAGCCCTCGGGTCTCCCTGTACCAGTGGACTGGTTTGGTGATCCACTGAGTGTCAGGATTCCTTCTGATGGCCTGTGGAATGGATCCATGAGGATAACCTCAAGGAATTTGTACGTGGAACCTTCACGACAGTGGCCCCACAGTGGCATCCAGCTCTTTCCTCAGCAACAGGCTGAAGGCTTCGGGCAAACCTCTGCTGGTTAACACCAGGATGGACAGGTTCCCCATAGGTTGCACCCTTAGGAACTGGGTGTTCGAGGCCACCACAGCACACACAAATCCGATCTATGACATGACCTTGCTCGGCCTTGTACTCCAGCCTGCGCGCTTGATTGGGCCGGGTGGGGCGGGTGCCCTGTGGGGCGGAGAGAGCTGGTGCTACTGCCGGCAGCGCACACTGAGGAGGAAGCGCATTGCATCCAACTGCCTCTTCCTCCGTAGCTCCTGGGTGTACTTGTAAGCACATGTCTTGGCTTATTGGATGGCTGTGGCCAGATGGAAAGGAAGAGCCTTTCTCCCACAGTCCCTTTTCTGTCCATTTATTCTTTAATTCTTTTTTATTTATTTTTATTTTTCTAGCACCTTATTTAGAAAAAAAATTTAATGTTCAAAGTTGTTGTCTTTCTAGTTTCATTTCTCTTCCTTTTCTACTGTTTCTTGAATCAGAAAGTTTTTGATTTATTTTTTACTTTTCTATTTTAGCTTATGTAACTCACTACCTTGACAAGACTTTCTACAATCTTACAACAGTAGCTCTTCATGACTGGGCCACTTATAGTGAAATGAGAAATTTAGCTACTCAGCGCTATGGATTGGTTATGACAGAGGCACATCTTCCTAGTCAGACTTTGGAACAGGTATGATATAAATATTTCTAGCTTAATCTGATTGTAACATGATTATAGTGTAATATTTCTTTAAGGGATCTTTTTTAAAATTTTATCATTACATGTTTATTTTTAAAGAAAATATTAGCTATATAAAATCTCGTACTTGACAAAAATTAAAAATTATATGGGGATGACTTACTTTTTAAATTTTTTTAATGTATTGATTTTAGAGAAAGTGAGAGGGGGAGAAAGAGAAACCAATTTGTTGTTCTACTTATTCATGCATTCATTGGTTCATTCTTGTATGTGCCCTGACTGGGGATTGAACCCTCAACCTTGGCATTTTGGGATGATCCTCTAAGCAACTAAGCTACCTGGCTAAAGCCTGAATTTGCTATATGAAAGGAATCGTCACAGGCTTCCTGTTCATACTTTACCTTTTGTTGGACATTTGAATTTTAGGCAAATCTCGGAGATGCAGGTTCGATTCCATACCATTGCAATAAAAGTGAATATTGCAATAAAGCAACGGACACAAATTTTTTGGTTTCCTCAGGGCATACAAAAGTTATGTGTGCCCTGTCCAGGTAGCTCAGTTGGTTAGAACATCCTCCTGATATGTCAAGGGCAGCGTCAACAGCAGCAACAACAGCCATCTGCCTTCACCTGTAACAAGTGCGGCAGGGATTGTCACTCCCGAGTCGGACTGCACAGCCATTCTCGGCGGTGCAGATAGACTCTCAAGAAGCTACGCCATCGTCTCTCGAGACGGACAGCTGCCGACGACGATAAGTTTGATCCCCAGTCAGGACACATACAAGAATCAACCAATGAATGCATCAATAAATGGAGGAGCAAATCGATGTCTCCCCCCTCCACCACCTCTCTAAAATCAATATATTAAAAAAAAAGTTATGTGTACACCATACTATAATTACTAATGTGTGCAGTAACATATGTCTAAAGAAGCAATGTACATACCTTAATTTAAAAATACTGCTAAAATATGCTAACTCTTATCTGAGCTTGTTGGAGAAATGGCGCTGGTAGACTTGCTTGATGTAGGGTTGCCACTAACTTGAGTTTGTAAAATACGTAGTATGTACCAAGTGCAGTAAAAGAAGGTATGCCTGTGCGCATAGGTTTTGATACAGCTTTTCAGAAACATTGGGATAGGTGATGTCTGCAGGATTGTAGAATGTTTCATAAAGGTCACACAGTTAAGGATTTTACTTAGATATAATATATAAACTTTAATGTCTTAAGGAAAATGCTTAAATTTATTTCTAAATGTATTTGTTCTTAAAATGAGAAGTGCAAAGAAGCATTTAACTTTGCTAATTCAGTGAGCTATTTGACAGTATGGCATTATCTCTAGAGTGCAAAAGTTTTATTTTCAGTTAATTTGCATGTAATTCTTCCTAAGATAATCCAAATAATATTTACCCCCCAAATAACAAACATTTTTCAGTTCTAGAATTTAAGGATCATAATTTTCCTTTCATCTACTACATACAGAAACCATTTCTGGGATCAGTATATATATCCTCTCATTCATTTATTTATATGTTTAATATTTACTGAAAACATGCTAAGCACGGAATTATATTTCGGGTTACCAAAATAAATAAAAACAGTCTCAGCTCATGTATTTACAAACTAGTGGGAGAAAGAATGAGCAAACAGTTTTAACTTGAAACATGAGAAAAGCTATAATTAAAATTTTATCAAATGGGTATTTTGAGCCCTAATTAGAAAGGCTATAGAATGGTTTATATGATACCATTAGGTATTAGAGTAATAACTGAAGACTGACGGAATCTTCATTATTCTTATTTAAGGATTCATTAAACGTGATCTGGTGTAATTAAAAGAAGCACAAGGATTTGGAATTAGACTTTCAAAAATCCCTAGCTTTTGTCTCTTCTAGCTATTTGACCTTGGAGAACTCCCTTAGCTTCATTTTCTTCAGGTGTGGAATTTAGAATAATACCTTATTTTTTGAGAATTACTTAAAAAGAACCTTGCACAGTGCCTGAAAAATAGTATGTATTTTATAAATATTACCACATATCCTATCTTTCAGAATCTGGCCTTTACTTTACTTTGTAAAAAAATATCCCTGGGAAGACAGAACTATTCTCAAGATTGGTGGGGAACTGATTGTGAGTCACGGATCTTTGAATATTTAAACTTACCTGTTCCTGTGTATACAAAATGGATAAGATAACAAGAAGTCAGTGATTGTACATGTTAGAAGGCTTTTTTAACCTTTGATCATACTTTTTTATAGATGTTTTTTAAAACAATTAAAAAATATTGGGAAATGTTATGTAAACAGTAAGTCACTATATTGACATAAGTCTGGTTATCTTAAATGAATAATAATAGAGCTGTGTGGATTGTTTTGCAGGGTCTTGATGTCTTGGAAATTATGAGAAACATTCATATATTTGTGTCTCGATACCTCTATAATCTGAACAATCAGGTGAGTGGGTTTTAGAAATCTTGTTTTTTAATGTGTGTGTCTGTATAGTAGGAAGGCTGAGGGGTAAAGAATTGATTCTCAATAGTTAATATTGGGAAAATAAAGAAAAAATAATTGTTTAGAGATTATCTTATTTATTCCTTTAATTGTATTAGCTTCTTGAATGACTTTCTAAATACTATTTATGAAATAGTCTAAAGTTCTTTTGGATAACCAACCAGTGATTGTGTTGGATTGTGTTGTTATTTAGCATGAATTTGCTTTATTGCAGATTTTTATCGAACGAACCAGCAATAACAAACATTTGAATACTATTAATATTCGGCATATTGCTAATTCAATTCGAACACACGGCACGGGAATCATGAATACAACAGTAAGAATCTTTTTTAGGGGGTTGAGTGGGTAATGGACCCCTGTTAATTTGGTATTTTGGAAAACAGTTTTCTCATAGAATATTCTGGTCAGTATATGCTATTACCTGTTTATATTATATTGGAATTTCCATTTACCTGGTTGGTATAATTAAAATGTCTGGCACTAAAATTGTGTTGGATGTGATGGAAGCTCTGATACAAAAGGCACTTTAGAATATCGTACCGTTTCAGGGTCATCATTATAAAAAAGCACTAGAGATTTGAGAGCATCAGCATAAATATATATTCTCTGAAAACTGCTTTTGAAAGTGAATCATTGGTAACAGTTTATTTAGCATCACTCATGCTCTTTTTTTTGGCGGGGGGGCTTACTCATTTTTTGATAGCCATAAAAAAAGGAGTTTACTAAAAGTATTTTGACTCTTAGAAATTGGCGTCAATCACTTGAACTTTTATGCTATTTTCCCTTCTGTAGAAGAAGAGAACTCTTTGAATTTACCTGATTTTCAGAGCATACTTAATTTCTCCTTGAGGGAAAAAAGAATGTGAATAATTAAATGGTAAAATGTTAAGCATATTTGGGGGTAAGTGAGTAAGGAGAAGCTATGTAACTGGAAAGTTACATAGGGACCTTTGTAGTATATAGTAGGGCAGCCACTGAAGTATTTGAGTTAATAAGAGATGCAATTAGAGTTCTATATTAGTGGTTACCAATATGGAAATGAGACATAAAAGTCAGAGTTTCAAATTTAAAATGAGTCATTCATGTAAAGGTCATGTCTTAAAGTTTAAGGATAAACTCTACCGTATCTAGCAAATATTTATGTAACATATAATTATATGCATATTTTATATGTAAGGCTCTTTGCTGGGCTTTAGGGTGAGAAAAACAGACATTTCCTACTCTCATAGTAATTACAGTCTGGCAAGGGATATAGTCGTCAGTCAGTTGATCACATTAATGAAAGCAAACTTGTGATGTCTGATGATGATAAAGTTAGCGTAGAAGAATAAGATCAGAGCCTGGCACAGTTCCCCACTGTTAAGAGTGTGAAGGATAAAGAAGAGGCTACTTCTATTAAGACTGCTACTACTGATGTGGTCAAGAAAAAGGCAGTGTTTTAGCCACAAGAGAAGTCCTGAGAAAGCACCCATTTCTATAGTTGGGTAAATGAAAACTGTTAAAAGTGGCATACATTTGCTGAAACAATTAGTAGTGGTGGGAATGGAATCTAGTACAGCGCTTCCATCTGTAGGTCAGAATTAAATCATATGTTATTTTGACTTTAATCTCAGCTCAAATCCTACTTTTTCAGAGTTTTTTTACTCAAGGTCAGGGCCTTTTGTTATTCATCCTCAAAGTGCACACACATCTCAGTTTAGAAGTTATTGCAGTTGAGATTTAATAACTTCTTTAACGTATACTTGTTTAAAATATCTGTCACTCCTGTTAGACTCTAAACTTCATGATGACAGGGACCATGTCCAGCATGAGAACAGGCACTTTGCCTTGCATGTAAGAGGTACTCAGAATATTTATTGATCATTAATTGAATATGTACTATCTTCCTTCAGGAAAGTTCAAAGAGCACCACATTTCTTCCTGTAGTATCATTCTAGACCTGAATGCTAATAATACGTAATTGTATAGATGAGAAATACAGAAACTTCTCACTGTGGTTTATGACTTCAAAACTAGAGTGTTGAATCTGGTTTTGTGATTCTCACTACAGTTCTTAGTCCTACTATGAAAGTATTTTCTGCTGCTTTCTTTTTTCCCTTTTATGGTAAAAATCTTTAAGGGGAGTTTATAGAAAGTTCTGTAAAGTTGGGCAATAATAAATTTCATTTATTTAAATATTTCAGGCCCAGTGTCAATTAGACTTTATAAATATTAGACTTTATAAAGTCTCATATAAATTATTCAGTAATATTGATTTACAATTAATTTTTGTGTTATTTTTCCAATTTTATAGGTTAATTTCACCTACCAGTTTTTGAAAAAGAAGTTCTACATATTTAGCCAGTTTATGTATGATGAGCATATCAAATCCAGATTGATTAAAGATATTCGGTTTTTCAGGGAAATCAAGGACCAAAATGATCACAAGGTATTTTACATAATGTTTTTAAGGTAGTTCAGTTCAGCTGTTGAGTGTATAGCAAATAATTAACAAAAATGTGTAATACTATACACACTGTTTTGCTATGTGTTTATTACATGTCAGTACACATAAATACACCTCTTTTTTTTAAGAGTTGATATAAATATGTATACTGAAACTTATGTAACTTTCTCCTCCTGGTGAATATTTAGTTCTTTTCCTGATTTTTTCAGTGTTACAGTGCTACAGTAACATTTTTACACATTTATCTCTCTGTATTCAAAGACTTATTTCTGAAAAACAGATTTCTTGAAGAAAAATTTCTGGGCAAAGAATATAAGTATTTAAAATTCTGATACATATTTCCAGACACTTTAAAATACTGTACCAATTAACATTTCTACCTATAATTTATAAAAATACTGTTTTCACCCTCCAGGCTGAGTTTTCTCATAGTGAGATCAAGAATTGTAAGTGGTAACAGCATAGAGGCATATATAGCTAGTTGGATAGAGAACCAGCAGCCTTAGATGGGTCATATATTTGATTTGCCACATCCAGAACTTTTTAAAAAGATTTTATTTATTTACTTATTTATTTGGAGAGGGAAGAGAAGGAGAGAAACTTCAATGTGTGGCTGCCTCTCACACGCTCCCAACCGGGGACGTGGTCCACAACCCAGGCATGTGCCCTGACTGGGAATTGAACCTGTGACCTTTTGGTTCGCAGGCCTGCACACAATCCACAGAGCCACACCAGTCAGGGCCACATCCAGAACTAATTTAATTACTCTTCTTAAGCATTACTTAGTTCCAACTCTCTTATATACTAGTTGGTAGTTCTCTTCAATGTCAGAGCAGAAAAATACTGCTTTTTAGTAAAATAATAGAATTACAGTTACAGTTATCAGTAGAGAATTGTATTGACTATCTTTTTATTGGAACAGAAATTACTAGTATTCAGAGAAATAACCATGCTATTGTGTAATAATTTTTCCATTTGTTACTTGTAGAAATGAATCATTTCCTAAACTTTTTAATGACCTAAGACTTGAAAAATTTTATTGGTGATGGTTACTAGACATTTTAGCTTAGCCAGTGTGTGTTACTTGGGAAGAAGTGTGTTTATATAAGCTCCTAATACCCATTCAGGCCACAGAATTGCGGTCACACATTTCTGAACAAATGTTTCCAGGAGGAATTGGTTTCTTATCTATCCGGTAGAGTAGATGGGTGTTGAGAGACTAATAATGGTGGTGGGAAACTTAAGTTTGGTGGCATTAATGATTATTCCCCTTAGCAAATTTCAAAAAATTTCGTTTTATACTGACCTTGAATATTGGTAGTTTTTGTGCTATACATTTTTTATTATTAGACTTGAGTGATTTTTTTTTCTTAAGCACAATGGACATACAAAATTAGAAAGGAAAGTGGTACTAGCATGGTTGATTTGGTAGGCATTTTATACTTTAGGAGTCTTTGTTAATAAAGGTAGTCTTTTAAATTATCTCTCTAGTATCCTTTTGAAAGAGCAGAGAAATTCAATCGAGGCATCAGAAAACTTGGAATAACCCCAGAAGGACAAAGTTACCTTGATCAGTTTAGGCAACTCATCAGCCAAATTGGTAAGTTATTATTGAAGTATTGGGAAGTAAAGTACAGATCTCAAGAATCTATCTCATATATTAAAAATCTCATACAAATAACTTAAATGTGTGAGTGTCTGAGTTCAGCTTTATTCTATTAGAGAGCTTTCTTTTCTTACCAAAAGCTTTTCAAGTATCATTAGACTATTGGTGCCGAAATAATTGATAGACTGTGGGCTGATATGTCAAATAAAAATCTTTCAGTTAGAAATATATTTAGCCTTGGCTGGTGTGGCTCACTTGGTTGGGGTGTCATCCCATAGACCAAAAGGCTGCGACTTCCATCTCCAGTCAGGGTACACGCACAGGTTGCAGCTTTGGTCCCCGGTGGGGTGCATGTGAGAGGCAGCTGATAGATGCATGTTTCTCACATTGATGTTCCTTTCCTGCTCTCTCTCTCTCCCTTCCTGTCTCTAAAATCAGTGTCCTCAGGTGAGGATTATATGTATATATAATTTAATTCATCTCAAAGACCATACTCATAATAATAGTCAACTGATAACTTTATCAGATACCTACTCTGTTTAAGGCAGTCTCTGGGCTTTTCGACGAGGTTACAGCCTAAATACAAAGGTATAAAATATGTGAAAAGTTAACTAACAATATAAGTAAGTTACATATAAATTTAGTTAAAAGATGACATGTTAAATTTCATTCTTCTATGCTACACCATTTCACATTTACAATTTCTTGAGTTGTCTTTCTGCCTTACATGTAGGACTTGTCTTCTAAAATGTATACATTATATTTGGAAATAAGAACTTCATTTAAAAGTAATCATAGATTAACAAAATTTTATACTTATTTGAGTTTTTCACATATATTATGTAAACTTCTGGAGCAATAGTTCTTAACCCTTTTTGAGAGTGATGAAAATTTTGGATGGACTCCGCCAGAACAACGCCATATATGCACAGTTTTGTATGTGCTACACCGTAGTTCGGGTGCTTAGTCCGCAGGCCTCAGGTTCAGAGTTGTTTTTCTAGAGCACTACGTATTGCTGAAAACTTCATTTATTTATATACCAATACCAGTTTTTCCCCCATGTGATTATTGCTTATATTCTTATTTATTTAAAAATTTAAAAATATTTTTTAAATTTATTTTTAGAGAGAGGGAGGGAGAGAGAAAGGGAGGGAAACATCAATGCGTGGTTGCTCTCGCGCGCCTCTAACTGGGGACCTGGCCCACAACCCAGGCATGTGCCCTGACTGGGAATTGAACCTGTGACCTTTTGGTTCGCAGGCCTGCACTCAATCCACTGAGCCCTACCAGCCAAAGCTATTTTATGATTTAATATTTTTTTAAAAATATAAATTTTCTCCTATGAAATAATTGTTAAGTCATGAGCTTATTATGATAGTCATTTTCCCCCAATGCACAAAAAATAGTAATGTCAATGTCACCTCAGTTGCCACCAGCATGCATTCCATGGTTGGGGAATATTAATTATACTTTTCATTTTGCTCCAGCATTTTATTTTTTATTATCTTAAAAATATATAAATTCTTCATCTCTGCTTAAAACATTGTAATGTGTTTTTGATTCTGTTTAGTATCTTGAGAAAAGGAGTAAGGAATCTCAAAGCTGGGAGCAAAATGGAAAGTTCTTTTATCTAATAACCTGACTGCTGAAATGACAACCATCCTTAACATTTTTTGAGTATTTCTTTTGTGCCAAGTTTGTTCTGGCTGCTTATGTGTTGTAAAACTCAGTGCTATGAAGTATTATTTCCATTAATTCATTTTGTACATATTGAGGACAAGAAATGTTACTAAGTGTTGGTGATATATATGACAATAAACAGTCTCTGTACCCTTAGAGCTTAATTTAACAGATGAGGAGCCTGACATACAAAGTATCACTTAACCAAGGTCTTACATCTAAAAAGTGGCCGAACCCAGATTTGAACCCAAGTAGTATGGCTTCTGAGATTTGCTCTTCACTGCTGCTCCATACTTGCCTCTCATTAACACATTTGATCAGCCAGATACTGGTCTGACAGTTGGAGGAAAACAAGGAAACTAGATACTTGACTTTTCTAAGATGCATATTGAAACATTTTAACAACATCTGTTATATTGGAATTGGCCTTAAAGTAGATTCAGTGATACATATTTTGAGGGTTGTTAAAAATATCAATGAGTTAATGTGTGTAAAGCACATATCACTGTAGTGATTGTGAAATTTTAACTACTACTTACTTTTTTGTTCTTTCTGCCAAGTAATTTAAATTCAGTTGTACAATACATATTGAATTCCTACTGTGTGCTAGGACATGTTGGCTTTAGGGATGGAGCAATGAAAGCAAAAACAGTGTCATGAGTTTGCATTCTAGTTGGGGGAGACACAAAAGGATGGATGTCAGTGATTAAGTGCTGGGTCACGGGATGTAGTGGGGCCTGGGCAGTGCAGTTCACTGAGGTTCAGGGCAAGCTCGAAGGAGACGACATTTGAATAAGGACTTAAATAACTCAAGGGAATAAGCTATGTGCATATTGAGGGAAAGAGTACCAGACAGAGATGACAGGAAGTGCAAAAGCCCTGAGTCTGCTTAGTACTTTTGGGAAAATAGTCATGAGCCGGCATGAAGTTAGTGAAGATGTGCATGGCGGAGCATGATACCAGAAGAGCATCAAGGGGCACAGTCATACAGGCTGTTTGGATGTCAGTTTGGATTTTATTGTGAGATGGAAAGCCATTACAGAATTTTCAGAAAAGAAGCAGTACGCTCCAGCTGAGTTTTAAAAGAACCACTGACTGATACGTAGATAAAAGATTGCAGGGGTTGGAGGGCGAGACTGCTAACAGAGGAAGTAGGGAAATCAGGAGGCCGTTGCACGCCGTGGTGGTCTAGGCAGGCGAGGTGGTGGTTTTGGAATAGGGTGGCAGCTGCGAGGGTGGTGAAAGGTGGTTGCATACTAGATACATTTTGGAGGCAGAGCCAAATGATTTGCCCATTGATTAGACAAAAAGTGTAGGGGAAAGAAAGGCATCAGGGATGACTTCAAGGCATTTGGTGTGAGAAACTGGAAGGACAGAATCGTCAGTTTCTGTAACACAAAATATAATCAGGGGGTGAAGATCTGAGTTTGACTTGAACATATTAAATTAAAAATTCTTAGCCATGAAGTTGTAGGCATTGGATTAAAAAGCCTACAGGAGTAGCTGATGCTGGAGATAGAAATTTGGGAGGCATCAAAGAAAGTTTTCTGGTAACACTTTCAGAGTTGTGTGTGTGTGTGTGTGTGTGTGTGTGTGTGAAAGACACAGGAGACAGACACAGTGTGGGAGTGAAGAAATTATTGATATAATAAAAAAAAATTTTAATGCCAGTATTTAGTTTATCAAATGAGTTACATTTATTTTTAAAGGATTTAATATGGCTGTATATAAATATATAAATTTATATTTTAAGGGCAGAAATATGTAAGTTTATTTTTATAGAGCAAGAATTGAAATAAAATACAGCAGAATCTTTTGGTTCTAAGGAGTGGACACCTTGTAATTATTACATATAACTATTCTTGATTATTAGAGTTCAGTTATTTGTATAAATATCTGATTTTTTTTTTGTGTGGTTTTTAAGGTAATGCTATGGGCTATGTACGAATGATAAGATCTGGTGGCCTTCATTGTAGCAGCAATGCCATCAGGTATGGATGCAAACATTATTTTTATGTCACTTAAATCTATTGTAAGATTATAGAGAAGGTTATATTCTTTGTTGATGTACTTTATTTTGTGAAAAACTATGGAAGAAAACCATTAATTCTACTAGTTAAAGTTTTTTTCCTAAAATACAGCAGACTTTTAAAAATCTTTATTTCTTTTAAAGTTATAGTTAATTTACTTTATCAGTACAGTTGTAAATGGTTCTAAAGATGATATGATTTTAAGGATTAAAATTTGATATATAAAATTCAGTTTTGGGTCTAAAGTGGTGATATTAGTAATAAAACTGAAGTGTGATGTCCTTTTCAAATACATAGTTGAAAAATTTGGAGTTCCACAGTACCACTTTTATGTTTCAATTGTACATATTTATTTTGCCTTAATAAATTCCTTCTGGAATTCTTGTGTAGGTTTGTGCCTGATCTTGAAGATATTATAAATTTTGAAGAACTAGTAAAAGAAGAAGGTCTTACAGAAGAAACATTAAAAGCAGCAAGGTAATTTAATTTTAGAATAGTCTGAATTTCGAGATCTATAAAGTATATTTATTTAAAGCATAAAAGGAGATTAGAGGGTAATATTACACTTATATCACTTTTTATTATACAAGTTAGTCTCAGTTTATGAAGTATTTTTTTTAAGACTGCAGTATTCTGAGATCTTTCCAACTTTACTAAAAACAGATCTAGAACAAGCTGTTTAGAATAATAGCCAATAGCAACACGGGGCTGTTGAGCACCTGAAATGTAGCTAGTCCAAGGTGAGATGTGCTAAAATGTGAAGTACATAACGAATTATGGGGATTTAGTGTGAAGTAAATACCAAATATCTCATTATTAAAATTCGTTTCACCTGTTTCTTGTTACTTTTTAAATAATTCTCTTTGCTAACGCTGTTCTGGAAGACCAGTGCTTCCTTCCGGGGAACCTGGAGCAGCACTGCCCAGGACTGCCGCGCGTGGCCGTTGGACACTGGGATGCGGGCTCATGGAACCAGGGGACTGAATTCTAAATTGTGCTGCACTTAAATTTGCATAGCTACTGGCCGTCTTACGGAGTTTGCAGATCTACAGACTTGCGTCAGTAGTGACTTAGGAACACAATTTAAAACTTGAAAGAGGCTTGCTGAATTGAGAAGTACTTTAGGAAACTAAGTTTTATAAGTGATATAACAGTTTATTGAGTCAGGCATGAAAGGGCACTCCTGGACAAAGTGGAGACTATTTGAATTTCAGAAAGAATAATGATAGAAATCAATTATAATACATTGAATACAACATATTAATACATTGAGTAAAATAAAAAAAGAAACCATGAGTCATAGTGATAATAAGAAAGGTTGGAGGAGCAGAGGGCAAGTTCCTTTTTATAGAAGAACACCAGCTAATAAATAAGGAAGAGATGAGAAAATTTCGGACGTGGGGGAGGGGATCGCTGTTTTGCAGTTACCACTGTAATGTTAAATGGTGAACCAGTTGGAAGGTATACAGGTGTTCAATATACTGTATTTTAAGTTTTTGACAGGCTCAACATTTTTGTAAATGAAAAAAGAAAATGTACTAGAGAATGCATATGTACATTTTTATGAGCCTGAGGTCCCAACACAGAAGACGTGCTCTGAAATACCCTGTTAGAAGTTTACTTCTTTGCCAGATTAACGAAGTCATGAACAGTTAATAAGCTATATGAAATCACATGCCCTAAAATGATTGAACGACTTTGTGGCTTGTATATCAAAGAAGAAAATCAGACCATTTTACCTCTTATTAAATGATACCATCATTTCAAAATTGATGACCTTTTAAAAATATTCTGAAGCAGTTTAACAGAGCATAGGATATTGTCTTTTAAGATCTCCAGAGTTGTACAAAGGAATGGATGACTAACATCAAATGAAGGAAAGTTCATGGCAGGTGAAGTTAAGGACTGGTGGAGTTTTAATAATGAATTGATGATCTGAATGGAGAGGGAGCTCTTCCAGAATGACGAGGAGAACTGGAGCAGGTTTCAGAGTTCGAGATATATTGATGTAGGGCAGTGGTTAAAAGGTTAGTAGATACCTGCTTGCAGGAAGAAGTGGTTAAGTAGTTGGATATAGTTGGGTTATGAGTCTCAAAGAAGAGATTTCTGCCATCTAGTGGTGGGGGACTAATAATTTGAAAGTGGCAGTAGCTATACGTGAGGGATGCAGGAGAAAAAGCAGCTGATGTTTCTGAAGGTTGAACGGGATTCTGAGTTCCTGAAAAAGAACAAGCTTTCAGTTGAGGTAAGGAGGTGTAGAGAAGAAGCATTAGTGAAAAGATTTAAGATGAAGAGGAATTTATGTACATGAAATGGAGTTCTACAGGGCTCCCTGTGGGAAGAAGTATAAAACTCAAAATATTAAGTGCCAAGATGACTCACATATTATATTTAGGGATTAAGTTTAATTAAACAATACTGATCAGCTTCTGTCAGATTAATTCATTCTGAACTCCAAGAAAATTTACTCACAGATGTCTTACAATATTTCGTACTTTTGCATGCCAGGTAAATAATTGTTTGCATTTTAGGCATTTGGATTCAGTCCTCAGTGATCATACACGAAACTCTGCTGAAGGCACAGAGTATTTCAAGATGCTTGTAGATGTTTTTGCGCCAGAATTTCGAAGGCCAAAGAATATACATCTCCGAAATTTTTATATCATTGTTCCCCCTCTGGTGAGTATTTTTAGTATCCAAAATGAATTTCTAAAAGGATTAATAAATAGACCCAGTTTCTCTGCAGCAGGGAATGCATACAGACTGTATTACTGTCTTTCCAGCTGGAGATAAAACTAAATGTGATCTCAGTGAATGTGGCCTAGAAGTTTTCACTTATTAGCTATGCAGAATGAGACTTACAGTTAACATAGTTCTTACGCCTTAGTAACTGCCAGAGAAGCCAAGTATGATTTAAACTACTTGAGTGGACACCATATGTATATATATATTCAAACATATATATATGTGTGTGTGTGTGTGTGTGTGTATAAATAAATTAAAATTGGCTGAATTATACCATATAATCATTTTAAGTGATTAATGTAGACTAACTTTAATCATATGTTACAGCATGAAGTTATTTCTAACACATCTCTTAAAAGCATTGTGTCAGAGGATGACTTCTCTGTTCAGTAGTAAATACTACAATTAGACTAAATTTCCAGTGCTTCCTCTTTATCATGTGTTCTCTTAATTCTGTAGTTTCCATCCAGAATAACTCAAGCCTCCCAAAATTGCATTATAAAAACAATTTACAGTGGAGAAAATGGAGTTGAGATTAGAAAAGTATATATAGCAATAAGAGTAATTTTTCCCTAAAGGTTTCTACGTAAAACTGCTTTTTATTTTTTTTAAACATATTTATTTTTAAAGAGAGGGGAAGGGAGGGAGAAAGAGAGGGAGAGAAACATCCATGTGAGAGAGAGACATAGATAGGTGGCCTTTTGTAGGCGTCCTGACCAGGGACTGAACCCACAACCTAGGCATGTGCCCTGACCGGGAATTGAACCAGGGACATTGTGTTTTGTGGGACAACAGCCAGCCGACTGAGCTACACCAGTCAGGGCTTGTAAGTTTTAAACGAATCTCTCTTTACCCCTTTAGAGCTGTGCTACCATATATAGCTACAGATGGCTACTTAAATTTAAATTAATTAAAATAAAAAATTCAGTTCCTTAGTTTTGCTAGCCACACGTCAAGTACTCATTGGTCCTGTGTGGCCAGTGCTTGCTGCGTTGGGCAGTGCAGGTGTACGGCTTGTCTGGCACTGCTGAGGGTGCTACTGGAGATGTGAACTCCCGGATGGTACTTATTTATTTCATTGTAATTACCTAATAGTAAGCATCAGCAACTCTTTGTTGAATAAATGACATGATTAGAGGACGTATTAGAGGAGCTGAATTTTAGGGGAAAGGTTTGGGGGGACATTCATATATGCAGATGACCAATTCCTTTTCACCAAGAATTTGTAATGGTATTTGAGAATGAATTGGGTAGCAGAAGTGAGGATAACCATGCTTAATGGCGCTCAGGCTTTGAAGTAGGCAGTCCTACTTTTCCTAATCCAGCTCTCACTTAGAGTACGACTTTGGGCAAGTTACCCAACCTCTTAAGCCTCCTAGTCCTCATGTGTAAAATGGGCATGATATTTATGATGACTCTCTAAAGGCACTGGCTGTGGGGTGGGTAGTGCTTGAGGTGGGAGGGCTCCTATTTAGAGAACTTGGGGAGAAGAGTCACTAAGAAATACTTGGACAGATTGTGACCTCTGTAAGAGGCTCTTTATGTGAAGCAAATGTTTCCAATCAAAAGGAAAGAACCTAGAAGAGATCCTATTTATAAGTTGAAATCTCTGTTTTAGGAACTAAGTTCTGAAGATTTTTAGCACAGTTTCTCTAACACATTGTTATATCTTTTTAGACCCTCAACTTTGTAGAGCATTCCATTAGTTGCAAGGAGAAATTGAATAAAAAAAATAAAATTGGAGCTGCTTTTACTGATGATGGCTTTGCCATGGGTAAGCTTAATGGAATTGTTTTCCCATTAGTTTTATGTTCACGTTATAATGGATGTTTAGAAAGATTTGCTTGAGAACAGGTCTGTGTTCCCTTTGTTGATTTGTTTTTCATGAGCAGTGTTTACTGTTGTTTTTTTTAAAGCTGGGTCATATGATTGATACTTGTTTTCATAATTTGTAACCATCATTCATGCCCCCTTGGTATTGCTAATCACTTAGTATAGTTGGCCTGGACAGTTAGGCTTTTACAGGGTTAGCATCTCGTATTTAGTTGTCCCGGCTCCCCTGTCGCTTCCTTCACGTTGCCGGTTAGCTGTGGCACTGTCTCCTGCCTTACGGCCCAGTTAGCTCCAGGTGATCTTCACAGCCTTGTCATTTCTTTTTTCCTTTTTTCTTGACTTACTTTTCATTTTTTATACTTTCACTTTTTTTTTAAGGTAAAATTAAGCACATTGCTACACCTAGTTATTTATGAGAATTAATTCAAAATGATTAGCTTAACGTTAGGAGTTGCAGTCGTCCCTCTCTATATCGCGGTTCACTTATCGCGGCCTCACTGTATCGCGGGATTTTAAAAATATTGTATTAATTACTTATCGTGGATTTTTCGCTATATCGTGGGATTTTGCGGTACTGTATATGTATGTTGTTAAAGTTACATAGGTTTAAGAGTGTAGAATATGTTTAAGAACATAAGTAGTGTTTATAAAAGTGTGGAAAAGGTTAATAAGGGAGTGGGAAAGGTTAATAAGGGACTGGGAATGGTTTATAAGCGTGTGGGAAGGGTTTATAAAGCCTTAAAATATATATAAATGCTAAAATAAATGTAAGGTTCCTACTTCGCGGATTTTCACCTATCGCGGTGGGGGGGGGGGGTGGTCTAGAACGTAACACCCACAATAAGTGAGGGAACACTGTGTTGGTGGAGTAGAACATGCCTCCTATACTCACTTACTTTGCTTTGGTTTTGCTAATGCCTGCAGGTGTGGCTTACATTCTAAAGCTTTTGGATCAGTACCAGGAATTTGACTCCCTCCACTGGTTCCAGTCTGTTAGAGAGAAGTACCTGAAAGAGATAAGAGCAGTTGCTAAGCAACAGAATGTGCAGTCAGCTAATCAAGATGAAAAACTACTACAAACCATGAATCTTATTACCCAGAAGCGACTGGACGTCTATCTACAGGTTAGAGGAGAGAATGTTTAAATCTGCTTTGACTTTTTGATATCTATTACTTTTTGATACCTGAAAAAAACGTAAATCATATGAAAACCACCATTTTAACAAGTGAGACAAATAGAGGTGATTAGAATATATTTTTAAATGAATGCTATTCAGAAGCCATTTGATCTTAAAAATGGATGGATTACTTAGTTCAGTTTCTGTATTTATGATTTCCACTGGAACTTTTTAGAAATAATAAGAGACATTAAATATAATTTTGATATTTTTCTATAATAAGTATTTTTGGCTTTTCAATTTTTTTAAATTCCCTTAGGAATTTGAACTGCTGTATTTCTCACTGAGCAGTGCAAGAATTTTCTTCAGAGCTGACAAGACTGCAGCTGAAGAAAACCAAGAAAAGAAAGAGAAGGAAGGTCAGTGAGTGGTTTCAATTTAGAAAGACCAATAAATCTTTCCTTAATAGTAGACACTAATTCCCCATTTTATCTGGACGGACTTCCAGCCTCCTTTTCCTTTTGAAAAATTATAGACTGGAAATGTCTTTAAAAAAAATAAAGCCTGCACGGGTCATCTGTGAAACTGAAAAGAAAGTGACATATAGTATATATATTTCATTCTGGGTTAACTCATTATCGAGTTCCATTCATCTTCTCTTAAATTTAAATAAAATAACAAGCTTAGTGTTTTCTCTTTCACCTCTCACCCTCTGTCAGATGAGAAGGAACAATTTAGAGGAGGAACACTAAATGTTGCTGAAGTCAGAGCTGCTGATGACTAGACATTGACCGAATGAGATGGGACAGGTTGATCGATTAAGAAGGTATAAAATAGTAGGGGCCAGTGAGCCACACAGGACCAGACTCCTGCTCTCCTCCACAGCCAGGCCTTGGAGAGTTAGTGTGTAATGCAGCCCAAATAACCGATAGTCCTGTCAGTGGACTTGAGCCATTTAGGAAGGGATTCTGTCCATCGTATTACCATGTAGGGCGGAGGGAAAGTTTTTTTGTATTTTAACGTTTAAGAACATTGTTCAGTGTGTCCTGCTTAAGGACCCTGCTGTGATATATTTCTCTTGAGATTTCTTCCCTGAGAAATAGATATTTCCTTTTTTCTGTTGTGGAAATTATGTAACTTGGGTTTTCCTCTTTGCTTGGAAGCACAAAACTAGGTATAGCCACTGAGTTGAAACTTTTCATGTTTGCTCTTTTTCCTTTTTTCTTGTATTTATGAAATAAACATGAAGTTTACATTTCATAAATGCTTTTATTAATCTTATTTTTACATTGAATAGAGGTGATTTAATTGGATAGACCACTTATATCAACAATCTTATTCCCATAAATTAAATATTACTTATTGGTAAAGAGCATATGCAGACATTTTTGGAATCTAGGCTGAGTAAATAATAATTGTGGGTTTGAAAATTCATTTCAGGCTGTTATCTGGAAGATAATATTTATTTTAAAAAATATGTTGCTACTATGTTTTGGTTCATGTCAAAGCTAAGATAACATTTGGCAAAGCCATTTGGAACAATTTAGTTGGGATAATCTAAGTTATGAAGTAACTCAGTTATTGTATAGGTTCTGTTCAGGCTTTTTATGATGCCCAGGACCTTGTCTCCAGTCCTTAATTTATTTTAAGGCCTAAAGCATTAAACACAAAACAAACCTTTCAGTCTTAGTGGAGCACCTTGCTTTGAACTGATTTTATTTATTTTTATTTTTAGAGGGAGGGGAAGGAAGGGAGAAAGAAAGAGAAACATCTATGTGAGAGAGATACATTGATCAGTTGCCTTTTGCACGACCCTAACTGGGGTCCTGGCCCACAACCCAGGCATGTGCCCTGATTGGGAATCGAATTGGCGACCTTTCAGTTCGCAGGCTGGCGCTCGATCCACTGAGCCACACGAGCCAGGGCTGGACTTGTTCTTAAGGAACTCTAGGGTTCTTTCTGGTTGATGTACATTGCTCATATGCCTGGATTGTTCTTCTGTTTTAGGACTCTTATTTTAGTTAAAGGTCGCTCAGGATAAAGTCAAAGCTGCTGAATACTATGTTAGTCAAATAGTTTTTCTCTGTTAAATATGTGCCTGTGACATTTTGCACAAAAAGCCAGGAATTCATTTTATCACAATCATAATAAATTGCTTTTAAAAATATATTATAAATACAAATGAGAAGTTATTCATCCTGTAAATTTGCAACCGTTTCTCTCAGTAATGCCCCACTATAATAGTGAGTCTTTCTTTGGCTGTGGGGAGCCTTCAAATATGCATTGTGAGCCCCCCCCGCCCCCCGGTACTGTTCTGGTCTCTCACAAATCTCCACTCCCTTTAAGAATCAGTCAGAACATTACATTTGCAATGGTTAGCTTCAATTTTTAAAAAAATTAAACTAATCTAGCTATAATTTGTGATGTTAAAGAAATATGTAGTTGATGCAACATTTTTTTAGTTCCTTTTTTTAAAATTTTGATTTATTGTTTTTCTATTACAGTTGTCCTGTTTTTTCCCCCATTGCTCTTCCCCACCCTGCCCACCCCTTCTCCCTGAGTCCATCCCCATCCTGTTACCCCGTTGTCCATGTTCATGGGTCATTTATACTAGTTCCTTGACCAGACCCTTCCCCTTCTTAACCCCTCCTGTCTCCTACCCTCTGGTCCCTGTTAATCTGCTCCTTGTTTACATGCCTCTGGTTCAATTTTGATGCAACATTTTCTTAATTTGAAATTAGCAATGCAACTCCTCCATGTTTATTTACTTCATCATGTTTAAAAAGGGAGCATAAATATGTCCATTGTTCTTTTCACTTGTACTTCCAGAATTGACTAAAACAAGTAATGGAGAGCTGTCAGAGCTGTCCAACGGCACCGTGTCTGCAGACCGTGTTGTCAAATGATCCTGACAGTGTGCGGTGCCCCCGTGAGATCATCAGAACGTGTCATGACCATTGCCGGTGAAACGGACGTTAGTGAGCTAATGAAGTGTTTCCTCAGCCACATCTCTGGGGAATATTTAGCTGTTGGAACTCTAAGACAGTGCTCTAAAGATAAGTCCATTCTTTTTCCAAAGGCTCTGCTTTTCAAAGGTTGAGAATGAGATTTTAAAGTTGGATTTTTGCCTGGAGTTTAGAAGATGTGCCTAGGAGTGAAGTTCTAAAAGGGCCGATCCAAATTCCTCAACTGCCGCCTCTGATCTCTTGTTATCTACATGAATGTTTAGAATTTTATTTGCATGGGTCTTTGATCCATATCTGTCCAGTGATTGGACATTCAGTGCATATCCTGTGTATAGCCAGTAAATACAAAAGGAATTTAGCCTGAAATTCATGAAGCATACCTATTAATATTCTTATAAAAGGAATATATGGAGATGGTTTTGATACTAGAGATGAGGCACAGTGTGCTGCGTACTCTTTATGTCCAGTATAAGCTGATTCATTGTTAATTTCATGTGACTCACAGAGCGGCTGATGTCTTTGGTGAGACATTTTATAACTAGTTTACATTGCTTTGAGAACATTTAACCTCCACAACTGCTTTAAATTTAAGATTTACTTAATACACAAAATGGAAGAAAATTCAAATAAGCCATAGAGTCCTGCTTGAAGCTCCACTTTTGGTTGAGGGCACTATGTATATCAGAGAAAATTAAATGAATTCTTATTTTTACATCCAAACTCAGGTTTCTTCTTCATTAAGTTGAATTGAAATCTTGGTGATGGCTTGGGCAAACTTTTTCTTTAAACCAAGTATAATCTAAGACATGAGATTAATCACTGTGTGGGTTTTTAAAAAATTACGTGACAATTAAGTTCTAATAAATCATTTACTGCTTTAAAAGGTATAGAAAGATTTTGAGTAAATTTAACTCCCAGCAAGCTACTAGATTTATTTTTGTAAAGGTTTATGTTACTTAATAGTTAAAATGGTTCACTGTGGCCTATAATCTTTTAATATAACACAATGATACCTTTACAATGAAAACAAGAAAGTTTAAAACTTTACATGTAATACTATCAGCATTTTGGGAAATCTTTGCTTACCCATTGCACTTGCCTATTCAGCATTTCTTTGGGTAAATCCTGTGAGTAATTCTAACAATGTTTGATTTCCAGCTTTTGGAACAGATGCACAGTGCTCTGTGTCTGTTGGTTACAGTCAGGGTCATTTTCCCAGCCCAAGATAAACACTTTCATTGTTAAAAGTCAGAAGAAACACAATAGGTAGGAAACATTTTTTTTTTTAATTATGTAATCATGACTGACCAAATTATGGATGATGATGAATTAAAGGCATTTAATATTTGTAATTCATTCTAACTGTAGAAATGGCCCTAAAGCATGCTGCATAATTAATAATTTATATTTTCATTATTGTAAATGTTTGTATTAATCATCTTACATTGGATTACATCAAATTTGTCACCATTCATAGCAAAATTTTGCTTTTCTATTTTTCTTCTCTTAACTTCCCTAAAATCATTTCCTTTAAAAGGGATAGAAAATGTAATTAAAAGAGAATCAGATGTCTTTGTTCATTATCCCCACACATCATTTATCAGCACTAGAGTTCATGTGCTGACTATATAGATACCTACAATTGGGAAGAAAATAGGTATTATTTTGCCTTTCATTCAAAATAATGTCACTGCAGTCTGGATAAATTATTGTAAGTTCAGATATTTGAAACCTCTGAAAAGATTAAGCATATTTAAGTGTTATTAAAAGTGCCGAGAAACAGGGCTTGAGTATTTCACACCTAAGTTAATATACACATGTGGATGATGATTTTCCTTGCTAACATATTAATGTTAATATTTTCATTTTTTCAGACATACTGTAATTTAAAATTAGTGTGAGCATTTGTTGTAAATTCACAGAAAACTAAATAATGTTCAAATTCTCAGGAATTAAGTCTTAACCATAACATTGTCAGTCCTAATGAGATTTTGTAAAAGATGGCAAGTTTGTTACTTGAGTGGGGCCTGCCCTTCCTCAATTCTAATAGAATACCATATGTATTATGAAACATTAATAAATATAATTTCCAAAATTTACTTCCCCTGCATGTTTCTGTTCAAAATTAAATATCTTGAAACAGCATTTAACATGAACCTTTTGGCGTCCCCTTTAATCTTGCACATAGCAAGGAATTTCACGTAGAAGATGGGCATTGGCTCCTCCCCATGCATCCCAAATGAAGAACCTTTGTTTCCTCTCCTTTTTATCTTCTTGATCTTTCTATTGCTTGCTATTTTCATATTAAAAAAAACCTACCTACATGACTAATTTAAAATCTTAATCCTGGGATCATTAGTTGGCTGTGTTCAACGTTAGAAATAACTATGGTGCCATTTGTAAATGAGTTGAACTGAAACAATAGTAAATGAGCACCTTTCAAATATTATGCTGGAGACAAGACACATGAACCTTTTAAATAACAGAAGTTGTTCTTCATGAAGTCTGATGCTCCTTTTTTGAGGTAGTACATTTTTAAGATTGTGGGAAAGATGAGATAATATCTCATACATCATCATGCTTCTTTTTTATGCTGGGTTGGCTAAGTATTAAAAGGTAGACTTTAACCAGTTTTATTAATTTGGTTTTTTTTTTTAAAGTATATTTTATTGATTATGTTGTTACAGCTGTCCCATTTTTTTCCCTTTGCTCCCCTCCACCCAGTACTCCCCTTTCCTCCAGCAGTCCCATCCCCCTTAGTTCATGTATATGGGTCATGCATATAAGTTCTTTGGCTTCACCCTTTCCTGTATGATTCTTAACTTCCCCCTGTCTATTTTGTACCAACCATTTATGCTTCTTAATCCCTGCACCATTTCCTCATTTCTCCTCCTCCCCACTCCCAGCTGATAACCCTCCAAATGATCCCCATACCTATGATTCTGTTCCTATTCTGGTTTCCTTAGTTGGATTTTGTTTTTATTTTTTAGATTCAGTTGTTGATAGTTGTTTGTTGTCATTTTAGTGTTCATAGTTTTGATCTTCTTTTTCTTAAGTCCCTTTGACATTTCATATAATAATGGCTTGGTGATGGCGAACTCCTTTAGCTTCACCTTGTCTGGGAGGCACTTCATCTGCCCTTCCATTCTAAATGATAGCTTCGCTGGAAAGAGTAATCTTGGTTGTGGGTTCTTGCTTTTCATCACATTGACTACTTGCCAGTCCCTTCTTGTCTGCCAAGTTTCTTTTGAGAAATCAGCTGATAGTCTTATAGGCACCCCTTTGTAGGCAACTCTCTGCTTTTCTCTTGTTGCTTTTAAGATTCTCTCTTTAACTTTTGGTATTTTAATGATGATGTGTCTTGGTATGGTCCTTTTTGGGTCTAGCTTGTTTGAGACCCTCTGTACTTCCTGGACTTGTATGTCTGTTTCCTTCATCAAACTTGGGAAGTTTTCTTTCATTATTTTTTCACATAAGCTTTCAATTTCTTGCTCTTCCTCTTCTCCTTCTGACACACCTATGATTCAGATGTTGGTATGTTTAAAGTTGTCCCAGAGGTTCCTATGCCTCTCCTCATTTTCTTCAGTTCTTGTTTCCTGATTCTGTACTGGTTGACTGTTTTTTTCTTCCTTGTGTTCCAAATCATTGATTTGAATCCCAGTTTCCTTCCCTTCACCATTGGTTTTGTGTGGATTTTCCTTCTTTTCATTTATCATAGCTTTCACTTCTTCCCTTATGCATTTGCCATACTTAAGCATATCTGTCAAGCCTGTGAGCATCTTTATCACCAGTGTTTTGAACTCTACACCTGTTAGGTTGGCTATCTCCTCATTGCTTAGTTCTGCCACTGGAACCTTGATCTGTTCCCTCTTTTGGGACATATTTCTCTGTCTCCTCATCTTGACAGGCTCCTGTTTACTTGCTTCTCTTAGGCAGAGCTGTAGCACCTGTTATGTTGTAAGGGGCGGAGCCTTATGTATTTGTCAGTACAGGGCGACCCATTTCACCACGTTGTGGCGCTGTGTGTGAGTGAGAGGTCTGAAAGGGAACAATGCCGCTTGCTCAGCACTTGCCCCCTTTCCAGGCACTTTTCCCACTTCCGTATGGGACTGGCGCCCCTCTAGCTATTTTCCTGGCCGTTGTTCCCAGGGTCTACAGATGTTCTAGGACCATGGGGGCCCTTTAAACAAGTAGACTCCACTGAGAGGCCGGCAGTTTCTTCCTGTGCCTCAACCCCCACTGGTCTGCACAGTCAGAAGCAATGAGGCTTTATTTTCTCTAGCACTGGGACTGTGAGCTGTGCGGTCTGCTCTGGTGCTGGGAGTGTTCCCCATATGTCCCTCCTTAGTTTTTAAAATGTGTGACCATGCTTTCTGCTGGTCTGCAACTGCTGCCGCTGCCGCCACCACCACACCGCATCCTCTCCTCCTGGCTCCGGCCCTCCTACCTGTCTGGGTGAGTAGTTCTTTATTTCTTTGTTTGTTGGACTTCCATGCAGCTCAATTTTCTGGAACTTCTGTTTGTCACTAGTTTTGAGGTAGTTGTATTCCTTAGTTGTGGTGGGAGACGCAGCAGGTCTGTCTAGGCCTCCATCTTGGCTGGAAGTCCAGTGATTTCTTAATGTTACTAGTCTTTGGGTACCTGGCCATCTCATATGCTCTTCTTACTGGTTCCATCCAACTCCCAGGTGATACTGATACTGCTGGGCTGGTGATCATACTAGACTAGCCAGGGTTTACAGCTCTAAAGTACTCCTTTTATTTAAGTTTCTTCATCTGAAACATCTGCAGTAAATTATCTACCGATACCTTTCTGCATGGGGTTACTCTGCACCTCATCTTCTTTCTTGAAAATTTGTTCCTTGTTCAAGTTCATACCATTTAACATGGCAGATGCTGTGTCTCCAGAGCCCATGTCTTAAAACGTATCTGGATGATTGACAATGAGCAGGTCCACCTTCTTGGTTCAAGATGTCACTATACCTTCACAGTAGAAGTTTGGAGCAGCTCAAGGAGAAGGCAGGAACAGATCTTTCATCGCTTTTGTTTCCTATGTGGCCAAGACCCAAAGGAGCGGCCAGTCGCTCACCTGCCTTTCAGTTCCCGGGCCGGGAGCGGCTGCGCACCTGCAGAGTGGTTCGTGGCCCGCTCCCGCTTGCCTGCGACCTCACCCACGTGCTCACCTGGCTCTGGCCAGCCTGACTCCTAATTTTAGTTCTTTATCTTTAGCTAAAGTTGCAGAAGTTTCAGACGAATGGCATTTCTTTTCTTAAGGAAGTTTTAATGCTACATTTAAAACAAAAAAAGTTTTTGGATGTTAGGAACTATTTGAACAGGTTGTCAAAGATTTCAGTTTTAAAAAGAATCCAGAATAAGTGGAAATCTATAAAGTGAAGTCATTGGACTATTCAGTGATTTCAGGTGGTGATGGCAAAGTTAGAGTTTAGTTTCTACAGAAAAGTTCTTACATATTATATATGGAAAGTCTACATGGGCAAGTTTATGGATATTTTCTTCTATTTTAATAGTGTGGCTCTTTACCACCTCGTTTACTTGCTAGTTCCAGTTGTCCCCATTAGTAGAGAAATACTCAGTAAAGTAGATGAAATTTATCTTCCAATTGGTATAGATCTGATGTCACAATTCTGGGATCACCTTCAAGGACTGTCCATTCTGACACATGTAAGAGCTGGGTGTGGTGAAACATTCTATAGTAATGCTCATCATTAAAGCAAGGGAAGAGGAGTTAATACTTTTATACCCTGAAGCACCTATCTATATCAAGTTTTTAAAAATCAGTTTATTTAAATGAAAAAGAAACCAGAAACAGTTCACCTGTTACTCCCTTCCCTCCTCTTGGAACCACCAATCTGTATCTGTGAGCTTGTTTTTTCTTTTTCTAACTGATTTTTTTAGATTCCACATGTAAGAGAGATCATGCGGTATCTCTGACTTACTTCATTTGGTATAACATCCTCGAGGTCCATCCATGTTGTTGGAAATGGCAAAATGACTACTTTTTTTTTTAATGGCTGAAGCATATTCCATTGTGTAGAGTATACCTCAGTTTCTCTATCTGTTCATCCATTGATGAACTTAGGTTGTTTCCATGTCTTGGCTATTGTAAACAATGCTGCAGTGAACTTGGGAGTGCAGATACCTCTTAGAATTACTGGTTTTTTTGTTTGTTTGGTTGGTTGGTTTTTCTGATAAACACCCAGAAGTGGGATTGCTGGATTATATGGTAGGTCTGTTTTCAATTTTTTGAGTCACCTCCATTCTGTTTTCCATATAGTGGCCGCGCCAGATTACATTTCCCGCAACTTTGCACTTTTCTCCACATTCTCACCAACACTTGTTATTGTTTGTGTTTTGGGTGATAGCCATTCTAACAGGTATGAAATACATTGTTTTCATTTCTCTGATTATTAATGAAACAGATAATCTTTTCATGCACCAGTTGCCCATTTCTTTTGGTTTACAGGATGATGCCCGACCCACTGAGCTACATCAGTCAGGGCAACCTGTTGCCCATTTCTTCATCAGATTGTTTTGCTATTTAGTTGTATGAATTCTTTGTGCTTTGGGTATTAGCCCTTTGATCAGATATTTTCCCATTCAGTAGGTTGCCTTTTCATTTTGTTGATGGAATCATTTTCGTTTTATGCAGTCCCTTTTGTGTATTTTCGCTTGTTGTCAGATTTTTAAAAAATATTCTTAAAGTAATTTTTTAAAGATTTCATTTATTTATTTATTTATTTTAGAAAAGGGAAGGGAGGGAGAAATAGGGAGAGAAACATTGATTGGTTGCCTGTTGTAAATGCCCTGAGGACTGAATCTGCAACCCGGCATGTACCCTGACCGGGAATCAAACTGTGACCTTTTTGTTTCTAGGAGTGTTGTGGTTTCAGGTCTTACATTCACGTGTTGAATCCATTTTGAGTTAATTTTTGTGTGTGATAGAAGGTAGTGGTCCAGTTATCCCAAGACCATTTATTGAGGAAACCATTGTATGTTCTGGGTAGTAACTTTTTCTTGGTCATGCTTGCTAATATGCTCAGCTAATATTTTTGTTTCCATTTTCTCTGTGGTGTTTTTGTGATTAGTTTTAATGTACTGACTTTCTGTATTTGTTTTTCTTGTGATTTGCACGCTCTGTGGCTTAGTTAAGCCACATGTCCTTTAAAACTTTTTAAAAAGATCAATTCTAGTTTCCAACAATGTTGTTCACAACTTGGGATTTCTTCCCCTCCCATCCTCAACAGTTCTAAGGAATTCAGGGGACTGTGGCTCTTGCATCCTGTCAGAGAACTTCTTGATCTAATTATGATCTATACAAATTTGTAAGACACTAGTTAACATTGAACTAACAGTTTTATGGTGTGTAATCTCATACTCACTTAGACCAGCTCACTGCGTCTCTGATGGTGTATACATTATACATGCAGATTTCTCAGCTGAACCCTACATAACATAAACCCTTTGAGTGCCATGCGTAATTTGAAATTTGGATCAACATGAGAGAAAGTTATATCAATATATAACCTGAGGTACAAACAAAACAAAACAAAGTATGAATTATTCCATTGTTACTTACATTTATAACCAACGAAAAGAGTTGCTGGGAGCAACATTGGCACTTTTGGGAAAATTTGTCAGCGTTGCTCAGAGCAATATTGGCACTCAAAGGGTTAACCTAATTGGGGTTGCAAAAATTGTTCTATTCGTCCACCATTTTAAAAGCGAGACCTAGTAAGTTGGCACTGAGATCCCATTATTCTACTTATGCTGAATACAGGTACTTTTTGATAGTCATCCCCTCTCCTGTGTTTCATTCTGCTTGTTTTTTTGGAAATTAACTGTCAAAGCTATAGAACCAACTTTAGTTTTCTTCCAGGGATATTCTAGAAAATAACCACAAAAAGCAAAAGAAACAGAATGATAGATTTTATTTGCTAGCATTTACTGCTAGGTTAATTTATTACAAAGACAATGACATTCTGTTGAACTTGATTATAATTAAATACATTGTACCAATTCAAGATCATTGTACTATTTCATGGGTAGGAGGGGATAGTGGAGTTGGCTGGGGTGCCAGAGAGGAAAGGGGAACTTGGTACCAAGCCCCACCACCAGCTGTTCTTCAAGTGAGTTTTAAAATTAATTGGTGCCTTCCTTGAGGAGGGTCTGGCTCAGAAGAAACAGGACCTGGCAGAACTGCACCTGCCCTTGGTGACCCACTACTACACAGGAATACCTACAGGACCACACGCTTTCGAATGCTGGTTCACTGGGGATCCACGGTGAAACTGAGTGTCTTTTGTGGCCCTCATCTGCTAGTCTTCGTGTTGCATGAAGCCTGGAACAGTGATCAGAACTAGGCCTGCACATCTGATGGTGCTCAGGCCCGAGCAGGGCTCCTCACTTGACCGCACAAATTAATGCTATTAGGTCCAATTACGAGACAAGCTTGATTATAAATACACCATTTTCAGAATGACAGGCACTTAAAGCTTATTAAGTGAAGTACAAAAATAGATTATATTAATAGGAAATATTTAGTGTTTATCAAATTATAAATCTAGGCTTTTGCTATTTTTAAAAAAGGATACTGGAAACTGAAAAGAGATGAAATTCAAATAAAGTGAACATTGCATTTTCTCATACCTTTGATTCTGTGCACTGAACAACAACAATCTAAGAAAAGGACTTACCACAAAGCACCTAAAATTACATTTGTAGATGGATAGGAATGTTGTCAACCATTTCTTACTGTTTCCCTCCCAAGTCTCAGTACCAAGGCAGCGAGAGTACATTCCATGAGCGATTGTCAGCATTCTGAAACCAGGTTGTGTGCCTGTGTATCAGAGAAGTTGAAAACCCTTAAGGAGGTAGCTCTCCTTCCTGGGTGCTCTTCCCCCAAAGGCATAAGAGTTATGCTTCAGATTCTGCGCCTCTATTTTCACTTGGAATTCCATCACTGTCATCAGCTTGATCGTTTAATAGTACATATTTTCCGTCATTGGTTAGTGGTATGGACAGCATTAATTGAGCCAGTGCTTCTGGATCCTGAAATTACGGGAGTTTAAGGAGGAAAAAAGAAAACGCTTAAAATGCACTTGATACCCTTCTGGCTTGGCTTTCATTATGTTCTGTCCTCTAGCCTCCTTCCTTCTTACTTGTCTGTGTGTGCCTTCAGGTGAGTCTTTTTGCTTCTCTGAAAAAAACTCCACTCTATTACTTCTAGAATCTAGGCGTTGGCTTTCCTTTCAGCCAGACTATCACTACATTCCCAAATCATAGTCATTTTCTCAGAGAGTCCAAAGAAGGACTTCCCTCACAACACATCTTTGTCTTCTGTCTCTTTAAACTCCTGTCTTGTCTCTCATAATCTATACTAAGGGTTTGCAAACTGGGGCCATTTGGCTCACCCCTTGTGTTGTCAACGTTTTATTGGAACACAGCCACACCGTTTATGTCCATACTATACCTATGGCTGCTTCTGTGTTACAGGAGCAGAGTTTAATCGCTGAGACAGCGATGATGAGCCCAAAAGGTGTACCACCTGGCCCTTTACAGAGAAGGTCTGCCAACCCTGATCTAGACCATAACAATCTAACATGCCCTGTTATCACTTCATGTATGTCGGTGTTAGTCCTTGGTCTACGCTAGAGGACTTGAACCACACTGATAGGGGCCTCACTAGCTACATTAGCATTCAAATTTAAAGTAAATAAAATTTAAAAATCCCATTCCTCAGTCACACTAGTCACATTCAATCTGCATATTTTCCATTATTGCAGAAGGTCCTTCTAGACAATGCTGAACTCCATAGAAGCCCCCTGGGGCAGGAACTGTTATCTGTCGTGCTCACTGCCATAATTCAGGGTTTTTCTTTCACAAACTGGGCTCTCAAACACCTAGCGGGTGAATGAAAGATTGTAAGCTGCTGAAAGACAGGGAGGTCTGAACCTTCATAGCTAGCTAAGTTTCTGGGTGATGCGTGCTGGGCCACTCTGTGGAGCAAGGCCTAAGAGCACGTGGTGGATGTCTGAGTTTCTGCCGTCCTAATTTCAAACACGGGGAAGCCTAGGCGACAGCAGCAAGCAAGAGAGAAAGCAGGGGCGGCAGCAGTGACATTTTTAAGAACTCCACATGAGTTACCAGTGACTATGGAACTAGCTGATCAAAAATGTGGTTGGCTGCTTAGAAAGGAAAGCCCAAACCTGGCCACACTGCCTAACGAGCATTGTTTCTCTTCTGGGGAAGAGTACTAACATTTGCCATCTTTTGAGTAGCTGCTAAACCAGCGTTCAAGTGGACCATACCTTTTGAACCTCAATGATTTCTTTTCCCAAATTGATAGCATAACATATCTGCAAAAGACAAGAAAACTGGTGTTTGGCAAAGGTAGAAAAGGATAAAGATTTTAGAAAAAACTCTGATTATGGAAATGAGGTCACTGTCCGCTCATATCAGCATGGGGACGTGACTGGGGGAGACTCATCACACAGGGCTCTGAACGTGAGTGTCCACCTGTCCTGGTCTCCTGTTGCCAAATATGCATACAAAAAATACCCAGGTCGGTGGAAACTGAAGCTACTCCAGCGTTTGAAATTCTTAGTGGGATGCCCATTTCCTTTCTCTCGTGACGGTACTTAGCATCTGCATGTTCATACTTGCATGGCAAACAGATACTTGGTGAAAGAAGGGCTGGTTAATTTTGATTAATTCTAAGTAGGGAATTTTCATACTAAACAAGAGAACAGCTTAATGTACTTGATGTCTGCTTCCTTGGCTTGCTCTCTGAGATTTTCTCTGATATAACTTTTACTTTGAGGAGAACTGCTTTTAACATTTGCTGATAGCTCTACTAAACAATTGTATCTCACCATCAAAGTTCTTTGTCATCAGTGTATTCTGATTAATAAGTATTTTCCACAGGGAAATATTACTTCTGGGACGTTTTCTTCCTGTGGGGGCTTCCTAGGAGGTATTATTTTCTAAACTCCTCAGCAGGGACTTGCAGAACAGTCAACTAGACAGGGGGTGGTGCAAAAAACCCCTCTGAATATCTTTTTTTATACCAAGACATTATGGAATCTTAAGATGAAAAAAATAAGACCTTTTCGCCTTCCGAGTTGCTTTCAAAAACATATGTGCTCAGAGACTCTCCGCCCGTGGATTCAGGCAAGCGGACCACAAAGCCAACCAGTCTCTTGTTTTCTTGATGCGCAGCGAACTGGGTGACACTGTTAAGCTCAAACTGGAAGAAACAGGAATAGACTTAATATCAAACAACAAACTGGAATTAAAACGACAAGGTCATTCTCCATGGAAAAGTCATGAAAAAAGTGCACTATTAGTGACAGTCATTGAGTTTGTGTCTCAGGTGGTCACACAGATGAACGAAGGGGTCATCGCTGAAGTGGGCGCATACTTACACTGGCTCGGCAGACTTGCGTCGGAGGGTCTATTAACCTGAAATTTTAAGAGAGACCGTGTATCACAAATGTTGGATAAACATTCTCAGAACAGTCTGTGGATTGTCTTTGCACTTCTTTTTGATAGTGTTCTCTGATGCACTAGGGATTTCCAGTGCTTTCACATATTTACTCTGATCCTTGTGAAGGTTATGAGAACAGTGAGCCAACGCCTATAAAAAGATCCAGGGCATACTCGGAGAAAAGCTGTAATAAACATAAGGTTTTATTCATAAGAGCCCAATTCTTATTAATGAATGGAAAAAATTATATTCTAATTTTTAAGTCCTTGTTAACTTTTTGAAGCTAACGTTTATTGTACACTTTCTGTGTGCCAGTCACAGCTGTAAATGTTTTACAAGTATTAACTCATCTGCTCCTCATGACAACACTAGGGGTGTAGATACAGTTATTTTTCATTTTATAGCTGAAGAAACCAAGGCACAGGGGTTAAATAACTTGCCCAAGGTCATACAACTAGTAAATGCCAAAGCCAGGAATAAACATAGACGTTCTGGCTCCAATGCATGGCTGCTGTCCTACAGACATGGGATGTGAGCCTCATTACATACATTTTCCTAGCAGCTACATTTAAGAAAGTAAAACAGGTGAAATTAATATACTTACGTCACAGATCTAAAATATCAGCTAGACATGTTATTAATACAAAAATTCCTGAGCTATTTTGTTTTCTTTATTGGGGCAGGACGAAGCTTTAGAACTTCACATTCGCAGCACCTCTCGGGTCAGGCCGGCTGTGCTTCAGGCCTGCGTGCAGCTGCGGGGCGGGACAGTGCAGCCCTCGGTGAGACCCGTGCAGGCTGGGGCCCGGGCGTCGTTCCCCAGCGTTCACACAGGTGTCACTGCCTGAACTCCGAAAGCATTTCACATTGCCTGGCTTCTTGATTTTAAGCCCGACAAATATTGATCAGATTTTTCTTGTGGTGGTCTAATTAGGCAGGCTCATGCCCTATATTCATTGTTGTTAATTTTTATAAAGTCCTCTCAGATATGAAACACACACACACACACACACCCCACCACCACCACCCCCCCCTTCCATTTTCATGCTCTGAGATGGCAACTTTCGAGTGATGGTGACCTTATGAAGAAAAGGATTCACTCACCACTCAGTTCCGAAAGATCTTCTACCCAACATATCTTACAAAATCAAACTGTCAAAGGAATAGGGCAGAAACGAGTAGCATCTTCACTTAATCCCACTGAATATCCTAGTTAGGAACATTCTAGGTAGGTGAATGTGCCTTAAAATGGGAACTGGATGCAGCTGTAAGGAAGTCTGAAAGTGAAAGCGGACGTACCTCAGGGTCTGACTGGTGACCACCAGGTGGGACTCTGCCATACGGAAGATGTTATGAATGGCGCGTGCTGCCAATACTTGTCTCATTGCTTCGTAAATCACTTCAGTGGTGTGGTCTGTTTTAACTGCCATCGAGCCCAGAAACCGGACTATGAACATCTGTTGCAAAAGAGAATCTGCAAGAGAGCATTTTCTGCTCAGCGTCACACTGACGTCCTGCCAGCTGCTGGTCTGCACCCCGTGTCCTACGTGCTGGTCTGAGAACAGCCTCAGGGCCTCAGGTTTGGTTGGCTTTCTACCCAAATCTCTCAATACTCGGCTTTTACAAACCACACGAAAACTGCCAAAGCTCTGAATCTCCTGTCTGTCGGACTACTTTGCTGGACTAGAAAAGCCCCGTGTTTTCTCCATCTATAAAATAAGATAGCAGTACCAGATGAGCATCCTTCTGCACTACAGCCAGGTGGCTACATGGTGGCAGCATACGCATCAGACCTCTGAAAATAAAGTTTTCCCACTAGATAACAGGAAATTCATTACTCTGGCCTACTGATTAAGTCCTCTTAGAAAAGGAGGCTTATTTGAAGAAAAGAAGAGCTGATTTTGGGTCTTACTCATTTATGATGGAAGGGCAGTGATGTTATATTCCATAAACTAACGGAGACCTCAAACTAAGTTTGCTTACTTGATTCTACTGAACTTCCAGTGCTGGCATCCTGATGGTGCCACAGGGCCTGACAAGGCCGAGTAACAGCAGCCAAACTGAAGGTCATGGACGTGGTTTCACAGATCTTTTTTCTGTGAGAATAATTCATTTACCTACCATTTTAAACTAAGCCTTTTTGCTTACCTGCCCTCCCATTAGTATCCTAGTCCCTAAAAAATAACGAGTTAAACATATATTAGGAAACTAGAACTGACATAATGTCACAACTGGTTACTCCCGTATGAAACGTTTGTACACGTGTGAGTTTTTGCCTAGGCTGTTTACAAACTGGACTGTATGGAAAGTCAGCTGGACGTACATGGAGAGTCAGATCCGAGGCAATTTTTTTCCTTTTTTCCTAAAGCTGTAAGAAGTGCCACTTCTCAAGTGCGACTTTTACAGCCAGGTAAGTAGCATTTTACTCTCATGACAGTCGCAGCTCCAGCACTTGCCTTGGCTCGGAACTCTGTGGAGCAGGGGTTATCGGTCAGCTCTACTGAGTATGTGCTGATGTACAGAAGAACGTAAAATGAACAAAAATACGAATTTAAACAATATTCATGTGATCTTCAGATTCAAGAACGAGTTATTTGTGCTGTTGGTGTTTCTAAAATGAAACAGCACAGTTATGACTCATCCAGACGGCGTTTTAAGGAAATCCTTTTACCCTCTGAATTTGTTTGGTAACAACGTGACACCAGATTTAGATCCGGCAACTCTCTAAGCAGGAGCTACAAAAAGGTGTGAGTGTGGCCAGGGGTGCCATAGTTGTACGAGATCTGTCAACTTCCCCTCAGTTTTTACCCAAGACCTCACTGCACGTGTCCTGATGAGTTTTCAGAGAACATGTCTGTGGGTCGTCATCTCAATCCCTGTTTCAAGTCACTGCTCTCTAGAACATGATGCCACACCTTACTTTGATGGCCCTTGTCACTTTGTGCAGGGGAAAGCAGCACACCCAGCCAACGACATACCTTCTGCTTCTGGGAATGTGTCCTCGTCAGTCTCACCGAAAGGGTTGGTGCGCCTAGGGGAACAGCCAGAGTCAAACGGTCATGCCAGCTTCAGCTAAAAGGATGCTCAGCATGTGACCTCTAAGTCACAGTGCCAACAGCCGTTGGAGGTGGGTAGGGACACGAGACATGTCAAGTTTATGTTCATTTCTTCCAGAGATGACCTCCCATAGCCCGTACCTGCTCCCTCGATTCTGATCAAGGAATTCTGTAGCAGGAAGTACAATGTCAAACTGAATGGGTGTTCCGGGGGCAATCAGTTCTTCAGCTTCAGGTACACTCACTGTTGCTTTGGGAACAGTCTTGTCATTTTGCAGCTCTGAATTTTCCATGCTCTGGCTGGATTATAGTATAAGATAGGAGAGGAAAAATAAATCCCTTTTAATCTATTGTCTTTACAATCAAATGAATACGTGTTGAGCGCTGATGGAGACAAGGGAGATTTCAATCAGGCCTTCAAACCATTCTACAAATAAATCTCCGTAAAACGCCCTTCATTCCTTGGTTGGAACACCAGATCATCCACTGCCTATAGGTAGCTCTGCTGTGTAGCACACCACACTCTGGTACTCCTTAATCGCTATCAGCTGATTTTCGGTTTGTACTGGGTTGGCCAAAAAGTCCGTTATGCTTTTTCCGTACAATGGCTCTAGTAGTGCTTAGTTGTCTTCAACTTCATTTGAAATAATTTTGTTAGACTGTATGGTGACAACTGTCATACCAGCATGCATTTTTTTAAAAAATCATCAAAACTGGTGAATTTTTGTCCAGCCATTTTAATATTAAAGATGGAAAAAGATATGCAACATTTTTGGTGTATTACGCTTTATTATTTCAAGAAAGGTAAAAACCAACTCAAAAAAAGATTTGTGCACTGTATGGAGAAGGTTCTATGACTGATGGAACATGTCACAAGTGATTTGTGAAGTTTCTTTGTACTACTGACATTTTGGCCAAATAATTCTTTGCTGTGAGGCTGCCTTATTACGCACTGGAAGGTGTTTAGCAGCGCCCCTGGCCTCTCCCCACTAGAAGCCAATAGTGGGACACAGCCAGCGTACTCAGAATATCCAAATCAATCAAGTTATTGGTGAAAATAAAAAATGTGTCTTTTATTTTATGGAAAAAACATAACGGACTTTTTGACCAACTTTATATCTTTCTCTCTGGGAGACAGGCTTTGAGGGCAGAGATGCAGTTAAATCATATTTATTACTTGGTACATAGCAGGCGTCCAGAACGGGAGCTGAGGGAATAATACCTCCTGGCTTAGCATTCAGCCCCACGCCGGCGCTCGTCTCTCCTGAGAGCCTCCTTCTCCACTCCCCTAGAGCCACACCAAGCACACCGCATGCTCTTCCTCCTTTCTGTCTCCATCCCAACTGCACTGCTCACCCGACTCTCATACTTCAAACACCAGCTCCAATTCCTATTCATCCACTAGACCTCTCCGGCCAGGCTGACGCTCCCCCTCCAATGCACTCTGTGGTTCTGCTAAGTCACAGGGACAATCTTGTACCTGTGTGCCTCCTGAGCTTCTGGTTATGCCGCCCCTGTTCTCAAAGCCTGCAGCTCTGCCCCAGTGCCTACGACTCCTAAGCAGGGTGCCTAATTCTGTCACAGTCAGACTCACACCTATTTTCTGGCCTCACCTTCGTCTCCGTATCACTGGCTCCATGGGCACAGCACGGAGACCCTGGGAGTTACTAACCACTGAGCTTCCTGACTGTTTTGGAGCCATTAGGTAATATCTGTAAAACACTTAGAAAATGGATACCAAATACAGTCCATTGTAATTTACCCTTTGGGGCCATGACAAATCCTATGGCTCTCTATTATTTAACCAAATGGAAACTCCTATTAAAAAAGAAGGTGGGATTCCTGGAACAAATCCTGAGGCAGTATTCAAAATGAGAGAACAGCTGTATGCACGAAAATGCTCCCCACAAATAACAAGAAACATGAAAGGGGGAGCGACCTAAACATTCAATGGCTAATAAATGATGGAATAGTGTGTAGCTATTAAAAGGGACAAGAAAAATGTAAAAATACGGAAAACTTATGTGCAAGGAGGCAAAATAAATGCACACGTGTAAATATCAATATACGTGCAGATAAGGCCTGGGCAGTAACATGGACACATAAAAGGTGATTTTGTTTTTTATTTTTTAGAAAAGTATGTTTTGGTTCCATAACTTTGTTGACGCTGCTAGAAAACGTGGGGGGAACTCCCACCCAGGAGGGCCCTCCGGGCAAGTCCTCCGTGCTCGGGGCCCTGGGCAGGACCGGGTGTTTTCAGCCAGGCCTGAGTCCCGGCTCCGCCCTCATCTGCGCTGTGAACCTGGCGAACAGGTTAACCTTTCCCGGCCACCTGGCCAGTCACTGCTCTTGGAGAACTGGGCTGCACCCCGCCCGGTGTGTGTGAGGATGAAGTGACAGCTTGTGTCAAATTCCTAACGCGTGGTTTGGCTCCGCAAAAGCTAGCTCGCCTCTGTCCATTAGTTACCTGGGGCACGGGCTTTCCTGTTTCTTCCTAAAACTTGTAATGGGAGTCACTGCTTGGAGAGCCGTCTCGTTCAACTTGATGGCGACCGCCTAGAAACCCACAGGAAGACAGGCTCAGCCCCGGGAGGCGGACGCTTACTTTGGGAGTGAGCACAGGGCGGGGTGCGGGGAAGGCAGCCGGGGTACCTCGGGGTTGTCGGTCAGGTAGATCTGCCTGGAGATGTTGTTGATCGCACAGATCCACTGCGGAGGACAGGGAAAGAAACGGCTGAACCCCGGAGTCCCCACTACACCGGGAAGGAAGGGAAGCAAACAAAAGCTTTACCTCTTCATTCTCCTTCCTGCTTTCTGCCTGGAGGATTATTCCCCTGAAATAAAGTGCATCTAAGTAAGTGCCTCCCGGATCTCAGTGACCGAGGCTTATGCTACAAAAACTGAACTCCGCTGGGGTCCCGAAGGGAAGGGCCAGGAAGGCAGCAAAGTGGGAAGGAGAGAGGATGCGGTTCCGGGTCCGGCTCCGCGGCTCCCTTGCTGTGTCATCGGGACAAACCCTTCCTTTCCCTGGGCCTCAGCTCTCTCGTCTGTAAAATGAGCAGGCCGGGCTCAGACCCGCTGGCCCGGGGCTGCGCTTCTTACAGTGCTGACCGTCCTGTTGCCGCCCTTAGCTGACCCAAGGCAGCCAGGACTCCGGCCCAGCCACTCCTCCCACACACGCCCAAGGAAGGCGTCTGCAGCCTTTCTGCTCCTTCTCAGCACCGAGAAATCTGCCTGTGGAACACAGACAGGCATACTGGCCTTCCTTTGTGAAGGTTTAACTCTAAAGGGACCCCACACCCGCTAGCTCCTCTGTCCACCTCATCTATGGGAGGGGGAGCGTGAATCTTCTCCCTGCTGCACATCTGAGGAGACCGAGGCCCACAGGAGTTGAGTGCCTGCCTCGGGCCACGACCAGAAGCTGGGCGTCCTCATTCCCAGGCCATTTCTCATCACTCAGGGAGGAAGACGCTCTGCCGGTCTGGGAGGAGACTGTCAACACTGGCCCGGCGCTGCCTCGCCCTCCCAAAAGGCGAGTGTCCAAACCTCAAGTTGGAACCATAACAGATAGCAAGTGCCTGCAGGACGGCCACTGCTCTCCCCCGCCAGGCGAACCCCGAGCACCTCCCACCTCCTGGGGATCGGAACCCCTCGGAGCACAGCTGGGAGTCCCTGCTCTAAGGGAGAGGCTCCCACCGGTGTGGGAGTGACTGTGAACGACTACACGGCTGCCATTTGGAAAGCAGGACCCCCTCTGGGCCCATGACGTCTGGGGACAGCACGCTAAGGAATGACCCTGCTGCCGCTGCACATACTGTTCATATCTCCCATCTCAGCTGGAAGAACTGGCTCCTCAGGCAGATCGTCCTTCATTACCGACTCTCCCTGTAGTGCCTGCCCCGCCGCAACACAAGCCCAAAGGCTGCGTCTAGGACAGGCGCTGAGCCCTGTGCTGACAAACAGCCGCCTTCACCCCCATCTCACACGTGGGCCATCTCTTCTCTAAGCCACAGACGCGTCTCACTGGGACTCCCCACATAAAGCAGCGTGGTTCCCACGCGGGTCACGTGTGCCTGCTTCACGAGAACCTAAAACCATCTTCCCCACGGAGGAATGAGTGGGGAGGCCTGGGCAGGGGTGGGGTCCCTACGCTGGTTCTCCACCCACGTAAAACCCACATGACGTACGATTTCCCGTTGGGAGTGGTGATCTGGAAGCAGTAGCGTCGGTCTTCACAATCCACCGCCATCACGGAGCAGTTATCCAGGTCCTGGATCAGGCCTCCAGCCACGGCTCCCCTGGGCTGACACATGAGATTCCCGCCTTGCGTGAAGAAGTAAAGTCTCTCCCAGGTGGTGGTGACCAGCCCTGTTTTACTGTAAGGATTGTGTTTGAAAGCCCATTAGTACCAGGAGGCATGACCAGCACCTCAAAGTCAGCTGCCACTTTATGGGCTTCGGTGACATTTTAGAAACAATGGATTTCTTTAAATTAAACAAAACTGCCTTGAAAATAAAGTGTGAGGAGTAGCAGAAAAGGTGCAATTGAGCTTGAAGGATCTGGGAGCTTACGGGCCCAGCTCACGCCGGGAGGCCAGTCCCGGGGCCAACTCCACCGCGTGGGCGGGAGGCGCCACCCCTGCAGCCAGCCTGGCTGCGAACCCGGCTTCTAAGAGGACTGAAACCTGGGAGGTCCTTCCTCTGAGACATGGGGCTGAGCTGCTCCACGTCTGCTGGAGTCGCCAGGGTCCCCTTGGCCCACAGCTCACCCCCCACGACCCTGCGGGGTTTTCTCTCTGCGCAGAACTAAGGGAGACCCTTGGCTTGTGGTCAAAAGCTCACGGGCCTTTGAGGAGCTCTTCCTGGGTCACAACACACCTGGCAGTTCCCCCCGGCAGACTCCGCTGCCGCTGCGGGGAGGTCAGATGCGGGGGCCTCATGCCGTCTGTACTGACCAGCAACTACAACGTGAGGCTCTAGGCTTCCTGCCTCAACAATTACAACTTCCAAAAAAGCTAAGAGCTGACACTTGCGTGCTTACTGCCCCCTAGGAAATACCCCATTCAGCCCTTGTAACCACTTTATGAAGTCGGTGCAACGATCAGCTCTGCTTTACAGATGAAGCGACGGAGGCCCCACCGCCCGAAAGTCAGCCTTCCCCGCACCCGACAGCAGCCTCTCTGCTCCTAGATGCACTTTAACCCAATCGTCCCTCTCAAATGGACCTTTGAGGACCTGAGTATTCACTGTGTGATTCAGTCTAGATGAACGGAGATGACTGAGAGCTTCCGGGCCCTCAGCCTCTGCCTCAGCCGGAGGGCGTTTCCCCTGTCAGGGGCCTGGGGGGTGGGAAAATTACTCTCAGTGGTCCAGGATGCTGACAGTTAAGAGCAGTCTGTCTGCAGACGGCCAGGATGAGCAGGGACAGGGCCGGCCTGTGGTTCTTACTCCCAGGACTGTTTCAAGCGCACCTCCCAGGGCATCTAGGACCCGGGCCCAGGGGCTTCCTGGGTCCCAGGCGGGAGGGGCGATGCGGGGGGAGCTCCTCCCCAGCCTCCCCCGCCCCCACCCTCTCCCAGGGCACACAGCAGAGCCCTTCGGCCACTGTGAGGGGCGGGCACCGGCGCCCTCACCTTCTGAGGTTAAGGTAGCCGGCCTTCTGGATGAGGTTCCTGTTGATCTGAGGCGCAGCCACATCGACGTCTGGGGCGTAAACAGACTCATCAATAGCAAGGAGTTCCTGCTGGGACACCCGCATCTTTTCCGCTTCAGCTTCCAGTTCCGCCTGAATGCTGAGGACAGGAGTCAGGTCAGTCCCTCATCACTGGCCAGCCCAGCGCGGTGGGCGGCAGGTGGCAGAGCCCGCCCCCGTGGCGTCCTGCCTCACGCAAGGAGCCCGGCTTCCTGTCCTCTCACTGGAGGTCAGTGACTCAAGGCTGCGTGACTGAGCATTCCCATGACTGCCGCTTTAAAGCAGAACATGAGGAATACCACTGGACAATGCCCCACCCCAGCTAACCAGCGTCTCTGCTGACGGAGTGGGGTCCGTACTCAGAGCTGCTGATACAACTTCTAGGAGAAGAGCTTTCATGAGCCCGTTCTCAGGAGCAGCCCACGCAGGCGGCCTGTGGAAGTGCCAGAAAGGCAAGAAGGAAAGAGTGGTCTCTTGCGCCCCCGCCTCGGGTTAGGCAGGAGCTGGGGAGACGGCCACTGGAGATGGGAAAATGACCAGGAGCGGTGAAGGTGCAGCCACCAAGCCAGGGCAACGTTTTTCCTCTGAAGAAAGCCACACGACCACCCCGCCCGGTGGTGGCAGGCTTGGTTAGAAAGGCCTGAACACAACCTGCCAACATGGCCCACCCAGCCGAGAAAGCAGACTTCCGAGGCTTATCCACTCTCCACTGCATTCAAGACCATGAGACAGAATTATGCACATCGTGAGAGAGTCCTCAGGATTTTCTCAGAAGGCTCCCACGGCAAAGCCAGTGGGGCGCGCACATGGCACGCTCTCCTGGTGGGGACGCGCCCTGCCCACGGCCTGCGCATGTGGAATACAGCAGATGCAAGCAGCCGTCTGAGGGCGTTTTGGCTACTTTGACATTGGAATGAAATGACTGGGGACTCCAGGACTGGCAGCCTCAGGAGAGGCCGGCTGGAGAAAAACCTCATTAGCTACACTTGCTTGTCACTGCCAGGGCTAATAGAACAGAATACGAGGAAAAAATGTTAAACAGTACAAGAGAAGGAAGGAGAGAAGGAGCAAGAGGTTTAGAAAACCGCTTAGGTTCTTAAGCTTTTGTGGGGGATCAAACTCTCTGGGGACCCAATGAAAGGTAAGGATTTCTTCCCCAGAAAAATGCTCATGCACGCCAACAAGACAGAAGGACAAAGGTCTAGACCCCAGAAATATGAAAGGTATTCCAGGAGCCCTATGTCTGATTTGCTAACGGATCACCCTGGGCTGGAAGTGCCCGGGAGCCCCCTCCGAGCTCACTATCGCGACGCTGATGACAGGCAGCAACGGGGTCAGAGCAGCCTCAGCATCAAGCACGTGTGGGCAGGGCCGTCTGGAGAGATGACGCGTTTTAGAAAATAAGCACCTGCAAGACTGAACTAGTCTGTTCAGCTGACGCAGAAAAGGCATACGGCCTTGTGTGTCTGTAAGAAAGCAACGCGGTGAGCAGTTCCTGAAAAGCTGCAGCACGTCGCCTGCTGACCCGTCAGCTCTCAGAGAAAACACAAAGCACTCAGTTCTAAGTCACCCAGAGCAAGTCTAACTGGCCCCAGGCTTCCACCACGTGAAACTTGAATATTAACGAAATAAGACCCTAAGAACAGGAATTTGGACCTAACAGGAAAGGATCCCTGTGGACATTTTAATCTTTTATTGCTATATAATCTTTAAAATTAGCGGATAGGACTCTGGGCTCCACACAAGTTAGGAACGGAGAAAACCCACTTCTGAACCACACTATTCACAAATGTCGGCAGCTAAGAAGAGGGCTCTGGTCAGAGCCCAGGGGGTGGAGAGAACCGGCCCTACCCTCGTCCGGCAGTGCTGAGTCAGCAGGAAAGCAAAAGGCACAAAGACCCAGACTGGAGAACAGCATTACCTCTGAACCATGTCCGCAACGGAGGATAAAAAGCTGTCCATGCTTTGGGAAAACATCTCTGCTCCCTTCTTAAAAAAGTTAATCTGAAAGATACAATTACGATAGTCTGAAAACAGTCCGGGAAAGGGCATTGATGAGCTCATTAAGGGAGACACTGACAGTAGGGGCTGTCACCCCCCCCCCCCCGGCTGCACTCCCAAAGCCCTGGGTGCATGTGTACAAAGGGGATGGGGAGACCTGCTATCTGGCCATCAGGCTGTGAAGCTCAGGAATTATGTAAGTTAAAAGCTCGGTATATACCAGGTGTATCAGTCGTTACTATGGATAATTAACTTTGATATTATCATCAGCCTTTTTCCTGTGTGAATTTTAGGTAGTGGGTGTCTTGAGGGCAAGGATTAGGTCTTCTTCACCTTTGCATCTTCAGGGGCTAAGTGGGTGTGTGACAAGTGACAAGCTCAGCACCAACAAGAAACAAACAAGCAGCACGAGGTGGCTCTCAGAAAGGTGAGGGCCACCATCTGCCGACCCCGTTCACTGAGCCACGAGCAGTTCTGACAGAGGCTGTATGATGGTGACATGGCTGCAAGACTCCAGAGGAAAACTGGGCTGAAGACCCTTAAAAGGCTCTTCCAGCCCTGACATCTACTGGAAGGGGGCCGTGTATGTCAAGGACACAGCAAGGCCCAGGCACCGCCTAGGCACTCCGCGCTGGCGAGGGCCCCTACTGCTCCCCAGCATTCTGTGATGGATGCTCTCTGCCCAGGAGACCCGAGGACTATGGTCTGAAATGCACTGCAGCTGCTGGTTCAATCCCCAGTTGGGGTTCATACAAGTGGCAACCAATCAATGCTTTCTCACACTGATATTTCTATCTCTCTCTCTAAAATATCAATAAATATATCCTTTGGTAAGGATTAAAAAGAAAAGGGATACTTTGACCTTTTTTTCCCCTAATGTGGGACACTGAAAAATTAATCCCTGCCTTTTGTCATCTAGTGATTATGGATTGAATGGTGCCTTTTAACCCTGTTGCCAAATCTGTTGTTCCCAGAACACAACAAGGGTGCCAGCCTGTTAAACCAAGCACGCCGTTGTCCGGGCACAGCCAGCTGACCTGGAGTCTGCACGATCCTTCCCCGTGTGGGAAGGCCACCCTCCCCTCCACACCCCCACTATTATTTGGGATTTCTGGACCCAAGGGTAGGTAGGACGACGACCATGTCCAGCTTGAAGCAGCTAGACGGAGCACAAGACCTTTGCCCATCGTCCTTTATGAGATTATAAAGGGTCTTAAGTCTGAGAGGGAGGGATTGTTATTTTTTTATTGTTAAAATAATTAATTATTTATTAAAAAAAAAAAAAGAAGAAGAAGAATATATGAAAGGGTGAAGCCAGAGAACCTGTATGTACGACCCATGGGCATGGACTTGGGAGGGGGAGGATTCCTGCGGGAAGGGGGGTGCTGGGCAAGGGGAGCAAAGGGGAAAAAATTGGAACTATTGTAACAATATAATCAATAAAATATACTTAAAAAAAAGGGGGACTACTTTGGAATCATCCAAAGACTCATGGGGTTAGACAACAACCTGCCTAAGGATTAAAAAGTCTGCAGGATAAGGGGCTATTTGATCTTATGTCTTGAAATCTGGACATTTTTCATGTGAAAAATGAAACGAGCCATCCTCAGTCCTCAACGATGACCCTGCCACCGCCCAGCAAGGCCAGTGCCCTGTTCTGCTTTCCCAGGCACGGCTGCATCTGCACTACGGCACCTGCCGTCTCCCTTCTGCCCTGTGGTGAGCAGCATTCGCTTACAGGTGCAGGCTGGGGAGGTGGGGTAGCCCTCAGCCGTGGAGAGTTGAAAGCAGCCGGTATCCAACCCACGCTGCAGATCTTTTAAGGCCCCTCCTCTAACTAACCAGGCTCCCAACACTGTCCCAGGCCTGCAGCCACGCATCTTCCTGAGACTCCAAATTGGGGACCCTCCGGGACCGTGGGCCTCTCAGGAGCAGGGATTACTGCTCCAGAGGCAAGGCCAGTCAGCCCAGGGAGGACAGCATGACAGGAGGAATTAACTAGAGAGCAGAGGGAGTACTGGCATTCTCTTAACAGGCTGGGACAACCGCCGGGCAGAGCTGCCACGCTTCATGGAAGGACAGAGGAGGGCCACAGAGAGGATGCACAAGGGCCGGTCACGAGGAAGCTGGCTCCCGAGGATTTGCTGAGGGCCGGAGCCCACAGCTGGGCAGCGCTGGTGTTTGGCTTAACCCAACTTTACTCGGATGACACAGAAAGATTATATTGTTCTATTTAAACATTACCACTGAAGGCATGGGCTGCCTTTAGTGTCCTCATCATTCAAGAAGGTAACGACCATATTAAGGTAAGAGACAACTGAGTTTGGATGTTTAAAAATCCTCTCTTGTTCTCCTGTCTCCTGAATGAAAGTAATGCTGCTTTTTAAAAAAATATATATGCAGTTCTGAAATGTATTATAAAAATAATAGGTGCTCACATGTAGGTTTTTTTTCAGTTAATGACTCCCCTTCTCCTCATTTTGCTTTCTCACATTCCTTTCTAGTCCTAGATCATCACCTGGGAGAAGGTCCCCGGGCATGTGTCTCACTAGCCACAGTGAGGGTTGGAGTCAACATAAGTGAGGCTAGAGCAGGGCCGAGGGCGGTGAGGGCCCCGCGCCCCGCATTCCCACTCACTCCACCCCGGCCAGGCTGGGGCCGCGGTCCAGGTCCCATCCTATAACTGCCGCCTCCTGCAGACAAACGCTCTGCAGACCATTCAGTGGCGGGGAGGGACTGAACAAGCACTGGCAACGTCTCCCTGCGAGCCAAGGTGCTGGCAGTCAGCTCAGCCAGGCATCACGTGAGGGTGACCTCACCCCACAGAGCGGCTGAGGAGCGGGCGGAGTCCTAGCTGGCGAGCTTGGCTCTACAGCCTGACAGTCAGCTGCCTCTCAGACAAAGGGCCAGGCCTGCCTGTCATCGGACAGGAGACAGGGCCAGGCCGGCTCCTCCCCTGGGAGGTGCGGAATCAAGGCCCTCATCTCCTGCCGGTACAGCCTAACAAGCCCAGCTCATGCTGGTCCAGCCCAACTGGAAGCTCTCCCAGTGCTGAACGTGGGGAGGCTGGGCACCTGTGCTTCTTCCTCTGATGACGCTTGTCTGTCCCCTGTGCCACCTCAGCAGAATGCCACGCTGCCCTCCACGGCTGGCTGGGCCTTACCTGGCCGTGGGCAAAGCCCAGCATGGGCTCCATCATGGCCACGCGCTTCCTGTGCTGCAGCGCGTTGAGGGCGCAGTAGTACTGAAGGGACGAAAGGTGCTGCTTCCGCCGGGCCGCTGCCACCTCTCTCACGACTTCGGTCTTCACCTGTTTGCGAGGTGAAGGGGGAACTTCAAGTTGTCTAATGGATGTGGCGATTCTAGGAGAGCATGCAACTTCCAAACATGTTTGTTCATACATGAGAACCATTAACATCGGTAAGGTATCACGTCGTGTTTTTAAAAGTCCAAATTAAAAACACCAAAATAACAGCACCCCAGTGTGTGTGAGGCTGCAGGGGGGGGGGGAAGCCAGTGCCTTCTCTGGCAGCACTACAAAGTGCCATGGTCCTTTAGGAAAACAAGAGTCCAGTGCCCTGGATGGCACAGACACTGTGGTTCGCTCGTGAGCCTGCATCCTGGGAAATCACGTAACAGAAATAAACGTGACATGCCTGACAATATTCAGTACTCTTTATAGGAGGGAAAAAGCTAGAAAGCATGAGTTAAAAAATAAGAGTCAACACCCAGGGCGAGGAGTTCAAGTGCCTGAGTGGATATGAGTCAGATAATCGCACCACGTCCCTGGCTTAAGTTAAAATCATCATGTGATTACAATTTTACAATGGTCCCAAGTTGGTGTTTGAAAACTCAGTCTTTAAAGCTGGAATTGGGAAGTGGAAGACTACTTAGAAGATTTAGGATGAAAAAATTTAAAAATCCACGTTTGGAAACAAAAAAAAGAAGAAAGGAACCCGGACATCCACGAGACCACAAACCCACAACAGGAAGACGCAGAAGGAGGTGAAAGACAACAGGTAGGGTGGGCATTCTTACCTTCTCATTCTCCTTTTTTTTAGGAAGCCTGCTATATTTTGCCATGGAGAGGTCATGCTCTAAAAGTAGAGAGGCGTTTTAGCACCAGACAGGTGGAAAGGCAAGAACGCTCATTCAGCGTCTCTGGCCTCAGACACACCGAACTCACACGCATCCCTCAACCCACACGCCGAGAGCGCGGAGGTCGCCTACCGCTGCTGGCGAGTCCAAAAAGGTCCTTTAAAGTGCTTACTTCTGCACGAGAGAAAAGAAACATCTTAGAGCAAAGAGAAACAAGACAAGCCAACCCAGAGCTTTACGTCTTCCCAAGACAAGAAAGGCGCACACGAGGGTGGGGAAGGCGCCGCCAACACCCTCGGTCCTTGCCCTCTAGGCCCCGGCCTGGCGGCTGGGGACCCTCATCTCTGGAGCTTGTTTGTGGCTGCAGCTGCACCCCACACTCAGGGACCCTGACTGCCCCTGGAGGCGGCTCTCCCCAGACAGCCTGTGACGGTCAGTGACCGAAGGGCCCTTGGGATGAAGGCCGGAGTGCGTGGTGGCCGGGAGTGAAAATGTGAGCTCTGATTCCTCAGCCCCAAGTGTTCTAATTCATCTTTCCCCAGAGCGGCCTGGCTACATCTGAGCCCCACAAATGTCCTGTCACTGCCCTTGTAACATCTGGCAAAGGATAGGGGGGGCTTGTTTTAAAGAAAAAGTCTGAAGCCCTCTAGCACACTGTACTCGCAACAAGCCCACGCCAAGGACGACTGCCCCAGCGGGCGCCACACCTCTCACACATGTGGAGGGCTAAACAAAGCCCAAGACCAAAAGAACCCCAAAGACCAACGGGCGCAAGGAGCGTCCATGGTTAAAACCCTAAAAACACAGCATCTAAAAGGAAGTGATTCTTTCTACAGCTTTAAGAGTCTCCATTTTCAGTCTGTCAAAGCATTTTCACATGTTTTATGTTGCTTTTCGATGTACTTCAAAAGTGCCCCAGCTTTTCAATTTCTCTTCATATTATTTTTACTCTTTCTGGCATCCTGCTGCTTTCTGCCTTTTTCCTTCTTGCATGTTTTCTTATTGCTCTTTCACTTTTTACTTCCTATTGGGGCAGAGTTGTGATGTTCTTCCTTATCCATTTTATAAAGCTTTCTTAGTATTTCTTGTGTTGCCCTCACTCGGATTACGTACTTGTATTGAGGACTAAACAAAAAAGGCAGCAAAGTGAGTCACCGCTGTCTAAGGAGGGGGTGCCAGAGTCTAAATTGGTTACAATCTGACTCAAGTATGATCTGCACCAACACTTCAAATTTGTCTTGGTGTCATCCCAAAAGGGTCCTATTAGCCTGTGACCTCCTTCAGGTGAGCCAAGAACACAATAAGGATTCACCGAAAATTAAACTGAACTGCTCAAAAGAAAGAGCATCTCTTGGTGACCCACACATTTAAAGAAATCAATGCATACAAATTATTATGAAATGGATATTGTGAAGGTAACTGGCACTGAATTCAGTTACTTTACCTGTGAGATCCTTTTCTCGAAATTGTACAATGGGTAGAACCATTGTGTCTGCCAACTGTTTAGCCAGCTCTGTATGGAAAACATTAAGCTGAAAGAAAGAGAAATTTATTGAATAAAATTATATCCTCTATTACTGACACTGCCTTATCTCACCAAGGAATCACACTGAACACTTCTGAGCGGTTCAAGAGCTCAGTTACATTTCCTTTGCAAATAAATACCCTCGTAAAGCAGTAAATGATATAGGCGTAGAGGTGATTAAAAACTAAACGTGAACCCTGTTGGTTGGAGCGTTGTCCTGTGCATGAAAGGGTTTCGGGTTCGATTCCAGGTCAGGGCACATGCCTGGATTGTGGGTTCGATCCCCCGCTGGGGTGTGTGTGGCAGGCAGATGACCAGTGTCTCTCTCTCTCCCCCCACTGCCTCTCTTTCTCTAAAATCAATAGACATAACCTCAGATAAGGAGAGGAAAAAAAAAAACCCTCAAAAAACGCAAACGTGAGGTTCTAACTGACCAATCATGTTTGCTAAAGGAGTTTCTGTGCCCAGTTATTGTTTGTTTACCACGTAAACTCGGGTTCAGTGTAGTCAGTCTAAGCCCCACCCACCCGGGGAACTGACCGCTTCCCTGAGCCTGCAGGGAACAGGGGGCAAGTCACTTCTCCCCCAGGCCGCTGTGAGCTCTCTCACGCTCAGAGCGCTGAAGTCACACTCGAGAGGCAGGCCTGCTGGGAACCCACTGACCCTAAAACCGCAGCCAGCTGTGGGCCTGCGAAGTACTCCCTGGAGAAGGAAAGCTCCCACTGAGACCGCTCAGCCAGACTCTGAGCCTCTGCTCTTTAGAAAAGGGCCTTTCTAAGAACAACAGACGACTGTATCCAAAGGGATCCTCCACACCAGATAATGTGAACAGCTCCCAATTCTTTCTCCCCCTCTACCTCAAGGCCTTACTTTTAAACCCCGTCGCTGTCAGTGGTCAAGGGGAAATAAAAATGACCCCCAGCAGCACTACCATTTGGAGAACTTTTACACAGCGGCTTCTTGTGTTGGATATCATTTAGTTCCCACATACTCTGCGATTAGGTATTCTTTATTATCCCTGTTTCACAGACAGGCGGGTAAGGCTCCAAATCCAGAGAGCACATCAGTCACATGACTGGGATTTTAATCCCGGGCTCGGGATCCAAAAGCCAGGCTCTTCCCTCTCCACTGAGTCACAGAGTTTGTCTTTCATGCTCCCAAAGCTGCTAAAACTTCCAACGTTTGGCCGTCCAGAAATCAGCAATGAACAAAGAAAGGGATTCTTCCCGGGGGCCCCAGGCTTTCAGAGGCTATGGAGGATGTTCCAGGGCCCCTGCTGGGTGAATAGGGGGAATCACCCAGCAATCCTTTTTTGGAGAAAACATATGGCGAAGTTTCTTTTAGCAGTGACAGCAGTGACAGAGGTGTCGACTTCAGCACAGAGATCTCCCCCCGAGGACCACTGGTCCTTCAGGGTTGTGCCTGCAGAGGCTGCTCTGGCAAGCTTGCCTAAGGTCCACCATTCGCCAGGCCAGGAGCTCTAAGCCAGGCTGCTCGTGTCCTCCCTGTCTTTCGGTCAAGCCGAGGCACGGCAGCTTCACGCAGCTGGAATGCGTGAAGACAGTCAGCCACCAGGATAGAATGTGTTAATGCTTTTACCTGAAGAACTTTAATAAGAAATGTACTGTTTTTTACTAACACTTAATTGAATGGAAGTCAACAAGTGTACCTTCCATGTGCCTGGCTCTGTGCTCGGTGCTCTGACAGACATTATTTTATTTAATCTTTATAACAGCCCTGGTAAGCAGGCTTTCCCGTTACTGCCATTTACAGGTGAAGAAACCAAAACTGAGGAAGATTACGGGGCTTTCCAATGGTTATTCACTCCATCAGAATAGCAATTTCTTCCTAATTCCTTCTTAAGGTTCCAAGGGTGTGTGTCATCAGCTTCCTGCCTTGGGGCTTTTGAGAGGTATGGGACGATCACTTCTAAACACAGTGCCTTCACCGAGCAGAGAGGACAGGGCACGGACCACCTCTCGGCACTTCGGCAGTGTAACACAGCAGATGGGGACACCACCATCTTCCTTGTGTGGCTACTGTGAGCACAAAGCAGAAACCGGGAACAGGAAACACTCAGAGTGGAGCCGAGGGCCTGACACCCGCTCGGCAAATGGACTCCGTAGGGATAGCGATGTCCCGTCTCAGATGCACTCCCAGGAAGGGATCCAGAAACCCTGCTTTTGGGGAAATCACCAAGGACGACCATCTCTGCGTGCCCACTACGTGGGAGGGCTGGTTCCTCAGCATTCTAGTAAATACAAGCTGCACAGCTCTGTACTTTTAGTTGGAGTTTTAACTTCTCAGTCACATGACTTGTCTCGGGAATTTTTTAGCCTCGTTTAGGCCCAGGCAGAGAAAACCACCTCAGAAATGACTCTTCTCTTTCCTGCTTTCACTTGCTTCTTTGGAAACTTCCGGAGGCCATGACACCACACTCCCAGGCTTCTGTCGTCTGGGGATGACTCACTCCCCACTAAACTAAGAATCACTCCTGCCCGTGACAATATGGTGGTGAGTAAGTATCTTAACTGGGAGTCTTGGTTCTGGGGCTTTGACAGCTGAGCCTATTTCCTTAGTGACTCTCTTCTAGTCAAGAAAACACATGACTTCGGTAGGTGATGTAGTTGCTTCTCCTGGGTTATTTATTCACTGTGAATTAATGCACATTCTCCTCATTTTCCAAAAGAAGTTCCCTTTTGCTCCTCTCTAATTACATTTTCCATCCATTTTAACACACATTTTGAAGGAAGTCACAGTAGTGGGACAGAGGAAGAGGCTCAAAAAGAACTGGTCAGCTTGCTGCTGTCTGTTACGTGCCCAGTGCCCAGAACAGCATCTGCTAAACAGCAGGTGGTCAGTCATGTTTGTTGAATGAATGGAAATGCCATCAGTACAATTTTACATGAGTGCTAGTTTCTCATTTTATGAACTGAAGACAGTGTCTACTTCATATTAATGATTCCACAGTTAAGTGTCATCTGCATATTCTTTTTTGCTTATTCTTTATTGTGACTTTCTATGACAAGTTTGCACACTCCTTGAGAGATGAAACAGTTTATACCTGCCTAATTTTGCAGAGGGTTCTGCCCAGCACCAGTATCATCTGAGCTCTCTTTTTACAATTAGGATTTATGTACTTTATTCCTACAACAATGGCTGTTTTTCACAAATCTTCCAAATGTATTATATAATACAGCTACAAGAGGAGTTGTACGAAACCCTTTGGAGTGGGCTGAATCCTGCCACCCCCGCCCAAACAAAAGGAATGTACACTCAGAATAGGTAACTATTTGAGAAATGGTCTTTTCAGGTGTAACAAAGGATCTTGAAATGGGATCATGCTGGGTTATGCGGGTGGGCTCTAAATCCAATGACAATTCTCCTTGTAAGAAGAGAGGGCACAGGCAGAAGACAAAAAACATGGGGCGAGGTGGAGTCGGGGGAGAAGGCCATGTGAAGTCAGGGGCGGAGAGTGGAGTGATGCTGCCACAAGCCAAGGACCACCTGAAGCCACCAGAAGCCACAAGATGCCAGGAAGGATCCTCTCCTAGAGCCTTTGGAGGGAGCAGGGCCCTGCCAGCAACTTAATTCCACACTTCTGGCTAACAGAACTGTGAGAGAATAAATTTCTACTGTTTAAAACCACATACTTGTAATTGTAAGAGCGGCCTTGAGAGACTATTACACCCTCCTTAGGAAACTAAATTCTTGGGAATCTTTCTTTTGGCCCATTGTTCACACTTACCAAGGCCATTCCTCTCTAACCAGAAACAAACAGGACAGTACACAGCCTCTTTTATGAAACAAATCTTATAATATCAACAAGTTGAGATAAAGTCTCAGATGTTTAAGCAGATGCCTAAAAATGGAAAGTAAACCAAAATAAAAACCAGAAGGAAGTTCAAAAGCAGAATCAAAAAACATTTGATCATATTGCCATCTTACCTCATCTACCACTTTGGAAAAATAGTGAAGTGTAGAGATTACTTCTTCATCGCCTTTGCCAAGAGCAAAATTCTAAGAACAAAGAATAAAAGAGGCAGGTGTTAGCTGAATGCTTGCGAATTCAGCACCAGCATCACCCCACAGCGCACACTCTCCACGTTGGCTTCCTCTCTTCTCCCGCGAGCACATCACGACAGAGCGTCTGATGGCAGAACCTGAGCCCTCCCCTTGTTCTGCCCCCACGATGCACCCCGCTGCCCCTCCCAAACTACTCCTTCGCTGGCCATCACCCTTCCGTTGGGACATCCTGACATCTCTGAGCCGACTTCCTGGAGTTGTAGGTGTCCATTTACCTGTAGTCCCTCAGGGACTAGGAACCAGCCCTCAAACGCAGCTGATGACTTCTGTAGGCTAATGAGAATACTTCATACAGACTTTCACGAGATGATGACATTAGGATTCATCGGGGGAAAGAAAAAGGCAAGAAAAAAGAAGAAAATGGAAAAGGACTATGGAAAAAAAGAGGGAGGAAAAGAGGGCAGAGGGGAGGATGGAAGGTCTCTAAAGAATGCCTTCGGAGAATTTCTTTTAAGAACTCCAGTTAAGAAAGTCCTGAGCACTGCATGATATGCCACATAAATATCAAGCTACCTGCTTTTCATACGCCAGGAGTTGCTTAGAGAGCTGCTGCGTGGCCAGGCACATTTCGTTCTGCACGGAGGAGAGAAAAGCAAGGAAGATTTGTCCAACGCACACACAGTCACTGAAAAACAGCACCTCAAGAGAATGACTTAAAAATATGTGTATGTAAAATAATTATTTTGTTAAATTATTTAAAAAAAACAAAATCAAATGTTAAAGCTTGCCCCACTGCCCACACCATTTACAAATTACTGCTCCTTCTGGCTATTGAATTAATATCAACAAATCTAGCGAACAATTATAATGTGGTCAACAAAGACATGGTCCCTGTCCTCCCGGAGCTTACAGGGAAAGCAGATTAAAAAAAAAAAAAAAAGTTACAAGCATAGTGAGAACCACAAAGGAAACATCTGATGCATTAGGGGGTTCAGAGAGGAAGACCCAGAGGGTTTCTAAGGAAGAGATGTTTTAAGCAGAGCCCTGGGGACAGCTTTCCAGAAGCAGGGACCAGTATGTGGGCAAAGCACAGTGCCTGCTGGAAGAGCCACAGAGCGGAGAGCAGTGGGAACAGGGAGGGGAGGGGCAGGGCATGGAGGCCGAGCAAGGGCACGCAGGACTCGGTGGCCCAGATTTAGACTTCATTCTAAGTGCAGCGGGAACTGCAGCAGCACGGGGACGTGATCAGACTGTACCAGACTAGGAGCGCTGGCTCGGTGAGGTGGGTGGTAACACGGACGCACAGCTGCAAAGCTGGGGGAGGCCCGTTTTGTGCCAGTTTTCACTGGCCAATACTGTCCGTTTTCCTCTTCTCTTTCTTGTTCCTCTAACACCTGGCTGCAACTACCTGCCCACTATCAATGGACCCAGCCTAGAAAACACGTCTTATATTTCCAAACCTCCGCGAAAGCTTCTCTTCAGATTCAGGGCTTATTCCTAACAGCAGGGCAGAGCCACCAGATCTGAGCTGGAGAAGATGGGGGTGGGGGTGGGTGGCTGGCCTGCCTTGGCCTTGACCTCCACTTACTTTCTAATTCTCCGGGGTTTGCTGTTCCTTTAAGGGTAAGGACTGACCTCTTCAGGGACTTGTTTTACTTTTCATGGTCCTCCTTTGCAAGACCCCGCAGAGCCTAATCCAACTTTTTTAGGACCCTATTTGCAGCTGGCTAACCCTTCCCCTGGCTTTCTTCATCTGCCCCAAGCGCAAGCATTAATAGGCCCCGTGGCTCTCTCCCTTTTTCCCAAAGTAAAGCCGGGTGAACCTCATGACCGCTCCTGGCTTTGGCACCCTACTGGGGCGCCAGCCCTTTCCCAACTAGCCGGAGCTGGCAGCGAGAGCGAGGCAGTGAGCAAGCCCGCAGCACTCTGCCAGGCATCTAGACTGGGCTGTGCAGCAGTTCCCAGCGCACAGCGGGCACCGGGTGGCGCTGGGTCAATGAATGAATGAACAAGCAAGGTTAGAAGATTCATCTCAATTGCAAGTTTAAAACAGTACCTGGAATCACGGTGTGAGGAGAAAAGTACTTCCTAATCCTACAAGAAAACATCACAAACGGGGGCAGGGGGCAATAAAATACAATGACTGGACAGGGATGACACAGCCCGCTGCCCTCCTCAGCGGTGCTGTGTGGAAGATCAGAGTGCGTGGGGACTCGCTGGGCTAATTCTCAGCTACATCAGAAACTCCCTTACTCCTCTGAGTTATTAGCACTGGATTTAAGGTGGATCTGCTCAAGCTACCTGGACATCTACCTGGGGTAGCACCAGGCCGACTACACTTATAGACCCACAGATTCACCCTAACAATAACAGCTAACATTTGCAGAGCACTTAATTCATGCCAGATGCCACCTCGAGTGCACTCAGCATTATCCATTTAATTCTGATAACCCTGTATGGCAGGTTCTAACTATTACCGCAGTTTTACAGATGAAAAAACTGAGGCGCAGAGAGGTTAAGCCACTTGCCCAAGGTCACACAGCTAGTCAGCAGCTGGGCTGGGATGTGAATCCAAATCTGTCTGATTCTAAAATCCACAATCTGAAACAGCACTCTCTAACATCCCAAGTCCTGCTGAGAGAGAGTTGAGATGGTCTCTGCTATAGCCTCGAGTTGACAAACTTTTCCTATAAAGGGACAGACAGTCATTATTTTTGGCTTGTGAGATAATATGGTTTCTGTAACAACTGCTCAACTCTGCTGTTGTAGCATAAAAGCAGCCATAAATAATCCGTAAATGAATGAGTCTAACTTCACTGCAATAAAAGTTTATTACAAAAACAAGAGGCCAGCCCAACAGCAGGAGGCTGCTGATCCTGTTTAGACAGTAAATGTTTCAGAAGTCCCACTTTTCTGCCACAGCTCTCTCAGGAGGTGCTCCATTAAGCTATAACATTTCTTTTATTTTAACTTTGGCTAAGTCTAAAATATTACTCCCCCATACCTGCATCCTTTAGAGACTGGTCAGCAGATATGATAGCCACCCTCCCTGCCTTCAGAAGAAGTGAGGGTCACAGGCTACTTGAATTCTTCTCCTCTCTCTCGAGTTTACTGGCAAGTGCTCCAAATGTAATGGAAAAACCAGCTAAGGAGCCGTCAGCATCACGCTACACCCAGGCTGAAGGACAACCCACCCCAGCGCAGGGGACAGGGGCGCACAACACACCAAAGCTGCTTTCCAAACCGCTGTGTAACAATGGACTCTGCCGCACCTCTCCTAGAAACCTCGGATGAAAAAGCTGTGCACTTCCACGTGCGTGTCACTTCAGGCAGCAAGATTCGGGTCTACCAGCATGATTTCACTGGGAACAAACCAGAATTAAAAGATGGCTCGTCACCTGTCCTGAAAAGAAACGCACCTTTCCTATACAGAGCACACTACAAGTCTTTGAACTAGACCAACTGTAACCTGACTCAGCTTAATGCACTGCACACCAAGCGTTTATGAACTGCTTTGCCAACACCAGCTAATTAATCCACACCCTCTCAGGTAAGTCCACACAATTATTTCTTCAACAAGACTTGCAAAACTGGAGCTTGAGTAAAGAGTAAATAAAGAAAGCTGCTAACACTTACTGAGTCCCTCCTAGTGCTTGACATTGCTGTTAAGTGCTTTTCATAAATTATCACATTTAATCCTTACAATGCACCTACGAAGTAGGGACTATCAGACACAATGACTTTCTAAAATCGCACAACTTGTAACTGGCAGGGCAAAGACTCAATTCAGATCTGGCAGACTCGAAACCTAAGGCCAGTTCTTAACACTATGCTATTCCAATCCACAGCCCCAAACTGTATCTAGTCACTACTCAGTGGGAAGGCCCCACAGAGCCTAGGCTAGGAACGTTAATCCCATCACTTTTCGAGTTGTAGTCCAGCAAAAGAGGTGGCCTAAAACTTAGATTCTTAATGGGTTTTGGTGAGTAAGCTTCCTTTGACATTGGAGTAACTCTCTGGTTACTGTCTATGCCACTTGATACCTCGTAAGAATCCTTTATAAAGATGACCCCCACACAGGGTTCACTGACAGGCTCTCCCACGTTAAACAGAGCCTCCCAAGGCTGTTGCCAAGGCAGAAAGACCAGTGGCTAGCAAACCTCAAAGGGAAACCTAGATGTTGGCAAAGGAATGTTTATCTTAAGGTGGCACAGAGCGCTTCCTAACTGCAACTGTCACCTGACACCCTGTGGACGGCACCAACCATGGTGAGCATGAATGGAGGGCCTGAGAGCAGGGACAGAGGAGACCCACTAGGGTCAAAGTCACCATGTGGGCATTTGCTTTGATCTACACCAGCTATTTGGCCAGAAACGCTTCCGAGCCAGGTGGCTGACAGTCCCATTTACCAGTGCTTACTGCAGAGCTGGGGTCAGGGGTCGCTCTAGTTCAGGGGACCTCGAGGTGGGAGGCACGTGGGGCAGGAAGAGGAGTGCAGCAGGAACGGAGGTAGAAAGCTGAGATGGGGCAGCCATGATTCCCAAGGCAGCAGGGAAGCCCTGAGGGACTTGGGCAAGAGAGCGAGATCAGATGTGAGCTGAAGAAAAGCCATGAGTGGCTGTGGTGGAAAAGAGACACTGAAGGGAGGCAATGGCATGAGGGGCAGGGGACCACTTGAAGAAGACACGTGAAAGAGAAGAACGGGCCTGAGCCCGAGCCAGAAAATGGAGAATGTGGCAGAGATCTGCGGGGTATTCCTGAGGCCAAAACAATAGAGTGTTCTAAGTGAGGAAGGAGAAGCCTAAAAAACTGGGCTCTGGCCTGGATGACAGATGGATGAATATGCCCCTAGCTAAGGACCCGAGGAGGGGACAGATTTGGGAGTGACAGTAAGCTGTGCACTGAAGCCAGGCATGGTGCCAGGCATTGGAGACAAAGAGAGTCTGCTCTCTGGGAGCTCCAGTCCACAGAGGGACAAGGACACCCCACTTGCTGCACCTTAAGTGCTCTGGCCAACAAGTACACAGGTCACCTGACACACAGGTGCATTCTGGCCAGGAAGGGAGAAAAGTCAGGAAGAAAAGGTACCCAACACATCTCGGACTTGAGGTCAGTCTTAAAAGCCAGGAAGCCATCTGCCAGGGAAGGGCTGACGGGGCTGCCTGGCGGCAGGAGTCGCATAGCAAAGTTTTGAGATGTGTAGAGGGGCCAACGCGTTCTAGAACAGCCCAAGATGAGGTTGATCCTCGGTGCAGGGAGAGCTTTGAGCGCCTGAGTTTAACCTCTGCCATGGTTACAGGGAGCCACAGAAGCATCTGAAGACAGCGACAGAAGGGAGGTTGGACGTGATCAATTCAGCTGTCGGATAGAGGAGGGACTGAAGAGGGAAGACACCTCCCCGAAGAGAATGCTGCAGGAGCCCAGGTGAGAATACGTACACATGCGCATCTATTCAGACACTATGGAGGTTCTTACTTATTTAGCCAATAGTTTGAAACATAGCAAATCTAAGTAACCTGTCTCTGCTTCGTCAATGCCTGAGAAATGTGCACAGCTTCCATCTTTCCAATGACCGATAATGGAGTACTCCGGTGCCACCCTGTGCAGAGGCACATCTGACACTGAAGAAAAGACCAGCTGGGACTCTAGGGACCGCTCTGAACTGCTGAAGGCAGCTTACAGACGACAGCTTCATTCTAGCACTTACGCCAAATAAAATTTAAAACCTCTCCCACCATCAGCAAAACTGCTCTCATAACTTTCCTCTAGTTTTTCTTGCCCTTCCTCTTTCTCAAACTGAGGTATGAAGGGCATTTGCTCTCTCAGAATACAGAAATTTACCACGTGGTCTGATTAAAACACCCTTTACGAACATTTATCATTTATCGGTAGCATAAACTTGGTTTTTAAAATATAATGAAAACCTACATCTTGCTAAGTACCTCTGTTTTCAAAAATTAAATTATAAAACTCTATTAATCTAATTCAACAGATCTAGGTATAAAATATTTAAGAAACAATGGCTGAATGAAAACACTGAGAAACAGAAATATATGTATACCGATCAAAGAGAAGTCGGAAAAGTTTTCTTTTTTAAATTAAAAACCAAACAAAACACCTAAGTCTTCAAATAAACCTGAGAAACCAACCGGCCCTGACCCAGCTGATCTGAATGCCGCTGACCACTGCTTGAAGCTGTCACTGAGCCTGGCGGCCAACCCAGATGTTCCTTCCCGCTAGCCTCTGCTGCAGGAAATGCCGAGGCAGGCGGAAGGATTTCTGGACGGGAGGAGAACCCATGTGATGATCATCTGGTGTGAATTAAAAGCCACTTACAGCCTCTTGGAACGCAAGACCCACTAACTTTGGCAAAATGTCGTTTTCTGGTTCAAAAGGCAAAACGCCTAAGAAAGTGTTTGCATATCAAGCAAATGACTCTGACAGATAGGGAAGGGAGAAGGAAGACTCTTGGGCGTAGCAGAGACACACTCCCTTAAGTCTTGGTGCTCTTACACAATACTTTAAACAGAAAATCATTTAATGACCATATTTAAATTACTGAATAGCAAGCAAGTTCAGGTATAAGCCCAGTAAAAAAAATTTTACTTTCTTAAATTTTGAATATTTAGGGGGAAATACAAAACATACAATATAAATAAACAGGGCTTAAAAAAATCGACAAAGTATGTCCCCAGTTTCTGAACATCTAACCAACAAACTTGCAAAATTACAAATGAGCACAATTCGTTCGGTCATTAAAACTAGTTCCAATTAGTTAGCTATACTTACAAGACAGTATAGTCTGCAATTCAGAGTCTCTGGCCTGATCTCTGGATATGAACTTTCAACAAGATCTCTTTCCCCACGTCACTGTCCCATGCACATCTCAAAATCAGCCTTTCAAGAGAACTATGATGACACCCCAGCCGTTGCACACGCATCCTTTTCCTCTTCCTGTGTCCTCCCAATGATCCACAGCGGGTGTTCAACTCAAAGGCCTGGGCATCACTCCTGATTCTTCCTTTACCCACCTGATCCCTTCACATCCAACTAATCACTGATCCACCTCCTAAAAAGCCCCTGAAATTCATCCACTTCTTCCCATCTCTACTGCCACCTGCCTAGTGCAGCAACCATCCCCGTGCTTAGTAGTTAAGAGTTTGGACTTCGACTGCACGCTGACCTGCTCTGCTATGTATTAATGGGGTGAACCTGGATGAGGTACTCACCATCGGAATCCTTAAGTCTCCTGACCTATATAAAATGAGGATAATAACAATACCCACCTTACACAATTGTTGGGAAATTTTAAAGAAATGATCCCTGTAAGAGCCCCTGAAACCGTGCCTGGAAGCTACTCAGTATTCGATAAACCTCAACTACCACAATCACCTTCTTGTTAAAGATGCCCAACACAATTCTTCTGGGTTAGCTGACATTCTCTCTAGCGCTGCTAACACTCTTAGGTAATTGCTTTGTCTGTCTCTCAGCCCAACTGTAAGCTCTCTAATGGCTAGGATCGAGTCTTCTTCCCGTATATGACATGAATAAATGATTAATAAAACAATGAGAATAAATGATTATATATGAATATTAAGAGCTATATAATAATGACTATACATGAGTATTAATATTATTATACAAGGAATGTGCTATTTCTTTAGAGATCATTCATGAGAAAAAGAAACATTAACATGTACAGGTTTAAGTCAGCAAAAAAATCAATAATCAAAAGAATCAGCTGCCACAATATTCTGATGTGTAACAGTGAATTTTATTTTTAAGTAACTCTCAAGTCTTCTCTTAGAAAGTAACATACACGAGCACTTCTTGGTCTTAAAAATATTCACTTTTGCTACTCAGCAATTTATTTTCCATGGTTTTGCAAGTCAGAGATATTTGTTCCTCAAAACAAAGAAGCCACCGAATAGTTTCAGAACTGTGACTCAAGTCTTTTCAGGGGAAGCGCTTGAAAAAACATCTCTACCCGCCCGCAGTGACATCCAAGACTGTGCATTTATGAGAAAGACAAAGAGCGTGTGTCAGAATACTGAACCCACTCATTCACAAGTAGGAAGAGGAGATTCAAAGGTTTCCCTCTGGGGTTGAATTTTTTTTTTTTAAATTAAAAGCAATGATGTGGTCCCTCTCTACTGGTTCTCCTAGTTACAGGGAAATTACTCTCTTTCTTCAGCAATGAAAACAGATTGTCCTCCGTTTCTGAAGGTGAACTGAAGTGAGAACCACAATTCTGATTTTATTTCAAAATTTTAAATGGTGCTGCTCTGACTCAAATTTCTCAGCCTCCTGAGAGAAGTTCCAGATGAGGGCAGAGGGCCCCTCCTCTGCTCCTGCCCTGGTGAGGGGACAAGCAGGGTACCTGGGCTCCATAGACGCGCTGCATCGCCTGGAGCAGCTGGTTGGTATAATCCGTGAGGGTGCCCGCATCTTCTTCAAATACACTCAGTAAGGAGCGAGTCTGAGAGGAAAGAAGAAAAGGGGTCAATTTCATCTCTCAGTGGAAGTTACAAAAGAGGTAGGACACACACACAGAAATGGGGGGAGAAGGTGCCTGTTCTCTGGGTTTATTCGTTTATTGGTACGAGTACAAGTTGATTCCTACGGCTTTCACTTAGGACTCCTTTTCTAATCCTATAGGCTACAGAACAGGGACAAACAATACAATTTGAGTTGGGGCCAGAAAAGGAAAGCCAGTTTTTAAAAGATTGAGACTCATGGCTATTATCTGTCTCAACTTTAGCCTCTATAAGCACCAGTTAAGCCCATCCAATAGAATGAGTGTTAAAAGGGCAGCCTCTCCCTTTGAGCCCATAAACTGACGTGGGCCCCGTCTGTGTACCCGGGGCGTGGACATCCAGCACTGCATGATCCCGGCAGCTAACCAGCTGTCTGGTTTCTGCCATCTTGGACGTCTTGCAAGAGTGTGTCATTCTTTCCTCTTACAGTACTACAGTCAATTTCCTTGTCTTTCATCATATATTATCCAACCAATTTTCAAACTCACGGCCAGGAAATTTGGGGTACCCTGGGTCCACCAGTGGTAGATCTGAGCACAAAATTCACATAACAAGTTAACAAGAATTCTAGTTCACTTTCTTCAGGAAGTGTACACAATGATCTTTTTTCTATTCCATTCCGTTCTGTTCCATTTGTAAACAAAAATTATGGTTGTGACCCACTGGATCTAATAATCTATTAATCGATGTCCATCAATAGATGAAAAACACTGGTTTAGAATTCCTCACTCCATCTCTATAAAATATACCTTTTATTTGGGAAAAAAAAAAAGATTGTTACAAGATATTCTCAGAACCTACCCCGCGTGGTCTATCTCTCCCTGTTTATTCATTCATGCATGCATTTCTGCCTTCACTCAATACCCGATGAAACACTGTTCTGGGGACTGAGACTCAAAGGTGATGTGAAGAAACTCTATATTCTCCGGGGGCTTATAGTCTGTTGGCACCTCTCAAAGAATCTGGGATCACCTTGGGACCCTGTCAGTCCTGGATCCAAATTTGCAGTTAATGAGTTAATGAACGCACAAAAAGTGCCCACGAATGATATTGATTATACAGAAGATAATGAACCTTCACTGATACACTGTGGACACTAAGGGCTTTACAGGCACGATTTCACTTCAACGCTACGGCACCACTGCCACCTACGCAGCTATCCATAAATGTCATCTAACAATAGAGGACCTTTTCCTACTCATGGTGCCGGTGCTGGAGGAGCCCACCAACGTTAAGATTCTGTCACCTTTCTTTGCTACAACTGATATGTCTAAGAGAATGGGAAGGAAAGGCAGCGATACAACTGGATTGAGGATATTTAATATTTTTGCAACTACTGATATTCATTTCTGATTTTTAATACTCTTAGGAATAAAACAGAATGGAAAACGAGAAGATGAAAAGAGAAGACTTGTCTAAGTGTCCGCCACAAAGAGATCAGAAAGAAAACTACAACTGCCATTGACTCTGTACCTATAAGTCAGAGGCTGTGCTGAGCACCAAGTATTTGTTACTTCATTTAATACTTCCAGCAACTTTGTGAGGCAGATACCATGGTTACATTAACCCTATTTTACAGATAACGACACTGAAGTTCATCAAGCTTAGGAAACTTGTCCAACCTCCCACGGCTGGGAAGCAGCTGGGCGGTGATGTAAACACCCCAGTTTGCTGGCCTCAACGGCCATGCTTCTTCCGCAGCAGGAGGCTGCATCCGCCTCCCAGCAGGGTGAGTTCTATCTCTGGGCATGCCCTTTAGTCCAGAGTCCTGCCTGGAGGCAGGATGGGGGCTGCCGAGGGCTGGCTTCTCTTTGGTCATCTACTGTCAGGCTCTCACCTATGAGAACTGCCAAAGAACCACATCACAGGTGCTGTTTTTCTTTTTTTTTTCTTTATTTATACTTTGGACATATTTACCATGACACCCATTAAAACTTTTTAATTTAACTAGGCCATGATCTCCCCTGAGAAAAAAAAAAAAACATCCCCAGCTATCTCAGACACTGTTTTGATTTTGAGGCAGGATAGGAAGAAGCCAGGAAGATTCCTCAGAAAGTGGAATGGGGAAACAAGACAGACAGCTGATGCAAACTGGCCTCACCCAGCACCCTGACTCACTTGCCTCTTTCTCTCTTGCACTACCACTCCCTTAAGCATTAAGCCCTCAAGACAATGAGGTTCTGATCAGCATCAAATAATCTTAGGAACAAAGCCCTGGGTCTGCTGACCACAGACAAGAGTTTTGGTCAAACTAGAGATAACATCGAGGCCTCAGCTGTGTTTCAGCTCCAGGCCCAGAAAAGCAGCAAAACCAGACTAAGCAACGCCATGGCTGACATCAGGACCAGATGCAAGGATTAAGGACCGTCTAACCTAACACTGACCCATAAGTAAAGACCACAACCCTGAAAGGACACACCTGGAAAGCTGATGAATAGTTCTACTGAGGTCCTCCCCTGAGATCTCCCCTAAAACTCCCACTTTTATAAAACACTTAAAAACCCTGAAGACGAAGGACCCAGTGCAGGCCCTCTCCTGCGCCTCTTCCCTCAGGCACATACCTAGCTTTCCTTCCCTTCTCCTATGCTCTGCGGGCCCTGCTTCTGCCTCTGTAACTTGTTTCTTGAGTCAACGCAGCCCAGCTGGCTCACTTCTTCGGCCTCTGTGACTTTCCTTCTAAAAGGCTAAATAAATAACCTTCTTGCACTCGTTTTTCACTCTGAATTCTTTCTTCGCTGAACTCAAGAACCAAGGTCTAACACTGCCATTAGCAATGTCACTTATCAGCTCCACATCTGCTTAAACTTAGATTTGGAACAACAGGAATGTTCTGAGACATAAGAAAGGAATGAGACCAACGACTAGGCAAAGGTACGCCAGTGCAAAGATTCTACAAAAAGGTCAGAAAGCTATTGGTGCATATCACTTATAAAGACAATAACAGCAATCATTTATGGAGTTACCATGACATGAAGACACTCTACATATGCTGCTGATTCTTCATAAGAATTCCATTAAGTACCTATTTTTATTCTAACTTTAGAGATGTCAAAAAACAAGCTAAGAGAGGGTAAGTTGCTTACGGTAACAATGGAATCAGGATTTGAATTCCACCTTTTTTCTACTGTTCTACACTCTCAAGGGTTTGCCAGGCCAGAAACACAAAACCAAGCACCCTATGGGTAGAGCCTCAGCTCCACATCACCCCTCTATCTTAAAGAAACTGGGTGTTACCTAATAAAATAGTCCTAGATGTTTTTTACTCAAGAATCGCCATCTAATTATACAATGGTAGACGTTTAATAGCTCTGATTGTAAAATATGTATGCTTAATTTATATGTAAATATTTTATCATGTAAAAACGATTAAAGTTTTTATACCTATAACTTGGCAGAGGGTGAGAAGTGTCTCGGTAGAACCAAGTCTACTGAAAGAGAAAATGTACTACAGACAAAGAGAAGAGCAGGTAAAAACTTCTCCACAATGAAGACATAACCACCAGGCTGTGTTTTGAGGCACCCTGCCTGACCGAAGACAGGCCTGGTTTGGTCAGAGAGGGCTATTCCCACAGCTTGACTACTCACTGCATAAGCTCAGAGCTAAGTCTTTTTATCTCTCTGTGCTTCAGTTCTGCCAACTGCAAAGGAAACAAACAAACAAAATCAAAACCAAACAGCAAGCAATAGTGCTTTTGTCTTCAACTTATCTCAAAAGCAAAAGAGAATAAGCGAAGAAGTCGGAGCTGCGGCCCGCTCAAAGCTGCGTTTGTGTTCCTATCACAGCAGAACCCACACTGGACTGGAATTGCAGCTTTCCTTATCTGTCTCCGGGAACAGACTGGGAACCGGTGGAGGGCAGGCACTCTTATCTCACTTGTCATGACTTCCCAGCATCTGGTGAGAAGCGGAGGCTCGCTCGCAAACAGCGATGGAGACAAGCATCTCAATCCCTAAAACCCTACCTCTCCTAGATCAGCGGTAACCGGAAACAATACGTGTACACACATAGACTAGTCGTATAAGACATCACGCAGTTCTGAAAAGGAGTAAGTGAATAGAGGTGTCTAAGGTCAGGCAACTGCTATTCACCTCTTCCTGGGCCACTAAGTTCAAACACAAAAGCCTCTGTGTTCATCTAACGAAACCTATGCAACCAGGTTACTGGAGCAACCCTCATAACTACTCGACATAAAACTAGAGGAAACAAACAATAGGTGGTTTCTTAGGATCTTTTCCTTTTCGTGAAATAACATTCTAGGTCACCAATGACAGAAAAGCCAGGTGTTAGGTAGTTGGGCCAACTTAAACAATACAGGCAGGCTGCCTGGGTTCTAATCCTGACTCTGCCACCTGATAATGTATAATCTTGGGCAAGTTATTTAACTTCTCTGCTCCCTAGTAATTCTAATAGAGCACCTACCTCAAAAGATTGTTGGAAGGATTAAGTGAGTTAATCTAAGTAAAGCTACGCAAAGTATTCAGAACAGCGTGTGGCACATAAAATGCGTGTGGGATACAGGTGTTTGCTACTGTTTTTATTCTTTACACAGCGGACGAAGGAGCTGGACTAGAGGCTTTCCAGTTCCAAGTCTATGAGTCTCCTTGGCAGTAAAGCTGTACCAGGAAGATGCTCATACAAGAGTAAATAAATATGCTCTGATGATTACCAAAGACCATCTTGAAAGTTAGCATCCATTCACCAACCTTACCAAGAAACCTAATAGGGTGACACCCACGTTTGAAAAGCAATGACAAATTCCCCACATTACAAGGAACATGAAATAGGAATGACAATGCCTCGAAACCTCCTCTGCCACATATAAGCTCAGAGTTACAAACCATGCCGACAGGAAAAAATTCTAAGCTTCTAGAGCCCCTTCCAAATCACCTGCTCCATGTCCCTCATTCTGCAGATGAGAACAGTAGGCCAAGATGGGGATGAGAGACTTGCTCAAATCACATGATAAGTCAGCGGCAGAGCCAGAATTAGGGCCCGGGGCTCCTGACTTGTTTGCCAGACCTCTTTTCGACTTCCTCAGAGCTGCGCAAACCCAGTAAACCACAACAGTGCCTATGCATTTACGGGAGAGCCAGAAATTCGGGTGACTTATCGGTGAGGGCAACGTGGAGAACAGTGAGGGCAACCCCCCGTCTTGCCCGGCTCGCCCTTCGCCATGCTCAGTGAGGAAAGCCAAACGGTTGTTAGAACTTCTACATTATTATCTCCGATCCTCCACAATACGTGTGCGAACGAACGAAACGACTCCTACCCAGGGCTTTGGCACCGTAACGTGCCAAAAGTCTAGCGACTTCAAAGAGGCCTTTGTAAACTCAATCAGACCAGCAGATGCCAATTAAAAAAAAAAAAAAAATCACCACTGGCTTACAATTCATCACCAAGAAATGGGCACAAGGTGACTAAGCCCACAGCCCTTTGGACGACTTATTCCAACCTGGAGAGAGGCAGCGTGGCTGTAGGTAAGCCCAAAGGATCATCCCGGGACTGCAATCCACTGGGAAGAAAAAGGGAAAACAAAACAAAACAAAACAAAAACAAAAAGAGAAAACTGTGAAAGGAAAAGAGGTTAATCTCATGCTTATTTTCCAAGAGTTGAGACACCAGGGAATACAGAGGCTGATTTAAATATGCCGGGGATGCAGAACCAGCAGGGCAGATCCGAAGCTGGGGACATGTTGATGGAGAACCGAAGTTCCCCCGGGGGAAGGGGCACGGAGGTACGAACTAATGCCGGGCTGCACCCGTTTGCGCTCCGCACACACCGGCCTCCACCTGCAGCGCTCGGAGGACGCGGCTCTCCTCTCCAGGACGCTGATGGAGCTCTGCGCGCCAAATGGGGCTGCTATTGTTAATGTTCTCTCCGCAAATGAGAAAACGGTGCCAAAGGGAGGCTTGGTACCGCCGGGAGAGCCAGGCTCTGCCCTACATCCACCAGGTCCCATGACAGCAGGAACAGCGGTAGTAATAATAACAAAGATGCCTCCTTTATTCCGCGCGATGTATCGGCCATTGTCTGTAACAGCTTGACAGGCGTTTGCTCCTTTAATTCTAACAACGCTAAGAGGCACGTATGATTCTTATCCTCATTTCACAGATGTCAAAACTTAGGCACAAAAACGTTAAGTTGTTTGGCCGCGGCACTCAGCGGAGTGAGCGGCGGAGCCCGCGTTTAGGCCGGGCAGCCTCGGTCTCAGCCTACTTTGGAGAGGGGTCAGGACACAAAGGCTCCGGCCGCGGGGGGCTTGCCCGGGTTCTCTAGCTCTGCCAGAGGGACGCCCGCTCTCGGGGCGCCCCGGGCTCGGGACGCCGGGCCCGCCCCCTCCTCGTCCCGGAGGGGACCTGAGCTGAGCACTCCCTGCCTCCACCCGGGGGGCCGGCTGGAGGGGCCTCCTCGGCCTCAGCCCTCAGGCGAGGGGGGATCGGAGCGGCGGGAGGTACCTGGGGGCTGTCCTGCAACGCCTCCTCCAGCAGCAGCTTGTCCACGGCGGGCATGGTGCCGCGCGGCTCGGCTGAGGGCCGGATGGAAGGACTGAGGGCAGTACGCGCGGCCGCAGAGGCTGCTCCCGGCTCAGGATACCAGGCGGACGCTGTGTGCTCGCGACCGCCTCGCGCGCTCCCACGCCTGGCCAGCGGTGGCCACCACCTCCTCCTGCCTCCCGGCCCTGAGCCCAGCCCTGAGCCCAGCCCTCCTCGGAGCCCGATCAACAGGAAGTGTGGCGAGCGCCTGGCCTGGTACAGGAAGTGTGGCGGCCGCTTCCGCCCGCCCACGCCTCGCGGGATACCGCGGACTCTCCCGGACCCTCGCTGCTTTTTGAGCGCCTGGGGTGATAATATCCGCGGTTATGGGGCCCGGTACTTATGCCAGTTGGTGTATGTAAAGCCCAAGAAGCGGGGCTGGAGGGTGGAAAGATGAGGTTGGCTACCCAGAAAACTTTTGAATCGGAGGAGCGAGGCACGAATGGGTTTTGCTGTCCTGACGCTTGGCACTTTTTTTTTTAAGGGAAGGAAAACTACACTTCTACACCACTTTTTCTAGACAAATCGCAGGGCCCCCGAAATAATTCTTAGAACAGAGAGGCCATCTAGGTTTAAGGAAAATCGGATCACTAAAACATTTGTGAGATTCAGACGTAACCATTTTTGAAACCACAGTCCTTTATTTTGAACAGTATGATTAGATTTCATCCTCATGGTTTATGTTTTGTCATTTTGGAAATTTCATAACCAGGTTTTTAGAATTGGGAAGTTTAAGTATTCCAGTTCAACATTTTCATGTATAAATAAATTTTTTAAAAAGGGGCCCAGAGCGTGAAGTGATTTGGTCAGGGTCAAACAGTTAAGGAAAGCTAGAGGAAGGGGAGGAAGAGAGATGTTGGCGAGCGCTCAGGGAAGACTGGCAAATGGAACTTGACTTTTCTTTCATTTACCAAACTCAAGAGTTTCAGAGTTTCTTCTTTAGAGATCAATAGGATTTGTTCCATAGCAAGCATGTCACCAGAATCGCCAGGCAGAATATGCTAAAATTATACAAATTATATATTCTACAGAAACGCCTAGGTATGTTAAGGTACAATCTGATTTGCAGACGCTTCAGAAAGTCTGATCACAGGCTGTCTGATCCCTTGAAAACTCCAAGGTTGTTATTTCCAGTGAGCTCCAGCGAGCACCTACCTTTCCTGAGCCTTGTATGGCCTCCATGGGGAAATCATCCAGCATCCTTTTTCCTTGTTGTGAAGTATAATGCTCACATCATGTAGCTGCCTTTTCCTGTATGTTCTGTCAAGTACCATTCAGGTAATTTAACCTCATACAGTGTCCCAGCCCTCTCCTGACTGAAATCCTGTTCCTCAAGGTCAAACTCATTAAACTCTTCCTTCCCCCTTCCTGGCCCCAAATATCACTCCCGCCTCTGAACCGCCATCACCTTGTCTTCCAACATGTCTTACCCACTAGCGCTTTTATGGGGCATAGGTCTTACCCCCTGTGTAAATAGTGAGCCTCTGAGGAGCATAGCATGTCACAGTCCTTTATTCTGAATACGGAGACACAGCGTAAGAAATACATGAATGCTCTTTGACACGCTCATCTATTCCAGCTCTTCCAATCACTTAAGAGAAATTTATACCAAATTTCCATCTTGCTTTGTTCTTAGTCTTCCGTCCAGTTAGAGACACAACAGTTATTAATCGCCTACCGGGTAAACAATAGTGATCCTGCTCATAAGAATAGTATGATTGTACCAAGGGAAAGATGTGCATACATTTTAATTTTAAAATAGATATAAAAGGGAGACAGCGCCCCCCAGAACCCTAGGAAGGACTCAGAAGTCACCCTGGAAGTCACATTTTTCATGGGCCACCTCATCTCATAATTAAAGTTACTTTTCCTGAAACACCAGTACTCAAAACTGTTTACACAGTGTTTTCACACAATGCCATTCCTTTTTTTTTTTTTTTTTTTACATTTTATTGCTACTTATGGGCTAAACAGCTTTAGTGGGCTTTCTTGGCACTTAAGTATCACTTATAATATTGTTTCTATGGGAAAATGCATCCCAAATTCAAAACAACTCAGTTACAAAAACCAACTCTGGGACTACAACATATTTGGAAATTGTTAATTTTATTAATTTCATTAATTCTTCCATTCATAAATACAGACTGTTCAATGTTAAGGACTGTGTTTCCTACTTCTTTTACTGTCTCTTATCATGACTCATTTAAATTATGAAGCCAAATGTCCTCCTCTTCAACAGATAATCTGTGAAAAACGATGTAAAAGGAATTTTATATAAGCATGAGAATTTTTTAAAGTTTTATTTAAAAATATCTGCCTCTATTAAACTATTGTGAGGGTGAATTTTAAACATTCACCCAACTGTATCTGAAATTGCTGGCCAGCTGTGACGCTGGTGACAGGAAGTATTATACAAAGATGGGCAATTTAGGACGGCCATATCCTTTGGGGAGAGAAAGGATGAACTCTATGGAGCTGTAACCTCTTCGCCATTGAACACCAACAGGGAAAAGGACATGAACTGTTTCCATAGGCACCTATCTATGTGTCTTGTATTAACCAGGACTTGTTCAGTTGCAAATAACAGAAACCTAACTCCAGTTAGCTTAAAGAAAACATAAAAGTTTTGAAGAGATTGAGGGGGGAAGAGGCTGCATTTCTTAGATTATCTGTATACTGATGAGAATGACCCAGTAGAGTGGGCGGGGTGGGGTGTGGAATCGAAGATATGGGAGAGCGAAGTGACAATTGCGGGAACACAGTCCTTGAGCAGACAAAGAACAGTAGGATTCACATCGCATACGAAGGGGATAGAAGCAGCAACAGTGCATTCAGATTGATACATGTAACAATAGGTTGGCAGATTAAATGGAGGAGGATGAAGGAATTCTTTATCTGATTGCTTTTATTTCCTCAGTAAAATAAGAAACGAGGCCATCAGCTCAAAGCAATGATGGTGAGAGGGTGTTGGCAATTTGAGAAGAGAGTGAAGGGTACGATAAAGTCATCTTGAGGCATGAGAAGATGAGGCTTAAGTATTAATATCCCCATTTTGCAGATGCTGAAACTCAAGCTCAGACAAATGACATGACAGAGACCAGGTTCCAAAGGCCAGGACTGTGCCTACAGCACCCCAAAGAGAAAAAAGAAGTTAGCTCAGTAGGAAGCCTAAGGCTAGTTGACCCAAGGACCTCTCATTCCTTGCCTTCCGGGGGCCCACATTGTGTCCAATCTACAGGACATGCTTTTTAAATGGTTGTCGACTGCTCCCGTTTTCTCTGTCTAAGACTCCTGTGACATCAGGCTATTGCTTCACTGACTCATCCCACCTACTTTGTCTCCCTACAGCCAATCCGTAGAAGCTAAGAGAGGAAACTGAAGACCCCCAAGGAGGTCTGTAGTCCTTCAGGTCTGAGAGACCACTATGGAAAACAATAAAAAAAAAAGACAAAGAAGGGGAAAGGACCTTGTCAGTGCTGAGTATTCATCTCATGGTGGAGATTGGCCTGTGACTTTCACTCAATATACAAATTTGATCATGACACTCTGCTGTTTTAAAAAAACCCTTTGGTGATAATAGGCTCAAAAAACAATAATAATAGTGAGCAGGCACTTACTGAGCTATTACTATGTGCCAGGAACCATACCTGCATTTCATCTGCATGAATACATTACCTGCATTGTCTTCTGGCATTTTATCCAAAAGCTCCTTGGTTGCTTGCTGTTATAATCCCCATTTTGAAGATGAGGAAGCTGAGGCCTAGGATGGTTAAAGAACTGCCCACAATTAACTAATATCAAAGCTGGCATTTAGATGCAGGCAGTCTGCCTCTGGAAGATAGTCTTTCCCAAACTCTTCAGAGGTCTTCATCAGAGGCTCCCTGTTGCCTACAGTGTCCCATCTGTATTCTCCAGCAGGGACACTGCCCACCCCCCTGCATGATCTAGCCCTGACTCATCTCCTGCCATGACCCTTTGCACAGTTGCCATCTGAGGGTCATTGTAGTCATTGAAAACACTCTGTCGGGTGTGCCTGTATTTGTGCAGAGATTGTTTCCCTCAACCCCAAATGCCCTTTCCTGCCTGGGCTGCTTGACATACTCATCTTCTCAAGCTCAGCTAAATATCACTCCTGTAGTCAGTGAAATTCAATTCAGTGCATATTAATTAAGCATGTACTTTGTTCTAAACCCCAAGCAAGGCACTGAAAGTTTAATAATGTAATAGAGATGTGGATTGCCTGCCTTCAAGGGAGTTTCTGGTCATTAAAGAGATGAGCGTGCTGATAAGGGACACACAGGCTGCAGGGAGCACATAATAGAAGGCTGACGTGACATTTCTGGAAATCAGGAGAGGAGCGTGGTTGAGAAAAGTGGCCACCGTTAGTCAGCCAGTCTTGCTGGTAGTAGTTGCCACATCTTCATGTTTGTGGCTCTGTCTGTTGCTAATGATAAGTCATTCTTGCAAGTAAATATATCAATATTAGTTAAGTTTATATGTACAGTATACTTTATAACTCTTTTGAGCAGTACTCTGAGAAATAAGAAGTTTGGGAAGAAAAAGCATCCTTAAGTAGCAATTTTGACACAAGAGCCTGTTGTGCTGTTCGCCTTGCTAGAAGAGATGACTGTCGTAGCTATGTGGAAGCTGGAGAGTTGATCTTTTATCAGGCTTAGTGTGCCCTGCTGAAAACCAAGGGTTCTTCTCACATATTGCTCGTGGGAATGTAAAACGGCGCTGCCACTGTGGAAAACGGTTTGACAGCTCCTCAAGATGTGAAGCACAGAGTTATCACATGACCCAGCAAGTCGCTCCCAGTGTGTACCCAAGAGAATTAAAAACATCTGTCCACACAAAAATGTGAACATGAATGTTAAGAGTAGCATTATTCCTAACAGCCAAAAGTGGGAGACAACCCAAGCGTCCATCAACTGTAGATGGTTTAACCTAATATGGTATTAAGGTATATACCCATACAATGGAACGTTATTATTATTATTTAGCAAGAAAAAGGAATGAAATACTGACACATTCTACAATGTAGATGAATCTTGAAAACAATCGTCGGCAGCCGTCTGTCTCGAGAGACGATGGTGTAGCTTCTTAAGAGTCTATCTGCACCGCCGAGAATGGCTGTGCAGTCCAACTCGGGAGTGACACGGTATCTGTCTCCTCCCATATTGAATCGACATCTTGTGATGACGCTGGAGTGTCCTCTCCAGTGCAGCTGAAGCTACAGAGCCTGGGCAGGGTGATATGGAGGGTCTGCTGTTGCCCATGCAGCAGACCCCCCCTCTCTTCGCAGCTGAAGGGTCCAAGGGAAAGACGGAGTCAATACAGCTTGGCTTCAGGTGCGCCGCAGGAGTTGCTGGTGTTGACTACAACGTCGAACCACCTTAGGGACTCCGGCTCCGGATTTTCTGTCAGGGTTTACTCCCTTAGCCTTTCCCCTGAAGAGGTATGCCGCAAGGCAGCGGAGGTTTTTTGGAGTCAGAGTTTTCCTTCTCTGATGTGCCCTGACTGGAAGATCGAACCAGCGACACTTAGCTCGCAGGCCGATGCTCGATCCACTGAGCCAAACCAGCCAGGGGACTTGAAAACAATATGCTAAATAAAAGAAGCCAGACACAAAAGACCACATATTACATGACTCAACCTATATGAAATGTCCAGGATAGGAAAACCCATGGATATAGAAAGTAGGTGAATGGTTGCCAGAAAGACTGGAGCGGGGAGAGAATGGGGAGCAATTGCTAATGGGTATGAGGTTTATGTGGGAGGCGATGAAGTGATCTAGAATGAGGCAGTGATGATGGTCGTACGACCTTATGAATCTACTAAAAACAAGCAAACCCATACAGTTGTAGATCTTCAAATGATGAATTTTATGATATATAAATTATATCTCAATTAAAAATAATTGTTTTTTAAAATATGGGGTTCTATTATTGAAAGGGAAGAGGAGTAAGTAACAATTAAGGGACAGTGGTCTCTGCCACAATTCCCTAGAATGAAGTAGTCAGAAAAGATTGCCCTTAGATTTCATTTGGGTTAATGGGATGGAAGGAAAAGAAGGTTCTATAAAGAAGAGAATATGACAATAAATGGAAAGGCAGGCTTGAGAAAAGATCACAGAGAGTTGTTCTCAAGATCTGAAGCCTTGGACTCAGTTTGTTATCACCTCCTTGTAACTCTGCTGGCAATTAAGACTTGACTTTCCATTTGAATTCATAAAACAAGACAAAGCTTAGCAAAATCAGGTTCCAGCGATAAGGTCACTGATTTTAAACTTCTGCAAAATCAGCAACTAGGCTCTCTGGTACCAATGACTTTTAAAGTGGAAGTAGGCAGAGCCTGGGAAACACTCCAGAGAACTCACTGTCTGGCCCTCATTACTTTTGGTGAGTAAGCAAGAAACTTGGAAGTTCAGCAGCATAAATATCCCTAAATTTGAAGTCCTGAGTTTAGAGAAAGGCGTGCTAAGAATAAGGAACGTGTTAGGAAGGAAGTGTGGCATCACGGAGAGGTGACTGACTCGGGAGTACTAAAACACACCTCCATTCGAGACTTGGCATTGTGGCTTCCTAGCAGTGAGACCTCGAGCAGTTGCTCACCTTCCCGAGACTCGGTTCACTTCTCCATGATATGGGAATACTGTCTGTCCCAAGCTGTTTCCACGGGCACCTAACCACATATTCTGTATTAATCAGGACTCCTTCCATCGAATGTGACAGAAGCCTAACTGCAGTTAGCCTAAGAAAAATTTAAAAGGCTGGAAGAGGGTGGAGGGGAGGAAGGGGAGTCTGGGTTTCTTAGTGAATATCTCCTGTGTGTCAAGGCCTATGTTCAGAGCTGGGAACACACTGGGAACAAGACAGGCAGGATCCCCTCCTTCTAAGACCTTACACTTCAGCTTGTTCTCAGTAAATGTCATTTTACTTTCGCCTCCTTTCCTTGCACCTCCCAAGGAGTAACCGAATCAGTCATACATATTTTAAGACTTTCTATGCTTCCACCTTCTGCTCAGGATTCTCTTTCTCTGCTCCATTCTCAGGTACCAAGACATGGATGTTTGATCTTCCAGACTTGCTTTGTTTTTTCAACCATTGCAAAAGCCAACATAGAATGACCATGAAACCAGCCCATTAGCCCCTGCATCAGCTTGGGGCCTTCTCATCCAATTATTTCAGAGATTATTCCACTTAGTCTCAAGAAAGCCACTAAATGCTGACTCCTGTTTCCAATCTCTTTCCCTCACCTAATGGTTTCTCTCACCAATTTGAGGTTTATTTCCTTGTAACACAGACCATATCTGGTAATCAAAACTGCATGTGTCTCAGTTGGAGTGCCGCTGGCTCCAGAGCTCAGATCAGGCTAACCAGAGACAGAACAGAACGGCTGTTCAGATGCTTGAGTTCTTGCTGACATACGCCTACTTTCCACCCTCCCTTCTCTTATCCTTGACCTTCCCTCAGCTTCATGTCATTTCTAAGTGTTCTTCAGTGGAGAAGAATGTCATGAAGACTTCTTTGATAAAAGTACCCTTACTCATACAGAGCTGATTCTCTCCATTGTTCTCCCAGCTGAGAGGAAATTCTTTTTGCTTAAGCATGGCTAAAAGAAGAAATATTTTGGAAAATCTGAGAAAACTCACTTCAGAAACTCTTTGTGACTTAGAGAATGGAATTAGGTTTTAGGTGAAGAGGTTACCCAAGGGCCATACTGTGGACTGAGTTGTGTCCCCACATCAACTTCATATATTGAAGCCCAAATCCCCGATGTGCTGGTATTTGGAGACAGGCCCCCTCTTTGGGAGGTAATTGGGATTAGATGAGGTCGTGAGAGTGGAACCCCTATGGTGCGGTTAGTGGCTTTATAAAGAAGAGGAAGAGAGAGAGATCATTCCCTCTCCACCCTGTGAAGACTCAGTGAGAAAGCAGCCATCTGCAAGCCAGGAAGAAGGCCCTTTCCCAGAACAGAATCAGGCAACACTTTGGTCTTGGACTTCCTAGCCTCCTGAGGCCATAATTAACTTCCACATGACTCTTATAAGTGCTGGCTACTGTTGAATACTTTGAGACGGTTCAGGGCCTGTTAGAGGCTAGATTGAACACGTCAATTGTCTCAGCCACTCACTGCCCTTTATTGATTTAAATGATGAGCCCATCTGACCTTTGACACATTGGAAGGGGTAATGGGTTGCTGGCTCCAATGATCACTTGAAATCATTCCCAATCTATGAATAGGTTTTCATGGAATTCTTGTTCCTGAATAAAGTACTATTTATGGAGGACTCAGCTCTTAGTCACAGCATGTTGGCTCACTCTGCTTCCCCAGAAGGTGCTGGAGGAGGTCATCAAGAGGCTATGACCACCAGTTGACCTGAGAGCTGGACTCAGGCAATCAGGGGCTCCTCATCCTCACCATATCTTTGGAATATACGCTCCACCCATCGTTCCCACTGTGGGAGCTGTTTCAAGGACACAGCCCTGAGAGAGCCAGGTGTTGTCAAGGCCATCTAGACGAAATACGTGACTGAACACAGTGAAGGTCTTCTGTAAACTTTACTATTCTGCTGGGTGAGTATGGAGATTCCCCTCCTCTTACGACCACTCAAGACAAGCCTCATCAGTAAGCTCCTTTGCTTATTAAACCTCCACCTGCCAATCTGGAGCAGTCTACCTCTTTCTTTGGTCTCTCCCTGCACTCTGCACATGGGGGCCAGTTACAAACTGCAGGAAGGTCAATGAAGATTTAAACAAGGCAGATGGGATTGTCCCTCTCTAGCTTGAAATTGTTCTATAGCAACTTCGCCCATCAAATACAATATTTTAGAATACTTGGGGTAGAATAATAATAATAATAATACCAATAACAATAATAGACAGTGCCAACTTCCATAAATGGAGGCCTAATAAACATGTCAGATGTGCTAGATGCCATAGATACTCATATATCGTCGTCGTCGGCAGCCGTCCGTCTCGAGAGACGATGGTGTAGCTTCTTAAGAGTCTATCTGCACCGCCGAGAATGGCTGTGCAGTCCGACTCGGGAGTGACACGGTATCTGTCTCCTCCCGTGTTGAATCGACATCTTGCGATGACGCTGGAGTGTCCTCTCCAGTGGAGCTGAGGCTACAGAGCCTGGGCAGGGTGATATGGAGGGTCTGCTGTTGCCCATGCAGCAGACCCCCCCTCTCTTCGCAGCTGAAGGGTCCAAGGGAAAGACGGAGTCAATACAGCTTGGCTTCAGGTGCGCCGCAGGAGTTGCCGGTGTTGACTACAACGTCAAACCGCCTTAGGGACTCCGGCTCCGGATTTTCTGTCGGGGTTTACTCCCCTAGCCTTTCCCCTGAAGAGGTATGCCGCAAGGCAGCGGAGGTTTTTTGGAGTCAGAGTTTTCCTTCTCTGGATACTCATATATATATGTGTATATATATACATATATATATAATCTTACAATAATCATGCAAGTTATGTATCATTATTCTTTTTTTGTGTAGCTATTTTAATATTGAAGATGGAAGAAAATATATAACATTTTCAGCATATTATGCTTTATTATTTTAAGGAAGGTAAAAACACCACTGAAATGCAAGAAAAAGACTTTGCAGTGTATGGAGAAGGTGCTCTGACTCTGCCAAAGGTGGTTTGCAAAGTTTCATGCTGGATATCTCTTGCTTGACGTTGTTCCATGGTCAGGGAGATCAATTGAAGTTAATAGTAATCAAATCGCGACACTCTTTTAGGAAGTTGCTTGAGTTATGCTCCAGAATATTCAAGAGATAAACCAAGAAGCAGTAAGGCATGGGGTCCAAGTCACACGGTTATTAGGAAATAGTGTATCCAACCTCATTTATTCAGCTTCTTTCTAGCGATGCATCTCTTATGGACACAGGAACAGTTGTCTTCATCAACTCTTTTCCTGGGCTCGAGCGAAGGGAAGGCGGAGAGGACCAGAGACGCCTGGGGAGAGCCTGGCACGGTGGCCCCGAGGGGAGAAGTGGGGAAACAGCCGACCGGGCCCCAGCGCTGGCCCATCCCCAGCACTGCAGGCAGACCATCTGTATCATTATTCTTGTCTTGCTCATTAGGAAACAGAGGCCCCATACATAGCAAGTTGGGACATAGAACTGAGGTTTGGATTCCGATCTATCTGACTCCAGCGCATACGCTTTGTTCACTGCACTGCACTGGCCTCTGTACCAAAAATGTGATTCCATTCCTGGATCCTGCTTTCTGGGATACTATGTAATTGAGTCAGTGTTTGATGTTAGAAAAGTACAAGCCTGCTGGTCCAGGGAGCAATGAAAATACATCTGAAATAGGACTCTTCTTGCAAAGGTTCCTTTGATCTAGCATTTGAAGAACAGGGTGTGTTTTCCATATCATTGAATTGTCATTTTGTTATTAAGAGAAAACTTTTTTTGAGGAGAGTTAGAGAACCTTGGAACAAAAGAGCCTTCATTCTCTTTTGTTTTATTATACAGAATAGACTGGGCATAACTAATTCTAGTCTTGGCAAATCAAACCCATTTTTTATAAGCATGGATTATGATTGTCTAACATAAATAGTGTCACTCCCGGGGCCATTGCAGGCTACTTACAGGGAGCTGTTAACTCTATATTAACTGGCACAGTCTACCTGTTGTTTTCTTTTGTTCATTTCTGTTTCTTCCGTCTTCCTCCTTCCCCTTGGGCAGCTGGCTGTCACTTTTCCTGATGTACACCTCCCCCCCGCTACTTTCCAATATGCTAATTCTAAACTGCTATTCTTTAAAAATCATCTTGAGTTTATTGAATTAGGAACTTTATTTTTCAAAAAATTTCAGTCATCTGTGGGTAAGGGGTGTGGTTACCCCTAGACCCTCCCCTGCAGGCAATGTGCATCGGCTTATGATGGTGTTTATTCTTACCATCATTTCCTCTGTTTTATTCTGGGTTTGGGACTCTGCTTTAGGTATCTTAGCCTGCTGTGAGTCTGGCCTTTGAACAGATGGCATTACTTACCCAGCAATGGTGGATGCTTTTATTGCCAAGTAAGAGACAGCCTCACTCAAAACTGACTTAAATGATTAGGAAATGTATTATCTCACAAGACACTAAGTCCAGAGATAGGGCAGACTTCCAGGTTGCTTGATTTAATGGCTCAACCATGTGATCAGTTACCCAGATCTTTCCGTCCCTTGGTTCTGCCATCTGAAGAATAGCCATGGCAGCAATTGGGTCATCATCTGATGGAAATGAGAGAATCCACACCCAAACATAAAACATAACTTTTCCTTTTAATCTGATTGGCCAGTATAAGCAACAAGTCCATCTTTGCACCAATAACACCTGCCAGGGGAATGCAGTGCTCTGATTGGCCTAGACTAGTGGTCAGCAAAGTTTTCCTATAAAAAGCCAGGTAGTAAATATTTTAGGTTTTGTGAGCCACACAGTCTCTGTCACACAACTCTGCGCTTGCACCAGAAAAGCAGCCACAGGAAGTGATGGGTGTGGTTATTTTCAAATACACATTATTTACGAAGCAGGTAGTAGGCCCATGGGTGGACCTCTGCCCTGGACTAACAAGGGTCCACCCCCGAACCTGGAGATGAGCCAGCATCTCCAGAGTCACGCCGGGTAGGAGCGGGCCTGTGTGAAGAACTGGGAAATGAGCTCTTTTAGGAGGAAAGAGGGATGGGCACTATGAGCAGAAATGGTTCATTGCATTGTTCTTCAGAGGACTGGAGTTTGAAACCATTACCTTTTCAACCACAATGGAAAACAAGGGGAAGGACTACGAATGCTGGTCGGCTATCTAAGTATAAATTTGATATACCTTATCATTAAACTGATCACTTTAAGAACCACTGTCTTTTTTGCCTCTTCTTTCCTTACCCGTATGCTCTAGCTTTAGAAGGAAGCACGTGTCTGGGAAGGTGACAGGCTCTCCTGAGCTTGCACATGCTCGCCCCTTTCTTAGGAACGTGCTCTCCCCTCCTTGCCACTCCTTCTCTTGGATAAGTCCTAGGCCTCTCTCAAAACTCGGTTCCACCATCAAAGACCGTCCCTAAGGTGGCTGCTTCTCATTCAGGGTCCACACAGCCCTGCACATACCTCCGCTAGGGCACGTGGCACCCTGTGCTGTAAAGATCTGTTTACAGGTAGGTCTCCCCGACCTGACTGCGCCACCCTGGAGGCCCTTGTTCCACTGTGGGTCCCAAAATCCCTGCTTAGCACAGCCCATGCGCACATATTTCAGCCTCTGAATACATATTTCATGAATGAAGGCGTGTTTATGCCTTGGATAATGAAAGGGAAATAAATACTCTTTTAGTATGCTCCGATGTTACCATGAGGCAGTATAGCAAAACATATAAATCACTTTTTTCTGAACGTCTTTCTTGTTAAGTATGAACTTCAAGTGTTTGAGCTTCTGGTCTTTATAAATAAATCTGATCTGATGGTTATCATGTGCCTGTATCTTTATGTTTGACTTCAGACCTCAGTTCCACAGCTGTGCCTGTGCAGTGAGCCGCCACTCAATCCTGTATTCACAGTTCCCACCACCAGCTTCCTCATGAACAGGTGAGTCTTTCAGGCCTCTGGCTTTATATTGAAAGGCCCTTGCAGGAGTCTCTGACTCTTCAGGTCTGTCTGGTTCTCTCCCTGGGTATACCCAATGGTCCCTTTGCTGATAGCAGAATTCTATTCCTGGATAACTTGGCCTTTGCAGTACGGAGCTCAGTGGATTTGCAAATAGAGCTCTCTGGTGGGCAGAGGAAGGGTGTCTCCTCCAGCCATTCTACAGCAGGTATCCAGGAGTGGTTAATGTTTGGGCTCAGAGGGAAGACACCCCACCGTGGTTACTGGTTAGCTGTTTACTTAGCTTCTCTAATCTACAGCTACCTCACTGATAAGGTGGAGATATGAAAGCCCCTACCTCATAAGGTTTTTATGAGGATTAAATAAGATAATGCATATAAAGTATAACATAGTGTCTGGTATACAGTAAGCAGTCAATAACAAAAGCTACTGATTGATACCCAAAATGTGTGTTTGTGTGCATGCATAATAGACGATATTAACACATTTAATTTTCCTGTCTAGAGATTCCAGATATGACTCACCTAAACCTTTGGGGGGAGGTTTTAAAAAAATTTTGGTATAAGAAATTTAAAATACACCAACCAAGAAGAGCAAACTGCAATACAGTTTCTGGACTAGATTCAGCTGTGACGGCAACTTCAAATAACCATGGTTTAAAAAACATAGACGTTTCTCTTTTACATAAAAGTCCAGAATTGGCATTCTAGAGCTGATATGGGGGTTTTACTCTATGAGGGCCTCAGGGACCTTGGCTCTCTCCCCACCCCAATTTTATTGAGGTGTAATCAACAAACAAAATTTTATATGTTTAAAGTATACAACTTGATGATTTGATATACACACACAGTGTGAAATGATTGCCACAATCAAGTTAACACGTTCATCACCTTATAGTTACCTTTTTCTTTTCCAAGTGAGAACACATGAACTTGAGATCTACTTGCTTAGCAAGTTTCAATTTTACAACACATTATTATTAAGTGTAGTCACCATGTTGTACATTAGATCCTCAGAACTTACTCATCTTATAATTAAAAGTTTGTACCTCTGATTGACACATCCCCACCCCCCCACCCCCGCCCCCGGCTCTCGGCAACCACTATTCTCTGTTTCTATGAATCGTTTTTTTTTTTTTGATTCCACATATCATTGATACCATGCAGTATTTTCCTTCCTCTGCCTGGCTTATTTCACTTAGTGTAATGCCCTGTAGGTTCATCTGCTTTGTTGCAAATGGCAGAATTTCATTCTATATACATATATCTATATACATACCACATTTTCTTTATCTGCTTCTCTCCCTGTCTTGATGCTTCACCATATATGACCTCCCGAGGTCATTTTATGGCCCAAGAGTGCTGCTCAGCTCCAGCCTTCAAACCTCCATTCCAGGCAGTAAAAAATAGAAAGGGGCAAAGAACAAAGATATGGTGTGTGCCAGGTGTCTTTTAAGGAAGAGACCTAGAAGCTGCCACACAACACTCCCATTGGCTAAAACTGAGTCCCATAGCCTTACCTAGCTGCAAAGGAGGCTGAGAAATTCAATCTGTATTCTGCGTTGCCATGCGCCCAGCCAAAAATCAGGGGTTCTAGTACAATGGAGAAACGGGGAAATGAATACTGAAAACAGTCTCTGCCACAAATACCCATCCTTTTCTCCTCATGGTATTCATTATACTCAGAGACCACAAGTAAGGTCCCTAAAACTTCACTGTATTCTTAAAAAAAAAAACAAATCCAATAAATAGAGCTCAACATTATGCTTGGCACTGAGGCACATGCCAGAAACCCAGGCACCGGGGATACAAAGATAAGTAAGAAATGGTTTCTTCCCAAATAAAACTAATACAATGTTTTACGTGCTGTACCAGTGGTGGTTACAAAGTCTTATTGGATATGGAAGAAGGAATGATTAAACCTTGTGGAGGAGAGGGTATAGGGCATGGTCTGAGGAATCCTTGCCGAGAACAACTTGTTTGGGACCTTGGCAGATAAAAAGAACCTTCTTAGAAATGAGCAGACACAAGCCAAAAACAACTGCTGGGAGCATTTTCAGCTGGAGGCAACAGATTCTTGGTTCAAATAAGTGGATTCAAGCAAAGAATTGAGGGAAAATGAGGGAGGGAGAAACTTAAGGAACCAGAAGGAAAAAAAAAAAAGGAATACAATAATTTTTCCTTACTTTCAGTGATGAAACTTGGCTAGACTTAAATAATTACCTTAGTCCAATTATTTACTCCTGAATATTGGTTACTTTTCATGCTGAAGAACAAATGTAGCCTAATGTGAATGAGGCAGAGAACCCCCTTTTAGGGATATATTTAAATATTGTACTATACCAATTAGCTGATACGTGCGTGATGTGCAATTTCTGCTTAAACATAATAGGAACTAATCTCATTGAGAGAGTAATCAGAGCTCTGGGAAAAAGTTTTAACAGTGGCAATAAAAGCATTCTCACCTAGTTTATTATTACAGATGGGGAAATGGTATGATAAAGATAAATAGCGTTCCCAAATTGTGGGCATTATTGTGAAAGGAGCTTATATTTTCTCATTCCTGGTACTGTTCTTTTTCCCTCAGACACTAAGCCAATTTTGAATGTGGACACAGAATTATTTTCTATACTGCAGATATTTAACATTTCAAAGTACAGTTTGTTTTCTAATCTGCTCTACCCTTTATACATTCTAATGAAAGCTCACATGTACAACCTGACAAAAGGTGTAAGTGGCTGTGAGAAATGTCTTGGCGAGGCCTTCATTACGCATCTATCTCAAAAACAATGTAAACAGCTGAGATAGTGATGCTACAAAGCCATCATTATAAATGTAGAAGCCGTCCATGTCAAAACTGGATCGAGAATAATTTGCAGGTGCTTCTTTTTCAAAGAACACAAAATAACTCCAATTTAGTCTAGGGAAAATGAGAAAACAGCCAGCCATCTAGAGCATGCTGAGTGTACCATAGGGCTGGAGTGAGTGTCAAACAAAGTCCGTGTGCAATATATGCTGCTCTCAGCAAGAAGAAAAAGGGCAAAATAAAATAAAGCAGTGATTGCTTGAGGCTGTTTTTCCCCAGTCAGTGAGGGTGTTTTAATGCTGATAAACTTTAATGGCTCATTATGAAATAATTTCATCATGTAATTGTTAAGGAAATGCCATACAAGTTGCCCAGACAATAAATATTACCTTGTAAAACTTCTTGCTGCCCAGGGTTTTTTTTTATTTTTATTTTTATTACATTACATGTATTTTTTTCAATTATAGTTGACACAAAATATTATATTAGTTTTAGATATTCACCCCAATGATTAAACATTATATAACTTACTGAGTGATCAGTGATCATTCCAATAAATCTCCTACCCATCTGACACTGTACATAGTTATTGCAATATTACTGACTATGTTCCTTTTGCTGTACTTTCCATCCCTGTGACTGTTCTGTAACCACTAATGTGTACTTCTTAATCCCTTACCTTTTTCCCACCCCACCCTGCAATGGCCCTGCCATCTGGCAACCATCTAAATGTTCTTTTACCTATGAGTCTGTTTCTGTTCTGCTTGTTTATTTTTTATTTTTTTAGATTTAATTGTTGATAAATATGTATGTTTTGCCATTTTATTATTCATATTTTTTATTTTTTCTTCTTATTAAAAAGACCCTTTAACATTTCATGTAATACTGGTTTCGTGGTGATGAACTTTAGCTTTTTCTTGTCTGAGAAGCTCTTTAGGTGTCCTTTGATTCTAAATGACAGCTTTAATGGATAGAGTAATCCTGGCTGCAGGTCCTTGCTTTTCATCACTTTGAATATTTCTTGCCAGTTCTTTCTGGCCTGCAAAGTTTCTTTGGAGAAATCAGCTGACAGTCTTATGGGATTTTTGTTGTAGGTAACTGACTGCTTTTCTCTTGCTGCTTATAGAATTCTCTCTTTGTCTTTATCTATTGCATTTTAATTATAATGTGTCTTGGTGCGGGCCTCTTTGGATTCATCTTGTTTGGGACTCTGCATTTCTATTTCCTTCAGCATCTTAGGGAAATTTTCTGTCATTATTTTTTTTACATGGGTTTTCAAGGTCTTGCTCTTTCTCTTCTCCTTCAAGCAAGCACCTCCATGATATGAATGTTGGTATGCTTGAAGTTGTCCCAGAGTCTCCTTATACAATCTTCATCTTTTTGGATTCTTTTTTCTTTTTTCTGTTCTGATTGTTCTTTTCTGCTTCTGTATCTTTCAAATTGCTGATTTGACCCTCTGCTTCATCTACTCTGTTGATTCCCTGTAATGTATTCTTCATTTCAATTAATGGAATCTTCATTTCTGATGTTATTTATTTTTATGCTTTCTAGTTATGTTTTTATGTTTTCAATCTCTTTTTGAAGTTCTCACTAAGTTCATCTACTCTTTCCCTTAGTTCACTGAACATCTGTATAACCAGTGTTTTGAACTCTGCATCTGGTAGATTGCTTGTCTCCATTTGGTTTAGTTCTTTTTCTGGAGTTCTGCTCTTTTATTTGGAACATATTTTTCTGTCTCCTCATTTTTTCAGCCTCCTTGTGTTTGTTTCTATGTTTTAGTCAGAGCTGCTACATCTCCTGGGCTTGGCACAGTGGCCTTATGTAGTAGGTGTCTTATAGGATCCTGTGGCACAGCTTTCCCATTGACCTGAGCTGGGTACTCCAAGTGTGCCCTCTCCCCGATGCGGGCTGTGTACATCCTCCTGTTGTAGTTGAGACTTGATTGCTGTTGATATGTCAGTGGGAGGAATTTACCCCCACTGCTTATTAGCTGCAGGTAATGGCTGTGACCACCGTGGAAAATTAGCTATGCAGGGGCCCACCCTGTAGAGCAGGACTTATTTCACTGGGGCTCTGGTGCCTGCTGAGTCTGCTCCTTGAGTGTGTCACTTGTGGAGGTGGTTGGATGGTACTTCAATGTGGCCTAAAGCTGTTTGTTCACTGGGTGTACTGGCTCTGGGTCCTCTCATGTGGTTGGCCAAGATCAACCACATGAGTAGGGCTAGTGATGTATCAGGGCCAAGGAATAGAAAATTCAAAGAAAATGGCCAGCAGTAATCATCTCTAAAGTGCTTAAAATTGATTGAGAGGAATTTTCACAATTGTAACAAAAAAATTCATTTTCCTTTTTTACCTTTTCTATCCATTTTGGAGTTCCCTAACATAGACATTTAAGATTTAAAAAAAAATTTATTCATTGCATCTGCCTTAATATTTCCTTTCATTATCATTGAAACATTTTATTCCTGCAATTTTTCCTGCCAATAGAATCTAAACAACAACAAGGCACAAATAGGCCTCTGTGGGTTGATCTGGGAGCCCTACCCTTTAGAAACTTTTCTATGAGGAAACATTTTCTGATTCAAAAGAAACAAAAAGAACACCATTTTTTGTACATTGAACATGACTGATTTGTACTAGGTTAAGAGCCTGAATGGAAAGTAAAATAGATGGAATTCAAATCCTGGCTCTGCTTCCAGCTAGCTGTGTTATGTAGAGCAGGTTCCTTAACCACTCTGAACCTCTGTTTCATTTTTTATAACATGGGGGGAAGGAGTACCTACTGCAGAGGGTTGCTGTGAAGAGTGATATAATATATGTAAAGCGCATAGTAATTGCTCAACAAATATTAGTTATTATGATCATGTTCTTAAGGTCCCTTTTAGATCCTAGACTACACAAGTTGGAACTAGAAAGTTCAGAGCTCAGGACAAAAGCCCTTTCTTATGCACCCAGTGGCTTATTACAGAGAGGTGTGCACAAGAAGAAATTCCTTGTATGACCTAGAAAGTTTCACCATCTCTCATATCTCTATTTTTTCTTCATCAGAAAATGAGTAAGTAATATTAAAATCTGCCTCTCTTTTCCTCGAGTTTTATTGAGATATAATTGACATATACCATTGTGTAAGTTTAAGGTGTACAATGTATTGATTTGATATACCTGTAGAATGTAAAATGATTAATATGTAAGGTTCGTTAACGCCACCATCAATTCATATAATTATCACTTTTTAGTGGTGGTAACATTTAAGATCTACTCTCTTAGGAACTTTCTAGTATATACTACAGTATTGTTAACTATAGCCACCACGCCATCTTATAACTGGAAGTTTGTACCTTTTCATCATCTCCTCCACCCCTAGTCCCTGGCAACCACCATTCTGTTCTATTTCTATGAGTTCGAAAACTACCTCTCCTTAACTCAGAGAACTACTGAGTAAATGAAGGAGAGAATCTTGGCTGACGATATTGGAATTAAACCATGGCCTGCATAAGGTGTCACAAATCTCAGACGTGTGCAACTTTCTGCATAGAGTCATTCTCCTTTGGTAAAAGGGTGAGAGATCAATCTACATTAGCTGAGAGCGTGTTGGCTACTTTACCTGCGTTGGGATATTCGGGATACTCACATTCCAATATTAAGTCACAAGCTTTGGGTGCGTTGAAGAATTTGGAGACAGATTGACTTAAGGTATCTCTGTTCTGCCACTTACCAGCTCTGTGACTTTGAGCAAGTTACTTAATCACTCAGGGATAATATTAGTATCTCCCCCTGAGGGCCCTGGTGAGGATAAAATGAGACATTGTACACAACACACTTAGCATGGTGTCCTACACAGGCTCAGTACTCAAAACTTTAGAGATGGTGATGGTGATGAGGATGGGGGTGATGGTGGTGATGGTAGTGGGGATGGTGATGGAAATGGTAATGGTGAGGATATAGTGATGATGGTGGTTGGTGGTGATGATGGTGATGAGGCCACTGATGATTTTTTAACTTACTGCTTAAAATTGTCTGACTTAAAACATCACAACTATTCATTTCTCTTTTGAGTTGCTGCTGCTGCAGCCACAGCGGTTTAAAATACAGACCTGAGCTCTCCAGAGATATTCCTCATTCTGTTTTCTAATATAGCCTTTTTGAAACTTTTGCCCTAGTTACATTACAGTGATGGTTTCATATCTACTTTCTGTTTTATTAGACACATAATTGTTAAAACAGAAAGAGAGAGAGATGGTGTTAGATATGTCTTTCTATGTTTTCTTTTTATAGTTAATATAATGAATTTTCTGGCAGGGTGTGCAAATGGTCATTTTGATGGATCCTCATAGCATATGACAAGACTTGACAGAGTTTTCAAAAATTGTTAGGTTTGTCAAAATTCTATTCTGTACTTTGTCAAGACCTACCATCACATATTGTACTATAAATCCAAGGACTTGTCAGACAAAAGTCTGTGCAGGGATCATCAGTCTGTGCTCCTCGAGCCCCCTGAGCTACCTTCAGCCTGAATAGCTGCAATTTTATATCCTGGACTTCCAGATGAGATTTAATCTGAAAAGAGGTTCCACAGCTAAAATGCTTATGGGTTTTGTACATGTATGTCTTCATGTAGGCTTAGACAAGAAATATAATATTTCCAGACAAGAATATTCCAATTAGCCATTTGCAGTGAGTATAAAGGCAATGTAGGAATGATGAGAAATATAAAGGGAAAAGAAAGTAAATAAGTCCAAATAAACAGACAAAGCACGTTTGAGCAATGAAGTATAATTTAAAGCATTTTTTGTTTGATATAAGTTGAACATATTTATGAGTTCTGAGTTTGACCACAAGCTCCTTGAAGATAGGAACTGCGTGTGGAACATCATTAAGAACTGGTGTGGCAGAATTCAGGCATGGCTGCATTTAGATGCTCAAACACTGATGAATTAGTGGTCTCTTTCTTCCCATGTCTGGGCTTCACTTTCCTGAGTTGACTTCATGCTCAGACAGGATTTTGCTAACAGCAATAATGCCTGCTGCTTCCATTGTCTTCAGCTAGTGAACACAGGGGCAGGGCAGTAACAGGTGGAAAAGTATTGCCAGGAACAGTTCCAGGCTTGACCCTCATTGGCCTGACTTGAGTCATGTGCTTATCTCTTAGCCGATCACTGTGGTTAGGGGAACGAAGCACTCTCATTGGACATTTCTGGGTCACATGTTCTACTATTGGAGTTAACGTGGGAAGAAGGCAAATCCTATTTGATGTTCAAAGAAAAGGTGTTAGTCCGAAGGAAAATCAAGGTCCTGTTCTCAAGAGGCAATCCTGTTGATATGTGTATATTACACCCCTGAGGCTACCTGTCCTCCCTCATCTGTTTAATCACCAAAATTCTCAAAAGGAATGTTGTAAAGAAGCAGTCAAAAACACCAGCTTTGGAACAAGACATTCTGTGTTAAAATTCTTTTACTGTCACTTACTAACTCATTCAGTCCTTGAACAAAGACTTAATCTTTTTGAGTTTCAATTTTCTCATTTCTAAAATGAAGATAACAATAGCATTCGTTTTATTGGCTGCTGAGAAGATTAAATGGAATAAGGCTAAAGCAACACTTGGATGCTTGGATCTCATAGTACAATTAGCCCTGGTGGGTGTGGCTCAATGGATTGAGCCCTGGCCTGTGAATCAAAGGGTTGCCCATTCCATTCCCAGTCAAGGCACGTGCCTGGGTGGTGGGCCAGGTCCCCAGTTGGGGGCGTGAGAGATACAACCATACATAGATGTTTCTCTCCCTCTTTTTCTCCCTCTCTTCCCCTCTCTCTAAAAATAAATAAATAAAATCTAAAAAAAAAAAAAAAAAAAAGGATTGGATTGGAAAGGAAGAAATAAAATCAAATTTTTTCAAAAAGAATACAATTAGTGTTATATTTCAAAGAAGCTCTGCTAACTACAGTCTACTGAACCTATTCATCTGATTGAACTCCACTCTCCATTACTTCTTAAAACATACAGATAGACACCCATGTCACGCTAATGGCATGTTGACCATCTGGACACTTCTCTGCTCACCCTTTAACCTGTTTATTCCCATTGTGCCTTTTATTTTACTCATAATTACATAATTAAGTAGTACTAAACCAATGTCATATAAGAGCTGAAAGAGATTTGTTTCTTCAAGACCTCTTTTGAATGTCTTATGAATATTTTGGAAAGATTTGATAAAAATGATTGCTAAAAAGAAGTGTTACAATTATATGTGAGCAAAGTTGTGTAATAGATTGAGGAAAGCAGTAAAGTTCTAGGAGGATTCTGCCCACAAAAAGGTTTATGAGGGGGTTTATTCTAGAAACTTGGTCAGAGACCTAGACTCAAATAAAAGGCTCTGGCTGAAATGTAGCAACTGAATGGTGACTATATATATAATTATGTGTTTTAAATTCAAATAATGCCTAAGGTATATATGATTTTTAATGATATTATATGCTCTAGTTAATTTTTTTCAATTAACTAAACAATAACCAATATCAAGTTCCCTCTAACCAGGCACCTCTCTACAGAAGTTCACAATCTCATATTTCACATTCTGCATGAAAATGTTCATTTTTCCATCCTTGTACCGCCCTCCCCATCTGCCCACTCTCTAGCTCTTTTAGAGCAAGGGTGGGTCTTCTTCACCTATATAGTCTTTGTACTGCCTAAACTTGCTGAATTTGTTTCATAGTGTACAGTGAAGAAAAATAGAATGGCAGCCAGTTAGAGCAAGGGCCTTAAAATATAACATTAGGCTGCTAGAATTTCAGACTTAGAAGGAAACTTAACCATCTTCTAGTGGCTCTGATGTGAGGAAAACATCAGGTGGGGGTGGTAGCAGTTTATCAAGTTCTTTCAGATGTCCTTTCATAATTCCAAGGCCACTGACTCCCTCCCTGCTCTAAGGGACCAACATGTCCCTACAGTCCCACGGAGTGTTCACTGTACTAGGATCAAGAATGGGCCTTTACACAAACAAGGTTAAATAAAGCTTTGCATCATTTCAAATCTGGGACATATTGAACTGACAAGGGCTGAGTAATTATGGACCAAATAATCGCCTGGCACTTTCTGTGCAGGAAATTCTAGAGAAAGAGAAAAATATTCTGTAATACCTTGAGTATTTTTTGTTCTTGTTTTTTGTTTTTTGTTTTGTCAGCACTCAGTGATCCCAGAGGAGATTTAAAATATTAATACCACCAAGATATTTTTTTGTGTGTGAAAGCATCCCACAATGTCATGTCATAAGTTTAATGTAGAGAGAACACATAGCTTGGACCATTCTTCTGAAATTTATTTTTACTACAGCAAAAATCTAAGAACAATGGCCGTACATGGGCATTCCAGTGATATGTTTCTTCTTCATATACTTGTAACTGAAATGATATTGAATAAATTAATGGGTTCCATTCATGTTTGAGAGTGTCAAGTTTAGAATTACAGACCTTCAGAACCATAGAGTGAGGCTTATCTTGGATTTTTCCAATGTAACACCCATGAGAAATACAATGTTTACTTTTTGTGAACAGGTTCCCACATCAGAGGAGGAAGGAAAACTACCTCTCCACATAATTACTGTCCTTAATTGAACCCTGTCAGTGTCCTTCAGTGAAAGGAACTGGTTCAGACCACCTGGGACACACTGTGGTTGAACAATCTGGCTTGATCCCTCCTCGTAGCAAGGGAGAACACACAGCATGCAGACCATGGGTATCCCAGGAAGAGGGTGCTAGAAGGAAGCTATTATAGGATTTGGGCTTTGGTTGGGTGATTTTGGGGATGGTCTAATGAAGCAAGGACCCATTCTAGATTGGATGTTGTCAAAAAGCAGGAGCAATTCTATGGTTGGGCATCTCAATGAATCTTAGCCCCAAGGAAGGAGGACTAGAGTAGGGGATAAAGCTGTAAGTGGTAAAGAAGTAGCACTCACTCATTCTATCAGAGGGAAGGGGATGTTCGGCAGTTTGCGGGCTGAACTGTGACCTTGTTTTGTCTCACTTTATCATGGTCTCAGAGTGGCCCTGTCTGGTGTCAATGTCTTGTGAGATTATGTATGTTCAGTATGAGAACAGCATGAGCATTACTGCTTTCTCAGCACTATGCACCAAGTGCTTTGCACACATTGTTTTATTTAATCCTTACAATTCTATTAGGCAGATATTATGAGCCCCATTTTACAAGTGAGAAAATAGAGATGTGAAGAAATTAATGTTAGCAGCGAGTAAATAGCAGCCAGAGTCAGGACTGACATGAGCCTGACTCCAAAGCTCACACACTATTAACATGTCACATGTGTGATCCTCTGGTGCCTTAGAAATGAGGAAAGGACAGAAAATGTGTGTGGGGGCAAAGCAAGCTAGACTACAGAATCTTGGCATTTGGCTTTCTGTTTTCCTGCCTTTACTGCCACCTAACATCCCTGTCCTTCCAGATTCTTGACCCCCCTCCTCCAGCTCTTTTGCTTCAATAACATTCATCTCCAATCCACTTGGCCGCCTGTACTGGCCTCCTTGCATCTTGGGACTTGCCATTCCTCCAAATGGGTCATCTCTAGAAATTTAAATTCCGAAATTCCCATATTGGTCTACCTCTTCCATTATCTTGTGTTCATCAAACTCATTCTTTTCCTTTTGTCTTCTCCCTATACTCCAAGTCTATCTGCCCATCCTGGCTTCATTTTATTTTCTTCCCTTTCTACCTTGGGCTATATGACTCATGAATTAATTCACCAGATCCTGAAATACCCTTACCTCTTTGGCCTTCTGATGGTTCTCTCTCCTGCCCTAATGATGATTGCGCTTTTACTGTGTGTCAGACACTGTTCTCAGCTTTTTTCAAAATTTAACCCATTTAATCATCACAACAATCCTATGACCTAACTACTATTTTACCCTCACTTTGCAAATAAGAAAACTGAAGAACACCTTAAGTAACTTGCCTAAGGTCAAACTGCCAGTAGGTGGCAAAGCCATGATTTGAACCCAGGCTCTCTTGCTCCAGAGTTCATGCTGGTGGTCATTACACTCCTCAACCTGCTCCCTTAACGATTGTGCTCCACTGACAGCCATCTCTTCTTCACGGATGCCTGTGGTTACTGAATAATTTGATAAGCCTGCTTGGATCAGTGCCTGCAAGAAAGTCTTTACTCACAAGGCTAGGTTCATCAACTCCTATCTCTTTTACTCCAAATTCCTCTGCTCTTACTTGGTATATTCCCTTCTCTTATCATGGAGATATAGTTGTTGTTCTTTTTAATTGAGTTATTTGATTTCCTGTGCATTTCCCTGTACAACAAGCTAACAACCACTAAACATCCAGAAATGGCAGGGGTATGCTCTATCTAAGATTTTCAACCCATTGGTTCAGCTTCCAAGCCTGATAGCATATAAAAATGCCCTATCTGCACAGCAGTAGAATAGGAATTTCTGCTGCTCCATAAGATGGGGATTTGCTTAACCTGATACCAATGGAGCCATCAACTCTAGCCTTCTTCTCTCACCCGCACTGTGTGTCTGGTCTGACTGCCGGAGCTAAAGCATGACTTGTATGGCCAGGACTTGTGCCAGCCTTCTCTTTCCAGGAATTAAACCATGTTTTTATCTCTGTCTACTGGCTGGAATTTTCCTCCATCCCTAGTGAAGTTCCTCCTGGAAATAAAATGATGTCATCCACCTTCAGTTGTTTTTTTTTTTTTCATTGTCAGTTCTTTTTACAGGATTTCACTTACCTTGTGATGCATCTTATGGCTGCCTAAGGACCACTGTGGTCACACCCCACCTATGAACGTGAGCTGCTCTGTCATGGAATCATCGTTTTGTATGTCATGGACACACTTTGATACACTTGAAAATCTGTTGAAGGTTACAAAGCCCTCTTTATACAATAGCCAAGATACGACAGCAACCTAGGTATCCATCAACAGATGAATGGATAAAGACGATGCAGTACATATACACAATGGAATAGTACTCAGCAATAAAAAACCAAAAATTTGCCATTTGTGATAACATGGATGGACCTAGATGGTATCATGCTAAGTGAAATAAGATACAAAGAAAGACAAATACCACGAGGTTCCATTTATACGTGGATCTTAAACAAACAAACAAACAAAACAGAGCAGATGCATAGATATGGAGAACAAACTGCTAGTTGCTAGAGGGGGAGGGGGAGGAGATGGGTGAAAAAAAAAGGAGGAATAACAGGTACAAACTTCCAGTTATAAAGTAAATAAGGTATGAGGATGTAATGTAAAGGACAAGGAATACAGTCAATAATATTATAATAACTTTATAGGATGACAGATTATTACTGGACCAACCATGGTGATTATAAGAAATTATGTCGTACATCTGAAATTAACATAATGTGTGTCAACTATACTTTAATTTAAAAAAACCCTTCATAAATAAATCAATAAATAAATAAGTAAATATATATATATATAACTTAAGTAAATATTCTGAAATCTTGTAGGAATTTTAGCGGTCTGCAGATTTCCTTGGAGTTTTTTTTTACAGAACTACTCATTTTTATACCTAGTATAGTAGCTCATATGTGGTACTTAGTATTTGTTGACTTGAATTACAGGGACTAAATATCAATTTAATAATCTTAAATGCAGAAACAGATTAATATATTCATTCCAAAAAAGGACTTTAAACAGATAATGTTTAGACACTTCCTTCTTTAAAGTACTTTCCTTAGTACCTTGGCCTCAGTAGAGACAAATCTCATTCTCATTTAATTCAACAAGATTTCAGAATTTTTTAAAAGAAATATTATTGGTATCTAAAGTGAAAAAACCAAAGCAAATCTCTCAAAATCAACTAAAAGACACAACACTGAATGCGTGCATAGTTTGCATATTCCTTATCACAATGGTTCTTAACCTTTCCCCTAATTCAACAAAAGTATTGATAACAGTGACTCACAAACACATATTCCCATGGGAGTTGACTGAGGGCCACATGTGTACTTTGAGATCACACAGAATGTCTGGGGAGATCTATAGTTCAGAAAAAGCCCTCCAGGGGATTTTGGTATGGCCTCCTCTGTCTGTATTTTGATTCATTCCTTAAGATAACAAGGCCTGCTCAATCACCGACTCGATTTGGCTTATTGGGCACCAGCTGGCCTGTTTCTCTGTTTATTTGGTCAAGAGAGCAGGCTTTAGGGTTAAACTGTCTGGATTAGAATCTTGGCTCTGTCACTTAACCTCTCTGTGCCTCAGTTTCACTGGTACCATCTGCTACCAAGAGCCATCTCTTCCTTTCTATCTGCCTACAGCCCATGAATCTGTTCAGAAATTGGTAAGATATTCCTGACCTCCTGTGGAGGTTCCATATCCTATCCCAGCCCCAGGGTATGAATCATGATTGGTCAAAAACAGTCATAGAAATCCCTTTCCTTTTGGCCAGGGATTACCCTAAAGGGGGGCTGTGACCCAGTCATGGCCAGAGAGACGGAAGGGCAAGTCAGCTGATAGCAAGGTGAGGCTGGACTCCATCCCTGAGAGGGAAAAACTGTTCTTTGCTCTTCCTGTTTGGATGCTGATATGATCCTAGGGATGAAGCAACTATCCTGTGGTTTGAAAAGGAGAATCAATATGCTAAGAAAGGAAGAGTAAAAAACAGAAAGAGATTAGTAGTTTAATCATGCTATAGAGCCTCTGCACCAGCTCTGGACTTTGGACTTCTTGAATAAGAACAGTGAGAAAAACAAATAATTCATTTGTCAAGTTCCAGTAGATTTTGTTACTTTCAGGGTGCATTCTTATGTGATATACTCAGTTTCTAACTTATAAAGAAAGGATAAAAATAGTATCAGCTGAAAGAGAGGAAATAAAGTTAACTTCTGTTTGTCAATAACATGGTCATATATGTAGAAAACCCTAAACATTCCATGGGGAAATAAACAAATTCAGCAAAGTTTCAGGATACAAAGTCAATGCACAAAAATTAGTTGTGCTTCCTTACATTAACAATGAACAATCTGAAAAAGGCAATAAGAAAATAATTTTAGGACTTCCGGCCAAGATGGAGGCATAGGTATGTACACTATGTCTCCCTCCACAACTAAGAAAAAATACAACTACCTCAAAACTAGAGACAACCAGAAGTTCCAGAAAATCGAGCTGTATGGAAGTCCAACAAACAAAGATATAAAGAAGAAATACTCATCCAGACGGGTAGGAGGTGCAGAGCTGGGGCAGAGAGGATGCGGTATGATGGCAGCAGTGGCAGGCTGGCAGAAAGTGCAGTCACACATTTTTAAAAGTAGGGACGGACCCCTGGGGAGCACTCCCAGCAACAGACCAGACCACACAGCTCATGGTTTCAGCACCGGGGAAAATAAAGCCTCATTGCTTCTGACTGTGCAAACCAATGGGGGTTGGGGTGGAGGAAGAAACTGCCAGTCTCTCAGCAGAGTTCGCTTGTTTAAAGGGTCCCCACAGTCCTAGAATGTCCACAGACCCTCCCAGCCTGGGAACAATGGCCAGGGCAACAGCTAGAGAAGTGCCTAGAAAAGGGGCGAGTACTGAGCAAGTGGCGCTGTTCCCTCTCAGACCCCTCCCCTACCTACAGCATCACAATGTGGTGAAACAGGTTGCCTGCACTGATGAATATCTAAGGCTCCACCCCTTACAACATAACAGGAGCGACAGGTCTACCTAAGACACAGAGGCAAACAGACACAGGAGCCTGTCAAGATGAGACAGAGAGGTATGGCCCAAAAGGGGGAATGGATCAAGGTTCCAGTGGGAGAACTAAGCGATGAGGAGAGAGCCAACCTAACAGATGTAGAGTTCAAAACACTGGTGATGAAGCTGCTCACAGGCTTGACAAATATGCTTAAGTACAGCAAATGCATTAGGGAAGAAGTAAAGGCTATGCTAAATAAAACAAAGAAAAATCCACACATAACCAATGGTGAAAGGAAGGAAACTGGGGTTCAAATCAATGATTTGGAATATAAGAAAGAAAAAAACAGTCAACCAGTACAGAATGAAGAAACAAGAATTGAAAAAAATGAGGAAAGGCTTAGGAATCTCTGGGAAAAATTTAAACATACCAATATCGGAATCATAGTGGTGCCAGAAGGAGAAGAGTAAGAGTAAGAAATGGAAAGTCTATGTGAAAAAATAATGAAGGAAAACTTCCCAAATTTGGTGAAGGAAACACACACACAAGTCCAGGAAACACAGAGTCCCAGACGAGCTAGACCCAGGGAGGACCACACCAAGACACATCATAATTAAAATGCCAAAGGTTCAAGATAAAGAGAGAATCTTAAAAGCAGCAAAAGAAAAGCAGAGAGTTACCTACAAAGGGCTGCCTATAAGAGACTATCAGCTGATTCCTCAAAACAAACTTTGTAGGCAAGAGGGGACAGGCAAGGAGTATTCAATGTGATGAAAAGCAAGAACCTACAACCAAGACTACTCTATCCTGCAAAGCTATCATTTAGAATGGAAGGGCAGATAAAGTGCTTCCCAGACAAGGTGAAGCTAAAGAAGTATATCATCACCAAACCATTATGATATGAAGTGTCAAAGGGACTTAAGAAAAGGAAGATCAAAATTATGAACATTAAAATGACAACAAACTCACAACTATCAACAACTGAATCTAAAAACAACAATAACAACAAAAAAAACACAACTAAGCAAACCAGAATAGGAACAGAATCATAGGTTTCATTAGGGAAATGAAAACCAAAATCACAATTAGATACCACTTTACATCCATTAGAATAGCTTTTTTTTTTTTAAGGGAAAATGACAAGTGTTGGCAAAGATGTAGAGAAATTTCAACCCCTGTGCAACGTTGGTGGGAAAGTAAAACTGTGCAGCCACTGTGGAAGTCAGTATGGTGGTTCCTCAAAGAATTAAATAGAATTACCAATGAGCTCAATTACCATATGAGTCAGCAATTCCACTTCTGAGTATAGTATGTATCCAAAAGAATCGAAAACAGGAACTCAAAAAGATCTTTTTACATCAATGTTCATAGCAGCATTACTCCCAATAGCTAGAAGGTAGAAATAACTTATGTGTCCATTGACAGATGAATGGATAAACAAAATGTACTTCAGGCATACAGTACAACATTACTCATCCATAAAAAAGAAGGACATTCTGATATATGCTACAAAGGGGATGAACCTTGAAAACATGCTCGGTGAAATAAGCCAGATACAAAAAGGACAAATGTTGTATGAATCCACTTATAGAGGGTACCTAGAATTGTCAAATTCACAGACAGAAGTAGAATAGTGGTTACGGGAAGCTGGGAAGGGTAATGGGGAGTTATTGTTTAATGGGCATGGAGTTTCAGTTTGGGAAGATGAAGAAGTCCTGGAAATGGATAGTGGCGATGCTAGCTTTTATGTTATGTATATTTTACCACAATTAAAAAAATAGTACCAATCCCTCAGGGAAGTTCTGAGCATTGAATAGGTAACTCCTATAAAGCGCTAGGCATAATGTTTAACATGCAGATTGCATTCAGTCCTTGTTGGTGCTGTTATTAATGTTATCATTACAGTCCTTGTCACTTGTTCCTAAATGTCCTGCCCTCCCGTGACCTGCCCTTTCCAGTGTTGAGGACTGAAGTCCTGGCATTCCTAGGCTAAGCCCCTTCCTGTCCCTGAGCCAGTGGTAACAAGCTTTGCTGGAAAGAGTTCCCCATTCCCAGAGAAGTTATCCTCTTAGGCACCCACTGGTGCCCCAGACCACAGCAGCCTTTGGTCCAGGGCCCTGTGTACAGATTCCTCTCTCTGGCCTGAGTAGAACTGATTGTGACCTTGAGTCAATAAGGGTGTACATTGTCTTTGACTATGTTCTGTGTGGGGATACAGCAGAAAATACGACAGACTCTCTGCCCTCCGGGAATTTAGTTTCTAGTTGAGAAAGACAGGCAATAATCATGTGCCTGAAAAATAAGATGATCTCGAGTAATGAGAACAAAATAGTACAGTATGATAAGGAGTGAGTGGAAAGGCTGTTTTTAAGCAGAACAGACTGGGGAGACCTCTTTAACACCTCCACGTTGAGACGGGGATGATGAGAAGGAGCATGTACAGACCAGGTGAGTGATCGTTCCAGGCAGAGGGAACAAAACAGCAAGCGCAAAGTTCCAAGGTACAAAGGAGCTTGGAGTGTTTGAGGGATGGCAGGAAGGAGGATGCAGGAGTGAGGGTGGAAGCAGCCAGAGGTGAGGGGGGAGATCTTGTCGGGCCCTGTAGGACTTGGTTAGGATTTGTTTCTTGATTCTCACGCAGCGTTGAACCACTGTCAGTTTCCAGGAAGAGGGGTTAGGGAGTCTCATCTTTGCTCTAGGTGCTATGTGCAGGATGGGTGGTGTATGGGTAACAGGCAGGAACTAGGAGGGAGGCTGTTGCATAAATCAAGCCAGACATTGTGGCTTCCACTTCGGCGCTACAAGTGGAGGGTGAGACACAGAATTGCGGTTATATTTTGGAGGTCAAGTTGGCAATACTGTATCCCCTGCTGGCCTGAATGCAAGGTTTCAGGGAGAGGAAAAATTAGAATAACAACCCCTAGGCATTTGTTCTGAGCAACTGAGAGTATAATGGTGCAATTTATTGAAAAGGAGAAGGTTTAGTGAGAAGGCAGGCAGGGGATAGTGGGGGAAAGAGAGTGAAGAAATGTAATGGTTTTGTAAAATCTGGGATGCCTGTTGGACTTCCAAGTTGATATCTGATTCTGGGGTTTTGGGGGGTCAGGTGACAATTGAGAAGCATAAACACAGAGATAATATTTGAAGTCTAGAGATTAGAGGGAGAGTAGAGAAGAGAGAGGACCAAGAAGAGAGCCTTGGGCCGCCTAAAATATAGAGGACTTGTAGAGGGAGATGCAAAATAAAGAGACTGAGAAAGAGTGGCCCTTGAGACAGGAGAAAATCCAGGTGGCTCTCATCTTCCAGAGAAGCCTGGAGAATGAGGGAGTGGCCAGCTGTTATAAACGTTGCTGAGAGGTTGAGTAAGAGGGAACGGGAAAAGGGACCACTGGCTTTGGCTAGATGTAGAGCAAAGGTGACCTTGATAGTGGAGGAGTGGTAGCAAGGACAGCCCAGCTGGACTGAATTGATTGAAGAAGGAGAGGAGGTAAGGACATCAAATATGGATGGGTCTGTATAGGAAGTTTACTGAGAAGGGCTTTGTTCGGGATTGAATGGGGGGGGTAAAGAGAAGAGAGATACTAAAATGAGTCCCGTGGTGATGGCCTGCATCTGCGTGGATGGAGGTGCCGGTCACAGAAGTGGCCTTGTTGGTTCAGGGCGTTGGGAGACTGGGGGATGGGGAGCCTGGGTGGGGCTCTTCAGCTCCACATCTGCCCAGGACTGTTTGGAATTTGCATGAACGGAAGAACCCCTTCCTTGTGGGTGGGCTAAGCTACTTGGTCATTCATTAACAAAATTAATTTCACGAGAAACCCATGTAAATGCCCAGTAGTTTACACATAAGTTTTAAGTTGGATATGTGTCTTTAAAATCTAAAAAACAAAACAAAACAAAACCCAAAAGACCACCAGCACCCAAATTTGCTGTGCTGTACCACTGCTGGCTTCTTGAGAAGCCATTTCTTATTTATTAACAAACACTCTCTACTGCCAGAAGCTTTCTTTTAATTTTATTTACAAGAAGCAATCAGCACATGCTGTTTTCAGCTGTTCCAACGAATTAGCCTCAATTTATTAACTCGGTTGTGGGAATTATTCCAGGATTACTTGCTAATCCAAATAAGTTTTTAAAGACAGTTAAGTCATGAAATAAAAGTTGATTTTTAAAGTTCAGTCAGAGAAAGGAAAAATTAACTCTGTGGTAATTTTTACTTTGAAAATTATCCATGAAAAACATCCTTCCCCGAAATTTTTGAGATTGACCTTTTCAAGGAGATGAATATGAATTTACCTTGTTTAAAACACTAGAAAACAATTTCAAAATAATCATCAATGCTTTCCCTGTAATAATGTTATAAAATGTAAACAATATTTTAAAAAATCATCAGTATCCCTGGAAAGAAAAAACAAAACAAAACACCTTGCTGGTGATGGACAGCAAATGTCTCCAACATTCTGGTTCTAGGTGCTCCTTCTTTTTCTTAAGTTGTGATGAAAATGCTCATTTCAGTAAATCGATTTTAAAGAAGGAGCCAAGCAAGCGTGGGAGAAAAGGCAGGTGCTTATTTTCTGAAGACTATTGAGAAACACTCTTCTCACTGCTGGGGATCACCTGCGGAGAAACCCAGGGTTGTAACCTAATGTGCATCTGCAATTTGTACTTTCCTTCCCTCATTTTCATCATTTACCTTCCCTGCTCAAAACCTTGCTTTAAAAGCTGTATATTTTAAAAACAAGGTTTTAAGTTCATAAAGAACAAAAGGATATGCTGAGAAATACCTTCCCTATTTCCCCAGTCACTTAATTCCCGTTTCCAGATTCAATCTATACTTCTGGTTGGTGGTGTGTCCCTCGCTACAGAGATTTTATACATTCACACGCAATTACATATACACATGTGTACATCTATCAACTCCTTTTAAAAGTAACATTATATTTTGAACTAGTTTATGAATCACAAGAAGCTATAAAAATATTACACTTTCTGTTTACACTTCATATATCTTCCCCCAAAGATAACATCTTGCATAAGCATAACACATTCTCAAAGCCAAAGAAAATGACATTAGTGTAATTGGTATACTACCAACTCAAATATAGACCTTATTCCATCCATCCATTTTTAGCCATACTATTTTCATATAATAGCACATTATAGTATATTATAACATAACATATTATATTATAATAATAGCACATGATACTTCTGTTTAGCACCTTGGTTTTTCACACTTAACCATATAACTTAGAAATTGTCTCATATCGATACACAGAGTTCTTTTCCATTTTTTTGAAAAAGACTGTAGGTTACCTGCATGGAAAATCAATTTAACCAGATTTTTATAGTTAGGCTTTCAGATGATTCTCAATCTTGTGTAATTACCAAAAATTCTATAACAAATAATTCTCTACATAAGTTATTTTACATGTTTGGGTATATCTGTAGAAAGAATCCTTATAAGTAAGATGACTTGGTCAAAGGCCATGTGCATTTGTAATTTTGATATTGCCAGATTAACCTCCAGAAAGATTTATTAATTTATAGTCTCCTCAGTTTTGTGTGAGAAAATTCTTATTTCTTCAAACCCTTACTAACATAGTTTACTAATCTGATAAAGAGAAAAGTATGTCTTAGTGTGGATATAATTTTATATTTTTTCCTTGTTACGAATACAGTTGAGCATATTTTCACATATTTAAGGGCCATTTACATTTTCTTTTGGGTAGTATCTTATGTGTTCCTCTATTGAGTCATGAGATTGTGCTTATTAATTTGAGGAAATGTTTATATTTAGGGAAATTAGCTTTCACTCTAAAGTTTCAAATGTTTCCCACTAACTTGTTGCTTGTCTTTAAAAAAATGAAATTTATTAACCTTTTGTTGACTTCTAGAGATTGTTTTATACTTAGCAAATATCACTGATCATTACCAAACTAAATATTCATAGAGTTGAGAGTTAGCATCTCTGAGAAACAGAGAAGAAAGGTCATGTATCCATGCAGGTGGCCTGGATTGGGTACGCCATGGCACCAACAAGCAGAGTACAAGGGCCTAAACTAGCTATTGTGGTAGAGGTTTCTGAGTAGTTGCTCTTGGTATGTTGCAGATCCCTAGTTACATGGGCTCAAACTTCACTGAGATGATTTTCAGCAACTAATAGACATTCACACACACATACACATGCAGACACACGCACATGCACAGAGAGAGAGAAGAGAGAGAGAGAGAGAGAGAGAGAGAGAGAGAGAGAGAGAGAGAGAGATCTACAATAGGGAGTGATTTTAACACTGGAACTTGCCATCCAAGCCAAGCAAAAAGGTGGATGAAGACATGGGAAATGCAGCAAGAGAGAGTGAAGAGGTGATGAGGTCAATGGATTGGAGGGGTTGGGAGAGACAGAACGTTGCTCTACTTTGCTCTACTTGGTACTTGAGAATCGGAGTTGGAAACACAGGAAGCAGTCATGGGGAAAGGGTGGAGTGCTTAAGACCGAGAGGATAGAGGTTGTGGCAGAGACTGCTATGCCTCAAGAAAACCCATTTCCTTTCCCTCCTGGGGACACAGCTGTACAAACTTCCCCACCCTCCCCTTTAGGCGCTTGGAGCCTTGGGACTGAGTTTTGGCTGCGAGAACATGGGCAGAAGAACCCTATGAAATTTAGAGGCACAGAGATCAGGGGATCCCTCAGGAGGGGAGTGATGCAGCTCTTCTCCCCATCCCTTCCTAAAGAGATGGGTGTGGAAAGAAAGGACCATTTCATCTACCCAGAACAGTTCATAGTCATTATCTCTGGGCTATGCGTAGGGCTGACAATGGAAAGAATTTAATTTTCTACTTCTGTGCTTTTCCAAATTGTCTACATTTTTGCAAAAAAAAAAAAAAAAAATCTTTGATATTGATGAGGAAAAACATAATTTAAAAAGTGAAAGGAAGGTAAATTTATAGAGACCGAAAGAAAAATGGTGGTTGCCAGGGGCTAGGAAGAAGAAACGGGGAGCTCTTTAATGGGTATAGAGTTTTGCAAAATGAAAAACTTTTGGAGGTTGGTTGGATAACAGTGTGAATATATTTAACTCTACTGAACTGGACACTTAAAAATGGTGAATATGGTAAATTTTATGTTGTGTGTATTTTACTACAATTTTTTTAAAAGCTACTATAAAGGATTTTTTTTCTTTTTGACATTTCAAGAGGCAGAATTTAATTCATCATTGCAATGAAGCCAAAATCCAGTTAAGAAGTCTTCGAATATTTAATAACCATGTATGGTCGTCGTCGGCAGCCGTCCGTCTCGAGAGACAATGGTGTAGCTTCTTAAGAGTCTATCTGCACCGCCGAGAATGGCTGTGCGGTCCGACTCGGGAGTGACACGGTATCTGTCTCCTCCCGTGTTGAATCGACATCTTGCGATGACGCTGAAGCTACAGAACCTGGGCAGGGTAATATGGAGGGTCTGCTGTTGCCCATGCAGCAGACCCCCCCTCTCTTCGCAGCTGAAGGGTCCAAGGGAAAGACGGAGTCAATACAGCTTGGCTTCAGGTGCGCCGCAGGAGTTGCCGGTGTTGACTACAACGTCAAACCGCCTTAGGGACTCCGGCTCCGGATTTTCTGTCGGGGTTTACTCCCTTAGCCTTTCCCCTGAAGAGGTATGCCGCAAGGCAGCGGAGGTTTTTTGGAGTCAGAGTTTTCCTTCTCTGATGTGCCCTGACTGGAATATGGTAAGGCTCTGAGAAATGGTCATCTGATAATTTTAAATCTTATACTTCTCAGTGAAAGAAAATGAGAGCCAGTGAAAATAACCATGGTCATTTCTCATGAAAATGCCTTTTGCTATTGACCACAGGATATAGATGGAAAATATCTAGAATTTGTTTCTTAACATTATTCTCCATCAAAATCCTGAAATAATTAAGTCAGATAAGCTGTGCTGTGCAAAACTTTATATAAGTTTATTGTTATGGTCGTGGCTGGTGTGGCTCAGTGGACTGAGTGCCGGCCTGAGAACCAAAGGGTCACTGGTTCTATTCCCAGTCAGGGCACGTGCCTGGGTTGCGGGCCAGGTCCCCAGTTGGGGGCACACGAGAGGCAACCACACAGTGATGTTTCTCTCCCTCTCTTTCTTCCTCCCTTCCCCTCTCTCTAAATATAAATAAATAAAATCTTAAAAAAGAAAGATTATATTATCAGGGATAAAGAAGGCTAAAGGTCATTGTATAATAAAGATGTCAATTAATCAAGAGGACATTAGTCATCTTAGATATTTTTAATGGTCATATGCCTATCCCTGGCATTCTAATTGGAAGCCACCAACAAAGCAACCTGGTTGGAGTAGGGGTAGAAGCAGGAGACCTAAGTAGAAACCATAGTAAATGACCATTATGAAGATGTTCGGTGTGACTAGTCCAAGAACATAAATAGAGACATTATACAGAATACTGGACATTAGGATGTTCTGGAAAGTCCAGGGGATCCAGGGGATACCTTAAAAAAATCTGTACAACATCCTTTCTTTCCTGCTCTCAAGAGTATTAATTACTGGCGTTTGTGAAAGCAATGAAGGCATTTGTGAAGCTGTCAATTTTGACTCTAAAATCAGCTTATTTATTTATTTATTAGGGACAAGCCAAATTATTTTATTATAGAATTATGGCTACTAAATGATGCAGAGATTTTAATAAAGCTAACGGGTTTTTAAATATATGTATTTGTTCATTTATTTATTTTAACAAAAGACAATCTGCTTTTTACTACTCAAGGAAAGAGACCTTTTACTCTAAACCTATAGATTCTAGGTTTGGTCTGCATGATGCAATGAAGGGAATACATGAGTATCAAACATTTTTATTGGGCTCTATTTCCATATTTATCTGACAAATTGCACAGCTTTATTTCTCTAGTAATTCCAATGCCTTTATTATGACTTCACATGCATTATTTCTTGGGGATTTAATTCAAAAGGTTTTCTCTTGCTCCAGATTTGGGGAGGCCTCCATAGTGCTTACCCTGTGGAGACTTGGCTGAGGAAGTGCCAGTCTGCAGTCAACATGGTCACAATCTTGTAGGTGAGAGGACATTGCACACACATAAGAAGGTATGATAAAGAAACCGTCTACATCACCATTTGGAATTCTAGCTTGCAGGCATGATTTGCTTCATATTTACTTGTAGGCTTAATGGGTCTCTTGGGAAAAATAAAAATAATCAGGAGACATTTGGAACTAAGGGATGGCCATGGAAACATTTGCTTTCTTCTACAAATACTTTCTCTCTTTTTCTTTCCTTGTTATAAATAACCCTCCTTGTTCCAAAATAGACTTACTATTTTGCCCTTGAAAGAAAATTTTGTCTGAAAAACTTGACTTGCTGAAGCAAACATTTTGTTTAGAAAAAAAAATATTGTCTAGAAAATTGTTGCAGCTCGTGTAATTTTCATCCTCTCTAAATGATAATAACATTTCAGCAAAATCTCTTTTTTTTACCACTCAATTACCTGTTGTCTTTGCATTATTACATAACTGGTTCACTTGTGTATATCTTATCTCCTAACTTTGGGAGCAAAGGCGGATGTTAGTCTCTTTGCACATCCTTCAGGGCTGAGCACATCCCTCTGCAGATAATATATATGCAACAAGCATTTGCTAAATGAATGCATAAAGAGAGGAATTAATGATTACTAAAAGCTTAATGATTTGGGGGCTGTCTGAAAGCCTTCTTTTCAATGTATTGTGGATTATATTGTAATTTGTTTTACAATAAAGCACTCTATAAGTGGACATCTCATATTTAGGCATATTTGCATTTTGAAAATATTGATGACAGAAAAAGGCAGGACAAACATTCAGGACTAGGGAGAGAAGGCCTCCAACGTCAAAAGTGTGATCATGTGAAGACTCTTTTGGAACAAGGGTGGAAAAAAAAGAAAACGCTTTTTAGAGAAGCTGGTGATCTTTAGGCACAACACTTATATAAGAGTAAAGGAAGCCCTGGCTGCTGTGGCTCAGTGGATTGAGCGTCAGCCTGCGAGCCAAGTGTCGCTGGTTCGATTCCCAGTCAGGACACATGCCTGGGTTGCGGGCCAGGTCCCCAGTTGGGGGCGCGTGAGAGGCAACCACAGATTGATGTTTCCCTCTCTTTCTCCCTCCCTTCCCCTCATTCTGAAAATAAATAAATAAAATCTAAAAAATAATAATAATAAAAGCTAACAATAGAAAACATTTTTTAAAAAAAGAGTAAAGGGGTACATAGGGTTCTGAGACTCAATTTCCAATGTGTATGTGTGGGGAGGTAATTCTTCAGACACCAGCTGAGTGTTTTACGATTCGACTCAGTTCAGATGCTATCTTCCTGGAAATAGCATCAGATCCCATAGGTTAATCATTCAGTTCTGTAAGAGTGCTCCACCCCCCCACGCCCCCACAATTCAGATGCCAGTTATCACTTGTACTTCTGACTGACCAGTTATAGACTGGAGGTTCTAGCGATCCTGTCCTTGGACTTCAGGCACCAGTTGTTAAGTCCAGGTTGTTACCTGTACTTCTGACAGATTGCCTATAAATGAGAGGTTCCCACAAGCTCCTCTTTGGGTTTTATTAATTTGCTAGAGTGGCTCACAGAACTCAGAGAAACGCTTGACTTACTTGATCACTGGTTTATTATAAGAGGATATAACTCAGGAACAGCCAGATGGAAGACATGCATAAAGCAATTACAGTAGTCTGCCCTTACCCACAAAGAATGTGCTCCAAGACCCCCAGTGAAAGCCTGGAACCATGGATAGCACCGAACCCTATATATACTATATATATATATACATACACACACACACACAAGATAAAGTTTAATTTATAAATTAGGCTCACTAAGAGAGTAACAATAATAATGAATGATAAAATAGAATAATTTCGTTATAGCAACATACGGCAACAGAAGTGATGTGAATGTGGTCTTTCTACCTCAGAATATCCTGTTGTATGTACTGTACTCACACTGCTTGTGATGGTGCCCAAATGATGAGATCAATGATAAATAACTGCAGGTTTTATGATATACACTCAATATGTTGGGCACGACAATGCAACTTTTCAAGAGGGAACTAAAGCAATAAAAAATTTAGTTTGATTTAAGGATCTTTTCATTAAAGGAAGTGAGACAAAGCATTTCATGTATGGAATATATAGGATAGTGGGTAAGAATTTAGTTTCTCACTTTCCATCCCTATAAAAGTATTTTTAAGGCTTTTTTTCCCCTTGGACTATGATGTTTCCCCCTCCAACTTTCAATATAAGTTACTTATTTATTCCCCATCATTTATTGTCCTTTGTTACTTTCTGTGTAGATGAGTGCTAACAGATGTCAACATTGCCTTGAGGCTTGGTACTTACAGGGTAATTAGAAGAACTTGCAATTCCTTTAATTGAGAAATTAAACTAAGGGCCTTTTTATCTCATTTGCCTGATGCAATGGTCCCTGAAATTGGCTGATGATCAGAACGCCCTGGGAAGTTTTTCACATGTTTTCCACTGTTGATTAATTAATTTCAGTGTGACAAAAGTAATATGTGCTTGGGGTTAAAATAATTCAAACAGTGCAGAAGGATGAAAAGTTGAAAGTAAACCCTCTCTCTATGTTAAGTGAAATAAGTTGGACAGAGAAAGACAAATACCATATGATTCACTTATACAGGGGTAGACAAAAGTATGTTTACAGTTGTGAGTACACAAAATACAGAGTTTATTCTTGCATTATTTATTTACTACTTATCGTATTATTTGTTTGTCTTCTTCTTGTTATTGTTATTATTTTGTATCTTTAGTTATGATTTATCTTTTAGGTAATGATGGCTGGTAATCTAAATCTACTTTTGCCCACCCCTCGATGTGGAATCTAAAGAACAAAATAAACAAACATTATAAAAACAGACTCATAAAAACAGAGGATGGACTGGCAGTTGTCAGAGGGAAAGGGGATTGGGAACCTGATAGAAAAGGTGAAGGGATTAAGAAGTATACATTGGTAGTTATGAGGCAGGATAGTAAGGAGTCAGGAAAATTCCTTGGCACAGGGAATGGGGAAACTGAGACAGACAGCTGATGCAAACTGGCCTCATCCAGCACCCTGACTCACTGCCTCCTTCTCCCTTGCACGACCAACTCCCTTAAGCATTAAGCTCTCATGACCATAGATAGAGACAGAGTTTTCAACTAAAGATAACATCTAAGCCTCAATTGCATTTTAGCTCCAGGCCCAGAAAAATAGCAAAACCAGATGAAGCAACACCATGGCTGGCTTCAGGACCAGATGCAATGACCAATGACCCTCTGCCTTAGTGCCAATCAATCAGTAGAGACCATGACCCTGACCCTATATGCTCATTTGGATGAATCAGCATATTGAAGAACACTCTTGGAAAGCTGATGAATATTCTGTTGAGATCATCCCCTGAGACTTCCTCTAAAATCCCTGCTTTTAGAAAACAGATAAAAAAATCTTCAGACAAAGAACTCAGTGAGCATTTTCTCTCTAGAGCATGCTCATACTTTCTTTCTTCAGGTGTATATCTTTGCCTTCTCTCTCTTAAGCTCCAAGGGTCCTCATAGGACTTGCAACCAGGGGAGCAGTGGGCAGTGGGACCTTGTTCCAGGCCACCCCCCCGAACATTTCTCCAACGACCATTCTTTTGCGTCTGTAACTTGTTTCCTGAGCCCATGAAGCCCAGCTGGCTCACTGCTTCTGCCTCTGTGTCTTGCTTTCTAAAAGGCCAAGGCAGTTCTCTGAGCGGCCTGCCTGAATCTTCCCTTTGAATGTACTTTTGCTTTGTATGCTAAGTAAACTTCCTCTTGAGCTAGAGTTCTTGGCTCTGAATCCTTTCATCACTAAACCCGAGAACCAAGGTCCAATATCACCGGTAAAGGTTACAGAACAGCAACAGAGAGGTAGATTACAGCACAGGGGATACAGTCAATAATATTGTAATAACTGTATATGGGGCCAGGTGGGTACTTGAAACACGGGGGAAATCACTCTCTGTAAAGGGGGTGAGTTTCTAACCACTGTGTTGTACATCTGAAATGAATACAGAATAATATTGAATGTAAACTGTAATTGAAAACTAAAAAAACAAACAAAAATCATTAAACCTAAGAAAAAATGTAAATGCCCTCTCCCTCACTTTGCACTTCCTAGAATAGCCCCACTGCGAATTGCCTTCCAAAAAGTTTTTGTACGGAATACAATCATTTGCTTATTTCCATCCCTCTCCCTGAAACGTAATTATTCTACATCTACCACTCTGTAACTTGTTTTTCCAAGCCACTGTCTTCTGAACACCTTTATATGGGGCATATGCAGCTCCACTTCAGTCTTTCAAATACATAGGTTTTCCATTAAAATAATTCTGATTCATTGGATCTGGTGAGGCCCAGGAAATTATACATTACAAAGAAAATCCTCTATTATCAATATGTCTGATGTAAGCTAGTCATGAACTAACACTTAGAAACCACAGCTTTAGCTCCTGTGGCAAAACATGTTTTAAGACATACCATTTCCATGTGTGGCTGAAATTTTTCCTCATTAGGATTAGACATTATGTTTTCCTTCCTGTTGCTGGATAAATAAGAAGGAGAAATGCAATATTCAACTGCCCCCAAACATATTTTTTTAAAAACAACAAAATTCTGCTAGACACACAAGGAAGGAAAGTTTCCTTGGCAACTAGTAGCAAGTATGGGAGATAATAGGCAGAATTTATCGTAAGAATAAGGCAACGTTTCTATCGAGAGAGTGTCAGAGTAGTGAAGCCATCCAAACACGGCACTTACAGGTCTGCAGGCAGAGCAGAGAAGAACACCTGCTGTTCATAGATGAACGGATGATAACGGCAAAGTAGTTAAAATGAAATACCTCTCATTTTTTAAAAGCTAAAAGTATATCTCTCCTATCTAAATCATCTTTACCTTGAACTTGGGACCTGGTGAACTGCCTCAGTTATTTTAGTTAACAGCAGGTCTTAGGAAAAAGTAAGCAGGAAAATTCTGGAGATTCCATGAACAGGCTCTTTTGGGCATTGCTATCAGGATGACTCCGTCGGCCCCAAATGCTTTCCACCCTGTGTCACTCGGCTCAAGGTTCAGATTCCTGGGGAAGAGTTGGATTGGCCCAGCTTGGATAACAGCTTACTCCTTAGCCAATTCTCTGTGCTGAGATGTCATGGCGTATAGTCACTTCAGGACCACATTGAATGGGAAGTAAAGAGTTACCCAAATGAAAGCTGGTTCCTTTGATAAATAGAAGGGGCAAGAAATGATGGGCGAGCCAAAACCAGAGCAATCTACTACTGTCACCTAGTATATCAACTAAGATGACTTCAGTGGCAAGTAGCAATAACTAACAGGATTGTGAACAGTAGAGATTTAATTGTCTCAGTACCTTACAAGACATCCAGAAGTTGGTGGTCCCAGAAAATACTAAACAAAAATACTCTCGATGGGTAGACACAGAAATCGTGGAAAGACAGGAGGTACCATAAACTGCGGATGTGAGAACAGCTAGAAAGAGCAGTGGAAATAGATCCAAATCATATTTCTATGATTGGGGGGATACTGACACTATTAAAGGCAGAGAAGGGGTAAAAATTGTTGCTCGCTGTGGGAGAGAGTAAAGTGGTACAAGTGAGATGTCTTTTCTGGTAGAAGGTGACCTATGTGCAGAAATAGTCCACATGGGCACTTTCACATGTGCTGTGAGGTTGCAAATGCCCATCTCAATTTTCGATGAGCATGGCCACATCATGTGACTACCCCAGTGGCCCAACTCTGGTGACATGGCAAATGAAGAGATTTGCTGATTTTAAATGTGTTTATTTGACTTTTGCTGCCATAGGTCTTCTTCTGTTAGGTGTGGTTCATTCCCAGTGATGTCGGGGAAGCATTTCTCAGCACCATTCAGTGGGGGGCTCTGAGGGCCAAGTCCCCACTTCTAATCACAGAGCCTGGAATGGTTTCATACATGTCCCTGGCAAGCTATGGAGGATAAGAATTTCACTCTGGGCCAATAGTTGGGAATTACTTCCAATTTATTGTGCAGGGAAATCTAGGTCATGGTCTCTCGTGGCCAATGAGAGCTCCCTGGGTGGCAAGAGAAGCTCAAATACCAGGACTGTGTGTTTCACGGGGATCTGGGACTCCAAAGCTGTCATTTCTTCCAATGATTTTTTTTTTTTTAATACTTGGCTTTACATTTCAAAAGCAAGTGCTTGGAGCCTAAGGATTGAGAAAATCAGGAAATGTTGCTTGATTTTCTTTGCGTAAAATTGCTGGGAACACTCTCTGACCTGGTTGGTTGACTCCTTCTTCAAAGTCTCTTTACTCTTTACTCTTTACTCAGTTCACTGTGACTCAGTGAACATTTATTTGCTTAGCGTCCCTCAGAGAAAAGAATAGCTCAAGTTTACCGAGAGCTTGCCAGGTGTCTGGCTAAGTTCTGGCAATGCAAAGTTGAGTGAAACCTTGACCTTGTGGAGTTTGTATGTTAGTGGCGGTGGTGGTGTAGGTGGGAGGGGCAGTGGCGGGGGAGATAAACAAGATGCAATGATACAGTGTGATAAGGAATGTGCCTAAAGTACACAGGGAGGAGGCATTATTTCTTCTCCAGAAAAGAGAAGACTTGCCAAGGAGGTGAAGGGCTTCAGAACAAGTCTCCCCAGAAGGTGTCACTTTGGCATGCAGACTGTTTTGAGCTAAAGACCATCAAGGCCCAAAAGGACTCTGAAACGGTCTTTTAATCTTTCCTGTAACTGCCTAAAACAGCCCAGAAAGAGAACCGTCACCAGGGATAAGTACAGAGGGTGGGTTGGGGACAGCCAGGCAGGGCCTGGAGATCAAAGGCTCCTCTATGTCCCACTGTCACTGAAGTGATTTACATATATTAACTCATTTAATTTTCATGGCAACCTTCTGATGTAGGTGCTATTATTTTTCCTTTTTTACAAACAAGGAAACTGAGACAGAGGAAGCGACTGAGTAACTTGGTAGTCAGTGGTGAATTGGAATTTTCACCCAGGCTGTGTGGCTCTAGAGTCTGTGCAGTTCTGTTGTTTAGATTATGCCCATATCATAGGTTTAAAGAGGTTAGGGGGCTTTAGATTTTTCACTTATAAATATCAGGAGTTGACACCGTATCTGCCTGGTTCCAAAGTCCTAAGCCTTTCATTTTTTTGCCCTGTTCCGTCTTAAACATAATATGAATGTTCTGTGGAATTAAACAGAGCACAGTAGGGAGACCTCCGATTCCTGGTGGGGTAAGAAGCAGTCAGTTATGGGGGAGGCTGCAGAAACCCAAGGTGGCTGGATTGAAAGTCTGTCAGAAATTGGGGTTCAGAATGCAGCTTCAATCTAGTTTCCAGCTTCAGACACCGTATCTGAGATCGCATTTTAAGATCTTCAGTCTAGGAGCCACATCATCTACTGAAACATTTAAAACCAGAAAACTGAGTCCCTTGTTCTCTCTCTGAATTCTGGCAGATTTTTCTCTATTAAAAGGGCCTGAATTTGGAAGTCACTCCCTTTGGAAATCCCTTCGAGTCCAGACACAGGAGTCCAAATTGCTTGTGCTTTAGCTAATGATTAAATGTCTCCTTTTCACCTTCCAGTTTTCTCCTACTTTTCCAAGCAATTTAATTGTAAGCATTTATGTATATTGTTTAGTTAGTCATGGCAACGAAGCCATTTGATAGGCCAATTAGCAACTAAATTTAGTCATGATATTGACAGTACAGCTGTGTTAGCCAAATTTTTGAGATTCTAGCATAAAGGCTTGACTAATCTCCATGAATAGCCAATATACTTGGAAGTGATGGTGTTCTAACTACAGAAAAAGTTTCCTTGGCATGTTGGGATATATCGTTTTGGCTTTCAGATACTTTGGCAAAGCGATCATGAGGGTGATAATGTAGCTCATTTGGTTTCATTTAAAGCAGTCTATGAAAAAATAATCTGGCCAGGAGAGGAATTCCTTTGGAGGAAAAGGACTTTTTTGGGAGAAATGTGGATTTCAGAACTTCAGTATCAAGCTTCCTTTTATTTTCTTGTTTAGAGAAACAAGTATGGAATTGTTAACATCCCATCTTTAAAAATTAAACTTATACCAGTCTGTTCCAATGGAGACTTCATATATATGCATCTAAACTGTTACTCCCAGTTTTCCTGAGAGTTTGATAGTGTTTCCTAATTTAAAATTTTTTAAATTTATTGATTTTAGAGAGAGAGGAAGGGAGGGAGGGAGAGAGAGAGGAAGAGAGAGAAACGTTGATTTGTTGTTCCACTTATTTATGCATTCATTGGTTGATTTGGTTGATTCATATATGTTTCCTGACCAGGGATCACACCTACAACCTCAGCTTATGGGGATGACACTCTGACCAACTGAGCTACCTGGCTAGGGCCATGTTTTATCATTTAAAATATGTGTTTTTAAATCTGATTTAAATAAAAGGCATTTACAAGTTGAAGATTAAATTTGTAAATGAATCTGTAACCTTGAAAGAGGCTCTCTGCCTGTTGTTTTGAAGCCATCAAGATGATTCAACCATGTTTCAAATCTTCAAAAATAATATGTAAAATAATCCACATGAACAAAAAAGAATTTCAGGCAAGTTACTTCCAGTTTATGGTTTGAATTCTAGCTTGATCTCTCAATTCATCAGCTTGTCCACTCTGCGTAGGACTACAGATGTTTTTCAGATCCTGAATGTTCAGCTACCCAAGGAAAATGCTCACCATTCCCTGAAGGAAATTAGGTTATTTACTTAAAAGTCTGCTTCAGAGAAAAGGAATGATATTATTTATTTTACATGTGCATTAAACATTCATCATGGTGCTCATTAGGCACCAAGCAACAGCTTTGTCACCTGCCTGCTATAAATCTGTTCCTAGTTTCTCCTCATCGTTATAAATAACCATTGATTGAGTAAAACTTTTTATTCTAGATTTCATTTGGACCTATTCAGTCTGTAAGTTCCCAGGAGCACAAAACCATGTATGAGCTTTGATAATATTAAAATACTATGGACTCCAATTTAAAATGCAACATCTGCCCTGGAGGGTGTGGCGCAGTTGGTTGGAGCATCCTCCCAAAACCAAAAGGTTGTGGGTTCGATCCCCGGTCCAGGCACCTATCTTAGTTCCCAGTGCGTATCCCAGTCTGGGTGCCCATGGGCAGCAACAAATCGCTGTTTCTCTCTCACATCAATGCTTCTCTTTCTCCCTTCCCCTCTCCTTTCTTCTCTCTCTGAAAGCAATGAAAAAATGTTCCCGGGTGAGGATTAAAAAAATGAAAAAAAAAAAAAAAAAAAAAGCAATAACATCTCCATTTATATGAAATATCCAGAATAGGCAAATTTATGGAGACAGAAGGCAGATTGGTGGTTGTCAGGGACTGAGAATAAGGGTGGCGAATGGGGAGTAACTGTGCTAACAGGTGCAACGTTTCTTTCTGGGGTAACGGAAAGGGTGTGGAACTAGATAGTAGAGATGACTGTACAACACTGGACAGTAAGTGCCACTGAGTCATTTAAAACTATATATTTATGCTATGTGAATTTTATGTCAATTAAAAAGAAATGTAATTCCATCACATTGTGAGGGCTGGCAGTGATTGCTGAGGGAAAAGGATGCTTTAGGAGGAGATTGAAGTCACACGCCTATTTTTGACCTGAGCCCAACCCTCTCATTTCAAAAATGGCAAACTAATTAGACATCAGCCTAGAGGACATGAAGTAGATACATTTTGTGAGCTCTAATTTGGGGTTCCACCAGATGCTCATGGCAGGGCACTAGACCACAATTCCTGGGACTTCTTCCTGCTCTGAAATCTTAGGAACTTTGCTCAGCACACTTGACTCTTCACTGGTGGGGCTCCGCCTGCTCGTGGGCTGTAAGCCCCGAATCTTCGGGTCCTGAGGTGGCCATATCTGAAACACAAAGCCAAGAAGCCTTAAGAGCCCAGCAGCTTCTTGTCCGCAGGCACCTGAAATATCACTTCACCATCTAAGTAGCTTCTCCACTTATGTTTTAATCTCTGCCTGTTATGTTGGCTGAATATCCTTTTGTTTTTTCATTTTTATTTTATATTTAAAAAAATTTTTTAAGTATATTTTATTGATTATATTGTTACAATAGTTCCACTTTTTTCCCCTTTGCTCCCCTCTGCCCAGTACCCTCTTTCCCCCAGCAATCCCACCCCCCTTAGTTCATATCCATGGGTCATTGCATTTACCTAAACTGGTGCTTTGGGGGCTTTTGTTGTTGTTGTTTTTGGTCTGTCTCCTTCTTTAGAAGGTCAGCAGCATGGTGGCAGGGGCGGATGCTCACACATATTCCTGGGCTCCTGCTTTGGTCCAAACACTGAGCCAGGTGCCAGAGAAACAATGATGAAGCCAAACCAGGCCTGATCTCTGTGCTAATAAATGGGTAGTCCAGTGGGCGAGACCGATAGGAAGCTGAGAACTGCATGCAAACCTAGAGCTGCAACCCTGACAACTGCTTTGAGGACCGAGAGGCCGTGTAATGGGGAAATTTAACCTCGTCGGGGAGGGCAGACAAGGCTTCTCTGAAGACGTAATACTTCGTAAAGTCTGAAAGCCAAGCAGGAATTAATCAGGCAAAGAGGAGAGAAAAGAATGTTCCAGGCAGAGGACAGCCAGTGCAAAGGCGTAGTGGTGGGAGAGACAGGACTTGAACAAGAGACCAAGGAAAGAGAGGTGGGCGAAGGTCAGACCAAGCAAGCCAACGTTAGGACTTTTGTTTTTATCATAAGAGTAATGGGAAGCTATTGAAGCTCCTCAGGAAGATGGGTGAGGGGTGTGGGGGGGGGGTGATCTGATCAGATTTACATTCTGAAAAGGCACTCCTGTGTGCAGGGCCTGAGAAGGGAAGGGGAGCCTGCCTTGACGCCTGACCAGGCTCCCCTCTTCCCCTTCCTCTCTTAGTCCCTGCTGTCTGGACGGAGAGATAGGGAACAAGCCTGGCCAATCAAATTGCCCTGGTTCCGTCAGAGTGACTGTCAGGAATTTAGCAAAAACTGCCAGAAAAGATGCCTGAGCTTGCTCTTTGGCTTTGGACTTGAATACACATGAGGAGCTGCTGCAGCCGTCTTGCCACCATGCTGCGGAGGGTTTGACACCTGCAGGAGTCACCAGGTGGGACCTGAGAATGGAGCTGCGCTGAGATGGTACAAGGCTGGGTCCTGATGACTTTCAGTATCTTGTCAAAGCACAGCTGAGGTTGTCTTGGCTCAGGCACACATCAGTTCCATGAGCCAATGCCTTCTTGTTTTGCTTCTTGCGGATCTCACCCAAGACTGAGAGGGTTGATGGGCAACATGGGAGCCTAGAGCCGTCTCCATCTGGATATGCCCATCTGCTGCATTAGGACAGAAGAGGACAGCGATTCCTGTTTCAGCTACTCCTGCCAAGCAGAGGGGCACCCGAGGGGGTGGGAGCAGGAGGAAAATGGCCTTCGGCCTGGGAAGATGTAATTTTGGGTTCCTGGTCATCTCATAGTTAGATTGGGTTGTATACATTTATCCTGTCTATGCTACTGTGTAGGTGCTATCGTCTCTTGGTTTCCTCGTAAAGTTCCTCTTAGAAGCTCAGGTCTGCTCTTGGTTGATCTGAATGGGAAGGGAGGGAACTAGGAACCAGAGAGGCTGGAATGGGCTGGAAGGGTGGAGAAGCGGGTGTGTGGCAGACACCGAGACCAAGCTTTAGCTTCAGGGAGTGCGCCTGGGGCCAGGTGCCAGGTGCCAGGGAGAAACCTGACTATCCTTCTCTCCTGTCCATGATAAGGCTCCCTGCTAAGTACCTTCCAGTGCAGCCTCCCCAGGCAGCAACTCTGGGAGCCTCAGCAAACTCTCTGGGTTTTCAGAACCAACGCTGCCTCCCAAATCTCATGATTATTTGAGGCCCCAAAGTTGAGGTCCCAACTTCTCGTTCTCCCAAAGGAAGAATAATATCCACCAGGGAGGATAAGTCAGAGAGATACCGTCACTCAGTCTATCTTTCGGGATGAAGGAGGCAGAGCAGTATCATCAAGAGAGTTGGGCAGGAAATGAGAAGCCGTGGGTTCAAGTTCTTGTTCTTCTAACTAAAAAAGCAATGGTGAGCAACACCCCGTTGCTCTCTTCCTCATCCTCAAGTGAGAGCCTTGGATTTGACATTCTTAAATCAAAGCCTATACATGTTATGGTGGATAACTGCCTTTTTAAATTACTCAGAAAATGAACCCTCTCTCAAGGTTTGGGAAAACCACCTGCTGTGTAAGAGGTCTTGCACCCCTCCCTTGGCTGAAGCGGGGACAGCTTCTTTCTCTCTCTGAGCCAACACAGCATTTGACATTGGATCGTCCCTCCTTGGGCTCTGAATCTAGACAGAGTGACAGGTAGGTAAGTGAGGGTGGGTTGGGCTTGTGACCGTGGCAGTGGTAGGCAGGGGCAGGACAGGTGTGTGGCCCTGGTGGACAGGCACAGCGCACCGAGGCTGTGTTGGTCCCCATTGCCCGGCTTCTCTTGCCTCCTGACTGCTTCCCAGGTTGGGTTCCTAGCCTTGCTATTAAGTCTGTGAACCAACCAACAGAACCCACCCTTGAAGCTTTCCATGAGGGTTAAATGAGATGATCCATGCAACATACTTAGCACTGGACCTGACCCAGAGTAACAGTTCAAAGACGTATTATTATTGGTTTCACAAAGATGGTGTAGGTTGTTTTGAAAAACCAGCCCTAGGATTAATAATGGCAGTTGGGCTCAAAAAAATGTTTTTACAATAATTTCCTTTCTCTTCCCCTCACCCCCCTCCATTTACACGTACACAAAGGCATTACACCTGCCCTCATAGTGAAGTAAGGAAATAAAAAATGTGGGACCCCATTGCTGTCCTCAAGGAGCTAATAGTCTAATTGGAAAGATACTGAATACATATATTCAACATTGTTTAAAAATGTCACTGATGGGCCGAATAAGTAGCATATCATTGGAAAACTGTTTGAAACATGTCCAACTATTAAATAAGGGGAATTAGAAGGGAAGTCCCAATATATTTCAAATCATCACTTTCATAGTGAAACTCTCTCCAAGACAAATGAAAATTAGTAGTAAAAATATTAATACCTTTTTAAAAGAAATGCATTTGGAAACAAAAAAGTTCTCACTGATGCCTGGATTAATAGGCAATGGAAGTTACAAAGTATTTATTACTGAACAACAGTGAAAACACAAAATATCAAGACTTCTGGGATGCAGCACAGGCAATATTTAGAAGAAAGAGAAGAAACAAAGATCTAAATGAGTTTGGTGTTTAACTCAAGATGTTATTACAGAGTAAACTCAAGGAAATTAGGAGAAAATAATAAAGAGGACAACTGGAAATAAGTGAATTGAAAACAAAACAGAAAACGTAGTCAAAAAAAGTAAAGTTTATCTGCAAACTCCAATAAAATGGACAAATCAAGAAATAAAGAAAAAGTGCAAATAAACACTCTGGGCCCAGGCTGGTGTGGTTCAATTAACTGAGTACCAGCCTATGTACCAAAGGGTTACTGGTTCAATTCCCAGTCAGGGCACATGCCCGGGTTGCGGGCCAGGTCCCCAGCTGGGGGTGTGAGAGAGGCAGCCACACACTGATGTTTCTCTGTCTCTCTCTTTCTCCCTCCCTTGCCCTCTCTCTAGAAATAAATATTTATTTAAAAAATAAACACTCTGGGAAGGCAAAAGGGGACACAGCCACAGAAATAGAAGTTTAAAATCATCACAAGAAAATACTGTGACCAATTTAATGCTAATGCATTTGAACATATGTACTGTAGCAGATACAGGTAGGTGCTGTATTTGTGTTATGACATGGTATGAAATGCTATGCTCTGGTTTGATATGATATGGTATGTTGCGATAACACAATCCTAACATCCCAGTGGCTTAAATACAACAAAGGTTTCTTCCTGTTCATGTTGCAGGACCAGTGTGGCTCTGGGTAGGGACCCGCCTGATGCAGTGACTTAGGAATCCAGGCTGATGGAGGAGGCAGCTCGCCTGCACATGTTTCCAGGGTCCTCACAGCTGGAGAATCTGGCTTCTCCTTGTGCAGCAGGCTTGGAGACCTGCTGCTGAGGTCTCCCTTTAAGAGAGAACCTGCGTGAGCAGTGAAGTTGGCTGACAGCGTCCAGCTATTGAAACTTTCAGGATGTGCTGCTGCGTTCTCCTCCAGGTCAAGATCTTTCTGGGCAGCTGGCAGCCCAGCGTGGTTCCTAGGGCTTGGCCATCTCTGCCCAGCCTGGATCTCCCTTTACTGACAATCTGCATATGAAGTTCCCATTGGCCTTGGCCAAGACCTTCTCAAAGCTACACCACAGTCAGAGCTTCTTCCTCCCCAGTCATCCTTATGTGAGGGATAAAGAAGCAAGCCAGTGACTCTCAAACCAGTAGGAGATAATTAACAGATGAATCATGGAAAAGGGGCAAGGAAATGACATTCTGCAGCTCCTCACACATATCTCTGGGATCAAAAGGAGGAAGATTGTTGTCCCCCAACACAGAGGAATGGGTTGATGTAGCTAGATAACTTTGTAAATAAGTTGGAGATAGACCTATAACTATATTACCCTCAGTTAATCACACCCTGAGTTAAGTAGTTAATCATGTTAGATTGTGAATCCGGATTAACCAGTAATGGAGAAATGGGGGAGAAGGAGAGGGGAGGGGGAGCTAATTGCATTAGGCAGGGGAGCTAATGGTGTTAGTATAAAACCAGTTTTCTTCGTCTACTTTGCGCGCACATGCTCCTGGCTGAGGGTGTGCCCGACTCTGCAGACTCGTGAATAACACCTCAATTTGCTGCTTAAGTCCGCTGTCCCGGTTTTTATTGTGAGCATTTCTCACACTAATGTAACTCTCTTCTTATTTCCTCCATGGTTGTTCGATCTGCAATGCTGCCTGAAGGCTTTCCCAGCCAACTTCTGATCCCTTTCTCCTGTATCTTTCAAGCATTACCCATAATAAATCTCTTGCATTCCTGACTCCTGACTCCTAGCAGACCAGTTCCCATAGAGCCTCTAAGTCATATTTCACTTTTGCTCACATTTCATTGGCTAAGGCTAGTCATATGCCCATGCCCATCTTCAGGGGAATAGAAAGGCTAATCCAGGACACAACTAGATATTGGGGTGCATTTGTGTGTCTATTGAACTACTGAACTAGATAATAATTATCCCCCATCCTTTTTTTTTTTTTTTTGCCAGCAAAGCCTCAGTTTTGTTCAGGTGTCTATCCTGCACTCACTATCAGGCTGAGGGGTAAATTGTCACTTAGCAGAGCCAATTACAACCATCCTATTTACCTTCTCAGTGGTTGGATCAGGAGGAGGAGTATGACTCAACTCTGGCCCATGAAATGGGGAAGGAAGCACCCTGACTTAAAAAAGAGACAGGAAGGGAAATAAGCCCTTTTCTGTTGCTGAGATTGTTGTGTGCGGATGTGTTACTCAGAGATGAGGCAGTCACCTTGCTCTATGTCAACAGGGAAAAAGAGAAAAACCAAAATAAAACCCAGGCTGGTGAACTTTTGTAGGGAGGCTTTTACGGAAGAAAAAGTCAAGAAAATTGAGACTTACTTAAGTCCGTGTTCTCTTGCCTTTTGCTTTCCTTTTCTTATCAGACCAATTTCAGTCACGTAACTCTCTTCTTCACACCATATCAGCTCTTGTTTGAAGAATGAAAACAACAGGGAACAGTATGATTCAACTGGCACAGAGAAAAAAAGCTAAAATTGACCAGTCAGGAAATGAGGCATGCATTAATAATTTTCTTTTGCATCATGGTTTTCGAAAACATCCAAATGCAATTAACTGTTGTCTATAAAGTAAAACAAATTCCTAAAAAAGGAAAAAAGAAACACTGGATTACTTTTTCACTCCACATCGGGGAGAGGGACTGACATTTATGGGGCCCTTATTATATACCTGACCCTTTATTAGGAACTTAACATACCCTGTCTTGTCAAATGACTTTGCATTGCCCTTTTTGTAAAATGTGAACTCCTTACAAAGCCCATTGTACCCGGTGTGATCTGGCCCGCCTCTCCAACTATCCCCCTCCATCGCTGCCTCAGCCTAGCCATCCTGACTTTTTTTCTGTTTGTAAAACATATCCAGCATGTTCTTGCTTCGGGGCTCTTCCTGAAATACTCTTTCCTCAGTCTTCACACGTCTGATTTGTTCTCATCAGTCAGAACTCAGCTAAAACACCCCCTTTTCTGCGAGGCCTTTCTTGACTACCCTGCCTGAAATAGCATCCCTCCCTCTACCCCTAGTCACTTAATCTAGTGTACTACATTCTTTTTTTTCCCATCGAGCTTATAATATCTGAAATTACCTTTTGTTTGATTTTGATCTGTCTGCTCCCACTAGATTTTTCCTCTGTGGCTTGTTCACTGCAGTAGCTCAAGCATTTGGAAAAGTGGCTGGCACAAAGGGGATGCTCAATAGTGTTTGTTGAAAAAATGGAGAGATAACACACCCTATGAACCTTATATGGCAGAGTACATAGTATTCACAAGGGTCAACATCCTCCAGCCAAAGACCACCAAGAACACTCTGGTAGTTGAACAAGCTGGATTTATTCCTCATTACAGTAAAAGACAATGCTCAGCATGGGAGACCACAAGGTATCTCAGTAACGGTGTTAGAAAGAAACTTACCGGTTTGCGTTTGAGTTAGATGATTTTGATTAGGGTTTAAAAGAGCAGGACCTTCTTTTCTTTTCCTTTTTTTTTTCTGGATTGGACGTTGTCAGGAAGCAGGGACAATTCTATGAATGAATATTCTTAATAAATTTCATCTATAAGGCAGAAAGACTTGAACAAGGCTAAAACTGTAATAGGTAAGCAAGGATTCTAGCAGTCATTCACATTAGCCAGGACTGGGTGATGTTTAGTGTCTCTGTGGTTTACCAGTGACCTTGTTTTTGTTATGCTTAGACAAGATTACTGAGTGGCCTTGTCTAATAATGGTGTCTAAGCAACTGTGTTTCAAGGGAGAACGCGAAGGCCTACCTGGGTCAGGCCAGTTTCTGGATGTCAGGGTCTGTTTTTTTCTCTTCCTTAGAAGTGTCCTAGGGCTGGAGTCCTATGTCAGGAAGTTCAGAAATAAGCAAGAGTATTTCTGTTGGCCGTTTGATGGACCCTCCTCCCTCCCCACTAACTCTGGATTTGCATGGAGGTAGCCACTGAATTAAGGCAGTGGAGCCCAGGGTACAGAAGCAGTGCTTCTAAAAGTCAGACGACTCAAAAACATCCTCATTTGCTCGAGAATTAATTGCCATCTTAGCACGTGCCCAAGCATATCTAATTTTCAAATGGGGGATGGCATATCTTTTTGTCCACTTTTTTTAAGTGTATTTTTTTCCAGCACTAACCACACTGCTGTCCCTGTCCATGAGTCCTTTTTCCTTTTTGGTCAATCCTTCCACCCCCAAACCTCCCTGACATATCTTTTGTATCTTGAGCGATGGGATTACCCAGTCCTCACCATTGCCTTGAAGGTCATGTTTAAAAGACCACTAGAGCCTTTGTTCTGCTTCAGGGTTTTCTCTAAACACACTGTATAGCTTTCAGGAAAGTCTTTAACCAGTATCCCAACACCCTCTGGGCTATCACAGCACCCCGTATTCCTCTGGTAACATCCCTGCTCCATGGTAATTAATTTGTTTATTACCAGTCAGGCTGGTTAGACTGGCTCCCACATACGTGTATCCTTGGAACTTAATTTTCACAAAATACTTGGCACAGGCTAGGCTCTCTATAAATACAGCAGTCCCTCGCTATATCGTGGTTCACTTATCGCGGCCTCACTGTATTGCGGGATTTTTAAAAATATTATATTTAATTACTTATCGCGGATTTTTCGCTATATCGCGGGATTTTGCGGTACTGTATACGGATGTTGCTAAAGTTAAGTAGGTTTAAGAGTGTAGAATAAATTTAAGGTTCCCACTTCGTGGCGGGGGGGTGGGGGCTGGAACGTAATACCCGCAGTAAGTGAGGGAATACTGTATTAAATGGATTAAAAATGGAGATATAATTCCTGGCTTGAATTCATGTCACAAAACATTTACTGAGTCTGTACTATGAGCCGGGACATTATGATAACTCTGCTAATCTTTACCTTCAGGGAATTAATATTCACTTCTAATAGATTTAAGAAAAGGGAGACTACCTGGCATTTATTTAGGCTCAGGCACTGTGTTAGGTGCTTCACATGCGTACCTGAGTTATTACTGCCATTCTACAGATAGAACAACTGACACGCTAAAGGGTTAAGTAACTCTGCTGAGGTCAGGAGGGGCAGACCAGGGCTTTTAACTCGGACAACCTGACTCCAGTAACACTTGCCCAACTATTAGGTTGAAGGGTACCCTGTAAATTCACAGTTCGGTCATTAACTCAGAGCGGACCTCCTATATCCAGGTTATCAATATTGTGGCATTTACTTTAAAGTGAAATCAGTTAATATGACCAACGTGGGGAGCAGTTATGTTCTTTATTAGCCAGTGTGAACAGGTGAACAGAGATGCATCAGCTTTCTGTTAAAACAGAAAGGAATTTCGGTTTAGCTTCGGATCTGAACATTATTCAGTCAATAACATTTATTGAGCTCCCACTGTGCACAAAAGACGTGTTCCCTGCCACTTCCTCTGCTCCCCACATCCTGGAGGAGGGAAAGTGGGGAAGAAAAAGAGAAGGCAAAGAGATTGTGCATGATGGGCAGGTGAGCTCCCTGGGCTCCTTCGCCACAGCCCTGAGCCCGCGCCGGCCACGCCCCTCAGCCTCGCCCTCGCCCCCAACCCCCCTTTAAACTCCCGCCCCCTCTTAATGATTACCAATGCCTGGTCAGGGAGCCCGGAGGAGGCTGAGGATTGGCGGGCGCCGCGGTTGCCGAGGTGACGGGTGGGCCCGGCGGGGTCCCGGAGCAGGGCGAGGGCTAGGGTGCTTGGCGGTTTCCGCCGCACCCTGGCCGGCGCGCGTGGGCGGCCCCCCGCGCACCCGTGGCCACCACTAGCCCCGCGCTGGCTGGGGACGCGCCGCCCTCCGCCTCCGTCTCTGTCTCCACCGCCAGGACCTGCGGCCGCCTGCCTTGAGCACCGCTTCTCCGGCCAACGGTGCGATGGGCTGCGGGAACTCCACTGCCACCAGTGCGGGCGCGGGCCGAGGTGAGCGCAGCGGCAAACCGGGGGCGTGGGGGGTCCGCAGGGCGGGCCACCTCGGTGAGAGAGCCCAGGAGAAAGGCGGCTAGAAGGAAGGGTGCAGGGAGCCGGGGAGGGAGGGTATGCAGCCCCTTGTGCCCGCCCCCATTTTCGGGACAGGAGCAGATCGCTCGCTTTTGGAACCACCGAAAGCAGGGCATTTCCCCCGCGCGCGTGGGGGCGGTCACGCCTGGACGAGGAGAGCCTGCAGGGCGATCCTGGGGAGGGAGTGCGGGGAGGACTGGCGGCGGGGCTCCCCTGCGGCGGGTAGGCTGGGCGTTCTCCTGGGGGAGAGGGTTCCTAGAGATGGTGTGTGTCTGTGCCCTGCGTTCCCACACTCGCCCCTGTGCCCTCCCCCGCCGCCCAGGCCTTGCCCCCAGCCCCTCGGAACCCAGACGCTGCACCTGGAAAAGTGCAGCAGAGCCATTCAGGACTTTTTTGGTAGTGCTGCTGGGAGGATGCGAGTGGGGTTGAACACTGCGAACAGGGCTCTAAAAATTCCTCCGAGTCGGTCGTGATGCTTAAGATCGCTGGGACGTTCGCAAGATTTCTCTGAGAGGCTGCAGTATAAAGGGCGTTTTAGATATGTGACAGTTTTAGTATTAGCAGTGATCTGTTTTTATATATTTCATTTAAAAATAAAAACATACTGAAACTTCTTTTTACACCACTTTGTTTTGAGGATTGGCAGGTGAGGTCTTCTTGATTCTCCTAGTCACCCAGGCTTTGTATCAAGTGACTTATTCCAAAATTCAACCTTTCCCTTTAACCCAGCTACTGCCTCCCGATTTAAGAGTCTGGATCTGTTTTGAGTGATATCTGCTGACCTATTTTAGTGTCTGTTAGGATAAAGAACTTGTATCTCCTCCAACTGAGATCAATCAGATGCCATATCCTATCCCAAACAGCAAATGTAAACAGCCGTCTGATGCTGCAGTATTTCCTAGGGCGGGGTGGATGCCCTGTCAATGACTTTGTGACCTTGGGCCTGTCACTTCCCTTAACCCAGACCTTGGTGGAAGATGCAGTTTAAAATCCAAGCTTTATTTACTTAAAGTTCATTTTGATGTTCATAAGACTGGGATCAGATATGGAAATAAGCCCAGTTAACTGGCTGAGTTTGTTTTTCCTCCTTGGTTGACTGAGACTACACACACAGAATAGTTAAAGAGAAGGTGCCCAGGCAATGATTGATTGAAAAGTTTATCTCTTACAGGTAACGTTTATTATCTTGAATTAAATTCCTATCCTTGTGACATGCAGAGAGAGCTACCAAGGAACAAATCACTTCGATTCATATTAACAGTGACACAGGTTAGTTATTGCCTGATGCTAAGGAAGGCAAGAACAGGATTCTCAACGGAGAGTGGCCACAGAACTCTGAATGGAAACCTGGAACAATGTCAAGGCCACATCCCCCGCACACCATGAATTACATTTCTTAATGTAACATGCCCTGTGGCCCTTTGCGACCCTACTTTGCAAAAGGTTAAGGACAGTTATCCACATATAAAAAACAATCATAGGAAAGATTTGCAACAGATTTCCTTTAAAGTGGAGCCAGCTTAGTTCATTTACATTTTTATTACTGCCCTGCTTACCAGGTGTGGGACTAGAGAGAGGGGTCCCATTGCTTAGTCAGAGTGATGATAAGGTAGCTCTGACATGGTAATGTAAGAAAATGGGAAAATATGATTCCCCTTACACATATCTGGTTGATGTCCACCATCCCCCCCGCCTGTCCCCCCCAACAGGGCCACATCCCTTATTCCATCAAGGGAGGTATAGTTATGTTGAAAAAAACCACTTACAGCTCAGTCTTCTTGATAAGCAGCCTTTCTTTTGTTTTTGAAGGACAGCTCGTGCAAGAGCACGTTGTTCTCCAGCTTGCTCTTTACTGAAAATTACTTAGTGTTCAGAGAAGAGCAGGATAGGGAGTGCAGACTGTGAAACATCAAGGAGCAGAAAACATCATGAACAGGAAGTTACTGCGCCTCCTCTTTGAGGGATCTGCCCTTGCCTTTGAGAAGTCAGTCCCCAGCCCTTGCCCTGCTGGCGAGCCCTGCTGGCGAGTCCAGCTGGCAGGCTTGGGAATTTGGTCATTGTTATTTTGAAATTTTTTTGTTAGCTGGTGGTAGGACTTTAGTTTCAGAAAGGAAATGCATCAGGATGAGAGATGGCAGGTTTTAAAAAAACAAACAACAGACTGCACAGTTACTTACATTTCTTTCAGTTGTGAACTTTGACATCAGTATCAAATATGTGTTGACCGAGCTGCAAACTTGTGGTACTAAACCCAAGCGTGATGAAATGTGTGAAGTAAATGTCCTGGTGCTCTGGGTACTTGAAATGTACAACTTCTGAACCGTCCCAGGATCATACAATTCAATAGCTATGCTTAAGCTTTTCAGGAAAAAAAAAAAAAGAAAAGTACAGAGAAAGATGGTGGGAAGGATGCTGAACTTGAGTCAGGGAAGTGAGGTTTCAGCTTGACTTTGGTACTGTGCTAGTTGCATTACTGTGGCCGTTTCATTTCACTTATTTGGAGTTCCAGATTGAAAGCTCTCTACTGTAGTTATTACAGAGTAGTGGAATAGTACCATGTTGAAGGTGATATGGCTTTCCCTGATATCTTTCTAAAAGAACATGGCAAATCTACTTTCAAAGGAAGCATATTAGCACATTAGTAATAAAGTTCCCGAACCTGAAATCTCCATTATGAGCCCTGTTTTACTCTGTAACTAATTTATGTAAAACCAGATCATTCTTTCTCCCTTCCTTGAGCTATCTGGACAACTTGCCACTTTTGGCTTTTGTCTGGTGGAATTGGTTAATGTGACACATTGGTAGTTAGTAGTGTGCTTGAGTATGTTTGATTCTGAATGTCCGCTCCGTGGAGTAACTGAGATGCAGTAATATAGTCAACAGCCAGACGAAATCAGCCGCTAGATCAGTCAGTCCCTAGATCATTCAGATTAGATTTCCTTTACGGGAGATTTCTAGCCGTAAATGTAACACACACACACACACACACACACACACACACGCACACACATGTGCAAGACCACAGTACTCTACTGGGAATTTAGGGCAAGGGTCAGGGCAGCCAGCGATGATGGCTATAGAATGAAATCAAACTTTCTTGCTCTTGAGAAGTGAATAGTTTAGGTAGGAAGATTAACCATTTGGGGACAATTGCAAAGCACATAGAATACACATTGAACATGCATGTGGCCAGGAGGTGTTGAATAATGTAGTTCAGTCAGAGTAGGCTTCTGGGAGGAATTTGGCTGTCAGTCTAGATGGGATCACAAGATGCATTCTGATTACACAAGAACTCTCTCCATGTTAATGTTTTAGTAAGATCACTTTCTCCATGGAGGAATGTGATTTTTCCTTACCAAGAGCTATAGTAGGAGGGCTTCTTGTGTTTTCCATTCAGCGAAGATTCAGTACATTTTCCTGTGTCATCTATGGTCTAGACACCCTAAACTATACAGAAACATCTGGATTAAGTAGTCCATTTTTAAAGGGCTGTATTTACTATAAGGCAGGAAGCTTTTGCTCTCTGTTTCTCTGTCCCTGACCCCCCCCCACCTCTCTGTTTCAGCCATCAAATTTCTATCCTTTTGTTTACCTTTGGACATATTCCCTAACCAGGCAGAGGAATGAGCAAGCCTGCATTTGAGCCAATGATTTAGAACAGGTCAGTCCTTCCCTCTTATGTGGTCACACATATAGACTGTTAAGTGAGTCTAATGTGAACCAGAAAGTCCCTTAAAAGTTTGGATGGTTCCAAATATCTACAATAGCCTGTTTTAATACAGGCTGAGGCTGTAGAAATTCTTTGTAGCAGCAGAGTTATTTCAGAAGTATTCTGCTCGTGATAGTCGATTGGTTTGTTATAGTTTTTCTACCAGAGATGTGTAATTGACAACTATCTAATCATAATTTTGTGGGCAGTTTATTATCAGAATGTTTCTATCATGGTTCTTCTGCTATTTATTTAACAATAGTCTGAGGAGGAGACATTTAATAATTATTCCATTTTATCAGTGTACCCAGGGAGTTAATATAATTCTCTTGGGTCCAATTATTTAGATTAGTTATCCTCATCCCCAGTTAAATAGGTCTCATTGCATTATCTTTTGGTGTAGCTGTATAGTGCAGCCTTGATTTAAATCTATAAATGCGTTGGTGGTATTGAAATGCTCCCACTGTGCTTAGCATTAGTCTGGGCTGAGTAGTGGTGGAAATGCTATACAATTTTGTTGATATCAAGAAGTCCTGTTATCTTGTGCTATTCAGCTTGCTTAGGCCCCAGCCTCACCATCCTTCTTTCTATTCTTTAAACATGCTGAACTCTCTTGTTTTCTTTCTGAAACATGTCCTGCTGGAAAGCTGATATTTATTGCCCCTTTTGTTTCCCTCCACCAAACATTGGCCTTCTGAGACCCTCATGCATCCTAGTTGGTCTCCCATACTGCATCCATGGTGGGTGGTAAAGCTCACCTGAGGTCCACCTCTGCACCCCGGCTCCGCCTTCCGAGAAACTGGTCCATGTGCCAAAAAGGTTGGGGCCCGCTGTTCTAGATCAGTATCCAAACTTTCAAGGCAATTTTTTGGCCCTCAAAAATTTTTTTTTGAGTGAATCAGTATATTTGGGAAAAAAAGCTGATAAATAAAATTAAGTCCTAAATTGTGTTGGAGGCACTGTGACTGATACAGTAATTGAGAGAACAGTCTGGGAAACCTGCTTGGAAGAAGATGGACTTGATTTCGCTTTGAAGAGTAGATAAGAATTAGATGAGCAGAGAGAGACAGAAGGGAGGGCATTTTTAGGGGAATTCAGAGGGACAGAAGTGGGCTTGGTACATTTCAAGGCAATGAGAAGTCCGGCCCGACTGGCTTTAGTAGTTCATACGGGTTACAGGATGCTGGGTGGAGGTAAGAATGGCTAGGATACTGGCGAGGAGGACAGAGAGGCTTTTGTCATTTTGTCACAGCAAATCCTGCTTTTGTCATTTATCAGATGCATGACCTTGGGCAGCCTGCTGAAACTGTACCTTAGTTTCCTCAACTGTAAAATCGGGGAGTAATTAAGCAACTGACTCAAGACTAACTGAGTTAATTTATGTGAAGTGCTTAGAACAGTGCTCTGGATACTGTTGAGTACTCAATGTGCTATTTATTATTACTGTAGGGAAAGACGTTGGTAGCTGGTGTAGAAGGAAAGAGGGAGCATCTAGGGTGACATGAATTCAAGCTGCTGTCTGGGATCACTGAAGTGACGAGGGCCTGTAGTGGTGGAGGCATTGATGCCAAAGACCCCTGGAGGGCAGCCTGGCTGAGGGCGGTCTTCCCGTCAGGGCAGGAGGAGCGAAAATGCACCCAAACTGTTAAAGCCTAGGTAGCGGGAAGGAGATGCTACTACCTCTAAAGGGATGGTAGGAGGATGCAGGTGATCAATATGCTTTTGGATGTACCTCCTTTGAACAACAAGAGATGTGGGAATAGCTTCTTGCTCAGGCATCACCACTGGTCCAGCAGAAACAGGAAGTTCACTTGTTCCAACTCCCCAGTATTGACCTTGCAACCACGTGACCTAAGTAAATTATTCAGTTCTGCCATGAGCCGCTTACAGCTCAATATAGACATGGCTTAAATTATAGCAGCTAAGTGTCAATGCGTTACCTCAGGTCTCTACACACATGGCTGCCTGTATTTATTAATTTTTTACCCACCTAAAGTGCAGTTACTCAACCAGGAAAACCTGTAAGCAAAGAGGTTTTTTTCTGTAAGAGCTCCCACGTTCATTAACATAATTTCATATTTCTAGGACATGTTGACCTGAATGTTTTTTCTCCAGTATTGAAGAAATTACTTAGGAATCTGTGTCTTTTGTTGGCTTCTTGAAAAATAAACAATGTTTTGGATGAACTGAAAAGCTGTTGTTCTACTTCTTTGGGCCAAACGTAGATTATGACATAGTTTTAGAACTATTATGGGTTGGAGGAGACCTAGCAAGCTGTCAAAATTAAAGAGAGTTTTGTTTATTTTTCTGTAGTTATGTTTCTACAGTTCTCAGGGGAGCTTTATTATTTTTTTTATAAAGCAAATAAAGACTAAAACATTCCTGCATATTTTTATTATTTCCCATAAGAGCTATAATCATTTATGTTTCTGATCATTACGGTGACAGAAGACTGATTCATAAATCTTGAGTACTTTTTAGAAATCCTTTATGTATGTAATTTTATTTTTTGTGTGTGTGTTTAAATGATCACCATTTAGTCTGAAGAAAGAAACATGATTTAATATGTAATTTAACAGTTTACTTACTCGTGTGAATAATTCCGGTATATTACATAAACTCTATAATAAAAGTACATATAAAGTAGTGATGAAAAAAGGCCATGAATAGACTTTTTTCAAATGCAAAAATGTATATGATCTTTCTTTAAAAAAGGATAACTATTTTCTTTATATTAGAACTTGGCATGGGTGAGGACCTCATAACAATACGTGTATGAATCTGAAAAACAGTATTCCCTCACTTATTGCGGGTATTAAGTTGCAGACGCCCCCCCCCCCCCGCCCCCCCCCCGCCCCCGCAAACTAGGAACCTTACATTTATTCTACATGTATACAGTACAGAGAGGGACTATATCGCGGTTCACTTATCGCGGCCTCACGGGATTTTAAAAATATTATATTTAATTATTTTTCGCGGATTTTTCGCTATATTGCAGGATTTTGCAGTACTGTCTACGTATGTTGTTAAAGTTACAGAGGTTTAGGAGTGTGGAATAAATATAAGGTTCCTATTTCACAGGGTGGGGGGAGGGGGCGGGAACGTAATACCCGAGATAAGTGAGGGCATACTGTACTGTATCCCCTGGCTGGTTTGGCTCAGTGGATTGAGCATCGGCCTGCGAGCTAAGTGTCGCTAGTTCGATCTTCCAGTCAGGGCACATCAGGGAAGGAAAACTCTGATTCCAAAAAACCTCCGCTGCCTTGCGGCATACCTCTTCAGGGGAAAGGCTAAGGGAGTAAACCCCGACAGAAAATCCGGAGCCGGAGTCCCTAAGGCGGTTTGACGTTGTAGTCAACACCGGCAACTCCTGCGGCGCACCTGAAGCCAAGCTGTATTGACTCCGTCTTTCCCTTGGACCCTTCAGCTGCGAAGAGAGGGGGGGTCTGCTGCATGGGCAACAGCAGACCCTCCATATCACCCTGTCCAGGCTCTGTAGCTTCAGCTTCACTGGAGAGGACACTCCAGCGTCATCGCAAGATGTCGATTCAACACGGGAGGAGACAGATACCGTGTCACTCCCGAGTCGGACTGCACAGCCATTCTCGGCGGTGCAGATAGACTCTTAAGAAGCTACACCATCGTCTCTCGAGACGGATGGCTGCCGACGACTGTACTGTAAAAACATTCTGGGAAGTATGGCTCACTCTCCTTAATTTACAAGACTGATTAGACTGAAAAGGGACATTTGTCTCGAGTAAAGCTACTGAATTGATGTAGTATCTTGCAGCTGGCTCGCTTTATCATCACTAGTAATAAAATTTTGTCTGTTTGTGGAATGTATGATACGTTATGTAAAATTTAATTCTCCCCCCAATATTAACTTCGCTACATATTTCTCTTCCAAAGATAATTTCTGTTTTTGGAGGGGTGGGGTAGACAGCGATAAGAAGGCTCGTCCGTGTCCTCATCCTGGAATGTGTGAATGTTATCCTTTGTGGAAAAGGGGCCTTTGAGATGTAATTAAGTTAAAGATATCCAGATGAGGAGGTCATTCTAGATGATCTGGATGGGCCCCAAATCCAATGATAAAGAAACCGAAGAGACTGAGATACAGAGAGGAGGAGGTGAGTGAGGAGGAGCGGAGTGAAGGGACCTGAGCCGAGGGGTGGTCACCGCCACCAGCTGCTGAGAGGCACGCATGGCCTCTTCCCTGGTGCCTCTGTGCGGGCGGTGCACCCACTGACGCTGGGATCTCGCACTTCTGGCCTCCAGAGCTCCAGGAGCAGAACTAGTCACCAGCCAGCTTGTGGTGATGATTTGTTACAGCAACCGCAGGAAATTAATACAGCAGGTTTTTCCTGCAGTTGTTTGGGAATGGGACTAAGTTAGAAAATAAGAAAACTCTGTTAAAAAACCCTATATGTGGAATGTAAATAATTATTTGTTGAAGTAAATCCAGCACAATTCCATCTTGGTGTGACTCATAAAACACTTCAAGGTTGTTCAGAGCCTCATTTATTAGGATACCAAGTTGTTATAAAACAGGAAGAACATATGATAGACTTTTTCCCTCCTGATACCATCCAGTTCTCCACTTCTCCGACCCCGACTGGTGGGCGTTCTGCCATTCAGTCTGCACCTAACACTCTGTGCGGTGCCAGTCGCCACAGGGTTCAGGGCTAAGTGCCACCAGATGCCCGTACTTCAGACACCGGTCACAAGTACTGGGTCCCCAGGTTCCGTGTAATTTTGTGAGGTTTCCACGTTCCCTTCCTCAGATTCCATAACTTGTTAGAAAGGCTCACTGAACTCAGAAAGGTATTTTACTTTCCAGCTTAAATTTACCAGTTTAGGGACTCCTACGGGCCCACGAGGAGGACCGGGAGTCTCCATTCCCTGTTCCCTTGCTCCCCATTCCCTTTGCTCCCACAGGCCCTTGAGTTGGTCCGGGAGGGGCCCTTCCCCTCCAACCTTCAATAAACCCATTGCTTGCTCCTCCAGAAAGTAAATAAGTAAATAAATACATAAATACATAAATAAATAAATTTACTGGTTTATTGTAAAGGACACAAACGAACACCCCAGTGAAGAGGTACAGAGGCTGAGGTCTGGGAGGATCCTGAGCACAGGAATCTGTTCCCACGGAGTTGGGATGTGCCACCCTCCTGGCACATAATGTGTTTGCCAACCTGGAAGCCATCCGAACCCCACCACTTGGTGGTTTTTATGGAAGCTTTATTAGGTAGGCACAGCTGATCGAATCAATGGCCATTGGTGATTAATTCAGTTTTTGGCCCCTCTCTCCTCCCTCCAGGTTGGACGTGGGGCTGAAAGTTTCAAGCTTCTAATCAAGCGTTAGCTTTTCTGATGAGCAGCCCCCCAGCCTAAAGCTATTTCAGGTCTTCCCAAGTCACCTCGTTAGAGGGGAAAAAGGCTCCTATCGCCCTAATCATTCAGGAAATTCCAAGAGTTTTAGAAGTCTGAGCCAGGAGTGGGGGGTTAAGACCAAATGTCTTTGTATGATTTCACAATATCAGATTAAGGTCTTTGAATGTTTGGATACCCTGGATTTGCTATGCGTGTTTAAGTAGCTGAGACTTTGAGACTCATGAATAAAACATTAAAATCTTTTGAAGTGTGTGAAGTAAAAAGTATACAGAATCACGGTGAAATGAAGTGACTTTGTGAACAACCAAGAATGTTTACTACTTATTAAAGAAACACCAATTCCTTACTTTCAAAAGGAATTGCTTTTTGTCACTATAACTACATATGATACTTTTATGAAAGCAAACCTCCTCTTTTATTTTTTAGGATGATATTTAAAATTATGATGATCATTTATACAGTTGGAAAAATAGCCATTAACTCTTTAACCCACAAAAATTCTAGTGGGTCTGTATATTTTGTGGTGCTTTTATTCCACGTTAATACACAAAGGCTGTGTTTAAAAAGTAGAATCATTTTGGCAGGAAATGAAGTGGTGCTAATGGGATGATGGCTCTGTCCCCAGGGCCTGGAAAGAAGTAAGCACACTGCTGTACATTTATGTTTAATAAATGACAAATCATGGGAACCCTAAACACAATTTAATGTGAATGGGGTTTTGCCACTCTCTGAATAGTTCTAATCAAAGTATTTTTTGCATAAATTAGAGACTTCTATCTGGTTAATTATGATCAATATTTAGGTGAAGTGTGATTAAAATGTTGCAGTGAGTAATTATATTTTTTCTTCTATTTATAATAATTTTATGATTTTATATTTTCGCTGAACAAAGACATTTCACATTTATATTTCTAGATATTCTGAGAGTCTCTAGAGGGTTTCCAACAATTGCAACTTCTTTTTTTTTTTTTAATTCTGAGACATTGTGTGTTAGGGAGTCATGTTCTCCTTGTCCTTGTAAACTTCTCATTAATAGCATGTTACCTTGCTTCAAAGGTGCACATTTTCATCCCTTTAAAAAAACAGAGCACATATTACAATGATAGGTATGCCCTTGATGTAGTGTTTCTGACTTTTCTGCCCTCCCCGCCATTATTAAATAGGTGGTGACAAAAATAAGGGACATTTGAGAACAAAGAAACGACCTCCGACTTCCTTTCGGAGGGTAGCACCGGCATCTGCCTTGGGCCCGCGGGGATGATAGATGGAGAACCCAGCTGGGAAGAGGCCCCATGGGTGCCCAGAGCCTGGGTCAGTCTAGGTGAGCCGGATGAAAGGGCCCTGGTCGCTAATTAAAATAAGTACTGATTAGACAACACGGTGCTGTTTTGAAACGTATTTCACACACATGATTGTGCTTTGTCTTCTCAGCGCCTTTATCAGCCCAGCGTTAGAAACCGAAGCACAGTGATTGATTGGCTGTTAGACAGATATCGGAACAAGGCCCCGATTGAGGCCTTCTGCCTTCCAGTTCCGTGGCGCTCTTTTCCTACCCTACTGCCGTCCCTGAGATGGAATGGGATGGCTTCTGTCCCCTCGGCTGTCCCTGTGGATTGTGCTAGATGGCCCTTCATTGCTAAATAGACTCACGTTATGATCTCTGCTTTCTTTTCCCTGTAAGACTTCACAGAATCAAAGTTTCTGATACATCTGGTTCTCCCTTCCTCTGACCACAACAAAACCCTCAAACATTCCCTCTCCTTTTTCATGAAAATAAAAATGAGAAAATGAGGGTATTATTTTCATTCTAGATTGCCTTCCAGATTCTCATACTTGGTGTGACTTTGAAATAAAATGTTCGTTTTCATGGGTTTTTGGTGGCACTAATCCCTTTTTTTTTTTTTTTAAATCAAGATACTCCACTGTTGGCAGTGTTGCTTTTCTTTCTTTCTTAAAAAAAAAAAAAAAATTTTTTTTAATTTACTTATTTTCAGAGAGAAGGGCAGGGAGGGAGAAAGGAAAACATCATTGTGTGGTCGCCTCTCACGCCCCCAACTGGGACCTGGCCCACAACCCAGGCATGTGCCCTGACTGGGAATCAAACGAAGGATCCTAGTGTTTCTTATGTTAAGTTTTAACTTTAAGTTTTAGGATTTTTTTTTTTTTTTTTATGATCTCAGATTCCAAAGCAATTTTTATTTATATAATTGAGTTGATACTTGTGGCATAGAAATATTACACTTCTCTAAAGAAAGGAACTAAGTTTGTTATAAAATTCAGGTTTGTTCAAAGCCTTAGAAGCCTTTGTTTGAGACAGTCTTGATTATCTCTGCTCTGCCTTGAATTCGCAGTGTGACAGATCCTAAATTAGTACCACTGGGGCAGCGTTCTTGCTAACTTGACAATAACTTTTCCTGCAGACATGCTTGCTTACTTTGGCACATTTTCCTTTGTTTTCATATTTCTGTAACTTATGCAGAAGAAGTATTTTAATTTCCATTTCCTAGATATGGAAATTGAGATATCAAGTTAAATGTGACTGTTAGTAATAACAACTGAGCTATTTTTATGGCCAGACTTGGTGCTGTATTTATATGTATTTTTTATTTTTATTTTTTTACTCTTAACAACCTCTGAGAAAGGTACTCTTATTACCCTCCTTTGACACATGAGGGAAGGGAGGGTTTAAGAGGAAAGGACACTTGATGCCATGTCGGTAGTAAAATTGGGGCCAAGTTCTCTGTCACTAGATTAGGATATTAGGACAGGGAAGTGGGGAGGTTGGGCTGTGTTGTGGGCAGAGGACCTGTGATGAGCGATGAGAACGGTGTGCAGAAGAGATGTGTTGTTTCTGGCATGTTAGGGGGACGCAGACGTGAGAGGCTTTGATGGGAAATAAGAGCACAGTGGTACGTGTATGTAACTCCAGTTGGAGCTTGACTGTTGTCCTTGACACGTCCTAATCCCCTTAGGACGTCACCTCCGTTTTGTCTCCTGATGCTCTACTTTGTGACTCGTGCAAAGTGAGACTTGTAAGAAGGCCATGCAGCTTAGAAGGGGTGTGTCTTAGAGAAGAAAATTATTTCTCCAATCTTCATCTGTAAAATGAGAAGATTGGACTAGGTGATCTGTAAAACCCCTTCAGAACCCACACCTTGTAATATGTAGGAATTGTTAAAAATGGGCTGGCTAAAGTGTAAATTTAAGGCTTGAACTTTATGATGGTCTTGCCTTTTTCTGAAATGATCTCTTAAAACACCATTTTCTCCAGTTGTCTCTTGCAGAATATGATTTTAATCGGGTATTGGGCTTACTATTTTTGTAGCAACACTAACACACTAATACGAACCTGTTTTCTTTCTTTCCTAGGTCCTGCAGGAGCAGCTAAAGATGTGTAAGTATTTAATACTATGATTTGCTAAACCCTTTTGTAGGATGACATTGTTTTTCACGATTGTGACCTTCAGATATGTGTAGCTATGGCCAGAAGGACATGGAAATACTTTCTGTGCTCTGTGCCAATCAAGATTATCCTCTGGGTTTGTGACTAAAGTACTATTTGAAGAATGCGATGATTTGTGACTTTTCATTTTAGCCTTTCAGTTGCCCTAGGCCTTTAATGTGGAACTTTAAGAAAGGGACCCGTCAGTGTTTCCCTCCCAACTTCTGTAGAGATTTCTGCTGATTAAAAGCAAGTGACTCTGGGAGACTTCAGCCCATCGCATAGCTCCTGTGATGGCACAGAGTCTTAGAGGTAGCCAGTGGGGAGAGCCTGGAGCTGAGCCCTGACCAAGTGCATAGTGAGTCGTCTTAAAGTTGGTAATTAGGCATGTAAGTGATGTATGTGACCCTTCAGCGGAGCCAGCCAACACCGAGTTGATCTGTAGACCACAGGACACTTAATAAAAGAGCTTCTCTGTATGAGAGGTTTCTGTGACTCAGGAAGCCTTTCAGTACTTCAACATGCCCCTTCTCTGCATCTTCCTACCTCCGATCTAAGTGTAGTAAGGCCTTTGCATTAGTTCACTATTTGAGTGTTCGTGGTTGCTGCATGGAAGGTGGGATCCACCCCTGTCCCACTCACCCTATATTGGTTCGATGTCTGGACTGATGATGCCACACGCACACCGAGAGTTTATGAAAAGACTCACTATTCATGTGATGAGACTTTTCGGAGAGGGCAGGATAGGCGTGTAGCTTGGTCTATTCAGCTTGAGAGAAGGAAGGGATGCATGGCTTTGGTTTTCACGGGGGTAGGGGGTGGGGTGGAATGAAGTTCCTATGCATGGGCAAAGGTTGGCATGGTTCACTCTCCCCCCGCCAGCACCAAGGAAGGAGTCCCCGGCATTCTTAACAGCTTGTATGGACATGGGGCAAAAGGGGGAGGGCAGGACTTGAAAACTGTTAGTGGTCAAACACCAAAAACAGACATTTTTGAATTATAAGGAAGAATTAAGAGAAGATTAGAATGGGGTTGTATAGTTTTTTGGGGGGATTAAGTGTGCATTTTTATGGGACTTCAGGTACAAAGGAAGCAGTAAAGATTGCTTGGGTTTATTATGAAAGCATTTAGCCACAGTGAGCTCAGCATCCTTACCATTTTCCTGTCCTGCAGAGTCCTGTGCTCTCCTCGGTCTCTCCCTTCCTTTTTGATATTTTGTTGCCAGATTAACTTCCTCAAACAGTCTCCTGACCTTTTAGGGCCTCTGCTTAAAAACTTGCAATTATTTTTCATTGCCCACTGGATTGAGCCCAGAATCCCTTGGGAATAGGAAGGCCACGTATGCTTTAGCCTGTACCTAACCGCTCTGAGGTGGAAGAAAACACTGCAGCCAGGACTGGAACAAGGCCAAGGGCAGAGCGGTGGGCTGACATGCCCTCAGTGAGACCACTCTCGGGGCCCAGACTGACCGCACGCTTTCTGTCTCGCTTCTGAGTGGTTGGCTATTCCCTCTGCCTGGAATGGCATTTTTCCCAATTCTGTTTCTAAAATTTCTGTCTATTTTTCAGGGTTTTCATCTTATTCTTTGGGAAAATAATTTGATGTAATCAGTTGTATATAATGTGTCTTTCTCTTCTGAACTTTTATAGCAATTTGGACCTCTTATGATACATAATAATGTGCCTATATTGTAGTTATTTATCTTCTTGTCTTGTCCCTGGGGAAAATGAGGAAATTGAGGGAAGTGAAATATTTTGCCCGTCTTAATGTCCCCTGTAGTTATTAGTGTCATGCTTTGAATATAGTGCTTAATGAATGTGTATTGAATGAGTTCCATCAGCTCTTTTCAAGCAGAGATTGATTTCATGACCTCCTTTTTCTCTTAGATCATGGAAATTTCTGATAAAATTTAGTGATGCCTTGTGGACATTTGGTCAACAAAATTAACTATTCCAGGATGTAAGATATCATTTAACGACTTTAAAATCCTGAAATCTGCAGCTTTAATTTTTTCTGTGGCTATATATAGCTCATTGTATGTCCTGTAACTAAAAAGATACAATTTTATTGAATAAGTGACTCTTTAAAAATAAATGTAAATTTAAATGGAAAAAGTTAAAGAAGATGATAGTACTGTATTACTTTACTGTGCACAAAAGTTATATTAAAACACATTCTTGTTTTATAGCAGAAGCTATAGATTTACATATAAATCTGACTATAACATTAGGTGATGCCATGAATGAACAAGGACTTGAGAAATTAAGACAATTTAAACTTCATATTTTTTAGAGTTAAACCTTTTTTTTTATATAATTTATTTGTTTGTTTATTTATTTTATTTTATTTTTAGAGGGGAAAGGAGGGAGAGAAACATCACTGTGTGGTTGCCTTTCACTTGTGCCCCCAACTGGGGACCTGACGTGCAACCTAGTCATGTGCCCTGACTAGGAGTTGAACCATTGACACTTGGCTCGCAGGCTGACGCTCAATCCACTGAGCCACAGCAGCCATTTTAAAATACTTATTTATTTATTTATTTTTAGAGAGAGGGGAAGGGAAGGAGAAAGAGAGGGAGAGAAACATCAATGTGTGGCTGCCTCTCGTGCACCCCCAGCTGGGGACCTGGCCCACAACCCAGGCCGGTGCCCTGACTGGGAATCGAACCAACGACCCTTTGGTTCCCAGGCTGGCACTCAGTCCACTGAGCCACGTCAGCCAGGGCTTTTTTTTTTTTTTTTTTAATTTAAAGAAATTGATCCCAAAGCAGAAGGGGTAGCTCAAATCACACACACAGTGTGCGCTGAGTACAGAACCTCAGACAGGACAACCACCATGTTCTACAGACACAGAAAGTCTTTTGGGAGAATTATGGTTATTTGCAGAAGTTAGAAATGCTATCCTTTCTCCCTTACTATATAATAAAAAATCAGTTCTTTAGGGAAGGCCTGCAATTTTTATTTTATCTCCCCTTTCCTATTTATTCATAGGCAAGAAGCCAGGCTATAATAACAAATAAGACATTTCTTCCCTTAAGTAGGTCAGTGTCTATTGGAAACTAAAGTACAGTGTGATAAGTGCTAATTATTAAAATAGTAAGAACTTAATGCTAGTCTGGGTCTTGAAGGGCGAGCAGGAGTTCTTGGGATAAGGGGAAGAACGACAACCCAGGGCCCAGGAGAGAGCCAGCAGAGCGGCGCCGGGTGCCAGGCAGCTGGGACAGCTTTTCCGTTTCTACAGAGAAGGAGGAGGCGGCCGACGGTGGGGGATGGCTTGTGAAGGGGCTTGGGTGCCAGGCCAGTAATTGTACTGGAGTTTGTATGCATTCAAGAGCCTTCAGAAGTTTTAAGGTGGGGGGAACTGAGTAATTATATTTGAGCTTCAGGGTGAAAATACAGGGTGGGGGAGTGGAGGCACAGAGGAGTGATGGGGGTGAGGCCACACGAGAATCAGACAAGGGACAGGACAGTCGTCATGGAAAAGGAGACGAAGAGGCGGAGTCAAGGTGCGTTTGGAAATAGAATTGGGAAGATTTGCCCAGGGACTGAAAGGGGAAGGAAAAGAGAGGAACATCTGAGGATAATGCTGCAGTTTCCAACTTGAGTCAAGGGAAGGGGTGGCTGATAATCCATAGAGGTCAGATGGGCTAAAGGGAGAAGAGAAGCCATAGGATATGGCGTGATGGCCACACGGTCACCTGGGGGACTGTAGTTCCAGGTGAGTGGTATGAGCCCAAGTGGTCGGGAGCGAGGAGCCAGGAAGTGTGCGTGGTCTTTCATTTAATGTCTGGCAGTAGGGGACAGAAAGGTGTTGGTTGCTGAAAGAGGAAACATATTAAAAAAAATTATTTCTCCTATAAAAGGAATACCAAGAAAATTTGGAAAGTACAGAAAAGTATTTTTTTACAAAAGAGAAAAAATCAGCTATTGTCCTACACTAGAGACAACCATTATTAATAGTTTACATTATTTCATTTTTTCTCTTATTACTTCTGCCCAACTGTGCATATGTACGATTTTGTATATTGAAGTCTGTTACCCTTTCAGCTAATTTTTGTGTGGAAGAGATGTAGGTGTACTTACAGGCTAAAGGGTAGAAACCAGGAGAGTCAGAAAAGCTGAGGGTGGCTTGGGGAAGGAGTTATCTGTGATGAGGCAGAGAATAATTGATGGAAATAGATACTAGGACAGGCGACAAGGATTAAAAATGTAGACGAACCTTAGAAACTTGAGATAAGGAGGAATGCATAGGTGAGGATATATAGACATTTAATTACCTTAAGACAGAGTCACACGCATATCGGGGAATGAGCCTTTCTTTTTCTCTCTCCCTCTGTCTCTTCAAAACTAAATCACAGTGCAGTGACATGCAGAACAAAATAAAAGTAGATTCAATGTGATGACAGTTGGCTGCTTTCAAAAACCTGCAGAAATCAACCATGCTTTTCTTTTCTAAATTTCAGTGAATGATCTTAGGTATTTGGCACAAATAGGTTGTGTTGGGATATTTTTGGTTGGAAATGGCAGAAGCCCAGCTTAAACTGGCTTAAACCAACAAACAAAAAGGAATTTATTGGCACGTGAAACAGGAAAGCTCCAGGGGTTTGTTTTGGCCTTAGTCCCAGCTGGGTCCAGGTAATCAAATGCCAGGAGGAAACTCTCATCTCTGCCTTCCTGTGCTTGGCTCCATTCTTAGGCAGCTTCCCCCAAGTGGTGGCAGAGATGCCAGTTTACAGTATTCCCTCACTTATCGTGGGTGTTACGTTCTAGACCCCCCCATGATAGGTGAAAATCCGTGAAGTAGAAACCTTACATTTATTTTAGTATTTATATATATCTTAGGCTTTATAAACCCTTCCCACACACTTATAAACCATTCCCAGTCCCTTGTTAACCTTTCCCACTCCCTTATTAACCTTTTCCACACTTTTATAAACACTACTTATGTTTTTAAATATATTCTACACTCTTAAACCTACATAACTTTAACAACATACGTATACAGTACCGCAAAATCCCGCGATATAGCGAAAAATCTGCGATACATAATTAAATATAACATTTTAAAAAATCCCGCAATACAGTGAGGCCGCAATAAGTGAACCGCAATATAGAGAGGGACTCCTGTATTCCTTTTCATCTTAATGATTCCCATGGGAAAAGGGCTTCTCTTTCCCTGTGGTTGGATTAAAAGTCCCAAGTCTGGGCTCTCCCTGGCCAGGACATGGAGTCCTGTTTTGTCTCTGAATTAGTCAGTGAGCCAGGGGAACGTGAGCTTCTCATTGGTCAGGGCTAGGTCGTGTGCCCACTGCTGGCGCCAATCAGTGCCATTAATTCCACGTGACCGTATGGCCAGAAAGTGGCAAGTGGTGGTTCCCACACCAAAGAAAGATTCGGATGCTGTAACCAGAATGGGTGGCAGTTATATCTGGGCAGACAGAAGCTAAGTGTGTTCTCTATGGAGGTCAATTTTCATGTTAGTTTTGCAAAAAAAAAATCTCAACTTAAAATTTTAAGCAATATTTATAAGAGTATTATAAATATGTTTCAAAGAAGAAACAGTATTAAACAGGTTGACTCAAATTTAATATTTGCTGTTAAAAATACCCCCCCCGAAAAAAAAAATAAATAAAAATAAAACCCCATAGTCACTCAGTGTAAGCAAGATAATTCAAATACTTCTTTCACTTGAAGCTTGTAAAGTGACTTTTCATTAAGATTCCTTTCTTGACAAAGCAACTTTATTGTTATGGAAGGTGGCCACTCGAAAGAAAATTGTCTTGGAATGAGTTAACATAAAGCATGTTGAAGCTCTGTCTTTAAAAAAATGGAATTATGAATCTCCAATCCTGAGTCTCCTTGGAAGCCTTTGTTAATTGCCACGTCTGAAGCACTTGTGTTAGCTGAGCCCTTTCTGTTCCTTGCTACACACCTGAGGGTATCCGAGGGACTCATTTCTCCTCTGTGCGGAGGATGCGGTGGGAGGCAGTGCTGGAAAAGCTTGCATTTCGGAAGCAGAGAGACCTGCCACCATTTGCTAGCTGTGTGATAGTTGTGTCCTCAGGATTCTTATCTGCAAAATTGAGACAGTCGTAACTGTGCCGGGTAACCGTCAGTATCATCATCACTCTCAATAGCTCCTCTGGATTGAGGACTATGGAGTGATTCTAGCACTTAATGTACATTATCTCATTTCGTTCCTACGACGTCTGATGGGGACAGTAATGCCATTTCATTTTACAAGTGAGGAACGAGGCATAGAGGGTCTAAGTAACTGCTCAGGAGCTACGATGGTTCTTGGTACAGTAGGTTCAGTATTTTAGGGTAATGCTTGGCATGTGCTTTGCTGTCCCCCTGTGAGTGCTGTAGAATTATATTAGGTGGTTAAGGTTGTTGAGAAGATTTGGCAGAGCCTCTGTCATGAATACCTGATGGCAGAAGACCCATCGCATCGAGGGCCTTCCCTTCGTTAGAAATCACACAGTCCCAGTGGTTGCCCGTCAATACACGGTTAAATGTTCTCTGGGTAGGACCCCGTGGAATAGGAGCAGGAAGAGGGAAAGTAGATGGGTGGGTTCATCCAGGACGGGGAGGGAGAGGTGGTGGCCTGCCGGTGTTGCTGAGATGCTTGACTGCAAGGCACATGCTGGAGTTGGGTGAGGCGGGGACACCCTTAGGGGCTGGTGAATAGGGGGAGGTGGATGGGCTGTGCAGGTGAAGGCGCAGCATGAAAGCGGGCGTCTTGGGAATGGGAACGTCAGAAGGAAGACTTCCTTCACCCCTAGAGAGTGGAATCTTCTGCTGTGCAATGTCAGAGGTGAAGAAGTTCCGGGAACTGAACTCCACTGAGCAGCCGCGGGAGTAAGTTCTTCGAGCAGCAATGAAAGTTGGGGGGGCTAGAGGAAGTCAGGGAAACGTGAAGCATTTGGTTGATTGGGTGATTTTCGTGGAATTCACATCCTCCAAGGGAGAAAGCCAGAATCTTTGGTGCGTTGGGGCTGCTAGAGCGGGGCTCCGATGCCAGAGGGCAGAGGTTTTGAGTGGAGGCGGGACGAGCCCCGTGTGAAAGCTCTGCAGGGAGGTGGCTCCTTTTCCTCTTTGGAGACTCTAGGGTATGAGGGAACCAGCTGCTTGTGCTCCAGGTTTTGGAAAAGTGATAACTATCAGGGACAAGCCAGGTTCTTCAGGTAAGGCTGCGGAAAGACCATTCCTGACTTATGGCAAATGCTACTTTTACAGCCAGTGATGAGCTATCCCTCAGCACCCTGTGCTTCTGAGAAGGAGGGCAGTGGAAAGGTAGGAAAATTGTAATGAGGCTCTTGATCCATTATCAAGAACTGTTATCAAGTTCTCCAGTAATACCTTCTGGAAGAAAGGAAGGGACCAATGTTGGCCAAGGGGCTCATCCAAGGAGGGAGATTTAAAGATAACTGTCCAAAGAAGTTTTGAAATTGTGAAGAAATGAATGAGATTGCGTAACCAGTCCATGATGAAACATACTGTCCTAAATCAACTATAATTAAGTATTTGGTAGGCTTGATCAGAACCACCCTGAAAAAGCAGGAGCCATCATACAAACATTATAAAGAAATTAAGTAATTATTACTTTATCTAGAGAGCTGCCATGTGACTGGAAGTCAACATTGTTAATTAATAAACCTTTTCCAAAAGTTTATTGTGAACGGTAACTGAAAGTGCTTAGCTGCACACAAGGTCCCCAGAGGTTCCCACATTAAATTTTTATTGTTTACAAATCAAACTAAGTTAGTGGCACTGCAAATATGGAAAAGAAAAGGCTGCAGGCTGTTTTTCTGCTTCTTAGCAACTAATAAGAACAGCTCTAGATTTAGAATATTTTTCTTGATGAGTAAGTAAAAAAATAAATCTCTTTCTCTCTTTTTTTTTTTTTTGTGCCACATCCCTGTTAGGTCTGGAAAGCCAGGCTATTGGGAGCGCTGTGCATTTTAAGGCAGGCTGTAGCCAGGGTGAGTTAGGAGATGCCAGTTGGGCAATTGGGCAGGGTGTGGGGGGGCTGCTGTCTAACACTTGTCATCTGTTTCTTCTTGAGAGAGCGGCTCATGTGTCCACGCCGTGGTTCCAGCATTTTACTTTTGAAACCCTTTTGCTGAAGGTCACTTTGTATTGCTATTTTATACAACCTGAAACTGAGCAAATACAGTGATGAAAATATTTTGACGACCATGTATTACTGAGGAAGAAAAAAGTAAGGGTTTATATTTGTTACAATAACTCTGGATAAGGGTTCTCTTAAATAAAGTGATAGTTATCGATAAGCTGGAAATCATAGTTGTGTGAACCGATTGACAGGTTTAGGTGTTCTGTACGAATATTGGCTTTTAAATAGACAAGCCAAAATACAGTGACAAATAGGGCAGGCAGAGAAAAGCCATCTTGCCCCAGGGAGCAACCACAGACACAAAGCGGGTTTTGAGGCAGCCCACCTCCTAGAGCCTTGACTTACAAGATGTCAGAGTAATGGTTAGACGTTCAGTCTCTGGTTCATTTAGCAAAGGTCTACAAAACTAGTGTGAAGCAGGTGGGTGTGCGGTTACCCAGAGAATCTGGATCGGTGTATTCAATCTGAGAAGGCCTCAGAAGAGTCCCATGCTGATATTAGCAAGTTCACAGGAAGTAGGCTCTTAGTGTCTGGTGGAAACCCAGAGATAGAAAAGCAGTTTGAAACCTGAAGTGAATCAGACTGTAAGTTTAGTTGTGGTTGCTGATGGTTGGCTGCCTTGCTTTTCTTTTTCTGACACACTTGCGTGAGGATCAAGTGTTGGACCAACTTTGGTAAGATAGGTATCACTCATCAGTATACTACTCTGCAAGGGTGTGTCATTTTAAAACTAGCATCTGAGGATCTATCTTTTGAACAATCTCCAGAGTGGGGGGGATGTTAGTGAGTGTGACCCACCCTCGCACATTTTTATGGGTGCTGTGAGCAGGAATTTAGGTCAACCTGTGAGCGTGTGATCTTACTCTAGGAGGCTTTCACAGCCAATGTGTGGCTCTAACCGTGACACATTCTTTCTGCTCGAACACCTGCTTTTTGGTAAAAGAAGCTAAATCTTTGGTAACAAAAAGAGACCCAATTTTAATTAAATGCCTAGTGTATTTTTTTTTAATCCTCATCTGAGAACATTTTTACATTGCATTCAGAGAGAGAAGGGGGAGAGGAAGAGAGGGGGCTAGGGAGAGAGAAACATTGATTAATTGCTTCCTGTATGTGCCCCGACTGGGGATCAAACGCATAACCTGGTTGGTGCCCTGACTGGGAATTGAACCCATGACCCTTTGGTCTATGGGATGATGCTCAGTTAGCTGAGCCACACTGGCCAGGGCCCCGGTGTAGTCCTTAAACCTGGTCCAAAATTGCTAATACATTTTCCATATTTCTTAGGAAATGTTTCTTTGGTTTAATAAGCTCTCTTCGTAAGATGGGATGCGAGCCTATGATTAAAAAATAATTGCTCTGTTACACTTATTTTTCAAATACAACATCACTTTCCACAACTTTTCAAATGATGTATATGGTCAGCAATAAAACACTATCTTGACATCAGAGAAAGCAGTTTATCCTTTGGCTTTTGGTCATGCCCCCGCTGGGAAGAACAAGTTTATTGAACAAGCTTACTCTTTAGAGTAGTGCCTCTCACGTAACTAGATAATGCTATAACTGCTCATTAACATTAATGTAAGTCCTTTGGTACTCCTTTGCTCCTTTACTCTCTGGACGACAGAACTAAGTTTTCCTTCTAAGACGGATTCTCGACACAGCTATGAAATGGACGATATTGATACCCCAACCCAGACTTACTTGTAACCCCTTCCTTGGGGTCTTCCTCTTCTCTCTCTCTCTCTCTCTCTCTCTCTCTCTCTCTCTCTCTCTCTCTGTCTCTCTGTCTCTCCCCCTCTCTCTCTCAGATGCCTCTCTCTTCATTGGCACAGAGGTGCGCAAAACTGATAACTAAAATCTGTAACTTCAGCCAGCAGGTACAATTACTTAAATCTTGTCCTTTCCAGGTCCCTAAAATTATTCAAATAGTTGTTGCTTATACCTTTGAATAAGAAAAGCCAACCTGCCTGCCTCTTTACACCTCTCCTTACCTCCCTTTACTCTTTACTTTCCCCAGGAGGCTGGCAGTCCAGGGGGGCTGTGACTTTCTTGACTCCTTGCCTTTGGTCAGGCTGCTAGGGCATTGAAGCCATGCTAAATGGAAGGACTTTCTCTGTCGGGGCTTTGGCTTCATTCAGTTCCGCATTGCAGGGGAATTTTGCGCCTGTTTCCTCCCAGTTTAGATTGGAGATGGTTGTTGCAATCTTTTCTGTTCCCCATTGCCTGTCCCGCTAGGTTGGCCTAAATTGGAATTGAGGTGAAATGGATGACGAAGAGCAGATTTTTTTTGCCAGCCAGGAGCTTTCTGTTTTCCTGGCAGTGCCTTTGAGAAAGGGGTAATCTAGTTGGGTGGGAGGCATGGAACTGGGTCCCCCCCCCCCCCACCTGGGGTGCTTGCCTTTTAGGGGACACTTGTCCTCCTCAAGACCTACTCTAGTCACCCTTGATGGCGGCTAGACACACCAATAGAGTCAGATCTCAGCATGCCCCAGAGGAACAGACGCACAGTCTGACCCGGGAGGAAAGAGCTTATAGTACAGAATAATTGCTGGATTTTGTAGTTTGTATCACCAGAAACCTGGGGAATGTGTGGGGATGGATTCTAAGGGGTGAGACGAGGGACGGAGTATATACTGAATTAGACTGAATTTATTGTTATACCTAACAGAGATTTGAGATTGAATAATTCAGGTGCATGGCTGGGACTCTTTTAACGGCTCAGTTAACTTGGTTGATGAAACAGAACGCGTGTAAACTCTAACCAGGGGAGGAGTGTGCCAGAACTACAGGAAATAGGAATGTCAATGTGACTTTCTGAAGTGTGCCCCGTTCGCCACCACAGAGGATCCCCCTTCACTAAGACATTAACGAAACTGAGAAACACATAGAGTGGGGAGTGTCCCTGAGAAGCTCTAAGGTGGCTGTCCTCTGTAAGATGGCCAGGACAGTGGGAGAAACTGTCCCTGAGATGATGGGCTCTTAGGAACGAGGCCACGTGGTGGTGGAACTTAACCACCTGAGACAAGGTTGGCACACTTACGTAAAGGACAGTGGGGGTGAAGAGCCAATTAAAATGTTTTATCCTGGAAGGATCTTTGATTAACTAGTGGATCACAGCCTCCCTAGGGATGAATTGGATGGACGGCCTTCTGACGGTTAATTTTCTCCCTCTGTATATTTTGTTAGAGGAAGACCTTTGATCTGAGAGGCAGGAATCTGGCTTGACTTATCACAATGGAAAGACAGAACCTCAGCTCAGTTTCCAGATCCAAGTCGGTCTCTGAGCCCCTTGACTGAAGGGGAGGCTATGCTCCCTGGGGGAACATTCAACTTGAGCACAGGCGTGTACTCTAGCTGTTTCTCCATGTCTGCCCCAATGGGGCTCATGTCCATTTACTAGAGCAACTGTGCTCAGAGCTAAAGGAAGTACCTGGACTTTTTAGAGATTTCTAGACACTGGCTCTGAGTTGATGTTAGTACCTGAGGATCCAAAAATGCTACTGTGGTCCACCAGTTCATGAATGGGCTTATGGTAGTCAGGTAGAAAATGGAATTTTGGCTAATGTTCAACATTACAGTGGGCCCAGAAGTCTACAGACCCATGCTCTGGGTAGCTTCTTAGTATTTGACTTCGTAATTGGCATAGATATATTTGGCACACGGCTGAATCCCCACATTGGCCCTCTAACCTCTGAAATAAGGCTACCCTGGTAGCAAGGGCCAGGTGGGAGCTAATGGAATTTCCCCTCTGTCCCAGGATAATAAAAGTAATGATGCATCCCTGGGGCAATTTCAGAAATCAGTGTCCTCACGAAAGACTTGAGGAAATGAAAACCTGGAGATACCGCTCATATCCCCACTGAACTTGCCTGTTCAGCCAGTGAGGAAGGCAGAGTTAACTGAGAGAGTGACTCTAGATTCTTGTAAACCTCATGAAGAGATGATTCCAATTACAGCTGCTGGTCAAGATGTGGTATCTTTATTGAAAATAATCAACATAGCCCTGGCTCTGGTCATGCAACCTTTGGTCTGGTAAATACCTTACCCCTGTCCCAGTCTGCATGGATTACCAGAAGTGTTCGCTATTCCTGGCGTGGCCAACAATATGCCATCACAGTCTTGCCTCTGTGCTATGTAGATCCCTCGCTTTCTCACATCCTCTCTTCTGTAGTATCTTGATCTTATTGATACTCCACAGTACATCATACTGGTCCAGTATATTGATCACATGGTAGTGATTGGATTCAATGAACAGAAAGTAACAAGTACTTTGGATGCTTTGGTAAGATGGTTCAGTGCTACCAAGTCATGTATCCGTTGGCGTCCTGTCAGTGTGAAGGAAATCGCGGTAACTATTTCAGCAGAGAGAATTTACTGTTAGGAATAGATTCAGCAGGTAGTGGAGGGCTGGGGAGGCAAGAAAGGAAGACGGAGATGAACAGAACTAGGAATGGCAGGAAGCGGCTACCTGGGCTAGGGCTGGAGGGAGACAAAGGAAAGAGGACAGGTTATCAAAATCTGGGAGCTGGAGGAAGAGGGGTTCTCGGGTGCTGGGACCCAGGCTGCTGAGGAGAGAGTGTAGCCTGGCTGCTGCTGGCATCTCAGGGTCTTAGAAGACAGGACACTATCAGGCCGGAGCTGTCACAGCGTACTCTTGAAATCCATCAGTGATGACAGCTGCAGGCTACTCAGAGACACTGCCTCTGGTCCCCGCTTGTGCCGTAAGGACCGGAAAAGGAATGTAATGGGTCCTGTTCTGGACACTGCAGCCAACTGCTGGGGTGATGCTGGCAGGAACAGCCCCAAAGTTGCAGAGTAGCCCTCTTCCTCCTTTGGCCTTTTATCTCCGGCATCTCCTTGGTAGAACCTAACAGGGAGCCAGGTGGCCAAGGAGAATGTGGTTTTCAGAGTCCCAGCCCCAGCCTCACAGAGCAGAGCGTGTGGATTTGGTGCCGAGAGGCAGTAGCTTACCGTCTAGCACAGGTCCCCGAGCGAGAGCAGATTTTTGTCTTGATACGCCACCTCGTTGTTTCTGGATCACCCCGGACCCTTTGGTAGTTTGTGCTGGTTTCCTTTCCCCTCGCTGACCCTGGCCTTTCACTCCCTGATGGTGACGCTGAGGCCAGTGCAAGGGAGCGGGGGGAGGGAAACGGACAAAAGTGACCTTTCGCTTTTTGTGTTCAGGTGGTTGGGTTTATGGAACCGGGTCCCTTAGCCCCCATAACCCTTTTTCCTTGGTCTTCTTGGTAGAAGCCTTATTCTCAAGGCGTCTTCCCCGTTTATGATAGATTAAGGGGTACTCAGGTTGTTCCCAAATTTTTCTCTCACATTTCCCATTTTTCAGTGCCTCTGCTTGTAGGTGTCTGGGCCTTCATTTAACTCTTTTCTTTTTTTAGAATTCTTATTTAGAAGTGCATTCCCTCTAGGACAGCGGTTCTCAACCTGTGGGTCGTGACCCCTTTGGGGGTTGAATGACCCTTTCACAGGGGTCGCCTAAGACCATTGGAAAACACAGATATTATTACGTATTGTTTTTGTGATTAATCACTATGCTTTAATTATGTTCAATTTGTAACAATGAAAATACATCCTGCATATCAGATATTTACATTACAATTCATAACAGTAGCAAAATTACAGCAAAATTATGATTGGGGGTCACCACCACATGAGGAACTGTATTAAAGGGTCGCGGCATTAGGAAGGTTGAGAACCACTGCTCTAGGAGATTCATCCTGGCTGATGTATGTCCACTTGCTCCTTTTCTGAGGGAGCAAGACTGTGGGTAGGCTCAGTTGATAGAGATGCTTGGATCGGTTAACCCTTAGTAGTATCACCAAGGACAGCAGAGCAGTTTGGCCTCTTGTCCAGTTCATCTGCTGTGAGTTGGCCTCGTTTTTCCTTTCACCTTTCTGGCACGCAATAATTCAATCTCCAGCCTCTCCTCTCTGATGGAAGGTTCAAGGGTGAGGCTGTCTCATTCTCTGCCTTTACTGATCAGTCTCAGCACCCGCAGAACCTTCTAGACTGTCTATGATGCAGTTCTCCCAAAGCCCGGGGAGGTATGGCTTTGTGTTGTGTTCTCCCTCTTTACTCCTGTGCTGGTTTGGGGGACACATTTTTAGCTGCAGGCCACCCAGTAGCCACTCTTCTCCCACTTACGCTGTGGCAACCAGAAAAGAAAAATAATCAAGTCCTCCGTGAAGCAGAGTGGTGAGGGAGGCTCTGGCCTGAGCATGGTTCTCACCGGGACGCTCCGGATCTGGGAGGCTGAAGAGGGACCATAGACTGATTTCATTCCTTTGGAAACTGAGTGTAAATCTGCATGTGCCCACGGTGAGGCCACACAGGCTTACCAAAATGTAAAGCTTATTTGCCTCCAATTCCAATTCCATTAGCTCCCACGGGAACCTTGGGTTATCCCATGTGCATCAGAGGCTCCCTTTGGCAATGTATGTCTGACAGAATCTCAGCGAATTAGCTATCAGGGCCAGCTGATAATAAAATCTTTCAAAATATCATTTGTGAGACAAGCACAGTGACATCTTGAAATGGTACCCCAATGGGCAGCCTCAGGGTTCGGGCAGCCAGGGCACCATCCAAACCCGAGACTCTCCCAAGGGCTCAGAATCCCAGAGACAAGCTTCTTACTAAGCTGCTGAGTGATGAGATAAACTTATCACCCCACTTTTGAACTGCCCTAAGATAATGTCCACTTCTCTTAACAGGAAGTAACTTTTCAGGTGAAAGGATTAAGAAGTACAAATCAGTGGTTGCAAAATAGTCATGGAGGTGTAAAGTACAGCATAGAAAATATAGTCAGTAATATTGTAGTAACTAAGTATGGTGCCAGGTAGGTACTGGAAGTAGTGGGGGAGCACTTTGTAAAGTATATGACTGTCTACTATGCTGTACCCCTGAAACTAACATGATATTGTATGTCAACTGTGATTCAAAAATTAAAAAAAAATTTTTAATAAGGCAAAAAAGAAAGAAAAATTATAGTCTAGTGAAAAGGAAGGCTCTGTACTTCAGAAAAATAAAATACTTTAAAATCTCAGGGGAAAAAAAAAAGACCTTTTAGAGAAGTTAGTCCCCCACACCAGAAGGTGGATGTTTTAGCTTTCACCTGCAGTGACTAGTAACCAAGAGGTGATTCCACTGGTTTTTCTAGGCCTTTGGCTTAACAGCCCCAGGCCTTCCTTTCACCCGGAAGCTTTGCCGCTGCTTGATGAACCCTTTCTGCCTCCTGATCCCAGCTGGTAGGTTGCTGTCCTCTCGGACACGGGCAGGGCAGCATTTGGTCCTCAGGCAGGTAAACACAGTATCTTGGTCTGATCTGTTCACCTAGGGATTCAGGTTAGACCAACCATGGTTTTCTAAGATTGCATCTCAGTCTGGACCTGGTTTTATAGGTGAATAGATTCTAACGTAGCATCTGATCAAGACAGCTTTTGTGTGTGGATAGAAATGAGTTACGAAGCCATGCGTCAAGCTCTACAGAGACGGCTTGTCTGTGGCAGCTGTGAGAAGTCTCTTCTGATGCTAATGAAACCTTGACTAAGACTCCTTTACCATCTTGGGTCCCTCTTAAGTGGGATGATGATAAAAAGTGCAGAGATCCAGCTTGGGAGATGGGGGTGTTTCTCTCATTCAAATTAGCATGGGCTCCCGATTTATGAAGCAGGAGTTGGAATCAAACCCACTCGTATTTGAATTCTGGCTCAGTCACCTGGGTGTGTAACCCCGGGTGTGCTACTCAACCATTCAGAGCTCAGCTTTTCATCTTTAAAGTGTGGCCAATGCCTGTCTTGCAGGCTAGTGGTGAGGATGAAAGGAAATAATATAGTAGCACCAGCGAAGTGCTGGGTACAATTTACATAAGCAAGTTGGGAGCCAGGCATGATGCTGAAAGCTTTGGTAAGTGTGGCCTGGAAGCACATCCCACTTTAGGGGGAGCCACCAAGTTGGTGTGTATCTGGGAGTGTTTTTGATGTTTACGTCTGCCTGTTTGAAAGGTGGAGTGGTGGATTAGAATGGGGAACATGGCTCTGGTGTCAGATGGGTCGGGTAAATGTTGGTCTTGCATGTTTATTAATTACATGGCTCTCTGAACGTATTTTCTCAGGTCTAGATTTTCAGAGTTGCTGTGCGGACTAGCACGGATGGGTGTGAAGTGCCCCGCACTGTATCTGACACAGAGGAGGGGCTCACTGGAGATGCCATTTTTGCCTGTGTGGTCTTTGGTCTCCAGTCCTTGTATTGTGGAGTCATTGTTTGTGGGAGGAATGGGTGAAGCAGCAATCTCACACGTGGGGGCATAAAACAAAAGCAGGCATGATAAATTATTGGAAGGTTTAAAAGAATAGACATCTTATAAGTCTTTATAAATGGTATTTTTAATATTTTATATTAGATCTGAAGCTTAATTTAGTATCCAATATATACAGCAGCTACATTATCATTTCCTGCCAATTAGATGCATAAAGTTATTCATTAATTTTATAACAGAGAGTATGGATTGGGTTTTAAGATACTGAATAATTAATAAGATATGATAGATTAAAATAATTTACAATTTTCTTATATTTGGGCAAGTTAAACTATATTTCAAAACGTTGACTGTGTCCTTAAGCAGATTTAAAAAGGGAAAGAAATAGATGTGTGATTGGATATGAACAGTGTAGCTGTGGCAGGACATATGAGACTTTGTTTATGTCCAAATCTACCAGTTACATATAGCTTCAGAAAACAATGTCATGATAACGTTAGTCACTCAGGGTCGAGGTCAGCTGTTTTAATAATCTTGAGTGAATTTGTTTCATCCTTTTCCTGTTGCCTATACTAACAAGTTATAAATCCATTTTAATTATAAGTAGTAAACAACACTTTGTTAGACCACTTCAATAAGCATAACACCATTTTTAATACAGTATGACTCTGACACCTTTGAATTAAAAAACGATCCAACTTGAGCAAGAGCAAAACGAAGTTGGTAATTATCTGGCCAGTGTAGGTTCTGTGCTCAGTTTGGATCAATGAGGTCTCAAGGGGATTTTGCGCCCTGTTGGAGTGTTAGCTGCGGGTATAGCCAGTATTCAACAGATAATTGCCACATTTATACTCCCCTCCTTTATAGACTTGGGACTTACTGGCTGTTGCAATGAAGCAAAATCTCATGTACGTATACATTTGAAATACTTATGACTTTGAAATGGGTGAAACCACAATTAGTCCCTAGAATCAGAAGATCTAAGCTGTTTAGATGTTTTCAGTTTGCTTTTCGTCTTGACGGAAGCCCTTGAGAATTACATGTTGAGTTCAGCCAGATGTATTCGGATCTTGTTGAGTTTTTATTTTCTTTCAGAAAAGTAACTTATGTATGCTAACTAGTGCTTCAAGGAGAGCTTCCTGATCCTCTCAGAAACATGCCAGGGAATTCTAGTAGAATATGGATTCTTCTTATGCAAGGAACAGGGCTGTGCATTTTATAGTAGCGATTTCCTCTACAAACTTAGAATTTTTTTTAGGTTTTTTTAATAGATCTGAATTTTTTTTTTCTTTTCACCAAAAAAAATTATTCATACCTGGAGTTGTGCCTCTGACTGGCATGAGAAACACGATATCATAGTGTGTTAGGACTGGAAGGAACCTTCAGCATCATCTGGTTGACCCCCTTATTTTGCAAATGACATACACGTAGGCCACTCGTCCACTGCCTGTCTATCACAGGGAGCAGGTGACAAAGCCGAGAGAAGGACCCAGGCTTCCTGATGCCAATTTCTGTGCTCTTCCCATTTTCAGCTGCGCTCAATTTTTCATTTTGTGCACTTGGGCTTTTTGGCATTTGCTGGGTTTGCATATTTTGATAAGTAGAACATTAACAATTTTTTCGTGTATGAATGATGGAGGTAGAGACAGAATACTGTGTTACAGAAATACTTGATGGAAGAACTTAAGGAAAATAGACTGTACTTCAGAGTCTTTTTTCTCGTAATCCTTATTGAAGTCTCTGACTATGTAACCAAACGGCTCATAGCAAATGTTTCTGACCTTTCAGAACAGAAGAATCGATAACAGAAGATGACAAGAGGAGGTATGTTTGATATTGAAGTTGGCTTTAATTTGAATAACTTTGGCTATTGTCTCATGGATTTACTTTAAGATGGATTAATTTAACTCACACATTTAACACTGTGGCACACTACCAATATAATAGAGAGTCCACCAGAAAGAATTTTGGCATGGAGTATGTGATCGGAAAAAGACCTTTGCCAGGGTTCGAGCAAGTCTGGTTTTTGTCCTATGCATGTGGCCTGCAGTGGTTTTCATCCTGTGGCCCTCGGCTGTGCTGTTCTCCCTAAGCGATGACTTCCCTTCCTTCCCTCAGCCTTCCCATCCTCCCATTCCTCCTCTGGTTAACTGCTCCCTGCTCACGTGACTCCTTAGCTCTCTCCCTCTCAACTTGTATTTGTATCTAGCTAGAGATGAAATGTTTTTGTGTGTCCACAGCATTGAATATATGACCTTGGCCACTCTGAATTCTTGATAAATGTCACCTGTCACCCACTGTATTGATTGCTAGACTAAATATATATAGCTTTTCTTTTAACAGAAAAAAAACCCCCATCATTTCCAAGGGCAATAATATTTTAAATTCTTTTGAAAAATTATGAGTTATTTTAATAAATTGTTTGGCGTACTCCATGCTTCTGTTGCTTTCTTCAGATATGTAGTACTGTTTAAGTTGGTCTGATTTTTTTCTGTATCTGCTTCTTTTCATTAAGAAACTATGGAGGAGTGTATGTTGGTCTCCCATCTGAAGCTGTCAATATGGTATCGAATCAAACAAAGACTGTTCAAAAAAGTAGGTAAAATCATGTGATAGTTATTGTCTCTAAAGATTTATTTTATGTTTTGTGAAAAAGGTGTGAAGTTTGTATTTCAGCTTGTTTGACTCAATCTATATATATTTGAATGGCAGGGAACCCTGTGTCAGTTCTTTATAATCATTTGTTGAAATTACCACCCCTGTGATGAGAGTCATAATTTAGCTTCTGTTTGTGGTTATGCAATATGGGTATTTTAAGTTTTTTACTAATTTCAGTGGTGATCACTATGAAAGTGAAAGCTAATGTGTCAGTTTATGGGTTTTTTGTAGAACATAAAGGTAAATTCCTGTAGTATATTGTAAAGATGATTGACTGATAATCAGTCTGGCATTAGAGGAGAAGTAACTGCCTATTGTATAATTAAATGAAATGAGGCTCCCTTTTCTGAGTTTTAATAGTATTTGTGGGGTGAATGAAGTCCTTTTGGTAATAGGCGTGACTGCAACCTTGGAGATAGTTTCTTGCATAGTAAATTCTAAGTGAGGGTGTGGTAAAGAATGCTGATTTACTAAGTACTGTCCAGCAGTCTTGTGTGCAGTTTTAAAGGACTATTAATCTGTTTCATGTAAAACTATTAATGTTTCCTGTGCACATGATTTGAACTAGCAAATATATATGTCATGTCTATTTGAGCTTTTATAAGAAACTAGAATATGTTCTTTATAATCTGAACATTTATCTTTCTTAATTTTCTCTTTAAGATTAGAAGACAATATCATGACTCAGTGATCAAGAGGTACTGTATATTTTTCTGAATAATTGGATATATTTTGCCTTGATGATGAATGAACTGTAGATATTATTTTGCTCTGTTATTTCTAAGAAATCTTGGACTTCAAGATTAGGAGGGGTGGGTTTCACCTTGTGGTTAAATCTATGGAACTGAACATATTTTATTATAAAGGGATCTTTAATGACCATATCAATTTTCTTTTCGGGTTTTAAAAAGTGTTTATTTTCTTTCACATGCAGCTAATTCATTTAAAAAGAGCAAGCCAGTGTTTACCAAAAACAGTGAGTTTTCACTCTTCATTGCCAAAACCTTTAAGGGTCTAGGACCTTGGAAATGACAGGGAGACACTAGAGAGGCTGGGCCTGGGAATTAATTAGGGTCAACATTAGGTGTCTGACAACAGCCAGGAGTTCATTGATGTACACAGAGGAGATGTATCAGTACCAAAACTCCAGTGGGGATGGACAGTACGTCAGTGCCCAGTTATGCAGGAAAGAACAGTCAAATCATCGGCCAAGTTTACTGGTTGGATATCATAAAACATGTTCAGTACGGACGGAAGAAAACATTGTCTAAATGATGCACCGTGGACCTGGGATCTTGGTGAAGAGCTCTGAGTTAGAATTATAATGAGATGAGCAAGAACAAGGACAGGAGAAAAGGGCTTTCATTTATTAACTACCCCCAGTCTCTAAAAGACACCAAGCAGCCGTGCAGAGAGGCAGAGAGCCTCAGCTCACCTGGTCCAACAACACATTTGGTGCTTGGATCCCCACCGTCTTTCCGTCTTGCTGAGTGACCTCTTGCCTCTTTGGAACCTCCGTTGATCAGGAAGGACTGCTCTGTCTCTTGAGATTCCCGAGATAGCCCTTTCTGTTTTAGGAGCCATACAGCCTTGCATTTGGATTCAGGCTTTTTCACTTACAACTTGGGCAAGTTACTTTCCCTCTGTTGCCTCCGTTTTTTTCATCTGTAAAATGGAACTAATGCTTGACTTGAAGGGTGAAGTATGAAATAAACGGTAGCTTCTGCTACCCCCATGATCATCATCACCGTTATCACCTTCGTTATTATATTCTTTTTGTAACCAGCACCCAGCCATTGTCAGACCCAAGGCAAGACTGATTTGATATTGAACCAACTTCTTGCTGAAGGACAGTACTGGAGTTGGTGTTTGGGATGTGGCGGGGTCACAAAATAAGCTCACAGATGGAGACAAATAAGCTTTCCCACTTGGGCATGGGGACCAGTTTCTTCCTGTTAAGAAATGTAACAATCTTGGGTAGCAACTTCAAAGATTTCCTTGACAAGGCAGCAGCATCATGGACCTTTATTCCCTAGTGGCCACATTAGGTTGTTGACTTTCTCTAGGAATTTGATGGAGTTTCTTTTTCTTGTATTTTTAATAGAGTTCTAACCCTTCATGTCAATTTCTTAATTCCCTACCAGTTTTTCCCTATTGCAGTAGTATTTCTATTATTTGCATCCAATCAAAAAGACAATCTAGTTGAAAGAGAGCATACGCTGCTGTTTACCTTTCTGAAAACAGGGTGTATTTCAAAACTCATGGGAATGGAGTAGAAAAAGGTGCCATATGGATAGATATCCAGAGACTCGACTCGGTAACCCTGTTAACACAGGACCTTAGATGTGTCCTTTACCCTCTCTCAGCTTCTCTGTTTTAGTTTCCTCATGGGAGACGAGATGACAGCTGAGTTTTGTATGTGGATCTAAAATCCCCAGGTAGCAGCTTAGCAATATTGCTGGTGAGCCAGCCCACATAACTTGAGACAGCTGGCCGGAATATTTCCTTCCTGCTCATGGCTATAAACATATATTATTTTATTGCCATCCCTCTCTCTTCTCAGTTTCCCCTATTTCTACACAACTGACTTGATCCTGATCTTTCTCCTGCCTTGAATTACTCACCAGGTTTTCCGAGTCGAGATACTGTCCGTTTTCCTTAGTTGGTACTTATCGGCAATACATCTGTACTCGTGGCTTTCTGGGCTCATGTTACTGGGCAGAAACCCTGATGGGGAAGCTATCTTTTGTAAAGAAAGACATTTTTATGGAAAGGAGTGGAGACACCCTTTCTGGCCTGCCATGTAAAACCTTCTTTGAAATAAAGCCAATGATCTCACTCCATGACCAGGGTTCGGGGTTGACTTGGTTACTTTTTGAAGCAAAGTGAGAAATGGTTTCAGCATCTTCTAAAATTACTGACATCATGATACAAATGTGTAGTTTCTTCTACAGGTGACTCGGGGGTGAAAGTTATGCCCATTTCAATGTGTGGAGCCCTGCCCGCCCAGAGCAGCTTAAGTGATGGCTCTCAAACACCAGTGGGTGGGCCAGCTACAGCAGAGTCCTCCCCCAGACGTAATGTGGATGACTAGAACTAGAACCCTCCAGGGGAGTCTGCCCAAGACGGAAAGGGTGGGCTGTGGCCGAGCAGTTTGTCCCTTTCATTTGGGTGATGACGCCAGGCAGCTAGGTTTGGCCATTTTGTTGTGTTTTAAGTGTACATTTGTAAATTTTTTCCACCTGATTTTGTCTCTGTATATAAACCAGTGGTTAGCACTGTGCTACTCATGCATCGTCTTCAATAAACATTAAGTGAATGTCGAATGTATGTTTTACTTAAAAGAAAACCAGTAAAAATTCATAGGCTTAAAGCTGATATATATATTTTTGAAGTTGTACCTTTTCAAGCTTGCTAATTATTTTCCCTTTGTTTGTTACCTTCATAGCTTGCTCATCAAGATTTAGAAGGTATTTTACTCCGTGGGACATTGTAACGAGCACAGACATTTCCAAGGAGATTCTAAACAATCACTTGCCACCGCCCTTCCCCGCCCCCCCCCCCCGCCTCCTCAGAGTTTTTAAGTCTGTAGTTGAAACCATGGGTGCATGTTGAGTGATGTGGTACCAGAAAGGAATTGCTTAAACAGTGCACTCGGTTGTGGGACTTTGTGGAAGAGAAGCCAGCAGAGTGCGGCCTCTGCGCCAGCAGCGAGCTTACCCCGCCCTTAGCTCCATTTGCGAAGACGATGTCTTTTCGCTGATACTTTTTTGATAGTTTTTATACAACAGAATCCTTATTCTATTTGTAACTTAAGATAAAAAGGCACTATAAATGAATAACCTAAAGTCATATATTTGTCTGTGGTCTTTCACTATTTCTACTTCACATTAATTTTTAGCTGTAGAATTGTTAAAATTGATCCTTACTGTTATCTCTGGCCCTTTTTTACTATTTGGTTTTCAGCTTTATTTAAGTGTCAGAAAAAGTTCTTTATTAGGAACAATGTGTGACATTGCAATATTTAAAAATGAACCACTAAAATGGGTATACCATTTACACATTTTGATTAACTTCCTCTTTTCTTTAGTCCAAGGCTCTGTGACTACAAACACTTCATAGCCATTGAGTCTCCCCTTCTGCCCTTGAGTGATCACAGCCTCTCATCATGTTAATTCCATACTGTTTCAAGGACCTGCGACTGATGGTTAGTGCGATATTTGGAAACTTTTTCATTTGATAATGACCATGTGTATCCACTTAGTACTGCAATGTGAATTACTCACTTTACCAATGTATTTCAATAATTAAAACATTTTTATCCCTCTTTACCTCGATTTCTTAATTATTTTTCAAAAGAACACTTTTGAGGAAGCCATACATGCATTGTCATATATCGGTACAGTACATCAATATGTAAAAGTAGCCCTGGCTGCTGTAGCTCAGTGGATTGAGCATCGGCCTGTGAGCCAAGTGTCGCTGGTTCGATTCCCAATCAGGGCACATTACTAGGTTGCTTGTCAGGTCCCCAGTTGGGGGCGCAAGTGAGAGGCAACCACACAGTGATGTTTCTTTCCTTCTCTTTCTCCTTTCCCCTCTCTCTAAAAATAAATAAACAAAACAAACAAATAAATAAATTATTTTTAAAACTATGTAAAGGTAATGTATAAACAGATTACCATGATAAACCAAAATTTTTCATAAGAAGAAAAGCATTATCTCATATATTTGGTCCATACAACAAGCATAAGGACATCAAAATGATAAAAAAATCAAAAGTAAGAATCACTAAGAAACGATTATGATAAATGTATGCCTGTCCCATATCCACAAGTCCATAGTGGTATTTAGGTGGACCATCAGCAGTTTATCCTCTTAGAAATATTGGATGGAGTCACTTTTTGAAAACCTTTAATTTTAGATTTACAGACAAGTACAAAGGTAGTACAGAGAGTTGTACATCCTTTACCCAGCTTTCCCTAATGTTGCTATCTTACATAAACATAGTACATTTGTCAAAACTCAGAAATTGAATATTACTACAGTGCTATAAACTACCGTCTTTTCTTGGATTCTATTTGTTTCTTTCATTAATGTCCTTTTTCTGTTTCGAATCCAATCTGAGATTCCATTGTGTTCGGTTGCATTTGGTAGTCCTGTCTCCTCAGTCCCCTCTTCCGGGCGTTTTTTCAGTCTTTCCTTGTTTTTCGTGACCTTGACACTTTTGAAGTCTAGTGGTTGATATTTTGAGGTTATTTCCCACAATCTGGATTTGTCTGATGTTTCTGTAATGATTAGATTGGAGTTATAGATTTTTGGAAAGAATATCCTCATCACATTATATTGTAATATCTCATGATATCAACATAACTTTTACTGGTGATATTCACCATGACCACTTGGTAGGGGGTGTCTGCCGTGTTTCCCCACTACTGCATAAGGTTTCCAGTTTTTCTTTCCCATCCTTTATTCCTTATGGGTGAGTCACTAAGTTTAGGCCACACTCAAAGAAGAGAATTAAAGTCTATCTCCTCAAGGAAAGAATATCAAAGAATTTTTGGACATTTGTTAAAAGTAGCACAGTAATTAATATGTATTGCGGGGAGATACTCTGCAAATGCCCTGTTTCTCTTGAAGGGTTTGCCCACTGAATTTAGCTCTCATCCTTGGACGTTGTCTGCGTTTATCCCTGAGGTTTGTATTTCCCCATTTCTTCCCTTCTATTACTTGGAATTCTCAAGGAATATTTATTTGTTCCTTTTTCCTGTTTGTTTATATATTCGATCATTTATTTCTCTCTGTGCAGACTCATAGATATTCCTTTTGTTCTTTAGCTTATAATCCAGTCATCATCACCATCACTATTTATTTATTTATTTATTTATTTATTTATTTATTTATTTTTGCTCACCTTGTTTGAGCTTTGAGTATTGGTAATTTTTTCAGGTTGGTTCTTGACAAACGCCATCCTTTTTCCCCCCTTAGGTTGACTTTCAATAGCAAGCAGGCTGGTGAGGTAAAATTCCAATTCAAATTTTATTCTCTTCCTTATTATGACAAGTCTTAATGTTTTCCTTCAACTAGACATTATTTAAATTTAGAACTTAGTGATTGTTGTATGTTAATCATACTTGCCACCCACCTACCTGTGTCTTAAGACTAACAATTATCATCTTTATTGGGTACTGCAGAATTTTGAGTGGGAGACTTAAGAGAAGAGCAACTATTAACATTAAGATCTTTCAAAAGAAAAGGGAGAGACTGATGAAATCTTAAAAACACCTACATTTTAAGAGTTAATATCTTTTCAAGGAAATTTTGGTTCTTTGCAAGATTATTATTAAAAAAATAGATGAGGGAGAGATGAATTTCAGAGGCTTTCTGATGAACAAAATTATCTTATTAGAAAAGGTTTTCTTAAGAAGCCTAAGCTAGGAGACATTTATTTGTAGACTTAGTTAAAGGGCACTACTAGAGGTTAGTTTTGAGAGGACCACTTGAATCTCTAGAATGTAGAAATCTGTTTTTGGCAAGTACAACCAGCTTCTGGGGTTTGAGAATTAAAGACTGGCTGGCCCAGTGAACTGAGGATTTTTTGCAAAAGTGATCTGGAGTAGGCTCCTGGAGAGAGAAGCAGAGGGATCAAAGGTGCTAAGTCAGTACAATGGGGAAGTTGTCTCTGAGCTGTTGAGTTGGTAAGAGCTTGAAGAGGGAGATAAAACAGGTTCACTTTTGGAAATGGGAGCTTTGTGTAGTCATATTGTGTCCATGCCCAGGATAATGATTTCAGGAGTGAAAAAGGGAGGTAAAGAACTCATTTACAGGAAGGTTGTTTACATTTTACTTGATTATTTTTATGTAATGCACATGATAAGCAGTGCAGAATGGTGTGCTTTTCCATAGACTCTGTTTGAATACCCAGTTCTGATTTCCAGTCATTTATCAACCATGACCAGTTGAGTTCCTGCTGTGCCCAGATGGGCGCTAATTACTGAGAAGATGGATGGCTGAAAGACCCTGCATTCGTAGCTCTTTACAATAGCAGGGGTAGCCTGGAATGAACACAGCACTGCCCAGAGTTGGCATGGATTACTTTGGGAGCATAAACAGACACCTATGTCAGACTGGTGGGTTAGGAGGACTCCCTAGAGCAGTCCCTTACAGGATCAAAGGAGAGTGCGAGTTAGCCAGCTTTAGGCAGGAGTAACGAAACTCTGGGCAGAGAGACAGAGCTCTGAAGGCCCTTGGCATATCCTGGGAGCTGCTTAGGAATCCTCCAGGCTGGATGGGAGGTAAGGGAATGAGGTGGCAGGTGCCCTTGTGGGGAGCTCCATGGGCCATGCTGACGTGCGGTCCGTGGGAAGCCATCTGGGAGGGAAGTGCCCATGGAGCCTACATGCTGGGTCTCCCCAGGTACCCATCCTCTGGAGGCCATCAGAAGGTTTGCTCTTCCTGTCTCTTCTAACGCCTGGCTCGCAGGTCTCTGTAGGAGATGTGATGAGTAGTTCTATTCTGTGAAGGTGGGGCTTTCCTATTTAACTTACGTCACACATTTCTGGAGTTTTCAGACAGTGCAGTTTGTGAAAGGTTTGGGAAGCGACCAAGAACTAGGGCAGAGTTGGATGACAGTTCATCCCCTCCATGCGAGTACGCGTTTGAGATTGGGAGAGCTGGCTGTTCTCTCCAGTGCACAGAAACCAACACAGAGTCAATAAAAATGAAGAAACTGAGGAATATATTCTAAATGGAACATTCCATTAGGAATATGAGAAGCATTCCATTAGCACAGGGCCATGCACTCCCAGGTATAACCAACTGCTGAGAAATGGGGTGTTTGATAATGTTGAGGCCATCCTGTTGCTTCACAAAATTATTCCCTTAAATGAAGACAAACGTTTCTCCAGTGGAGTGTAACACTTAGATAATTTAGCACTCAATTACATATTTTGCATATTCACTAAATATTTAATATTAAAGTACTGTGGACTCCTTAGGAGACGGGGGCCTTTTATATCCTTTTCAATTTTTAGAATTGGGTCCCAGGGACCCACTGGAAGACATGGCCTTAGGTTGGTATGAAAGCAAAGAAATGTGTGACTCTCCCAGAGTGGGATAGACTTCTGGGGCAACTGTGGTATCTCCTTTAGAGCAGTATTATCTTTGGGACAATATTTTTTTTAATTAAAAAAAATAATTTTATTTATTTGTTTGCTTATTACTTATTTTTAGAGAGAGGGGAAAGGAGAAAGAGAGGGAGAGAAATATCACTGTGTGGTTGCCTCTCACTTGCGCCCCCAACTGGGGACCTGACATGCAACCTAGTCATGGGCCCTGACTGGGAATCGAACCAGCAACACTTGGTTCGCAGACCGACGCTCAATCCACAGAGCCACAGCATCCAGGGTTTGGGACAGTTTTTAAGGCCTTCGGCAAGTCATTTGTCTTTTGTACACCTTGGAAATTTTCAATGATTGAGAGAAAATCTAATTCTCCTAAGATTGCTAGTAGAAATCATTCATTCATTGACTCATTGGTCCAGCAATTATTTCCTGAGTGTGTTTATTGTACTAGGCATTGGAGATGCAGCAGTGAACAAAGAAAAAAGTCCTTGACCTCATGGGGTCTCTTTTTTTACAGAGGGGAGGCGCACTAAACAAGTAGTATATGTGGAGTTGTCAAGAGTAACCAGTTCTATGGGGAAAACTAGACCAGAGAAGAAGGAATAGTGAGCTAGTTGGGAAAGTGGGTATTGAAACTTGAATCCTGAAAAGGATGATCAGGGAATTACTCATCACAAAGATATTTGAAGGCAGAGACCAGAAGGAGAATAGCTAGCTACTCATGGGTGTATTTCCTGGAAGAACATTTTAAGGACATGGGGCAAGTTAAGAAGCCTCATGCAGGAGAGTGTCTGGCATATTTGAAGAAGAGTAAGGAATTCATTGTGGCTGGATGAAGATTACAAATGGGAGATTAACAGGAGAGACCAGAGGTGTGTTGGGTAGATTCTGGAGGAAGATTAGATGTATTGTTGACTGTCGGCCTTTTATTTATATATTTTAAAATAGTTTATATATTTAAGGATACAAACAACATGATTTGTCACACATATACATAGTGAAATGATTGCTAAAGTCAAGTTAATTAACACATCATCTCACATAGTTACTTTTCTGTGTGGTGAGATCACTTGAAATCTCTATTAGCAATTTCCAATAATCAATGCAGTATTATTGACTATAGTCATGTACTGTATGTACATTAGCTCTCCAGGCTTATTTGCCTATATAACTTCAACTTAGTATCTTTTGACTAATATCTCTTCATTCCCCCCACTCCCAGCCCTTGGACACCACCATTCTACTCTGCTCTTATGGGTTTGACTTTTTTTGTTTGTTTTTAAGATTCCACACATAAGTGATAACATACAGTATTTATCTTCTGTCTGCTTCATTTTATTTGGCCAAATGTCTTCCAGTTTTATTCATATCATAATTGGGAGGACTTCCTTCTTTTTCATGATAATGGGATATTATAACATTGTACTATATATAGTATATAAGTTTATATCTTCTTATTTATGCATTTACCCATTGACGGACACTTGGATTGCTTCCATATCTTGGCTACTGTGAATAATGATGTAATGAACATGGAGGTTCGTATGTCTCTTTGAGATACCGATTTTATTTGATTTGGATGGATACCCAGAAGTAGGATTGCTAGATCATAACAGTAGTTCTATTTTTAATTTTTCAAGGAATCTCCATGCTGTTTCCCATAATGACTACGGATTTACATTCCCATCGACATGTACAAGGGTTCCCTTCTCTCTGCCTCCTCACCAACACTTGTTACCTTTTGTCTTTTTGATAATAGCCGTTCTAACAGGTGTGAGGTGATGGTATCTCACTGTGGTTTTGATTTGCATTTCCTTGATGATGATGAACATCTTTTTGTATAACTATTGGCCATTTATATATCTTCTTTTGAGAAATACTTAAATAGGCTCTTTGCCCATTAAAAAATGTTTTTTTGTTTTTATTTTTTGCTCTTTAGTTGTTTTGAGTTCCTTATACATTTTGGATATTAACCCCTTATTGTATGTATGGTTCATGAATACTTATCCCCATTCTGTAGATTCTCTCTTCGCTGTTGATGGTTTCCTTTGCTGTTTGGAGGCTGTTTAGTTTGATGCGGCCCCATTGGTCTATTTTTGCTTTCGTGGCTGGTATGTCGACCACTGGCCTTCACTCCGTGGGGAGGAAAGTCCTTGGATGACTTGCAGCAGAGGCATCTTGTCCTCCACACTGAAACAGGATTACTGGCTGCTGTGTTGTGTGTGCAGAGGATGAAAGCAGGGCCAACTGGGAGGTGGTTAGAATAACCTAGGAGAGAGGTGACAGTTTGGAACAGGGTGGTAGCTTTGGAAGTGGTCGGGTTCCGGATATATTTTGAAGATTGTTCAGGGAACATCATGCCTGGTACACCCTGACCCCTGGCAGTAGTGCAGTGCCTGGCTCAAGGGAGGGAATAACAATGGTTCATTGAATGTTGATGGAATGAAGTCCTTTCATGTGCATGACAGTTTACCAGATGCTTTTGCAAATGTTATGTCTAATCTTCAAAGCAATATTCTATACTTCAAGGTAATAAGAAAGGAGTTTGGATTAATTTCTTCCTTAACAATTTACAAAGAATATGCAATAAAACTGTTTTAACATTAAAAAAGAAAGAAAGAAAGAAAAAAATAAAAGTCATAGGCTAGCGTCAAAATGCATGCGTCTACTTCCCCCTAGTGGAATTAGCTTCTAATAGCAGCTTCATTTTTCCTTCATCGCCAGTGGGAGTAATCCCTATTTTACTTTTAAAAATATACTCATGGAATCCAGGATTCTTCAGCAGTTTCTTTGCGATAGCAGGGAGTTTATATCCTGGCTCATTATATTATTATTATACACACATTACTTGTGTACCTTGAACAATTTACTTCTGTGCCTCAGTTTCCTAATTTGTCAAGTGGAGACCCTAACAATGGGGTCTTTGCAGATGCTATTAATTTATATGAGGTCATACAGGACTAAGTGAGCCCCAAATCCAATGTCACTGATGTCCTTATAAGGAGAGAAAACAGAAACGGGGCCGCGCAGGGAGAAGGCGGTGTTAAGACAGAGCCAGGAACTGGAGTGATGCTGTTACAAGACAAGGATTGCTAGAAGCCACAAGAATCTGGAAGAGGCAAGGAGGGATTCTTCCCTAAAACCTTCAGAAGAAGTATGGCCTATTGACACCTTGATTTTGGATGTCCAGCCTCCAGCACTGTGAGAGAATACATTTCTATTGTTTTCAGCCACCCATTTTACAGGCGTTTGTTGCAGCAGCCACAGGAAATGAATACACCAAGGAGAACATGGTAAAGAAGAGGGTTTGTGGGTGCCTCGCCTGTCAATAGATGGACCTTCCGATCCCGTCTACGAAACACCTCCCCCGGGTGGGCAGGCGGGCTCCTGAGGAGGAAGGAGATGAGTGGAGCACAGTTCCGTCTCTGAAGTGCACCAATCAGAGGAGAAAGAGGGGAGGTTGGGCGTAGTCTCGCTAAAGTCTCTCCCACAGGAAACACAAAGACTGGGGAGAAAGAGTTCCGGCCTAAGAGTGGACCGTCAATGCCAATTTTTCTGCCAGCACAAAGTTTTCCTAAAAATATTTGAAACAGTTCCCAACACTGGAAAGTTGGGAGATTTCATATAAAACCCAGATTTCAAGCTTCTCTTTGAAAATGGAAAGCCTGGCCCCCTGGGCCCCAGCCCCACAGAGCGGTGAGGGGCCGTTGCTGCACAGCCGGTGCCTTCTGCAGATGCCCCGCAAGCTCTCCCCCCATTCTGCCCACCGCTCCCCAGTTCTCACCCCTGACCGGTGCTGCTCACTTCTGTTCTCGCCCGCTGACTTTAGACATTTTGGTTTCGGATTCCCAGAGCACAGACTCTGGAGTAAGACAAGCTTGGGTTCAGATAGGAGCTCAGTTACTTCCCAAATGTGTTCTCTTGGGTAATTTACTTAACTTCCATGCACCTCAGTTTCCTCATGTCTAAGATGGGAGTAATGATAGAACCCATCTTATGGGGATGTTGGGAGAATTCAGTAATGTAATCATGTTAGTCTTTTTGAACATACAGAAGACATAATAAATGCCCAACAGATGGGAGTTATTGTTACCATTTGAAAAGCCAAACTGGGCAATGTAAGAGGAAACCTGGAAGAGAGAGAGAGCCTCTGGCTTCAAGTATGCTTTGTCTGGTTTAGCACTGCCCTCCAGTTCACCAATTTTCAGAAAAATATTTTAATAAGCCAGCTTCCAAGAAGCCCCCTTTCTGGAGTAAGGAGTCCATTAGCAAATTTGGGAATTGGATGTCTAATTAAGGTGGTTTTCTTTCCTGCCCACAATTTGATTCTTTTCTTTAAGAGAGGTCCCAGGGAGGCAGGAAACTCTGGATCCCATCCAAATAGTTGACGTCTGGGTTTTAAAATAGCTGCCATCCTAGCTGGCTTTGTAGACTTCCTAGTGGCCCTCCACGACAGCTTCTCCTTTGACTGATTACTTCTTGGCAGCCCAGAATGATGGACGATGCAGAAGGAATCAATTCACTTCAAATAACCTACTTCCAGGTAGAGGTGAGAGACCAGATGTAATTGGGAAGGAGGCAGAGAGGCAGGACACTTATTTTTCAAAATGAAAAACATATAAACTTCTGTGAGAAGGAATATCCAGTAAGAGGGCCATTTGCTTCTGAAACGATTGTAAGCTACAGAAATCAACTGAAGCCAGTCTTTGTAAAAAGTGAATTTATTTGAAAGGCTACTGAAGTATTTTTATAGACCTCCAGGACAGCAAGACCTGCTCAGGGACTAGAACCAGGAATTGGAAAGTGATCAGCTCAAATATATAAATTATTGATACAATTTAGTTATCAATACAGTGGATGGCTACCTGGCTGTTTAAACATCATGTATTGAGTAATTCCTCTTTTCTCAACTTATTTCAAATGCCACATTTATCATATTCTAATTTTTTTGCATGTGTTTGGGTCAATTTCTGATGATATTCTACACAACCTGTTATTCGTGGTTGTTATGAGTTGAATTGTGCCCCACAAAAGAGATGCGATGAAGTCCTAACCCCCAGTACCTCAGAACATGACCTTATCTATTTAGAAACAGGGTTTTACAGAGGTAATCAAGTTAAAATGAGGTCATTAGGGTGGGTCTTACACTGTGGAAAATCAAGCCTCATTTCTTCTGACTGTGCAAACCAGTAGGGATTGGGGTGGAAGCAGAAACTGCTGGTCTCTCAGCAGAGTCCGCTTGTTTAAAGGGCCCCCACAGACCTAGAACATCCACAGACACACCCACTCTGGGAACAACGGCCAGGGCAACAGCTAGAGGGGCTCCAGGCTCATTTGGAAGTGGGAGAAGTACCTGGAAAAGGGGCGAGGGCTGAGCAAGCAGCATTGTTCCGACTCAAACCCTTCCCCCACATACAGCACCAGAACATGGTGAAACAGATTGCCCTGTACTGATGAATACATAAGGCTCTGCCCCTTACAACATAACAGGAGCGACAGCTCTACCTAAGACACAAAGGCAAACAAACTCGGGAACCTGTCAAGATAAGGAAGCAGAGAAGTATGGCCCAAAAGAGGGAATGGATCAAGGTTCCAGTGGGAGAACTAAGTGACGAGGAGATAGCCAACCTAACAGATGCAGAGTTCAAAACACTGGTGATAAAGATGGCCACAGGCTTGACAGATATGCTTGAGTATGGCAGATGCATAAAGGAAGAAGTGAAGGCTATGCTGGGTGGAACGAAGGAAAATCCACACAAAACCAATGGTGAAGGGAAGGAAACCGGGGTTCAAGTCAATGATTTGGAACATAAGGAAGAAAGGGGTGGTCAACCAGTATAGAATGAGGAAACATTCTATATTGAAAAAAATGAGGAGAGGCCTGGGAACCTCTGGGACAACTTTGAATGTGCCAACATCCGAATCATGGGGGTGCCAGAAGGAGAAGAGTAAGAGTAAGAAATTGAAAACTTATGTGAAAAAATAATGGAGGAAAACCTACCAAATTTTGTGAAGGAAATAGACATGCAAGTTCAGGAAGCACAGAGAGTCCCCAGGTGAGCTGGACCCAGAGGGGACACAACAAGACCCATCATGATTAAAATGCCAAAGGTGAAAGATAAAGAGAGAATCCTAAAAGTAGCAAGAGAGAAGTGGAGAGTTGCCTACAAAGGGGTGTCTATAAGACTATCAGCTGATTTCTCAAAAGAAACTTTGCAGGCAAGAAGGGACTGGCAAGCAGTATTCAATGTGATGGAAAGTAAGGACCTACAACCAAGATTACTCTGTCCAGCTAAGCTGTCATTTAGAATGGAAGGGCAGATAAAGTGCTTCCCAGACAAGGTGAAGCTAAAAGAGTTTATCATCACCAAGCCATTGTTATATGAAATGTCAAAGGGACTTACTTAAGAAAAAGAAGATTAAAACTATGAACACTAAGATGACAACAAGCTCACAACTATCAGCAACTGAATCTAAAAAATAAAAACAAAATCCAACTAAGCAAACCAGAATAGGAACAGAATCATAGGTATGAGGATCATTTGGAGGGTTATCAGCTGGGAGGAGGAAGGGGGAGAAATGGGAAAATGGTGCAGGGATTAAGAAGCATAATCGGTTGGTATAAAATAGACAGGGGTAAGTTAAGAATAATATAGGAAAGGGTGAAGCCAAAGAACTTATTTGCACGACCCATGGACATGAACTAAGGGGGGTGGGATTGCTGGAGGGAAGGGTAGTACTGGGCAGAGGGGAGCATAGGGGAAAAAATTGGAACTACTGTAACAACATAAACAATAAAATATACTTAAAAAAAGAAATATACTCTTGAAATGGGTACATTTTATTGCATGTTAATTATACCTTAATAAAATTGATTAAAGAAAACTTTAAAAACAACACAGACTTAAATACATTATACACCACAATGTAGCAAGTGGGGAGCATCCCCATTTTGCTTATGTTGCGGTTTATGCACACTTTGCACCAGAGCTCTGCATATATTTAAAATTCTTGTGGAAGTCTCACTGACTTGTGGGGCTGGGTGTTACACTAATATTTAGAAATAATTTAGGCCAGCACTCATCTACTTGCTTAAAACTGCAAATGTATACATTCTTATAACACATGTGCAGGCCATTCTTAACTACAGGCTGGGTGAGGCTCTGTCATAACTTCATAGATCAGCTGGGTAGTAACAGCAGAACATGAAACATGCTGAGTTGTGACAATATAATTTCATAGATCATTTATGTATTTAAGTTTTTGTTACAGTTCTGGCTTTAGTAAGCAGAATTGTTTCAATATGGCAGTTGGGCCTCACCATTGCCATGCCTATAGGAATAGCTAAAACTTCCTTAAAGTAATTGAAACACTACATTTTGGACTGAACATTCAAAAATAAATAAATTAGGTAGTTTTGAAGTCTTTTGTGAATATCTGATAGAACAGGAATTGAGATGACTAATAATTACACAAGTCATTGAATATTTCAAGATATATTTGAAAATTGTTCTGATTTTTCAAAAGAAGGAAAATTTAAATTGGATGAAGACCTTGTTCCTCAAATTCCTCCTAAGGTAATACTTAATGATTACAAAATGTGAACATTTATTAGTGTTAGTTATTCATCATTAGACCAAAAATTCCTGCTATCTCTCAAGCTCTGGATTTGTTCCGTTATACTGAGAATGGAAAATGAGCTGTTAAAACTGTTGAAAATGCAACTATTTATGTAAATTCAGTGAGCTGTAGTAGCTATGGGTTTTGTCTGCCTAGCCCATTTCCCTTTTCCCCTTTGTTCTGCTAACAGAAGCTCTCTTCCCTGTGGGAATCTAATTCCTCCAGGACAGGAGGCCCTGAAGTCATATCTTCTCCGACCCCTAAGATGGCAAGATGACCCTAACCTGGTCAACAAAGTCCACTTTTTTCTTACCTGGAGTCATCCTTTCTGAGAAGGACAGATGTCCTAAGACTGCCCTGGAATTTTCTCCAGAACTTCAGGGAGATAATCATTCTTGTTTTCTTCCAGGAGCATGAGCTTTGACTATAATGTAAGCCTAGAGCTGCTGGGCCCACCCCTTCCTCCAGTACAGGGAGGCTTTCTGAGAATCAGGCCAACTCAGGGCAGCGCCGAGGGGAGGTGGGCAGGTTGCAATGGCTGGAGCTCATCAAGCCCTTGATTTTTCCTTATGTGAGTTGATAAATGCTCCCCTCTACCCCCACCTTTAACCTAAATTGAGTTGAATTTCTCCCACTTGCAACACAAATATTACAAGAAAATTATAATTATAATTACTGGCAAATTGCCTGATTGTGAAAATCAGAATTTTCTTGCAAAACAGGCAGCAACAACAGTAATTAGATGCTGAAGCTAACATAGGACTGAATTGGTCTACCCTGTGCAGATTTCCCCAGTATAATTTTTGGATCCATCAAAGGAACCTCAACGAAACTCAGTAACAGATAAGTTGAAATGAAAATGATACACTTCAGGGAAAACTATTACTTTATCTCCCCATTTTCTGCAGTAGGGTTTTGGATAAAATTTCATTTGACAAAAGTGTTCACTTGCCAAAAATTATTTGAAGATGGCTATATGGGATGATCTCTCAGAGTCCTCCTAACCTTGACATTTTGAGATTCCAATGCCCTTCTCTGGATTGAATGGGAAAAAGAAAAAGGAAAATATCAGGGAGAAGAAAATGTTAAGTCTCCTTTTCTTTTCTCCCTGAACTAACCAGTCTGTGTTGGTTCTCAGCCGGGCTGGGAAGCCAGGCACGAAGACCTGTTCAGGAGAATGCATGTATTCATGGAAGCCTGCGGTGGGGATGTGGCAGGCTATGAATGATTATCGAGATCCTCCCATTTATGTTACTTCTTACTCAAGTTGCTCAAAGAGCACTTCTCACCAAGGCTGCGGGGGTTAAGGGCAGACATACTCATTTTTTCAGTACTAGTTCATTCTCTCTCTCCCTCTCTCTCTCAAGAAGAAAATGAACTAGTTTCCTTCCATTAGCAATAGCAGGATTTATCTGAAACCTTTCTTTATGGGCTTCATTTAAACACATAGCCTCTCCAGTTGCTCCCTGAGAGGAGTTGGTTTCCCACCCTCAGTAGCTCTGAGACAGAATGAACCACAGAGATGCAGAACAGGAATGGCACATCGAGCAGGAGACATGGCATCTGTGCACTTGTTGGCCCCCCAAGGCTGGCATCTCCCAGGGCTAAATAACAGAAGCAGTGACCGTTTATAGAGCTCTGGCTGCCTGCCAGGCCCTACTCAGGTTCTCAGTCTCATTTAATCCTCACAAGAATCTCGGAGGTAAATGCAGTTATTATCCCTGAACGCTGCAGGCTACATGAGTGTCCCCTATACTCTGATATAATATTCTGAAATTATGCCTCAGAGCACTTGCCTCAATTTGGAATGATACGTGTCTCCTCAATGGGAATGTAAGCTTAACAGTGGCAGGAACCATGTGTGTTGATACGGATGTCCAGATCTAACACAGTGCCTGACATAGAGCAGGCACTTAGTTAACACTTGTTGAATAAATAAAACCTCATTTAATATGAGGAAATTAAAGCTCAGAGAGGCTAAGTTCCTTGCTCAAGATCGCCCAGCTAGCAAGTGGGGCAGCTGGTGTTTGAACCCATGTTCTCCTTGCTGCCTCCTTCCCAGGCTCCTTTTTCTCCCAAGATATTGGTTCTTACCAAGAGGAAATTATCCTTGTTTCCCAACCAATTATACTTAATGCAATTAAATTATCAATACAGTATATTTTTAAATGTTAAAAATTGAAGAGACATGAGTACAGAAAAGATTTAAAAAATAAAAATTAGACTGAATATTTCAAAAAATAAAAAAGAGATACTTAAACATTTCTGTCATGATAGTTGTGGAATTGAAAAACACATAAAAATTTAGAATGATTCTTCAATCCAATTTATTTACAAGCACCTTCAAGGTCTTATTCCATTTTAAAGAAACAAATAGGATATCTTAGATAATGCAAAATAGTTGTCATTTATGACAGAAAGAAAAATCAGATTAATATTCAAAGAAAAAACGTTGGCCCAAGCATCACAAAATTACGCTTCTTTCTTTCTGTTGTTAAAAAAAACAAAACAAAACAAAAAAGCAATGAACTGGTTGCCTCTTTGTAGCAATAACAGAATATTTCAGAATTTTGTTTTAAGTTAAAATACTTGAGGTATGTATGCATCATTAAAAAAATAATTCCCTGCTTTAGCCATCTTTTTTGATTGACAGTCTCTGGAGCCATTTTGGTAATAGGATCTTATTGTATATATAAAGTTCTACAAGAGATTTCCATATTCTTCCACGGTGGAGGATTAGAACAAGTTTCCAGCTCCAGCTGTAACCTGATTCCCCATCAATTCTGGAAAAGTTATAGAGGAAAGCATGGAATATAGGAGATAAAAATGAGAACTACGACAGAACAATAGCAGCCATCCAACCACACACACACACACACACACACACACACAGCAAAGTGCTGTGAGGACGATCCGGGAGATGGAGAGAGGATTTGAGCTGTAGGTCTGGAGTGAGGGGAAGCAGAGGGGTGGGGGCGAGTGAAGGTGGAGGTGGCTATAGTCTGGGTCAGAGGGTCATGTGCTCAGATAACTTAGATAAAGTGGGTTCCGTTTCTGCCTTGTCTCCCTCCACCATTGACTGAGGACAGGCACTGTGTGCTCCTAACTGTGGAAATAGCCAAGACCGTGGTGCGGGTGTAAATTAGGACAGAGCAAAAGCTCTGTTGGGGTGAAAAGTTGAGGAAACAGGTGGGTGATTGACTTTCTATGGGTGTTCATTTCTCCAAAACTCTTCATGTCTTTGAAGGCATGAAGGTGAAGCCTTGGCCAGAAGAATGTCTTGGTGGGTGGGGCCTGGAGGACTGATTGCAAGCTCTACATCCTAGGGCTTGTCTCATTCTGTCTCCTGGAAGCACCCTGGCTGACACATGAGGATTTGACCTTGGGCCCTTTTGTTGGCAGCAGAGCAGACACCCTTGAGGACTCTGAACTCAGAGACCAAAATAAGAAGACACCTACAGAGCACGACCTAAGGAGTACAATGACCTCAAAAGAAAAGACAAGAAACTGGACTAAATGTACACATGAAGCAAAATTATTAGAACAGGCAAAGATGTTAAAATAACCACAGCAAAGATCACAACTTAAATAAAGAACAAGAGTGGAAATAAAAAAGAAGAAGAAAATCATAAAACAGAATCAGGTGGAAATAACAGTTTTGAAAAATACATCGGTTGAAATCAACTGACTAAAATAGATGAGCTACAGTAGAACAGATACAACTGGAAACATGAATTAGTGTGTTAGATTATCATATTGATGAACGCTATCAGCAGGAAGCAAGGGTAATAATAATAATAATATGTAGAAGGTTAAAAATATGGAGGAAGCCATTTGTTTTGGCTTTGAGATCAAGGCTGAGTTATTACTAATTGGTGAAACGAGTAGTGGGAGGCTTTGGCTGTGGAGACTAGATTCTTCTTTGCTGATCTACGGAAAGTGACTTTCCTGGCCAATGCCTTCTCAGATGACTTTTTAAATGGTGTTTTTTTCAATTAAGGATGTGTGGTTGAGAGTCAAGCTGTTGGAAAAGGCTTTTGGCAGACTCGTGGGCACTCCGGTGAACTCCTGTCCTTCCTCCCGAATTTTCGGCTGTTACCCTGTTGAGTTCTAATGAACACCCGGAAATGTTGGCCTGCGTTGTTCACGTTCAATCATTGGGAATATTATGTTCATTAGGATCAGCACTTTCGTCCCACCCTGGCCTCAACATCTGGACATTTTTTTTATATGAGGAGGGTGTTGGTTCAAATCTCCAACTTATCTTGAAATTTCAGCTTTTGATGTTCTTGTTTTAGGGGCTGTGACGGGCTTGATCGTTTTCTGTGCTAAAATGCTTTGTCTTCCAATGAAAATAAGAGCTGCTCTTTACTTACTGTTAAGTCTGGGTCAGGTACTAAGCTAAGGGGTGTATCTGCATTATCTCCTTGAGCCCTCCCCAACCCAGGGCGGTGAGGACCACTACTGCCATTTGATAGAGGGGATGCTGGTAGGTGAAGTGATTTATTCAAGGTCGTGCAGTTATTCAGTGCACGAGGAGAGAAATGACCCCAGGGCAGCTGGATTCCAAAGCTGGTTTGTTTAACCACAGCACTAGGAGGCCCCCCTGCCATGCCAGGGCCCTTCTGCCAGGACAGCATCGGGAAAGCTGAGAGCAATGGAACAGAGACGGCCTGCTGGCCCGAGCCCCCACCTGGGTTTATTGGGACTCCTGTTTTAGCAGGTCACTCAACGTCAAGCATTGCTTTCCCACCTGGGAGAACTTAAAACACTAATCATTACAATTAGGACTTCAGGGACAACGAAAACACAGGTTATTCAACAAACTCTATCTTTCTCCATGAAAGTCTATATTGAGGAGGCTTGATACACTCCATCTTCTTGAGATGTGTCAACTATGTGTGTGTGTGTGTGTGTGTGTGTGTGTGTGTGTGCCTCTGTGTGTGTAGGTGTGAGGGTGAGTGTAGGAAGACTTTACTCAGATATCCCAGCCAGCAATTCTGCTCTCCATCCCCTGGCCTTAACATCCTGGGTACAACGGTCTGGGCAGTCATTTCTACCTGCAATAGTGCCCTGCGTTCTAGATACATCGGCCACTCCCAATAGATGTCGCCAGTCCCTAACTCCACTGCACAGGGCATTCATTCTCTTCTGACGCTTTGCATGCATTCCCTGCGTCTGGGGCCCTGCGGGGATCCTCTGGCAGTTAGCCCACCTGTTTAAGAGAGAGAGCACCCCTCTTCCAGAGGAAGGGTGGCGTGGTGCTTCAGGGAGGAACTGTGAGATCAGGCCGCCCTTGGTTGCTGCCATGCTTTATTCTCTGCTCGCTGTGTGTCCTTGGGCATTTTGCTTAATGTCTCTGAACTTGAGCCCTCTCACCTGTGAAATGGAGCTCATGATGCTTATCCCACTGCTGGCAGTAAAGAGTAACTGAGATGCTGTATTTAAGCCTCGTAGATAGTATCTAGGAAACTGAGGCCTTTTTATCTTTTTTCTAATTCAAACATCTTATTTTCTTTCTTCTCATCATGCCTCAAAGTCATTGGGAAGATGTGCCCGCAGCTGAGGCTGCTTGGTAGAACCCAGGTGCTTTGTTTTGGTTTCCTCCTTGTCCTTCCCAGGTTTCAGGGTCAGTGTCGGCATTTGAGGACTCAGTGGGCTCAATGCCAGCATTCACGCTCGTGGCGAGGCTGTCTGCTCTGTTGGGGAAGCCGAGGGGGTGACATTGACACGGCACTCTGTGTTATGCTGGTTCCAATATCGTCGTCCATTCAGTTTTATTTGTAATTATCGCATGAGGCAAAATCACGCTTGTGAAATGGTCCTGGGAACATACACTCCCACCTCCTCTTTCCCTTGGCTGGGGAACGGTGATTCCGGCGGGAAGACATTGACGAAATACGCCGAAGCGTGCATGTGAGTGTTACAAAGGCCCTCAGCGCACGCTCCATTCTACAGCAGAGAAGACTGAGGTCAGGAGAAGGGGGATGCCCCTGTGTTTTCAGAAGGCAGGACCGTGGCTCTGAAGACTACTCAGGTTCGAATCTCAGTTTCTTCCCACGTTCGATATGTGATCTTGAGCAAGTCACAGGATGTCTCTAAATTTCAACTTCCTTGCCTGTACAATGAGAATGCTAATGATAGGGTTCACTGTGAGAATTAAATGGGATTGTGTGTGCACATGTGTGTGTGTGTGCTCATGCATATATGTGCATGCACGTACGTGCGTGATGCTCAGCCCAGTTCCTGGCACTGAGGTGGTGCTCAAGCAGTATTAACTCTTGCCCCCACACACCCCCATTCCCCCTCACTCTCTTCTTCAGCACCCTGGCCGTGGAGTGCCCTCTGAATGAGGGCTCTGCAGTGACAGCTCACACCTTCCTCTCCACAGTGCCCATGTTCTGGAATCTGGGGATGTGGGAATAGCCCCCGTTTGGTTTTTAAGGTTTCCATAGATCCCACGGTCACACAAACGTGGGGGACAACTTTGGTTTCCTTCCTTATAATCATGTCATAATCACAATAATAATAATTATAGAATTGCATTTCTTATCATGAGGGAGAGTGAATGTCTATGGGATGTGACCAACATACCATCTCGCATGCATCTTCACAGCCACCCTCTGAGGCAGGTTTTACTTTTATCACCCTTACTATCCAGATGAAGAGACTGAGGCCCTGAGAGGCTAAGCAACTTGCTCCAGGTCACTACCTGCTACGTGACAGTGTCGTGACGTGGTCCCAGAGCTGTCTGATTTTGGAGTTATAGTACTTCCCTCTATAAACCTAAAAAGCACACCTTCTTTAGTCTTAGCAGTTGCCTTATTTAAAGAGGATCACCCTCCTTTCTTTTCTCTTTTAAAATCCATATCAACTTTCCAAGTTTTATGGGCGATTATACAGATTCCCAGTCGTTGGTGTGGGGCTGGTGGTTTCTCTCGAGATGGCTAAGGTCGACCAGTTAGCTGCAGACACTCGACAATTGGTATTCTCTGCTACATTTTCTCTTTCCACTTAACAACTTTTGTCTCAGATGGAAAAGTTTATAGTTTTTCTTTAATGACTTTTTAAAAAATGCGAGGGTTGGAGGTTGTGGGTGGAAAAACAGGCAGGGCGAAGGAAAAGTTCTTTATTTTTTAGTCTGGTCTCATTTAAAAAGCTCTTTTCACTCTGTTCTTAACATTTTGGCTTTCCAATTTTTCTCTTGTTAGTGGTTTTTCCCTGTCTCTGTTTATTTTGTGACTCGTGCCTGAAGGGATGTTTTCTCAAAAGGGAATTATCCACACCACATCTCCTTCTGGCCACATGTTGACCACTTTCTCGGTCAAGGTCTTCTTTGTTCAGGGGAATGGAGAGTTTATTCTGGTTAATGGGGATGCCGTATAGAAGCAGCCGTCAGATGGGGCAGAAACAGAATGAACTGCCATTAGAATAGGCAGACATTTGAGTTGTAATATCCATTACATGTTGTTTTCCCTGGCACCAGAACCGCTTTAGCAGAGGGTTAGTACACAGATCCTGATGTGGCTGACTGAAGCACGTCAAGGTTCCCGTTGTTTTCCTCGGAACGAAGAACAGGAAACTGCTCAAATGAGGGGCGCTCACTCAGGGGCTACAACAGGTTATTTCACTGGTAAACAAAGATGCCGGGGCTTCACAGAGTGGAGTTGGACTTCGGGGCCACATCACACCCTCTGGCTTCCAGGCAGTGCAGGGGTTCCCTCTGCCTCTCGTTTCTCAGCCCTGCGTGATCTCTGAGCCTCAGTTTTCCCATCTGCACAGTGAAGAAGTCACAGAGGGGCTAAGGGTGCAGGCTCAGAGGCAGAATGTCGACGTTCTTTCCAGCCATCACCAGTTCCGAAACGTTTGGCAATTCCATTTGTTCCTCAGTTTCCTCATTGGTGAAGTGAGCATCACCAGACTCTGGCTTTGTTGTGGGCTTTCAATACTTGTCAAGTGTTTTCTTTGCACGGTTGCCTGATGCTGGGCAGTAATCAACCCATGCTGATATTAGGTGTCCCTTGTGACTGGCTTCCCTTGCTCTCATGTGGCCAAAGGTAGCCGTAGCCAGAAGTTGTATTAAGTCTACTAGAAATAATCATAAGAGCTCATAGTTATTGAACTTTTAGTATTCAAGCATTTTACAAATATTTTCTTTTTATCCTCATGAAAATCATATCGATATAGTTACCTTTATTCTCCCCACATTACAGATAAGAGAACTGAGGTTCATGGAGACGAAACCCCTCAGCCAAAATCACACATGGACACTGGGACCAATCCACATGCATACGTGCCTTAGTCTGTTCAGGCTGCTCTGACAGAAGACCATAGACTGGTGGCTTATCAACAACAGAAGTTTATTTCTCACAGTTCTGGAGGCTGGAAGTCAGACATCAAGGTGCTGGTCAGGCTCTGGGGAGGGCATTCTCCCAGGTGGCAGACTGCCAAGTCGTTATATCCTCACATAACAGAAAGAGGTGAGGGAGTCCTCTGGGGTCCATTTTATAAGGACACTAATCCCATTTATAAAGGCTACACCTTCATGACCTAATCACCTCCCAAGGGCCCTACTTCCCAATCTGATCACAGTGGGGATTAGGTTTTAACACATGAGTTTTGGTTCGGGGAGGGAGACAAGAATTCAGCCCATTGCAATGACCTTTTAAGTCTAACGCCTCTACTTCTGATGGTAGGTTTGCAGTTGTTCTTACTTTGGTTTCTTAGTTCACTAGTTCCAATTCGTGATGAGGAGTGTGATGCACTCAACTCAGTCTGTGAATTGCCACCCCCCCCCCCCCCCCATGGTTTAGGTGTACATTCCTGGATCAGTCAGCTGTGGCCAGAGGGGTGGAGTCATGTGGCTTCAACATGGCGGCCTAAACCGCACAGAGACGGAAAGTTTTTCCCAGAAAGGGAAGGTAGGCAACCAGACCTTTCTATTATGCACACCCCACTCAACCTTAAAATTGTCTCAGTGTTCTCCCCGGAGAGTGAGGGCACTGCAGGATTACTGTCAGCCTTTCTTCTGCCGAGCTTGGCTGTAGGCATGGGGGACCTTCACTGGCAAGCTCAGCCTCGTCCAGTTCTGGAATTAATCTACACAGTGTTGGCAGTACATTGAGTGCCCTGGGCCTGCCAGGGGGTGGGGTCTGGAAATTATTTTGACAACCATAAACAGCAAGTGTCTATATGTCTACCATGCTGGTCTCCTCCCACCTCTTGCTAGGTCTGTCTGGTTCTTGGGATTGTACCCCAGTACTAATGCTGTTGTTAGACCTCTTCGATGAGCCTGGCCACTTGCCTAGCACTTTCTCCCCACTCCCTGGGGCCCCAACCACTAGCTAAGATCCTGCCTTAACCCAAACATAAGGCTCTGAGGCACAAACTTGTTCTGCCACCACCCACCCATCAAATCAGGTCCCTTCGCAAGTTTTTTTTTTTTTTAACTTTTATTGTGGAAAATTTCAAATAGTCACAAAAATATAGAGACTCATATAATAAATCCTCATGTGCCTATCACCCAGCTTCAACAATGGCCAAACTTGTTTCTCTATACTTCCATGTAATCTTTCCTAATATTATTTTGAAGCAAATTCCAGATATTATTTCATCTGTAAATATTTTAGTGTACATCTTGAAAATAGTAGAACTGTTTGTTTTTAACATACTTACAACCCTACGATCACACCTAAATATATTAACAACGATTTCTTAATGTCATCAAGTAACTCAGCCAGTGTTTATATTTCCAGTTGTCTCATAAATGTTTTAAAGGTTTTTTTCATTAACAATTTGCTTGGGTCAGCATCCAAATAAAGTTTACATATTGTGGTAATAAAATTCCCGAATTTCTGTTCCCATATCTATTTTTTTCCTTGCAACTTATTTCTTAAAGAAGTTGAGCTGTTTGTCCTGTAGAGTTCTCCAGCTGGGACTTGCTGATGGGACATCCCTGCGTGCATTAGTATTTGATTAGAAAGTCTTGATCATGTTTAGATTTGGTTTCTCTTGGCAAGACCACTTTGTGGGTGCTACTATGTTCTTCCACCACAGGCATGAAATAGATGGGGTTCTGTGACAGGCAACCAGTTAATGTTTCTTTGTTTCTCTCCCTCTCTTTCTCCCCACTTCACCTCTCCCTAAAAAGTAAATAAAATCTTTTGAAAAAAAAAATGGTTAGGTTTGGATTCTCTGATTCCTTCTTCAATTATTAGATAGAATATCTTTTAAAAAAAGAAACTTCACCTCATCTACCATTTGGTCACCCAATGGCATAGTCCATATAGGAAAAAATAGAATAAATGCTGATTCTTTTTCTTTATTTACCAGCTTTATGAATATGGAATTAGTTCATTAGCATCCTCTGATGTTGAGCAAGTAGGGGTTTGAGACATAGCATTAAAACTTAGAGAAATAAATATATTTGGTAGGTTTCAATCCATTTCAGTTATTATATTTAAGCATGCTCAAACTTTTTCATCTTTGGCCAGTGGAAGCCTCTTCAGATTGGTTTCTGGGTCCTTCTAACAATTCCTTCCACTCCTACCCCACTGGCATATTGATGAGAGCCCAGATTGAGCCCAAGTTTTTCAGGACATTTGTATGCTTAGCACAATGTCTGGCACCTAATGAGCATTCAATGAAGGGCAGATGTGAATGTTACGATTATTTAATAGAAATCTTGACCTCCCCATTCAGGGTCAGTACTATAACTTGGAATACCTGCCCTACCCAGCCGTGACTTCTGGGGGCTTGGAGAGGCTGAGAGAAGCGGGTAGAGGGAGTTCCATATCTCTCTCTGTTGATACAACTATGTTCTTGTCTCTAATCCCTTTACTAACCCCTCCCCCCGAGGGAGGAGGGACACAGCTCCTTGGTGAGATGGAGACCAGCGGAAGTGAGCACATGCAGGGCAGCCCCTTCTGAACTCTCTCAGAGATGGGCTTCGTCTGCGGGCTGTGTGTGTTCTCTTTGCACCTGCTTGCCTCCTGCAGGAGGGTGCAGCCAGGGCAGGTCTAGCATCTGAAAGGGGTTGCCTGGATTCGCTGGGGGCGAGGGAGGAACATAGGGAAAGCTGCCGTTATAGCTGAGAATGAGGGCGTACATTTAATTGGGGAGGAAAGGAGTCGAATACTGCTTTCAGCTTCCTACCTGAGCTGTGTTCTCAAACCCAGAGAAACCGTAAAGCTGATAATGCTGGTCCTTACTGCACTTCCCTTTCTGCTTCTCAAATGGCTTGTCACCCAAAGGAAAAAGGAGTGAGCTAAGTCAGGACCTTAGAAATGCCACCACCTGCCTTCCTCTCCCCCCAGACACTGGCTGCTGAGATCTCACCCTCCCGATGGAAAACCTTGGCCAAGGTGATACAGAAGGCTCTTGTTAACATGCAGATGTTATCTAGAAGAGCCATCAGGTATTAAACTCAACAGCAAATGATTCAGCACATTTCTTAGATGGGTGTGGCTAAGGCAAGGATTCTATTAAGGAAGCAAAGAGTGTCTTTTCATTTATAAACCTTTTAGATTCAGGAAATTGAAGACTGTGCAGCTTGTACCATACTTTCCAGCCAGCCCTGCAGCTGGGTGCACATGTGTGCACATGGACCTTGAAATTGTTAGTACCACATATGCGCCGTACTGGGAGCCCCAATTCTGTGCCTTTTAGGTGGATTCGAAGTATGCTCAAGGCTGATGGTTAGGGTATGTCTTAGTCCGTTTGGGTCACTATAACAAAATACCATAAACTGGATAGCTTATCAACAACAGAAATTTATTTCTCACAGTCCTGGAGGCTTGCCATCCAAATCATGGTGATAGCATGGTCACATTCTGATGAGGGCCTCTTCCAGGTTGCAAACCGCTGATTTCTCATTGTGACCTCACATGGCGGAAGGAGTGGGGGAGCTCTCTGGGGCCTCTTTCATAGGGGCACTAATCCCATGCACGAGAGCTCCATCCTTATGACCTAACCACCTGCCCAAAGTCTTACCTTCTGATAACGTCACACTGAGGATCAAGCGTCAATATATGACTTTTTGGGGATACAATGTTCAGTCTTATAGCAGAGGATAACTTAAACTAGATATGAAATAGACCCTAAATAACAATGCATTAAATTATATAGAAACTTATTTATCTCTCAGGTAAAAATCTGAGCTGACAGGAACATCAAGAGCCACAACTCCTCCCATTTTATGGATGAAAATTTAATGTGCTTTGGCTACAGGAGATGAGAATTTCTTTAAATGGGGCCAAGAGGCACTTGTGCTTTCGCGGTTAATTTTTAACGGACTAGTAGTCACCCTGAGTCTTTTGTTATCTTTTTCCAAAGCAGCTATTGTGCTCCAGCAATAGTCATTCATTTCCATTGCCCTTATCATGACTACTTCCTTCCTGTTTTTCAAAAGCTTGATATGTCACATCCTCTAGGACCTCTTCTTCTACCAGCATCCCAACCCATTTTTCCACTGGTGGCAGTGTGACCAATTCCACCACCGTCTTCTAAACTCCACACACCACCAGTATTGGGGTTCTTATTCCCTGTTGATTGGCAGGTGACCCAGCCCCCATTCTCTTTTGGCATCTGCTCTCTCGGACTCCTCCCAGTGTCAGCTGGCAGGCTGGGGTCCCCAGGGAGCAGCTGCCTGGACAGAGATCAGACTGCAGCAGGTCTAATGGGGAGTGTGCGCAGGATGGAGCCCTGTGGTGAGAGGGGGAAGCAGGATTGAGCAGAGAGAGGAGCTGGACAGCAAGTGAGGTTCAACCAAGTCCTCGGCGGCCCGCTGGGGAAGCTCTGAAGCTGGGATGACCCCTCATACTTGTCTCAAGTCTGGGCAAGAAGCTAAGCCTTTCTATCCCAGTATTGGCCAGTTACCGTTGTGGGCTCCTCTGGGAAGGAGGGGTGTCCTTAAGTCGAGGTGGCTTTCATCAGGAAGAAAGGAGCAGCTTCTGGGAGGGCTGGCAGTTCAGGGTCCTCAGCCAGCAAAACTCCCAGCAGCCGAGGGAAGAAGAAAAAAAAAATGGCCACAATAATTTATAGATCTGCCCACAGAAGTAGAGCCTGTTTTTCCTCCCTTTGACTTTGGCTTGGCCTTGTGACTGGCTTTGGCCAGTAGCATGGGTCAGTAACATTCATGATCCAAGAGAATCTTGAAAAGTGCTTGTCCATTGGGGTTGCTATTCTCTGGCTATTGAGAACGCTTCCGCTGGCATGTGAAGAAGCCCAGGCTAGCCCCTTGGAGAAGGGCGAGACCCCACTCACCCCAGGTGAGTCTCAGTCATGTGAGTGTGGGATCCTAGCCCCTCCGGGCCTGGCTAGAGAGGCCCAGATGGACCACAAGCAGACCCCCAGAATCATGGGAAATAATAAGTATTGATTGTTTTCAGTCACTAAGTCTCAGGAGTCATTTGTTACCGAGCAAACATTTACTGATAACAGGCCAGCATGAACCTGGCATTTGGTCTGAACAAATGGAGAAAATGTTTTGGGATTTGGCAAACTTATATAGTTTTATTCTCCCTTTCAGGGTTTCTAGATTTCTAGTAAAACTCTAGCCAAACCCATGTTTTTTTCAGAGACTTTACAAAGCACCCTTTCAATTACCCTCCTCGGCTCACAAAGGGGACTATATGAGGCTTTTACCATTCATATTTGCTAAAGAAAATACATGCTTTCTGAGCTGCCAGTGTTACTGAGCAGAAAACACAATTACTTCTGCAAAACCCAAGGACTGCTATTTGATCATAAATGTGCAGAAGACAGCAGTATGCCGACCGTAGTTGAACTGCATTTCTGGAGGAGCATCGGAGGACCCGATGCAGTGAGTTACACTGAAATGTGAGAACATTAGAAAAACCAAATCAAAAGAAAATGCAAATCAAGCGCTCCTGTGTTGTTCACTGGGAAAATATTTTCCTAGCACATAGTTCTTGGCACTTGAAAAATGTTTGTTGAGTGAATGAATAAATACATGAATGGTAGGAATATGTGCTACTGTGCTTAGAAAATCTGCTACCCTGCTGCCCTGCTCTGAGATCTTGGGAGGATCAAAATGGCATTAAAAGAAGAGCTGGGTTTCGTCATCTTAAAGATTTTTCTTCCCAGACTCCACAGAACTCGACTCAAGTTCTAGGGCCACCACATCCCCACACAAGGAGACTGCCTCTCTATTACTCAATGCCTGGACCATCTAGACAGCCTCAGAGAAAGAGTGGTCCGGGTCTATTTCCTTATTCAGCCTCTCAGCAGAGCTGTGTATATGACCTTGGGCAAGTTTCTCACATTCTCTGTGCCTCAGTTTCTTAATCCAGATCATGAAACGGTCATACCACTTGCAGGGTTGTTGAGTGAATTAGGGATCTGATATGTAAAGTACTTGGAATGTAGATGCTAAATCGTTCAAAATTATTAATAATGGGTTGGTTGTATATTCTGATGGACCTTGAGAGATCCTGTGTTTCTGATTTTATTCGTAATTGTCAAATATTGGGGAAAACCCCTCTGTGTCTGTTCAACACCACAGTGTCATTTAGAATTCTGAACTCTTTCTTTCTGACTCTTCCCACTCCAAACTCCCATGGGGACAAGTCACACTTCTCAAGCTGCTAAGCCGAATGACAGCTGCCTTTTATTCCACATGCTTCTCATTCCAAAATGTTGTTTCGAATATTTTCAGCTACTAAGCACAAACTTATTCTTCTTCTTCTTTTTTGTACATTTCAGATGCCTGCTTTTGGGTTTTGCATTATTCTATGGTTTCCTACTCATTTGCTCCGCCCTTTAATTACTCCACCAGCACTTAGCCTCCCAGCCTGCCAAGACTGTCTCCCCCTTTTTCTAATATTCCCGGCTCTCCCCATGGGCCTTCCTTAAGCCAAGGAGCTCTCTCTGAATGCTTTGCAAAATTGAAAGTCCTCTGTTTATCCTGCTCCCTCCCGTCAATGTTCGGGCGGTTATCTCACTTGGGCTCCCATTTCCTGCTCTTATTCTTGGCTCCCTGCCAGTCATCACACATTCACATGAAATCCTGCCTCTCCTCACAGAAGGGAAAGGCTGTTTCCATTCATGGAATGCTCACTGGCCGCAAAGATGCTACACCCTCGCCACAGGCAGGGTGTTCTCGGGTTTCCTGACATGCCCAGAGCAAGGCTGGGGCGGCTCTGGTCCCAACAGTTATTTACAATAATGACAAGTCAGGCTGGAGAACAGTGTGGTCGTTGTGGTGAAGGGGAGAGAGCAGGGACTGTCAGTGCTAACTGACCTGGAGCAGGGTCCATGGACCATTACGGAGCCTCGGTTTATTTATCTGTGAGGTGGGAGTCAGAAGAATACCCACTTCACAGCAATAATGTGAGGCCCGTGCATGGAAAGGGCTTTGCACAGGGCCTGCCTGGGACGTGGCATTTACGCCAAAAGTGTTTTATTTTCTTGCTCCCTTACTGGCTGCTGAGCCCGTTGGGTCAATCAGAGTCCCAGCCAGAAAGAGAATGGCACCTCAAAGGATTTAATGAAGACAGTGTAACAAAAGGATCATGTCTAGATTTACAGAGGTGTGGGCAGGGGAGGAGAAACACCCTGGGACCAGCGAGAGTGGGAAGCCACAGCACGTGCTGAAGGGCACCGTAGGGAGGGGTGCGCACCCAGCCACACCTGCTGAGAGCCGTAGCCAGGACGCAGGACACACTGGCTTGAGAAAGTGTTTTGGGGTCTTAGCAAAAATAGCTCATTTCCTCCCTTCTTTCCTGGGATTCTAGATTTCAAGTAAAACCTAGGCAAATCCAAGTGTTTTGTTTTTGTTTTTGTTTTTAATTAAGGTGGTTGGATAGAGACTGTGGCTCAGGTAGAAGCTGCTGCCACTACTAAACTTACACCCATCAGGGAGAGAGTGGGGGCCTATAGCCCCCCCTTTTCTCTCTTCCTGCCCATGATTTCTATTGGCTGAACCTGACTGGAAGCCACAGAGCAAGGGTTTTGGGTGATGAACTCCCAAATGTTGACCTCTTGGGCTCACAGAAAGGCAGAGAATGGACCTGGAAGAGTGAAGAATCCTCTTGTCACTTGTCACTGATTAGCTGATCACTTTGGGCAAAACTCTGAGCCTCGGTTTCCTATAAAATGGGCATCAAACTAGTTTGCTCATCTACCTCGTGGGGCTATCATGAAGATCCAGTGGAAGCCTTCCTATCATTTACTTGGCAGGGTGAACCTCTTCTTCATGTGCATGATGTCACTCAATTCCCCAGCAACCAGGTCAGATACTAGGCAGAGGGACTTTGGATTCAGTGGGTTGTCAGTGGTGGTCTGGCCAAGCTCTCTAACCGTGGGCCAGCCACTTAGCTCTCTGAGCCTCAGCTGCTGCCTTACGTTGGGTTCCCTCAAAAGCAGATGCAGAGACAAATATCTGAATGCAGGTGGCTTATATGGGAGCTGATTCCAGGAAGCACAGTGTGTGGAGTGGGCAAGGAAGGGAGGAAAGGCTGTAATGGGTCTCATCGGCCTCCTGGAGACTGTAGGATTGTACTGCTGCAGCGTGAGGGGCCTGGGGTATTTGCCCACCAGCTTCCACCCCTCATTGGCTGAGGGATGCTCCTGGATTAACAGCCTGGCCTTTCCCTGCTGCCTGTATATGGGCAGAAGAGACTAAGGCAGCCAGAGAGATGTAGAAAGCCACATATATGACTTCTGGTGAGACAGAAGGAGCTTCCTCGGAGCCCAATGGTATCTGCTTTGGTTTCCTAACTTGTATAATGAGGACAATGCCTATGCCACAGAGCAGTTGTAAAGATTAAGTGATTAATGATAACATGATTGAATGTTTGGCAAGTGCTGGGCCTACAGTAGGTATTTGATAAGTAGGAGGCATTCATAATAAGATGGGTATCTTATTATGATCACAGATGGAGGCAAAAGGGAGTCAAAAAGTTAAGATGGTTTGCTCTAAATCACACAGACTTTTCTTAAGTGACCAAGTCCAATCTGACTCCAAGTTTGCTCCCCTTCCACTCTGTCGTAGCTGCCTCCCGTTAATGCACTATACGTGTTGGGTGTTTTTGCATCATAAAGTGTGAGAAGCTCCATAAATAGAAAACGTTTCTAGTCCCAGACGTGCTATAGCCCACGTCCAACTTAAATCGGCTCTGGGTAGCTCTTCCCTCAGCCCTGATCCTCATAAGCTCCAATATATATTTTCTTAGTCCCCTGGGGTTTTCCATTCTGTGCCCCCACAATCCCCAGCCTTTCATTAGTGATGCCTAGGTGTCTCCACATATTTCAAGGGGTGCCAGAAAGTCTCCAGACAAAATAAAATATGCCATAAAACACTAAGGGCATAAAACTCTAGACACCTTGTTCTCTGTGTAATGTTTCCTTTTAAAAACAAATATTTTGAAATGCCCTCTTTACTATCCTGCTGATACATACATAAAAACTAATAAAATGCATAACTTAAAAAAAATTGTAGTTAAAGAAGCAGAACACAAAAATTTACCATTTTAACCATTTTTAAGCATACAGTTTAGGGGCATTGAGCACAATCACATCATTCTGCAACCCTCACCGCCATTCATCCTCAGAACTTCTCCACCTCTGTACCCATTAAACAATAATTCCCAATTCACTCTCTGCCTGGCATCTAGAAATCAACATTCTACTTTCTGTCTCTATGAATTTGACTATTCTAGGTACCTCATGTAAGTGGGATCATACAATATTTGTCCTTCTGTGGCTGGCTTATTTCACTTAGCATGGTGTTCTCCAAGTTCATTTATATTGTAGCACACATCTGAATTCCCTTCCCTTTTAAGAGTAAATAATATTCTATTGCATGTATATATCACTTAAAAAAAGTCTGTCTACTGATGGACACTTTGGTTGCTTCCACCTTTTGGCTACTGTGAATAATGCTGCTGTAAGCATGGGTGGACGTTTTCCATTCTTTTGCGTATAAAGTCAGAAGTGAAATTGCTGGATCATCAATAATTCCATACTTAATTTTCTGAGGAACTTTCATACTGTTTTCCACAGTGGCTGCACCATTTTACATTCCCACTAGCAGCACTGTTTTATAAAGGAGAAAAATAGACGAGTCATTTGTAGCTAAATAGCATGTAGTCTTTCAGAATGTCAAGGCTGGTGCTAGACTGCAGAGAGACCCAGGGTGGTCACGTGTCTGCCACCCCAGACCAACGGGCAGGGGCAATGCGGCCCACGCTCTTTACTGAGGACATTGACATCAGCCATCTTCCAGAAACAATAAGCAAATGAAACAGAGTGCCCTCTGCAATAAACGTGTCACAGTTCTAGAAATTTGAGTGTTTATTAAAAACGTGCAGTAGATACCTTGGCATTTATTGGGAAACAAAATCATAATCTGAAAACTTTGAGCAAGCATTACATTGACCTGTGTCTCCAGCAACACATGTGCAAGTTGTATGGATCGGGGGTAGTGTTTTACTGTGCAGAACTGTCCTATGCCTTACTTACTAATTTCTAGTAGCAACCCCCCCACCACATTGTAACAGAAAAATGCCCCTACAAATTCCCAAAATGCCTCCTCGGGAAGGAGATATGGCCCCTGCTTAGAAATGCTCTTGCAAGCCCACCTAGGGTCTTAATGTGGTAGATGGATGATTTCTGGTTGCTTGATAGTAAGAATGAGAGTCATCAGAATAAAGGCATTTACCAGTGCCCAAGGATTTCCTGATCTTGGTCACAAAATTCAGTCCCTGGAGTCTCCTCCATTAGTTTTTACATCCCAGAGGAACCCAACTGTTCTCAAAATTTGTTTTCAGTGTCCAACCCCACAGATGGGAAGGACCAGGGCCTGGGCACATATGGCCTCTGTGGGAAGGAACAAAAAGAGGGCAGATAGTTGAGACATTTGTGAGGCTGACTCTCTAGAACCTGAGTGATTTGATGTGGGGAGCGAGGAGAAGGTGGCTTAGTATTTTCGAGATTGGATGCTGGAGAACTAACACGCCATTAACAGGGAGAGAGTGGAGAAGCCTTATGTTTGCAGTTGGCCCCAGAGTTCTGAAGGCGGGGAACAGTGAAATGTGGGGCCCAGGCATCTCGGGAAGGCCAAAGTGCAACGAAGGAAGAGCTCGTTGGTGGTCGCTCCAAGGTGTAGCAGAACGAGCAAGGCATTTTGGAAGAGGACTGGGATTTTTGTTTCTTCTCTACCATTTGTAAGATGTGAGATGTGGGACTAAACGCTTGCCCGTGCCGGTTTCCTTATCTGTGAAATGGGGCTGATACCAGCCCCAACCTACTTCCCAGGACACTTGTGCATGGGCATGTATTCTTGGTTTTACCATTTAATCTGAGACCTGGGGCTCTGCTCACCGCACACCTGAAACGTTAACGACTACTCTGTGTGTCGGTCACAGCTCTCCAGAGAAAACAAAGCAATAGAATGTACGTCTATATACACCAAGGGATTTATTTTAAGGAATTTGTGGAGGTTGGCAAATCCAGTCTGCAGGGCTGGCTGGCAGGCTGGAAACTCAGGCAGGATTTCCCTGTTATAATCCTGAGGCAGAATTTCGTCTTCTTTGGGAAACCACACTTTTTTCTCTTATACCTTCAACTGATTAGATGAGGCCCCCTGCACCAGCAAAGGTAATCTTTACTTCAGGTCAGCGGATGGTAGATGTTAATCACATCTATAAAATACCTTCCCAACAACGCCTACACCAGTGTCTGGCCCAACAACTGGACACCACACCAAGTCGGCACACAAAAATTACCCCTCATGACTCAGGCCTGTGGAAAGACAGATGTGAGAAGGGTCCAGTCTGTGACCAGAATAGAGCCTTTGGGGTCTGCACCACTTGTCACATAACCAGGAACACACCCTGGCTGCAGGCCGCGTGTCCTTTCTTAGTGAACTGGCCGCTAGAGCACGGTCCTGCCAAAGCCGCGGGAAGAACTGCTCAGATTAAAGGGGTCTGACTTGAAGTTGTGCTCAGTATATTCTGGGCTAAATGCCATCCGGGTGCCATTTCTAGTGCCCTAGACCCCATAGGCATGAGTAGGGAAAGGGAGGGGCCTGCAAAGAGACGCTCTTTGTCCCCAAGCTCTCTGCGTTTCTCTGACATCATCGCCCGTCTCTTGCCTTAGCAGACCAAAAGGCCCCCAAACGTGCCGCCCATTTGCCCAGAGAGCAGGGCCCCGCAGCACTTGGCAGCAGCTGAGGAGACTGACTTTTCTAAGTCAGGCTGCAGGGAAACTGAGGGGCTGTGGGGAGTATGGCTTTTCTGAAAGGTAGGTATACCCAGGTAGCCTGGGCCCCGTGCCTCCCCAAGACTGCAGTCTAATCGGCCGCCCCCCTGTCCCCCGACCCCTACCCCAGTCACCTCCACCATCTGTGAGCATAGCAGCTGTTATCAACGTTATCGCCCACGTTGAGGATATAAACTCCTGTGGTTTCGTATCCAAATTGGCTGTCTCTGTTTTACTAGTCATGTTAACAAGGCTACACATAGCCCCGTCTCTGGCTTCCACAAGAGTCCCCCTCGCCCCAAACCTTTTAGTGGAATTTCCTCTAGACTTGGTGAGGGTGGCTGAAGCTTGCTGGCATTATTTAACGTAATCCTCACATCAGTCTGTGACGCAGACATGATTAGGTCTCCTTTGCTAAATATCCTGACCCTGGCCACACAGCTAACACGGGAGGGGGCTCTTATTCACTTATGATGAACTGCGTCCCTCTTAGGCACCTGGGACATAAGAGCAGAGTGTCCACCTGTCACGTATCAGACCAGTTGGAAGTAGTGATATTTTTCGTGTACTTCTTCATCGGCTTATTTATTCATTGATTCTGCACATGAATATCTCACAAGCACAAAGCCTGCCCCAAGGAGCGTGCAGCCCAGGGAAGGAGCCAGCCGAGCTCGCCAAGGAGGGGTACAGTGATTTATGGGCATTTGCACGTGGCAGAGCCAGGAATGTGGAGCAGGGCAGGGAGGCGTAAAAACTGCTGACCGTGGGCTCAGCCTGCAGCTGCCTTTCCCTGCAGCTCCCCACTAGGAACGCTGGTGTCACGGAATGTGTTACTCTCAGATTCCATCCCAGCTGCACAACCGACGGGAGCCCCACCCAGGCCGGCGGGGAAGGGGTGGGGTGCGGTGGGGAGAGCCCGCTGAAGGGATGGCCGTCTTTCTAGTCCCACCTCAGTGGCACGGTTGGTGGTCAGGCAAATGGATGGGAACGTCTGGAAAGTGTGATGCAAGTATGAAGAAAGAGCTGTCTGGTTGGGGCTATGCCCGCCTTCCAGCCTTTGGCGCTCTCTCCCTTTCTTCTCCCTCTTGTCTAGTGGAATATACCCTCCTCATTCTCCTGTCCCCGGGCAGGTGACTTTGGAGCTCTGATAGCCACCCTCCCATTGTCCCCTCCTGGCCACAGAGCCGTGAGTGTTGTTGGACTGTGCCTACAGTGTGTCTCGTTTCCCCGTGTGATTATAAACTCCTTGTTAAGCTGCCTGAGGCCTGAGTTAGCCGGGGCACCTCTCCAGCCGCCTCCACACACTCTTCTCATTAGCACATGGTCCTGGCTTCGTTTTTCTGACTCTTGTCTTCACCCAACAGAGCCACAAGGGATTGGAGCTTCAGACAGGCTCCCAAGCAGGCCCCAGTGCTTTCTTGCCTCTGCTGGTCCTTGCATCTGTACAGGCCTTCACCCTCCTCTGCCTGACCCCAGGCTGACTCCCAGGCCCCCTAATCCCATTCCCCCAGTGGCATTTGTAACAACAGCACTAACTAACCTCTGTCTGGCTAATGTGCCGTACAAAGCACATCCCCATGTCTGAACTTTTCTTATTCTTACCAAACAGTCTTCTTGATTAGCTGCCACATATTTCCTATTTATTAAGAACTGATTCTTTACCTACACCTTACTTTAATGGTCACAGTAACACCACGAGACGTGTGTTGGTGTGCCTATTATACGCAAAGAAATCAAGGTGCAGAAATGCTAGGTCTCTTGCTCAAGTTTACCAGTCAGGTCTGCCTGACTTCAAAGCCTCCTCAACCAGCACAGCATGTGGCCTGTGGGGAGAACATGCTGCTCTCCATGGGTCTTCGTTTATAGACGTGGAAACCAATGTCAGGTGAGGATGAGTCACTTGCCCAAGAAGGCAAACACAGGACCTCCTGATTACAAATCCCAGACTGCTCCCGCCACACTGCTTCTCCTCCTGGATGCTTATCCTGTCAGATAGTCATCGATGTTCACGACTAAGCTCCTCCACTCAGTGCAAGCAACTTGAAGGTCAGATTAGTGTATGATTCAACTAGGTGGATCCCCAAGTGGCCCAGCTTGATGACTGACCACTGGGGCATCTGGTCCATGTTACAGGGGCAGGTGAATGGAAGAGATAAGATCTAGTGATGGGAAGGGGTGGAAGGGAGGTGAGAACAAACTTATCCTGGAGGATAAATTTCAGATCGACTCAGGATTCCACATCTGGAAACTGATCAGGAGGACCCAGCATAAGAACTGGGCTCTTCAGTAAGCAGATTGTAGAAACAGATGCTGCTCTCTTCATAGTTTTGCCAGGACCATCTCAGGCAGGGTAGTGGGAGATGGGCTAAGAATCCCAGAGCCTGGGACCTCCATAGACAGGGGCCACTTCCTAGTAGGAGTGATTGACCGGGTCCTGGGTGTTCCATGGGCCCCTCACAAACTCCTGCAGTACACATCGAGAGAACCGTCACTTGCATGGAGTTTTGACATTTTCTTTTCTTGATACTGTTCTTCTAGAGTATACAGGAATTAATAATAATTAATACTGATGGCTCCATTGGAGATCAAGTGCTCTTGGATTGCTGATGGGGTCAGTTTGGGTCCTCTGAGAAAAGGAGATGAGATGTGCCAGGAATTTACCCGGGATAACAGCTGCGAAAGATAAAGAAGGAGGGAGCAGGAATGGGCGGAGACCCTCAGACCTCACCGCTGACTGACACCTGCAAAGTGAAGGCAGGAAGGGAGGGGGATTGGCTAGGAACAGCCTCCGACTGTGATGCACCAATGAGAGCCTGGGCCGGGCTGATGGCTCTCTAGCATAGTCAGAAGAGTTCTCACCTGGGTTTGCTCCTCACGCTCAGTCATTGGCTGGGAGAAAGGGCAGAGGTTGTTACAATTCTGTTCTGGCAGCAGCTGGAGGCTGTCGGTGAACTGTGCCCTCTGCCAATGGTCTCCTGAAGGAAGATGTGAGCAGCGCACCTGCATGCGTGACACAGAGGTAAAGCCAGTGCTTTGGACCTAGAAAGATCCACCTGAATGGTTGCATGACCGCAGGTAAGTAAATGAGCTTTATTTTTAGTTAATTTACTTACCTTTGGCTGACATGTGGGTTGAATGAGGTCACGGTTAAGTTGTTCAAAAATTGTTAGTTATCTTCCCTTTTGGAGGCCATATAAAGTAGTGGCTGGTAGGGTAGATACTGGAAAGAGACCACCTGGGTTCCAATCCTATTTCTGCTACTTGTTGGCTGTGAGAACTTGAACAAATTACCAAACCTCTCTGGACTCTGATTTCACCTTTAAAAACGGGGATAATAACAATGCTTAACCTCATGGGACTGTTGTGAGAAATAAATGAGATAATCCATGTAAAGGAGTCAGAACGTAACAGTTACTATTTGCCTGAATTCTAGTCACGCTTCCCTCTGAACGGTGTATGCATGACAGTGGCCTGCAGAGGGCAGCATTTCCACAGTAATCTGCCTCTTCTGTGCTAAGGTGCCGGCCTTTCAAGTTCAGGGCAGAAAAAACAAGGCATTGACAAAATAACAGAAGAGACGCCATGGCACAGGAAAATGGGCAGAATTAAAAAAAAAGAATGTTTCTTGGTGGGTGGCTGCTGTGAAATCGAATGGAGAAAAACACGAAGAATTGAAAATGTAAAGCCCACACACATAGCTTAAGGTGAGCAAGCAAAACAAAAGCTTGTTATTGAAAATGACCCATCTTCTCTCTCTGGGCATGTCTTGGGGGCCCCTGGAGTCCGGTGACCTGGGATCTAACTTGATTGTACAACTTGTGCCAGAGATCAAGACGCTCTTTGAAAACACTTGGAATGCAACTTAAAGATCAACCATCCAGAGTTAACTGAGTTGAGAATGGGGTAGCTTTGGATTTACAGGACATCTGGTGTCTGATGACGACTGAGCTTCTAACTAGAAGGGTGACTTTAAGGGACCACTGGGACATCTTTCTGTGGGATTCAGACAACCTTTTAAACAGTCAGAAGCAAAGAGTCAGGGTGGGGATTATTATTATTCTGTATTCCATGCCGCATCCCCACAAAAGTCCTTCTTGGTTTGCCCCATGCTGCCCTGCAGGACGTTCTTCCAGTGTCTCTAGCGTCTTGGATAAAGGAGAACATTTTCCTACGCTCCCAGTGTGCCTGGCACTCCTTTCCCTCCTGGTGGCTATTTGTGACAGCTACCATCTGGCCTCTTAGGAGTCTCTTGGGAACATCATTAATGATCGTTAAGCACAGAAATCTATGGCTATTTGCCATGGAGCCTTGCTTCATGCACAAAAATACAGTTTTGTTTTATGTTGTTCTCAACCCAAGTGCTTAAATCCCTGCCTTACTCTATACATAGCATCCTGTACTTTGCCCTTTTCACTAACCCTATATCTTAGAGAATTTCCCATGCCCTGTGTAAAAACTGACCGTGTTCTTTATAGTGGCCTGATGGTAATCCATTGTATGGATGAGCCAGAGTTAATTTAAAAGATCTTGTATGGATCGGCATTTAGAGTCTTTCCCATTGTCCTCTTCCAAAGGCAGCAATGCAAGGCTGTCCATATCTGCAGGTCTTTCACTAGGGAAGATGCCAAAAAATGGAATTGCCAGGCGACAGAAGGCAAGCATTTAAAATGTTGACAGATACTACTGACTTGCTTCCAAAGATGGTGCCTATTTCTATTCCTATTTCTTTCTAATACTCTTGGTTATAGTCCACAGATGACAGGTAGGTTCTGTGTCAAGAAATGATGAACTAGAGAGGCAGGATAGCCCGGTGGTCACAAGCCAGATGTTGCATTCAAATTTTAATTCTACTCTCCACAATTTATGTGAAGTTGGGCAACTCAACCTCTCGTGATTTGGTTTTCTCAAGGGTACAGTGGGACTATGGATAGTACCTAATTCACAGATGGCTGTGATAACAAATTAGTTAATGTATAACTCACTTGTCCATCATTTTGTGGTATCATTAACCAGCTTCTCTGAACTAAAAGCCTGGGGTGTTGACTGGTGAGCTAAATGTGTGAGAAATTGCAAGATACATGTGGCCATCAAGCCGGAGAATAAATTTCCCTAGCAAACTTTGTGGAAAAAAGTCAAGTATTTCAACTGATAAGTACCTAAAAACCTCTTACAAGCAAACAAATAGATATATTATGGAGAAGAATATATTGTAAAATTGACATGTATTTGAAAACAAGAAACTTCAAAAATCGAATACCTATTGAGGGCTGTGATGGCTAGGACTCTTCAACACCCAAGGAGGATGGGCTCCTTCTGGATTGTTCTGATGAGAAACGTTTGAGTAAGTGGATTCACAGCGGTTTGCCTTCTGAAGCCGAGGGTCTTTGTGAGTTTGGGTTTGCTTTCCATGGTTTCCTAAAACTAATTAACTGTTTTCCTAGCAATGAAATGCAAATTACTCTTATAGACAGCCAGTATTAGCAAATCGATGAACAAATGCTATGGTTGAAATGATTTCTAATTAGTGCCCAATACATAATTGGAGTTTAAAATAGTCAGGTAATCAGAATCATCCAGAATCTTCTGTCTTGCTGAGCCACCAGGAGAGATGGGACAGCCAGAAAAACCGCAGGTTTTCAGAATCTTCAGAATCAGCGAGCCTTGTACCCCATTTACAGTGCTCTTCACTCCCAATTCCAAACTGTTGGGCGTTCCTAGAAAAAGAGAGTAGATGTTGGGAAGCAAAAGACAAGTGTTTGCTGTCCTATAACTTCTCCAACAGGTCTGTGGTGGAATAAAGTTAGTACAACCACCTGGCAAAGTACCACATGCTGAACAACGTCAGTCAGTTTTTCCTGCCAATGTCTTCTCTCTGGCAATGCTACTTCAGCTGTTGCTGCTTCCTTTTTATGCTCTGTCCTTTGGAGATTCTGTTTCCTTTGCAACCATGTCCCAATTTATGTTTATATTTCCAGTCCCAACATTTCTTTGTAGTTTTAGTCCCCAGTTGCCAATGGATTCTTTGATCATTTCACTTAGTTCTCTCATTGCAACTTATAGTTCAACACATTACAACCCGGACTCATCATCTCCACCCCAAATCAGATCCCCGTTCCTGATTCCCTCCCTCCTGGCCTTGGGACACACACATGCATCAGGTACTGAAATTGCTTTGGTTTGGTATTCATTTCCCTTCTTCCTTGATGCCCGGATGATGAAAATGACCTCTTCTGCAATGGGCAGGCTCACCCTTCTGGTGTATCCTGGGTCATGGAGGAGGAGGCTTAGAGTTCCACTATCTGGGTGTCATAGCTTGGTTATAAGTCTTATAAGATGCATGAACTTGAGAAAAAAGTAACCTTTCTAAGCCTCAGTTTCTTCAGCTATAACATTTATTTTGCTTTTTTCCTTTAATAAAGGATCCAGCCTTTAGAGCAGCGTGTGGGCAGTCTTGTTTGTAAATATGGTCTGTTGGTCTGAGGACCCTGTTCAGTGTCTCCTATCTCATTTTATTCTACTTGGTGACACACACACACACACTCTCTCTCTCTCTCTCTCTTTTTTACAGCAGCAGATATTTTTGATTTAGAGAGTGTTAGCCAACCCTATAGAAATGCTACTTTCACACCTGTGAAATATCATGTTGCCTGACACTGACTTCTGGAGCACTTCTAATTCTCTCCGGTTCTGGGATATGTAATTAAATACACCCCTTCTCAGCTCTGGCTGCTGCCGTCTCACCAATGGATGGTTTGTCTGTTTCCCCCTCACCTTCCGCTGACCCCTAGAAGGGTTGATACCTGGAAGGTGCATTTCTTAAGGCAGAGGTGAATGTACTAGCGTAATCGCAGGTTCAGCTGTAGGAACCAAAAAGGGTGTGTGGTGAGTTACCTGTAGGGCTGAATTTCACTGTCCGTGCCTAAGCAACCGTACGCGCCCTGAAGCAGGGAGGCAGGAAACACACCTCGGTGCGCATGGATTACACCTGCACTGCTTCCTGGGATAGTCCCTAACCCCAGCCACATGTGGTGATGTAATTAAAATTAATTAAAAGTAATGAAAGTTTCTGTTCCTTCGTCATACTAACCACGGTTCAAGTTCCCAGTAGCCACTTGTTGCTGTTGATCTCCATTTTGGACGGCACAGCTCGAGAGCAGTTCAGTCACCCCAGAAAATTCTGTTGAACGGCGCCGCTCTGATGTATGGCAGTGGGAGTGGTCAGGGGGAGCAATAGAGCCCTGCCCCCGGCCCCATCTGATGTGGGCTGGGGAAACTGGCTTGGTTTCAGAGGGAAGCCCTAGGCCTGGCAGTGCATAGCGTCAAGGAGTGAAGCTCTCTTAATGCCATGCGGGGATGGTGGTCTAAAATCTTCTCGGTCAAGTACATTCCTGAGAGACTTAAGGCAGATGGGGGCCCCTGGATGACACGTCCTGGACCCAGTGAGCACTTTACATAGGTTATTTCATCCAACCTTGGGGGAGTTACTATTACAGTGATACCTCGGCTAATGAAGATAATTTGTTTCGGAATCATATTTGTTAGCTGAGATCTTCGTTAGCCGAAATGTGATTTCCTGTAGGTTTCTATAAAAAAAATCATTGAATTCATTCAGGATGCTGCCCACGGAGTGTGCACGGTACTGACACTGGTATGAGAATAGCTTCTCTCTGGGGCGCTCTGGAAGCCCCTCTCTAGAAGGTCAAAGCGATGGCCTGCTCTCACCTTCTGATATACATCGTCATCAAATCCGAAGCAGCTTATGTTATCGGGCGTCTCGCTTCTCACTGTCTCGAATGTAAACAACCCAGTCGGGTGAGTGGGTCTCCCCTATGTGATGTGGTCAGCTCATTTCTTTGTCACACACATACAGACGGAACAGATAAGCTCCTGGAGTGGCCCAGTCATTCATGTTTGCTGCTTTATGTTAGCATGCACGTCCTCTAAAACATTTGTTAGCCGAGTCTGAAAACAGCAAAAAAAAAAAAAAATTGTCATTAGCTGAAAAATTTGTTAGCAGGGTCACTCATTAGCTGAGGTATCACTGTACATCCCTTTCATGGAGGAGAAAGCTGAGCCTCAGAGAAGGGAGCCTACCTGGAAGCTCTCTGTACCACTCTGTGCGGCCTCAAAGTCGAGCAGAGGGACCTGAGTTCCTGTGGCAGTCTGAGCCCGTGGCCAGAAGCCGGCTGGAATCAGGCAGGGTGGCCCAGATTGGCGTAGGAGTGAGCTCTCCATTCCCCAAGAGGACTGGAATGTAGGGCAGAGAAGAGGAGGTGGGGCAAGGTGGGAGCAGGACAACGGGGCAGACCTAACTTTGGGGGTGATGCTGCCGCCTTGGGGTGTATGTACAGACTGTCATGATGCATTCTGTAGATCTGAGTCCTCTGAGGGTAGGGCTATTGTGCAGGGTGGCATGAACATGGACTTTGTGGGGTCACACAGCCCATCTCTATATCCCACGTCTGCCATTTATTCCTTTACCACAGCTGAGGTCCCCTCTCTGAGTTTCAGCTTCCTCATCTGTAAAATAAATAAGATAAGGTGACATTTATTATCATCATCATTATCTTTGCAGCTTCAGCTATGAATAGAATACTTAACACAAGTGGTCCCTTAATAAAAGTGGAATCGAATTGAATCCAGTTGTGAGGGCTGGAGAGAATGTAAGGGCTGAAACAAGGGTCTCCACAGATGAAGAGAAAGATGCCTACTCAGGTCCATCGTCGTCGTCGTCGTCGTCGGCAGCCGTCCGTCTCGAGAGATGATGGTGTAGCTTCTGAAGAGTCTATCTGCACCGCCGAGAATGGCTGTGCAGTCCGACTCGGGAGTGACACGGTATCTGTCTCCTCCCATGTTGAATCGACATCTTGCGATGACGCTGGAGTGTCCTCTCCAGTGAAGCTGAAGCTACAGAGCCTGGGCAGGGTGATATGGAGGGTCTGCTGTTGCCCATGCAGCAGACCCCCCCTCTCTTCGCAGCTGAAGGGTCCAAGGGAAAGACGGAGTCAATACAGCTTGGCTTCAGGTGCGCCACAGGAGTTGCCGGTGTTGACTACAACGTCAAACCGCCTTAGGGACTCCGGCTCCGGATTTTCTGTCGGGGTTTACTCTGTTAGCCTTTCCCCTGAAGAGGTATACCGCAAGGCAGCGGAGGTTTTTTGGAGTCAGAGTTTTCCTTCTCTGATGTGCCCTGACTGGAAGATTGAACCAGCTACACTCGCAGGCCGACGCTCAATCCACTGAGCCAAACCAGCCAGGGTCCATACGAGGGCAATAATTCCAGTAACTTACAAGATCTTTGACTTCTTGCCCACCAAAAAACATTCATTTCGTTTTGCTCCCAGAAATCCAGAAACATGTCCATTCATCGTAAAAGTGACCACTCAATGCCATCATTTTGTGACCACTGGCTCTGTCAATGTTAGGATTCTCATGTATCCGATGAATAAATGGGTTCCAGGTAGAAATTGTGAGATTGTTCATGTCCATCGGGTGGGGATAACACATTGTACCTGTACACACAGAGTCATTTAAAGCCATTTTGCTTAATCGATTATTTTGGAAATATTTAGCTTCCAAATATTGAAGCAAGATTACAAATTAGTTTATCTGTGTAGTCCTAAGAACTGGCACACAGAAGCTTCTTCAGGGCTGCCTGGTGACACTAGTGGACTTTTGGTTTATCTTGTGTGTATATCTTAGAGTTAAATTCAAGGTCAGAAGTAGTGTGAGCAAGGTCACTACCATGAACAGCATTGTCAACAAATATCATTGGATGCCTGTTATGGATACAGATGCTAGCAACCCTCACCCACCCATGCACCAGGCCAACATACAGGTGTAATCCTAACCCAGTTCCCAAGCTAAATATCTTATACAAATTGCTTCCAGCAAACCCATATCAGGGAGCTTAGTTATTAAATTTACACCACCTGATGGACTGTCTGAGCATTTGACTTCACACAAGGTGAGGTTCTTGCAGTGAGTCCCTCAGAGTATATAAACCCTGGCTTCTGCTATCTGGTGTGTGTGTATGTATATGTTTGCACACACATGCTTGCACATACATTAGTGAGAGAGAGATACACCTGTCCCAGAACTCAAGCTTGATATCTACCTGAGTTGCTGTCACAAAGTTCTTTAATCCTATGAGACTGTGTAGATTGCCTTTCATGAAGAAGATGAGGAATTTAAAAATTATATTCACTGAGCTGACCCAAGTAAGCATTATCCCAGTACTGACCTGATCCCCTATCTGAGAATCTGAGTCACCTGTCCTGAGGTGGGGTGTCATCTATGGACCACTGTTTGCCTGTGTTAGTCACTGAGTCATGCTCCCTGGGTTGGCCTGCCCTGATTTGCCTGTAGAACACCTACCCTTGGGTCTCTGTATTTCAGTCCATTCACCATGGGCTCCAGGGCAAATATTTGGCATTGGTCTCTTGACTGAGCCTTCTAGTGCTCAGTCACATCTGGTTCTGCTCTCTTTCCTGGGTTTATGGGATGACTGCTTCCCAGTGCCTCTCTCCTCACATGGGCTGGTTCTAACCAACGTAATGCAAATGGTAATAACATGTGTCACTTCTTGGCCAGAACATTTAAGAGCCAGTGTACCCTCTCTGTAAGTGATAGCTGTTATGATTATGAGAGCTGTATACTAAGTGGAGGGATGTCGTGAGGGTGATCTTCGCTGATGAGGTGACTTTAGAAAAGATGTGGAAACAACAATAGGTCATCTCTTGCCTATTTAGAAAATGGAGGGAGATTAAGTTAAATAGAAGACTGAACAAAGTAAGAGGGACTGGGGTTGGAAGGGTCTAGAACCAGTGAACCTGGTTGTATCACTACCTCCTCCCCTGTTAGCTATGTGTCGTTGGACAAGTTATTATCCTCCTCAAGGATCAGTTTCCTCATCTGGAGCATGAGGGGCTCATGTGACAACCCTATATGAGTATAGTGAATACTAACATGGCAAAACTGCTTTCTAAACTAAATGATGCTACATCAAACAACCTAGCTCCTCTCCATTACATTCAATAATGCTATAGAAGAATGGGTATGAATTTTGTCCTAAATTAGTCCATTTCTTCTATCCATCCACCCACCTGTCCATCTATGCTAATTAAGTACCCACTATGTATCAAGCACTGCAGGCAATGGTGAGTTATTTTGTGTGTGTGCATGTGTGTGTGCGTGTGTGTGTATAGAATGGCACTTTAAGAAATTCTGGCCTTGAACATGGACAAAAGAGTGGGGATTGACTGCAGGATAGGGGGTGGGTGGGGCAGGGGAGAGCAACGAGGGAAAAATTGGGACACCTGTAATAGAACAATAAAAAGAAATTCTGGCCTTGAGATATATTGGGTGAGTTGGAATGGGGATAGACTAAAGACAGATCATTGGGAGGATCTTGCAGTAGTTTAGGTGTGAGATGATGAAGCCTAAAATGGGCAGGTGGGAGAGAGGCTGGAATGGAAAAAAGGTTGATAGCCATCAGTGATATTACAAATGCAAACTCCAACAGGATCTCCAGATGGACCTTTTGCTCTTGTGTCTCTGGTACAGTCTGGGGAAGAGTGGGGTATAACAGGGCTGGCTGGGTCTTGATACTCTAAGCCTCACGGTGAAGTCCATGGTGGTCCTGGGCACTCAAGGGAATTATTGGTGGTAATCTTCACAGTAGTATGAGCTAGTTGTAGCCTAGACCCTTTCATTCTTGTTGGGACCTTGTCCCACCCCCAAACACCACTTACCCATGTAACACACACACACACACACACACACACACACACACACACACACACACACAGACACCTCCCAAGGACCAATGTGAATTCTCAACAAAAGTAGTCAAAACTCATAATCACAAAGCATTTCTCTCATGATGGCATTCCTGTCCACCTCTCTCAAATTGCTTTCGAATCATGTGCCCTCCAGTCCACTTGGAATATGAAATAGGACTATTCCTGAGCTTCCCAAAGACTCTGAAAGCTTTGGAGTTACCATTAACAAGGGCCCAGTTATATTCTTAAGGGCCATTTCCTCCCCATTTTCTCCCCCTCTCGTTTTGGAAAAGGCAGCTGACTGGATCCATTTCTCCAGCTATGTAATTTTGTCCATTCTCCTATATTACATCCATGCAGATCTGATTTTAAAGAATCCCAGTACTACTCTTATTAGAAACGCACTTGTTTTGTGCTCATGTTCAACTATGAACTTGACATAATTCCCCAAACATATTAAAACAGTTACTTACATGGCTTTAAGTTTACCAACAAAATAGTTCATCTGAGTCTCAAACACTACCAAGACTTTCATATATGTATATTATTATCTCGTTTGAGTTTTACAGCAATCCTCGGAGGTAACTTGACTTTGTACTTTTATTCCTGTTTTATACATGAAGAAACTGATGGTTAGAGAAATGGACTCCTAAGGTCCTCTCAGCTAGTAAATGCTTATTTAATTGCAAATAACTGATCAACCACTTTTGCAACTATCCTAAGTGCATTTTCTGTTTAACCTAGAGCAAAGAACTCCCATTTCTTTGCAAAGAAAACAGAATTTCTTTTGCAAACTGCTTAGGGAAGATTTAAAAATGTGAAAAGTGTTGGAATTTGGTTTTTATTTTCCACTCCCTAAGACCCCCCACTGCTCATATTGTAAGTCAGAGAGAGAGAGAGAGAGAGAGAGAGAGAGAGAGTTCTGCTGGTTGATCTGTGAGCTATTGAAGTTTTTGCTTGAAAAGGAAATCTGATCTCTGTCTAAGTGGCGTTTATGTGTGGCCTCAGAGCTGCTACTGTAAATTCAGCAAGGGATTCATTAATGCCCTGAACCTCCTGGAGCACGGTGGATGGGTGACCTCTGAAATAAAAGCGTAACCAGGGAAGATAAGACTTCATGCATGATCTACAGGACTCTTTCTGGTGATCTTCAAGATATCTTAAGTCAAGAGTACTTAGGGCCAGAAAGCCAGGAGTTGGGTGGGGAGGGGAGACCACCCAAAGATTAAATGATACCACCCAATAGGTTCTTGGCTTTTTGAAATTCTTTGGCAAAGCTACTTGGCTCCCTCCGCACCCCCCCTCTTCTCTTTGTGGGAAGAGTTTTTGCATTATTTTCTTTGCTGGGAAAGATAGGCTGCTGTTCTTGAAATTACTCTAATGCAGTCAATAAGGCCGGTGAACTGCTGATAGGGAGAAAAGGCCAGAAAATACCAGTCAGAATCTTGCTGAAAACCCCAATTGTTGGCGTGTCAGACAGCTTTGTAAGACTTTGACTTTCACATGTGGGATGGGGTTGGGGTGGAGGTGGGCCATGGCTCTGCTGGACTGGCCTTCCGGTAACTTCTGCTTGATACCAAAGCTATCCTGACCACAGAGCATAACCATTTTTATTAAATTTTATCCCTCCCAAACGACTGTAAAGGGTTTGAGCCATCATAACTAAGTACTACAGTCTTCAAAATAGACATCTATTTTCTCAGTTTTGGAGGTTGGAAATCCAAGATCAAGGTGTCAGCAGGGGTGATGTCTGGTAAGACCCATCTTTCTGGCTTGAAGATAGCCACCCTCTCTCTGTGTCCTCACATGGCCTCATCTCTGCAAGTGGAGACAGAGAGTGATATCTGGGTGTTTTCCTTTTTAAAAATAACAACAGTCTTATAGGATTAGAGACGTACTCTTATGACTTCAGTTAACTTTCATTATCTCTCTAAAGCAGCGGTTCTCAACCTGTGGGTCGCAGGCCCTTTGAGGGTCAAATGACCCTTTCACAGGGGTCACCTAAGACCATCGGAAAACACATATATAATTTACATATTGTTTTTGTGATTAATCACTATGCTTTAATTATGTTCAATTTGTAACAATGAAAATACATCCTGCATATCAGATATTTACATTACGATTCATAACAGCAGCAACATTACAGTTATGAAGTAGCAATGAAAATCATTTTATGGTTGGGGGTCACCACAACATGAGAAACTGTATTAATGGGTCACGGCATCAGGAAGGTTGAGAACCACTGATCTAAAGGCTCTATCTCCAACTACAGTCACACCGGAGGTTAGGGCTTCAAAATATGAATTGTTGGGTGACACAATTCTGTCCATAAAAACTACAGAAGAATACACTTATTATAAAGCATTGAACAATATTGAACTATTATTACAAGAAAATGTAAACTGTCCCCTTCCAACTTTGGCTTGTCCAACCAGGTGACCAGTTAGTGTGTATGTATCTCTCCACACCTCTCCTGTCCTCAAACACATGACACATTTTGTTTTTATAGCAGTGAGGTTGTATCACGTATATTACTCTATAACAATGCTTTGTAATTGATTAACATTAAGTTGAGTTAAAAAATTTTATTGTATTTCTCATTGACTATAGAGCAAGTGTTCTTAACTGGGGCTTGTGAACACCTAGAAGCCTGTGGGGTAGAAGTTAGGAAGTCCATGAACTTGGCTGGGAAAAAAAATGCATCTTAATTATCACTCACCTGTAACTGAAATTTAATGTGTCTTTTCATTAAGAATATAGACAGAAAACCATAGCTGTATTAGCAAGATCCTCAGATATTTTCATATTATACTAAAGTTTTACAGATATCTCAATATATGCTTTATGCTTTATATTATAATAGCAATCAGATCTGCTAATGGGACATATTATTTAAAGTGTTAATAAAGATGCAGCTATACTATTACTATGTTGCAAATTTATTTTTATGTTTTTGATAATTTGCTGTAATAGGTTTAAAAACTTATTCTATATATATATTTTTTCTCAAGCATTTAAAAACAGGATTTTGAGAAGGGATTCACAGACATCACCAGACTGTCAAGGAGATCCAAGACACGAAAAAGGTTAAGAACCCCTGCTATAGAGGCAAGACTTAAATTTTCTTGGTGGAAATATGATTGTCTTTCTATCCTTGTCATTTTTGTTGCCCGCCTGTAAGAGGAAATTCATAAGGAAGAAGAACGGTGCAGGCCTTAAATTAAGTCCTTTCTTCAGACTGGCTCTGGGGACTGAGAAGTTCAGTTCAGAAAAAGCACAAGTGCCAAACTTTCAGTAGTTCACGTTTCTCAACTGACAGAAAAGCATTCAAAAAACATTCAGATTCCAAAGTCTCTTCCTTCAAAGATGTTTGACCAAAGCAAAACACTGAAACTATCCTTCTTTTAGATCCTCCTAAACCACAGTTTGCACTAAATAGTAGCCTTGTCTTACTACTCTTTCCCCATTCTAAGCTGTTTCTGCCTGCTCTTCTTCCCGCCTGGCCTACCAGAATCCTCTTATGCTCAGTTGTCCCTTAAAGTCAAACTTCCCTCAGAACAGACAAAACCCCTTTCTGTTGACTGCAAGCCCCAGTCTCACACTGAGCCGAGAGCCCAGGTAGGACAGGGAGAGATTTGCAGAGGAACTTAGAACAATTATATGAACATGCAATGCAGGACTCACTGGTCTCTATCAATGCATGTGAGTTGGGAAACTCAGATGCCAAGAAATGGGTGAAGAAAGCAGCATTAGAAGCTCTGAAGGATGATATAAAGGACCCTGAATTTCATAGGAAATCAGAAATGTTTAGAAAAACTGTAAATGTTGAATAAAGTCTTCTGGAGTCTATCCCCAAAGTCTTCCCTATGAATGTAGATTAGACTCTAATCCAGTTGCAAGGAAAGATGGATGAGTACTTTGGAAACTTCAAGAATGGGTTCTTTACAGCCTTAGATAGCATTCAGGAGGGCATGTGACCTCTTCCCTCTTTTTACAAAATTAATGATATTAAGCCAGAAACTAAGTATTATAAACATAGACTAGAATAGAAATAACCCCACTGCCAGCACTCCAACACTTGTTGAGCATTTGAAAAACAGCTTAGGATAAAACAAAGTAGAAACCTGAATAAATTTATGGTCTTCAGAGAAAACATGAAGATGCTTCCATGTCAGTCATTCAGCTCCAAAGGAGGTACTCTTTTGACAAAGATGGTTATAAATATTGTAAACAGAAAGGACATTAGGAATAAAAATGTCCTGTCTTGAGAAACTATGTAAAAAATAAAGTAATGGATTGAGGAGGTGCTCAGGGGAATTTGTTGAGAAGAAATTTTTCTAAAGATTAGAAAAGTTTTCTGATTGACTTACTTCAGATAAGTGCTATATCAACTGAATATTCAAAAAAATCCCATAAATTAATAACATTAAACTAATATTCAATACTTTCATTATGTTAAAAATATATTGTGCTAGAAACTTAACTCGAATGACTTAAGAATTCAAGTTCAGATACTTTAGGTAAAATTTTGCACAGGAGAGTAGTTATTTTTGCTTTATTGTTAAAGGTATGTCTTCTCTGATTTATCACAGTAAAATATAACAGAAGCTAATGATTTTATTCTACTTGTGTATGTTCTTAAACTTACCAATCAAATCAACTAGCATTTCTTATAGTTAATGCTTATAGTTATGAAAAATAAAAATGTGTATTCATTTATTCCAAAAATTTAATTTCAACAATAATTATACAAGGTCTGTCCAGAAAAAGTCCAACCATTGTTAATATAACAAGAACGGTTTGTGTGACATCAATGTAACGTGGCAACCAAGGAGAGTGGACTGGAATGTGCATGTGTGAACAATGATGGCTTCACTGTACTAGTCAGTGGGGATGGTAGATGCCATTGAGTGAGCTTGTGTGCTGTGTGGCCACCACATTCAAAACGACTGAGAGAGTACAGCAACGAATCTGCATAATTTTTGCATCAAGCTTGAACATTCCTCTGCAGAAACTATTCAGATGATTCAGAAGGCTGCAGCTATGGGCAACTGGTGATTTGCAGCTTCATTACGACAACATGCCTGTACATATATTACAACTCATGCAGAGGTTTTTGGTGAAAAGTCAAATCACCCAGGTGACTCAGCCCCCCTACAGCCCAGATTTGGTGCCCTGCAACTTCTGGCTTTTCCCCAAACTAAAATCACCTTTGAAAGGGAAGAAATTACAGACTGTCAATGAGATTCAGGAAAATATGATGAGGTAGCTGATGGCGATTGGGAGAACTGTGTGAGGTCCCAAGGTGCCTAGTTTGAAGGGGACTGAGGTGTCATTGTCCTATGTACAATGTTTCTTGTATCTTGTATCTTCTTCAATAAATGTCTCTATTTTTTATATTACGTGTTCTGAACAGACCTTGTATTTTGTAATATGTCAGCCAAAATATTCATTTCCAAGATCTTTAAGACTGATATTAAACTGAGTTAATTAATGGCTTTCATTGGATGGCTAGGTAATTTCTAAGTAAGATAGAATACTGTGAAGGGGTTCAGAACGGTCCTCTCCCTCATGTGCCACATTACCATGTGAATTATTTTGAGCTGAAAGCAATTGAGACCCTGTGGACTCACAGGAAACTTTTACCTTTCTCTTAAAGAATTTAAATTTGGGGCCTTACACATAGAGTTATCACTGGGAACTTTTTATGTACTATCTACAGGAAAGGGCAAACCTGGAATTACTGAACATTGTTCTTATTGTCTGGCAAATGTCCTTCCTCTCCTCTGAAGCCTCAAGGCATCTGACTTCATTCTTAGCTCAGAATGCCATCCATACCTCATACTAACCTTCTGTCTCACAACGTCTCTTGTAGGTGAAACTACCATACATATGTATAAATTAAGTTTAGTTATTTTTCCCTTGTTAATCTGTCTCATGCTGATTTAATTACTGGACCAGCTGAAAGAACCGAGAAGGGTAGAGGCAAGTTTCTTTCTCCACCACAGTGGTGCTGTGAGCAGGGTATATCCCCGGCTGGACACTGCTGACCTTGATGTTGCTTTGGTGAAAATATTCTGAGACTTCTAACATAGGCCATCAAAAAAGGTAAAAACTCTTTCCAGGTCAGGCTCCTGCACCAAAACCTACGGAGTTTGGTAAAATCAGAGAGGTTAGTCTTTTTCTTTCGTTTTTCTAAATTTGGATTGGCAGAAAAATTATTACTGGAAATAGTTCTGTGGACTGAGTGACTCTGGGTTAATTGGTATGAATCCTCATGGGTGTTGTTAATTCTGTTTTTCTCTGCCTCTGTCTGTTGTCCCCCCTTTTTTGTTTTGTCATAGGTGCTGAGAACTTGGCCTCTGTGACCAGTGAGAATATTTTCTCTCCGGCTTCCACCATCCGGAGGGTACATTTTCTGGGGTGCATCTTGGTGGCCAAATAGACTGGGGATTCTGGGTAGCTGTACCCAGTTAGGCAGAAGCACAGGGATTTTCCTGGGGCTTGTGATGGGCATTTCTTTGTCTTTTTGTCTGACAGTGCCAGGCTCTCTGGAGAGTTTTTTGTGTCTATCCATATTCTCCCAGAGATGGTAAAAACAGAGCCAGCCCCATAGTTCTTGTTTTCTGCTAGCCAGAGGATGCCCATGCATCTGGGGGTGGGGTGGCAGCAAACAGGCTGTGGGTTTGAGTTTAGGGATCTAAACACCCTATTGCATTCAAAGGAGTTGGAGGGGGGCACATAATTCCTCATGTTTTGGAGTGGTTGTTTCTAACTCCAGGAGTGAATTTTCTAGATCTTGTGCTTTGTCTTTGGTTAAGCCATAAAATAGCTTATGGGCTTGAGTTACTATTAAGATCCTACTCATCAAGGCCAGATGATGGATTTCTTTGAATTGGAAAATCTTTTAAATTGAAAAGAAAAAATTTTAAGGGAACTCTCATATTGTTATAATGGCCAGTCATTAAGATTCCATTAATAAGATGAAAGGGCAAAAATGAGAACAAAAATCAAAGTTAACTAGATCCCTTCCAATTTGCCTTTAGACACTTGCAGATACTATAAAAAATCAGGCCATTGGAAATACAATTTTCCTGCACTTAGGAAGAAAAAGAAAAAGAGACAAAATCTTATTAAAGACAACCTAAACATTTCATGTTCTAAGAACTCGGCTTGGTAACCATCAGGATGGAAGTTCCAAACTATGGCCAGAGAGAAATGTGAGCTAAACTCCATTTCCCGCCAGGCTCCTACCAAACCGCTATCATCAGCCCACCAGGAAATTAAAACCTAAAATTACAATGACAATGATGAGGATCATTCCAATTAGATTCGCTCATTTAAAAGTGCCCTTAAAAGCAAGGGCTTCTAAATCAAATATGCAGAATGAGATACCTATTTTTAATTGGCAAGAGCCTCTAGAAGGCTTCAAAAATCCCCAAATAGCTTTTTTTTTGAGATATTTGTTCCAACAGGCTAATGAAAAATTAAAGAGATAAAAGCTACCTAAAATAAAAGATAATATAAGACTGACGTTATTCCTTATAGGCAATTGTCCTCAGATATCTTTTACTGCCTGGTCTAAGGCCAATCTAAGGTCTGTATTAGAGAACTTATTAAATCCAGGGAAGAACCTCAAAAGTTTTTGTAAATGGATTATCTCCTGAACCGAGTGAAAGAGGGAAATAAAATTTTATGCTCCTTTTCTTCCCAAATCCAAACGAACTGGTTACTGAACCCTTTTCCTCAAAGGGCTAGCTAGCTATGGCCTGTGTCCTGAGGGCTTGGCTTGGCTTCCTGCCTGCCTGGGACCTGCAGGCTGTCTGTTTCTTTCTCTTGGCTATCAGAGGGATTGACTCTGGTAAGCTTTGCACCCTACGGAGTCCATGGAATTGTTTAATGCTGCCAGAAATATTGACTGTTCATCCCAGCTGAAACCTGACGAGACACTTGAAAGGATTTAATAACTATGATCAGAAATAAAATGATGTACCCAGAGGGAAAGAAGCAAATTAGAGCTGATGTAGGGGGAGGGGTAGATCAACCTATGATGTCACTGAAGTTACATCCCAATTCTTTGGGAATTGAGAGCAATTGTTCTTATCTTACTGATCTTTGCAAAACCATAACTGCAGCTCAAGAAGCGGGTCAAAGGCCCTCCATCTATCTTTCCCATCCTCAATTCCTCAGGTTGCAGAAAAAACATAGGAAATGAAGGTTATTTTTTTGAAAGCACAAACTGCTGCCCTGGCTCCAAGGCTCCCTCGCCAAGGACAAATACAAATAAATATTAATTGTCTTCTCCAAAAATGTTAATAAGAAAAAGCTTCGGCGATTTGAGCAGATCAATTTAACTTATTCCAACTGTTCTTTCACAACTCGTAAATTTTTCATGAACATACCTGTCTCATGACCGCAATTTTAAAACGAAGGCTAGGAAGTCTCTGTGTGTCTGTATATTTGCGTGTGTTAAGTGGTATTTTCTACTTTCACATAGTATGGCTAATTTGTAAAAGAGCTCTATTGATTTATTTATTTAAAAAAGTTTTATTGTGTTTTCCCATTACCATTTAACCCCCTTATTCCCTATCCCCCCTGTGATCAACTACACCGTGGTCCGTGAATCAAGAGCTCTAATTCACTTAAATAAACAAACACATATAACATTTCTCAAAAATAAGATAGAAAATAATCCTAATGCTTTTCAGGTTCATGTGATCTGCGGAAAATACTTGGTATTAAGTCTAATTTAAGTTTGTTGGTTTAATTAAAATAGGTGTGTCTTTAGAATTATGAGAATTAAATATACTTTTTTTTCTACCTGGCTTTATTGGTTATATAAGTTTATGTCATCAAGAAAAAAATAACTTAAGATGTTGATTGATGCTGTCTACTGCCTAATGAAGTTTTTGTAAGTAATCTAGAAATAATTGTATAAAACAAGTAAATTAAACAGATATAAATAGAGTAAAAGTCTTTTTAGGTGAATTCTTTAGCAATAATTATGTATACTGAAAACAGTTTTTTTAATCTCTTTAGTAACTTGAAACTTTCAAGTTTTTGCTAGCTAAATTAAATGATGGGTACTCATTGAATATTTAAATCATTTCCAAATAAGATAAAATAATAAAACATTAATTACTGAACACTTCCGGCTTCTTATTACGGAGAAGCCAAAGATAAATTTATGCTTGTTGGCAAACATTTCTGTGTCTCATTGAAAGATTGTACTATGAAAAAGTACATATTGCTAAAAATTATGGAACATTCTAAAATTTATGGAATGTATTTTTAAATTATCAATCTAAAGAATACTGGTGTCTCAGGCAGTTCACAATTGTTTACTTCTTAGTTTTGACCAGAAATTAAAGTTGCCAAAGTTCAAGAACTCTAAATATGTAATTAAATCTACAAAAAAAAAAAAAAAAAAAAGACAAAGAAAATGGAAAACAACTTTGTATATAAGAAAAATAAAATGTGTTTTGGCTTAAAATACAAAGGTATAAGGTATTGATATGTGTTTTTGTTACAGGAAATAAAATTAATTTTCTTTTGGAATGCATAAGAGAACAAGACATGCACTAAAATGGACAAAGAACATCATAGGAAGTTATGAAAGGGAACCTTATGAAGGAAATTTCATGTATGATCAAATTGAATAAGATTGAATGAATTGGTTAGAAAGGGTTTTTTAAAAATGAGCTTTAATATCAATTGTGTAGTAAAACTTAAAATTCTCTAATCTGCTAAAATGCTGATGTATGACAATTACCAACTATCCGCATTCCTTCTCCCACTCCCTCCAATATCCCCTGTGAAATAGAAGTTATTTGAGTTAAAAGTTATAATTAAATATACCTGATGAGTATCTACTATTAGCAATCTTATCACAGAGGTGTAAATCTGTATGCAACATAATGAGATATGGTTTTACTAAGGAAAAGGATTTTAGTGTGTGCAAATAATGAGTCTGAGAAGCTATGAAATACATTAAAGTATTAGCAAAGTTTGCTCAATTCTGATGAGCTTGTTTCTTTGCTTTACTGTTTATTGCCTTTATGCACATTATAAAGGTAAAAACGATCAGAGTAGTGTAAAGGTATATTTATCTATTGGCTAGTATTTTGTAATTTAGGGAAAGGAGATTAGTAGGCTTCTCACAACCCCAGGGGAATTCTGGATTTCAACTTTCCATAGCCTTTTTTCATTTCATGCTTTATAAGAAGCTTAGAAAGTCGGGGAAAATCCTGCATGCTCTGTTTGAGAGAATATCAGGTGATTCAGAAAATTGCCACTAAGACCACTGAAGAAAATCAGAATATGCCCTCTTCCCTACTGCCTAAAAGCAGGGCATATATTTCTTTTTGTAAAGGTGACATAAATTTGCATTTGTAAAGGTCTCCCCCTCTCTCATCTCAGGAAGGTAAGACTGACTCTTATCTAAACAACTTTTATTTATCATGCAACCCCTCCTCTCTTTCCTTTGTCTTGTCTCTTTCCTATAACTTATCACCCTTTGTTAAAATGGTATATAAGGCCTCAGTTCTTTAGGGCCTTCATTTCTTTCTTCTCCTTTTTTATTTATTTATTATTTTTTTTGAAGGCCTCCTTACATGTTATAATTTCTATATTAACATCAAATAAAACTTGTGTGCTTTTCTTTTTTGTTAATCTGCCTTTTGTTAATTTAATTAGCAGTCCCTGGATATGAAACCTAAGAGGGTAGAGGAAAGGTGTTTTTTCTCCCTTACATCACAGAGCTCATCATCTCAGAGGATTATGAAATTGGACACATCGTCACTCAGAACAAAGCTGCCTAACATGTAACAGTGGCCAGTCAAGGAGTGAGTGCTCTGTTTTAGCAAAAGAATATCATACTTAGATCCCTGCAAACTTCTTATAGATTCTTAATATTACTAAAAAATCTGGGAGGTAAACAAAGAAATTAGAAAACTAGGTGCCAGGGCCAGAGATTGCCATTTTGCCTGCCCGGTGACCTGCCACAAGCAATGGCCTGCAGTAATGCCAGGTGCCCTGTGTTCTCAAAACACTGCTCTGTCCTGTGGCCTACAGTCACGCATGGGGTCTTGTGTTCTCAGAAACCCCCTTTCCCTTGATCATTTCCCAGGAACAAGGACCATGCTTCTCCTGGCAGTCATCCCTAATCAGAGGACATTGTTGTTTTGTAAACACCTACACCATGGATATCTGGAACCAACCAGCAGGGTGACTTACCCACCCGGGCTCTGCTCTACCCCTTCCCTTGGTGCTGCAGGTGCTCAGAGGCAGCGCCCCGCCTGCTTGAACATCCTTCAATAAAGGCTTTGAACTGGTCCACCCAACTCCTCCCTTCTTCCAGGCACAAATCTAACACTAGGTAATTTGATTAAAGACCCCATACCTGGTTCTGTGGACTCCTCAAGTTTAGGATAGACCCTGTTGTCTCAATTTAATCTGTGTGTCCTTGGTTCCTGGCTAAGAAGTGGACAATTCATTCTGGTCATAATTCTCCACTTAGTCTTTGTCTGTGGGGCAGAGTTCACAGGCGTGACCTCCAGAGTTGTAAATGCTGCTGCTGAGCTGCTGTCCCAGCAAGCGATTTAGCAAACGGCCTGCAGAAAGCACTGGAAAATCTGACGTAGAAGTTGAAACAACCACCGCAGGAAACTCGGATGGAACTATTGATGGAATTTTGAAATGCAAGTATGACACCTCAAACAGCAATGGCAAAGATCTGGATTAACTGCACCCCCAGATATGAATGGTCTATCCTGCAGCTCAGGCTGAAGAATAACCTCAAGAGGGGCTGAGAACCAAACATGTCTCGGTGTTATTCCTCTCACTTCGTTAGCATGACCTTATTCTTCCAAGCATCTGCTGCTCAGGCAAGTGGTTTGATGAGTCATTACTAGAACTTCCTGAAGATTCTTTGAATCCCTTGCATTGAGGTTCTCATCTTGCTCTGTCCACCAGCCTGTACACGATCCTTACATATTCCTAATCAAATTCCTGCTGTGAAAACTCACCTTACATCAAATTTCCAGTTCTTCATAAATTCTGGCTTTCCCTTTTTTTCCTCCTCTGAGACACTGCCACAGTTTTGCCAGGGGGTATTCTTCTTTAACTCAGTAAGTAAACTCAGCTTCCTCTTATCAAGAGGCTGGTAATATTTGTGGAGGCAATTTTTGATGGATGTCACAATTGCCTTAAGGGAAAAGTCAAAATGCAGACTTTTACAAATTAGAAATAATGAATTTGAAAATGATTGCAAAACTGCCTTTTTTAAAGCGAGGGGGCAGGTTATCCCTCTTTCAGACAGAATTTATTTGCATGTCTATTAAAAAAAAAAAAAAAAAAAGACTCGCATTGTTATCAGTTACCTAGGACCTACAGAGCCATTCAAAAGCTCAGAGGCAATGAAAGCCTCAGAGCTCCCATGGAATCAGAATCAGATGACTGGGAAGGAAGCGCTGTAGACAGTACATAGATTTCTACTGAAGCAGAAATTCTTCCCTAGACTACTAGGTGTCTAGGGTGGTTCTAGGGCTTCTCCCAGACTTTACTGCATTTAATCTGCACCACACGCTCTCAAATGAATATTACAATTTCCTTTTTGCAAGTGAGGAAACTGAGGCTCAGTGAGGTCTTTTAAAAACCACAAAAATGCTTAAATAACATGTGTAACCTATACTTGGTTAGTGAAAACATCATATATTAGAGGAAAAATTGCACAACTCTTTGGTGGAAAGAAAAAAGGATTACTGGGTATTATATGGAATATTGGACTCTCTCCAATTTTTTAATTTGGGTTTATAATTGTGTAGTGATCTGCACCTTTTATTGTCTTTGAGCTATTTCATAACTCTGTAAGTTGGAAAAAAACAAAACCAAACCAAACAAACCCATAGCCATGTAAACGATTCTTGTCCACATTCAGTGCAAATGAATGTTTGGTGGAAGAAGCCAGTCTTGAATCTATTAACAAATGCATTTCAGCATTTCTGAAATGCAATCAGCACTTATGATTGCCTGCATATGTGTCTGTTCTTTGACTTCTCCTTTGAACACCTTAGGGTTCCTTATTAATTGATGAATAAAATAGAATCTTTGACATGTGTTCATTTTATATTTGTATGAGAGCCATGATTTTTATCTTCTCAGAAATATTTTTAACAGTTGGCAATGAGTTCAGCCTTTCATTAACTGGGTCTGGGGGCACTTAATGTTTCAGGCCACAGAGGAGATTGGCGGTTCATCTAAGGCACTCCCTGCTCTGAAATTATTAGATTTTATGACTACATACCTGACATTCCTGGGGTTACACGTTAAGCCTTCTATTGTTTTCTTTTCAGAGCTATCTGATAGTGGAGTCTGTTTGTTAAATGGAGTCGGAGCAATTAGGCCTGGCTAAGGTCTTCCTGACTAAAACCCCAGTACGTACATATATCTAAAAGCAACAAGTGGTTAAAAATAAGTGGGGACCAATGAATGGGGACTAATTTGATGTTATGATGGACATAGGGGTAAGTGTATGCATTCTAATTCCAGTTAAAGATGTTTGCATTTCAGATACAGTTCACTTTAACCATCTGTGTATCACCATGATAGCTTTTACTCTAGGGCTGTCTAGATCCTCACAGTTACCCTAGGGGCTTTTGGAAGCTTGTAACTGCTTCAGTGTCCTGAGACTTGCATCCCTACTTCCTGTGTATGACATATTGACATTGGAATTCTCAGGTTCAAAGTATCAAATAATTCAGATGCTTTCAGAAGATAGGGTTTCAGTTATGGTCCTCTTTGCTGCAAGTGACAGAAAACCCAACTCTAGCTAGTTGGAGGGGAAAAAAAAATCACTTTGTTGGGTCACATGGCAAGAGTCCTGGACAAGCTGAGTTCAGCTGGAGCAGGATCTAGAAGCTCCAAAAATGTCAAAAACTGGTCTTTCTCCTCTTCTGGTTCTTCTTCCTTTGAGTTCACATCATTGTCAGAGGTCCTCTCTGTTGAGGTCGGGTTGCTCCTGGCTTGCAACCGTAGTTCCCCAAGGCCAGCAGAAAAAAGTCCAGCTCCCTCCAACTCTTCAAGCCACAGACTCACAGTTGGCTCTCACTGGACTGATGGCCATAGGTTGGATCACAGGCTCATGTTTGATCATCATGTCCAGGAGGGCGTAATATTTTGATTGGCCAAGGGTGGATACCCACTCCCATGTTCCAACCCAGAGCACAAAAAATGAATGGAGAAGGAGAGACTTCCCAGAGGAAAATCAGGAAATTTGGCTGTTGGGAGCTCGAAAACACCCCAGAGGAATAGCATTATATGTTGACTGAGGCCCTCAGGTTAAAATCCATGTCTGGTGGCAGTCCTTAACGAGGACCCTCTGCAGGATACCTGTGTTGTCTAAATTGGTATCTAATCCAATTCAATCATTCTATCAATAAACACATATTGAGCGCTTATACTATGAGACTCATTCTAAACTAGATCTTGGGGATACAGAAATAAAAAACTCAGTCACTACTGTCAGGGAGAGCATAACATCATTGCCATTTTATTATCAGGGTCTTTGGTTGTTAGGCAGCCTTCTGAGAGTAGAGACTAATGCTGAGCACTCAATAGCACATCATTCTCCAGGGTTATCAGCCAACTGCCTGGAGGCAGGGTGGTTCCCTTGGCCTGCTTCCATTATGGAGGGGGTTGAGGTTTTCCTTACTGGAATAGAACTGTATGGATTTTCCTTCCTTTCACATAATGTTTCTGCCAAAAGTATCATCTGTAGACATGCAGAATGCCTTGTCGACCCTCTTGGTATTCCACACAGCATTGCTTTGGACCAGGGAACTCCTTTCATAGCAAAAGAAGTGTGGCAATGGGCCCATGCTTATGAACATCACTGGTCTAAAGCCGCTGACTTGATAGAATGGTGGAATGGCCTTTTAAAGACTCAGTTACAATGCAGCTAGGTGGCAAGACCCTGGGTGGCTGGGGCAAGGTTCTCTAGAAGGCTGTCTATGCTCTGAGTCAGCGTAGACTATATGGTGCTGTTTCTCCTATAGCCAGAATTCACAGGTCCAGCAATTAAGGGGCAGAAATGGGAGTGGTGCTACTCACTATTACCTCTAGTGACCTACTAGCACAATTTTTACTTCTTGTTCTTGTGTCTTTAGGCTCTGCTGGCCTATAGGTCTTAGTTGCAGAGGGTGGAATGCTTCCACCAGGAGACACAACAATGATTCCACTGAACTGGAAGTCAAGATTCCTGCCTGGAAGTCAAGATTCCTTCAGGCTCCTCATGCCTCTGAATCAACACGTGAAGAAGGGAGTTACTGTGCTGACTTGGTGATTGATCCTGCCTACCAAGGAGAATCTGGGCTACTACTTCACAATGAAGGTACAGAAGAGTATAATTGGAATACAGGAGACCCCTTAAGGTGTCTCTTAGTATTACCATGCCCTGTGATTAAGGTCAAAGGAGAACTACAACTCAATCCAGGCAGGATTAGCAATGGCCAAGTTCAGTCAGGGATAAAAGTTTGAATCACCTTACCAGATAAAGAAATAGGACCAGCTGAGATACTTGAGAAAGGCAAGTATGGATAGTGGATGAGGGTAAGAAATAAATACCAGTTATAACTGCATGAATAGTTATAGATATGAGGACTGTGATAGTCATGAGTATTCCCTCATTTTGTTATGAACACATTTGTGTCTATATACATATATTAAGCAGATACCTTTGTTTTCTTTCCTCTCTTGTCCCCTTATCATGTAACATAAGAGTTATTGACTTTTTATCGTAGTATTTCAGTTATAGGATATAAAGGAGAAGAGTAAACATCACTCAAGGACTTTCCTCCTTTTCTAGGGAAAGGGTTAGTGCACTTTTGATTGTATGCAGGATAGTCGCATCATGTTAGGCAGAATTATGACCATGTTAATGTTCTTATTTGGAGATTAAATAAGGGTTAAAGAGATGCATAAAGATGTCAAGTTGACAAGGGTAGACTTGCGATGCTTAATTGTATGTGTTAACTTGGCTGGTCTAAGGGATGCCCAGATAGCTGGTAAAAACAGTATTTGGGGGCATATTTGTGAGGATGTATCTGGAAGAGATTAGCTAAGTAAAGAGATCTGTCCTCACCAATGTGGGAGGACATCATCTAGTCTAGTGGGGGCCCAAATGGAACAAAAAGGTAAGGAAGGGCAAACCCTCTCTTCCTGAGCTGAGATATTCATCTTCTCCTGCCCTTAAACATCAGAGCTTCTGGTTCTTGGACCTTCAGACTCTGGCACTTATCCCAGCAACCCCCATTCTTGGGGCTCTGAATTCAGACTGCATTATACCACTGGCTTACCTTATATTCCAGCTTGTAGGTAGCACATTGTGAGATGTCTTCTTATAAATTCTGTTTACCTGGAGAGCCCTAATACAGGTGAATAAAATGTGGAATTATATCAGGTACATGTTGAATTTGGTTCTTCGGAGCTGTAAAGTGGGCTGCTATAGATATTTTTCTGGAACTCAGAGAGAGGCCCAGAGCTTAGATGTACATCTAGGCTATGTGTTAATTTTTTTTAGGACTGCCAAACAAATTACCATAAATTTGGCACCTTACACAACAGAAATGTACTCTTTCACAGTTTCGAAGACTGCAAGTTCAAAATCAAGGTATCAGCAGAGTTGGTTCCTCCCAGAGGATCCCGGGGAGAAGTCATTCCATGCCTCTCTTCTAGCTTCTGGTGGCGGCTGGCAATCCTTGGCTTGGAGATGCAAAGCTGCAGTCTGTCTTCACATGGCCTTCCCTCTGTATCTTCTGTATTTCTATATCTTCTCCTTTTACAGTGTTACTCACCATTGAACTTAGGGTTCAGCTCAAACTCAGGATGACCTCATATGGAGACACTTAAGTTGATTATAGCTGCAAACAGCCCATTTTCAAATAAGGTCACATTCACAAGTACTTTAACATACCTTTTTGGGACAATTATTTGATTCACTACAGGTGCTTTTAATTTAGAGCCGTCATCTAAACCTGGGAGCATGCATGCAATTGTCTTAAGAGAGAACATAGAGGGAGAAGGAAAGAGGGCCCAGAGCAGAGTCTTAAAGAAGCAGATCATGTAAGGGTTGGGTAGAAGTGGATGAGCCTATGGAAGAGGCCAGAGGGGTAGCAGCAACTCTAGGAGGTGGAACTCAAGAGAAGAGTGCATTTCCAGGTGGAGGGAGGGAGCAATGCTTACCAATGATCACAGAGCAGGGCTAGGTACTCGCTTAAAGTCATATTCATTATATTTTAATGTTGCCAATTCAGAGCTAATGTTATAAATTTAGTTTTTGTCTTTCTTGATTGACCTTTAACCAAAACTCCAAAAGGAATGTTAACATTATAGCAAGTTCTATCAGACAAATACATATTTGTTGACAGAGAAATTTTCTGGACTCCTTATTTTACTTTTTGGTGGAGACAATACAAATAGCTCATCAGACTTCTGGTCAAGATGGCAGCATAGGTAAACATGGCTCACCGCCTTGCATAACCACGTCAAAATTACAACTAAAATATAGAACAATCATCACCCAGAGTTGTTGGAAATCGAGTTGAATGGAAGTTTGACAATTACAGAGTTACAAAAGCCATATCCATCAGACTGGAAGGAGGGGTAGAGATGCAGAATGCGCTGGTCCCACATCCATGTATGGTGGATAAAAATTTGGGATGGATATCTCAGGAGTTAGGAGTCCTAGCCCCACACCAGGGCTCCCAAGCCAGGGTTTCATGCCAGGAAGATAAGTCCCCTTAACTCCTGACTGCAAAAACCAGCAGGGATTGAGTTAGTAGAAGAAACTTCCAGAGCCCCAAGCAGTTTCTCTTAAAGAACCCACACATGTACCTACTCAGACTCACTCCCTCTGAGCTCCAGCACTGGGGCAGCAGCTTGAAAGGCACCAGTGGTAAACAAAAAGGAACTGAAGTGTCTGGCATCAAGGCAAGAGCTGGGGGACAGCTTTCTTCCAGACAGAAAGGTGGACAGAGGCTGTAACAGAGCACAGGAGGGGTCCCCAAGGTCTCCACAGCTCATGGCTTTGGGGATGGGGAAAGGAGACAATATAGCTTTTAAGATACTTTGCATATCTATGGCAACTTGGGAACTAGATAATAGCTGTGCTGCAGCCCAGGACAAAAGGGCTGATGATAGGCTGAAGATATTGCTTATGCTGCCCCCAGGTAAAAGGGTGGATGATGGGCTGAAGATACTTTTCACAACAATGGCGCATGGTGCTCCGGGTCAGCATTTAAGAAAAGGGCAGGCAGCCTTGAAAGGAGGAGCCATGATGAAGGAGCATCAGAGGGAGAAGCCGCGTAGTCTGAAAGGGTGTGGACAGTGGTCAGCTGGGAGGTCTCTTGTGAAGGAAGAGAGCACTGATGTACCAGGAACGCAGCTTTGTAGGAGAGCTGGTCCACCAGCGGAGAGGGCCATTGCAGGCAGGGTGAGTGTAGAAGAGAAGAGGTGGAGTAGCCACGAGGAGGGAGCCATGAGCTGCAAGGGGATTCTGCCACGCTGCCTGCAGTGAAGTGGCAGCCATGCGGTTTGTGGTGAAGCCGGTCTGCGGGGAGAAGGGTGAAGCAGCCAACAGCCATGCGGTTTGTAGTCAGGATTCAGCCACGAGGCCTGGGCTGGTAAGAAAGCAGGCAGGCTGCTGCTTTGATCATGCCTGCTCCAGTTGACCTAGAAGCTGCCTTGTAGACCCAGCCTCTATCTGGACTCTTGGAACTCAGGACTTACGGATATGACACTCTCTTAAGACTTGTGCCTTTCCTGGACTTCACCATGACCCGGTGTAACACTTCTATGGACTGTTTTATAGAGGCTGATGACAATGTATCCCGGATCCTGAAGGAGAGAGCTGACAGATAAGGAGTGAGGAACTATTGGGCTTGGTTTTGGCTTACAGTCTTTTGGGGAACAAGGGAAGTGCTGCGTGTTGTGGGAGAACGGGGTGGGGCTACAAGCTGAAGTGTCCCCAGCCACCTCCCACCCCCACCCCACCCCCCTGAGACTGGGAATATTGTAAATAAAGACCTGTATTTCTCAACACTAATTGTTGGGTCATATACCAAGGCACCATGTGAATGACATAACAAGGCGATTGTCCACTTTCTGAACCCTCCCCACACAGAGACACAGAGCCTGGAGGCGGGTGCCATATCTGAGACTCCATCAACCTGACTACCACTGTTTGCCCTGCCCTGGAGGTCCCCTGAGACTCTGTCCCACCCAACTTACTGGCACACCCAAACTGTTCACAGTGACTTTTCCATATAAATGGCTGGTCTTTGCTCATACTTTACAACATCCTAAATCCTATCAGATACACGACAACTGCCCTCAGTGAGCCCCCAGCCCCCCTGTACATCTCGTCAAGTGGCCCTAGGCCTGGCACTAGCAGCACCCAGCCTAGATTCACACCTTAGCTTTGCCTGGGAATCTCGAAGCCCAGCACAAGTAGCAACCATCTCAGATTGCTTTATAGCTCAGGCAGGGTGGCCCTTGGTAGAATAGAAGTGGGGGTTGACCTTTGCCTGCACCACCTGGATAACAGCAGAGTCTGTACACACAGCAGACAGCTATAGACCATGTTGGAGGACCACCACCCTACCCCTGCACAGCTGATCATCCACAGAGGGTGAAGGTTGGTGGCCAGTGGTCATAGCCAGTCCTTGCAGTTGATTGGTCTAGGTAAATCCCTTCCATTGACATGCCAATAGCAATCAAGGCTCAACCACAAGAGGAGCATGTACTCAGCCCACACAAAGGGCGGATCTCAAGTACCCAGCCTGGGTGATATGAGAGGCTCTGCCACTGGACCCTACAAGATACCTACCACCTTAGGCCACATTACCAAGACACGGAGTCATAGCAGCTCTACCTAATACACAGAAACAAACACAGGGAGGCTGCCAAACTGAGGGGATGAAGAAACATGGCCCAAATGAAAGAACAGATCAAAACTCCATAAAAAGAACTAAATAAAATGGAGAGAAGAAATCTATCAGATGTAGAATTCAAAATAAGAATGCTCAAGGAACTTAGTGAGGATCTCAGTGGTATAAAACAGATCCAGTCAGAAACAAAGGACACACTAATTAATATAAAGAACAACTTATGGGGAAATGACAGTAGAGTGAATGAAGCTGAGAACCAAATCAATGATTTGGAACTTAAGAAAGCAAAAAGCAACCAATCAGAATGACAAGAAGGAAAAAGAATCCTCTAAAACAAGGCTAGTATAAGCAGCCTCTGGGCTAACTTCAAGTGTTCCAACATTTGCATCATAGGGGTACCAGAAGGAGAAGAGAAAGAGCAAGAGCAAGAAATTGGAAATCTATTTGAAAAAATAATGAAAGAACCCTTTCCTAATTTGGTGAAGGAAATAGATATGCAAGTCCAGGAAGCACAGAGAGTTCCAAACAAGATGGGTACAAAGAGGCCCATGCCAAGACACATCATAGTTAAAATGCCAAAGGTTAGAGATAAAGAGAGAATCTTATAAACAGCAAGAGAAAAGCAGTTAGTTGCCTACAGGGGAGTGCCTATAGCACTGTCAGTTGATTTCTCAAAAGAGACTTTGCAGGTTAGAAGGGATTAGCAAGAAATATTCAAAGTCATGAAAAGTAGGGACCTACAGCCAAGATTGCTCTACCCAGCAAAGATATCAATTAGAATCAAAGGGCAGATAAAGAAATTCCCAGACAAGAAAAAAGTAAAGGAGTTCATCATCAACAGACCATTATTATATGAAATGTTAAAGGAAGTTATTTGAGAAAAAGATCAAAACTATGAACAGAAGAACGGGAATAAATGTATCTATCAACAATTGAATCTGAAAAACAAACTAAGCAATCAAGAGGAACAGAGATAGAATCATGGATACAGAGAAAATTTTGATGGTCGCCAGATGGGAGGGGGTTGTGAGAGAATGGATGAAGAGGTGAGGGGATTAAAAAGTACAAATAGGTAGTTACAGAATAGCCACGGGGATGTAAAATACAGTATAGGGAATAGAGTTGCCAAAGAACTTATATGCATGACCCATGGACGTGAACAATGGTGTGGGGATTGCTTGAGGGAGTTGGGGTGGGTGGAGGTGGGCTAAGGGGGAAAACTGGGACAACTGTAATAGCATAATCAATGAAATATAATTTAAAAATACATATCAAAAAAACTCCAAATAGCTCACCACCTGAATTTTTCCAACTAAGATTTCATTTTTATGAAGAAATCAATTTATCCTTTAACTTTGGAATGAACTAAAATAGTGCCCTAAATCCAGTCTTGCACCTACAATTTAGAAACAAACTCCCCCCCACCCTCCGCCACCCCACCTGCCCTTTAGGTATCTTTGTAGCAGAATATTACCAGGAAGAAGATAAATTTAAAAATATCTAGAAAAGACTACCCATTTCTGCCAACATCAGTGGACTCAGAAAGAGGCTTAATGGTATGTGTCTTCTGAGGTAACATACGAAGCAAAAGTGTTTTGGCAAAAAAATACCCTATTTTATTTACCAACTGAGATTTCTGGTTGCCCACTGGATGGAAAACTGGTTCTAGCTTTGTGGAGAGTCTGTTCCTCTTTACAGTTATATCAGCACTTTCTGAGTTTCGCTGAAGTATTTTCTTAGATGGGGACCAGATGAGGGTGAAGTACATCCTAGCTGGTACAGCATTAGGAGCTGGGATATCTATCGCATGAATGAGGGAAAAGGGCTGCCTGGCAGTGTGTGTGCACAGAGTGAAAGGGAGAAAGTTGAGAGGGTTGATTCAAATCACGGAGAGTCTCGCATACCAAGTTTAGGACTTCCCAGTGTCAAGAGTGGGATCTGTCCCAGGACAAAACTCTTTCTCCAATTCTGTAGCTGTGATTCATCCTTGGTTTTCAATGTAAGTACAGCCATCCAAGGTATAGTTATCTGTGTCCTTTCTGGGCTAATTTGGGAGTTTCTCTGGATTGAGGTCACATTTTCATTAATCAACTTTGAATTCCTTGGCTAGGAACTGGGAAGAGTGGCCCAGGGAAAGAGCAGTGGGATCTGGGGTCCCCTGTGGTCTCCCCGCAGCGTCCAGGGACTTTGCACCCCACAATGTGACCCAGCTTCGGTGAGCCACAATGGTGGAGTCCCCTGGGCCTTGATGAGAAGTGACCAGAGGGGTCTCATTCATCCCCTGTGTACTTTTGTCCTCCCTGCCACCTGGCCCTTTATCAGTTCAGAGAAGCGCTGGAGAGATGTGTCCCTTCTGTTTTTATTAAGTTCCTCTGGTTTGAGGAGTGAAAGAGAAGGGGAACAGGGAGGGGGGTGCAGATGAGATGGGCTCCAAGGCTGGGATTTATAAGAACATCCTTGCAGTGGGTGATGTCTGCATGAGGCGGAGGTATGGTTTCAATTCCGCTCTGGCAAGCTGGGCCGGCCCACGTTGCCAGCACATAGTTCTCTTTCATGTCTCACACTGATTCGAGAGTTTGTAGACAACTTTGTACTTTGGGTCTCTGCCAGCTGTCCTGGAGAAACAACTCCCCTTGGCTTCGCATTGTCTGTCTCACCCTCCCCACTCCCAACCAAAGTTAGAGAGCAATTATTGCTTTATTAGCAAATACTGCTCCTAAGTAAACCCAAGAAGGACCTCAGCAACTGTGCATTGTGGGACCAGTGTAGTCTTTTCACATCACTGTAGCTTTCCTCCTTTTGATGATATTAGCAGAGCATCTTCAGGTGTGTGCGCCTCCAGGATGGTCCGTGGGCAGAGGGTCACTGAACATACATACAGGTGTCATGCCAGGAGGAGTGGCTTTTTGCTTTTTGTTCAGTTGTAAACCACTAACCCAATCTAAATTTTTGTACTTAATGTACCCCCACATTTTCTGATATATCAATTAGAGAAAAGAAAATGTGTTTTTATTTCTTCTCTTTTATGATCCAAAATGCCCTTTGTTTATTAAAGATGGGACCATCTCCTGTAGGATCTAGTTCACTTATCTGTGGATCATCCAAACCATTGGCCTGACCTTTGTCTGCCCCTACTCATTCTTTTAATTTTTTAAATTGACTTATTGATTTGAGAGAGAGAGAGAGAGAGAGAGAGAGAGAGAGAGAGAGATCGACCAGTTTGTTGTTCCACTTATTTATGCATTGATTGCTTGCTTCTTGTATGTGCTCTAGCTGGGGATCAAACCTGCGACCTTGGTATATTGGAACAGTGCTCTAACCAGCTGAGTTGCCTGGCAAGGGCTTCCCCCTTCCCTTTCTTACACAAGGATAGTTCTCTGCGCTCTAGCCCCAAGTGGAGAATGAAGGAAGGGGAAGGTGACTAGAGCTGCCCCTATGTCAACACATTCTCCATCAGCCGCCAGGGTCTGCATTGAATGGAGGTCTGATCATGGAACCCATTAGTGTAAAACAAGGGCCCCATTGTAAATATTCTAGGCTTGGCAAGCTAGCCCCTCTCTGCGACATCTACGCATCTCTGCCACTGTGGTGTGAAAGGAGCCATAGGTAACAGGCGAATGAATGGCTGTGACTATGTTCTAATATAAATGTGTTTGCCCATACAGCGGAGGGCCAGATTGGGTTCAGGGCTGTTGTTTGCTAATCCCTGACTTACACCAGTTAGGTTTGCACCTCTGCCCTTAGACTAAAGCCGCAACTCCTTGCCAGTGTGCCAGGCCAGCATGCCATGGCCCCTGTTACTTCTAGGGCACATTCTCCCATAAGCATTTTGGTCCAGCCACACTGATTTTGCTTTCATTCCTCAAACTTGCCTGGCTTCCCCCACCTTGGAGAATTCACAGAAGTTGTTCCTTCTGCCCTAACCTGCCTTCCAATCCCCTCTTCTCTCCCCCACACACTTATATCCAACTTATCCTCTAGATCTCCATTTAATCTTTTCTTCCTCTAGCTAGTCTCCCTTAATCCTTGTATAAGTTAGGACTCTTGCTAGGAAAAGACAGAAACTAAACCTGATTAAACAGAGGCATAAAAACAAAGGGCATTTTTGGATGGAACGACTAAACTCTGGATAGAGCTAAGAGAAATTGAGCTTAGGGATGAATAAAATCAGAGATGTGATGAATGACATAGTTGATGTAGAATGTACTCATCTCTTGGTGGAAGTTCAGAGATGTCTCCTCCACCTAGTGACCTCAACTGCTTGGAACACAGCTGAGAAACTAGGAGCAACCAGAGCCCCAGAGCATTGGAAAGGATGGTAATAAAACCCCTTGTATTATAAAAGCCAAAAACAACCTTTCATTGTCCTCATCAGAGAACTCTTCAGACTCAAAACCAGAGCCTGTTTACTTTTAGCTCAGTCACAATCATAACAATTTTAACAATTTTATTCATCAACTTTCCCAGTCTATAGTAGATGAGAAAGAGCTTTTTTTTTAAAAAAAATATAATTTTATCAAGGTGAGGAGGAACTGCCAGAAGCAGACACCGAGTAGGAGAGACAGTAAAAAGACAAGGAAGGCAGAGAAGGGAAATACTTGCAGGAAGCCGGGAGCCGGGGCTACCTGGGGATGGAGGAAGTCCTGCGTCTTTCAGTAGGTCCAAGGGCATCAGTGCTTTTGAATACTATCTAGTAGCAAAATGTATATAATGCTTATTATACCCCAGGCCCTATTCTAAGCACTTCATGGCAATTATTTCATCTTGCAATAATCTATGCAATGAGTGCTGCTATCATCCCTAGTCTATAGATTGTATTAGTTTCTGATTGCAGTGCAGCCAAAGCGTCTCCATAGGGCGGCTCACAACAGGCAACCGGCTGCAACAAACTGAAGTGAGAAGAGTCAGGGAGGGACTGTGAGCATGACAGAATCACAGTCCTTGATTACTGTATCTTGGAAATGACTTCTTAGTGCTCTTGCTGTATTCTGTTCATTTGAATCGAGCCACAGGTCCAGGCAGTACTCAAAGGAGAGGGGCTTGAGGGGATCCCATAAGTGTGTGACTACCAGGGGAAGGGAACCTTGGGAACTGTGTCAGGATTTGCCTGCCACACATGTGAAGAAACCAAGACCCCAAAAGGTCATGGACTTGGCCTAAGGTCACACAGGTAGTAAAGTAGAGACCCTGGAGATTAGATTCAGGACTTGTGCTTTTAACCATCAAACTATACTGGGCAATTTCATATTTCTGAGCTCCTGGGTGATTTCTAATGTGCCCCCGAGACTGTGAATCACAAGTCCAGCACTTCCCCACCTTCAGCATGCACACAGGCCATTCGTATAAAATTGCTAGTTCTGGTTCCGATTCTGTGGGTCGGGGGTGGAGCCTGAGATTCTGAATTTCTAACAAGTTCTGGGTGATACCGATTCTGCTAGTCCATGGACCACACTTTGAATAGCAAGAACTTAAAGGAACAGCTCTGGGCTGAGTGTTGGGAAATTGTTTTTCCACTTGTGATTCTTCCTCGAATTGGTGGTAAAGCCATCATTTGATCTTTCTGGTTTATAAAAATTTTTCCTTCTTTCTTTCTTTCCTTCCTTCCTTCCTTCCTTCCTTCCTTCCTTCCTTCCTTCCTTCCTTCCTTCCTTCCTTTCTTCCTTCCTTCCTTCCTTCCTTCTTTCCTTCCCATTCAGTATTCAATAGTCAGTTGTCCAGTAACAGCCAATACTATTTTTTAAACATTTTGTCTTATTCTATTCCCAAAATTTGCTTGAAATGGCCCTTCCTACAGGAAGCCTTCTCTTAACTCCCAGAGACTGCACAGTATCTTTTGATTTTCCATCACTGCACTTATAATTTTGCATTGTAATTGCTCATGGTCACTGATACCCAACTTGGTGGTTTTATGTGAGTTTAAAAAAAGACATCTCTTTTTCAAGACTTTGTACTTTCATCTGCAGGAAAACTCAACTAAATATACAGGTCTGGGATGTATACGATGTTGATGACAGTTTTGAACTTGTGCACTGCCCCTTGCTTTTGTCCTTATCTGTCTTCCACACTGGACGTCAACTCTCGAGGCCTATTTCACTGTTATATTCTCAAGGGCTTAGCATAATGCCTAATATGTAGTTAGCGTTTGATCTGGTCAGTCGAAGCGGACTCTTCAGCTTGCTACGGAAGATTGGCTGTCCACCACATCTGCTTGCTGTGGTCATGTCCTTTCACGACAACATGCACAGCACGGTGTCCTACAACGGCACAACCTCTGAGGCCTTCCCAGTCAGCAGCGGAGTAAAGCAGGGCTGCGTCCTCGCGCCTACGCTGTTCGGAATCTTCTTCTCCATGCTCCTCCAATACGCCTTTAAGGACTGCAGCGAGGGTGTCTTCATTCACACCAGATCCGATGGCAAGCTCTACAACCTGGCCCGTCTACGAGCCAAGACCAAAGTCAAAGAGGTGCTCATCCGTGAGATGCTCTTCGCCGACGACGCAGCTTTGACATCACACTCCGAAGAGGGACTCCAGCAGCTAGTCACTTGCCTTTCCCACGCATGCAAGGAGTTCGGACTAGCCATCAGCCTGACGAAGACGAATGTTATGGCTCAAGGCACGGGGACTCCCCCATGCATCACCATCGACGGATACACCCTGGAGGTTGTCAACGACTTCACTTACCTCGGGTCCACCATCTCGAGCTCTCTGTCAGTCGACTTGGAGGTCAACTGGAGAATCGCCAGGGCAGCCACAGTTATGGCCAGACTGAACCGGCGAGCGTGGAACAATTCCAGCCTCACTGAGAAAACCAGACTGCGCATCTACCAAGCCTGCGTACTCAGCACTCTTCTCTATGGCAGTGAGACGTGGACCACCTACGCAAGGCACGAAAGGAAACTTAACAGCTTCCACATGAGGTGCCTGCAACGCGTCCTGCATGTCGCCTGGCAGGATAAGGTCCCCAACACCGAGGTGCTGAAGCGAGCCAATATGAGCAGTTTGCATGCAGTTCTTAGCGAGAGACGCCTCAGGTGGCTCGGCCATGTCAAAAGAATGGATGCAGGCCGTATCCCCAAAGACCTCCTCTACGGCGAGCTAGCAGAAGGCAAGAGGATGAGAGGGCGCCCAAAACTGCGGTTCAAAGACATCTGCAGAAAGGACATGACACAATGCTCCATCAATCTCAACACATGGGAAGTTCAAGCAGAAGACCGCCTAGCCTGGAGGCTCGCGGTCAGGCAAGGTACGTCACGCGCGGAGGCTGCGCGCAACGAGGAGGCGGCCCAGAAAAGATCGAGGCGGAAGCAGCGTCAGCAGCAGCAACAACGGCCATCTGCCTTCACCTGTACCAAGTGCGGCAGGGATTGTCACTCCCGAATCGGACTGCACAGCCATTCTCGGCGGTGCAGATAGACTCTCAGGAAGCTACGCCATCGTCTCTCGAGACGGACGGCTGCCGACGACGATGTAGTTAGCATGCAAAATATATTTGTTGAATGAATAAATGTTCATAGTAAACATTGAAAAGCAAAAACTAAAAACTAAAAAATTTATGTGCCATCCTATTACATAGAGATAACCCTTGCCAATGTTTTGTTTTTATTCCCTTTAGCCTTTTTGTCTATTTATAAATATTTGTGCCATCTATATCTACACTTGCACCCGCATATGTAACATTTCCTTTCCTTTGAATGATACCAGCCAGCATTTACTGACACTGTGCTAAGTGCTTGGAAAGATAAGCCCCACTTCTTGCTACTAAGCTCCTGAGAACTTGCAGTCTGGGGATACGGAGTTGGAGTCATGGCTAACAAGGCACAGCTGTCATGAGGCTCCGTGTTTTAGGATTTAGCCTGGCATCTTGAATATGGAGAAGGGAGAGCAGCTGGTCCGAACCGTGCCAGGAGGGGTAGGACAGACCTACGGGAGCTGACCTGGCGGTAGCCCTGACCAACAGCCTCTGACAGCCAATACCGTTTTCCACTTTGTAAGAGCAATTCTTTTCTTAAAATCCCTCATGATAGGCCACATCGTCCGAAGTTGAAATATACTATTACTTTTAGTGAGGAAATGTTTTTGTTCATTGCAAGCCCTTAAAGCAATCTCCATTCTGCTAAAAAAAAAAAAAAAAAAAAAAAAAAAAAAAAAAAAATCAAACCAAACAAAAACAAATAAACAAACAAAAGACAACCACCAAATTCTATTCAAATGGATAAAATAACTTCATTTGTTGACTTAATCTAACAAAGCATTGTCCTTCGTCAATTAATTACTTGACATAATATGGCCGTTTACTTGCTTTCATCAATTCATTACACAGAAACTTTGCTCTTGAATGACAATTATGATGCTACATTTTACAACAATTTAATCTTTAGTTCAAATAAATAAGAGACTCAAAAGAGCGGTAGCACCAAAAGAAGCTGATTACAGCAAAGCATTGTATTACACGATCTTAACACTGGACATTAGGCACAAGATTGTGTCCTTTATAAAAGAGCGAACAACGAGGGTTCTGAGGGGAAAATTTGGTGAAACACGTGCTGACTGTACAATTGCAAAAACGAGCTTATGGTGACTCTCCACTATGGCACGCAGCTGCTTATGAGGCGAACAGAAAGCAAATGGATCTTCCACGTTCAAAGATTTTAGCAGCTGAAGGAGATCTACTAAATAACATGGTGTCATAAGATGAATCTCATATCCCCTCTGAATCGCTCTGTGCACATCCTACCGAAGGCCCCCAAATGTAACAGGATTAGCTCCTCTTCTGATTCTCTTACCTCCAAATCTGTTTCTCCTCTCCTTCCTCTCAGTAAATGACACCGCCTTGCACCCCGTTAAACTTAAAACCTAGGTACCATTTTTGTGGTAGTTAATTTTATGTGCCGACTTAACTGGGCCATTGGATGCACAGATATCTAGTTAAACATTATTTCGGGGTGTTTCTGGGAGATATTAGCCTTTGAATTGGTGGATGGATTAAAGCAGATGGCCCTCCCCAGTGTGTGTGGGTAGCATCCAATCCATTGAGGGTCTGAATAGCCTGATTTCTTGTAGCTGGAACATTGACCTTCTCCTGCCCTTGACGCTCCTGGTTCTCAGGCCTTCACACTTGGACTGGAATCTACACCACTGGTTCTCAGGCCTTTGAACTACAGCACCAATTTCCCTGGGTCTCCATCTTAGAGATGCAGACTGTGGGCTCTCTTCACCTTCATAATCGCATGAGCAATACTTTATAATAAATCTCTTTCTTCATACTTGTGTATATGTGTATGTGTATATATTTATGTCCATGTCTATATTTAGCTTAATGATTCTGTTTCCCTGGAGAACCCTGACTAATGCAATCTTGATATTTCCCTTTTCCTAATCCCATATTTGATTTATTAACAAGCCCTGAAAATTCCACCAAAAATATATCTTGTCTCTGTCCTGTTTATCTCCACCAGCAGGTATCAGAGTGTGATTCTCCCTCTACAGCTCAGTGCTGGGCCCCAACGGTCATAATCAAAGATTCCAGTAGGAGGCGATTTCCATTAGGATTCTGAAGATTCAAAAAGACTTTCTAATTCTAGCTTTTGCCAGAAAGTAGCAGAATGAGAAGGTGAGAGAAGGTCACGCTCATCTGGAGTGAAAATGACTGCGATGTGTGTAGGGGCAGACCCAGGTACTCCATGTTTTTTCCTGTCCCTTATCTTTATATTATCCCATCTGGGAGCACTTAGAGCCAGGCAGGACAATGTGAGGAAATTTGCACAGTGTTATTTCTGCACTTTGCCAAATAATTGGTAAAGCCCAGGGGGCTGCTCCAGCCTCTGCTCTGACCTGGAACCCTGTTGGGAAGCAGGTGAGGAAAGAGCCTCAGGGTCCACATGCCTAGGTCTGAGTGAAGTCCTGAAGCTCCCTGCCATGTCTGCCTGAGGCTGGGGGCCGTCTCAGGGCTGCTCGGTGGCCACCACAAGTAGGAAAGGTGTTGTTGGGATGTTTTTGTTCAGCCAGGAATCATGTGGCTTCCTTAAAGGCCTCCTTTAGTTCCCCAGAGACTACCTTGTCTCTGTGTGTGGTGTAAAAGTATAATTTCCAACAGGTTGAAAAAGCATGACTCTAAAAACAAAAAAACAAACAAAAAAACTCTTGCAAATAAAAAAGAAATACATACTGAGGATTTTCTTCCACTCATTAATTAGAAAACCAATTATATGTTGAAACCTGTCCAAAGAGCATTTCAGAAGCTAGGGATACATACATACATACATCTATCTATATATAAAATTATATATAATTAATTTTATATAATGTGTATGAAATTATATACATATATGCAATTATATAGTTATATATAATATACAATATAATTGCATATAATATAAAACATAAAATTATATATAATATGAAATATAATATAATAATATATTATGTTAATATAATTATATATTATATGTTAATATAATATAATTACTTTATATAATGTAATTGTATATAATTATACATTGTACTCTCTATAATTGTGCATATATATGCAATTTAATAAATTGCTGGGTTAAAGTCCAACAGGGCCATATATAACAATCTGTGGGGTATCTGTTCTCCAAACTTAAATTGTTTGCATCTCTACCAGAAAAAATTTCTACAAGTCGACCTCTGCTCTTATAGCATTGTAAACTAGCCTCGGATGTAGGAAGTCAAGACCAGAAATGCACTGAAAGAACACTCAGTAATCTTTTTTTCTATTTCTAGGATTCAGATAATTTTTCTGATACTACATTTTGATAAAAGTTCCCTTCTCAGGGCAATTTTATGGCAGCTGAAAGGTGCCCCATACTTAAAGTTTATCCTGACAGACTACTGTGGCATCCCTTTCCTTTCTGTAAAGATTTCCAAATCTGTCCTACATGTAATAATAATCATTAATATTTATTAATAAACATGCTCTGTATTAAACACTGCTAAGTGCTTTACATGGGTAATCTTAGTTAATCCTCAAAAAAAAATCAGCTATTTTTATCTCTATTTTGTAGGTAAGAAGACAGAGACTTAGAGAATTCAATAATTTGCTCAAGGTCACAAAACCATCCAGGAAATACTGGATCCAGGATTTGAAGGCATGTGGTCAGACTCTTGAACCTCAGGCAGCTGTGCTAGACACTGACTTCTGGAGTGCTTAAGTTATCCAGTTGCCTGCTCAAAATCATCTTGGAAGGGTGAGTTTCCTACGAAGGCAAAGCCTTATATTTTACCTGAAAAATGAGGCGTTATTCATGCCTTCACCAAGTTACTGTGAGGACAATGAGATTATGTAGAAGTACCTTATATACTCTCTCTCAATGGGCTGGCCCATATTATTATTAATAGGAAGCTGGAAAGTGTCATTATCAGAGTTGTCTTCTGGGCTCTTGGGAGCATGGATGTTTCCACAGGGAAGATGGAATTTGGGGTTTTGATGAGCTAGAGTCAAGGGTGAACTGTTTCTGGCTTCCCCGAGTGAAGCAGCTAGGGCAGTGCAAAATTTAATGGGGTGCCATGAAGCTCAGTAATCAAGATTAAAAAAAAATTAATGCAATATATAAAAAAAAATCAAAACGAATGCAGAAAACCCCCTTCACGATGAACAAAATATCAAAATGTAAACAAATACAGGATCCGTATTATTGATTTTTTCCCCTTTTGCCTCGGGCTCCAATCTGCCTCAGCTTGATGCAGGCTACTAGCCCATTTCCTGAAGGAATTCATGGAGATACTCCCTGGCTTGTTCTAGAGTGTTTATTGCTCTTAGGTACGCACATTGGATTTTTCGAATGTTAACTACAAGTAGAGCAATTAAAAAATTTTTAAAGACCAAAGAACCTTCTTGTTCATCTTGTGAGAGGCTTTCCTTATCTTGACAATAGCTTTGCTCTGTTTGACGAGGATAGTGTGCGTCGGTCCTCTGGAGTCCTCTCATTCAGCCTGGAACTTCTGGCAGCAGATGCAAGCGTCTCGTGCCATACATCTGACCCAGGGTGTCCCCACAGTCCAATCAAGACTTGCTGGCAGCCATCCTGTACAGCCTTCACAATGCCCATCTTTTTAAAAAATGAATGATGGGGTAACGTTTCTTGAGTATTTTCTATATCAAGAGATTTTCATTTATTTCCTTAATTACCTCATTGTTCATTTTTTTACCTTATTTTTCATTAATTACCTCATCCAATAGTTTCAACTATCCCTAAGAGGTAGATAGTACGGGCCTCAGTTCATAGTTGAGAAAATCTGAGACTCAGAAACGGAAGGAAACTTGTTCGAGGATCTGACACAGTTGATCAGTGGTGAAGCCTGTGTCGGAACCCAGGCTTCCTGGCTCCAGAGCTGACGTTCTCCACCACCTCCCCTTTCTGCCTCATTTCTGAATGAATCCCAACCCAAGGAGCTGCTTCTTCCGCAGCTAACTCAATGGCCACCTCCTCCATGCAGTCTTTTTTGGTTACCTCAGCTAGATGTTCATGCGCCTCTTAACTAACTCACAGTCCCAAGCCCTTTGTCTAAACCTCTCATAACTCCTACCACGCTTTCACCCCGTTTCCTATAGTTATTTGTGTGTGTTTCTGAAAATAGAGCCCTTGTCTCACAGAACTTCTTTTTCCCCTAGGCAAGCACAATGCCTCGCTTATAGGAAGCACTCCACACATTTCTGCTGAATGACGGGAATTTGCTGGACGCCCTCCGGGGCTGAGCCTTCAGCCTCTCTGTCTGTGCCTAGCTCAGCGTGGGCGAGGGAGAGCTTCCCGGTCAACAAACCCTGCTGATGGACTGACCTAAGAGCTGAGGTGCCTCTTGAGGATGACATTCTAGCTTTTTCTGCCTTTCTCATGTAAAATGCCGTGGGGTGTGTGTGTGTGTGTGTGTGTGTGTGTGTGTGTGTGTGTGTGTGTGTATTTGTATTAAGTTTCTAAATACACACAGAAGCTAAGATTTTTTCCTCTCGCAAGGTAGGAAATGCCTGATGGAAGGAAAGTGAAATCTTGCCAAAACCTTATGAAAATTCTCAGCAAACTCCCCTCAGAAAAGTCTGTTGAAGCCGGAAGGCCCCAGGCTGAAATTCTAACTACTCAAAGAGGGCTTGCTATGGGGTCTCAACGAGTTAAATTCCCCTGGTGTGTTCGTGTGTATTATTATTCTTTTTTAAATAAGGAAAGCAACTGTATCTCTGCTGAAGAGACATCTTTTTAAACAGAGCATCCCCAGAGTGATCACTTTCCATAGGAATGATGACGTATGAACGTGGCAGAGACAGGCTGAGAAACTGAGCTATTAGGGTTGGTTTGAAATAAGACGAAGACATAGTTGCCACCTGACTGGCACATCAGGACTTTCCCTTTCAGAATACTGGGCCAGCATCCATTGTCCCCTTGCTGCTCTGTTTTCAGAAGAGTCCACACCACGGTGCCCGAGTTTTCCCTCCCGGGCAGAACCTTCCTGACCCTCTTCCCTGCCCGCTGAGATGGGGACATCCTGCCTGTGTCCACGGGGTCTGCCCTTGGAGTCTCCCTAATCTGCTAATGTGATAATGGGGATGCGTGTCTTCCTCCCTACCCCAGATAACACACTTGTATTTTATTTTCACTCAGACTCGGACAAGCTGGGAGGTTGTAGGAGCAGATCTAATGCTATTCGATAGCATCAGAGTTACTGCAGTTCAGGCTTCTTGCTATTGTTTTTGTTTAAAAAAAAAACAAAGAGCGAGCCAGACAACAAACAAAACAGAAGCTGTTTTGCAAATTCAGGGCCAACTTATGGTTCATTGTGGCTCCAAGGGATTTGTTTTGTTTTTGTTTGTCTTTGGTTGGACTCTTACGTAACAAGGCTTTCTCCAGCTCCTAGGTTGTACACCGCGTTTTTCTGGATGATTTGCATAAATAAGAAAAATATGTTCTAATACCGTCCCCCAGAACAGATGTCCATTTCTTTCCATTTCCTTCTTTGCAATAAGACCTTTCCTCAGTGGCGAGGTTATGGCAGTGGGGAGATGACAAGGACTGCAGTCCTCACCGTTCCCCGAGTCCTCACCCAGCTGCCCACTGCCCTCCTGCTCAGGGTCCCCGGGATGTCCGTGCAGGGACAGGTGTGGCAGTGCAGGTTATCGGTCAGTGGAGATTTGGCCTTGTCTTTTCTGGCTTCTTTCTGACCTGGCAGCTGGGTGGTGAGTCTGGGGCATTCCCTTTGCTCACTCCACCCAAGGCTTGTCTTCTTCCTTCTCCCCTGTCTTTGTCCTCTGAGATGCAGGATGCCCCCTGGCTAAGAGGGTTATCTCATTTCCTCAGTTACTAAGGAAACGGAGGAAATGCCCATCCCCTGGAAGAGAGCTGTCTCTGCTTCCTCCTCTCACCTACCCAGGCAGCCTAGTGTGTACTCGATCTGGGTGAGAATTCCTTCCCCTTTCATGGGAAGCTTTGATCTGTCACTGGAGGTGGATAAAAAGAAAAAAAGGTGAACACTCCTGGAGTCTCCTTTACAGGCATGTGGCAGACGTCACTAATCAACAGTGATTATCCCCCTGAGCCTGGGGAGGACTACGGCCCAGCAGGCATTAGCAGTCTATTGGAATTTGCACTGGGGAGCGAATACATTTGCCATCCCTTGTCATTCATGCAGGAGGTGGGTAGGGGCGGTTCTTCAGCTGCCAGTAGCTAACAAGATATGAAAGCTGGGGAGAGAGGACTAAAGCTGTGTCTTCAGGCTTCACGTGCTTTAAGGCCAAAAGCTGTACTGTACCCGAGTCACCTGCTGAACCAGGGCTTGAATGGACCCACCTGGATGTGGCATCTCCACTCATTTTCTCTGCTGAATAAGAAACAAAAAGTGCAAGAAACAACTACCCTCGGTAGCAGTAGAGCATGTTCCTTGGAGAGGAGTAAGTGAGGCATCACAGTGACTCAGGTAGCCAAAGAAGGGCTCAGCAGAGAAACAAGCGTCAGGGGCTGGGGCTGGGTGGGCTGGGTGGGAGGTGTCCAAGTCCCTGAGAGCCATGGTGGTCCACAGTGACCCTGCAGAACAACACATGTTCTTGTCTGCCGCTGGTATGTAGACGCCGTTGGAATTTCCTGCCAGGACTGTCTGCCCAAATCCATTCAAAATTGATTTCGGTGTCTTCGATGGAGAATTTTGGCAGGATCCCGGTCACCCCCCCCCCATTCAGTTAGACAGTCCTCTTTCCCTTTAGCTTCTTAGCTGCCCCTGTGGGAGTCTGGGCCTTCGTGTTCCCTCTTGAGTCCATTCCATTGATCTAAAGCTGTAGTGAGGATTGAGGTAGGTGAGCCCTGCAAGTCTGAAATGCTCAGCGGCATCCCAGCGGGGCTGACGCAGTCCAATGCTGAGAAACTGGGTTCTCGGCCAGGATCCCCCCACTTTGCTAGTGAGTCAGGAAATGGGCAGGAATGTCCAGAGCCAGAGCAGAAGGACAGGAGTCAGAGAAGAAAAGTAGAGGCACCCTATACATAGACACCCTCCTTGTAAGATTTACTGCAAGGCCAGCTTCTCCACTCACGGTGCCCTCCCCAGGGCCTGCTGCCTGCAGGCTTGCCCCCATGGCCAGCAGCTGGTGGGGCATCGATACCTGCCAGGTGCTCTTGGGTGACAGCAAGCTAGAGGAAGAAGACCAAACTCTAGGAATTTGCAGTCAGACAGAGGAGATGACAAGTACAAATCTGGTTAAAATGGAAATGCAGGGGAAGAGGTATACAGCTACAGTATGCCAAGAACACAGGGGACGTGGGAGTCCAGTCTTCTCTACGGGCTCTCCGAACTAGATTTCAAGGGGTGTGTGTGTGTGTGTGTGTGTGTGTGTGTGTGTGTGTGTGTGTAAGGTTCCTTGTCCTTCAGACAAGTGATTCTCATTTTCACTCTCAGCTTCTTTGCTGCCCATTGGAACCAACTGATGAGCTTTAAGAAATGCTGATGGCAGGCCCTACCCCAGAGATTCTGATGCAACTGATTCTGAGTCTAGGGAGCGAATCCCACAGGGACAGGCAAGATCAAGCCGTGTGGTGATGAGCTGGGCTCCGGTGCTCTTTACTTTGATAGATGAGATGGAAAAATGGGGGCGGTGGTAAGGTAGAGGGCAGTTTCTATGAATCCAGTGGAAGATACTGTCCTTTACTTTTCTTTGGAGGTAGGGGAGGGAGGAGGTGGTCTCTGGGTTGTGTTTGCATCAAAAATAGACCCACGGGAGGCAGGGTTTCACAGTTCAAAGCCACACCTCCTTCCACCTCTTTAATACCAATGTGAACTCTTGGGAGGCCTTTCTTCATTCCCTCTCTCCCTTCCTTACCTTCCCCCACAAATATTTATTGAGCTCGTGCTATGTCCCAGGCACACTTCTGGGGGTGCACAATGAAGATGGGAGATTAGTTCCTGATTTCAAGGAAATTATATAGTGTGATAGATGACGGTAAGTAGTATGGAGAAAAATAAAGCAGAAAAGGAGGTGCGGGTACTGGAACTTGATTCTAAATAGGTGGTCAGGGAAGCTCTCGCTAAGAAAATATTTATTCAAGGACTTGGAATCAGTGGGGGAGTGTGTTATGGAAATATATGGGGGAAGAGCATTAAACACAGAGGGAAGAGCAAGTTCAAAGTCGATGAGGGAAAGCCTGCCCAGAGTGTTTGAGAAGTAGCAGGGCGGTCAGTGTGGAGTGAGTGAGCAAGAAGATACAGGAGAGGAGGTCATGGGAAGGCTTGTGGAAGGCGGGGTACCGCCTTCTGACACCACTGTAAGGATACTGGTTTTTAGCCATGTCAGGGCTTTGAACAAAAAAATCACATCTGGCTTATGTTTTAAAGGCTTACCTTAGGTGCTAGTGGAGAACAGGGTGGGGGGTGAGACTGGCAGGAAAAGGAAGCAGAAAGACCAGTTTGGAGGTTATTGCTACAGTGTAGGTGCTAGAGGAGCATGGTGACTTGATCCAGGGTGTTTGCTTATATAGGGTAGTGGCAAAGGGGACCCACACGCTTGAGTTGTAGTTCCAGCTCAGTCACTAACATGTTTAGTGGATAGGTCTGCCCCAATATTCAGGGGATTGGGGCAAGAGTACAAATGGCGGTTCCCACACACTTAAAAGGTTTAATCAAGGTAACAAAGTTTTCAATAAAATTATTGCATTTGTTTTGCCTTGACAATGTACCTTCTAATGACAAAATAAAAATTACGATTAGGGTATATTCCTGTTTCTCTCTAGTAATTGAGGTGGCTGATATACTCACAGAGTCAGGGCTTTGTATCTCCACTTGGCCATGAACCACTCGGGAGCATGAATGCTGACCCCCATGAGCAGACACTGCACATGATGCCTTCTCCCCCTCACCTGCTAACAGTTTGTAGACTCCCCTCTATTTTACAAGCATGGATTTTGGTCCAGGACCTGGTTGACATCTTTGGTCCAAATCAGAGGGAAATAAAGTTATTTTCTTGGATTTTAGGAATGGCGCATCTTTTTCTGGACAGTGGCTCTGGTCTCACTGCTGGCAAGGACCAGGTGTTGGTCCCAAAAGTAAGTTATTCTCCTGAAAAATGGTTTTATTGAGAAATAATTTAATATCATAAAATTAATCTGTTTAAAATGCACTTTTAATAAAAGGGGGAAAAAGGGGAAGGGTCTCATCAATGAACAGGTATAAATGACTCATAGACATGGACAACAGGGTGGGGATTGACTGTGGAAGTGGGAAGTGGGGAGGGCAGAGGAGAGCAATGGGAGAAAATTGGGAAACTGCAACTGAACTACAATAAAAAGTCACATTTTAGTGATTTCTAGTATATTCACAGAGTTGTGCATCCATCACCACTATCTGATTTTAGAACATTTTTATCACCTCCCAAAGAAATTCTGTACCTACTAGCATCCTTTCTCCCACCCCCTGTAATCCTAGGTAACCATTAATCTATTTTCTGCTCTATAGCTTTGCCAACGGCAGACTTTTCATGTAAATAGAATCATGCAATATGTAGTCTTCTGTGACTGGCTTCTTTCACTTAGCACAATGTTTTCAAGGTTTGTCCACCTTGTAACGTGTATCAGTACTTCATTCCTTTTTATGGCTGAATAATATTCCATTGTATGGTTGCACCACATTTTATTTACTCATTCATCAACCGAGGGACATTTGGATTGTTTCTACTTTTCGGTTATCATGAATAATGCTGCTCTGATCATCTGTGAACAAGTTTTTGACTCAACATATGTCTTCGTTTCTCTTGGGTATTTCTCTAGGAATGAAATTGCTGGGTCATTTTGAGGAAATGCCAAACTTTTTTCCAGAGTAGGTGCATCATTTTATACTCCCACCAGCAGCATACGAGGATTTCAATGTCTCCATATTCTCGCCAACACTGGTTATCAACCTAGTGGCGGTAAAGTGATGTCTTCTCATTTTGATGTGTATTTCCATGATGTCGAACATCTTTTCATGTGTTTATTGGCCATTGGTCTCTCTTCTTTGGAGAAACCTCTATGTAGGTCCTTGGTCAGTTTTAAATTGTTCAAGAGTACTTAACATATTCCAGATATGATTTCCTTATCACTATCTGCAAATATTTTCTTTCATTCTGAGGATTATCTTTTCCTATTCTAAATTCAACTGCATTACTGACCTTCTTAGGTTTGGGGACATTGTCAAGGCTCCAGTGCTCCTGACCCTTACCAAGTCACAGAACATTAGATAAAGGAACAAACATTTATCAAGCACCTTTCATGAATTATTTAATTCCCACGACAGACCAGTGCTATATATTATTGGTTCTATTTTGCAGCGATAACACTAGGCTCAGAAGCATTAAGGCACCTTGGCCCAATTCCCCCAACTGGTAGGAATCTAAAAGGAGATTAAAACTCATAGCTTTTTGATTCTAAATCCATGCTTCTTATTCTCCAGCTACTAGGTCCCTTCCTATCACAATGAGTTGACACCAGATCCATCACAATTATAAAAATAAAACACTGATAGCAAAGAAACAATTAAGGACTTGGCCCGAAAGACCATTCACCTAATGTCACCTTTATTGAAAGGAGTGGGAATTGTGTGTATCTGGGAGGCTGGCCTGGGAATGAGAAATCTCAAGTTGAAGCACGTGAGTATTTTTGGTAAGCGATTGTGTTTGCTCTTCCTTTTTGAGGGTGTTGGGACGGCCCCACATGGCAACTATTATTATTCCGCTTGGCATTGCAGCCTGGGAGCTGGCAGAGTGGGGCCCAGTGGCATGCTGGGATATTCATTATCAGAGCAGATAAAGGAGCTGGAAATCACCGGCTGGCCTGGATTTCCTAGTGAGATTGGGAGGGCAGATATTGCTGGGAGGAGAAAGATCCCAGGGTCGTGCCCTGGGAGAATGGCTGGCTGTGGAAGGCCAGGAGGGCCAACGTTAAACAATCCTCTTTCTCTGGAACGCAACACTGGAAGCATTTAATAGAATAGGATCCCAAGGCTGAAATGATGTAGTTACATGGAAAGAAACTCTGCAGATAATGAGGTCCTTTACCCCAGCCCCACAATTTGCTTTTTTTCCCTCCCCTTGGAAAAATAACCAGATGATCTTTCACATGGATAAAATTAGATATTCCAAATAGGCTTTTCTGAAAACTCCCAGCTTCTACCCATTGGAAATGACCAGGGCAGGAGATAAAGATTTCAGCAGCTGTTTTTCCTTCCTGTCCAGCAGGCCTCTCCCTGTTTCTAGTCATCTTTTTAACCTGACACAATCGGCAGAGATTAGCAGAGCAGATGGTAGGCACTGTCCAGTGATGTGCATTCAGTTAGTGGGGTGGCTTTCGAGAGAGGGTTAAAAAGCCTTCAAGTGGTCTCCAAATGCATGCTGCATCTTTCCATCCTGGTATGCCTATAGCGCTGCATAGGGGGGCCGGCAATGCTAATTTGCTACATTCTGATATAACTGAAGGAGTGGGGTTAGCCAAGGCTCAGAGGCCCCTGTTCAAATAAGATCCTCTAAGTCGCTAATTGTTTCCACAGACAATACCAGGCACATGGTCTAGCCCCAACACTGTTAGGTGCTCTGAAGCACAGTAGATTCGAAGACGTGACCTGTACATGCATGGGGCTGACTGTATAGTGGGTAGAGGTTGCCATGGCAGGGCAAATAGGTTGACTATTACAGCTCAGTCAGAAGATTAAGTATTCTACTTCCTGAGAAGGTAGATACAAATCAAATTGGGAGGATCAGGGGTGACATCTAGGAGAAACTGGCTGCCCTTAATGCATTCTCTAGGCTTCATTCTGTTTGTTTCTCTTGGTGGGGAGGGAAGTCTGGGAATCATTATACTTCTACACGTCTTTCTGGGTGTTCCATGAATGCAAGTGCCCGACTTCTCTTTACTTGGGCCAAATCTCAGCGTTGTGTTTGCAGTGAGCACCCTTGAGGGATGGAGTAATTATCTTTCTTTAGGACAAATTGCTGATGGGTTTGCTGCTTGCTATAAAAGTAGTAGCTTCCTCCAAACTCGGGGTTGCTCAGCTGTGATATAGACTCACTCTATGCAAAACATCCACCTGGGCCTTATTACATCACCACGTGGAGCTTAGGGTTCAGAGGAAATGATGCAAATATGCTGCTACTCATGCTGCTTGCTGTGCTGTGAGTAATAACATCTTCAGTCTCTGACCCGGGAGTCTTGTGTCTTCTACCAGCATCCATGAAAAAGGAACATCCTAACTTAATAGCTTGTAAAATCCCGGGCCCAACAGTGTCCCTTTCACCATGTGCTGAAAAGCTCGTTCTGTGCTATACTTTGTTAAAAAGGAAGAAGGGGGCCCTATGGTAAGGTTGCTTGAACCCCTCAAAGCATTGTAGACACATAATAATATAGTTCCACTTGAGATGTACCATCACAGTTCTTGGAAAGATGATCAGAATTCAAATGAAATGGCTTATTCTAGGGCAGAGGGTTCCAAAGTTTTTTCACTTTGACAGCCGAACCATTTCTTCCCAAATAATTTATAGGAACATCAAGTATATGAAGAATACAGAAAACTGTAATTTTAAGGATAAATGTTGAGTTTGAAAGTGGCTTTCCTTTTGTAAGTTAGATGTGTTTCAGTAAAAAACATTCATAATTTTATTCTGGTGGGAGTTGACATGTAAGGCAGTCTCGGTATCTTTGTGCTAGTTTAAACACAAGGTGTTTGGTGGCGGAGGGCTCCTGCCAAGGAAGGCAGCTAATTCTTCACTAGCAGGGTGAAATGGGGGCAGGGGCATTAACTTCCAGGGATTTGCAGCATTCTGCTAACCCGGCCTGCAGCCTGTGGATTCAGAGATCTGACTGATCAGCACAGCAGGAGTGATTTTCAAGGGCTGACTCACATTAACTGTCCTTAGAAGGCAGATGTACAAACCAGCATCAACTTTGTTCGAACTAGAGAAAGGTGCCCCTTCTACTTGTTTAAGCCAACCCAACACCGAGGACCTGGTGAGGAGAGTTATTGGGACACTGTTCCCTCCCCTGAACACCTTCCAAAGGGCACCAGTGACACACAGCATGCAGCCCTGGTTAATGCCCGCACCCCCAGCTGGATGCTAAGCTCGTGATGGATGGACAACATCCTGCATGTTCTTTTACCCAGAGGGACCAGGCCAGGGCCTTGCCTTCTTTCCTGAACTAAAAAAAAAAAAAAAAAAAAGATAAGAAAAGGAAGAAAGAAAAGAAAGGGAGAAAAAAGATGCAAGGAGAAAAATGTCAAATAATAAACTAAAACGATAGAGCTTTTCTGATTTAGAAAACCCTGTTACACATATTAGTGCATTAGATCCTGTATATGTGTGTGTGTGTGTGTGTGATCCTAACAGGCCTGTGAGGTATATCAGACAGGTTTTCCTTATTGTACAGTTGGCAAACGGAGACTCAGAGTGGTTGTTTGCACAGCTCACAGACCTTAGAGCTGGATTTCTCCTTTCTGTTTGTGATATATATAGTTTGGCTTTTGGAGGAGGGTGCCACTTCTCATTAGAGGCTGGCTGAGGGAGCTGTCCCAGGGAGGAGGTGGACCTTGCATGCGGTTGCTGTATTTGCTCAGCTCTGAATGGCTTTTCCTATTTAAAACACCGTGTTAACTTTACTAGTGCTTGCTCCTGGCTCCACTACACAGCGGTGGTTTCAGCAATGCATTAGAGAAATGTGCTAATTGCAGGCTCTAATTTTCTTCCATCTTAAAATAAATACTTGGCATTTTAGTACTTGGGGAGAGGCATGGCATAGCGGAGCTGGGGGACTCACAGAGCTTGGTGGCTCGAAGAGGGGGCTGGGGGTGTGTGGGAACAGACTGTGCAAGGGCAGAAAAGTAGAAGTTTGCATAAGGTCCTGGGGTCTGGGGTCTCTTAGTGGGCGGGTTGTGTATGTGGGGGTGTGTGCCAGTGGGTAGGGAAGAGGCAGAGAGAGAGAGAGTGGAATAAAGTTCTGGGAGGGACCCCATCAGTGCTCCCTGTTACGTAAGAAGAGAATGTGTTAGTTCATATGACTCATTGATATTTGGCAATTATAAGTGGGTAAGGGAAAAGATCACGAGTTGCATAGACTGCAGAGTTATTCTCTCATTCAAGAAAATATGTTTTGAGCACCTGTATGTCCCAGACCCTAAGCCTCATGCTGGGAAGACAGTGGCGACAAGGACGATATGGCCTCTCGCCCTGTGGGTCAGACATTAGTGCTGGATGGAACCTTAAAAATAATCTCTTCGATGCTTTGTTTTAGTCGTAAAAACTGGGGCCCAGCGAGGGGCATGAACTTGACTCCTATCACTCAGCTATTTAATGGCGGAGTCCAGACTGGAATCCACGTCTCTTGATCCCAGGCCCAGATTTCTACTCAAATCTCCTTCACTGCCACTAAAATACAGCATCTCTTCAGGGTTGGGAGTTATAGCTACACGGAAGTGGGTTAGATCCGTAAGTATCGTATGTATGTGTAATTATTATATTAGTTAGGACAATACTAGTGACTATAAGAAATAAATTACCAAATTCCAGTGGCTTAAACAATAGAAGTTGATTTCCTCCTTATGTTAAGTCTTTTCAGCAGCTGAAATTCACATAGTCCGATTCTGTCATCTTGAAGTCTTCTTTAGGCTTCTTAAGATCACCTGGAAAGACCTAGATTTTTCTAGAGGGAGGTTTTTATGGACTTAGACCTGGTAGTACTCCCAATCCATTGGCTAAAATAAGTTACGCGACAGTACCTCACTGCAAGGGAGACTGGGAAATCCCTTGTTGTGCACCCAGAAAGAGGAGGAACCAGGTTTGGTGAGTAGTTAGCCAGCCAATCACTGTCATGTATATTACCTATGAATTTCATCATAGAATAGGAAAGGGAATTATAAAATATTTGGTACAAAAAGGGGATATTGAATACAATAGAGTTGAGAGTCACCTGGTATGTGAAAGTTCTTAGGAGCAGGTGCTCAGTAGATATTAACATTTTTTCCTTGCCCATGGTTTTCCAGTCCATTCCTAATGAGACTTCCCTTTGACCTGATGGAAGTTCTATGAGCCTGATTGAAAGGACATAAATGTGGCTCCAAGTAAGAGGGAGAGAAGTCTGCAGACAGCGTTTCGGCAAAGGCTCCTTGCACCTGGATGTCATGAGCATATATTCACGATGCAGTCTTTCATATAAGTCAGCCGGGCAGCTCTCGGCTAGCTGCCTGCTGAGCAGCCCAGCACCAAGGAAGAGACAAGAGTCACACACAGTAACTAAGCTATTCCCTCAGCTTTTATTGATGCAGGTTCACTCAAAGTAGAACATAAACATGCATTAATATCCTACTCACACTCTAACAATCTAAGAGAATCATAACACATGCAGCAATCAATGGTAGATAATAAACCCAAGTCCCAGAGTCTCAGTCTTCAGGTTCAGGAGGCAGCACAGTGGACTGAGGAGTTGTCAGTGTCTTGTAAGGAAGGACCTCTGGAGCCAGGTGAACAGCAGGGCAGGTGAAGTCCTCAGTCCAGCAGGGCAGAGCCTCCAGCGGCCAATGCCAAGGGAGATCAGCTTGGCGTGGAGCAGCACTCTGGTGTGTGGAGCTCGCTGTCTCAGCAGTAGTCTGGAATCTGTCTCACTTATACCTGGAAAGTGGTATACTCCACGCTTCTGGGTCTTCTCCATAAATGTCTTGACACCCCTGATGCCAAGTGTGGAATTTTCCCAGGAGCGTATGGGTGGTACATGGCTATTCTGCTTGACATCCCTGCTGGCAAGTGTGGAATTTTCCCAGGAGCCTGTCTATGGGTGGCCCCGATCTGAAGACATGGCCATTCTGATCACATGTGTAGATATCTTAGCTGTGTTACCCTGCCAGACGTGTCTGCTCTGACCATGTGGATAGATATCTTAAGTGTGTCTCCTTGCCAGGTGTGTCTGCTCTGACTTAGGTAGTTTCCCTGTTGAGCCAAAGTGTCATGGCTGACTGACAGCCATTTTGGTTGACATGAGTGACTCTGCTTTATTTTATCTACTTTATCCTATTTTGATCAGACCAATGCCACTTTTTTTCGGTCCTGCTCTCCACACTAGGGTGTGTGAGGTGCTGTACTGGGCACTATTGATCCTGATGCCATTGACGATCTTATTTCTTAGTTGATGAGATATGAGCCTTCCTAAACCCTTATGTTTGGATAGTGCCTCCTGGCTTACAAAGAGCTTTCTAGAATATTATTCACTTAAGCATCATGTAAAGCCTCTGAGATGAAGGGTGGGGGCAAGGAAGGAACTAATGGGAACTAAGGGAGTTCAGAGAGAGGGAAGATTATTTCTAGCCAAGAGACCTCACTGAGAAGGTGGCATTGAGGTGGGCCTTGAAGACAGCACAGGAGAGAGAGGTGGCAGTCCAGGGGGCAGCCACATCGTGGGCAAAGGCACAGAGGTGTGAAAACATTGGAGTGTTTTTGTGACAGAGAGAAGGTCAGCTTGGCTGGAGTACAGACAGCCTGCATGAAACCGGGCTGGAAAGACCAAGTGGGCCCAGAATGAAGCATCATTTATCCTTATCCTCACTGCCCTCCTTGAAACACACTTCCAGGTCACTTGCTAGGTACCAGGCACTTTGCTAGGTGTGAGGAACACACAAACATATATCACACACAATTGCTGCCCTTATGGAGCTTACGGCCCCCTGAGGAGGAATACCATGCACAGGCGCATACCACACAGCAACCTTTAATGACATGCACAGGAGCTACTTGTGAACTTGGCACTTCCATTTCATGTGTGTCTGCTTTCCTGCTCAGATCAGAACAGGAGCCTCCAAAAGTCCCCCTTTCTCATGTACCCAGAGCTCACTTTTGAAGACCCTATAGTTAATTAGTCTTTGGGGAGGCATTTTAGACAAGTGGGTAAGACCACAGTCTCTGGAGTCTGAAGGCCTAGGTTGAAATCTGGTTTCCCCACTGATGATGTGTGACCTCTGGTGGGGTCTTTATTTCTCCAGCTTTGCTTACTTGTCTATAAAATAGAGATGCAAACGCCACCTGGTTGATTGGGTTGTCATGAGCATCACATGGGACAATGAGGGAAAATACTGCACCGTCTGGCACACATAGACACTCAAATGCTAACAGATACAAAAGATGCTGTTGGTTGTGGCTTCTACAGCTTTCTGAGCAACAGTGGAATCTCTGAGCAGGGAGAGCACCAGGGGACATGGCCTTCCAGGAGCCGCAGTCAGGAAGCTGGGCTGGTGGGACTGGTCACTGGAGATCCTTGGTGACATTTCTTGGCTTGTAGGAGTAGAGATTTCTTAATAAATTGGGTGTTTCTTGTAGACACACGCTGCATACACACACACACACACACAAACACACACACATACCCTGTGCACACACACATGCACACACACAGATACCCTCTTCAGCAGTACCTGGAATATGGAGAGGATGTTTTAAATGTATCACCACTAAGTGTTACATCCCATTCTAGAGCAGTGCGTGTCCAGCTACCAAAGCAAGACAAGTGTCAGGGGGAGTGCCAGGGAGTAGCTGTGCCAGGAACCCTGCTTTGTGGCAGCAAATGGTGCATTCCTGTGAAACACGCGACTCCTTGAGGGTTTCCTTCGATTATCCTGCCTGTGTGAGTTTGCACACCCTCACACACAATTGCTTTTCCTCTCTTAGGAGTTGGGGATATTTCAGGCCCTGCAAGTCAGCTCTGTTTATTAGATAGTCTTTGTTTCCCCTTCTAAGATAGGAAGCTCATTAGAAACAAGCATAAACAATCACCCTTTAACCCGGAGTTAAAAACGTCCCCTGAGAACTGGGGATATGTCTTAAGGGGGTCATGTTCAGGGACACAGCCCAACTCAGAGTAGCTAAGCTGCCAAGTCAGGCCCTAGGCGACGCTGGGCTGACCATGAGACAACGCTCCGTGTTCTGAGGATTTTTGAGGTTCCTGAGAGGATGCTTTCTCTCTGTGATCCCATCTCACAGGAGAGGAAAAGCTGGGCAAAACAGCATATTGTAATTTGTCACCATGGCCCTGGAATCAGAGGGTGTGGGCTCGCGGACTGGCTCAGTCATGTCCTACCCGTGTGACCTTGGGCAATTACTGAACCTCAGGTTCCCTGTCATTAAGATAGGGCTAGTAAAAGCCCCCACTTCCTAAGATTGTCATGAGGCTTTAGTGAACGAATGCTCATGATTGTTAATGATTAGTATTTATAGTAGCTTTCATTCATCCATTCACTCAACTGATATGGATTTAGCACTTTCCCTGGGCCAGCTGCTGTGCAAGGAGTAAGAGATGCACAAAGGAACCCTCGTTCTTGCCCTCAAGGGAGGAGGCCAGCGCTTAGCGAGAAGACTACCGTGCGCAGGTGATTACACAACAAGATGAAAAAATGTGTGTAACAGGCTTTGGGAGCGCAGCGGAGGACACCTAACCCTCGGCGACGGTGGTGGTGGTGGTGGTTGTGGAAGTGGCGCTAGTGGTGGTGAGGATGGAGATACGGGTGACGGCAGCGGCAGCGATGACAGTGATAATGATGGTGAGGACGGTCCCGGAGCAGAGCGCTGGACAAGCTGTGAGAAGAAGCGGCCTCTGAGTGCTCTCTCTCCCGACCGATTTAACAGGCGGCACGATTTGCGAAGACAATCGTTCTCCAAGGGCCTGCTCACCAGCTTCTTTACTGTTTATTGCAATCTCTTCTCGCGACCCACCGAAGTAGCCCTATCAGAGGAAGGTATAGAAAGAGCGTAGGGGTATTTGATACGTGTTAGGTCTTCTCCTTGAATTACGAAGAAGGAGCTTTTGTTACTGTTATCACCAGAGAGGTTGCGTGGCTTCTTCATCATCACAGTTATGAGTATTAGGGGGCAGAACCAGAACTGAAACCCCAGTTGCCTCCCTCTCCCGCTTCCTTCCCTCTCTTTCCCAAGGTTGCCTCTTGCCACACTTCACCGCTAATGCCTTACGTTCTTCCCTGAGAACACCGAATCATCAGCTAACACCTTCGTTATCAGCTGACACCTTACTTATCGGCTGAAGCCAAGAGGATTCACTGGACTAGCGCTCTGAACACAGCCAGGAGGCAGGCGGATTTCGCAGATGCGTAAGTGGGTGGGCACAGAAGATTATCTGCCCTTGCTGGTGGGCTGTCTCTGGGCTGGGTCTCTTCCAGTTCAGCCTCAAAGGTGTCCTGTGTGCAGAGAAATCTTTGCCCTGAGCTTGAGCCTGAAAGTAGAAAGCAGAAAGTCCAGAGCGGGGGCCACCCACTGGGTACAGATGCACTGGTGTGGTTGACAGGAACACAAATAACTCTTTCCCTTCAGCAGCTCCCCCCTCCCCAACAAGATTACTCTGAGGGTGGAGGAGCACTTTGCATGTACATTTCCCAGCAATGTCGGGTGTATAGTGGGTGTGCTTAGAGGCGGGTCCCAGTGCCCATTAAAGATTACAGTAGGCTTCCCTTACGCGTGGTTTTGCTTTCCACGGTTTCAGTTACCTGTGGTCAGCTGAGGTCAGAAAATATTCAATGGAAATTTCAGAAATCAATAATCCACAAGTTTTAAATTGTGTATTGTTCTGAGTAATGTGATGAAATCTTGTGCTAGCCTGCTCTGTCCCAACCAAATGTGAGTCATCTCTTTGTCCACCAACCATGCTGGGCACACTCCCCGCCTCTTGGTCCCTTAGTAACCATGTCAGTTATCAGATCAGCTGTCAGTGTCACAGTGCTTATGTAACCCCTGTTTTACTCAGTAATGGCCCCAGCGCCATTAATGTAACTTTAATTACAGTATATTGTTACAATTGTCCTATTTTATTAGTAGCTATTGTTTTTAATCTCTTAAGTGCCTGACTTACAAATTAAACTTTATCATAGGTATGTATGTATGTATAGAGAAACACATGGCATATATAGGGTTCAGTACTATCCACGGTTTCAGGCATCCACTTGGGGGGGGGGTGTTGGAATGTATCCCCCACAGATAAAGGAGGGGGCTTACACTCTGATGTGCTCCACGCCTTTTCAGCCTGCCAACTCAGCCTGCAGATTTGGGATTTGCCAGGGTTCGTAATAATAAGAGCCAATTCTATAAAATAAATCTCTCTCTCTCTCTCTCTTTCTCTCTCTCTCCCCCTCTCCCTACACACACACACACACACACACATCTTATTGGTTTTGTTTCTCTGGAAAACCCTGATTCATATTGTTATATTTGAATGGCTTCTTAAACTTTTTATAGTTGAGTCCATCTTTATGACTTGTATCTTGTTTAGGAAGTCCTTCCCCACCTTTGCTCATGAAGATAGTCCTCTATATTTTCTTGTATAAATTTCAAGAGTTGATTTTTCTTTATGATGTGAAGTAGGAATATAATTTTTTGTATAAGGAGAACCAATTATCCTGGCACGATTTTTTGGGTAGTCCACCCTTTCCCCGCTGATCAACAATGCCACTTCTGTTCCAAATAAATGTGGGTATCTTTCTGGGTGTTCTAGTCTATGCCATTGTTCAACTTGTTCATCCCTGCACCGATAGCTCTGTGAATCTTAACATAAGCTAGCTAAATAAATATTGAAGTTAGATAAGAAAAGTTTCCTATTTTATCTTCTAGTTTATTCTGGCCCCTTTTTCTTCTATGTAAATTTTTGAATTAAGGATATCAAAATTTGTAAAATTCTGTGTAGAATTTTTATTAGAATTAAATGCAAGCTATAGATAACCTGACATTTAGAAAATTTTGAGTCTTTTACTCCATCAGTATGTTTATATCTCTGTTTATTTTAATAAAATAAAAATTTTTTCTTACAATAAACTTCACACTTTTGTTAAGTTTAGCTTTGATACCTTTTCTTGTTATTGTGCATGATATATGGTATATTTATATATATTCACATACAAATGTGTATCCAAACATATACAAATGCATGTATATGCTGTATATGTATATTATTTATTTATTTATTTATTTAATTTATTTTTATTTATTTGTTTGTTTTATTTATTTTTAGAGAGAGGGGAAAGGAGAAAGAGAGGGAGAGAAACATCACTGTGTGGTTGCCTCTCACTCGCGCCCCCAACTGGGGACCTGATGTGCAACCTAGTCATGTGCCCTGACTGGGAATCGAACCAGTGACACTTGGCTTGCAGGCCAACGCTCAATCCACTGAGCCACAGCAGCCAGGGCATATATATATATATATATATTTTAAAGTAGTAAAATATATCCAATGCACTCATTACTCAGCTTCAGCAATTATGAATACACAATCAGACTTATTTCATCTCTAACCTCACCTACTCCACCCACTTCAGGATTATTTTTAAGAAAAATGCCTCAGTTGTATTATTTCAGCTGCAAATATAAATTATACCTTTAAATTTACATATTTAAACTGTTACTAGTGTGTAGAAATTCAAATGGTTTTTGAAAGTGGAGATAAGAGCTAGTAACCTTGCAAATCTCTCTTATTATTAAAAATGTGCTTGTAGACTCAACTGAATCTTCTATGTAGGCAGTCAGTTTATCTGCTAACACAGTTTTGTTTGTTTCTCACACTTGTGCCTTTTATTTATTGTTCCTGTCTTACCACTCCATTTCCTCCAGGTTAGTGTGGAAGAACGGTGGTGATACCTTTGTCTTTTTTCCTGATTTTAGTAGGAGTAATTCTAGTATTTCACACCAAGCCTGATGCTTATTGTAGATTTAATAGGTACCCTATGTGGGGCTATGGAACTTTGTTCCTTTGGTTGCTAAGAGTCTTTTATTTTTAAATTAGGAATAGTTGAATTTTATACAGGGCTTTTTGTGCTTGTGCTGTAAAGATTATACAATGCTTCAGACACAGACACTTCTTGCTGTACCCCTCAGATTCCCTCAGCCATAACTTCCTCTTATTCCAGCCTCTGCCACAGGGACCAGCCTCCCACAAGCGCAGCCCCACGTCACATAACCGGCAGGTCCAGCTATACGCCTCTTCCCTCCTCCGTTGGTGCCACGTTGGGAACCTGTACGGGAGCCTCTCGCACGCCCCACAATCTATTCATTGAGATAAAGGATGCCCCCTTCCCCTGTCTGGAGAGTACTGAGGTGCAATTTACATGACAGCCCAGGGACTAAGTCACCCAAGCAATGGCCAGTCTGGTAACTCACCTTTGTATTGGCTTTCCCTCCCTCTGGCTCTCACTTTTACGTGCCCCTCCCTCCTGCCCTCCAAATGTCTCTCACTCCTCAGAAGAGTACTCACACTTCCACCTTTGTTTCTAGGGAGCTAAGGTTAAGGGTATGGTTTTTCTCCTTTAGTCTAATTAACATGTTGAATTACATTTATAAGGTTTATGATGTTAAATTACCCTTGCATTTCTTGGGATAGACCAGCTTGGTCATAAAATATGACATTAAAAGAAAAAAAATACATTGCTAGAGTCAGTTTGCTACCATTTGGTTTGAAAATTTCACATCTGTGTTCATGAGTAAGACTGAAGTATGTATTTTTCTTTTTTGAACTCCCCTTGTCTGGTTTTGATATCAGTGTTATATTAGCTTCATAAAATGAGTTGTGGAGCATTCTCTCTTTTTCTGTTCCTTGGGAAATATATTTGAACAGATTTTCTGTTTTCTGAAAGTTTTTAAAATGCACCTGTGAAATTGTCGGGGCTTCATGTTTGTTTTCAGAACGATTTATATTGCTGATTAAATTTCCTTTATGGTTATAAGATTATACAGGGTTTCTATTTCTGTAAGTCAATTTTGGTTACTTACCTTTTCCTAGGGATTTATATGTTTAATCTACATTTGCAAATTTATTAACATTAAACTTCAATTCGATTTAAAGTTAAATTTGTTAACATGATTCACTTAGGATCATTTTTTACTTACCATCATTTTCAGCCTCTGTGGTAGTGTTATATCCCCCACATTCCTAATAATATTGCTTATTTTCTTTTTGATCAGTCTCACTACTGGTTCATCAGTGTCATTACACTTTTCAAAGAATAAATATTCAGTTTGGTCAATCCTTTCTGTTATGTTTTTGTTTTACACAATGTTGATATTATTCTTCCGTTCTTTTTAGTGCTTTTCCAGTTCCCTTGAAGTAGTGCTTCGGTATGATTGAGTCCTATGTATTTTTAAAATTTCATTTTGGTTTCTCTTTTTTCCATGAGTAATTTATAAATTTATTATAAAATTCCTAGTGTGTTTTAAAAATTATCTTTCTGTTACTGATGCCTACCTTAACAGCATTGTAATTAGAGAATATCTTCTATATGACATTCTTTGAAATTTGTTGAGAGTTATTCTTTAACACAGGGCATGGTAATTTAAAAATAGATGTTCCATGTGTTTTTGAGGTACACATTTTCTAATTATTAGAAGCAGGTTTCCAAATATGTGCTTAAATCAAGCTTATTAATGAATTATTCAGATCTGCATTTTTAAACTCTTTATTTGCTTGATCAATCAATCATTGTGATGGTGGATTTGTCAGTTTCTCCCTGTAGTTCTATCAATTTTTGACCTATATAATTTGAAGTTATTTTATTAACTGTATACAAGTTTAGTATTATTCTGTCACAGTGGTTAATCAAACTTTGTAGCAGTCTGCCATTGCCTCTCTTTGTACTTACACATTAGATTATAATTGCCTAATTGTGTCTGTCTCTCCCTTAGATTGTAAGTGCTTGGAGTTCAGGCAACAAATCATCTGTCTTGTTTATCCAGCACAGTGTCCAATGAATAATTGTCAAATGAATGGATGTGTGAACAAATTGAACTCAACCTCTCATATGGCAAATGATTAATACTGAGTTATGCACTCCTGTACCAGGATCTCTAGTTTGAGGCTAAGTCTTAAATATGTATCAGAATGTCAGGTTTGTAATGCACCAGGAGCTAGGTCTCAAATATCTCTCTCTTGGTTTAGCTGTCCTCCTCATTTTACAACGGGCTACTCTGCCGAGGAATCCTGCTGGTTACAGAATTTTGATGGTGACTGTTTCCACTTCTTACTCCTTTTTTGCATTTGCAGATTTCCACTTGGAGGAAACACAGTCAACAGGTTCTTTCCTTCCACTGAGCTGATGTCAAAGTGCTGATGAAGAAAGAGGGAGAGGGACCGTATCAAAGGTCATAGGTAGGCCCCCTTCCCATTTGTGTCTGGAGGATGTGAGGTTAGGCTGGGAGCCTCTATAGCCTCGCTGTGAAACAATCCAAAAGACTTTTAGTCTTAAAAGAATAAAGCCTTAAAGTTGATTCTGTTGCCAAGAGAACTGGCTCAACGAGGGCTCCTCTCTCAGGTCCAATTGCAGATTTAGGGAAGCGGGCAACTATTTTAAATTAATCAAATAAAATTTTTATTGAGCACTTACTCTGTATCAGGTCTTAAGCTAAGCATGATGATTGCAAAGAGGCAAAAGACTTTTTAAGGAACTGCAGAAAAAATTTTTATTCATGTGGCACAATTAATTTAGAGTCATTATCTCTTTTGTTCTTGCTAACATTCCTAGGAGTTAACTTTTATTGTTTCCGGTTTGTAGATAAGCAATCCAAGGCTATTTTACACAATGAGGGCTTGACTCTAACCTTTCATTAAGTAATTAAAACATTTAACATTTACTAAGGTCCTACTATGTGGCAGGTATCATTCTGTTTTAAAGCATTATAGCCTTTAATTTCAAAAACAACACTGTGACTGTTGGTCCTACTTAATCTCCATTTTGCAGATATAGAATTGATGCATAGAGAGATTAAGAAAATTGTACAAGGCTAACAACTACCAGAGATGGGATTTGAACCCACAGAGTCTGGCCCTGGTAATTCTACTTTACTTTCCACATAAGCCAAAATAATTTGACGCAATAACCTTGGACATGGAAAACCCAAGACTCCATTCTGAGTCCCAAGTCTGCCTCTGATCTTCCTGGCTACTTAAAGTGTGTGGTCCAGGGACCAGAAGACTTAACATCACCCGGGAGCTGTTAGAAATGCAGAATGTGGACTCAACCCCAGACCTACTGGATCTGAATCTTCATTTTACCTAAATCTCCAGATGACTTGCCTGCTCATTGCCTGACGTTGAAACCCAGTCTTATCAGCTTGGCCCCAAGAAGATCCCACAGGATCTCTGTTGGCCTCAGTTTCCCCAGCTGTAGAATGAAGGTGGCATCTGTGTCTGCTCCTTCTCAGTGCTACTGGACAGATCAAAAGGCAGGAGGTATGTGGAAAGGCGTTTAAGTTGCACGTGTTCTACAAAGGTCAAAACCAAACAGTGAACCAGAGCATTAAAGCTTGAGAGAAAATTCGACAAACAGATAATGCCTTTTATCTCCAGGGCCTGGCTGGGCAGGAACTCACAGTGCTGTGTGTTATGCAAAATAACCAGACAGAAGAAGTGCCCCTTACAAGCAGTTCCTGGAAATTTCTAGCTTTATCAAGGAATTCGGTGTCTCCAGTTCACTGCCTAGTGAAAATAGCTGGCCCTTAATAAGGCCCAGATGTTGACACAGTCACTCACCTTCCCCATTGCATGGATGCGTTTCATACTGAGTTTCACCTAAGGAATTTTAGACTTTAAAGATAATAATCAGAAACACTGCTAGCTTCCCTTTGGGATTCTTGCTGATTTGGGAGATCAAAGCCATCCCAACACCACAATGAATGTAGCCTGAGAGTGAGGTTTCTCTTCCTCCTAATGTAAAGATGAATGCAGTGTAACAATGGCCATCTTAGTGCATTTGTCCCCAGGTCTGCTCAAAGCTGGTTCTATTTTCACATATTTTTATAATCCTCCCCCCCACCCCCACTGACCTCCTTCTCTGCATGCTGTCGGTAAATGTGGTCGGTGTGCTAACAGCATTAGCTTCTGTTTCAAATACAATTAAATGGATGCCCTTGCTAGTTAATTCTTGGCATACCTCACAAATACTTTCTTCACGTCTGGGAAAAGTTGGAGATGTTTGAATTCCAAACAATGAATTATTCCCAAGGGCATCTCACATGGAGCTTTGTGGAATGGAAATCTGGCCCAAAGGAAAGGCACCCTCCATGGTGGCCCCTGGTTTTATCCGGAGGCGGCCTGATTTGACTTTCTGTGAGGGGCTGAGAAATAACACAACTCTTGACTTTCGAGAGAACCCTGCACTCTTGTAGACACACGTCTACAGACCAGGCTGTTTTCATTACACACTCGCTGGAATGCATGGGATCTGCTGCGGGTCCCCAGGGATCACACTAACCCCAACGCAGGAATGGCAGAAATTTGACTTTTGGAGCCCCCACCGCCGTCTTCAATATGCACTGTGCTTTCCTCCCCGTCTCTAGAGAAACTATGGAGGGAAATGGTCTCAACATTGTTTTAAAGGGCCAGACGATGAGGACCCTACCTTGCTGAGACCTTCCTTCCCCAGGCAAAGCCACTTGCCCTGAGACAGAAGCATGAAAACGGGAAACTTTTCTACTGTGTGAGCCTGGCTGTGTCTCTTATTCGCACCGAGGCTGGACAGTTACTCAATTTTTTGGAGACTCTGTTTTCTCACTGTAAAAATGCATAGCCACATGTTAGAAGGATCTTATGAAGATTACATGAGCCCTTGGCTCAAGCTACTGATAATCTGTGGATTTCTCTAAAAAGAGGCTGTTTTCTTCCATGTAGGAAGTGACTGTTGTCAAGCTTTGTCTTATTTTTAAAATACTCAAGATAAAAAAATAAGGTGTTGGTGTGGGTAGGGAGCAGTGTAGATCATGCTGAGAACCCAGGTCTACAGCAGAAGCTCCTCTGAGTGGGAGTTTCAGACCCACTGAATTCATTTCAACAAATACATATTGACCTCCTGCTCCAGTGTAGGCACTGAGCTGGGTACTTCGTTTACGCGATCGAATGAGACAGGGCTGGTCCCTGCGGTCCTGAGGCTGAAGGTTACTTAGGGGAAATAAACAAGCAAAATGGCAATTAGAAATAGTTCGATAAATGGCACAATGGTGCTAGGGACACCTGCTGAGACAGGGAAAGTGGGGGAAGAGTTCCCGGATGTAGTGATATTTAAGATGTGATCGAGATGATAAATGAGACAGACTTGGGGACACATGTACAAAAACCTGTAAGACCATGTGGGGCTTACTCTAGGAAGAAAGAAAAGTGCCATAAGAAGGAGCAAGGCTTGAGAGAGAGGGGAGACTGAGGCAGCACAGGAGGCAGAGGAGGAGAGGGCAGGCTCAGTCTCAGAGGGCTGTGTAAACCAGTTTAGGGAGTTTGGATAAATGTAAGGGCAATAGGGAGCCATTGAAGGGTATAATGTAACAAGGTAATGTGATCAGGTTTGTATTCTAAGTAGACGGCCCCTCCTGTGAGCTCAGCTGATAAGTACATTCCTCCATGAACCCCTGAGGCCCCCTGTTGCTCCTCAGCCCTGCTCTTCTCGTCCCACTGGAGGCAGCTGCCTCTTTCCTAATCTGTGCACCTCCTAAGGGCAGGGACTGGTTCTGCTTGCTGCCTGGAGGTTGTACAGGAGAGCAGAGAGGCACGCAGTCTTCTGGATAGGACTTGGCTCCGAAGCCAGCGAAGCCTCTCAGGGAAGCAGTGGCCCCTCCCTCTGATAAGCTAAATAGAATTAAAGGCTTTTGATGATGAAAGTGCAAGAATCACCATGCCAAATTCTGAAATGCTGAGCAAAGCCAGCAGAATCACAGAGAGTAGAATTGTATAGGGAGAGGGACCTGTCACAGTTCTCTCCTAGGTTATTCATGTCTGTGCTCCCCCAGGGGCCACCCCCTCATCTTACTGTGGAGCGCCACCTAATTATTCCCCTAGGCCTCCTCTTGCACCTCCACACCTTTGCTTTTTCTGTTTTCTCTCCCTGAAATACCACCTTGCCCAATCTGGTACTTGTATTTTGAGACTTAGTTCAAATGCCTGTTGATTCATTCACGTATCACTTCTAATGAGCCATCATCATCTCCTGCCGGGCCTCTCTGCCTGTCATACCAGCGCTGGTCTCAGTGTCTCAGGTTCCTGTCCCTCTGCTCTGTAAAGGCAGCAGGGAAGGTTACAGGCAGAGCTCAATGGGCTTGTTCTAACTCTCTTTTTAAAACAGACGTGCCTAGCCAACTGGCTCTTAGGTACTTCGGATTTGTTCTCAAGCTTGTATAAGACATACACAGCCACCTATCCATACTGCTGCGGGATTTGTGGTTGTCTTTAACTGTCTCTGCTCAGACAGTGCCCCCTTTCCCAGTGACTAGCTGTTGGAGAAGGCTCAGGGCAGGGGGAGTATGTGGAGGGTGAGGCCATGTGAGGGGGAAAAGAGGGCCTTGGTGGGGGATGAGCAGGACTTTAACTTCTCTCCATTCCAAGGGATTTAGATGCTTAGCTGCCTTTCACACTAATCCTTGGAAATCCTAACACTTATGGAATGAAGAATTTCTCACTTAGGAAAGAGAGCTGGAACCTGATTATTACCCTTGTGGGGAGGCGCACACTCAGTGATGCATTAGCAGATAAGAAAGTGAGTCCCGAGGTGGGAGGCTCAGTGCTCTGCGCTCCGAGGTGCCCTTGTTTAAAATTCTTTCTCTGAGATATGAAATGATCTCCAGGTTCTATTTGTCGCTGTCAGCTCGAGATGGGAAAGAACGGGCTCGTGTTCTCCATGCTGATTTAATTTCTTGTACAGGGTTGTACAAGAGTCAGGGCCTTGAGGTTGATGGCGACTCTGCCACAGACAGCCAGGAGACCCCCGGTGAGGATGCCACTGCTCCAGGACTCAGATTCCTCCACTTGAAGGGGACACTGTTGGTCTGGATACTCTCCAGGTAACTTCCAGCCATGAGAGTTGGTGATTCTAGAATGATGTCGATTCTGGAACGATGTCTACAATCAACCGCAAGAGGAAATTATTATCTTTTCTTTATGGACCTGACTCTATAGAAGGGGGCATTGGTTTTGAGATTAGGAACCCAACTGCATTTAAGAGACTAATGTCCAACATGGAGCTTTATGGGCTTTCTAGCTTTTGGACCAGGATTTTAATCCTGGCTCCATCATGAGTTTTCGGCAAGTCACTTTATCTCTGAGAGTCAGCTTTCTGGTCTGCAGGATGGGGATAATAAACCCTTTCTTTTAGAGGATCCATGTACCTCAGCCATCCTGGTGGCACATAGCATTGTGTCCTCCTTGAGGGTGGGGTCATTATTTATTTCTGCCAGGCATGGAGTTGCGTTGAATTGATTTCAAGAGGGAGAAAAAAGCAAGGCTGGCTTTCTCTGAACAACTAGTGTTCATTTCTATTTTGTTGGAGGTGGGTAGGTGCATTTCCCAGCCCCAACATCCCCCATTGGCCAGGGTTTTGCTCTGTCCTGAGAAGACAGCACCTCAGCTCAGAGGACTGTGTCATTCCAGGTCACGTTCATGGGGAGGGACAGAGCATATGGTGTCTCTGGTTTTGATCAGGGAAGAAGGATTTGGGATGGGCTGGTTTATTTTCTTTGGCTTTATATCAAGAGGTCAGTCACCTATTCGTCCTTCCACACATGCATGCTCATTAGCTTAGTTTTCTTCTCTGGATTCCCCATCCTGAGATGTCATCATGGGAGACAGTTAGCTTTGGAGTCAGACACACCCTGGTTGCATCCTGCCTATTGCTGACTTCCTTTCTGAGACTCAGTGTTCTCAACCCTAAAAGGGGATCATGGTGGAACCTGCTTTCTAAGGCTGTTGTGAATATTAAATGGAGCCCAGTACAAAGCAAAGGCTCACTAAGTGGCAACTGTTTTTACTTTTGTTTCGGCTCTACTCTGCCTGTCACTGGGGACTCATGGTCACTAAGTAGACAGAGCGATGAGGAGAAAAAAGAAAAAAATCAAAGCTAGGGATTTCTTTCAAGCTGTGCCAGCCATTCTGACCTGTAGCTGAATTTGAAGCTAAAGTCAGAAACTTGAGCTCTGTAAATGCATCCATGACTTTTAACTAGAACCACTGGTGTGTCAGACCTGGAGTAGACTTAGTGGTTGTATATTCTGTCTCCTCTTTTGGAGTTTGGTGGAGGGGGGGTGACAAAACATTCTTTCTCCCCTACCAAAAGCAGTGGTTTAAATAAGATAAGATTTCTGGTTTGTTTGTTTGTTTGTTTGTTTATTTATTTATTTTCGTGTAAACACCAGCAGCTCAGGGTCGAAAGAGTAGCTCCATGATCACCAGTGAAACTAGGCTTCTCCTCAACACAAGACTTCCACTTTGTGGTCCAAGATGGCTGCTCCCGCTCCAGCTCCCACAGCTATAATTGAGCCCCCAGGAAAGAAGAAAAGGGAAAAGAACCCATACCACTTAGTATACATCATGGAAGGTATGCAGACCGTACCAGACATACACAAGGATTTACTACGTACGTAGGATTTCTATACATAAGGACCGCACAAGTCATATTCAATAAGAACCCCCCACCCCCATGGGTGAAAATTTGTGGTATATCTATGTTTCACCGCAAGGGAGCTTAGAGAGTGTAGCAGTTCTTCTGGTGGCTGTATACCCAGCCAAGATTTGGGGGATTCAGTTATGGAATAATACAGGGAAATGGCATCTCAGGGGACAACCAGCAGACTCTGACATACTAAGGTAACACATGTATTTTCCCGTAAAGTTCAAGCACAGATGCATTGGCCCCTAAACCTGTGCTGTCTCCAGAGCATCACAGATTCAGATTACATTTCTATTAGGTTCTTAATAAAAGTTCTTGAAAAATTCTGTTCACAAGAGACAGTCACTGGCAAATTCCAGACTCAGACAAGATGGCAAGAGTACAGACAGGGACTGGGTGAGCATGAAGCCGGGGTAGAGTCAGGCCTTCCATCTGACTGGGTCCCTCATGCTGAGGGGGCCCTTGTCTGCCCTCAGAGCAGGGCAGAGGCCTCACACTGCCTACCACTGGGGCAACGAGGAGGAATGAGATTTCACAGTGGTGGGAGGAAAGGACAAGAACTTCTGGGAAAATTAAGACCCTTGTAAAAATTCCATCTGATCTGGAAATGTAAAACGATTTGCTTCTAAGATAGGTAAGTGGCGCAAACTACAGCCAGGGCCACCAGAGCAGTGCTAGTCACCTACCTCAGCTGCCCGAAACTCTGGGGGAAGCCATAGAAATAGGGCCTGGCCCCAGAATTAATAAAGGGCCGAGATGTGGAGCCCTCAGTATGTTTCAGTCTCCGAGACTTGGTAAAGATGTGTGTGAGGGTAGTGTGTGTGTGGGGTGTGTGTGTGTGTGCAAGTGTAAGAGAGCGAGAAAGAGAGAGAGAGAGAGAGAAGTGGGGGAGACTGGTGTGTGAGAGAATAGAGAGACCTAGGGAGGGAAAGCAGAGGTAAAAATGGAAAGGTGGTTATGAGAGAGGAAAGAACAAAGGGCATCTGAGAGAGCACAGAGAAGAAAGATGGGTAAAGAGAGAGAAGGAAGGAAGGAAGGAAGGAAAGAAAAACAGAGAGAAGAAGAAGGGGAGGGAAAGGATGAAGAGGAAGCAGGATGGAAGGAAGGAAAGAGGGAAGGGAAGGAGAGAGAGTTGTGTTTCACCTGCATGTGCTCCTCAGACACAGAGAGTCAAGTAAGGTGTTGCAAGCCTCCGCTGTAACTTAGTATAAAAAGCCAGGACCCCCAAACATACCCCATCAAATGGTAACATCCTCAGGTCCCAGGAAGAAGTGAGAGCTCCCCGCGATTTCTCCCCTCTTTTCTCTGCTCTCCTGAGTACAGTCCTGATCCCACATCATCCTCATCTCACCCTATCTGCACCCCAGGGGGATCCGGTGGTCTCTTGGGAAATTGTGGAATGGTCCCACCAATGACATTGGCCACGGCTTTAGCCAAGAAGACCAGGGGCTTCAGTGAGCCATGTGTTTTCAGTGCACGGGCTGCCTGAGAACACATCTGTCAAGCTTAACATCAGAGAACAAAAGCTTGGGTTTGACATAAAGAGGACAGCAAAAGAGCAGTCCCGACCTGACTGACTGCCATGTGGCATTCCTAAAAATGCAGAGATTCAGCCTGGAAGATATGCACCATACTTGAAAGAAGCCTTTTATCCAGGCAAGAGGGGATAAACACATCTGTATGACATTGATTCCCCACCCCACCCCCTCCCCCTTTCTTTCTGGGATTTGGAGCTGGGCTGAGGGGGAAGGAACAATGAAAACATTGGAAACATCTGACACGGAGTTGGGGTTGTGGGTAGGCAGCATTTGGGGGAAAACGAAAGGTGAAATGCCAAATTTAGCTTGGCTCTTCTTTCCTTCTGGCGCCATTTTTCTTTCTCATGTTCCACCCGTATTTTCCTCTTAGTGCCGGTGGGGGGGTAGATCATGTAACATTCCTACTTAACACATACATAGCTTGCCTTGTCTTGAAAGGAAAACATACACTGACAACGGAAACCTCACAACCTCCCGAGTGGGAGACAACCTTAGGATTCTGGCTTCTACGATATTTATTTTGGTTACTGTTTAATGTACTGAACACCAACCAGGATCCCTTGACTCACAACTGAAATGGGATCAGAATCCAAAGGCATGACGTCTCTGCTGGAAACACAAAGGTTGTCGCTATATACGAGCAAACAATTATATTTAAAAAGTAAGTCATTCATTCAAGGGTGGGGCCAAGTTTCTCCATGTGTCGGCAGAAAGTTTGGTATGTTATATTCGGGAATGGGTATGGTGTTTTTATGGAGCCCCCCCCCCCCCCCTCCAGCCCACTGGTGCAGCTGGGGCTCTGCTCTGGTCCACCAGATGTCCCGGGAAAAGAGGAGGTGTAACAGGCCTGAGAAGATAAATTATGAAGCTTATTACTCACACGACTTGACACAACTCATGGTGATGTGTCGAGGCAGACCTTGGTTCGAACCCAGGTGAATGGTTTTTGGAAATTCAACCAACCTTTCTGAGTTCATATTCTTAGTTTTCAAATTTCAAATAGGATGTCATGAGACATAAATCAAAATATGACACATAGGTTAAAAGAGGCTGATATAAAAGGAACTTAACAAGTACTAAGTAACCGATATTTTATTTTCTGCTAGTGTGTCCTCAATGAGATCACAAGTTTGCTTACTTGCAGTATACAAGCAGAGAAGATTTTAATTTTGTTGCTTGTACTTCTCATGTTATAGTTTAGAAACCGTTGCCTCAATCCGAGGCTATGAAGATTTACTCATATGTGTTGTCGTAAGAGTTTTATAGTTTAACAAATAGATTTTGATCTTACATTCAGGTCTATGATCCATTTGAGTTAAATTATGTATATGATATGAGGTAGAGATCTAATTTCATCACTTGACACATGGATAGCCGATAATCCCAGCACAATTTTTTAAAGACTATTATATGCTCCACTAAATTTTTTTTGCACCCTTTTTGAAAACCATTTGACCGTATATCTAAGTATTGGTTTCTAGACACTCAATTATACTTCATTGATCTACACATCTATTTTTATTCAAGTAGCAGACTGTCTTGATTATTATAGTTTTGAAGTAAATTTTGAAATCAGAAAGTGTGAATACTTCAACATTGTTCTTCTTTTTCAAGATTATTTTGGCTATTCTTGGTCCCTTGAATTTCTGTATGAATTTTAGCATCAGCGTATCTGTCAATTTCTGCAAAAAAGACATTTGAGACTTTGATAGGGATTGCATTAACCCTGTAGATTAATTTGGAGAATATCACCATCATAACAACAATACGTGTTCTAATTAATGAACATGGATTGTCTTCCCATTTTCCTAATTTTTTTTCATTTTTTTCAGCAATGTTTTATAGTTTTTATGTACAAAGGTTATATTTGTAATGTGGGTACTAGAAAATTTAAAGTTATAATTGTGGCTCACATTATATTCTTATTGGACAGTGCTATTCTGGATGTTTCTAGATTCATCTTTCAACTGCTATATTAGGTGATAATTCTCTTGACATCGGGGACTGTGCCTTACCTATTATCATCATTATTATTATTATTTTTAGTAGAGAGCTATGTGCTTATATACTATATGTTTAGTAAATATTTCAGACTGTGAGTAGTGTTTGTCTTAAATAATTATCCATTTTCAACAGAATGAATGCAGACTTCTGTAACAATCAGACTTCAGCATTGCATTTCAAACTTACTTCCCATTGCAGGTTGGATAATATTTCCTGGGCCACGTTATGTTCAAACAAGTCTCTATGCGGTTCCTTTCCAGTCTAGCCTGCAGAGATGATGGAGCACAGGACACGCAAGAAAGAGGTAGATGAGAGGGTGTGTAAAAACTCTTTATATGATCCCATAGAAAGAGCTGTTCATGTCTTGATGCTTAAAGCCATAGCTAGAGTGCCCTCATTCTCTGAAGTGCTCCAGATTTTTAGGGAAGAATTTGGGCATTTCCTCTTTTACTTCAGTCTTTCACTTAATCCAACTTGGACTTTCTTGAAACGTTTCCTAAGATTCCCAGAGTCCATAAATATCCTTGTTCTCTCTTTGGCTTAGACTAGCTCATCTGAATTTTGGTATTCAACAAGAAGAATCATGGGAACACAGCCCTTACAGAACTGTACACAGTGAATGTTGATTGAATAATAGAATGATTTGGTGGCCTTAGGCTGGTTTGGCTCAGTGGATTGAGCGTCGGCCTGCGAGCTAAGTGTCGCTGGTTCGATCTTCCAGTCAGGGTACATCAGAGAAGGAAAACTCTGATTCCAAAAAACCTCCGCTGCCTTGCGGCATACCTCTTCAGGGGAAAGGCTAAGGGAGTAAACCCCGACAGAAAATCCGGAGCCGGAGTCCCTAAGGCAGTTTGACGTTGTAGTCAACACCAGCAACTCCTGCGGTGCACCTGAAGCCAAGCTGTATTGACTCCGTCTTTCCCTTGGACCCTTCAGCTGTGAAGAGAGGGGGGGTCTGCTGCATGGGCAACAGCAGACCCTCCATATCACCCTGCCCAGGCTCTGTAGCTTCAGCTTCACTGGAGAGGACACTCCAGTGTCATCGCAAGATGTCGATTCAACACGGGAGGAGACAGATACCGTGTCACTCCCGAGTCGGACTGCACAGCCATTCTCGGCGGTGCAGATAGACTCTTAAGAAGCTACACCATCGTCTCTCGAGACGGACGGCTGCCGACGACGGAGTGCAGAGAGCAGACAAAGCAGAAGCTATGACTCAGATCCTTCGGCACTGTGATCAATGCTCTTTCTTCTTACACCATGCTAGGCCACAAGAGAGAGAGATGGAAGGAGTGCTGTACATCATGTATAAAAGGTGATGTCTGGTTTCCTTCTTCAGGCAGTTTTCCCATGGAGGGAAGTGGGCTGTGGGCGCAAGGCCACGCTGTCTGTTGTGTCTGTACTTGTTCCATGAGGTTTGAGCTGTTTCCCCAGGCAACAACGTATGTGCTAATGTTTCCTGCTGATATGTTCCCTCTTTCAAGGAAAAATGTCTGGAAAGAGTACAATACAGACACTATCCTTCCTAGAGGGAGAATACGTCCAAGCCCCAGGCCTGCAGTGCTAAGTAGGACTGAGCTGGCTGTGATGCAGAGGTCAGCAAGCACACCTGGAGACTGATAACTGAGTGTCCTAATGACCCCAATATTAAAAAAGCAGTAGGTTCAGGAATGGCTAGATCCAGGTGCTCACATGGTTTTATCAGGAAGTTTCTTCTCTACAGCTCTGTCTGTATCTTCATTCTTGGTAGGGGTAGCGTGGGGGGTCTTTAGTCTTGAGGTGACCTCTGGAAGCTCAAGGTTTATAGCCTCATGGTTGAATGATATTTCCTTGATTATGTTAGCACTATCTCTAGGATTAGTTCTTACTGGACACACTTATGTTATATTTCTATTTATGAACCATTTCATTGGTTCATTGTTTTTTAAACCATTCAACCAAAAAACATTGCATTCCATGTTCCAGCAGCATTTTAGGTTATAGGGGATATGACATTAAAAAGACATACAAAATCCCAGTATTCATCTCATAAGTGGAAGATGCCCATAAGTCAACAATAAGAAAATATATCAGATAATGATAAGAGCTGTACAGAAAATTGAAATAGGGAGATATGATTAAGTGATTGGGTTTCTATTTAAGAGAAAGAAGGGAACCGTTGTGCACTGTTGGTGGGAATGCAGACTGGTGCAGCCACTATGGAAAACAGTACGGAATTTCCTCAAAAAACTAAAAATGGAAATGCCTTTTGATCCAGTGATTCCATTGCTAGGATTATACCCAAAGAATCCTGAAACACCAATTCAAAAAAACCTATGCACCCCTATGTTCATAGCAGCACTATTTACAATAGCCAAGTGCTAGAAATAGCCTAAGTGCCCATCAGTGGATGAGTGGATCAAAAAAACAGTGGTACGTTTACACAATGGAGTACTATGCAGCAGAAAGAAGGAACTCCTGCCTTTTGCTACAGCACAGATGGAACTTGAGAGTATTGTGCTAAGTGAAATAAGCCAGGCAGTGAAAGACAAATATATGATCTCACCTAATACAGGAAACTAATGAACAAAACAAACAAATGAACAAAATAGAACCAGAGGCATGGAAACAAGGAACAGACTGACAGCGACAAGAGGGGAGGAGGGAGGGGGAAAAGGGGGGAAAGAAGGGGAAGGGTCTAGTCAGAAACGAGTATAAATGATCCAAGGACATGGGCAACTAAATGAGGATTGACTGTGGGAGACGGGGGAGGTGGGTGGAGCAGGGGAGAGCAAAGGAGAAAAAATGGGCTAACTGTAATAAAAAAAACTTTTTTTTAAATAAAGAAAAAAAAGTGATTGGATTTCTACTTAAGATTGGCTGGTGAGAACAGGCCACCATCACCAGGGACAGCAAATGGCATAAACTGATGGATAATACTGCTATAGCCCCTGTGACACAGAGGCAGGGCAGCATTCCCGTCCAAACCAAGTGCATGCGTGCACGAGAGAAAGAGAGAGAGAGAGAGGGAGAGAGAGAGAGAGGTGCTTCTGATGAGAAACAGGAGCACTATTTCTAGAATCAGAAGAATAGATGTTGGGTAGGCAAATATTATAGTTGTAGACTATAGAAATTCTTTTATACAAAAATTAATAAATTTTTATGAGGAGACTTCAAATATTAAAATATAGGAATACAGCAGTATTTTCTTAGGATGCCTGTTTCGTAAGTCCAGTGGTATGAGAGTGAGCCCTCGGAAGTCAGGCGGTGAGAACAGCAGACCTGTCGTGACGAACCTCCTGTGAGACATATGCTGAGTGGCTCCAAACACAGGCCAACTTCTTTTCCTTGTCACCCATCCTCTGTGAGAGGACAAAAGGGCACATTTACCAGGTTCTCCCAAGCACTTGTCCATTTGAATTCTGATCCTTCTGCAGGCAACTGTTTGAAGGAATAAACACCCACCTTTGAAAGAATAAAAAAAGCGTTGCATTGTATGGTAGAAAAATCCATATAGCGACTTTTCCACCTCCCCCCAAATAATAGAGTCCACAGAAACATGGCTGTGGGAGGCTCCAGGCATAACCACGCAGGCTAGTCAGCTTGTTTGTCTAAGTTAGATGTATTTAATCTGTTGGATTCCTGGCTTTCTCCGGGATGCTCTTGCTTAACTTCGGCCTAACTAAAAGGATCATTGATATGGTTTTCTCAACAACAACAACAACAAAAGTCCTCTAAAAGATGGATTAGCCTGTCCCAAAGGAGCGATCAGATTTCGGTCATATTTTTAACCTGACACATTCAGAGTCTTCCACTGATGATTCCACCTTAATGCCCATATTTTTATCCTTCACTGTGAGCCAATGGATTGTTGGCTTTGGCTTGAACAAGTTCCTCATCTCCCTTGTATATTCGGTGCCAATTCAGCCTCCACATTTTTATTGATGTTGTGATACCACTGGATTCCCTCTCCAGTTCTCTCCAAATCCCATTTATCCTTCAAGTCAACCTTGTCCAGGAACTCTTCCCACACGAGCCCACTGGATTCCCACACTGCCTTGCTTCTCTCAACAATCTGGGTTTGCTATTTGAGTCGTCGATAGGAAAAATGAGGTGAAGTGTCTGATTTAACATCATTCTTTTAGAGAGGGAACAGCTTTGACTGAAACACCTGAATTTGTCCATTAAGGGGGTAGGCCAGCCCCAAAGGCATGGGTTTTGGGGGCCTCAGAGGCACACAGAGAGATGGCCCGGGTGTGTGCCTGAGCAAAAGGTAGGCATTTGTTTTCTGCTCCCGAGAGGGAGGGGCAGAGAAGAGAAGAGAGGTGATGGAAAGGAATGGGAAAGAGAGGGAGGGACAAGCCCCAACCACCGCAGCGCCCCCTCTGTTGGGTGGCAAGGGCTTAAAAAAAAAAAAGTGTCCGATGCTCCTCCTAACATTTGTGTTATGTCAGCGAAATCTCTTTTCTCACCGTTAGGGCAGCCTGGCACTTGAAAGAGCTGGGTTTTATATCTGGGTTGATGAGACACGAAGCTGAAAGCATGGGTGGCAGGAAGCAGGAACCTGGACCCAGTGACAGCACAACAACTTGGTAGAAATCTCTGGGAGGAATCTTCTGGGAGTCTGAGCCAATCACAACTGTTTCTCAGGGGCTCACATTGGGCTTTCCCTAGTTATAGTTTCTACAGAGAAGGGCACCCAGCCACTTGATAAGCCCAAATCCACTCATACAGGAATCTCTTGCCCCAAGGTCCCCCTCTTCCAGGAAGCTGCTTCTCATTTTCTCCCCTTCATTCTTTCTCATTTTCTGTGATGTTTGTTTTCTCCTCCCTCCTCATTTCTGCCTCATCCTGTCATATTTGGAGCAATTTAGCGTCTACCATCCTTCTGTCTACTCTCTCTGTCAGCATGACAAACACCGGGACATAGGCCAAATGATCAAAAATCATTCCTTTTGGGAAAGGGGGAGGTGAGGTGCAGAAGAGGTAGACTGTAAACCTTTATAGTTTAATATATTTTTATACATGTCTCACTTTCATATGTGCAAGCACATATATACATACAGGACTTATCAGAACTTCTAATTGTTAAATTCTGTGAGAGTAGAGACTGTGTCTTTTTTATGAGCCGTTATTCAATGAATCATAGATGACCTTCAGCAAGTCACATGACACCTATAGCAGGAGGAGGGAGAGAACAGGGTTGACATTTGTAGAGCCTCTATTACATGCCAGGCATAGTACAAGGCACATTGCATGCGACATCTATGCTATAATCAATGTCTGCTGCACATCCAGTGATCTCTTGTTTAATTCTCACCACTGGGCCATGTCACTCCATTCTAGGAATTGGGCAATATGGCAACCCTGCTTATGACCATAACATAGACATCGTGAGCACTGTGTCACAGAGGAGAGGCCAGAGTCCAAGAATCATTAGCTCTGCTCAAGTTTCTGCAGCTGGTGGGGCAGAAACAGACATTTGTCCTGGTCCTTTTGACTCCATGGTCCATGGCCTTTTTTTCTCTAACATGAAACAAATCTGTTTCAAATGTTTGAAGATATATCCCCCAGAAACGAGGAGGCCTGTACTCATAACAAATACGCTATGCAGTCGTGTGAGAAAAGATGTATACTCATTCCAGAAGCGTTTCTCCAGAGGAACAGTGGAGGCACTTTTGGTTGGATGATTCTTCATCACCTAGGAATGTTCTGTGCATTGAAGGATATTTTGTATTCTTAGTTCTTGCCCACTAAGTGTTAGTAGTGCCCTTTTTCTTTGAGACACCCTAAAATAAGTGCTCTCAGATCATTTCAAATGCCCTTCGGAGAATGTACTGCCCCCTTGACGCTAAGAATACATCCCTAAGTGGTCTCCTAGGTCCCCTTTCACTTCAGTGAGTAATAATTCTGTGTAGAAATGAATGAATGAATGAATGAACAAAGGTGAAAAGGTCAGGAATGAACTCAGGCATTGGCTGCTCTTGTGAGGGTGAGTTTGGGTGAGATGTTCCTGCAGACTTAGAGTACTGAGATCATTGGGATACTCAGAATGGTACCCAGAATGGAAGTGTGATGTGTGTCCCAGACATGAGATGAAAGGACCCAGAAGGTAGACTCCGTCCACTCTGCAGTTTACCTCTAACCAGGCTCCTTCCTGGTGCTTTCAAGATGGTTAAATGAAGATGCTTGCTCAATGACAGCCCAGAGCGGGAGCAGAGGAAGGGAAGGAGGTGCGTAGACCTTGCTCTAGTAAAGTGGAATACCATCGCTCTCAACACTAATGCAAAACAGCTGCCCGCCGGCCCCAGCTTGCGATAGAACAGGCGGAATTCTTGGACACTGAGTTATTCTTAGAAGCATGTGCACAGCCCCCTGGCAGGGATCACTGTGAGCTGGCTGTTGCCAGCCCCCTGTCAGGATGCGGTGCCAGCAGACCCAAGAGTGATTATTCTTGCTTATGAAAAATAACTTCAGATTTTAATTTCAAATAACCCACAGATCTGGGGCCTGGATATGGAGAACGGTGGTAGGGGCAAAGAGGAGAGCAGGACAAAGGAAGGGGATGAGGGCTGGTAGAGCATCATTCACTCGGTCAACAAATATTTATTAAATGTCTATCCCATGCCGATACTGGGGTGCTTATCATGTCCAGACTTTCATTTGATCTGGGTGCACACAGGTGTTCAGCTGTCTGGAGCTTGAGATCTGGCACTCCCATGTGTTTTTAGATGTGTTTATTGAGTGCTTTTACATAGATCTCATTCAGTCATCACGGGAACATTGAGAGGTAAGTATCATGGCTCTGATGTGACAGGAAACTGGGTGTTGGAGAAGAAATCTGCCCAAGGCTCCACAGCTATCAAGTGGCAGAGTCAGGATGTGAAGTCAGGCCAGCTGACTCCTGCCTTCATGCCTGTGTCGAGCACCAACTCTATGCCAAGTCTGAGCTAGACATTGAGAATGTAAAGCCAAATAATGGGGCTGAATGGCAGCCCTCAAGTCTCTTGGGTGCACTGTCTATGAGAGAGACAGGCCTACGACCAGGAGAGAGAATAGGATTTACAGAGCAAAAGTTCTGATGAACTCACCAGCATGGGTAAGGGGAGAGCTGAGCTTTAAGAAGGAGAGAGTGGCTGGGTCTTCCATAGATGTCTCCATGTAAGGCAATGAGAAAGAGCTCTTCATGCAGAGGACCAGCATATATGATTGTATGTAGTTGGCGATCATGAGAAGCTTGCTGGGGCTGCAGTGCAGGGTGCATGGAGGAGATGTCTGGGAAAGTGAGAAGGATCTGAACAGGAAGGGCCTGGGAGGACAGCCCAAAGGACTCAAACCCTGTCCTGGAGGAGCTGAAAACTCATGTATCCATTTGTTTCATCATTTGCTCATTCAACACTTATTTACTGAGCACCCACTCTACTCTATGCACCAGGCACTCTGCATCGAAAGAGCTTTAAGCAGGAAACAGGTGCATGATTTGTAATTTAGGGGAAGAAAAGATACCTTTATGGAAAATTATGAAGGGGTCTCCATAGTGGCCCAGGTGGAAGATGATCCAGAAGTGACAATGGTTGGGGTTGGGAGGTTAGGAGTGTACTTAACAATAGGAGGGGCTTCTCCACTTGACAAGCACAAAGGATTAACTAAGGCTCTTCATTTCCTCTGCAAAACTCATTGATGAATACATGCCCACATCATGGGAACTGCCTGTACAACGGGGCTACTCTCCAGGACATCCATGTCTGCTGCTCCCACCAGTAAATAGAATTGTATGTCTATCAAGGATCATTTGTGTTTGCTTCTATTTTTGCCAGCCTTAGTTGTTAATTACTTAATGGAATATTAACCGAAAATTAAAATAAGTATGCGAAGAAAGAAAAATGTATCTATGAATGCTGAGTTAAAAGCTTTAAAAAGACTTAGGAAAATTACTGAAAAAATTGCTGTAAAATTAGGTGTGGTCGAGGCAATGAAAGGATTGGGAAAAATCATAAAATTCTAGCAAGATTCTGCACTCAGATGGCTTTACAAGGGTCTTTCAGGTCTCTCTCTACTTCAAAGAAACTGATGCTGGAAATTGTAGATGATGCATTATGGGTGTGGTTTATGTAAGGAAGATGACAAGAAGCTCCAGTTAGCAGACCCGTTCTCAAAGAAAAGCCTTGGCTCCACATCAAAAGAGTGGTGAATGAATGTGCATTTATATGCTTTAAGTTAAAATTAAACAGGTTTGAAGTATTATGTATCATTTTTTTTAGCTTTAAGAAAAATTTTTATTGAAGTGTACCATACTTAGAGAAAAGTGCACAGATCTAAAAGTCCAGGGGGATGTATTTTTACAAAATGCACACCCAGTGTAACCAGCAACCAGATCAGGAAATAGAACTTTGCCAGCACCCCAAAATCTTTCCTTATGCCTTAAGCCAATCATTACATCTCAAAGGTGACCACTACTCTGACTTCTATAAGCATCAATTACTTTTGCCTATTATATCTATCAAGCAGAATGTTTCTGTTTTGGGCATGCTTTCTTCTGTTAGGCATTATGTTTGTAAAATCCATCAATGTTTAGTGTAGAAATGATTTGGGCACTATTCAATGAGCTCTATGGCTGTACACAGTAAGCACTTAAACATGGCAGTGAAAAAGACGTGTGAATGACCTCTACCAAAATAAGACACGTGGACAGCTAAGTATCCATCATCTGAGTTCCATGTGATGCTTTGGAAGAGGTGACTTTTCCATTCTACCCTTGGAAGATGTTTGTGTTGTTTTCAGTGTCTGGCCATTGAGAATGATTAACATACGCATGCACTTCTTTTGGTATCTATCTGGGAGAAACCTTGCTGAGTCCTAAGTTGTACGTCCTTATGTTCTTAAACATATTCTACACTCTTAAACCTACGTAACTTTAACAACATATGTTTACAGTACCGCAAAATCCCGCGATATAGCGAAAAATCTGCGATAAATAATCAAATATAATATTTTTAAAAATCCCATGATACAGTGAGGCCGCAATAAGTGAACCACGATATAGAGAGGGACTACTGTATATATATTCAGATTTTGTAGTTACTACCAAAGTGTTTTCCAAAGTGAGTGTGTCATTGCTTTATGCTTCCTCCCATATGAAAATTCTAGTGGTGCCATCACCCTTGCCAATATTTGGTACGTTTATGTTGTGGTGGTGGTTTTTAGTTTTAGTTCTTCTTATGGGGGTGAAGATCTTACTGTTTTTTGCTTGTTTGTTTTTAATAAACCTTTTACTGTGGAATGATTTTAGATTTATAGGAGAATTGCAGAGATAGTTTTGGGAGTTCCTATATAGGCTTACACAGTTTTTTTCATTGTTAACATCTTACATTCCCAAAGTATGTTTGTCAAAGCTAAAACACTGACAGTGGGGCAGTACTGTTAAGTAAACTCCAGACTTCACTTGGATTTCATCAGGTTTTACATTATTCTCCTCTTTATGTTCCAGGAGCCATTCCAGGGAACCACATTGCATTTAGTTATCATGTCTCCCCGCCTCTTCTGGTCTATGACAGTTTCCCAGTCTTTCCCTGTTTTCATGACCTTGACGGTCTTGAGAGATACTGGCAAGGTATCCTGCAGCATATTCCCCATCTGGGTCTGTCTGATGTCATGACGAGAATGGGGTTAAAGGTTTTTGGAAAGAATACCACAGAGGTGAAGTGCTCTTCTCATTACAACATAATTAAGGCCTACATACCAGTCACATGACATCACTGATGATATTAACCTTCATCACTTGGTTAAGGTTGTGTTTGCCAGATTTCTTCATTGCAAAGTCACTATTTCTCCTTTTTCTATTCTACATTTTGGAAATGAATCACTAAGTCTAGCCCACCCTCAAGGGGAGGAGGGATCGGAGAGGGAGAGTTAAATTTCACCTTCTGGGAGGTGGAGTATGTATTTACATATATTATTTGGAATTCTGAAAGAAAGATTTATCTCTCCCTCCCTCCCTTCCTTCCTTTTTTCTTTCTTTCCTTTCTCTCTCTTTCCCTCCCTCCCTTCCCCCTCCCTCCTTCCTTTCCTCTCTTTTTTTTTTCCCCTTCATTCACTTACATCAGTATGAATTCACGTATATTAATTTTATACTTTGGGGCATAATCCAGTATATGCTATTTATTTGTTTGCTCAAGGTTTTGTAGCTTTGGCCATTGGGAGCTCTTTCAGGGTGGCTTTTATGTCCTTTTAATATGTCTCCCATTTTTTTAAAAGCATTTTCTTACTTTCTGGTACTACAAGATATTCCCAGATCATATTGTATTTCCTCTGCCCTTATATTGGAATCACCCATTTCGCTATGAAGCCCTGATTTCTTTTATTAGAGAACCATATTTAGAAATCAAGATATCAGTTCTCAGCATCCCATAGTGGCATTAATTTACATTTCTCATGAATATGATCAGCTTTTCAAATGTTGATTGGCCATTTCACTATTTTGTTTAGTGCAGTGCCTATTCAAGTCATTTTTGTATTTTCCTATTGGAATGTCTACATTTTTTCTTAGAGATCTGTAGACATTTTTTCCTTTTTTGTATTTTCTGAATTTGAGTTCTTCATTGGATATATATATATAACAAATATCTTCTGTGGCTTGTCTTTTTATTGAATGAGTGGTGTCCTTGAAAAATAGATGTTCTTGATATTATCATGGTACAGCTAGTCATTTTTTCCCCCTATGTTCCTGTTTCTGATCATAAGGATATTCTCCCATGCTATCTTCTAAAAGCTTTATTGTTTTACCTTTTGTATTTGGATCTATAATACACCTGGAATTGATTTTTGTGTGTAGTGTGAGGTAAAGTCAAGATGCTTTTTCTTTTTCCATATACGTATCCAATTGACCAAGTCCCATGTATTGAAAAGACTATCCTTTCCTTACTCCATACATTTTTATCTTTGTTTTGGAATGTTTGTTCAGTTCTGCAGGTCTATTTTTTCTCTCCTCTCACCAACACCATACTATATTGATTACTGTGTCTTTAAGTCTTGACATCTGGTAGGGTAAATCCTCCATTCTCTTCTTATTCTTCAAGATTATAAGATTATCTTAGCTATTCTTGGTCCTTCTCATTTCCATGTAAATATTACAAGAGCAAATCAATTTTCACACACACACACACACACCCCTACTACAAATGCCGTTGAATCTACAGATCTATTTGGGAACATTAGACATCTTTAAATTATCAGGTTCTCATCTCTTATCAAAATATAGCAGATGCTTCTATTTAGGTCTTTTATAATATCTCTCAATGCTTTTCAGTTTTTAGTGTAAAAGTCTTATACATATTTTGTTTTAATTTTAAATAGTTGATTTTTTAATATTGTATAGATACCTTTAAATTTTTTATTTGTAATTGCTTACTGATAGTGTATCAACATATTAATTTCATAATATATTGATGTTATATCTGCTATCCCTTCCTAGCTTCCCTTTTTAATTTATTTATTTGTCTGGAGAAGCTATTTATTTATTTATCTATAAATATACTTTATGATTATGTTGTTACAGTGGTCCTAATTTCTTTTCCATTAGCTCCCCTCTGCTCAGTACCCCGCTTCCCTCTAGCAATCCCACCACCACCCTTAGTTCATGTCCATGGGTCGTGCATATAAGTTCTTTGACTTCACCCTTTCTTATATTATTCTTAACTTCCCCCTGTCTATTTTGTACCAACCATTTCCCCATTTCTCCCCCTTCCCCCTAACAGTAGATAACCTTGCAAATGATCCCCATGCCTATGACTGTTCCTGTTCTGGTTGTTTACATAGTTTGCTTTTGTTTTTACTTTTTAGATTCAGTTGTTGGTAGTCGTGAGTTAGTTGTAATTTTAATGTTCATAGTGTTGATCTTCTTGTTCTTAAATAAGTCCCTTTAATATTTCATATAATAATGGTTTGGTGATGATGAACTCCTTTAGCTTTACCTTGTCTGGGAAGTACTTCCATTCTAAATGATGGCTTTGCTGGGTAGAGTAGTCCTGGTTGTAGGTCCTTGCTTTTCATCACATTGAATACTTCTTTCCAGTTCCTTCTTGCCTGCAAAGTTTCTCTTGAGAAATTAGCTTAGAGTCTTATACACACCCCTTTGTAGGCAACTCTCTGCTTTTCTCTTGATGCTTTTAAGATTCTCTCTTTATTTTGAACCTTTGACATTTTAATCATGATGTGTCTTGGTGTGGTCCTCTTTGGGTCTAGCTTGTTTGGGACTCTCTGTGCTTCCTGGACTTGTATGTCTATTTTCTTCACCAAAGTTGGGAAGTTTTCCTTCATTATTTTTTCACATAAGCTTTCAATTTCTTGCTCTTCCTCTTCTCCTTCTGGCACCCCTATGATTCGGATGTGGGCACGTTTAAAGTTGTCCCAGAGGTTACTAAGCCTCTCATTTTTTTCCATTCTTGTTTCCTCCTCCTGTACTGGTTGACTGTTATTATCTTCCTTATATTCCAAATCATTGATCTGAACCCCGGTTTCCTTCCATTCACCTTTGATTTTGTGTGAATTTTCTTTCATTTCACTTAGTACAGCCTTCACTCCTTCCCTATGTGTTTGCCATACTTAAGCATATCAGTCAAGACTGTGAGCATCTTTATCACCAGTGTTTTGAATTCTGCATCTGTTAGGTTGGCTATCTTCTCATTTGTTAGGTTGACTATCTCCTGGTAGCTTAGTTCTCCTACTGGAACCTTGATCCGTTCCCTCTTTTGGGCCATACTCTCTGTCTCCTCATCTTGACAGACTCCTGTGTTTGTTTGCCTCTGTTCCTTAGGTAGAGCTGTTGCACCTGTTACGTTGTAAGGGGTGGAGCCTTAGGTATTCATCAGTGCAGGTGACCAGTTTCACCACATTATGGCGCTGTGTGTCGGGGAGGGATCTGAGAGGGAACAATGCTGCTTGCCCAGCCCTCGCCCCTTTTCCAGGCATTTCTCCCACTTCTGTATGGGACTCGGGCCTCTCTAGCTGTTGCCCTGGCCATCGTTCCCAGAGTGAGTGGGTCTGCGGCCATCCTAGGACTGTGGGGGCCTCTAAACAAGTGGACTCCGCTGAGAGGCTGGCAGTTTCTATCTTCACCCCAACCCCACTGGTTCTCACAGTCAGAAGCAATGAGGCTTTATTGTTCCCAGTGCTGAAACTCTGAGCTGTGCCATCTGGTCTGGTGCTGGGAGCATTCCCCAGGTGTCCCTCTTGACTTTTAAAAATGTTTGACTGCACTTTCTGCCAGCCTGTTGCTGCCGCTGCTGCTGCCGCTGCCACCACCGCGTCCTCTCTGCCCTGGCTCCACCCCTCCTACCTGTCTGGCTGAGTATTTCTTCTTTATATCTTTGTTTGTTGGACTTCCATGCAGCTTGATTTTCTGGAACTTCTGGTTGTCTCTAGTTTTGAGGTAGTTGTATTCCTTCTTAGTTGTGGAGGGAGCTGCAGAGTGTCTGTTTAGGCCTCCATCTTGGCTGGAAGTGGAGAATCTTTTTAATTCTCCTATGTACACCATTATGTTATCCATCAATAAAGTCAATATTTTTCTTCCTTTTCAATCCTTATACCTTTCATTTGTTATTTTATAATGGCTATGAGTTCCAGTACAATGTTAACTAAAATGCTAATAGCAGACACTCTTATCTCATTCCTGGTCTCAAGTGGAAACTTCCAGTATTCTATTATTAAATATGTTTTCTGTAGCTTAAAAAGTACACAGGTGTGTCCAGAAACTATTCAGCCACGTAATATCAAGAATAGAGACATTTATTGAAGGAGATACAACATACAAGAAACATTGTATATGGGACAATGACACCTCAATCCTCTTCAAATTAGGCACCTTGGGACCTCACACAGTTCTCCCAAGTGCTATCAGTTGCCCTGTTGTATTTTCCTGAATCTCATTGACAGACTAAAATCTCTTCCCTTTTAAAGGTGATTTTTTGTTTTGGGAAAAGCCAGAAGTCACAGGGCACCAAGTCTGGGCTGTAGGGGGGCTGAATTACCTGGTGATTTGAAGTTTTGCCAAAAACCTCTGCAGGATGTGGTGCATGAATGGGTGCATTGTTGTGATGAAGCTGCCAGTCACCAGTTGCCCATAGCTGTGGCCTTCTGTATCATCCTAATAGTTTCCCTGGAGGGATGTTCAAACTTAACACAAAATTCGATGCAGGTTTGTTGCTCTACTTGCTCAGTCATTTTGAATGCGATGGCCACACAGTACACACATTCACTCAATGGCATCTATTGCCCCCACTGACTAGTACAGTGAAGTCATCATTGTTCATGCATGCGCATTCCAGTCCTCTCTCCTTGGCTGCCAGGTTACATTCATGTTGCATAAGCCATTCTTGTTATATTAACAATGGTTGGACTTTTTCTGGACAGATCTCAGTGCATATACTTATCAAATTTAAAAATTTTGATTCCAGACCTAGTTTGCTAAGATTTTTTAAAATTACAGATAGATGTTGACTTTGTGAATGTCTTTCATTTATTTATTGAACTGGTCTTATGATTATTCTTCTATATTATCCTAATGTGATGAATTACATTGGTTGATTAATTTTGAATGTAAAACCAATCTTACATCATGGGAGTAAGCACAAGTTGGTTGTATTATATTATTCTTTTTATATGTGGTGAGGTATATTTGACAATAATTTTTTGATCTATGGTTATGAGAGAAATTGACCTATAATTTCCAATTCTTATCATGTGCTTGTGAGGTTTTGTTTTCAAGGTTATGCTGACTTGATAAAATACATTGGAAAGTCTTTTCTTTTTTGCTTTTATTTGAAAAAGATTGCTTAAGATTAGTGTTATTTCTTCTTTGAATATTTAGAAGAATTCATCTGGGCCTGAATTACTTTGTGAAGGTTTTTAATTACAGATTTAATTTTAATATATGATATACATAGTACTATAGTACTATTTCAGGCAAATTCTGGAATTCTTTGTTATTCCTGAAAATATACAGCAAAGCTCAAATGTGTTAAGAGGTCAAGATTAAAGTGTCAGTCTCCATACTCACTGAACATGAACCCTGCCACTCTTCTCTCCTAGTCCTCCTTAAGAATGAATGTCAAGTGCAAACAAAAAGTCTTTGTTTATTCAGCTTCAGTATTAGACTCCTAAGCAGTCAACAGACAAGACATTGTAGGGTTAAAATTTTCAGCGTGTTTCTATTTGGCTTCTTAACCTTCTGCTCTGTGTAAATGCTTTGAGAGGAAGGGTGTTGGGCTCACTTCTCTATGGTTCTCTTTGTCAGAGATTTTGGTCCCTCAGTTCTTGACTGCCTTGGAAGCCTGAAACTGTCATTTCTACCTCCCCAGCTCCATGAGATTTTGAAAGCTTTCCCGGCCTCTCTGTCCTCAACAGAGAAGAAATTGTTGGCTCCTCTCTTTGTGGTTCCCTTCTTGCTGGGGTCTTGACTCTTCATGTACTGGCTGCCTCAGAATCCCTCTTATGAGTTCAGATTTATTTTTGTATTTATTTGGCTTTTCTACTTTTTCTTGGCATAAATATTGGACTGCTGCAAGTTACTCAATATAGGTAGAAACTGACATTTGAATATATCTTTTGTTATTATTATTAATTTCATACTTAATCTGACTTCCCCATTTAACCAATTGACTAAGGGTGTTGGTTAGTAAGAGGTAAGAGATCTGCTACTATGATGATGATGATAGTAATAATAATGGTAGCAGCTTAACATTCATTGATAAATCACTGGGTGCAAGACTATGTTAAGTTATTCCTATGTTCTCTCTTATTTCATCTTCCTAAGAACCTTGGAGGTAAGTACTATCATCCTAATTTTTTTTGGAGGAGAAATTACACTCAAAGGAACCAGCTTATACTCACAAGACTAATGAATGGTCATAATAAAATATGAGATAATGCTCCCTGATACCATGGGGGAGATGGGCTTCTTGCCTAAAGGAAAGGGAGAGTTTATGTCCCGAATACCTATTTCCCTCCATATGAAATGTTATTTCATATATTTATGTTCTTATAAAAAGAGGATGCATCTTACAATAGATGTCAGAAGGAACTGACAGCCACCCAGTACTGCAGTCAGCTGTGGAAGAGCTGTCTTTTCCAGCACATTCATAACCTCCCTGCATTCATCCGATTGTCATTTGTGTTGCATTATTTGATTTGGTGGCACCTTATAGGATGACTACTACTTAATGTTGCCCCCTTCATGAAGCTTCCTCAAAAAGTTATACAAGGATTAAGCATTGAAACAAGAACTTGCTGACTCTCAGGTTGTCCATCAAGTATCAGGAAATGCCACAAATGCAGTTGAAATTGTCAAATATCCTGGAATTCAGCACAGATTCTTCAAAGCCAACAGCCTGACTGATTCATGTGGCATGAAGAACATCAAGCATCCAGTGGGTAGCTGCCAAAAGCTTCCAGCTGACTTTTAAGTTCCAGGAATGTATACTTCAATTAAGGAAAAACAACAGAACAATTATTTTAACCAAATTGGAAATACAAACAAACTCCTGTGTTCTTTGATATGCCTGGAAATTATTCTGTTTGTCAGAGGTTCCAAAAAGGTCAAGATCAAAGATTTGATCATGAAAATTACACCATGTTTGTTAAAATGCAGGTCAAACACCACACTACCTGCCTCTCAATAGCTAAGGAACATGGGTCACTTCTCTCTGCCTTCACGTCCTCATCTGCACAGGGGGAAAATAAGAGCACCTACTTAAAGGAATTGTCATGATCAAGTGAGTCAGTCCAAATAAATGCTAAGAAGGATGTTTGACAAATGGCAAGAGACCAATAAATGTTAACCATTAGGGTAAACAGCACATCACTCCCTATATTAATTATGCTTGATGTGACTGCCCATGCCCGAACGTGATTTAGAAAAATATTTAGATTCTGAATTGAAGAGGCCTTAGGGGCTAATTTTGAATGTGATATATTTTTAAGTACTATATTTTATTGATTATGCTATTACAGTTGTCACAATTTTTCCCCCTTTGACCCCCACTGCCAGATACCTCCCTTCTCTCCAGCAATCCCCATCCCCTTAGTTCATGTCCATGGGTCATGTATATAAGTTCTTTGGCTTCTCCATTTACTTTACTATTCTTAATGCCTACCTGTTTATTTTGTATCTACCAGTTATGCTTCTTGATACCTGCATCTTTCCCCCCATTCTCCCTCTTCCTCCTCCCAACTGATAACCCTCCATGTGATCTCCATATCTATGGTTCTGTTCCTGTTCTAGTTGTTTGCTTAGTTAGCTTTTTTCCTAGATTCATTTGTTGATAGTTGTGAGTTTGTTGTCATTTTTTTTAATGTGTTTTATTGATTATAATATTACATTTGTGCCAATTTCCCTTCCCTCTGCTCCCCTCCACCCGGTGGCCCCCCTCCCTCCAGTTGTCCCCCCCTTTTAGATCATGTCCATTAGTTGTGCATACAGTTCTTCTCAACCTCTCTCTGTCTATTCCATTCCCTCCTACCATGATCCTTAATTCCTATATCATCTCCCTCCCTCTCCCCATTCCCCCTCCCTGTTGACCTCCCCCCAATATGTTCCCCGTACCTATAGTTCTTTTTCCACTCTCGTTGCCTGTTTAGTTTGCCTTTGTTTCAATTCCCTAGCTTCTGTTGTTTCTTGTGATGCAGTTTTCATTTTAGATTTCATTGTCTTGATCCTCCTTTTTCTAAACCAGTCCCTTTAACATCTCATATAACAGTGGTTTGGATCTAATGAACTCTTTCAGTTTTATTTTGTCCTGGAAACACTTTCTCTGTCCTTCTATTCTGAATGACAATTTCGCTGGATAGAGTATTCGTGGTTGTAGGTTTTGGATTTTCATTACTTTGAATATTTCTTGCCAGTCCCTTCTTGCCTGCAGGGTCTCCCTTGAGAAGTCAGCTGATAGTCTAATTGGGACCCCTTTGTACATAATTCTTTTCTTCTCTCTTGCTGCTTTTAAGATTCTCTCTTTATCTTTAATTTTTGACATTTTGATTATAATGTGTCTTGGAGTGGTTCTCCCTGGGTCCAGTTTTTTTGGAACTCTCTGTGCTTCCTGGACCTGTAAGTCTATTTCCTTCCCCAAGTCTGGGAAGTTCTCCTTTATTATATTTTCACTCAATTTTTCAAGTTCTAGTTCATCTTCCTTGCTCTCTGGCAAACCAATGATTCTTATGTTGGGCCTTTTATAGCTGTCCCAGAGATTTCTGATCCTCTCATCGTTGCTTCCCATTTCCTCTCTCTGCATTGGTTGACTGCTTGTTCCTTCTCCATATTCCAGTTTGTTGAAATGAACTCTGGATTTTTTTTCCTCACCATCTGTCTCGTATGTGGTTTTGTTCCTTTCGTTATGAGTGTTTTTCACTTCTTTCTCATCTTTTTCCAGATCTTTTGTGAATTCTGTAAGCCACCTGATAACAATGGCCCAGAACTGAGCATCTGACAGGTTTCTTATCTGTTCATCTGTCAGGTTCTCCATCTGTTGCCTGGTGAGCTGTGCCACCGGGATTTCTACAGTTGTCTGCCTCATTTTGACAGATGCGTTTTGTTTTCTTGGGCCGGCTGTAGGGGGCAGTGCCTGTGTACTCGTAATGACCCAGCGACCGGTGCCATTCGGCAACCTTTCTTGCTGTGCCGTGGTGCTTTGTCGTCACAATCCAGCGACCGGTGCCTGTCCGCGACCTATTTAGCAGCCCTGTGGCGCTTTCTTTGGGGGCGGGGGTCCAAGATGGATTCACACAGTTATTCCGCTAGGAGACTGGGATCCGTCCTCCCGCCCCCCTGGGCCTCACTGTTCAAGGCGATGTGGTGGCTGCTTTCCCCAGCATTGGGGTCGCGAGCTGCCGGGCGTTTGACTGCAGCCGGGATTGTTCTCCCCGCCGCTGTCCCAGGTGCGACCGCAAACAGCGCCGCCCTCTTTTGCTCTTACCTGCCCAAAGGGCGCCGCTGGTTTATAACTTCATATGTTGGGCTTCCGTGTAGTTTTATTTTCTGGAATTTCTAGTTATCCTTTGTTTTGAAGTAGTTGTATTCCTCTCTAGTTGTACAGGGAGACCTAGCGCGTCCGTCTAAGCCTCCATCTTGGCCGGAAGTCGAGTTTGTTGTCATTTTAATGTTCATAGTTTTGACCTTTTTCTTAAATAAGTCCCTTTAATATTTCATATAATAAAGGCCTGGTAATGGTGAACTCCTTCAGCTTTACTTTGTCTGGGAAGCATTTTATCTGCCCTTCCATTCTAAGTACTAGCTTTGCTGGGTAGAGTAATCTTGGTTGTAGGTCCTTGCTTTTCATCACTTTGAGTCTGCTTGACAGTCCCTTATTGCCTGCAAAGTTTCTTTTGAGAAATCAGCTAACAGTCTTATGGGAACTCCTTTGTAGGTAATTCTCTTCTTTTCTCCTGCTGTTTTTAAGATTCTCTCTTTATATTTAACCTCTGGCATTTTAATTATGATGTGTCTTGGTGTGGTCTTTTTTGGGTCTAGCTTGTTTGGGACTCTCTGTGTTTCTGTGCTTCCTGGACTTGTATGTCTATTTCCTTTGCCAAGTTAGAGAGGTATTCCTTCATTATTTTTTCACATAAATTTTCAATTTCTTGCTCTTTCTCTTCTCCTTCTGGCACCCCTATGATTTGGATGTTGTACGTTTAAAGTTGTCCCAGCGTCTGCTGCATGGGCAACAGCAGACCCTCCATATTACCCTGCCCAGGCTCTGTAGCTTCAGCGTCATCGCAAGATGTCGATTCAACACGGGAGGAGACAGATACCATGTCACTCCCGAGTCGGACTGCACAGCCATTCTCGGCGGTGCAGATGGACTCTTAAGAAGCTACACCATCGTCTCTGGAGACGGACGGCTGCCGCCGCCGCCGACGACGAAAGTTGTCCCAGAGGTTCCTAAGACTCGCCTCAGTTTTTAAATTCTTATTTCTTCATTCTGTACTGGTTGACTATTTTTTTCTTATGTTCCAAATTGTTGATTTGAACCTCAGCTTCTTTCCTTTCACCATTGGTTTTATGTGGACTTCTCTTCATTTCACTTAATATAGTCTTCACTTCTTCCCTCATGCATTTGCTGTACTCAATTATTTCTGTGAACATCATTATCACCAGTGTTTTGAACTCTGCATCTGTTAGGTTGGCTATCTCTTTCTTACTTACGTCTCCCTCTGGAGACTTGATATGCTTGCTCTTTTGAGTCATACTATTCCATCTCCTCATTTTGACACCTTCCTGTATTTGCCTCTGTGTATTAGGTAGAGCTGTTGCACCAGTTACATTGTAAGGAATGGGCCCTTAGGTATTCATCAGTGCTGGGTGGCCTGTTTCATTGCTTTGTGGTGCTATATGTGGGGGAGGGGTCAGAGAGGGAACAATGCTGCTTGCACTGCACTTGCCCCTTTTCCAGTCACTTCACCTGCTTCCCATATGCAACTGGTGCCCCTCTAGCTGTTGTCCTGGTGATGGTTTCCGGAGTGGATGAGTTTGTGGGGGCCCTCTAAACGGACTTTCCTGAGAAATGGGCAGCTTCTTCCACTGCCCCAACCCCACTGATTTTCACTGCCAGAAGCAATGTGGCTTTATTTTCCCAGGGCTGGAACCATGAGCTGCGTGGTCTGGCCTGGAACTGGGATTGCTCCTCAGGTGTCCCTCTTGTCTTTTATAATGTGTGACTGCTCTTTCCACCAGCTGGCCACATCTACTGCCTTGCTGCTACTGTCACCACACTGTATCCTCTCTGCTCTGGCTCTCTGTCTCCACCCGTCCTACCCATCTAGATGAGTATTACTTATTTATATCTTTGTTTATTGAACTTCCATGCAGTTTGATTTTCTGGTAGTTCTGATTGTATTTGTTTTGAGGTAGATGTAATCCTTCTTATGGTTGTGGAAGGAGGCTAGGCGTGTCTACCTATGCCTCCATCTTGGCTAGGAGTCCCCTGTATTGATCTGAATGTGATATTGATTAAGTAAGGGGTATAAAATCATATGGATAAATGTGTGCTATCGTCAGCCACTGGAGGTTTTATTTGTTGCTGTTGTTTTTGCTTACTCTTTTTAAAAATTTTCACCTGAGGACATTTTGTTTTTCATTGCTTTTAGAGAGACAGAGAGAGGAAGAGAGAGAAAGAAACATTGATGTGAGAGAAGCATTGATTGGTTGTCTCCTAGAAGTGCCTGGAACAGGGATTGTAAGCAACCATGTGGAGACTGGAGGTTGAACCCACAACCTAAGTATTTGCCCTGACTGGGAATTGAACCTGCAACCTTTTGCTTATGGGACAACGCTCCAATCAACTGAGCTGTACCTGCCAGGGCTGCTTACTCTTAATGTAGTCTTTCTTTCTTCTTTCCTTTCTTCCTTCTTTCCTTCCTTCCTTCCTTCCTTCCTTCCTTCCTTCTTTCCTTCCATTCTTTCTTTCTTTCTTTCTTTCTTCTTCTTCTTCTTCTTCTTTTTTTTTTTTTTACCAGGGCTGGTGCTAAGTTATTCCTATAACTGAAATCTGTCAACCACGCTCCATCACCAGCCCTGTGGTCTGTGCCTGGGCCATCACATTTGCCTCTTAGCTTATCCATCCATGTATTCTTTTGCCATTTTGCAATTTTTGTTACCCACACATTGGATGATGTTGCTCTCTGTGGAAAAGCATCCAGTGGCTCCTCACTGCTCCCAGAATAAAACCCACACTCCTTCACTCGGGCCACGGAACCTTGCCCAATGTGCCACCTTTCCAGTTCCATATATACCCACACTCCTCACTGGCTGTCCTCTCCCTCTCTGCCAGCAGCTCTCAAGGGCCAATCCCATCTTGCTCAGAACCTTTGCTGATCCTCTCCCTCTTCCTGAATGCTCACTGGCTAACGTCTCTGCACTCTGCTAATGTTGGCTGAAGTGTCATTTCCTCAGAGAACTCTTCTCTGATGCTGGGCTTCAGTCAGACTTCATGTCACAATTTCCACAATCTCCCCCACTTTCCTTTTACATCACTTTCCAGAGTTTGTTTTTATTTATTTTTTGAGGTGATTATTTGCTTACTGTCTTTCCCTCCACTTGCTTATCAGTCCCGTAAGGGCATGGATTGGGCAATTTTTAAATTGTTAAATCACGAGTGCCTGGATATCTCCCCCCCACATATATATGTATATCATATGTGTGATTATGGGACTTCCCACCCTCCATCAGTTCACAAGCCAATTCCTATAATAAATTTCCTCTAATTTACCTCTATCTCTAGATATAAAGGAATAGATGAATATATCACATATATTTCTTATTAAAATACAATATCCATAAAGTTCACAAACTTAAAATGCATAGCTTGATACATTTTTGGAAATAGATGCTTTCATGTCACCAGCACTCCGATCAAGAACCAGAGCATTATGAACACCCAGAAGTCTCTCTTCTGCCCTTGCTAGTCATTCCCCAAAGATGACTACTATTTGCACTTTTATCATCAGAGATTAATTTGGTCTGCTTTTGGGCTTTCTATAAATGAAATTGTAGACATGTGTTATTCTGCCTGGCTTCTTCTGCTCAATGTTATGTGTGTGGAAGTTATCCACATCACACATGTCCTAGTAGTTCTCTTCCATCACTCTGTTGTAGTATATGCTCTGAACATACCACAATTAATTTATCCATTGTACAGTTGATAGGCCACTGGGTTGTTTCCACTTCAGGAAGGAATAGCAAACCATGCTGCTGCTCTGAACATTCTTTTGCGCATCCTCTGACAGACTTATGCACTGATTCCTCATGGGCATGTAACCAGGGGTGCAATTGTGACCACTGCAGCAATTTTCAGCAATTTTGCACTTGACAAAATATGTGTTTTTCTCTTACTATGCTTTGTCAAATATATAGTTGCCCAATAAAAAAAAATGCAAGAATTAATGTAGTGTAGGGGAAGCCCTTGCCTCTGTTCTGATGAAGTTCCTGCCAGAGTTCTGGACTTCACCTTGGTCTCTTTTTCACTAAGTGTTTATGGACTTCAAAAAATTGCAAAGGTAGATGGATACGAATTGGCTGTCACCAAGCATGGAAATAATTCATGGTGTGTGTGTGGGGTGTATATCCAGGGGTGCAGGTCTCTTTCCTGGTTCCTCACTGAGAAGTGCTGATCTCAGCCCTGTGGTCTTCCAGGTTGGGCCCTGTGCAGCTGCCCAACCTGCTCCACCCATCCCTTCCCTTTCCTTTTTCCTTCTTGACCTTGTGCCTTTCAATCCATTCTCACTTTATGGAGGGAATGGGCTTCAGGGATGAGTTTGCCAGCATTTCAATCATTTGTCTCCTGGATTGAAGGTTCTCTCCAGACCACGTTGTGCTCCAATCAGCAGGTTGGAAGGTGATAAACCCATTTTCAAGGGGCTGTTTGTTATGTCTGGTTGAGAGCTAGCCAGCTGCTGGGACTGGACTGACTTAGAATTAGGACTTGGGTTGTGGCAGAAAGACTCCTGTGCTCAAACTCACGTCCTGCTTTGGTGTGACAGTGACAGACTCCATCATGACTTCTCTCTTCTCTGGTTAAGCAGCAGTCCTAAAATCACACGCCTACCCCTGGCCTTACTAACAGCAGAGCATAGGGATTGTAAGTGCTTGGGGATACATTCAGAGTCCAGAGGAAGCTGCAAACATTTCCTCTTCTCAGATGGCTTTTTAGGCCATGCTGAATCTCCCTTTCCTGGGTATCTGAAGTCCTCTCTCCTTAGTTTCCTTCTCTCCTCCCTGTTATACCCTCTTTTCCTGGGATCCTGCCTTTATCCTGAGCATCTCAGGCAGTAGGTAACATTTTCAGCACCCTCCTGACTCCCTCCTCACCCACTCATATCGGTGTATTGTCAGAGTTCTCCAGACATATGTATGTGTGTATCTGTGTGTGTATATAATGAGAATAATTTGTGCGTCATCAATGTAACCTGGCAGCCAAAGGGAGTGGACTGGAATGTGCATGTGTGAACAATGATGACTTCACTGTACTAGTCAGTGGAGGCAGTAGATGCTGCTGAGTGAGCATGTGTACTGTGTGACTGTCACATTCAAAATGACTGAGTAGAGCAATGACTCTGCATCAAATTTTGTGTTAAGCTTGAATATTCCTCCATGGAAACTAATTGGATGATTCAGAAGGCTTTCTGGGACAATACAATGAGTGCAATGCAAATAAAAGTGTGGCACAAATGCTTCAAAGATGGTAGAGAATCTGTTGAAAGTGACCCACACTCTGGAAGGCCTGCAACAAGAAGAACACCTGAGAATGTTGAACGAGTATGGCCTGCAATCAACAAAGATCAGCGACTGACACTGTGAGAACTAGAAACTGATCTGGGGATTCTAAAAACTACTGTGTCTGAGATTTTGATGCAAGAACTTGACATGAAGTGTGTCGTGGCAAAATTTGTTCCATTGCTTCTGCTACCAGAGCAGAAGGAACATCGTGCTCCAGTTGTTAATGACTTGATTCAAACTGCTATTAGTGGACCAGGTAGTCTCAGGAAGGTCATAACTGAAGATGAATCATGGATCTATGTTCATGACCCAGAAATGAAGGCCCAGTCATCCCAATGGAAGTCGCCTGATTCTCCACTCCTGAAGAAGGCACGGCAAAATCGCAGCAAGATCAAGACCATGTTAACTGTATTTTTTGTTTGAGAAGGTGTTGTCCATCATGAGTACACTCCTCAAGGCCAAACATTAAGAAATACTATCTCAATGTTCTTCATTGCCTGAGAGATGCAATACAATGAAAACAGCCACAGCTATGAGCTACTGGTGATTGGCAGCTTCATCACGAGAATGGAACCACTCATGCATCATGCCTCATGCAGAGTTTTTTGACAAAATACCCAATCACCTAGGTGACTCAGTCCCCCTACAGCCCATATTTGGTGTCCTGCAACTTCTGGCTTTTTCCAAAACTAAAATCACCTTTGAAAGGGAAGAGACTTCAGACCATTGATGAGATTCAGGAAAATACGATGGGGCAATGGATGGTGTTTCCAACAAAGGATTTTGCCAAGTTTTTGAACAGTGGAAGAGATCCTGGGAGAACTGTGTGAGGTCTCAAGGTGCCTATTTTGAAGGGGACTGATGTGTCATTGTCTTATGTACAATGTTTTTGTATCTTATATTTTCTTTCACAAATGCCTCTATTTTTCATATTATATGGCTGAATACTTGCTGAGGCCCCAGTGCAGACTGTTCCTTTCTCCGGCCTCCAGAGACCCAGAGGGGACTTCGGTGTCCCCAAAACACTCAGGTTTCTTTGTGAATCCAGATGTTTTTGGTGGAACCCAATGTCTCCGATGAATCCAATTTTCCTTGGAAGAACTCAGTGTCCCTGTTGGCTCATTATGTCCCTGGAAGATCCAAGTCCCTGGTGAATCCCACTGTCTCTCATGGATTCAGGTATCCGTGGAGGACCATGATGTTCCATGGTGGATCCCAGTGTCCCTTGTGGGTACAAGTGTCCATGGAGGACCCTGGTAACCATGAGGGACCCCAGTATCTCTGGTGGATCCTGTTGTCCCTGGCAAATCCAAGTGTTTTGGGGGATCCTATTACCCCTTATGGGTCCTGGATTTATTTTTTATAGTGTAAATGCCCCCTAAGAAGGTGGCTCTGGTGGGTCCTGAATGTTTGACTATGGGGATAGGTTTTTCTTTCTTTCAGGTGGGAGGCACTGGGGGAGTCCAGGTTGAGGATGGAGTGGCTGGTGCTGATGATATAACTTGGACCCAGGGAGGAGGTTCTGGTTGGACTGTCAGAGACTGAGATCTGGGTGTAGAGGAGAAACTGGGAGAAGCATCAGCCTCAGGGAGTGAACCAAGGCCAAGTGTTGATCATGGTGCAGAAACTCAGCATCCAACATGGAACCCAACAGGTTCTTTGAGCTGAGCCTGTCTCATGCATCAGTAGCATCACCTGACTGAAGGAAGGTGGGCTAGGATCCAGAAAGAGGGCATGAAAGCAAGAGGTCAGGGAGCACTGCAGACTTGCTGATTTCACGCTGTGTGCATGCATGCATGTGCATGGGGAGCTGGTGACAAGGCATTTGTACATCTTGAGACATCTTAGCTAACCCACATTCTCCTCTTGGGACCTCTTATCTTTGTGCATGCGGAACCCCTCCTGCTGCCTCGCCAGCAAGCTGGTGCAGCAGCCACAGAGTATGTGCTTATGTTTGGGTCCATGCTCAGCTCACGCGCCGTCCCCGCCGGCTGGGGCAACCACACATTCTTAGACGCTCTATGTCATGGAAAGAAAGGTGAAGTGCTCCGTCTGCTCTGCTCTCCCAAACATTACCCATTCAGCAACAAAAGGGAGGGGGCCGTGGTGGTGAGAGACTTTCTTCTCTTGGTGGGCAGGGAGAGTCTCTCAGATCCTGGAATCCATGGTGATTATTAAGTTTGAGGAATTTTGCAAATCATCATCCTGCAGGAACATCTGCAAACCACCCTTCTGTATGTGGTACTGGTGGAGACTAGGTCCAACGAAAGGGATGTGGCAGGTTACATTTTCACAGGATTGTGCACCGGAGGAGAGAGCATGCTTCCTTTCCCATAGCTGTTTGCTTTCATTGGTGGACTCGTTCAAACATCCAGCCCCTGCTATGTGCCAGGTGTTAGAGAGCAGGGAGCAACAGGGACAAAGGTCACTGCCCTTGTGAGCCCACGATCTCCCAGAAGTGGGCTCCCACCAGGTACAAGGTCCTGAGGAAGGTGCTGGGAAGGGCTCTAGTTGGCCAGGACTAATCAATTGCTTCTATTAATGACTTCTCTGTGCCTCTACCCTTTATGAAATAACCATCTTAGTCCGTTCAGGATGCTATAACCACAATACCATAAATTGAGTGGCTTATAAGCAGCAAACATTTATTTCCCATAGTTCTGAAGGCCAAGAAGTCCAAGATCAACGTGCAGGTTGATTTGGTGTCTGGTGAGGTCACTCTTCTTGGTTCACAGGTTGAAGGGCCCAGGGAGCTCTACGGGATCTCTTCTATAAAAGCATCAAACCCATTCAGGAAGCCTTTGCCCCATGACCTAAGCACCTCCCAAAGGCCCCCACCTCCTCATAACCATCACCTTGGGGCTAAATTTCAACATAGGAATTTGGGGGTTGGGGGACACAAACATAAAGATAGTAACAATAACTTGGTAGCTCCTTCCATCATGAGGTGAAGCCTATTTGTCCATCCTTGAATCTGGGCTGACCTTGTGACTTGCTTTGGCTGCTAGAACATGAGGAAGTGCGAGGAGCATTTTGCTCTGACAATGCCTCTGCCAGCAGCGGCGGGCCACTGAGGTCACTGACTGCAGGCAGCTGTCAATCCACTGGCATGGCCGGCAATTTCAGCGGCATTGGAGGGACTGCGCTGCTAATCAGAGGTTAGCAGCAGCTTCCTGATTCTGAAGTGACAATTCTCTACTCCCCTTGGCCCTTTCAATCCTTCTAACACCTTTATAACCAGTTCTCTGCTTTAATTTGCTCGGTATTTGAAATACTTAAAGTGACTTCTGAAAGAGACCTGAAAAAGACCCCCAGTGGGAGAAAATGTTTAGTCAGTGAGAGTTGAGATAGGTGGGGCTGATTCAACCCTGGAGAGAACCTGTCATGGGTCATGGGAGCTCCAGGATTCTGATATTTTTACTGCAAGGTGGGAAGTCTGTCTTCCGATGGGAAATGTTGGGCCTGAATGAAATGGCATGGGAAAGAAAGCTCCAGGGTGAGGCGGGCTGTGCACTTGACTATCTTCTCACACTCAGAGCTCATTCCTCACCTGGAAAGGGGTTAAAGCTTGCTCCCTTCCCCTGATTCTTCTGCTCCAGGATTGAGAGGCCATGCAGGGAAACAAGAGTCCCTCGTAATGGTTGACCATGGCCTTGTTGGGTTCAGGCTTTGCCAACTGTTCAGGTGGTGGCTATACATCAGGAGGCAGGCAGCACCAGAGCATGAATGTGTTGTTGTCTTAGAGTTTCATTTTGGAGCAGGAGGGGAAGGTGTGGAGAAGGAGACAGAGACCACATGTTTTGAAGATTTAAACCCATGCTAGTGTGTATTTCTAAGGCATTCGAATTTCTCATGCATTCCAGTCATTTTGGTGCATCAAGGCACCTTTATCTTCGTCTCTAGTCTTTTATTTTAGGACATAGTTCTGTTGCTGAAGGAGATATATGTGTGATTAATGTGACTTTCAACTCTGTGCCAATGGTCATGATGTTGTTGGATTTTGGCGAAGGACCTTGATTTCAGCCCAGGCCCCAGACCTAAGCACTTTGAAATAATTGTCCTCCTCAGTCTGCACATTACTGCACATTATACTCACGTGGAAAATTAAAAAAGTCTTCACACTTGGGCCCACCTCCAGAGATTTTGTTTCAATAAATCAGACATGGAGTTTGGCCTTCAGCATTAAAAAAATTTATCCCCAGGGGATTTTAATGTGCTGTTGGAGCCTGGGTCCAACCCCTTAAGCCTTGACCCTTATTCTCATTTTTAAAATGCTGCCAATTTCTCTCATCCCTTTCCTGGAAGAAGAGTCTCCCCTTCCTTTACTTCCTTTAGTGCTTTAAGCTTTCTAAAATACCTCACTCCCCCAAACTGCCAAAAGCCCCAGGATGACAACTCGTCCCCCAAATAAAGGGTGTCTTTTACTTTCCAGTTAGTAATACTAATAATAGCCCACATTATTGAGAGCTCACCATGTACCAGGTGTTGTTTCAAGTACTTTCCGTGTATTAATCAAGCTTCTTAAAATACCTCACCTCCAGAAACTCAGCCAAAAAACCCATGATAATTATAACGATACACTGTAATAAAAGTCATGCGAATGTGGTCTTTCTCTTTCTCTCTCAATATCTTCTTGTGCTGTACTCCCCTTTTCACTTAAAGAAAGAATTTTATGGCTTCTCTTTGGCTCCTTGGAATAGCCAGCATCTCTACTCTTGCACTTGGGGGCCATTAAATAAAATAAGGGTGACTTGAACACAAGTGCTGTGATATCATGACAGTTGATCTGATAACTGAGTAACAGGTAGGTAGTATGTAAGTGGGGATACACTGGACAAAGGGGCAATTTACACCCTGAGCAAGAAGGAGCTGAATGGTTTGGGGTTTTATCACAGTACTCAGAATAGTGCACAGTTTAAAACATGTGAGTTGTTTACTTCTGGAATTTTCCATTGAATACTTTTGGACCGCAGTTGACCATGGGTGGCTGAAGCTGCCGAAGGTGAAACTGCAGATAAGAAGGTACCTACTACAATTGGTTCAGTTGCCTTTGCGGGCCCTGCTCAGCTGCGTCATACACTCCCTTGTTCCAATGTCCATGGCTCTGAAAACATTTGCCCCAAGCAGGGCCTCTAACCATTCTTATTACTTCTCTCCATGTGTGTATTGAAAACCCTGTGTACTCCTTGTAGAATCACTTTTTTCTGAACTGTGTCTTAGTGCAAGAATTAGCGAAATTATTTTACAAAGGGCCAGATAGTACATAATTCAGCCTGTGAGCTACATGGTATGTTAGTTTTCTATGCTGACTAACAATTTATCACAGACTTGGCAGCTTTAAACAGCACACATTTATTATCCCACAGATTCAGTTGACCAGGGTCTGGGGATGGCTTAGCTGAGCTGGATCCTCTGCTTAGTGTCTTACTAGGTTACAGGGTAGCGGGTAGGTGGGCTGCATTCTCATCTGGGGGCCAGCCTTGGGAAGAAGCCACACCCAAGTTTGCATGGTTGTTGGCAGAATTCAGTTCCTTGTGGTCGTAGGACTGAAGCCCTCAGCTCCCAAGACCACCTGCTGTTCTCAGCTATGTGGCCCTCTCCATGGACAGTTCACATAATAACAGTTTGCTTCTTCAAGGCCAGAAGGAGAATCTCTCTCTCTCCAGTCAGCTAAGATAGTCTTATATAAAGTGACATAAGGGAGTGATATCACATCACTTTTGCCATGTGATGTAATCCAGTCAAGGAAGTGGCAGCTCATCACCTTTGCTGTAATCTCTTGGTCAGAAGCAAATCACAGACATTCATAGATGGAGAGCAGGATGACAGCTGGTAGGAGAGGGGAGGGGGGCGGTTAGGGGTGGAGGGATTGAGCAAAAAGGAAAAAGGACTCATGACATGAGCAACAGGGTGGTGATTGCTGGAGGGAGTGGAGTATAAGGGGACTAAATGGTAATGAAAAAAAAAGGCAATGAAGATTAAATTTTAAAAAGCACAGATTCTACCCACACTCAAGAAGAGGAGATTATACAAGGGTATGACTCATTGTAGGAGTCACATCAGGGTATATTGTCTTCATAAGATCTATTGCATATATTAAACTCTGCCTTTGTAGTACAGAAGTAGCCACAGACAATATGTAAACAATAAACATAGCTATGAATCAATAAAACTTTATTTACAAAAGCAAACTGAGGGCAGGTTCGGCTCTTGAACTGTAGGTTGCAAACCCCTGATCGTTAGAGTGATACCGCTGGCCTGCACCAAGAGATTTTATGATAAGGATATCATTTACCACCTCATTTAACATTGTCTTTAGGATAAATCTTTGAAATATTTTTTTCTGGTAGCTGTATCTTTCTTGAGCAACTGGCTGGTTTTAATCTCATGAATGCTATGCTTTGCAAAAAAATTACTGAAGTAAAATATATTAGTAAGAAATGTGCTGAATACTGAGTTTTGGATTTGATTAGGTTTCCTTCTTCACTTTGGTTGCTAGAAATCTCAGAAGCAAAGTATAACCATCCATACCAAGAGTAAAAGACTCCACAGTATACGTTTTCTGTATTTGCCTCATTCCTGGCTCCATTTAATATTCCAGTCTTGATTTCTCTTCTTTCCTGCTGATATAATCCATGTCATCTTGCTGCGCTGTGTGTATTTAATCCTAAACCCTCTCTTTATAAGTTGACAAAAATGTTTTATAAAAGAATAAAGAATTGTCCTTTAGCATGTATGGTGTATTGGAGTAGGGATGAGCCCTGTATTCAGATCAAGGTGAATAGTAATTCAGTGGAAGGATGTTCAAGTTCTCCCTTTATGATATTTAACCCGAGGAGAGAGTTGAAACATTCTTGTAAAGGGAATATTGCTGGTTTCTTCTCATTTATCCCAAGCTTTGGTTTGGAGAAGATTAATACCAGTGCATGGACATTGCAGGCTGCACGGGGCTGCACCTGGGTGGGGCTCGGTTGGGGCAGAAATTGTGGCTCAGTGTTTCTAGACCCATGAGATCACGAGCTATATCATACAAGGGCGCCATTGTGCCTGACGCCTTGCTGGTGATTTCACCCCAAGAGTTCTTGCCGCCCAAGGAAGGCAGCTGTAAAATGGTTCTCTAGTGAAATCATTGGACTCAAACTGCAGCTGTGAGCCTTGTTCTACACTCCCAGGTCCTGGCCCCATCCCCCCATGGTGGAGGTGCTGAGGGGTGAGCAGACCTCCTTAGTCAGCAGCAGCGATGCTGGGTAACTTAGCTTAGCACCAGAGAAACAGGGGCCTTCCCATGCAACTGGATCGTGAAACAAAGGGCCAAGGACTTTGGTCGCACTTCTCCTTCCAAGCCATGGGTATCCAGAATCTTGGTATTTTTCTTGGCAGTAATGTGCACACTACTGAAATATCTCCTGAAGAGGCTAGTGTAGTGCTTGGTACACAGTATAAATGAACCAAACATGAGCTAATTTAGAAAAGCATGTTTCCTTTAACCAGCGAATATGTACTAATTTGCCTAGAGAGAGAGTATAGCATAATGGTTAAAGGCAAGAGCTCTGGAGCCAGGCTGCCCGGTTCAAATCTTGCCTCTGTCACTAACTAGTTGTGTGACCCTGGAAACAATTCCTGACTTCTTTGTGTTTTCTTATGTATAAAATGGGGATTAAAACAGATACTACATCCCTGTTATGTCCCTGATTTCTCTTCTGGTTTGCTCTTCCTGGGATAAACTAGCTACCACGTCATGGAGATATATTCAAACAACCTAATGAAGACACGCAAGTTGTGAAGAAGCCGAGGCCTCCTGCCGACAGCCATGTGAATAAACCATATTGGAACCAAGTCCTCAGCCCCAGTCAAGCCTGCAGGTGACTACAGCCCATGCCAGCATCTCACGAGAGACCCTGAGCTGGAGCCACACCATTCACATCCTCCTGGTCTCCTGAATTTCAGAAACTGTGAGATAACAGATGTTGGTTGGTTGAAGCCATCAGATTAGATGCAGTAATAGATAAACTAATGCAGACTTTTCTGTGTATAAGAGACAGGGTTCCTGCCATCATGGAGGTTAAATTCTAGCAAATCACAGAAACGAGGGAGCTAACAACCACAACACAATGTGGAAAGTGCTATGGGTATAATGAGAGCATATAGGAGGGGTGCTGGATAAGCCTTGAGGGTGATGGTCATCAGGGCATGACCTATATATAGCCAGTAACACTGAATAAACAGAACTAGTCAGGCACATGAAAGGAAGAGGGAGGGGCATTTTAGAAGGAACAGCATGTACAAAGGCTTGAAGGTAGGAGACGGCAAGCGGGGGCAGGGGTTAGAAAGGGGTCAGGTGATATTGGCTTTTGGGCTTCATAATGAAGGAATTTGGACTTTGAAGGGTTATAGGAAGCATAAAATTTTAGAAATATTAACCTGACTGTGGCATGGAGAATAGATTGGAGTAGCACTAGAAAACCAATGGAGCCTAGCAATGTATTTCTATTTATTTGTTCTGTGATGATATTACATCACATTACTATATATACAGGGCAGGGTAAAAGTAGGTTTACAGTTGTGAGTATGTGAAACACAGAGTTAATTCTTGTTTTCTTATTTATTAGTTATTATATTATTTCCCATATGAATAATTATAAACCTACTTTTGCCCTATCCTGTATGCAGACTTATTTTTTAAAAGTCACTAATAAACTAAATATACTTTCTTTATTTAAAATAATTTATATTGTGAGGATTTTATGATGTTATTATTATTATTATTATTAAAGTAAAAGATGATGGAATAAGGTATTTGAATGTCCAATTGATTTAACCAATCTCCTATTGATAGATGGTTAAGTAATTTTTTCTTTCACTATTATAAATATTGCTAGGGTTGATGTGAGGAGGATCTGCAAGAATCTTGCATGGTAAGTTTTATTGTCTGGTGGTTTTGAGTAAGGATATGAGGGCATGTAGGGGCAAGAGTATGTACGAGACGTGGTAGATTGAGCCCTAACTACCCAGCATATTGGTGACATCATCTCTGGTATTTTCTGAGACAGTCCTGATTTGGAACATTCTGCCTCATTGAGACCATAGATCCTGAGTTTTTGTTTGGAAAATATTATCACCCCTTCATGCCATGAACTTCACGCCTCAGCACATGGACTTGCTTTTCACATCCCACACCTGCTACGCTGTTCTCACCTCCCTGCCTCTGCTTATACTGAACTCTCGGCCTGGAGTGCCTCCCCTTCCACTTCATCTGTGTAACTCCTTTTCACTATTCTTTGACTCATCGGAGACGTCTCCTCCAGCAGGTTTTCCTGCTTTCGCTCCACCCCAGACCGGGTTGGGATTCTCTCCTCCATGTACCTGTAGTGTGGCCTCTGCTTACTTCTTTCACTGAACTAGCATTTTAGGGCTCTTACCCACTCAGCCATGAACTCCTCAAGGGCAAATGATCATGGATCAAACAAACAAAAAGCAAGTAAGCAAACAAACACTCTATTACTTTATGTAATATCTGGAATACTTTGGACATTGAGCAACATTTTAATGAAAGGATAAATAAATCAATGAGTCCCAATGGACAAAGGTCAGTCCAGTGGGATTGTTGTAGGGCTGGGGTTCTGCTGGACAATGGTAGCCCATTTGGGCAAGGAAATGGAAATAGCCAAGAGGGTTGAAATGGTGGAACATGGGGTATGTGCTGGATAGGAGGGAGGTGAAGGGAGGAAAGGCTATTAGTGTAAACACAGAGGAATCAAGGACCAGAGGGCTTGTGGATTTGAAAGTCAGGTATGTGGTGAGGGTAATGTCAAGGCTGGACTGAGAGGTGGTGGTTCTTAAACTCAACTATATATATGCTTCATCTAGAAAGCTTGTTAAAAATGCAGATTTCTGAGGACCTCTCTCAGGAATTCTGAACCAGTAAGTAGGTCTGAGGTGGGTTCTCAGATATGCGTATTTAACAAACACGTCAGGAAGTTCTCATTCAGAAGGTCTATGCACCACCCTTGGATACTTTCTGAAATGAGAGGTTTTGTGCAGGAACTGAGTTCTCTGATTGTAAGATTTCAGAAGGGGAACCATCCCTCTGGAAGCCAAGGTCAAGGTATGGAAGAGATCATTCAGGTGATAGTCACCCAGGTTGGTGGAAGGAGGCAAACACCATGTACCAAAGTCTTTCATGAGGAAAAGTTATCAGAAGGGAGATGCAGTTCCTGGGTGTGAATGCCCGACTCTGCTGTGGTGAGGAGCTTGCTTGTGATTGAGGAAAAGAGAGGGGAATTCTTCCCAGAATTCCCAAGGATCCAGGCCTTCCAGGGGAGGGGTAAGGCAAGTGACAGCAAAGGGGCACAAAAGGCTGCAAGAACATAATCATGGGCAGATAGTAAAGAACTTGTGAAGGCCATTTGGTGTTGAGTTTAGAGAAGAGGCTCTAGAAGCACCTATGAATCCCGGCACACAGACAGTGGTGTCAACAGGAATCACCCTTGGTCAATAAACCCAAGTATCTCTAGCTTAGCTTCATTGGGGATTTGAGGTGTCTCCCAAAGACTGAGAGCTGCAGGCTAGTAAGATAGGCTCATTCCTGGAGACATTGGACTCCTCTGATGGCCGACTTGTGCTTGAAGACTCCCTGACAACTTTGCTAAACTTTTCTTAGATAGTTCGGCACTCTAGGGCTCTTCTACCCACCCCCTCCTCCCTTCTCTCCTTCACTTGAGGTCAGACCTGCATTGCGGTTTCACAAAGCTCGAAGCCTTACCTTGTTCCTTTTCACATTTTTTTCTCAAAGGCGTTTCTGCCAATAAAATTCTTGTATGTTCAATCCAATCATGATGACTGATTCTTGGAGGGCTCAGCCTAACACAGTGAATAAAGTAGGAGGAGTGTGGTGGTGTAAGACACTTATATCTTACTCTGAATCCTGCCTCAGGGAGTATTGGCTCTGAACAAGTTCAAGAAAGCTAACCAAATCACTGGTGATTGAGGGCAGTGCTGTTGGACAGTGAGAGTTTACTGAGCAGTGACTATGTGTTGAATGGAATGCATCCATTATCTCTGTAAGCCCCAACTTGGCAAATCAGAACCTGACATTCAGTGAGATTAAGTAACAGGACCCCAACCCTGCAGCTGACAAGTGGAGCTCTCAGGAGAAAACACAGGCACTTTCTACTGCATCGTGCTGCCTGTAGGGATGAGGAGCTTCCCAGGGTGGAAGCATAACCAGGAGACTTGACCAGCACCTGTCTTGAGTGGCATCCAGGCATTTTAGATATACTGGTGTCTACAAATGTCTTCAGAGGAACTCCTCATTTTAAGCCACTTCTACTTACAGTGACCACTGAGCATTTAAACCTAGTTTTTCTAATATTCTTAACTCAGAGTTAACAGACCTTGTAGTGGACCAGATCAAATGTCAGATTGGTGCAAACATCAGGACCTACTGCCACTGAAAGGGTCTCTCTCTTTCATTGCATCTCACTAGACAGGTTGGTCTGATTTGCAGAATACGTCCCAAACCTGCCTGCTGCTCTCTGTTCCCCTGCCCCCTACTCTTGTCCATGCCACCACCTCCTCTTCCCTGCAGCTGCGGTGGCCTCCTGTCTGGTCCTCCTGCTTCCTTTTGGCCCTGTCCAGACCATTCTCCACATACTACCACAGTGATTGTTCTAATATGATTAAGCTTGTCATTCATCTTGTGGGTGTAAACCTACTGTCAGAAGGTCAAGAGAAGGAGGAACACTCCTCTTATGAGAAAAGATAAGGTTAGATGCCAAATAGAAGCTTTATTGTCTAACAACCTTTGGAGGCTACTTGGAAAACGAGGCCAATGATTTAATGATCTTTAACGTAAAGGCATTAGAAGCATGCAAGGCGAGCTGGTCAGTTTCACAAAATGGGGCTAGAACATGGTTGTTTACATAGAGATTGAAAGCCAGGTTGAAATTTCTCAGAAGCTCAAACGAAGCCAAGAGTATTGATTGGCCACTTTCATTGACAGAACCAGAGGTGGTGGCCCCTGCAACAGCCTCTCCTTGCTGTGGCTTAATCTGATTGACAGTCAGCTCAGCCCACAAAGGGCAGTGAGGAATCGCTCTGCTAACAAGCTCCTTGCCCTCCAGTCTCTGTTAGAATGTTGACTGACAGGGGCACAATTAAATGGGGATTGATTTATTGAGCTGGAATGCTGCAGCCCCCCTAATCTCAGCATCTCTCTGCTTCTGCAATCACCATCTCCAAACAAGAGTCAGCCGACACAAATGAACCCCTCCTGATCTCCAGGGAGCCAAAGACGCTCTTAGTTTAGCAAAGGTAGCTCGGCCCTAGAAGCCCATAAAGAAAAACCACATAAAAGAAGTCCTTTCCTGCACCAGGCCCTGGATAAGGATCTGGAATCCAGCAGGGAAGGGCGATCTAAATAAAAAGCAAGCAGTGGTAATGAAAACTGGCTAACCTTGACTCCAGGGGGCAAATGGGTTAAGAAGAGTAAATGGGCAACGAGCCCTATTTTTGTCTTTTATATAATGAAACTGTAAATATCTGTTCAAAATCAAAGGGTCATCAAGTATCTGGAATGTTGATGGGGATGCCAGTGGGATTCAAGGGAAGAAAAGTCTGTGGATTTGAATTCAATGCTCCCTTTGAACTGTGTCACTGAACCGATGTGGTCAAATCTCAGCTATGTGTATGCAAATAATTATTTATAATTGTTGGGATTTGAGAAGTACCTCATAAATAGCACCTCTTTTTTTTTCCACTGGAGTTATAAACTGATTGAGAAGTAACACAAAAGACTTGGCAGCTGGAAATCGCTAGCCAGTACCATCTTTGTTTCTGATAAAGTGGAACACGTAGTTTATATCTGCGGACTGGTAGGGTTCTTGCTACTGAGCCCCCAGCTTGAAACGACTTACTGCCCCCGGTCACAGCAGCTCTGGACAGGCCCCTATGAAACGCACTGAACATGCTCTTTGGGGGCAGGCCCACTCCCAAGGGGAAGTGTGATGAAAGGGGTTGGGCTGAACGTGCCCGATTTCTCTCTCCAAATTGATTAGAATAAAAACATTAGCACTCTTTCTCCCCTGGGGGGGGGGGTCAGTGAGTCGGGGGGATAGAGAGGCACCAAGAGTTACATGGAATCTCTACCACATGGAAGGAATGAATCATCATGAGGAGAAAGAAGCACCCTCCAACCCTACACAAATGGTTCTGGAATTAATAATAATAACAGAAATAAAAATAAAGACAAAAGTTATAATTTACTAAGCGTACCTTGTGCCTGCTCTGAGCAGCATACTCTACCTCATCTCATCTTCACAACAACCCACAGAGGTCATTTTATTATCCTCTCTCTGCAACCGATGGGGAAACAGAGGCTGAGAGAGGTTGTGTAAGCTTTCCAAAGACATACAGCTAAGAAGTAGGAGGAGTAAGGTGCACACTCGGCGTTACCTGGTTCCAGAGCCTGAAATATGGAGCAGGCTCTGCTCTATTTGTTTGACCAACGAAGTGAATGAACGAGGAGAACTTTGAGGACACCAGGGTGAGAGGTTTGGCCAGCATAGGACGATCTATGCAGTGTTGCAGATTCAGCCTCCTTTCCCCCAGCTCTAGGGCTGGGGCCTGGGACTCTTCTCATGCATGTTCTACCCCACCAGGTCAGGCCAAGAAGCGTCTCTCAGGGGGTCTCTCTGGATCTGGTCCTGCTGTCCCAGGGGTCCAGGGTCAAGGGTGAACTGGGGAAGGAGGTCTGGGTGTCTGCTTGTGCGCTTGGTCACCACCAAACCCTTTGCTTGGCCTTTGATTTCAGTCTAGGCTGCCAGTGGAACTCTCTGATTGGCCATGACCTAAACACCCTGGTCTCCAAAGTTGAGTGGGCTAAACCCATCTCTGCCCAAGCTAGAAATCTGACTCACGGATTAGGAAAAAGCGCGACCGACTGAGGCCGACATTGAACTTCCCCTCTCCTGGTGGGAATTTCTCAGTCTCCTGAGCATCTGGTCACCACATTTCCAGACATGCCTCTCACCACTGGGTATTAAACAAAAGCCAGAGCCCCTGATACCTCATTTTCCCTCGCTTGTTCTTCACACCTTGCGATTTATTTTTAATCCTTGGAGCAGCCACAGTTATCTTTATCAGCTTTTCCTCTCTCCAGGAGGGGACCCCCTTCCTTTCCCCAGGTATCTGTTCCTGCTCATCAGCTTGGTCACCTCCCTCATCTGCTGTCATGCCGGCTCTCTAGTTGACGTCTGTTATCTTAATCTCTTTCTTTGGAAACTCCTGTCACTTCCAATTTTCCCCAGTTTTCTCTGTCAAGGTCAACCTTTTTCCCCCCCCAGGTCCCCTTTGCCTTCTCAGCTTTCTTTTCAGAGGTGTTGTCGTTCTTTTCTCCTTATTTGGTCCGGCGTGTCCTGACAGAGTGGCTGAAGCAGCCATATTGGGATAGAAATATGTACTGGTTTTCCATAGGGTTTGGTTTTTTTTTTTGAATAGGGTATTTGCAATCAATTTATGTGGTTAGCAGAAAGGTTAAGAATTTTCCACTTAAAAATCGGCCTTCTCGCATGAACATTTTTGATGCTTTTTTTCCCCATTGTAGTCATATCTCCACGTGCATAAGAGACTGTTCTGGAGAGGGCTTCCTGAGCAATGTCTGCTGAGTGTCTATTGCTTTTACTCAGGCCTTCTGAACACTGGTTTCACGGAGAGGGGAGAACATGTCCTTCTTTTTCTCTTTGTTAGGGTTTCCTTCCAGAGAGGTGATGTCAAAATGAGACACTTCGAATGATGTCGCAGCTGGGGAGGCCAGGTCTCTATGGAAATAAGTATTCACAGGGCAAAGCAAGGCAAAATGGCCTTGAATTATTTCCTGAGACTCTGACTCCAAACCTTGTTGCAAACTTAAGCGGATAGAGGCTCTACCCCGTAGAGGTTTGTTTTTTAAAGCTAAGGGGTCCTGAGGAGTGTGAAGCAGATGCTGTTTGTATGCCCACCCAGTTCCCTGTTACCGGGCAGGTGCGCCCATACTCCGGCTGCTCTGGGTGTTGCTTGCTAAGGGCTCACAGCTGTCCCCTTCTTGAGATTTGCCTTCACCTACAAGAGACTCTTCACTTGGGAGATTATGAGCTCCCTCAACTGCCCCCTGCAGCCTGCAGCCAATGAGTAACCAACAAGGGATACAAAAGGCTGATCTTCATTTCAAAGTGACATCTACCCTGACGAACAACTCATGCTCCAGAGCTCCCTGTGGGGTTGGGCTTAAACTGAGACCACATCTTGGCTTAGTTCTTCCCCTCCCTATCTTGCTTTTCTCACTTCTTCAATAAATCATGTATACTCAAATCCTTGTCTCAGGCTCTGCTTCCAAATATAAAACAGACGACTAAGCCAAATTGGCAAAGAGATCTACCCCATCAATGCCCACACCTGAATCTGGGGTCTTACCCCTTCAGGGTGAAGTATGATCACACACATTGAGAGAAAATGAAGAGACCATCCTACCCCAGTGCTGGAGTGGAACTGGCCTGGATTAGCCTAGTCTTACTGGAGCTGGGATGGTGGAGGGAGTCACAGGCCTGTATCACTTCTCTTGGCAGGATCAAGAAAGAACATATTCCAAAATGGGTGGAGAGTATCCTAGAGAAAGAAAGATAACTTCTTCTGAAGGGGACCGGGCTCCAGGTTCTTAGGAAGAACCAACTTCTGAGAGATGGAGGAGAGTTGGTCCGAGGTCCCTACCACTATAGAAATAAGGGAGACACGAAGGAGCCTTCACTTCTGTTCCTGACCTTTTAGGCAGGAGCAGGGAAAGCTCTGTTTCATCAATTAGAAGTATTTCTCCCTTTGGGGGTAGATTTGGGGTGGGTGAGGAGGGACTGAGTTGTAGGTGTGTTGGAGATGGGCAGAGAAAAGGTGAAGAGAAGCAGTATTCTTCTTCCAAAGGTCAACCTTGACCTACATCTACCTCTCTGCTTTGTCTTACTTCTTGAACTTCAAATCCTTCATACTCCTCCTCACTGTGAAGTCTTAGCCCACCTTTTGCTTCTTTCAGTTTCTCTCCCACTTTCCTGCCTGGCCAAATTCTTGGCATTTATGTAACAGACATTTACTAAGTGCCTACTAGGTACCAGGCACATTTCTAGACTTTGGGAGTCACTAGGAATAGTTCCCCTTCGTTGTTGCCACTGGGGAAGACGCTCAGAAAACATGCAGACATCTAAGTAGGATACAGCCGGCTAGAGTTAGGTGCTATGGAGAAAATAAGAGCATCATGTAGTCATTATGCTAGTGTTTGTTTGTTTTTGCTGTGAGTCTCATCTGCCCTGTGAAACTGCAGGTGCTTGGAGGAGGGAGATCTTGGCTGTCACTTTGGTTCCTCTAAGAAGCCTGATCCAGTGTCTCACCCATCACTAGAAGTCAACACAAACTTGTAGGTTTTTGGACAGCGATTACATTTGGCCCATTCCACTTTGAACCAGCCTTAGGTTTCAGTACTTCTGCTCTTGGGTTTCTCCCATTGCACAGATTGTATTCAGGGGAGCAGATGTGGCCTTCGAGGGCCTGTACTGGAGACTCTTGCTTCTTGGTGTGTGACCTACAACAAGTCTCAACTTTCATAGCCTCAGCTACTTTTGTGCAAGACAGGGGAGGTGACAATATGTCTTATGAAGTATAGACCTGCGTAATGTTCTCCTTTAAGGGAAGATGTTGGGCGATGGGTCAAGTCCTCACTTAGCACCACAGGTGTGACCAGCCTCAGGTGGGAGAGATGTGATCAGTCCCTAAAAGAACGTGGGACCCAAGGCTCTTATGGTTTGGTTAGCTTCCAGGAAATCTTGACCATTGGTTTTGGACTTGATCAAGGTTCTGCGACTAGACTTTTAAGGGTTGGTGGAGTCAAATGGCAGGAGAAGGGCTCTCCCCCAGCCTTTCACTGCCCCAGACCCAGAGTTCATCTTTTCCCTCCTCAAACTGATACCTTCCTCATGTCCCCATTTCTCTTCTTATTTAGGTTTGAGATCCCAGATTCATCTTGGTTTTTCCCTCTCTTTATTCTATTTCTCTATTTGGAAACCAAGTGTCCCATGTTCCGTGTTTCCTTTCCTCAAACTCCCATCATTTAATTTCCTTTGCCCTTTGCCCTGCTTCCAGCCTGGCTCCTCCTTTTACATTTCTGGGTGGCCGATGTCACTTCCTCAGGGGTATCTCTGACCCCTGATTCTCCTCATTACAGTCCATCAGTTATACTTTGGGATCCTACTTTCTAAAAGAAAAATAGTTCATTCGCCTTGTACCAGCATTTGGAGTTCTCTGCTCTAGGACCACCCTCACTTTCCTACCTTCTGTGGTCAATACTATAGCTGACACATCCCTTGTTTCCCTGGCTCTGAGCTTTCACTCTTGCTGCTCCTGTTGTAGAGGATGCCACATGTCCTCTGTCCTTCAAGGCCCAGCTCAGACGCAGTTCTAGATTCCACAACTGTTTGGGAACTCGCTCTCACCTCTGCACATTCATCCCTCTTCTCTTGTATCTTTCCTGTGACACTTATATCCTCTGGCTGCTCTATTGATTCAGGCACTTTGGTGATACTACTGAGGAGGTTTTATTTTCCCAGATTCTGGTGTCAGCGTTCCTATTGAATAAAACCTATAGTTATCAGGAACACATCTCTGTATGTTCCCTGCCAGGGCAGACACTGAGCCCAGGAGGCCTCAGGCAGCGGGGACACTTGACATAACCCAAGGGATGGCTGTGGTTGTACCAGGGGAACAGGGAGGGACAACCAGACATGTTGGAAAACTATATGCCCTGCACAACATTTTCCTCTTTCTGGGATTCTCCAGATCTTCAGTAGGAATGAAATTCTAGAGGTGGAAGGCATATCTGTAGAACCAGAGAAGAGACAGCTCATGGATCCACAGCAACTCAGGAGTGAGTGAGCCATGGAAGCATGACAAGCTCATTTGCAGGGTTTATGAAGAGGGGGATTTGGTCCTCATGAAAGACAAAGAGTGTGGTTTCTGGCCAGTTCAAGGCACTTTTTGCAAGGTGAATAGGATGTCCTCAAATGGCAACTGGGGTAAGTTTTCATCCTGTCTGAGAGATTATATTTTTATATTTTGGTGTCTCTTATCCAGAACTGGCATAACAACTGTGGATTTAAGTTGCAATACTAAGGTAGGTGGTGAGTTCTTCGCAGGGAAGTGGGTACAATTGGCTATTTTGTTTCTCTTTCTTGGTATGATATAATATGCCTCTTCTTCAATTTTACATTTTGTCCTTATGTGAACCATAGAAGATAGACTTGGATAAACTTGTAGACAGATAAAGAAACTTGGGCCCAGAGAAGGTGAGTGACTTCCTAAAGACCACACAGCTAGGAAGTGGCAGAGCTGGATCATGAACCCAGAGCTCCTAGCTTCAAGTCCAGTGCTCAGTTTGTCTCCTACACTAAGGACCCTGTTGCACTCTTATATCTCAGGTCCAGCTGAACTGGAAGAATCTGGGAAGCTTGGTGGTAGAGTTTTCTATATTAACTCCTGAAGGAAAATTGCATATTTTGAGAGTATGAGTTGATGCCAGGACCCTCTCCTCTTTCTGAAATTAGATTCATGACTTGTTTTGGTCATGCAGAGAGTTACCAAAATGGCTTCCAAAGCAATTCCAGGAGGCTAAAGCTTGGGATCATCATAAACCGTCAATCATCTATACCCCCAACCCAGAGTGTGCCAGTCCCCCTGAAAGTGGAGGGATTCTTATATGGGTGTCCACTCCACCCGGAAGACAGCCATCGTTGTTAGTGGAGTGTAATCTACAATCTTTTGTCTTCTAAACTGTTAGGTATTTATTCCTATATCGCATCACACGTGGGGTATGTGAGATTTCCTCCTCGTGACAAACGAGGAGATGAAGCTCAGATTAAATTGCTTGCCCAAGTTCATGTAGTTAATAATGGAGAGGTGTGGAGTACAAACCTCTAGTATGTCTTAATCCAGATACTGTGTTCTCAGCCACTGTGCTATTGTGCCTCCAAGTCGACATTTGCTGACGGAACGGGGTTGAATAACCATACAGGAGCACGTGTGGCTACGTGCCAAGTGGCCAGTACAGAGAGAAGTGCTGTGGGATCTGAGACGAGTGGGTCATCCCTGAGACGGCATTGGGGCCGCTGTGGGGCTGTCGGGTGGCCTGGCCCCTGGACCAGGCAAGCAGCTGGTGGTGGGGGTCCTTCCTGGGCAGCTGGAGAAAGGATGAGATCTCATAGAAAAACTGACTTGTGATGAACCAGTGCCAGAAATGGCCCCTCCGTCACAAGTCTCCTCTGAGGTCATATTTCAAAGACTGGCTCAGGGCCACTGGCTGGGGCGCGCGACTGTGAGATCATGGCTGAGCAATCTAACTTTAAAAAGTCTAAGGACCAACTTGGGAGTTTTATCGCGTTTCTGCCGCCCAGGCATGAAGTCAGCGGGACTGTGCGTGACAGGGAGCGTTTCTCTTGTAATTAGCCGGGGCGGGATTTTTTTTTCCTTTTCATGTTCTGCCTAAATTCAGTAGCGGAGGTGAGTCATGGCCATAAAATCTGGAAGGCTCGTGGGGGGATGAGGGTGGTGGAAAAATATAAATTATTGTTATCATCTTTCAGGCGCACTCAAGTTAATTATTGCACTTTTACCAGCTGCCTTGTGCCTTCGTCAACACCGAGCCAGAACGATGGTTTTAGAGGGGAGAGAATCAGTTCCCTAGTCAGGGAGAGACCCTAAAAAACCCGTGTTTTTTTGAGGAAGGATAGGGCACGTTCAGTTCCCAGCACCGCCGCTCACCAGCTGGAACCTGTGTGGATTTGCTCCGAGACACTTGGGTGTGAACAGTGTCACGTCACGTTTTCTTTATTTTTCTAAAGCAAATAAATCTGGCTTGGTTCTCCACCTGCCAGGCCTGGCAGGAAACCCGTTCTTAGTTATACGGTGGTGAGGTGCTCTTTCTCTCTTCCTTCGGGACATACAGAAGCCCTGGGAATTAGGTAATTCAGCAAGATTTAGGGGCAAGTTTCTCATCTTAGGTCCATTACAGATAAAACCTTGATCATGAGCTGTGAGCACCATTTTGAAGGACGCCTCTCAACTCTCTCCACTTATAGTCTTGCTAAGGAATAGGAAGTAGGTTAGCCATAAGTATTTAAAACAAAAACTAAAGCAAAAACCAAATATCTCTCCCATATTGAGTTGATTAATGTGCCTCCCATCAAAGTTCATGTCTATCCAGAAACTGTGAATGTGACATTATTTGGTAATAGGGTCTTTGCAGATGTAATCGAGTTAAGATGGGGTCACACTGGATTAAAGTGGGCCCTAAATCCATATGCCTGATGTCCTCATAAGAAGAAGGAAACTTACACACACAGACACAGAGTTGGAGATACACCGGGGTGGGGGGTGGGGAATTCCATTTGAAAGTGGAGACAGTTTAGTACGAGTCTACCAGCTTAGGAAGACCAAGAATTGCTGGCCACCACCAGAAGCTGGGAGAAGTGCAGAAAACAGATTTTCCTTCACAGCCCCCAGAAGGAACTGATCCTGTTCACACCTCAATTTTGGATTCGCAGTCTCCAGAGCTGTGAGAGAAGAAATTTCTCTTGTTTTAAGCCATCTCAGTTTGTGCTAATTTGTTACAAAAGCCCTAAGAAACTAATGTTACCCCTAAAATGCAAAAACAAACAGTGAAAATTCAAAATCAGTGATTTTAGCTTTTCTTTCTTCGCTGAGAAATTTTCATGAGTATTGGAAATCACCTGGATGATCAAAGACCCCCAGGTGGAGCTGCGCAGGCCGTTCTCACCTGGAAGCAGCTCTAGCCCACTCCAAGAAGCCACATCACCCAGGGGCACCATAGAAGGCAGCTCTACTGCGAACAGGTGGAAACAAAGATTTCCAGGTTCCAATCCCAAGATTCTACTTCTGTAGTTTGAATGTGTGTCCTGGAAACCTACATTTTAACAAATAATTGATGGCCCAAGACCACATTTAATGAAACATTAGGTTGGAGACGGTGGGGCATAGAATATATTAAAGTAGGCCAACCATTCCTTTGACTTTCTAAATCAGGACTTTTAAATTTTTTGGTGCCATTGATTCTTTGGCAATTTGTTGAAGCCTCTAGACCCTTCTCAGAATAGAATGTGGCTCCTAAATGCACAAAATAAAGTATGTAGAATTACAGAGAAAGCTATGTAAATTGAAATAGAGTATTAAGAATATAAAAAAACCCAAAAGCACAGTACTGTGTTTTTTGCACAGTACTGTAAATGGTTCTTTATTAACATTACAGGACAAGAATTAGCAGTGAGTCTAATAAGTACTATAATTTCAAGGTGACAATGTGTCTAAATCATAGTTTGAAAGCTGTGACAACTATAAAGTAATAAAAAGTCTGTTCATGCAAAGTCACAGGAACTGCTTATACTCCTCTGGTTTGTGATCCACATTCATAATCAAATACATTTCAGTTAGAATTGGTAGAAATAAAGATGAACATTTTCCCCAAGTTCATGATCCTCTTGAACTGGGTCTACAGATCTTTTGAAAGTCCATGGACTTCAAGTTAAGAAACTATGGAGTCTAGTTCTTTATCTTTTTCTTTTCTTGGCGGTATCCCTGTCCCCCTGCAAACCCACAGCACACCCAGATTTTCCTTTTCTCAGCCCACGTCAAAATCTGCCCTTAGAGGCTACGCTGCATGGTTGACCAAACATGGATTTTAGAGCCAGAAGGTCCAGGGATTCAACTACTTTCCCTCCCGACTTATTAGCTGCATCACTTTAATCCTCTGAGCCTTCTTGGCTGCATTTATAATACTCACTTTGTAAGGCTATAGTAGGGATTAAAGATGATGCATGTAAAGTGATTGGCACAGAGTAGGTGCCAACTGAAGATTAAGTGTCATTTACTACAAGTTATAAGTAACTAATAATACATTTTTTTTAGTGTTTCCTCAGTTAGGAGATATTCAAGTTTTAACAAGGATTCATAACATTTCAGGCATGTGTCGGAGAAAGAGGATTGGATGGGAGCGATGAGAATTCCTCAAATCACTTCCTGTTGCAGCTGGAGCTGGATAGAGTCATTCATTCGACAGCCTTTCAAAGCTATCGCTGAGCACAGCATCGATGCGTGTGCACCGTGGGAGCCGGAGGAGCATCAGCAAGGCCCTGCTGGAATCTAGGCCAAGGTTCAGCAGCTCATGCCTCCTGAGGTTTAGCCATCCTGCTTGTTACTGTGGCAGTGACTGAGCCAGGTAGAAGGTGGGCGGGGCGCTCGTAGGGGCTTGGCCACTCCTGGAGTCCCAGCTTGTACCTTGCCTGGTGTGAGGCCAGGGTGTTGAGAGGACAGGCAGACAGGCGGGTAAACATTCCGCTGCGTTGTCCCAGCCTGCTCTCGCCAGGGGCCTGTTCCTAATAAAGCCTGCGTGTGTGTGTGAGGGCCTCTGACAGATGTAATGGGGGCCTCTGCTTGCCAAGTTGGCTCACTGGCCATGCTCTGGTCCGCTGGGGGAGTTGTCCGCAAAGCCACAGGACAGGCCTTCCTCAAGCCCCTTCTTCCTGTCTCTGAGTGTGGGAGCTAGCATCAGAGGTCACTGGGAGGTACACCTCTTGTACTGTTGCCCTCCAGAGGCTGGTGATAATAGTTGGGCAAACTGCAGTAGTGTTGGCCATGGTGGCAGAGATGGCGAGCCAGTCCCATGCCCTGGCTCATAACATTCAAAAGACAAAGACTTTTGAAAGTAATACCAGCCCCATCTTCCATCCTGTCAATGGTGACAGTAGTCTTTGTGAAGAAGCATCAAGACACAGGGGAAGCAAAAGACTTAAGGTCAAGTATCCTGAATTGAATTCAGTTCTATTTCTATCCACTGCTACTCATATAAATTTGGGCAAGGCACTTAACCTCTCTGGGCCTCGGTTTCTTCACAGAATATAACACAGGTAGAAACTAGGGTCACCTTGTCAGTGAGAGAGTAGAAAAGGAAGCTTAAAGCTCTTCCCTCTCCTTCCACAGCCCATAATAATCTGTTTGTCTAAATTCTGGGCTCCAGCTCCCTCATCCAATCTCTGTTCTGTGCCACACCAACCCAACATGAAGCTGTGTCACTTCTGAGTGTTTTAAAAAAGCCCACCCCAAAAGTAGCAAGAGTAAGATTAGTAGAATTGACCAGTGTCTTTTTTTCTTTTTTTTGACAGGGAAAGAGAGCTAAGGGGTTTACATGGCAGAAATTTAATCAGCTTCAAAGCATAGTAGGCATTATACTGTCCATAAAATGGTCTTCAGCCACCCAATCCACCCCAGAGGGTCTTGTTTGCTCTTGGCCTTACCCTGTCCAAGTCCTTCTATCTCTGTAGGTCCTGTCACCCTATCCTCTTCTCTTCACTGATCTCAGCAAACTCATCCCCTTGCCTCTAGCCCAAGGTTGAGATGCTTCTGCCTTCTATGTTGTCCTGGTCGACATTCCAGCCCTCACGATTGTCACCTATCACAAGCACCTCAAAGAATCTTCTCACAGAAAGCTATTATACCTCCAGGTGCAATTTGTGTATTTGTTAATAATCCAACAATTCACCAAATCACACAAAGATTATATGAGATCATGTAAATAAAGGTGTTTTTGTAATGCAAGGTGTTGCCCAAATGCCTTCATTCAACCATTCATTTATGCAACAAACCTTTATGAAGATTTTTCTAGGTGCTGGAGATGCTGAAATAAACAAGGCGCTTTCAAGGAGTTCACAGTCTAATGAGATGTTAGAGAATAATTGCAATAAAGTGTAATGAACGGCATAATTGTGCTGCATTTCATGCGTAATGATGGGATAAAGAAGGGAGTGATAGCTTCACGTTGCTATGAATATAATGGATGAGACATTTGAAGTATAATATAGACAACGCAAATGGTCTTCTGAGTGTTTTGGAGGAGAGCGTTCTGTTTGATTGATCCAGCTCCAGGAATCATATATACAGCTATCCGTATCTTCTGTAGGTGTTGATAGATGGAGTCAGATCTGTGTGCCACGTCTACAAGTTTATACTTTGGGTAGATTATTTGACCCCTTAGATTCTCAGTTTTCTCATCTTTAAAATCTGTATGATAATCCCCCATGAATTTGCCATAAAGAGTGAGGGAAATGCATTCATTCATCTAGTCAACAAATAGTTATCGAGCAACTACAATGTGCTGGACCCTGCTCTGGGCACTGGGGTTTTTACAGGGAATGAGAAAGTGAATGGGTTCCTGTCTCTCAGGGGAACATCATGCTGGGGAGGTAACATTTATTGTGGCCCAGCCCTTTTAACTGGCACCTGGAAGCTATGTAGCATTTTTACTCTAGCCTTTAGATTATCTACATTATTCAATTGCCCTGCACTTTGCCCAAAATTCTGTTGCCTTCGAGTCCTTCAGATAGAAGCTACATAAGGGAACTCCTGGGAGTCTGGGGGAAGGGGGCAACCTTAGACCCCTGGGCCACCAGGGCAAGTTGGAGACATACTCTAATGTCTTAGTTCTGGCTACTGTCACCAAATACCACAGACTGAGTGGCTTAAACAACAAACATTTGCTTCTCACAGTTCTGGAGGCTGGGAAGTTCAAGATCAAAGTACTGGCAGAATTGGTACATAATGAGGGTCCATCGTTATGTCCTCACATGGCAGAGAGAGATCAGCTCTTTTGTGTTTCTTCTTATAGGAGCACTAATTCCATTCATGAAGCTCCCCCCTCGTGACCTAATCACCTATCAAGGTCTTGCCTCCTAATACTGTCACACTGGGGGTTGGACTTCAACATGAGTTTCGGGGAGGACACAAACAATCAGTCCATAGCACAGAGAAAGGGTGGGAGCCAATTAAAGATGCTGAAACCAACCAGCAAATATCTCTTTTTTTGCTTCCTTTTGCCAAGAGTACTGGGGAGGAACCCAACTTTTTAATGACTTCTCTTTTTTTTGGTTCAGGATTTATTTCAAATATGCCTCCTTTGTGTCTCCTATAATCATGTCATCGAGTGGCCCAGAGATAAATGTCAACAGTGCAGCCCTCTGGCTCGAAAGGGGCCCAGAGAGGCTTGGGCTTGTCATTAAGGAGCCCTGGTGGAGGGGAGAGTGGGGGAGCAGCTCGGGGGGGCTGGCAGAAGACAAATTCATTAGACTATGGGAGGGGTGTGTGAGCCGTCCAAGGCCTGGGTCTGGCAGAGTTTGCAGCCGTAGCAGGGAGCAGAGTGCTTTCGTGTCTCAGGAAACCTCCTCAGCCTGGTTTTCCTGGCTCTTCAGTTCTGACATTTGTTTTTCCTCTTGGACGTTCCTTCTCATTACTAATGTGTGTTGTGACTCCAAGGTTTGGAACACTGCCGTGTTTTCGGCATAGAGCATTAACGACGTATGGGATCTGTGAAGGGACTTCAGTGCCCTGCACTCACTCACTCACACGGGCAAGGCCTGAGGTCTTGCGGTGAGTGCAAGTGTGGGGTGGGGATGATGCAGACAGGTGGAACACTCAGGAATAGGACTGGGTTTCTTGACTCCTGAGCTGGACTGGCAGCACCACTTAACTCCAGGGGCTCCCGTAGATACAACACAGACAGTACTCTCTGGGGTTGTGCGGCACAGTGGTTGGTTCCCTGCTTTATACCCCACCTTCCCTCTCAGCCTTCCTTACTCGTAAGTGGTTGGACCAAGTGCCAATTTCCCTAAGAGCTAGGATGAGATGCAAGGAATGGGCTCTGGGTGCGGGGCTTCATCAGGAATTCTGCTGTGGAGACATATGCAGGAAAGCCACAGAGTGAGAATGTTCCCTGTAAGGCTGGAAGAGGGACTCTGCTCAAAAGGGTCCTGTATGGGACCCCTTTCTTAAGGTTGGGTGGCAAAGTTGGGGGAGACCTTGCTGCTATGGCTTGAGGATGTCTTTATTATCTTTTGCCTTTCTTACCTTGCCAGTGTTAGGGTTTTCCATGTGCCAGTGTTAGGGTTACAGAGATGAATCATGACGTGAGTTTGGATTAAGACTTAGGTGCATGAACCTCACCATTTTCTCGTCTGTGCCTCTTGATGTCCCCAGAGAGAGATCGGAACTCCTCAGAGACAAACACCGGTGGAAATAAAATATTGTTCCAGTAACAACTGGGCAAACACCTCACACCCCCTTCCTCTCTGTACTGACCTCCATCCCTGCTGCCATTCAGAGCTTCCTGAGGAGCTCTGTTGGGATACAAGACAGAGACCTGGAAGCCTATACAAGCTTCCCAGTGCCTCCCTGAGAGCCAAAATAGATCTATGAAAGAAGTCCTTTTGTTTATCCCTCCAGTGGCAGATATGGCAAAGCTGCAACAGGGCTGATGAGATGGACTAGGCTTGGCCTCATGTGCACAAAGGGCAGGAGAACACGCCTGGCACATGTCTTATTCTGGATTGTGCACAATGTCCCCAGTATCCCAAGCTGGGCCAACATTGACTCCTTTCTCTCTTTCAGCCCCATACCCAACTATTGACCAAGTTCTGTTCATTCTCCTTCTAAAATATCTCTTGGTTTCACCCATTTCTCTCCATCCCCTCCGCCACCTCCCGACTACAACCTCACTTCCAGTAGAACAAGCTCATCCTTTTGGATCTCCCCGCGTCCCCTGGGCCACACCCATCATCCACGGTCCACATTGCCTCCAGGGAAATCACTCGAAAATGTCTATCTGGTTAAGTAATTCCTTAATTGAAACCCATCAATGTCATCCTTTTGTCCTTGAAAACCATTTTAAATGTTTCTGACCATTCTGAGAATCTGTTTATACTTTCGATCTCATCTTTCACTTATCTATTCCAGACACGGTGAACTGCTTTCCTTTCCCCCAGATGGGCCATGGTCCTCCTTGCTTTCTCCCATGCTGCTCCCTTTGTCAGGAATTTTTATCCCCACCCCTATCTCTTTTTCAATGAACTCCTAGGGGATATTCACGTTCTTTGTTTAGCTGTCTCTTTCTCTAGGAGCCCTTTCTTTCCTCATCTGTGCTAGGGATCCTGTCACATGGTTCTGCAGCCACCTACTTTCTGATTATGTATTGCCATTGCCTGTTTACTTGCCATTCTCCCTGGCTGCTACAGCAACATTTGCCATCAAAAGGGACCTCCTTGACTTCTTCTAGGCAGAGCACATGGGGTCTCCCTTCCACTCCACACCACATGGATTTATTTCATCTCTTTATGAGTGTGTCTGAAGCAAAAGAAAAGGGACATTGGCTACCATAATGGATGATGTCCACAATAGCAGTAATTTCTTTTAATATGGAGACATTCCATGCATTATTGGTTGCTTTATTGGCTCTCCACAAAGCCAGTGGTGAAATGAGATGTCAACTATTCAAGTAATGGACTTTATGGGGTAGTGGGGTCAAGAGTGCTTTTTAAATTGTGTCTGAAAACTCTCGAATGGTACACAATTTCACCTTCTCTCCTCTTTGTGATGATGAAAACTTTGGTAAATCTTCACTTCCCCATCTCTCTGGAGTACCATAGTTCATCCAGGCTTTTGACTAGAGCTGTATTATCAGATGATTCACTGGGGAGCCACTGGGGAGAGTCTGAAATGACATGCTGATTAGAAGAGTATATGTACATTGAAGATAGCAAGATGCTTCTTTTTTTTAAAAGTATATTTTATTGGTTATGCTCTTACAGCAGTCCCAATTTTTTCCCCCTTTGCTCCCCTCTGCCCAGTACCCCACTTCCCTCCAGTAATCCCACCCCCTTTAGTTCATGTCCATGGGTCATGCATATAAGTTCTTTGGCTTCACCCTTTCCTATATTATTCTTAACTTCTCCCTGTATATTTTGTACCAACCAATTATACTTATTAATCCTTGCGCCATTTCCCCATTTCTCCCCCTTTCCCCTCCCAGCTGATAACCCTCCAAGTGATCCCCATACCTATGATTCTGTTCCTATTCTGGTTTGCTTACTTCGATTGTTTTTATTTTTTAGATTCAGTTGTTGATAGTTGTGAGTTTGTTGTCATTTTAATGTTCATAATTTTGATCTTCTTTATCTTAAGTAAGTCTCTTTGACATTTTATATAATAATAGCTTGGTGACGATGAACTCCTTTAGCTTTACTTTGTCTGGGAAGCACTTCATCTGCCCTTCCAATCTAAATGATAGCTTTTCTGGATAGAGTAATCCTGCTTGTAGGTTCTTTTTTTTCATCACATTGAATACTTCTTGCCAGTCCCTTCTTGCCTGCAAAGTTTCTTTTGAGAAATCAGCTGAGAGTCTTTTTTTTGTTTTGTTTTTTTTTGTTTTTTTGTTTCATTGACAAATATATTGTTTAATTTTCTTGTGATTATGTGATTAGATTTCAAACCAATTGAACTCTTTCATATAAATTATTTCAAAATAATGATGAAGCTCTTATTTGCAGAACATGCATCATTGTTAAAGCCATCACCCTGCAGCTAGCTTGGACACCATTAAAAGGGCTCATAAGCTGCAAATGGATAAAGGTATCTGATATTAGTCCCAAGTTGGCTGTGTATGGTGTTTCTTGGCAACGAAAACAGACTCCTCCAGCAGCTGAGAGTCTTATAGGCACCCCTTTGTAGGAAACTCTCTGCTTTTCTCTTGCTGCTTTTAAGATTCTCTCTTTGTCTTGAATCTTTGGCATTTTAATGATGATGTGCCTTGGTGTGGTCCTTGAGTCTAGTTTTTTTGGGGACCCTCTGTGCTTCCTGGACCTGTATGTCTATTTCCTTCTCCAAATTTGGGGAGTATTTTTTCATTATTTTTTCACATAAGCTTTCAATTTCTTGCTCTTTCTCTTCTCCTTCTGGCATTCCTATAATTCGGATGTTGGTATGTTTAAAGTTATCCCAGAGGTTCGAAAGCCTTTCTTTCCTTTTTTTTTCAGTTCCTTTTTCCTCATTCTGTACTAGTTGACTGTTTATTTCCTTATGTTCCAAATCATTGATTTGAACCCCAGTTTCCTTCCCTTCACCATTGGTTTTGTGTGGATTTTCCTTCATTTCATTTAGCATAGCCTTCACTTCTTCCCTTATGTGTTTGCCATATTTAAGTATATCTGTCAAGCCTGTGAGCATCTTTATCACCAGTGTTTTGAACTCTATGTCTGTTAGGTTGGCTATCTCCTCATTTGTTAGGTTGCTATCTCCTTGTAGCTTAGTTCTCCCACTGGAACCTTGATCCATTCCCTCTTTTGGGCCATACTTCTCTGTCTTCTCATCTTGACAGTCTCCTGTGTTTGTTTGCCTCTGTGTCTTAGGTAGAGCTGTCACTCCTGTTATGTTGTAGGGGGTGGAGCCTTAGGTCTTTGTCAGTACAGGTGACCTGTTTCACCACCTTGTGGTGCTATATGTGGAGGAGGGGTCTGAGAGGAAACAATGCCGCTTGCTCAGCACTTGCCCCTTTTCCAAGCACTTCTCCCATTTCTGTATGTGACTGGTGCCTCTCTAGCTGCTGCCCTGGCCATTGTCTCCAGAGTGGGTGGGTCTGCAGATGTTTTGGGACTATGGGGGCCCTTTAAACAAGCGAACTCTGCTGAGATACTGGCAATTTCTGCCTCTGCCCCAACCCCCACTGCTTTTCACAGTTGGAAGCAATGAGGCTTTATTTTCCCTGGCGCTGGGACTGTGAGCTGCATGGTCTGGTCTGGTGCTGGGAACACTCCTCAGGTGTCCCTCCCTACTTTTTAAAACGTGTGCCTACACTTTCCACCAGCCTGCTGCTACTGCCTCTGCTGCCGCCACCACACTGTATCCTCTCAGCCCCGGATCCACCCCTCCTACCTGTCTGGATGAGTATTTTTTCTTTATATCTGTCTTTGTTGGATTTCCATGCAACTCAATTTTCTGGAACTTATGGTTGTCTTTAGTTTTGAGATAGTTGTAGTCCTTCTTAGTTGTGGAGAGGGAGGCAACGTGTGTGTAGGCCGCCATCTTGGCCGGAAGTTCAAAGACGCTTCTTTTTTACAACCAACATTTCCTGAGTAGCTATCCCAAGCCTGGCTCTGCTAGGTGATGGGGTACAAGATAAGACAGACTCATTTCTGCCCTTGAAAATCTCACCAGTCCCTGAGTTCTATAGCCATGGCACATGCACAGACAATGATAGGAGTCCAGAGAAGCACACAGAGCCACACCAAATATAGAGGAAGGGGCAAGAATGGTGGTGTCCCATTTACATAGGCACACTTTGTGACTGACAGCATGTAGTTGCCTTGGAAGTGTCTCTCTGATGGTGACAATGTCAAGGGCCAATGTGGAATTGGGAAGCTTTAGTTTTCCCCCAAATCTCTGTTAACACACCATGTTCTTTGTACAGTCACCTCTTCCTTAATGTTATGTAGTGTTATATAAACACATCCTCAAGTCCCCCTGCCTCCCACCACCAGATTGTCTCATAAACCTGAGTTCAACATTCTATAGCCATCACTTCCTCTTTCTGAATCCTTGTTAATTCACAAGTTGCTGACAGTTGGCCCTTAGTAGAAAAATGAGGCACACTGGGTTTGTCAGAGATGTAGACAGAGACAGATGTAGACACCCGGGCTCATGCAGACACACTTACACTTTTATGTGCATATACATATCCCAGTATACCTTGTGATGCCATATTGTTGTCCAGTTCCCTTATGTCACCAGATAGGAATGTCTGCAAACACTCCAGGGACTGAGCAAGCTCCTGGGTAAGACCCTTCCTCCTCTTAGAGGCTTGGCAGGCGTTCACAAAGCTGACCCAAAAAGGCCCTGGCCAAGGCAGCAGGACAATGAGGAGCTCAACATTATTTATGACAGCTTTTCTTTGTATTGTATGTGACCTAAGTACCCTGTTTCTGAGGGGAAAGTTTATGTGCTAAGAAGAAAGGAAGATATGTGGGTGTGGTGTGATGGATGGGGTATTTGGGGTGAAGAGTTCAAAGGAGCTAGAACGAGGAGACAGGTGCTGATTTTGAGGCTGTTTGCAGTGGTCTTGGGACATCTCTGACTAAACCAACAGATTTGAAAATCTCAAGTTTTCATTGTCAATAAGATATTAATAACAATAATTGTCATTTTTGATAGCTAAGCTTTTTGAGGGGGCACAATTATTATTTCCTCCTTCTCTTTTTGATTCTGAAACCAAGACAAAAGTGCAAGGTGCATGGGACTAAAGTGTCACCTTTATGACACAAGCAAACCCTCTGAGTGAGCATTGGGTTGACTCCCCAAGCCCCAGACTGGACTTTGGAACAACGAACCTGAGAGCAAATTAGAATCTGCAAATCAACACACTTCTCTAGGTAGAAAAGAATAGGAACAGAGACCAAATACCCGACTGGGGATTTTTGATAGCTTAGCATCACCCATTAAAGAAACATAGACAATTGGCTCTTGTGTGTCAACAAGGTAACTTATTCTGTCTCCACAGGGAGTGATGAGAGGTGGGACAGAGGCCACAAGTGTTCAGGGGAAACACCCTCTCATTGCAGTAAACAGCCAGAGATGGGGAAAATCAACTCCCTGAAACAGTCAGTGTGGGGTGTGGCTGTCTCCCCCAGGGAGGTGAGTCCTGCCTCAGGACATCTCTGCTCCCTATTCAAGAAGCTGCCCTTCCCACACAACCCCTGCTTTTTCTGGTGTTCTCCTTGGACTTCTGGTGGGCAGGATAAACTTTGCCCTGAGAAGGTTCTGAAGTAAAGCAAATCACACATTAATTAAATCCCCTCCAAGGACATTCTGATCAAGGCTAAAATGTTATTTCACTTCCTACTTCTTATCACAAATGATATCTAGCTACCTTGCCTACTGTGGCTCCACAGCGGGTCTTGTCCCACAGAGAAACAAGAGTGATGAAGGGGGTCTGACAGAGAGCCCTGATGCAGAGGCTCTGAGGTGAGTGGAGACAGCAGGGGCTTGAGGGGCTGCTGAAGGGCACTGGCTACTTCCACAGAGGAGCTGCTGTTTAGGATTGGGCGCCAGTGAACTCCATTTGAGTCAGGAACGGGGATATGAATGAGGAAACGTCTCTCTCTTTCTCTCAATCTCTTTCTATCTCTCTCCCTCTCTTTCCTCTCCCTCTTTTGCCTCCCCTACCCGCTAACCTCTCCCTGATTTCCTCACCCTTCCTGAATTAATAACTTGACTAGGACTTCCGGAGAAAAACAACCAAGTCAGAAATCACCCCACCTCTCTGACAGCCAGATCCATCCCTACAAACCCATATCTTATGGGCAGCCACTCCCACGTGTCATCGGGCCCCTGAGATACTTCCTTTTCATTCCACTGTCAGAGACATTAGTTGTTAACACTTTTTGGCAAAGGATTTTGACAATTGCTTTGGGAAGGAAAATAGCACCATGGTTTAGTGGAAAGAATGTGACTTTTGGAGCCAGGCAAAGCTGGGCTCTACTCCCAGCTCTGCCACTTAATACCTGTGTAACCCTGGGCCAATCACTTAACCTCTTTGACTTTCAATTTCCTTTTCTGCAAAAGAAATGATGAAAAGATGATTACAGTGATCTTACAGAACTGATTGGAAAGGTTAGCAATTCAGTGCATGAACTGTGCCTGCAAGAAACAGGGTAGATAAGTTTTAATATGTTGGGAAGATTCCACTGTAAGCTAATTACAGTTTTATGGCTCTTTTCCTCTTGATAAATAGCAAGACATATATGAAGCTCTGAAATTACAGAAATTATGCAACATTGGCTCTGCGTAAGGAAGTTCTCATTAAATAGGCTTTGTTAGTCTTTCTAATGAGTTAACCTTTCTTTTGCTCTAAGTTTGTGCCTATTTCCTTCTTAGTGGTAGCTTCTCATTAAGGCCATTTTGTAAATATCCTCTCATAGTATCCTTTCAGTCATTTCCTTACTAGACTGGCCCTGATTAATAATGAACTGTTTGAGTATTGGGCTATTGAGGTTGCCTATATGTGGCCATGGAATTTATAGTGTGGACAGAAGTCTGTAGGACATAGAAATCTGGCTGGCCCTAGGTCTTTGTGGTCTTTGTTATGGACTTACCCTGTAGATGACTTAAAACTTCATCCTTCCAGACTTTGGAACTTGGATGGGGCTCAAATCAGACCTGTCTATCCATAAATCCTGCTCTGAGGCCAAGTGTGTTAGAGAGAACGATAAGTATGTCATATGAATGCTCTCCTAAGAGTATCATTTGAAGTTATTGGGTGCAAGAAACAGATTTTAACAGAAAATGCATGTATTGAAAAGATTGAGTAGCTTTCAAAATCCATGGGTGACTGGAGAACCAAGCTTAGGAAGTGCATATATTCCAGCAAGGTTGGGCCGCAGCTGAAGTCCTTTATCAGCCTGCTGCCACTGTGTGATCCCTGCTGCCCCCATGGACCCTGATGCCAGTGGATACAAACCTTTAATTGTCTCTGTGGCGCTGGATTGCTTGTTCAATAGTCACAGGCCTGAGTTAGAAACACCTCATTGACTGATCTCAGGTCAGTGTGCCTGGGAGGAAAATCCCTGTTCACTGATGTTAGATCATGAGCCTGGTTCCAGGTAACAGAGAGCAGGGAGTCCTCTTCGACTTTCCTCGTGGGATCACTTAGTAGGGACTTCCTACTAAGAGTAAGATGGTGTTTGAAAGGTTAATTAATTAGTAAGCTAGAAAACTAGGCAACTTCAATTTATTGCCTCAACTTTTGGTCCAACAGACAAAAAGCATAATTGAAACACCCTGCTCACACCTAAAACTTGGGTATAGTACTTGGACTCAACCTCTCTGACCCTCTGTCTCTTTTTTCTATGAAATGGAAATTAAAATAACTCTCCTGCGTACCTCTCTCAAGGTTGTTGTGAAAAATCAAATGTAGTAATATAACAACATAACAAATTGTTAAATGCTCTATCAAAGGAGAAGATAGTATGAATGTTTTCCTCTACTATCTGATAAACCACTGGCAAACAATAACATCTCTATACAAGGCCTTTGACAAGATCCAGTACAAAATATGAAATTGCACATTAGTAAAATTATGTCGTCTCTATCCCATATAAAACCATCTTCATGTATGCGTATCTTTCATTCATTCCATAAAATGTGCTGTTGTGGTTTGTGACTATGAGCTTAGAGAGGTAAGGCCATATCTATCTTGTTTACCATAGTACCATCCATTTTTCATACAGTGCTGCAGAATAAGCAATTGTTAAATAAATGAGTGGATTGATGAATGAATGGATTGATGAATGAATGACTTGAAGATGTAAAGTTGTCAGGACATAGGATGAATGGATCTGGTAGGTGGGGAGGGAGAAGGTGTCAAGGATAACTTCCAGGCTTTTTTGGCTTGAACCCCTGGTTGGATGGTGGCTGCCATTTACTGAGCTAAGGAGCATGGGAGGGTGAGCAGACTCTGGAAGGAAGATGAGTTTAGTTTTGGACGTGCTGAATTTGTGTGTCTGTGAGATGTGAAAGTGGGGATGTGAGTGAGCTGCTGGATATATGGGTCTGGAACTCAGGAGCGATGTCTGCAACAGAGATATAAATTTGGGAATTGTCAGCATTTAGCTAGTAACTGAAGGTACAGGCATGACCTGAAAACATATAACATATGCAATACATAAACTATATGTTATATATATATATACACACACTCATATATATATACACACACACAAATATCTAAATAGAAAATTATATACATGTGTAACCAGGTACATAGTGGAATTAAGTTATTGGTAATCAAGAATGGAGAATACATAATATCAGCTTGAGAAGTGATCAGTATTCAGTGGGTGAGAAAATGGCAGAAACCATTCACTAGAGGTTAGAATAGTTAAATTCCAAGTTGATCTGTCTGTAAATACAATATAAACACAAATCAGTGGTATGTCTGTGTCTCAGAGTTCCTCCCCCTATGCTGGACACAGAATGTTTGATATCTCAGATGGATGTTAGCCATGGCATAGACATTTCCTGTGTATCCAGCCTAAGAACATTCTGGGGAAAAAGCACAAAGTCAGGGCAGTGGGAATGTCAAGCTGAGACAGGACCAGGAACCTTCAATAGGGCCTGAGTTTTAGGGACAGGAGACTGTGCCTGAAGAGAACACTCCATATCCTTTCTTCTCTCAGTGAAAGGTATTTTCAAGGGGCAGGACAATCAAGAGATTCACACGGACCCTTCCCACACTTCCAGCCTGAACTAAGCTGAGGGTACCTGTGTCATGAGGTCTTTGCGCTCTATAGTTCATTGATTACAGGTCAACCAGCCATCATTGTGATTAAGAGCAAGTGCTGTGCATTCACATAGGTGGATTCATATAGTTCAACCCCCACCTCTGCTATTAGCTTTCTGGGCAGCCTTTGGCGAGTTACTTATTCTTTCTGGACCTCAGTTTCTTCACCCTGCTGAAAGGACGATGGCAGTAGAGGACACAGTGCTTTGGATGTGGTGAATATCTAAACAAATTCCTACTGATAACAAATTTGAATCTCTGCTCTGCTACCCTATTAAATGTTTTTGATAGGAAAGTGATGGGATCTGATTTACCATTGAAAAAATACCCCTATTGTCCTATGGAAGGTCAGAGTGGACCTTAGAGGACCAAAGAAGTGGCTACTACACTAGTCCAAACAGGGAGTGATGATGATTTGGGTCAAGGTAGTGGTGAGGTAGGGATGAGATGATGAATTTCCAAGTTGTTGTAAAGACTAATGTTTAGCAGGAGCTTAATAAATGATAGATACTATAATAATTATGCTTAAGTTATTACTTTCATTCTTAATAATACTAATCAATTGCAGAAACATTTGAAAATATGGCAAAAACATGTACATTGTAGTTATTCATTGTGTATGTACTTAAACTCCTATATACCTGGCGCTGTACTGAGAACTTGACATACGTTAGCTTATTTAATGCTCCTAACCCTTCTATGGTCCCTATTTTACAGAAGAGGAAGCCAAGGCTCAGAAATGTCACACAGCTAGTAGGCAGTAGAGCTGGGTTTCAACCTCAAATAGTCTGGATTATATTAAACTTGAAAGAAAAGGATTGTTCTTAGAAGTAGTTTGGAAACAACTCTGTCTTTATGCCACTGGCAGTAACTGGCTCAGAATCTCTTGACTGAGGATTGAACAAAGTTCCTGCACAGAATTCAGCTGTCTCTCCCCCGACCCCCACCCCAGGGCTATCAAGGGCACAGCCATTTAGATAATGATTATGTGAACATTGGAACTAGTGCATATTTGGGTTGAAAACCTTTTGGAAAACCTCTTGTAGTTCTCTGGGGTGTATGCCTTCACCTCTCATCAAAAACTAATAATGAAACTAAATAAAATAGAAAGACTTAAAAAAACTGCCTGACTGTTGAACTGCCAAGAGCCCAATTAGTCAGAGCAGACCTTACAATAATACCACATCAGGGTGAGGGCACACTGGAGGAAGTCTGATAAGAAAACACCGCCTAAGATGATTTTTAATTGGCAGCAAGAAAAGAGCTAGAGAACAATAGCTTGGCGGTGCCAATTCCCTCCACATTTCTCACTAAATGAATGTCTTTTCCCATCCAGAATGCTCTACCCTCCCCTTGACCCACCCATTTGTGTAATTACCTTCGGGACTTGGCTGAAAAGCAAGCTCCTGCTAACTGCCTTTCCCACCTAGCATCAATTTGCTTGGATTTGATGGATTGAATCATTAATTCCTCACTCAGTGAGGGCCTTCGGGGTATTAGATACTCAACCAGCTGCTGAGAACACAGCGGTGAACTAGGCACCACTCCTGGCTTCTTGGAGTTTAGAACTTTCTGTGATGATGGAAATATTCTATGTTTGTGCTCTCCAAGGTAGTAGCCACTAGCTGTGTGTGGCTTTTGAGGGTTTGAAAAGTACCTAGTGCAGCTGAAGAACTGAATTTTAAAATGCTGTTTAATTTTTATTAGTTCCATTATAAATAGCCATGGGTGACTGCACAAGTCTAAAGTGAATTACTGATAATAGAGAAAAGATTGCAGCTGAGTCTTCAGGGGCTGTGATAGAAATCTGTAAGAGGTTGAGTTGAGTGAGGCACCCAGGGTGGGAGCTGATCAGCTCTCCTGGGCAGAGACAGGAGAGCTATTATGCAGAAACTCTGGGTCAGCTACCTGAGTTCAAGTTCAGGTTTTTTCCACCTGTTATCTCCATGGTTACAAGCAAGTTTCTAAAATTCTGTTTCACAGGTGAGGAATCTGAGGCTGAACTAGCGCAAAGGTGAGTGGAGGCTGGAGAGAAGGCTGATTCAAGATCTGGCCGGTCTCTCCAGAAGCCCTCTCCTTAGCATGCATGGCAGCGCTATTCTTGCTGCAAATCACATTCCAGTTATGCTTCTTGTGTGGGTCACTTTTCTCGTCCACTCACTTGCATGCTTGCTCCAAAATAAAACATCATTTTAAAAATATGATTACAAAACATATTCTTGCTCATTATTTAAAAAATGCAGAAATTGTGAAAAGTTATAAAGATTAAATCATAACTCTTACCATCCAGAATTTCAGGAATTGTGTAAATATGCAAATACTCCTATATAGAGATATATAAATTTACAGATGTGGGAACATACTGTATATTATGCCCTGTAATTGCAGCTTTACTCAATAGTTTGCTATCAATATTTTAGTATGTTTCTGTAGATCCTACAAACACTTGAATGACTTCATAGAATTCCACTGTATCGTCGTGATGGACACTTAAGTTGTTGATAATTTCTGCCCATTTTAAAACATTCTGTGATGATCATATAACCTTATGTGCTTGTGTGATTATCTCCATAGGCTACGTTGCAAAATGGGAAATTTTGGTATCAAAGAGTATATTTGAATTTTAATTCTTAATAGGGATTGCATTGACTCTGTAGAGTGTTTTGGGTTATATGGGCATTTTAATAATATTAAATCTTCTAATTTATGAACACAGGATGGCTTCCCATTTATTTGTGTCTTGTTAATTCCTTTCACCAATTTTTGTAGTTTTCAGTATATGAGTCTTTTTATCTCTTTTGTTACATTTATTCCTAAGCATTTTATTCTTTTTTGATGCTATTGTAAATGGGATTGTTCTCTCAATTCCCTTTTTGAGGCAGTTTGTTGTTTGTATATAGAAATACAACTGGTGTTTGTTTATTTTGTATTCTGCAACTTTAATGAATTTCTTGATTAGTTCTAACAGCTTTTTGCGGAGTTGTTAGCATTTTCTATGTGTAAGATTATACCATCTGTGAACAGAGATGGTTTTATCTCTCTTTTTCCTTTTTGATTTGGATGTCTTTTATTTCTTTTTCTTGTCTAGCTGTTCTGGTTAGAACTTCCAGGACTACGTCGAACAGAAGTGCCAAGAGTAGCCATCTTTGCCTCTTTTTCTGATCTTAGCGGAAAGGCTTTCAGATTTTTTTTAACCATTGAGTATAATATTAGCTGTATATTTTCATGAAATACCTTTATTATTTTGAGGTGAATTTCACCTTCCAGGAAGTATTTACTAATTTATGCTCCTCTTTCTACTTTGCGAGTGAATCCCTTTCCCAATGCCTTCTCCAAAGTTACATTTTGTCCATCTTATTAATCTTCTGTAATCTAACGTATATTATAGTGAGCAACTATTTATTATTATTTTTAAACTTACAGTTTTTATGCTTATTTCCCATTTATTTTTCTTTTTAAAATAGTCTATCTTTGTAATATTTTTATTACTATGTTCAACTTTTCTTGATTTCTAAGAGCTCTTTATATATTCTTATTTAACCATGTTTTTGAATTATAAAGGTGAAATATTTACTATCTTTTATTATTAAAAAGAATTTTAAGTGTGTTTAATGGTGTTAAAATATTATATAAGATTGTTTTCAATAAAGAAATGCTTTGAAGTTATTTGGGAGAAAAATAATTATTTTGAGAATGTAGGACAAATGGGTCCTTAGTTTTAAGCTTAAGTGTCCTGGAGGCCAAGACAAAAAAGAATATTGATGGTTTTAGATTTTTCCTAGTTTAATGGAAACAAGGATAGAGAGAAAGCATTTTTTCTTAATCTTAATTCCTAGGAAGTATCTTCCTGAAATCGTTTGTGAGTGAGGGGAAGACGAGCCCGTGCCTTACCAGCTCCTTATTCTCCAACGTGCTCTGTGTCTGGAGGAGGGACATGACCGAGCCAGTTCTGTCCTTTGATGCAGCTCCGGGGGGAGCCCTCCAAATGCAGCGTGGCTGGTGCTGGCCTTTGGAACACGTGAATGAATGAAAGAAGACCAGTGAGGGACGTTTCGCTTGCTCTCTGGTTGAGGGATCACAGATTTTACAGCTGAGAATCAGAAAACATGGGTCCCAGCTCCTGCTTTGCTGCTAGATGGCCTTGAGATCTGGACATCTCTCAACCTCTGTTGGTGAAGTGAGCCACGTTCTCTGGCCATTTAACCCAGAGCCCCTCCTTTTAAAAGAGACCCACTTTAACCTGTACGTGCACCCCTGCTTTTAGCTGGTGGCCGAAGTTCCAGCCCTTTTCCGCCTCCTACCTGTCACTTCCTCCACCTGTATCCCAGAGGTAGCTTGCACTTTTTTGCCTCCCTCTGCAGCTCTCCATGCCTTCTACTCTGCCCTCTGGGAGCTTCTTCAAAATCCATCTTCCCTTTGTATTCGATGTCTTTTCTGGGCTCCACATCCAATACCTTTCTGCTTCTGAGGACGTGCTTCTCTAGAGATGGCTGTTAAAAATCATGCCCCTTCGAGTTTCTCTCTTCCTCATTTTTGTTAGCTACTGACCTTTTGGAGATTCTTGTTTATCCTCTAAACATGTTGGCTCCTTGTTCAATGTCTGTATACTTCCCAAGTCCTTACTCATCTAGAATGACCTCAGCCTTGATGTTACAAGTTTCATTGACTTTCTCTCCCACTCCACCTTAGCTATGTAATTCCTTATTCACATTCTTGACCTAGTTATTACTTGAATCTTCTCTAATTCCCAGATTACTAATTCAAAGATCCACTCTCTCACTGCAGCCCCCTATCCTTTTAACTTGTTTATATCTTTTAAGTTATTTGACTTCATTGGCACCTGTGTTCCACTGACTCCTTTGCATTTCCCCAATCCACAAGCTTACTTGTTTTTAAAGTTCTCCCTGATGTTGGAAATTGCCATTTGCCTACCCAATGTTCATTATTGCCCTCTTCTTGTGTTTATAACCTCCAGGTTTTATTTGGGGGGTAATGTGCTTAGTCAAAAAGATAAATTCCCCAGACTACTTGTATCTATAATAGGAGTAGCCAAAAGATGAACAGGAAGATGTTGGGTAAGACTTCCAGGAAGGCTCTGAAAAGGCTCAGAAAAACTATCCCCAAGATATGCCACTTTGATACATTGATTATTTTGAGCTGTAGGTACTTGAAAAACAGCAAATGCAGAGAAAGGCTTTTTTTGAACTCCCCTTACTAGGTTAAAGACAATTCCTACAAAAAAACTCAATTATCATAAATCCCCTTCCCAGGAGTTTCATCCATCAGGCATGATTAACTGAAAGACAACTGATTCGTAATCTTAATTACATCTGCAAAAACCCTTCTGCTGTTTAATGTAACAATCGCAAGAGTGGTATTCCATCATATTCACAGGTCCTGCCTGCCCAAACTCAAAAGGAGGAAAATACAGGCCTTTGGAATCTTGTGTACCATGTTGGAATTCTGCCACCAAACAAACCCTTCACAGCCCTGGGGGTGGGGTGGGGAGGGCTGACTTCTACTCCCTCAATGCCCTCATCTTGTTCCATTCTCTGCTTGTCTTTCTCTGTTCTAGTCCTACCATGCACTGGCTGCTTTCACTTTCCTGAAAATCCTCTGCTTTCTCCTGCCTCAGGGCCTTTATGCAAAGGCCCTGAGGCACATTCCTTTTGTGCCTCTTTATCTCCCTACCCCCACCAATCCCCTCACAACTCCCTCTAATTAGCTAAAGCCTATTCATCCTTTGACCCTGGCTGGTTTAGCTCAGTGGATTGAGCGTCGGCCTGCGAGCTAAGTGTCGCTGGTTCGATCTTCCAGTCAGGGTACATCAGAGAAGGAAAACTCTGACTCCAAAAAACCTCCGCTGCCTTGCGGCATACCTCTTCAGGGGAAAGGCTAAGGGAGTAAACCCCGACAGAAAATCCGGAGCCGGAGTCCCTAAGGCGGTTTGACGTTGTAGTCAACACCGGCAACTCCTGCGGCGCACCTGAAGCCAAGCTGTATCGACTCCGTCTTTCCCTTGGACCCTTCAGCTGCGAAGAGAGGGGGGGTCTGCTGCATGGGCAACAGCAGACCCTCCATATTACCCTGCCCAGGCTCTGTAGCTTCAGCGTCATCACAAGATGTCGATTCAACATGGGAGGAGACAGATACCATGTCACTCCCGAGTCGGACTGCACAGCCATTCTCGGCGGTGCAGATAGACTCTTAAGAAGCTACACCATCGTCTCTCGAGACGGACGGCTGCCGACGAATTCATCCTTCATACCCTGGCTGGTTTGGCTCAGTGGATTGAGCGTCGGCCTGCGAACTAAGTGTCGCTGGTTCGATCTTCCAGTCAGGGCACATCAGAGAAGGAAAACTCTGACTCCAAAAAACCTCCGCTGCCTTGCGGCATACCTCTTCAGGGGAAAGGCTAAGGGAGTAAACCCCGACAGAAAATCCAGAGCCGGAGTCCCTAAGGCGGTCTGACGTTGTAGTCAACACCGGCAACTCCTGCGGCGCACCTGAAGCCAAGCTGTATTGACTCCGTCTTTCCCTTGGACCCTTCAGCTGCGAAGAGAGGGGGGGTCTGCTGCATGGGCAACAGCAGACCCTCCATATCACCCTGCCCGGGCTCTGTAGCTTCAGCTTCGCTGGAGAGGACACTCCAGCGTCATCGTAAGATGTCGATTCAACACGGGAGGAGACAGATACCGTGTCACTCCCGAGTCGGACTGCACAACCATTCTCGGCGGTGCAGATAGACTCTTAAGAAGCTACACCATCGTCTCTCGAGGCGGACGGCTGCCGACGATTCATCCTTCAGGCCTTAAATCTGAAAGGACTTCCCCATAGGGCTGCCTTCTCTAGATCAGGCCCATCTGAGATATGTTCTTAGTACACTGTGTGCCTCTTCACTTAGCTCATTAGTTTGCATTAAATACTCATATAGGTGATTATTCAATCAGCGTCGCTCTCCCCCACTGTACTGCAAGCACCGTGAGCTGAGGGGCTGTGTGTACAACACTTTTGCTCCCCATTTGATCCCTAGCACCTAGCACTTCACCTGGCGCATAGTAAGGCTCAAGAAACAGAGCTTGAATAGATGAATCAGCCTCAGTTTACTTAACTGTAGTATGAGGGGATTGGTTTATATGACCAGTCATTCTCTAGTATTCTGATTCCAGGATCCAGTTAGATCATCTCAATTTACGATCAGGAAAGTGGTCCAGAGATGAAGTGATTTCCAGGCATTTGATGGAGCAGAGGGGCTGAAGCCCTGACCTCTTCTACACTGCGGTTCTGGGCCACACTCTGGCAGCCAGTTAGCCATTCATTGGCTCCTTTTCTTTTCCATTTGCAGATTGATTGGCCCCTCAGCCACAATGATGGTCCAAGCGGCCTTCAGGAGGCTTTTGTTGCCAACTCAGTGTGACCTACTTGGTGAAAAAAGACAGGCCCTCCTCCCTGGTGGCAGCCAGTTGGGTGACACTGTGGTGAGAAGGCACTGGCAGCTTCAGGGATGCATTGCTTTGTTACTTCCTACATGGAGGACCCATTGGCCTCCTTGCTGGGCAGCTGTTACCGCTCCCTGGCCTGCAATAGACACCGAGCGGCAGACCACCCTGCCGCCATGTGGCCTGTCCTCCTCAGCTGCGTGAGGAACACCAGATGCCTGGAAGGAGCAGTTCTCGTTTGGGTTATCCTCCTTGGCTCTGACTTACTGATCAAACTTGGAGAGAATCAAAAGACCTGGACGATCCACAGTATCATGTGACCAGTAGCAGAAGCTGGAAGCATTAAGGGGAGGTACAACAATTTCAAGGAAGGGAAACAACTTTGTAAAAAACTCAGAAAGCAAGAAGTCATGCAGTATTTCAAGAAAGGGCTGCAAAGTGGGTTTTTCTATGAATCTGGCTTCCAATAACCCTAAACTTCTTAAGGCTAGAAGCAGCAACAAAGTGATATTTTAAAGCTACCCATAATTACTTACCCTGTAAGAGGAGAAGCAAATTCGTCTTTGGAGTAAGGCTGGTCTTTTATTTCGTGAAAAACACAGAATGTTGGATTATGCCAAGGTCAAGTGAAAATCCTGCCTTGGAGTGGAGAAGTTCGAGACCAAGAGAAGCTCAACAGAACAGCTAAACTATGCTGCATAACCTAATGAGTTGCAACTCTGGAAAGTATTACATGCTCGAGGGGAGGTGGGGGCTTAGATTTCAGGACCCTAATGATGGTGGGAGGTGGCTGGTTGTCAACATGGCAGAGGGAAGAGAGCACCCCAGTCAGGGATGGGGAGCTGACAAGAGGGCATGATTGATGGGCCCAAGAGTGATGATATCTGATATCCACTTTTAAATGCCCTCTTCACTCACTGAATGTGAATTAGGGATACTTCTTTAATTGTTACCCTATAACATGACATTGTCTAACTGAAGAAGAACACTCTGGAAAAAGATATTGAGGGGCTCATAGGATTGGATGAGTAAATAGACAATCAAGAATCAGAAAAGCAGAAACAAACACAGCCCCTGAAATACAGAAGCGGAAATTTATGTTCCTTCTGAGTTGGACCAGTTTTCCTGCAAACCAGCACCCTAATTTCCAGTCTGTGTCTCTCTGTTCAAGCTTCAAATTCCATGTAGACAGAATCCAATTGCTCTGGTTGGTAAGGTATTTCTACTCCCAGGTTACTTGGCCATGCTGGGGACAGAGAGTGGCACAGACTCGGTTGCTGGGAGATTGTCATAAAACTGGCAGCTACCTCAGTTTGGTTTCCATGTAGAAAATCATTAGAAATTTTGTTTAACAATTACCCTCCTCCAGTAGTTTGTGAAAACAAGGAAAGACCAAGTGCCTATTGACCAGGGCCCTCCAAATCCTTAAAATTACATTATTTAACAGTTCTTTAGAGTTGTTCTTATAGAATGAAACTGAATTTTTGTTGTGTAAGTTAATTCCCTTATGTAGACAATAATGTAGGCACGTGCCTTATGTTTTCTGTTAAATATTAAGACACGAATTTTCCTATTGTTATAATATCCTTATCAATCAATACAGTTTATTTTATATTTACTCTATGAAAAGTAAAGTATGGTTCTGGGTATATTTTATTTTAAAAACTATGATTTTTACATTGGTCAGGACTTTCTGGGAAGGATGTAAGTGATAGAGTCTAAGATTTAGCTTAAGCCAAAATCAGTTTATTGGCTCACGTAAGTGGGAAATCCAGAGGTAGTTGGCTGTGGGCATAGCTAGGTCCAACTTAGAGAATGTTATTGAGAACCTGTTTTACTCTTTGTTTCCTGACTCTGATTTCCGGTGTGTGCTGGCTTCATTTTGTAGCTGCTCGCTCTCTAATAGAACAGAGTGCCGCTAAGAGGCCCCCTCATACATCCTTCTGACATAGGAGCCCCAGTGAAAAAAAATAGTTCCTGTATTTCAACATGCATTTATAAACTAAGGGAAAAATGTGGATTGGATCTTGTTCTTGTCCCTGACCAATCACTGTTGTAGGAGGGTAGAGTCCAGCCTGGGGCACCTGCCTCTTCTGTGGCAGCGAAAGGTTGGGGGTTGGGTGCCATGAATTGCAATGATGCTCAGCCCACAAGAACCATGTGGGAAGGAAGGAAGGCGTGCCATTCCCCAATGGAAAAGATGGTTCTGAGAAGTCAAAAACAGCAGGTTTCTACTTCAGTTATAGTCATAACTCCTGAATTATAGATTTGGGAGAGATCATAGAAATCACTTGTCTGCCATCTTAATTAAAAAATAAGAAATCAGACCCACAGAATTGAAGAGACTCTATGTAATCATTCATTCAGCAACACTGTGCTTCGCAGATATGACTGTGGTCAACACAATCGTGGTCTCTAGCTCCAAGAAACATTTTGTCCAGTAGGAAAAAGACATAGACAAGTAAAGAGTCTATTACAGTATAACATGGTAGGTGTTACTGAAGGACTAAAAATGGGTGTGTTATGGGAACACATAGGAGGGGCCGCTAATCCAGTTTGGGAGACTCTCTGAGAAAGAGATGTCAACACTAAGACCCAACAAATGGGCATGTTAGCTAAGAAAATGCTAGCTGCTGTAACAAACACACCTCCATGTTTCAGTGATACCATGACAGAAGTTTACTTCTCATCATGTAAATCAATGTGATTGATCTGTAAGTGGCCTTCCAGAGATTCAAGGACTTGGGTTCCTTCCATCCTACAGTTCCATCACCCTCTAGGGTCCTAGAGTCCTTTACTTTCAGTTGGCAGATGAAGAAATAGGGAGATGACATATCTGCTTCTGGCCACTTTTGCCTAGAAGTGACGCGCATGCTTATGCTCACTTTCCACTAGTAAGGTCTAGTCACCTGGTCCCACCTGGATGCAGGGGCTTGGAAATATAATCGCTGATGTGGTAGCGACAGCCCAGCAATAACTTTACACTAGGGAAGGTGAACATGGGGCTCTGGTGTCCCTGACGCAATGAGTTAGCCAGGCAATGACAGAGAAACGGTGTTCTAGCTAAAGGATGGTACACTTAACAGAGACCCAAGGTGAGGAAAAGCAGGATCCAATTGGAGTAGGGTTGTCATGTATATGTCAGATTTAGCTAATAAAAATACACACCTTGCAGTCACATTTGAATCTCACATAAACAACAAGTAACATTTTAGGATAATATGTCCCAAATATTCCATGGAACATACCTATACTAAAAACTATTCATTGTTTCTCTGAAATTTATATTTACCCCAGTATCATGCACTTTACCTGGCAATCCTGTATTTGGGGAGAGAACGGATTATTCAGAGTGACTAGAGCACAGAGTCTGGGTGTGTGGGAATTGGGGATTATGAAGCTGGAGAAGTCAGCATAGGCCAGGCTTGGGAAGGTCCTTTGAAGCCATGGTAAGAACTTGCTTTAATAGCAGAGGGGAGTCATTGAAGAGTTTTAAACAGGGAGAAAGGGCATGAGACATGCTCAGATCTGTGTTGAAGGAAAGGCTAGTGGAGGTGAAGAATATGAATTACAATAGAGGTGACAGAAGAGGGTGACCAGAGGTAAGGAGGCAGTAGCAAAACCAGGAGCAAACCCAGGGCTTCCGGTCTGAATCCATTATTTCATGATCCTGCAGGATTCTTAGAGACAGTTTAGAGTAGTGGAAACAGCGTGGCTGGGAGACCTCGGTTCCAACTCCGAACAGCTGGCTACAGCAGTCACTTGACCTTTCTAAGCCCCCCTGTCCCCATCTCTGAGTTCCTCTGGAAGTCTAGGGTCCCTCCTCCTCTGCCGAACGAGTCTCCCCCACCTCCGCATTCTAGCTCCTGCTACACTCCCAAACGCTGCAAGTCTGCATGCCTCACAGTCAGAAGGCAGACCCCGCCTGGCCCTGGCACTTATATAACTGTCCGAATCTTCACCATGTTTCTCGTCCATCCACAGTTTGGTGCTATCAGCTCAGCTGCCATTAGCAAATCCATCACGTTAAGCTGCAAGAAGTCACACCTGCCAGGCCCACGCTGTTTATCTCAATAATTTCCCCGCATAAAGCAAAAACAGGGAACTATTTATTTTCCTTCCTGACATACATAAGGCTGTTAAAAGTCGGAGGGCACTGGCAGTTTACATGAAGCTAACCTTAATGGCATACTGGAGCGCCATAAAAGGAAGCTCAGCCCTCATTAGCGAGGGACCAATTTTACATTTTTCTCCTCTGACCCAAACTGTTTAAAAATGTGGGGTACTATCTCCTCCTAGCCAGACATAAATTTCAGGGCTGTCAAAAATGCCCTTGCTGAATTCCAACTTTTCTCATGCTTGAAAATGTTCAGTATGTCAACGTGGCCTACAGAAAAGGAATGTTACATCTTCCTTGGTTTCTTCCTCAAATGAATGGAAATCTCTCTCTGGTCTTTATAGCTCAGTTATCCATAGAACATGATCCTGATCAATTTTCTTCTTTTTCATGATTCAGGCAGAGTTAATCAGAAGAATTTCCAAACCTCCTCATGGAAAATTGCCCTGACTTCTAAAATTATTTACGGGGCAGTGGTTCCGTGACAGGCACACTGATAATCGATGCATTATCTCAATACACAACTCAACTCCAATGGCTCCCACCCCTCCCCTGCCGAACAGCAAGATGGGCCCAGAGCCCTGGCCTCACCCTGTGACCTCTCTCCTACTTCAACCCCCCCTTTTTTTTGGCCAGTGCCTCTTCAGCTATCAGGGAAATTCTCCCTCCTCTTCTACTGCAGTTGTTGTTATTGGTTGTGTTAGGTCTGTCTCTGGCTGCTCACAGACAGGAGCTGGGTTTTTCTTTTTTTGCAGAGTCGGAGAGAAGGAACCCCCCTCCCCAACTCTATAGCTCACTTCACTGCTGGGCTCCCAAAGCGGCTTTCCTTGTGCCCAGCATATCAGAAGTCCCCGTCAGCTTGTACCTCTGTCTCTTCCCCCTGTTGGGAACCTGACTGGATGAACAGAGCTGGAATGCAAAAGAAGTTTTCTAGCTTCTCCACATGCCTCCTGTTTCTTTCCCCCTCCTCACCTCCGACAAGCTTCTCTTTCCTTCCTTAGGTATACTTAACAACTACTAAAGTTTTACTACTAAAGATGTAAAACTTTAGATGTTTACAGTACAAACTAAATCTCCCATCTTTAGGAATTGATCATAACTGACAGCTCAGACATATGTAGCAGGTGCCAGTCAACTGCTCTAAATGTTTCTTATATAACAGCTCATTCAGCACCAGGACGAAGGTTGTACTGTTATCTCAAATACATAAGGAGACCCAAGGTAGAAAGATGACGTCATCCAGCTGGGTAGTGGTGGGGCTGTGTTTGTGCTGATGAACACCATGCTATTCAGTGAGACTCAGGTAATGGTGTGTGTGTGTGTGCATGTATGTAGTGTTATCTACACATAAATCACAGCCAGCAGGTCGTACCAAAATTCTTCGAGAGAGGCAATTCTGTCCCCATTTTATTGGTGAAATGACTGAAACACAGCATGGTTAAAAACCTTGAAATCAACCAGCCTAATCGTAGGCTTCCAGGATTCCATCAGGCATGTCCTTCTTGAAAAGCCGAGCTCTTTGACTGCAGACAGCGTCTCCCTTTCAGAAATAAAGTGTTCTGATTCATACAGTAACAACTGTACAGTACATAATTAAATTCTTTTACTGAGAAGCAAAGGTTCTTCAGATTTCTAGGGACAGAGGGAAAGACACTAGACTTGGAACTGAAGGACTGGCTCAGGGACTTCAATTTTATACCTTACCTGCTGTGTGACCTTGGGGAAGTGCTTTCAGTTCTTTGGTTGTCATTTGTTAAGTGGACACGTGTTCATCTGCCTCTGTGTGTGTGTGTGCGTGTGTGTGTGTGTGTGTGAGGGTGGGCGCATGGGGGAGAGAGAGAGAGATAGAGAACTGTATGATATTATTAAGAAAGTAGATCCTGAGTCCAACTTGTGGGCTTCAGTCTTGGCCCTTGTGAGAAGAGCTGTGACATCAAATGTTTCCGAGCCTCAGTTTCTCCATTTGTGAAAGGAGGTTGACACCAGGACCCCTCTCAAAGGTTTAGAGTGAGGAGTAATGAGAAAATAGCTCAGGTCAAGCCCTCAGCTCCCAGTGTGTGGCGCTGAGTCAGCACTGGACGGAGAGCAACCATTTTTATGAACTCAGCCTCCATGCAGGAGGCCTGCTACATACTAGGCTCTGCATGTAGGACATTTGCCAAGATGAATGAGGACACATCCTGTCCTATCAGCCCCTCTACCTCTCAGGAGAGCTGAGAAAATCAACAGGGATCACGTTTTAGGCAGTGGGGCTGCCTGGGTAGTGGTTTTGCTGTTTGACAGGACTGAGGGTTGAATGCAGGTATGCAGAGGAGCGGCATACAGTGTCCCAGAAGGAGCACTGGATGGTTTGGCCAGTGAGGAACCATGTGACTTGGACGAGTCACTTCCTTTCCCCATGCTGCCTGCCATTCCTTGCCTCTAAGACAAGGTGGTTGTACAAGGAAAAATTCTGGATTCTCTTTGATTTGATGGTACACTTGCCTCCTAGGATAATTGGAAGGCACATGTGTAAAGGGCTTAGAAAAAAAGCCTGACCTGCAGTAAATGTTCAGTAAATGTGTGCCATTATTATCATAGTAGATGCTCAAATATTTATTAAGTCAATATGTTAAACAAATGAGATGACACTGAAGATGAATCTATTTGTTTCCCTCTTTATTTCTGACTTTCCTTTTTTCTTTTTTTTAAAGAATGCTTTCTTTTTTAAAGATTTTATTTATTTATTTTTAGAGGGAGGGGAAGTGGGGGAGAAAAAAAAGGAGAGAAACATCAATGTGCGGCTGCCTCTTGCGTGCCCCCAACTGGGGACCTGGTCCACAACCAGGCATGTGCTCTGACTGGGAACTGAACCGGCGACCCTTTGGTTTGCAGGCTGACACTCAATCCACTGATCCACACCAGCCAGGGCTATTCCTGCCTTTTGTATGCATCTCCTCTTCCTGTTCTTCAAAGGAGGTGAAGATGCTAATGGGATGCAATTTTTCTGTATCTGCGGGTGATCATGGGTCCACCCTTAGCAGGGCCTCTCTCTGAAGCCCTGGTTCTCAGCTCTGCTGCACATTAGTGTGACCTGGGGAGCTTCAAAAATGCTGATGCCCAGTAGATGCCCAATTAAATCCAAACCTCTGGAGGTAAGACCCAGACTTCAGTATTTTTAAAGCTCTGGGTCATTGCAATGTGTAGTCAAGGCTGAGAACCATTGATCTAACTCCTGGGTGAAGCTGGTGGGTAGCATTGGAGGGCTGGCTGTGTGGACTCAGCTGTTCAGAATCCAAGCATTCCAAGTATGGGGGAAGTTTCTAAATCCTTAAACAGCAGACCCCTCATTCACAAAGGAACCGTACATGGCTGATAGTCACATGAAAACACATTTAATCTCAGTAGAAAATCAAAGAAGGGCAGATTTAAAAGACTGGGATGACTATTCACTTGCTTCCCATCAAATTAGTACTGATTTAAAAAAAAAATAATAAAGCCTAAGATTTAAGGTTATAGGCAACTGAACCCTACCATACACAGATAGTGAGAGCATAATTGGGACAATCACTCTGATCTGAAAGACCATTTGGCGTTAAATATCAAAAGCTTTACAGGTTTTCTTATCAGATCTACTGTGTATGGGTACACAAAACAATTGGCTTGAACTGAAAAAAATTACATTACCTTTTTTGATTATATAATTTATCTATGTTCATTATAAATAACATATATAACATAAGCTAATATTTCACTATCTTTCAGACATTTTAATACATATTTATACATTTAAAAACATAGGCATATTATGGCTACAATTTTATAAACTGCTGTCTTTTTTCACTTTGTTTATCATAGTTTATAGATTGTTAGTGCCAAGTAAACATTCCTTGTCTGCTTAAATGAATTAATATTCTCCAACAATGTAATTTTTAATAGCTCAAGATTTTATTTTTTATGATTTACCATGATTTAACTAATCCTGTATTATTGGACATCTCTATTATAAATCCTTTGTGATTAATACTTGGGTGGTTATAGCAAAATACCATAGATGGGGTGACTTATAAACAACAGAAATTTATTTTTCACAGTTCCAGAGGCTGGAAGTTCAAGATCAGAGCGCCAGCAGGGTTGGTTCTGGTGAGAGCCCTCTTCTGGGTAGCAGGCTGCTGACTTCTTCAGTGTTCGCATGGGAGACAGGGCAAGGGGGCTCTCTTTGGTTTCTATTCTTGGGGGCACTAATCCCATCATGAGGGTTCCACCCTCATCACCTCCCAAAGGCCCCACCTCCTAATACTATGCATTGAGGATTAAGTGTCAACATATGAATTTCGGCAGGATACAAACATTCAGTCTATAGCAATACTCCTGTAGACAAATCTTTGAGTATGCTCAGTTCTAGCTTTAGTATAAGGTCTTAATAGAAAGTGGAATTACTGGGATAAAAAGAATATATACTTTTATAAGTCCTTGTTTCCCTTTTGCTTCTAAAATTTTTTTAATGCATTTATCTAGGTGTGCCAATCGTGATTAATAGTGATTGTCTATGATATAAGTAAATTATTGGTAAGCAACCAAGGAGGCAGATTCAGTTAAAGGCAGGCTCCATTTTAATTCTTAGTCATGTTATGTATTAGCTGGTTGTTGCATTTCGGGCACTGTTTGCATACCTGTGTGTGTGCACAGCACTCACATGCTTGGGAGCATGTATATGTCCTGTTGATTCCCCCAGGCAGGCAAATAAGCCAGCGGTCCTTGCTCCTAAGTCGGTTCCTTTCTCAGTCCCAACCCACCATTCTGCCCTTATTTTCAGGGCTAAATTGCAGTGCCCTTCTTCATACTGTGGCTTCTGACATCAGTTTTTGTTTCCCCACCTTGGAATCTGCATTTCCAGTGGTGGAGTCAGCAAGTCAGTCAGAGCCACAGAGTTTGGGCTGAAGATGAGGGTCGCCCTCTGCCAGCAATGGTGTTCAGGGTTCTGCTCAGCTGAGCTTCTTTCTGGATCCTTTTCTCCCTCTGCGAGGTGACTGAGGGTCCCCAGAAGATCACAAGTCTGGGGTGGCATGGGGGTCATCGCCACATATATGCAACAAAAAGGGAAATGTTTCTTCTTCTCATTAGTAGGCTTTCAAGTGCTTTTCAGAAGTCACTTTTCTCCCTTTTTCTTCTCCGCTTCCAACTCTTTGTTCTTCTTTTTCATGCTGAAGCAAGAAAACAAAAAAATGTAGAATTATATGAAGGAGAAAAAAAAACCCAGGGATCGAAATAACAATATGCAGCAGTTTTCTGGGCAATGGAGAGGCCTTGTTTGTAGCCGAAACCCAAATTGTAATCTTCAGAAGCTGTTGGGGAGTCAGAAACTGCAATAATGAGGTACATACAGGGCTTTGGAAGAAAGTTGGAATCCAAATGGCAGCTCCAGCCATAATTACTCATGAAAAGCCGGATACAATGACAAATTATTTATTTGATTTTTTAATCTATAAAGGGCCTCCTCTAGGTTAGCTGATTTGGAGCCCAGAGATAAAGCTGGCTTTCTTGTAATATGACTGTGAAAACACGCAAGGAAAACCACTCTATTCGAACCTGGAGGCTGATTGCAAGGGCCTTTATCAAAATGTTATTCTTTTCCAAAAGGCATTCATCATTTTCAACAAGGCTTCATCCTAGTGTTGGGGTGTAAAGTGAAGTCTTGCCTTGGGCAGGTTAAACTAGCAGCATTCAGGAACAAAATAATCCTTGTGACTGCATCCAGGGACCTGTCACTATGATTAATTAGCCCCGACAGTCCCAGGTGGGTGATAAGGACCAAAGCGTTCTTGCCTACTGTTTGTACGTAGTGACATAGGCTTGGGCTTAGGTCCCCTGCTTGTCATCCTAAGTCTGCAGAAATATCTGCCCTTAGTCTGATCTCAGGAGAGTCAGTGGGCAGGTTAAGTTTAAAATCCAGAGAGGCTGGAGTCTAGACTGGCCCTGCGCCTGATTTGCTCAGTACCCTTGCGTAAGCTTCTTCCAGCCTTGGAGCTCAGTTTTCTTCAACGCGGCTCCTCATGGCCCCTCATTATTTGGCCATTCGTTTGTTGTCTGCCTCTCCAACACATGCCCTCTCTTAAGGTTTCTCTTAGCTTTTTCAACTCTTCCTTCTTCCACTTGCCTCTAGGCATTACCTAAGCCCTTCCCTTGTCTGCTCCAGAGAACACTTGTCTTTCCTCTTTGCTTGGCTAACTTCTGCACATCCTTCAAGCCTGCACTTAAATATAGCTCTCTTTTGCAGAGTCTTGCTGGACCTTCCTCTAATTAGTTAGGCTCCCCTAGTACTCTGTCGTTCCTTAACCGAATGAACAGTGCTTGCTTTTCACATTGTGGTGGCTAATTCATGGCTGTCCCAGTGGGCCTTTGGGCTTCTTGAAGTCAGAGAGGGTCTGTCTTTCTTGTTACTGTAGGTACAGCACCTAAGTACAGTGCCTGGTACCTGGAAGAACCTCCAAAAAGTAATAAAGAAATAAAGATAGGAGATGAAAGAAGGGGAATCATATTAGGAGAATGACAGAAATGTTTTGAGTGTAAACACTCTATTTTCATAGCCTACAATTTGCATTGTTATCCTCACTCTCATCTCCACACACAGGCATGAGAGTTAATGCACGTTTGATACTCATTTATTGTCCCTGGCTGGTTTGGCTCAGTGGATTGAGCGTCGGCCTGCGAGCTAAGTGTCGCTGGTTCGATCTTCCAGTCAGGGCACATCAGAGAAGGAAAACTCTGACTCCAAAAAACCTCCGCTGCCTTGCGGCATACCTCTTCAGGGGAAAGGCTAAGGGAGTAAACCCCGACAGAAAATCCGGAGCCGGAGTCCCTAAGGCGGTTTGACGTTGAAGTCAACACCGGCAACTCCTGCGGCGCACCTGAAGCCAAGCTGTATTGACTCCGTCTTTCCCTTGGACCCTTCAGCTGCGAAGAGAGGGGGGGTCTGCTGCATGGGCAACAGCAGACCCTCCATATCACCCTGCCCAGGCTCTGTAGCTTCAGCTTCACTGGAGAGGACACTCCAGCGTCATCGCAAGATGTCGATTCAACACGGGAGGAGACAGATACCGTGTCACTCCCGAGTCGGACTGCACAGCCATTCTCGGCGGTGCAGATAGACTCTTAAGAAGCTACACCATCGTCTCTCGAGACGGACGGCTGCCGACGACGACGATACTCATTTATTGAGAAATAAAAAATGACAAAGGTCACTGTGAATTAGCATTGTCTTTAAATTAATTTGTATTTTCTTTATGACCATAACATCAACATACATTTGAAAATACTCATACATGTGAGTAGTGGAATTACTTTCCAGTTTGAGAAGAGTCATAATATTGTTTTTGGAATCATTAATGGTGGTACCTAACCCCACCCACCACTAGTGTGGGTATAGGAATCTCACAATCACCTGGAAAGTTTCTCTCAAAGAATAAATCACTTTTGAGTCACCAAGAAGTGTTATTATTAGCAGTAGTGTCATATTATTATTATTCCTGTAGAAGGATAATATATAGCCCTGCAATTTGTGTTTTGAAGGTATTAAAACAAGCCGCTTGACCTTTTTAAAGAAGTTGTACACCATTTCCTCTCATTTTGCCTGCTCTTTCAAGCTTGAGTTGGCGATGAATTTAAAATGACCTTGTCTATGTCTACAAAACAAGACACCTGCAGGGATTATATTATTATAATTGCATTGATTCTATGGATCAACCTGGCATAATTGACATGTTAGCGCTCTCAGGGCTTTCATTCCCTGAGCGTTGATATAGCTCTTCATTCATTTATGTTATCTTTAATTTCTCTCGCAGTATTTTTCAGTATAGAGGACATGTATGTTCTTTGTTGAACTTAGGCTAAAGTAATTTACGCTCTTCAATGCTTTTGCATATTTAATTGTTTATATTTTAATTTCTTTTTATAATTGTTTGCTGCTAGTATCTAAAATACATTTGGTTTTTCTATAATAATCTTATATCTTGTGACCTTGCTACATTTACTTATTTAAGAGCTGTCTTGTAGATTTTTTTACAGTTTTCTACATGTACAAGGCCATCTACAAATGAACAGTTTTACTCCTTGTTTTCTGAACTTTCAGCATTTGATTTTTTCTTGCCCTTTCACAATGGCCACGACCACCAGTAAAATGGTTCAAGGTCAGTGATGAGAGAGAGAGGTTCTTGTCTTTTATAAATATCAGAAAACAAGTGTTTACTATTTTACCATGAAGTATTTTAAGCTATCAGTTTCTTATAAATACCCTTTATGAGACTGGGGAAAGTCCCCTCTATTTCTAGTTTGCTGAAAATTTTTATCAAGAAGAGATGTGGAATTTTGTCAGTTGCTTTGTCTGACTCTATTAAAAAAACCATACAGGCTTTTTCTCTTTTATTCTCTTAATATGTAAAATTGCACTGATTACTTTTTGAATGTTATAACCTTGCACTTCCAGGATAACTTCCACTTGGACGTGATCTATTATCCTTTATCTATTCATTGCTGGGCTCAATCTGATAATATTTTGTTAAGAAATTTGTATCTGTGTTCCTGACGATTTCATGAAAAAGTCTGTGTAAGATTAGCAGGTTACCTCCCCCCTTAGATGTTTGAGGTGATGCATCATTGAAATCATGGACCCGTAATTTTGTTAGTTTGAAACTTCTCTGACAATGAGTATAATTTCTTTAATAGGTCTGTGATTCTACAGATTTTCTGATTTTTCTTCTATGAATTTTGTTATGTTATATATTTAAAATAAATGTGTCCTTTTCATTTAAGTTATCAAATTTGTTGGGCGAATATTGCCCATAAAACTTCATTACTATCATTTTTATGTCTGTAAGGTCTGCAATGCTAATTTCTCCGGCATTTCTTCTCTTTCTCTTTTTCCCAATCAGTCTCGCTGGAATTCATAAATATTTTTTTAACTCTTGTCAAAAGTCAGCTTTTGTCTTTCTTCATTTTCGCTATTGTCTTTTTGTTTATTTTCATGGATTTATTTTTTAAATTTTTATTATTTCTTTCTGTCCAATTCTTTTAAAATTAAGATTCTCTCCTTTTAAAATATTTTTCTCTTTATTCTTCATCTTGAGATTATTTCCATTGGTCTATTTTTATATTTATTGCCCACTGAAAATTATATCCAGACAGATTTTTATTTCTGATTTCTTTTTACTTCTCAATTTTACAGTTTCCATTTGGTTATGTTACGTTTTCTGTTTCTGTACTGAGATTTGCTCTCTTCTTATCCATTGTGTATTTTTGCTCATATTCTTAAATATAATGAAATAGCTTCTTTAAAAACTGTGTCTGCTAATTCTAATATCTGGGTCGTCTCAGGGTGGTCTTAGGGATTGTCTTTTCTCTTGAAAATACATCACACGTCCCTGTTTCTTTCTGTGTTGATCCATTTGGGACTGTATCTGGACTCTGTGAACTTATACTGTAGAGAATTTGGGTCTGATTATAACCTTCTCAATAGTGGCTTCTGTTGTTGTTTTCCTCACGGTCACTAGACTTGGCTGGACTCCAGCTGCAAATCAGCGTCTGTTCCCATGTGATGTCTCCCTGTGTCAGTTCTTCTCTCTACTTAATAATAATAAATAATATTATTTATTAATATTATAATATTAATATTAATATTGTAATATTAATATTACAATATTACTGTTACACTATTATAGTAACAATTTCTTTAATATTCAAGTGTTACCTATAAAGAGATTCACTGTGAATTTAATAATAGCTTTTCAGGAAGAAAAGAAGCACTATTACACCAAGAAAATGAACACTTTAATTGTAAGACATATTGTAATTCCAGACATTAAAATGTGAAGTTTTAGGTCTGAGAGTTGTAGACACATCTTGATAGGGACTATTTACTAAATGTCAACAAAAGGCTCGGTACTGATTTAGCTAAAAAAATTTTTCTTGCTTCATTGTGTCTTCAAGGAGTTCTTAACCACGCAGTCCTTCCCCTCTGCACATGACCTTCTGGATTATTCTCTTGGGCTAAAATCAAACTTCATAGAATATGCTTGGTCTAAGTTTGTTGGGTCTGCAAAGAGAATACGTAGTTTGCCTAGTCGCTGTGTAAAATTTGCTATACTTAAGAAGAAACTACTGTTGAAAATAGGACCCTAAAGAAGTCCCAAAATGTTTGTTGTATCTGGCTGGCAACTGAGGATTAATTATTTATGCTTCCTGGAAAGGGTATGGCGGGTAAAAGCAGGCAGATTTGTTCTTTTTGTCACACCACGTCATTTTCTTTTTTGAAGGCATTACCCATACAATTATTACATCAAGGTAAATTGAATATTCAATCCTTGGGTCCCAGGCTGGGGCTTCCCTCAGTCTTTTTCTTTCTTTACTACTTTTGGCCTCTAAACATTTGACCCAGACTTTGAGCTGGAATTAAGCCGTCACAGATCTTGATTTGATAAGGGAAAAGGAATTAAAATGGACAAAAGGAAGTGAGGCTAATTGGCACTTCCAAGTGATTTTTCCCTTTGCAATTGGCCAAAGAAAGTTTCACGAGGCAGAGTGGTGTTTGCTTTCTCCTAGCTGCCCTCTTTGTGTGCGATGCCAAGGCCAGGCCTCACCCCCGTCAGTCCCTCGGAGCGCCATTCTTGCGATATAAGTGAGTCGGGCTTTGTTGTGAGCGTCTATACACATTTAATGAGACTTCTGTTGTCTGTGCTCAGAGGACTCCAGACCCTCCACTACATTTAATTTGGAATTCATTCATCGCGGGCCATTCTCCAGGCTTAATGGCTGAAAGGGCCTTTCCAAAGGGGAAAGAATTCAGGGATCAAATTTAATAAAGTTTAGTATGAAAGCTAATTCTTCATAAAACCCTGAAACATTTTCTCCGAAGTCCAGACACCAAAACTATTGTGTACTTCAGGGTTTCATCTCTGCTCTCCTTGCTTGGGGCCCGTGGGCTATAAGCAATGAATCTGCATTGGTAAATAAGGAATAACTTCATGACAGTTTAATGGGGTTGAGGAAAATAATTGCCTTGTTTTCTTTTTTTTTTTTGTAAGTGGCTCTTCTTATCGAGTCCTGCTGTGGTGAACCATGATGGTGGATTTGCTAGAGATAAGATCCTTCAAGTGAGACTAAAATAAACACAAAGATAATCTCATTCCATTTCTGGGCTTAGACTGTCTACCAAAGAGAAGCACATTCATTGTAAAAATGAACAGAATTCCTGGCCAGGCAGTCTGAGAGGAGGAGGGGTGGGAGCCAGGCAAAAGGGGACAGAAACAGCCAGCAGCTGAGAGCCCTTGTTGATGTGGCCTCTCTGGCCTGGGTGACCCCTTCACTGGTCACTCATTCATCCCTACCCAGTGATTACTCCCCTTGTTTCTGCTTCACTCAGGCTCAGGTTCATTCTCAACGCTATCATTTTAAATTTGCCTTTCAACTTAACTATCCTTTCTCTCTTCTTTGCTTTGCTAATCCCTCCCCACCCTTCAAGGATCATCTCTTTGGGAAGTCTTCCAGTTGTCTTTTTAGTTCTCTCCTAGCGCTTTGTTCCATGTGCTGTTTGTGCTTGTTGACAGTATAGTTAGCATGTTTATCTGTTCATGTAAGAGCCTCTTGCCCTAGATTCTGCGTCAAGTGTTCATTCATTTCTTCATTTTTTTGTGCAATCACTGAATCAGTATTTGGTGAACACATGCTCCGTGCTAACGATACAAGGGAGAACACAGCAATCGTGTCCTGTTTCAGTCTGGTGAGAGAGACAAAAAAACACAGGAACTGAATAAATAAAAGCTATAAAGGAAGCAAACAGAGTGCTGAGATAAAAACGGAAAGGCTACTATATCATAAAGATTGGGGTCCTGAGGACATTCCCCTGAGGATGTGGTCTCTGAGTTAAGACCCAAAGAAGTAGGATTTAGCTTTAGGACAGAGTATATTTACTGCTCCATGATTAACTCAATGAATTAATCTAAATGGGAGGTCCCTATGGTTGGCCATGCTCAGTTAAAAATACTTCTGAGAATAATGTCCGTGAGGGTTTCCTAAGGCAGTATGGAGAAGGTTTTTCAGATGCTCTCTCCGATCTGATGGCAAAGGCTGCTGGCAGCACAGTTTTAAGGAGCGTTGTGATTGTATCAAGCTCCATGGGAATGAGTGCTGTGGTCCATGGGTGAGGTCAGCCGTGGGTGTGCCCGGAATGGTGACTTGAGGGCAAGACTCTTTATAGCCCCATTGAATAGAATGACTGGCAGTGGGGACCATTTTCTCAGTTCTTGCTTCTAACTTTTCCTTTTTGCTCTTTGATTTTTCTTCCAAAGTCTTATCCCACTCTTCTCTTCTCCACGTAATAACATTTTTTCTTTTTTATTTTTAAGAAAAGATTTTATTTATATATTTTTAGGGAGAAGGGAAGGGAGGGAGAGAAAGAGGGAGAGAAACATCACGGTGTGGTTGCCTCTCATGCGCCCCCAACTGGGGACCTGGCCTGCAACCCAGGCATGTGCCCTGACTGGGTATCGAACCAGCGACCCTTTGGTTCCCAGGATGGCACTCAGTCCACTGAGGCACACCAGCCAGGGATTTGTCTTCATAACATTTAAGTTAAGATTTCCCCAACTGTATATATATTCATGTATGTATATATGTGTATTTCCAAGAATGTTGCACCACGCACACACATAAAAAAAAATGCATGTGTTTGTGTATATATAAGTATATAGCTTATATGCACACACATGTATTCCCAATCTCACCATGTATAAGTGTGAACTTTCAATGGCACTATCCCCCCGTCGATACACAAATTATTCACCCTAGTATTAAATAGAGTAAATATTTTACCTTATCTGTGTACAACTGCTTCAAGCAGCCTGGTGAAACCTAAGAAAATAGGAGTTAGATTTGAAAAACCTGGACCTAAACCTTAGCTCTTCCACTTATGAGTAACAACTTCTCAAATTTAAATGTATAAAGTAGATTTAATAAGAATTGATTTCACACACGCTTCACAAAAACTTTGGAAGATCAAATGAAAACACATATGAGTGCATTTGGAAAACTTGTACAGAGATTTACAAATGTATTATTCCGTAAGTATGTTTCAATTTCCACATTCCATATTTGCCTCTTTGTACCTGATACTCCCATGTATAAGACCTTAGAGCTAGGACTCAACTGATTTAGAAAATTGTTATGTATGAACTGGTGTTTATTAAGTGCATTCTGATACAAGTAAAAATGGCTCCATGCACATTTGTTTTTCCTTTTAGGGACTAAAGGAATAAATTTTCACGTGATTTTAAAGTTATTTATCATGCTGGCTTTCACAGTAAAATTCCAGTAGACTAAAATTTCTCCCACACTAGGTTCCTTTTAACAGTATCTAATATTTTCATATACAGAAGAGATAGCTCATCTCATTTTAAAGCTACTGTTAATTCAATGCAGATTAAATACTTTACAGTCAGATCTTGTTTCCAAGGGAAGTAGGCCAAAGGAGAGAATGGAGCCTAGGGCTCATGGAGTGTGTTTTTTTCTGAGAAAATTCCCTACACTACTGCCTTCTTTTCACCTTCTTGCCTCCTTCTCCTCCTCTTTCTCTCCTCTTCCTCCTCCTTCATCCCCTCCTCCTTCTCCTTCATCTTTTTCTTTCTCTTCTTCCCTCCCACCTCCCCCATCACAGCTTAACTGTATCAATGACCTACTGTGTTCCAAGGACCATGCTAATGCTTTTATGCGTTATTGTATTTAATCCTCATGATGAGTCCACCTGGTCATATCCACTTCACAAATGAGGAAACCACGATTCATTGAGAGTCTGCCCTCACCCAAACGTCTCAGTCATCTCCAGAGCCCACTAGGCAATACTCTGTCTTACAGCATTTCACTGCATCCAGATCCCTTTGTAAATCTTGTGCAAATCAAAGAGTTATTTCCAAGTAAAATTCACACGTGCATTTACGCATAAAACTGCCTTTGCTTTTTTTCTCCCTGTCTCTCCTGTCATCCCTTAATGTCCTGGCTCCTGTCTTAGTCATGTTTTGTGTTTGCTCAGACGATAATGCCAACAGGTATGCTGATTGGTTGAACTAAGGAGGTTGGGAATTCCTACAATTGGTCTGATGAAGGGCAAACAAGTAGCTTGATGAATGGTTTGAGGTTATCTGCGAAACTGAAAATAAACTGGATCAAGCCCAGCTATTGTGACCAAAACTAATCAAGAATGAGAGGTTCAGAAGAGCCTTTTAACTCATGCACACTGCACACATGTACCCCTCTAAGTTCCATTGCGACAGTGGGAGCAAAACCCTAACTGTTCTAAACAGCTGAGGGGAGAAATGCAAACTGCCTTTTCGTGCAGTAGGTGGGGCCAGGACAACCGAGACGGAGAGGAGAATTTTGCAAACAAGAAGTGTATTAGTTTGGGCAGAAAGTCACAATCACTAAATTGTCCTGCAGATCTGTTTTGGGCCTCATTCTCTATGTCTTGAGCTCTGATGGACACTGGGCTCTGTCGTGGGTGAGAGAGTCATTCATGTAGTTTTGCACGATGGAAAAAGTGGTTCCCCATATGTTAGTTTGCACTAGGCATGTTTCAGGGGTGTCATGGCCTCATTGCCTCCAAAATGTAGCTGCTGCCCGACACTTGCCCTCTCCCCATCCTAAATCGCATATGCATGGATGGCCGAGGCATGCTGGCACCTTACAAATGATCCGTTCAGACTGTCAAGCGTCTTTTGTTTGGAAGGAAAAGAGATGTGACAAATGTAAACACTGGAGAATAGGACCTGCTGCAGAGGACAGATGCCCTGTCAAACCTGATAAAAGCTGATGGTACATTCCTTTATGGTTAGTCAGCTGGCTACTCTCTCTCTCCAACTCCTTCCAGCCTTTTTATTGGCTGTATTTTCTCTCATTCTGACCCCTTAGGCATGCATGCCCTGGAAGCAAGGTTCTGATTAGCACAAAACTGTCCATCTTATGCTTTTATTTTCATCCATGTTTCTAGTTTGGGGCCAGGCTGCAGGATTCAGATACAGCTCAAATCCGATGAGGGCTACTTGTATCCTAAAAGAAGGGAGGCAAAGAAGATTCTTTTCTGTCACCCAGAGTGGCAGGACCAGGTGGTCACATGCTGATGGAGAATGTGCCTTCAATGATCAAGGTCCTGATTTCATAACATTTCTGGAGGTAAAGGTGGAGGCCCGAAGGCCTGAGGAACAGTCAAAGAGAAGGAATTGGCCCTGGAAAGTTTTGCAAACCAAATCAGTGTCTTACTCCAACCCCATCCCTGAGACACAATTGACTTAGCACCCAGGATGCTTCGTGTGGCACTGAAGGTGGAACCGACATCTTTCAGAGTGGCTGTCCCGGTTGGAAATCTCAAAACAGAGGCTGTAAAATGTGAGCTGCTAGCTGGGCTTTCGCTGGCCAAGGTAGGACACACTTCTCCATTTGCTTAGCTATTTTCTCAGATAAGTCATAGATAGTATAGAGTATCAGCTAAGAGAACAGGTATTGGAATCGGACAGATTTGAGCTTGACTTCCAACTCATCTTTTCACTCTCGGTCAAGACTGCATTTGGTCACAAGCCACAGAGAAGTTGGCCACTGGTGACCCAAGCGAGGGGTTAGTTACTCATCTTAGACAACCAGGATTCCAGGGAGAGGCAGGCCAGGGCCGTCACCGTGGCTCAGGGGTGCTGTTGTGGACCGGTCCCTTTCAGCTTCCTGTGCTGCATCCTTAGGGGGTTATTGCAGGACAAAAATATAACCCCAAAGATCTCGATGGAATGTAGTTTATTTTCAGGAAGGGACGCAGCGATGGTGAGATAAACAAGCAAAATCACTCAGTGTATCTCAGGATTCCCAGGAGAGATGCTGCTCCCGGTTTCAGCTAGAAGCTCCTCTCCGTGTGTTCCAAGGCAGAGGTTCCACAAGGGGAAGACCTCCCAAACCCTCTCCTGGGTCTTGTCAGCTAACAAGTACATGTGCAGCATAAATAACATCTTGTTGTTGTGCTCACTTATTTAACAACGATTCTGCTCTGAATGGGTGCCCTAGACTTTATTTTACAACTTTTTTTACTACTGCACAGCCATGACCCTGAACCAAAGTTGTGATAGATGGGGTCAGACTGGGGGCAGTGGTGGTGGGTTCAGAGAAGAAAGAATCTGCCCTGGTGGGGAGTGATTAACTGTGGAGGGGTCTGAGTCGATGGTGGGTTCTTCAGTTGGAGGGGCTAGGACGATGGTGAAACCATGAATTAGAATGAGGAAGTCAAGAGGAGGAATCTGAGAAGTTCATTTCGGGACACACAGGCTTCCTGGGGTTGAGTAGAAACATATCCGGGGCGGGTATCTTGGCACAGCTGGAAAGCCAGGCGCAGAGCTCAAGAGAGATGTTGGTAGAGTTAAAATCCAGTAACTATTTAATCATATTAATGAGAGGAGATAGATTTTTTAATTAAGTGTTGCCTGAAATGGTGTAGTACTTTCCCATTGGTTATGGGCATCCATCCTATAGATGGACTGAATCCACAGCTGAAGGAAGTGAAGACTGCGATTATCCGGTGAATGCGATCATTGTAGGAAGTCCATGGGGGTGGGCCGGACAACAAACCTCTGGTTGCCCATAACTACGGGGGGAGTAGGAAAAGGTGGCTACTTCTGACTTCATGGGAATAACTATTTCCTTGGGTTATATAAGTTTCAAAGGCTTTTTCACAACGAGCTCATTTGATGTTCACAAGAACCCTGTGAGGAAAGCAATGGAGAGATTCTTTTCAACACTGACAAACGAGGAAAGGCATGTAGGTGAGCCCCTAGTGTGTCCAGACTCTGGACTGACTCCGTCTGTGATGGAGACCAGAGCTGGAACCAGCTGGCCCAGGGCTGGGAGTGGCTGCCAGGCCTTTCTGCTCCTCCCTCCATTAAAGCCCCCCCCCCCCCCCAAGTATGACTGCTTTGAAGCATTTTACAATACCACCTCCACTCATTGATGACTTCATAGCGAATTAAAGAAGTGATTCTTAAACGTCAGTTCACTTGGGGAGCTTGTAAGATACAGATTTTTGAGCTTCACCCCCAAAGATTCAGTTTCATTATATGCATTAGGGTTCTCCAGAGAAACAGAAACAATAGAAAATAATATATGTATTTCCTATAGATCTCTTTATGCACATATAAAGAGATTTATTGGCTTGGGGATATATATAAAGAGATATAGTGTGAGGAATTGGCTCACATAATTATGGAGGCTGAGAAGTCCCAGAATTTACCATCTATAAGCTGGAGACCCAGGAAGCTGGTAGCATAGTTCTCCTCCGAGTCAAAGGCCTGAGAACCAGGTGCACCAAAGGTGTACATCCTAGTCTGAGGGTGGGAGAAAATTGATGTCCCAGTCAGGCAGAGAAAGAGACTTCTCCCTTCCTCCACCTTTTTATTCTATTCGGGCCCTCAAAGGATTGGGTGATGCCCACTCACACTGACAAGGGCCATCTGCTTTATTCAGTGATCCAAATGCTAATCTCTCCCAGAAACACCCTCACAGCCACACCCAGAGATGATGTTTAACCAGATAGCTGGGCATCCATGGCCCAGTTAAGTTGATACATAAAATGAACCATTATAGTATGTTTGCCAAGAACCTGCATTTTGGCAAATTTCCCCACTGAGTCTGATGGGGACGGTTCACCCACCACATTTCGAGAATCACTAAAGAAAGGGGGCCTTGGGGTGGGGGAAAAATGTCTGAATCCCTTTCTATTTCTTTTCCTGCCCCTCCCCCACTCTCTTCTAGATGAGGAGTTGCTTATCTGATTGGCCCAATTCTGGAACATAAACCAGGCTATATTCACTAATGGACATGATCATTATAGTTTTCAATGTCAAGCAGTTGTGTTTTCTACCTTCTTTTTCTGCTTCTTGCCACCGCTTTGATGTGACATCACTGAGCAGAGCTAAGATCCCTCTGCTCCTGATGATTTTACCCTGTCTTCTGGGTTTTTTTGCATGCTTTCTGAAATGTTTTCAAGAAAAGTCTGATCCCCTGGATCCTACAGCCCAGCCAGAAGGTGATGATGCCCAAAAGTTGCAGTTGGGTAGGAACTGCCTTTGTAGGCTGTTGGACTCGGTTGCAAGTTGCCCTCAGTCTTACCAGAGTTCCAGTTTGGATGTGTCAGCATTGGTCCCAATGAAAATGAAGTTTTACCCTGTGTATATTTGGTCTTATTTCCTACGTGTCTAGCATCTTCAGGATTAATAGCTAGCAATTATTGAATGCATTTTATGTGCCAAATAGTGAGTGTTTTGCATAAAGCAGCTCATTTAATCTTTATAACAACCCTGTGAAAAGGTACTATTATGATTCCTTTTCTTTTTTTTTTTTTTTTCAGATGAAAAAGTTGACCAGAGTGTTCTCACTGTTGATTAAGCAATATTTAAACCTAGGCCTTTAATTACACCTACCTCATCTATCCGATTCTACTCTGACTCACTATACTTTATCATTTTAGGAATTGCCTGGGGGAGGGGATGGATGATCAAGATAGAATGTTGAAATTCTTGGGTCCCCTGCACATACACCAACTTCATATCATCAAAACTCTGCCTAGAATCCAATAAAGGCCAACTCAAAGACAGAAGGACACAGGAATGCAAAGCCATTATCTGGCTAATTAGAACCACAACTCTATTTTGAGTTGCATTAACTAGACATATTTTTTTTTTCCCCAATAGCTTGCTGATTCTCTTCTGAATGAGCACTTAACTCAGATCTCTCTTAGTTGCTGTTGAAATTTCTGTAACCTCAGTGTTTCTGGAATCAACACATGATGAAACTTTTTAACAGATCCATTTTCTCTGAGCCAGCCGATGAGAACAGGGCTGGTATTCCTTATCTTAGAACAAATTATTATCCAGAAAGAAAGGCCACAACCATAAATCGACATAAATTGGGTACAGTCTTCCCCGAATGACTTTGCCCTGCCAAAAGAGTTCTTAGCTTTGTTAGATTGTTCTACACTGGCCCTAGCCCAGGGCTTTCCACTTTTTCTTTATGGAGGTGAATAGACTAAACTCAGCACTTTCTCAGTCTTTCAAATAAGTGCACTGACATCATTTGGAAATTTTAAGAATCCACATATCAAGCCAAATTCCATTCTGGGTTCAACATCCGCTGCTTCCCCTTTGCTCCCCAAAATCAACCCCCAAGAGTACGGTTAAGTAAGGGTAGAACTTGGCCAGAAGCTTGTTATTTTTTTTCAGTTTTTATTACACATAGCTCATTCATTTGCCCAAATTAGGAGAGGGGCTTTCAGGAGGGAACCTTCACCTATTGGCTTGCTTCAATGTCTGGTTATTCTAGTGCTTAACTTGGGAATTTCAAGAACATAGTCAAGAATTGACATTATACATTTTGAGTGGCTGGAATGAACTAAATTCATGAGCATCTCATCCAAACCTCATGGTTTTATAGACCAAAACACAAAAACAAAATCTTATGGAAAAGTGCTCAAGGTCATATGAAAGATATGATGAGACATGTCCCCCACCCCTCAAAAAAGCCAAGAATATGCCTTCCCTGTTTAGTGTGCTTTCTACCGCCCCCCAAGAAAGGAGTGATTTATTATAGAAACATGCTCCGGTGACATTCAGTAGTGGAAAGAACCTGGTTTTAGAGCCAAAGAGAGGTAGGAGTGAATCCAAGTTCAACTACTTTGTAATCATGTGTGCCTAGTTTCTTACCTTTTCTGGGTTTTAGTTTTCCTATTTATCAAATAGGGAAGACTAGTACATACTCTCTAAGGATGTCGTGATAGTTTTAAGTGAAATTATTTTCCCCAAGCAAGTGGGACATGGTAACTGCTTGGTCCCCTTCTTTTTAGGACTCTTGGGTTGCAAATGATGGAAACTCAAACTGGCTTGACCAAAAAGGGGCATTTGTTAGGACACCTGTATGATCTTGACTAGATTTCAGTTCAAGAGAGGCTCGTTCTACGGGCCTAAGTGTTATCTTTAGAAATGATAGCTTTCTTCTGTATCCATGCCGTTCTCAGGCCAGCTCCCTCTTGGTATGATGTAATGGCTGTCCACAGCTCCAGGCTTCTACCCTATAAAATTCTAGTCCAGAAAAGAGAAAACTTTTCTTATCCAATATTTCCCATGCGGGATCCAGAATTAAACCACATTGGTCTAGCTCTGATGAACCTTCAGATGATGCAAATCAGGTACAGAACAAATCACTGTGCCGGGAAGCAGGGTAATAGATTGGAAGGTCAGGTTGAGGTGATATGCCCCCTCCTGGAGCTTGGGGGTGGTGGTGAAGTGGGATAGGGTGAACCCCCAGGAGTGCAGTGATTGAGAGTAGAGCGGGGTTAGTTCCCTATAAAATAGTCAAATGCTCTAGACCTCGGAGGATTCATTTCCCTTCTCCTTTCTCCCTGCCGTAGGTTTGTCAACACTCAGGAGGGTTTGTTCTCTCAGAATTGGTGTATATTCTGTCTGTGCGTGGAGGAAATAAGTAGTACTGAAGTTAGCACCTCTTGGGCTGAATAATTAGACTTTATTGATTAAGAAGAAAGAATTGGTCAAAGGAAGCATTCTTTTTCACTCAGCGATGCTTTATCTTTCCTTATAAAATAAAAACATCACATTATATTGAAATAGACAAATAATACTGGCACATAGGGATGCAAAATGCCACCTATTGTTAAACATGAGTCATCACGGTTTGTAGCATGATGTCCTATTTTGATGTAACATTGCATGTTTGAAACAAAAATTATTTATCGAACATTTACTATGTGTTAGGCACTGTGATTGAGTTAAGTGCTGATAACACAACAAGTACTTTAAAAACATTTTAACAGTAATCTATTTCAAGATTCGGTAAATGCAAAAGTATTTACTGAGGCCCAGCCATGTGTTGACCATCTTTCTAAGCAGTGCGGGAAGTGAAAAATTAAAAGCCAGACGAACATAGTGGTTAAGTGCACTGTGGCTTTGAAGAGAGACGGATATGTGTTCAAAACTTGGCTTCGTCACAGACCTTGAAAAACTTGCTATTAACCCAGTTTCTGTAAAATAAGCCTAAGAATTGCATTTGTTTTTTAGGGTAACTGTGAGGATTAAAGTGATAATGTATTTTGAGCTATTTGGCACACGTCACTAAGTAGGTTACAAAATAGTAGGCGGTGTGTTAATTTTTGCATTGATATTGTGCCACCCACTTCCACGGTCCAATGTGCACATGTTCATACGCACGCACACACACAGGAAGCCACTAATGTAATAGCAGCAAGGACTAGATACATGCGCTGTCATCAAACTGGGCCCAAATCTGAAAATATTTTGTAACCTCTGCTTGTTGTAGGTTCTCTCTTGCTGGTATTCCCATCACACACATGTTACACGCTTTTGTTGCCGTCCCACGATTCTTGGATATTTCCTTCAGTGTTTTTCAGTCTTTTTTTCTCTTTGCTTTCAGTTTTGGAAGTTTGTACTGACATATCGTCAAACCCAGAGATTCTTTCATCAGCCGTGTTCGGTCTCCTCATGAGCCCATCAAAGGCATTCTTTATTTCTGTCATAATATTTTTGATCTCTAGCATTTCTTTTTGAGTTGTTCTTAGAATTTCAATCTCTCTGCTTACATTGCCCATCTGTTCTTGCATCCTGTATACTTTATTTATTAGAACCCTTAGCCTATTAATCATAATTACTTTAAATTGCTGGTCTGATCATTCCAATGTCACTGCCATATTTGATTCTGATGCTTATTCAGTCTCTTTAAATGTGTGTGTGTGTGTGTGTTTGACTTTAGTATGCCTTATAATTTTCTGTTGAAATTGGAACATATCTGGGGTTAAAGAAACTACGGCAAATAGGCTTTGCTAGTGTAGTGGTAAGACATGGGGAAAGAAGATGGATTCCATAGCCTTCCGATTAAAGTCTCAGTCTTTGGGTGAGCCTATGCCCCTAGATTGTGAACATCACCTATGCTTCTCAACTTTTGCCCCCTTTAGGTGGAATGAGATGGAGTTGAGTATCCCCTCCCCCAGGTAGGTGAGGCTTTGATATAACCTCAGCAGGTTAGGCTCTGGTAAATAGTTTTTCCTGAGGGCAGACCTTGTTAAGAAGAACAAAATGCTCTGGCATATTCAAAATGGTTCTTTTTTCCCCAGGATATTTTTTCCCAGTATTCACTGAGAGGGCCTGATAGAGTTCCTGGAGGTACAGTAGTCCCTCTCTATATCACGGTTCACTTATCGTGGCCTCACTGTATCGCGGGATTTTTAAAAATATTATATTTAATTATTTATCGTGGATTTTTCTCTATATCGCAGGATTTTGCAGTACTATATATGTATGTTGTTAAAGTTACGTAGATTTAAGAGTGTAGAATATGTTTAAGAACATAATTACTATTTATAAAAGCATGGAAAAGGTTAATAAGGGGGTGGGAAAGGTTAATAAGGGACTGGGAATGGTTTATAAGTGTGTGAGAAAGGTTTATAAAGCCTTAAAATATATATAAATACTAAAATAAATGTAAGGTTCCTACCTCACGGATTTTCATCTATCATGGGGGGATCTAGAACGTAATACCTGTGATAAGTGAGCGATCACTGTAAAACTCATAAAAGTGAGAGGGCGGGCTCTGCTATAACTGGGTTGGCCTAGGGTGTCTATCTCTCAGTTCTGTCTACACGGAGCCTCCAGCAGTTCACCAATTGCATTTCAGGTTTTCTTTCCCGGCCTGGTTTTCCATGGAAGCTTCTGCTCCAGCAAGTAACTGCCTGTCTTCCTCTCTAACTTTGGGGCAGCGCTTTGCCCTGTGGCTTCACTTCTCTGACAGATCTTAGAAGACTTGTTGACTTTTTTCAGTTTGTTCATCTTTTTACTGATTGTTAGGATAGAGCAAAGACTGGTAAGCCTCTTACACGCTGGACTAGAAACCAAGGAGTCTGCATCGAGTTTTGAATTTTTATCCCACAGTCCACACATGTCACTTTCACTCCCAAATCATTGGCCACAACTAGTCACATGACCCTGACTGTCAGAAGAGGTCCATGAAAGTGACCTCCAAACTGGTGCCCAGAAGGAGAAGAAGAGGAAATATTTGGTGTACAGCACTAATGTCTACCACAGAGGTCAACATCGTCGGCAGCCGTCCGTCTCGAGAGACGATGGTGTAGCTTCTCAAGAGTCTATCTGCACCGCCGAGAATGGCTGTGCAGTCCGACTCGGGAGTGACACGGTATCTGTCTCCTCCCGTGTTGAATCGACATCTTGCGATGACGCTAGAGTGTCCTCTCCAGTGAAGCTGAAGCTACAGAGCCTGGGCAGGGTGATATGGAGGGTCTGCTGTTGCCCATGCAGCAGACCCCCCCCCTCTTCGCAGCTGAAGGGTCCAAGGGAAAGACGGAGTCAATACAGCTTGGCTTCAGGTGCGCCGCAGGAGTTGCCGGTGTTGACGACAACGTCAAACCGCCTTAGGGACTCCGGCTCCGGATTTTCTGTCGGGGTTTACTCCCTTAGCCTTTCCCCTGAAGAGGTATGCCGCAAGGCAGCGGAGGTTTTTTTGGAGTCAGAGTTTTCCTTCTCTGATGTGCCCTGACTGGAAGATCGAACCAGCGACACTTAGCTCGCAGGCCGACGCTCAATCCACTGAGCCAAACCAGCCAGGGCTGGAGGTCAACATACATTTTTATTACTGACACAACTTGATTGGACTGGTTCTGTTGGGGACAAAGCAGGAGTTCAACACATTCCTTTGAATTAGATACTTATCATCATAATCACTGACTGGCATAGCTGGACAACAATAACCCTTTCCCCCAAGGATGCTAGGGGCCAGGACATATTTTCTCCACAGGCAGATCAGAAAAGAGAGAATCCAAGGACTGAGAATAACATGCCCACTTGTTCTCTCATTCTCATTGTTGGGTAGACCTCTCCTCCTTCCTTGGTGAGAAGCAAAAGAGAAAAAAAAAAAAAAAGACAGGTAAGGGCCAGAATATGACTCTATTGGGAGTTCCCTCATTGAAAATAACAACCATGCTTTCTCACCAAGAACCATGATGTTTTAGAAGCTATTACAGAAACTCTGAGTGCCTTTGACCTACAGTGCCATCTGGAAAATGGCAGATCCCACCTCAATGCTTCACATTACTCAGAAATCGAGCACTTCAACTTTCTCATGAATAACCTTCATGCAGCACAATTTGGGCTACAGAGGAGAAGGTCATGGGTGGTTCCTTTGAAAAGATAGATAAAAGGAAAGGAACTAAAATAATTTGAAGGCCTGCTATGGATCAGTCTCAATAACAGGTACTTTTGACATATTTTCACCCAATAATATAACAATGTTTATTAAATGCTTACCATTTTCCAGTTACCTCTTTTAACCCTGAAAATAGGCTGATGAACTGGATAGTTGTCTGTAGTGTATCGGTTAAAACCATGGGCCAGACTGCCAGTATTTTGATCTGGCTCTGTCCTTTTGTAGATAACTTATTGTCATACGATTCAGTGTTCTCACCTGTAAGATGAAGACAGGAATAGCTTCCCCTTCATTGACTTCTTTGGAGGATAAAATGAATAAATATGACAAATACAAAGTACTCTGTCATTATCTTGGCTATTACTACAATGAGTAATCCCATATTACAGGTCAGGAAAGCTTGAAGAGCTGTGTCTAGGGTCATACAGCCAAGAATTTGGTGACTTGAGGGGAAGGGGTAAGTATTGAAGGAAAATTTGGCTTCAATGAGCAGATGTGACAGGGAGAGCACAAAGTGCTAGATAAAAACAAGATGGTGGAGAATTGCCTGGAGGGGAGCTTAGACATTGGAAGTGTGATGAGGATGGACTTTCTGAAAACAAAATTTTCCCTCATTTTTTTTTTCCCATGGAGGCATCTCTATAGCTTGCTTTTTCTTGGTAATCACATAGGGGGTGATCTCCTGGGAAAACAAACGGGGAATGGAACCCCCAAGCACAAATGATGAGTCATGGCCTATTCTGGTTCAGGTTGGAAGGGTAACCTGGTGAAATTCCAAGGCTGGTTGGTGGAAAAAGTTTCTTTTTTGCTTTCCTTACAGGGCTAGTTTTTGTAAACAGAGTTTCCCAGACAGGAAGAGGAAACCTGCTTCCAGTAAAAACAAGTCACTTGAGAAGAGACAGGAAGGAAGTTGTGTGGGTGCTCGGGAATACTTGCTTTGGTTCTGGATGGCCTTTTAGTCCCTTAGGTGCGTCCAGTGGATTTAATTAACACTTTGGAATAAAGCTGAGAAGAATGCTGCAGGCTTCTAGAGCTTCGCCATTAATGCCATCTCAGTGAGCCTAAAGCCTCCATGTTTGCTATGTATGCCACCCAAGGACCTTGAAGCCCTTTTTGGTGTTTAGGTTTCATATAATGTTTGATTTCTTGGAAGTCTTCTGTGGCTGTTGTCTCTCTGATACACAACAACTGTGCTGAGGTGGGCAGGATGGGATTGATCATTCTCATTTTGCAGGTGAAAAACAGGGTCTAAGAGAATGCACTTCATGCCTGAGGCCATGGAGCTGGCGAGTGGTAGCATCGTGCTGAAGTCAGAGCCTGTTAGGAAGCCCACGGAAGCAGGAAGCTATGCATTCCTGGGTGGCGGGAGCAGGTGCAGCTCTGATGAGTGAGACTGGACTGAGATGTGGGGTGGGGAGCTCAGTTTTCTTCACCTTTGCATCCTGTGGCCTGGACCTGTGCTTGCTCGTCACTTGGGAGGTCTCAAATATCATTAATTAGTAAATATCATATTATTAAAATGCATTAAAAGGGAAGCTCCAGAAGTCAGGATTGCCTTGGGACCAGGGGAAGGCTGAGACTTTATGTGGCAGGAGCAGGAATCCTGGCTGGAGAGAGTCCAGGGGACTGACATGAGGGTCTGATGCACAGTAAGTTTTTAATAAAAGATTGCTCCCAAAATGCACACTTAAACCGTGCAGTGCAACAGTAATAAAATATGCTGTTTTTCCTTGTTTCGGTTAGAAAGGAAGAGCTAGGGACTGGTCAATAGAATGAGATGCCTTTCTCTGCCTCCACGTTGCCCCAGTGTGGCAAACAGCAGCCCCTCAGAGCCTGGCCTCTTCTGTGTCTTTCATTCCTATGTCATCTCCCTTCCCTCTGCCTGATGCCCTGGTTGCTCCAGGTACACAAGCATCTTCCAACGCTCAACGTGAAGCTCCTTGGATCCAGTACAAAAAAGATAAATGGGCCCCTTTATTTTTATGGTGTAGAGAAATAGGCAGGGCAGCTTTCAGTCAGGCAGCCTTGGGGTCTCCTACACTGAGGTCGCCTGCATCCATCCCAGGCCTTATAGCAGCTCCCGGCTCCTTCGCCCTCTTCTATGGCCCAAACCAGAGGCCCAGGCGTGCTGTCTGGATGAGTCATATCTGGCTCTTTGGAGAACATGCAAGGGCAACGGTCTGCTCTCAGGATGCTGAGGGAGTGCCCTGGGCTTATTAGGTGTGGCAGCCCAGGCAGTATCCTCGGGCTGTCAAAGAGGGCTCTTTGTTCTTCTTCTTCCTCCACACTGTCCTCTGGTGGGATGTCAGCTTCTCAGCTGTCTTGTGCAGCCACCCGACTTTCACTAAGGGATATCATTGCTGTTTCTGCAAGTGTGCCTGGTTTATGTTTCTGCGAAGAGTCCTTTCAGCTTGGAATAGTTAGCCTGACTTGGGAAGAGCCTAACTTAGTGAGTGTGTCTGTGATACTGAATAAATGCCAGTGGAAAATCGCAGTTGTAATGATGGTAATAGCAATGGTGAGCTTTCATCGGACACCTACTACATGCCAGACACTGTCTTAATTGCATTGCATGCATTGTTTCACTTAGTCCTCATAGCAATAGGAGGGAGGTTATGAGAATCACATTTTAAGATGAAAAACTAAGACTCAGAGAGGTTACGTAATTTTCCCCAGGGATAAAGTATGTGATGACGAGTACATGACAGAACCTGAATTCTATCACAGGCCTTTCTGACTCTCCAGTCCAGCCTCGTAACCACTGTGTCATGTGACTTCTCTGAGATGCTGAGCTGGAATAATTTTATTTGTGCTGTGGATGTTATATGATGGCCTTTACTGATGTGTCCTCTCCCCTCGATGGGATTGTGTGAGGTTGATCAGAGGGACACACATACTCCTCTACCTCCCCTGGCTTGGGTTGTGCCTGCCAAGTCTATGAACCTTCATCAGCATGCTCTGGGGACCTCTGACCTCACCTCTTGCCATCATTCTACCTCCTTACCCCTGCTGTTCTGGTCTCACTGGCCTCCTCACTGTTCCTCAAACACATCAAGCATTCCCCTCTCTTAGAGACTTTATGCTTCCTGGTCTGTCATTCTGGAATGTTTTTCACCCTAATAACCGCTGGGTTCATTTTCTCTTTTCACTTAAGTCTGCTCTAATATCACCTTAGCCGAGAGGCTGACCTAAAAAGCATCCTCCTCTTCCCCCACCACCCTGGGCCTCTACACTTTCCACTACTTCTTTCCTCTCCATGGCTCTCAGCACCAAACCGGCACGGTGTACAAACAGATGCTTGGCCAGTGTTGTTTCCTGCTGTGTCCTCTGCATTTAAAACGCTGCATGGCCCATGAGGGGCTCAGCGAATAGTTGTTGAATGACTATATTGGTGAATGAAATGGTCCAGGCACACCAGTCCGGGCTATGAAGCCAATTTCACATTATAATTTAAGGTAAATGTTGACATAACAAGATATAAGCTGATAAAAATCCAACAGGAAGCTGAAAATAGCACAAAGATTTTAAAAGAAAAATAATAAAATGTTTTTCTTCTGCTCACATACAGATGACGTGATTGTGACTATTATGTGAAAAGTTAGAATTCTGGACTTGATCCCGGCTAGAAAGAGTTCTATAATTTCCATACAGAGATTGTACATGCTTTCTATAGAAAGTCTCTTCACATTTCCAGTAAGAAGTAATACCTACGTACTTGGAAATTCCAGACACTTTATCTGTACCTCTCTAGTAAACAAGGCAGCTAAGCCAAAGTGAGTCACACAAACACTTGATTTGAAGTCTAACAAACACAAGTGCAAACCCATCTTAGAACATACTATAACTAGAATGGGATAACCGATATAACCACTCTCAACTTCTATTTCCACACTCGTTAAGTGAAGGTGCAATAATTCAGTCAATATTTTATTTATTCACCAAATGTTTCTTGACTATTTAGTGTGTGCGAGGTACTTTCTAAATGTTTATGACACATCCTAGGAACAAACTTACACAAGATCTCTGAGCTCATGGAATTTATATTCAGGCGTTAATGAGCATGAGAAGATTTGGAATACCATCAAATGCCAAGTTAACATTAAATACGCAAGCAGATGTTGTTGGTTGCCCTCCTTCCATCTATCCTCCCTTTTTCCTGAGTTCCAGAGCCTCAGTGATATTTTGGTGTCTACGTCTCCCATAGGGACCACATTCATAGCTTCAGAGGTACATCCTAACCATGGTAGTCCCATACCCATTTTGCCAGTTGAAGTAGGGATGGGAATGAGGCCCAGATCTGTACAATGAAATGGGAGAGAAGGTTTATGGGAAAAGTATCCTTTTTTTCTACATAGAAGACAACAGAAGAGATAACCTCATTTTTTTTCCTGTGGAAATGATCATGCCTAGATATTACACCTGAAACTGGTACAAAGGAATTAAGTAACTTCCTAAACTGAGGGAGAGGGTAATACTGAAGATGCAGAGCAGAGAAATGAAAAGGATCTGGGTTCTTGATGATATTGTCAGCCATGAATTCACCCAACTGTAAACTCTATCCTTCCATTGGACTTGCTGCTACATTTCCAAATTATTGAAGCCAGTCTTAATTAGAATTTTCTATTACTTGAAGTCCAAAGACACTATCATTGATATGAATTATTTTTATGGTATCGTGGGGAGTTGGGTCTGTTTCATGTTCACGTTCGTATTTGACTTTTTGGTGCATGCAGTACCATGTTTGACATAGGATGGGTAATGAATGCCTGTTTCAGTGAAAATGTATCTACAGCCCTATGTTTATAACTTTGTATGTATATGGTCTTTTAGACTTTTTGCAGCTCTCAGGTTCAGTGTTTTACACACTTATATAACAGAATAATAAATATCAACTCACTCCCAAATGTCTGGATATGACAGATTCAAAATTTAAAAAAAAACTCCCATTTTGTCTGAGGTGGGTTTACCTGAAACAATGTTCTATAAGTCAACACAAACATTTTTTAAAATAAAACCCTAAGAGTGTGGCTGAGGCTGCAATTCCACTGAGTGAGCAAGGATGGTCCAAGCCCTGATGTGTGCTCTGTGTACCAGTGAGCTAGAGTAAGGGTACAGTCTATTCTGCCCCGTGATTTCATTCAACAAGGTCCTGGGAACGGGAGGGACAAGGTTTGCCCTGGGTTCTGAGCTGGCAGCCTGGGTTAGGATTACAGTTAGGTAGTGTTTGCATGGCATGGGCCAATTACCCTGCTTCCACAGGTGGAGAGGATGAGAAAAAAACAGCAGGAAGACAATGCTCTAGCTCAGAGAGATACCGAGGATTTATGTGGAGAGTTCTCACTGCTCCTTCAGAGTGTACCTGCCCTTCCACAGAACTGCCCCTTCAATTCAGTTCTACTTAATGTTCAACACCTATTCCATGTTTGATGCTGTGAGGGATATAAAAATGAGAAATATGCAATCTTTCCTCGTACGACTAACCTAGTGGGAAAATATGACAAGTATATCTCATCCATACATATGTTCATTTTTTTATTCATTCATTCCTTCACTCATTCAACCAATTTCTAAAAATTTGAAGTAAAGCACTGAATAATGTCGATGTGGTCTCTGCCTCAATAGAGTTTGTATTCTAATAGAGAAGACATATATTGAAAGTTAACTATCTAATCAATGACTTAACTACATTTGTGATATGTACCATTGAAACTCAGGGTCCTTATGACTTTGATTAATTTTAGTTCTAAATCCTAGCTCTAGAAATGATCTCTTTCTCTTTCTCTCTACTCCTTCAAGAGACCTAGCCTTTCCCTGATAATCAGCAACCCCCCTGAGGCAGCAGAAGACAGCAACCCTGACCTAATGGTCACATGGTCCAAACCTCTGGCAGGCTAAAGACAACATCTTAAATTAGGTTTCAGTTCCTGAGCCCTAAGGTGGAATGACCCCCAGGCTACTTTCCTGTGGGACAGGATGGAGGACAGAAGGACACCGGAAGAGAACTCAGAACTGTCCTCAAGACTTCAGGAGATGATTCATTACCCTTACCTCACCTCCGACCAACTAGCTCCCAGCACCATCATAAACCCCTAACCCACAGCGTCTTGCGATTTTGCCTTATATCATCTGTAACCTACACACCAGCGGGGAGTTGAGACTTTAGCATTTTCACCCCGTCTTCAAATTGGCCAGTTCAATATTAACTTTATTTTTTTTTGCTATACTGAAAACTCTTGCTCATGCATTTCTTGGGTCCAATGAACAAAGGCAGACAGACTCAAGGAAAACATTGGGGTTCCGGTAATATCACAGAGGAAAGCATTGACAGGGGACCCAACCCCACTAGTAGCTTCATTTTACAGATGAGAAAGCACATGAGGAATTAAGTCGTCGTCGTCGTCGTCGTCGGCAGCCGTCCGTCTCGAGAGACGATGGTGTAGCTTCTTAAGAGTCTATCTGCACCGCCGAGAATGGCTGTGCAGTCCGACTCGGGAGTGACACGGTATCTGTCTCCTCCCGTGTTGAATCGACATCTTGCGATGACGCTTGAGTGTCCTCTCCAGTGAAGCTGAAGCTACAGAGCCTGGGCAGGGTGATATGGAGGGTCTGCTGTTGCCCATGCAGCAGACCCCCCCTCTCTTCGCAGCTGAAGGGTCCAAGGGAAAGACGGAGTCAATACAGCTTGGCTTGAGGTGCGCCGCAGGAGTTGCCGGTGTTGACTACAACGTCAAACCGCCTTAGGGACTCCGGCTCCAGATTTTCTGTCGGGGTTTACTCCCTTAGCCTTTCCCCTGAAGAGGTATGCTGCAAGGCAGCGGAGGTTTTTTGGAATCAGAGTTTTCCTTCTCTGATGAGGAATTAAGTAATGTGCTCCAAATCCCCCAGTTAGGCATGACCCTGCGGGATCATCTCTCTCCGGAGCTCTTACCCACTCTGCTCTGCAGGGAGACGGCATGACTCCCTTTGCCCCGGAGCCTGCAGTAGGGTAGATAAGCCTGGACCTGGAAGGAGGCATCTGGGCAGGGCTGTGACACAAATGAGAAGGTCATAAATGCGCAGCTGAGCAGCTCAGCATGCTGCCGTGGACAATTAGGGAGAGACTGCCTCTTTTTGAGCGAAACATAAACGACTTCCTGGGGAGGGTATAGCTTCCTTTAGACTCTGAAAGAACTATGAAAGAGTTTCTCAGGGAGAGAGATCCAGGGTAGAAAAAGCATCCCAGGCAGAGAAAAGAGTGTGTAGAACAATGTATTAGTAGAGGCAGGGAGCTTACTTAAGAGGACCCTGTCAACTCCATCTCCCGCCTTGCCATCTTTCCCCCCAGAATCCTCAGTGGTACACAGTGCACTTGCAGGTATGTGGGCACACTCTGAATTGCAACTCATTGTTGAATACTCACCAGGGCCTCCATTTCTATAATCCTTGAGCAACAAAGAAACGATATTTAACATTTATCCCAACATGGGACCAGTATGTCTCCACTGGCCTCCTGCCCCATTCCTAGGCCTAATTTGAGGAATGAGATTTTGGAAAGGAACTTAATTTAAGAAAAGGGTGCCTAACACTAATCTAAAGGCAGAGACAAAACGTATATATTATCGCCTGGAAGTCAGGAAATCTGTAGCCAACTGTGCTCTCTGGCTAACACACTTTGAAGCCTTTAGAGCAAGAAGGGACTCAAAGATCATCCAGCCCAAAGTTCTCATTTTGCTTCCTATGAATTGAGGCTCAAGTTGGGATGTGACCACCCCAAAGTAAGGCAGCTCTTTATTCAGGAAAGTTATTCCCCTCTCAGTCTCTTTCTCCCTCGTTCCAACTCAAATAGCTCCAATTAATTTCTCCACCCTCAGGAGTGAACACTGATTCACTACAGCAAGGTGTGACTTTGTAAAGTGCATCTTTGTCCTCCATGTCTGGTTTTTGTATGTTCATTTTGATGTGTTTTATTTTGTTGTTGGCCTTTTAGTGAGAATTACTATGGGCCAAAGGACTCTACTAATTAATTTGTATGCATTATCATTTGTAATCCTCTCACCATTCTGTAAAGTATAGGTATGCTTGTGCCCTTTTTAGACATGCAAAAATGAAGACAATGGGGGATTAAAGTGCTGTTCTCCAGCTCACACAGATGGTATTTTGTTGAGCTAGAATTTCAACCCATGTCAACCTGACTCAAGCTCCTATCCAGTCGGCTGCAGTGCCTCTTAACCTTGTGGAAGGCTGACTGATTTTAAGCTAGAAGCATTGATTGGCTGTCAGTCTTAGTTCTCCTTGAGACATGGGTACCCCTACATACTAGTAACAGGCTTCCTCTTTCAAAAGTATACTTTAACAATTGTCATTTTTAGGCAAGACTGAAATAGAAATTCATGCTCTATTGTAACGGCTCCTTTTCCTCTCCAGTCAGGTGTACAGTGTGACTTTTAATAATAGTATTTGTTGACTTCTTTTCTAATGAAGTTATTTAATTCTCAGGACTTTAAAGGAAGGAGAAACATTGCTAATTTTCACTGTTTTAATTTTAAATAACCACGTAATGTCCATAGTCCATATAGTCCTCCTTGGGAAGGGTAGAATCAATTTTATTTGATACCCCAAAAGATACAATGCCACATCTCATTGTCTTTTATGATTTTCTGATGGTGTGTCAGCAATGGCTCTCACTCTGGATTCATTTAGCCTGGCCTGGAACCAAAGACCATCATCTCCATTCCCAGAATGCTCTTGGATGAGGCTACATGTCAAATTACCATTCATTATCCAGGAACGCCAGGACTCTTGCCGCTTACTGTGAATTTACAGTTCTTCATCTTCTTCCAAACTCTGAGCATTTCCTTTGATGTGAAAAAGCAATTTTAAAATGTAACATATCTAATATAACACATGGATATATTCACCACACACATTCTTTTAATTAAAAGAATCGGTACACTGCCTTCTGCTGACAGTTAACACCAATGCTTTAATGCCATTTTCTTTTATTGATTTATGAGGTGCATACTCAAAGCAAATTAGGGAATAAATCATTGATGACATTGATTTGCTTACCAGCTCTCCAATAAATGTGTATAATTAATTGTGGGTGTGCTACCTGTCTCGGTTAGTCGAGCCCTTCCCACAGTTCTTGGCCTCTCTTCTCTGTTACACTACTGGGCTTAATGGAGCAGTATTGGTGGTAAACTTGAAGGTGTGCTCTAGGGGAGAGCTTAAGCCATCAATACATCTGATACTCTGAGGTGGAAAGGAATTTTTCCCCACTCCCCAGGAGAGTGGGTGAAGAGACTAGTGGGGAGGGAGTTTCTGCTTGAGTGAGGCAGTTCATAATTTCAAAGGATTTGCCTGGTTCTCAGTAACACCTCTGGAATTAGTTATTTTGCAGTCAGGATGGCCATAAAATTAAGTGGTTTTTACTCATGGTGATGCTGGGAAAATGTCTTGGTCTGCAAGTACCGGGTAAGAGGAACAGGTGGCGCATGCTTTTGTTTGATTGGTCAAAGTGTCTGATCTTAAAAGAGCAAGTCTTTCCTTTGAATACAGGAGAGGAGCAGAGTCTTGAGAGACAGTGGGTGTGGTAGAGCCAGCTTGGTTCAAATCCCAGTCACTGTCACTTACTGACTCTCACACTTTAGTGTGGCCTTTGGCAAGTTAGTTGACTTCTTGGTCTCAGTTTCTTTATCTACAAAGAAGGAAATAATCATAGTAGCTAGCTCTTAGGGTTGCTCTAAAGATTCAGTGGGAGTTTGTGTGAACTGTAGAGACTACAGCCTAACATATCGTTAACATTATACAGTCATCATTATTATTTATTTTTCTGGAACTCATGGATGGGCTTCCGTGTGTCTGTAAATCTGAAGAGCTGTGCAAACTTTGTGTGTATGTGCATATTTCTGTGGAGTGGGTCCAGGAGATTCCTCAGTCTCAAAGGAGTCCCAGAGCTCCTAAGAGTTAAAGGCTTTCTGTGCAATGGTATCTCCTTCCTATTTTCATAGCTCTCCTTTCCTGGGCTTTGCTCTCTGTTTTGAATATACTGTTCCGCCTCCATGGACTATACTCCCTTCTTTTCATTAATATTAATACTAACAATGATAATAATAGCTAATGTTTATAGAGCACCTATTATGTGGTAGGTCTCAACTTATTTAACTTACTAATTTTTCTCTGAGCCCCAGTTTTACATATTGTAGGGCTGTTGTGAAAATTAAATGAGATAATGTGGGCAGAGGTTTTGATGATCGACTGGTATGTAGATATAATCAATACAGCCTCTTTATTTTCCTACTTTTACATATCTTTTTGAAGCAAGCTAGGCCTCTTCTGAATCAATTCAGAATGTCTTTATTAATCACTACATCTATGGTAAGCACGTGTCTAGGTCATGTGGAAAATATGGGGTGATAATAACAACATGTATGTAGTATTTCACCAAGCGCTAGCCCATATACGGCCTAATGTCACAAAATACAAGAAGCATATTTATTAATTAATCACCCTCAGTTCAGTGCCTATCATTGTCTATCACTGTGCTAGGGACTTGATCTTTGCCCTCAAGGAGCTTGTAGTAGTGAGGGATTCTGCAAAGCAAGTGTAGAATTGACAGTAACTGTGACCTGAGCCATTTAATTAGAGTGATGTCTTAGAGAAGGTTTCCTGGAGGAGGTGATAGTTGAATGAGTTGAGTTGGGAAAGATGGGTGAGGGCATCTCAGCAAAGGTTTTAACTCTGAAAGCGCTTGACTTTTCTAGAAGCCTATGTGCGCTTTCTTTGCTGAGATAAATTTAGAGCTAAACTAAACTAAACTAAACTAAACTAGATTAAACTAACTCTTTGCCTTGGCCTATAAGGCATGATAGAGTCTGGCCACTTTCTTCCTCACTCACCGTGGTACATACACTGGCTTTTCACCAGTTCCTTGGATGCCGAGACTGTTGCTAATGCAGGGCGTTTGACTTGGCTGGTCCTTCCTACAGCGCCTGCCACCAGATCTTCCCAAGGCTTCCTCCTTCTCACACTCCACATCTCAGGTCAACAGCAACCTCCCCAGAGAGACCTATGTGACCAACCACCCAATCAGAGTCACCTGTTCCCAGTAGCTCTCTTTGTATCTTCCTGTCCTGCATGGCAGCCTGGAACTCTGATCAGCCTGGCTCCTGACAAAAGACTTTGCCATCAGAGCACTCCATCTATCCTCCGTGGATAGGAAGCATGAGGAGAAGACCATTGGTTATTGAAGGCATGAAGTACTTGGGACTGTTGTGACTGCAACATAATGTAGCCCATTCTGACAGAACCATTGTTATATCCTCAAGTGCTCCAGCATCATTAGGCACATAATCCAATACTCCATAATTATAGGTTGGCCAAATGAATGAGGGAAAGAAGAAAGAAGGGTGGGAAGAAGAGAGAAGCAGAAGAGTTGGAGAGGGTTAGAATGAGCCTAACAACTCATAATCAGTCATCTTCTCTAGAATGGTGGCCTCAAACAAGAAAAATGCTTCTACCTAGAAAAATAAAGACTTGCCAAAGATATAATTAAAGGCTGAGATATAATTATAAAGGGCAGGCACACTGTGGATTTGTGATGGGATCCAGGAGGTTGGGGCATCCTGCCCTTTTTTGGGTGGTCGTCAGGTACCTCCCTAAGTGTGGTGTTCCCCATCCCTCCTGGTGCCTGTGGTGTCCTGAGAAGGACAGACTCTAAGGATGCCCTCTCAAAAGCATCATTTTGCATCTAGGTCCTTGATCCATATCATATTTGTGATCTTGAATGAAAAAGCCTTCTCCCTTGCTAGCCCAATATTGACCATACACAGGTCCTCCTTTCCGAAGGCTGTGATGTACCCTGGGTCTCAGCATACTCCTGACTGACTGCATGGTCTCATAGAAATAAAGAATGAGACCCATTAAAAACAGATGCCCTGCGCCACCATCAGGACCCCTCACTGTTCCTAACCTCCTGAAGCCACATTGTGCGGGTCCCAGAGCTCAGGAAGACCCTGGCTGGTGACATAGCAGGGTGAGAGACCACCGGATTGTTGGCATTCTTTTGTTCTGAGAAGAATAAACTAGTTTCAGCTAAAATAAGAACCAGATTTCCCCCAAAGATGTCGACTTCTTGGGACTCGCTGGTTAAAAACAACTTTTGGAGTGTCTGAATGAGAACTCTTCTCAAGGACAGCTCCGGTGAAGGAGGAGAGGCTGCCAGATAGTGCATCATTAATGAAATACAGCAGAAAATGGCTCTCTCTTTTATTGCCGTGTGTGTTAAACTATGGAGAACAAGGAATTGGAAAGCTGAGCCGTATTCAAAGAATGGAGAACAAAATGCCCCAGCTGTTCTGTTCGGGGAAGGATAATTCATAAACAGAGAAACAGGCAACACATTTTTGGATCTGGCTGAGCAACTAACTGGAAGCCATCATGCTGGCAGAAGTCTTCTGGCCGGAGCATCCTTCCCCACCTTCCCGCCTCAGATGTGTCTGAAGCCACGTCTCCATTCCATCCTGGACAAAGTCTAGCAGCGTGCGTGAGACTGTCACATTGCCTCGGTCCTCCTGGTGACCATTTCTTGCTTGCGTGAGCCTTGCAGAGTGATGCACAAGATTACATGACATCGGGGCAGCTCTCGTTGCTCCTAGGTGTGGGTTTAAAAAGAGAGAAAAAGGAAGAAAGTGGCAACAATGTGACTTTCCCCCACCCCTCACTGTCTCCTGTTAGAATCCTATTAAAGCTTCCATCCAAATCTGGAAAAATTCGTCTGGCGACATCTGCTCGACCTCCTGGGAAATGGAGGAGGGGTGGGGCTTGCCAACAAGATAACTTCCTCCTTCCTCCACTTCCTGCAGCCTCTGCTCCAGCAGCGCCCATGGCTGCCTTCCAGTTGGGCTGGATACTCTGCTAGGGTGCACCCCACCCTGCACGTTCGTGTCTGCATCTGGAGGCCCCCCGGGCTTCTGGCTGTTGGCCTAGTAGAGCAAGGCAGACTTTCCCAGCCCTGCAAAGGCGTTGGCTCTGGAGACAAGAACCGAGAGAGGACTCAAGAAGCCAATGGGTGAGGAATTCAAGGTCTTTGTGGAGCTCCTGGTGAAAAATGTGGGTCAATACTTATTTTTCTGAAAGAGTTCTTTCTTCAGGAAGGTTGGCCTCTATTAGGCTCTTTAAGCAAAAGCATGGAATATTATAAGCAAAGTCCATTCATTCAATTTTGTTTGTAGATTGCCACTATTTAACTATTTTTGAGCTACAAAACTGGCCTTTTCCTATGGTTCCATCTACTTCATTATTTTAGCACTATGCTAGGCATGGAGGAAAAAGAAACAGCAAGAAAAAGTTATTTAGGGAACACAACATTTAATAAGGGAGATGGGCATTTACACAGATGATTCCAGAACATTGTGAAGAGTGGAATTGTAGAGCATGTAGCAAATCGTGCTTATCTGGTATAGAATAGATTACTAGGTTCCATTCTTAGTTACTGCATACTCATGAGCTTCTTTGCTTAAGACTAGTTACTCTGCATGAGCAGAGTAGAGAGAAGGAGGTGTGTAGTGTTCTTTTATAATCCCACTTTTTCTTTTTGAATAATTTTAGGTTTGTAGAAAAGTTGCCAAGTAGTACAGAGAGTCACTATATACCAATCATCCAGTCTCTCCTGATATGTTCTATTGCTTTGGCACAATTGTCAAAACTAAGAAATTAGCATTTGGTACACTACTTACTGTTCACTAAATTCTAGACTATTCAATTTCATCAGTTTTCCACATTACACTTAAGCGTGGTGGTTTTAAAATGCATTTGCAACTTTTCTGATACTCCTCCCATGGAAAGTGGGGTCTATGTACCTTTGCCTGGAAACTGGACAGGCTTTGGTGACCATTTGGGCCAATAAAATACAAAGGAAGTGACGATACATGATTTTCCAAGGCTAGATCATAAGTGGCGATTCGTCTTGAATCCTCTAGACTTTACGGAAGCAGTCCAACTGCTCTGCACTCACCATGCTGGGAGGGAGGCCACACTAGCCCACACAGACAGACCACATGGAGAGGTGTGTTCAGCCACACTCCAGCCTCCTGACACACACTTACTCCAGACCCACACTCTTCCACGCTTAACTATGTCAGACGGCAACCAAGGGAGAGCTCCTGACCCAGAGCTTCCCAGCCAAGTATTTCCTGAATTCCTAACCTCACAGACACTGATGGCTATTGTTTTAAGCTACTATGTATTGGGGAGTTTTGTTATGCAGCAGTAAATAAATGGAATAAGAAGGCCTCACCAGCTGGTCATAGATAAGGTATGAGGCATATTCCCATGTAATAACTTTGCAGACATTCCACCGTTTCTTTTTTTACACATTCGTTGAGCACCTACTATGTGTCAGGTACTAGGAGGAGTAGGTGACTGAGATAGTTGCTGACTCTGAAGAGTTTGTAATCAGAAAGAAAAGTAATTAAACAAATGGCAATCTTATAATTTGTTAAAGCAAAGGGAGAGGAAAGAAAAGGAATGAATTTCTTGGGAGATGCACAGCATACACTTTCTATGAGCCAGGACTTGAAGGATGAGCCAGAGTTTTTCATTGGGGGTGAGGATGGGAGTACATTCTGTGTTTGAGGAACCCCGAATGGCCCTGTGTAGCTGGAAACACAAAGGTTATTTGCATGAGTATGTGTTTGGGGTTAGGGGTGGATTCAGGCCTGTCATAGGAAGTAAAAGTGAAAAAACAAACAACAAAACAAAACAAAACAGGGATACTGAGGTCAAGTTTCCAGAATGGAAGCTAGGGTTGGATGTGGGATGTCATATTCTTTTAGCCTGAGTCTGACTCTCCTTCTAGAACCTTCTCAAGAAGGCGATGTTTAAATGCTGGTCACTGGTACCCTGAGGAATTTGGACTCAAAATATGCATGCACTGTATGTAGCCTGACCTTCTGGAAGAATAAACTTTGCAAATGCCTGGAGGTTAGGGTTCCAAACCTCTTAGCGCATCTATTAAAGTCCTGGTCAAGGGGTTTACGAGGTTCTGACTTCCGTGGTTTGTCTTTTGCATGGAACCAAGTGCGTGGTGGGTGGAATGAAAACATGCATTTTCAAAAGTAAACAGAGCTTAGGTGAAAGGAAATCAAATCAACTCTGGAGGCAACAACTGAGGACTGAAATGGATAAAAGGTCAAAGGAGAGTGAGCTCAAGATGGTAGAGGAGAAATTAGCGAGGACAGACAGGAAAGGGGCAGGCAAGAGGGTGGAGAGAGCCCACACGTCGTGCGTTTGGACCATGATTTGTGCCAGCAGTCCCTTCTTTTGATTAAGCTAGTGGGAGCTTGTTTCTGTGCCCTGCAAACAGAAGGGCTGACTAATTCTCCAGGCTTCCATATACCTCTTCATCTGATTCCCTCCTAACTATCGATTCTCCAAGAGATGAAATAATCTGCCCAAACTCACTCAGCTGGTAAATGGCAGAGCTGGGTTTGAACCAGATATTCTAACCCCAAAGCTGGTGTTCTTTCAAAAACAGAGGCAACACTCCGCAACCACTGCCCATTGTATCCGTCTCTCTGCCAGTCGGCCTGCTTTCTCTCCTCATCCTCACTAGCGAAAGATGGCTGAGGACCCAGAAATTACCCTGGGCTCTCACAAACGCCAACTAATGGGAAGGAACATTGCTGTAGAAGAGTGTCACCTGTTCGTATCCCTCATTTTATTTCCTTAGTTTTGAAAATCCAGACAGGATGGATAGACCTCTCAGCTGCCATTCAAGTCAAGTGCATTAGTATGCTCAGTCTGCTATGACAAAATATTACAGACTGGGTGGCTTAAGCAACTGCCACTTATCTTCCCACAGTTTTGGGGACTGGAAATCTGACCTCAGCATGCCAGCGTGATCAGGTTCTGCCACCGACTTGCTTTGTCTTCACTTTTTTTTTTTTGGCGTAATCTTTTTCTTTTCATGTTTTTATAAGGTCACCATTCTATTAGGCCAGGCATCACCCTTAGGATGCCATGTAATCTTAATTACTTCCCACAAGCTCCATCTGTAAATACTGGGGGCTTCACTATGGCTTCAGGATATGAATTGTGGGAGATGTGATTCAGTCTATAGCAGCAAGACTGTAATTTCACAGATTGGAGAACTGAGGCCCAAGGTTGTCTTTGGGTCAATTTCTCACTGCTAGGAAATAGCCGAGGTGGAATTTGAGACTGGGTCTCTAATCCCAAAATCCATGATCTCCATTTCTGGAAATTTAATGCATTCTTATCATTACTGATGATAAAACTACAATGAACTAATACATAGTGCTTATATGTGCTAGGCACTGTTCTAACACAGTTATTAACTAATTTAGTCTTTGTGACAACCCTCTGCTACGCTTTGGAGGTGGGGAATGCAAACACAAAAGTAACGAGTCTTCAGAGCAGGTGGCCTTTGCCCTTACCCTCTTATTGAACCCTTCCCTGCGTCCTGCTTGTACTTGAGAGAGGTTTGATGATACTTGCTTTGGTAAGAAGTAGGGGTTCCAGGAGTCTGGATCCTCAAAGATCTGTGCTTTGCTTTCTTATACCCTTCCAGATTCAGTGGCATCTGTGCTCAATCTCCCCATTTCTTAGAGTTTCTGGCTGGGGGGCTTTTTCCATTTGGGTCTCATTTCCCCACCTCCCTTCCTGCCTCCTTCTGGCCAAGACTGATCTGTCTCTGATGGCTGGACACCTGCTGCCAAGAGAAATAATCGCATGTGTAGAGGGTGTTACTGAAGGAAACGGGGTGGAGGGAAAAGGGAAGGGCTTCCTGCCAGCAGACAGTGGGCAAGGAAGAGGAGCAGGGAGGCCACAGTGGTCCCAGAGGGCAGGACAGATGTGTGCAGGGAGTGGACCCATCTGGGGGAGGGGAATAGGGCCCAGGGGCAGCTGGGAAATAACAAGGGGTGGGAGAAGCCTGGAAACAGAGGGGACAGGAGGGTGCGAGTGTCTGGAGGCTGAGAAGGTCCACAAGGTTGTGGTATCAACTTCCCTTTGTGCAGCATTTCACAGCTTTTTGACCTACCTGAGCATACTGGGAGGCTTCCTGAGGCTACCCATTTTGCGGAGAAGTAAGCCAAGGCTCAAGTTGTAAATGGGCAATCATAATGATTATTGGGCACCAACTATGTGTCAGGTAAGGCCCCAGGTACTTTTATATCTGTGAATTGAGACAATTCTCAAAGGCCCATTGCAGGAGGAAGGGAGAGATAATTACTCTTCAATCAATGAAGAAACAGGTTACAGTTAGCTCCTGCACTTTAGAAATACATACTGGCCAGGGTTACCCTCCGGGGGCCGTACAAAACCTGGAGGTGAGGTGAGTGCGCACACTTTCCCTGCCAAGGCCTCTGCCAGGGCCTTTGCACACATGATTTACTTACATTTTTATAACCAGAGATCAGCACACTATTATTATCATCCTTTTTTTTTTTTTTTTAACAGATGATGAAACTGAGTCACAGGGAGGAAGAGGGTTAAGCCGTGAGTGGATTTGAACCAAGGCAGTGTGGTTCTAGGGTCTAAGGTTCACCCACCACGCTCTGCAGCAGGGAGTAAAAGCAGCGTCGTTTGGTTCTTAATTTCACGTGACTCGCTCCAACTTCTGTAGACTTTCCACTAACCCAGACTGTCTGCTTCTCAGGCTTGATGGGAGGGACAATATAAATGCCTTAAACATAGTGAAAGGGGATGGTCATGCATCACAATCTGTGCTCAGCTACTGGACGACCAAATGAAAAGGCCCAGGACTTTGACTGGCGTGTAACAAGCATTAAGCAAGTAGCGATTATTATTCTTGACCGCAGGGCCCAATTATTTTTTAAGAAAAGTTAATAATGATAAGAAAGCTTCTCACTTTCTTTTGAAAAGAAATTTTATACTATCTCTTGAATAACGGATTTTTTTAGTTGAGGAAGGGAGGGAAGAAGGAGAGGAAGAGGGAAGGAGGGAGGAGCAGAGGAGGGCAAGATTTAAAATTAGAGCTACAATTGGCTCTGCCACAACGTTACATCCTTGCTCTACACTACCCTGTCCTTTCTCTGCTCCATCCCTCTCTCAAATCCGCTATAAATTGTGTTGGACACTTGTTTTGTGCAAAGATGTGGTCTAGTTAAATAGTTCCTGTACAGTCAGTAAGCTTAAGATTAAAATGTAACTTAATTACAAATGTATAAATATGGCAACCAATACTTACAGGGGAAAGGGAAAGTGAGTTCCTCCAGAAAAGCTAACTACAGGGTGTACGCCCTTTCTCCCCACAACCTTCTGACCTAGTTTTAACAACGCCAGCTTCTGAAGGATTTCCATTTATATGATTCGTCTAAGACATCCTCTGTGGACCCAGTTCCTCCCAGGACCCTGCATTCCAAGCAGAAATTTAGGGACAGGAATGTTTGTGCATGTCTGTGCTTATATTTCAAAAGCCAAATGGAATTTCGTGCCTCCTTTTTTTTTTTCTTGCTCTGAGAACTTACACTCACTTCAGCTCTTTGAAATGATATTCGGTGGTGTAATTCCAAGACAATTCCTTTTTCCACTTTCTTTATTTGTTTTTGCTTCTCAATGTCAATCCATACTAAGGAATCAATGAATTTATGGCCATGGCAGCTAAAATGATACTTACTCCGGACTAGATCGGAGTTCTTTCATCACTAAACCTTTACTTGGACTGTCTCCTGAGACGCATCAGCATCCATCACCCGTCTACACCCTACGCTACAGTTTACCTCGTGTGGGCCATTGGCAGAGTTATTCAGCGTTGCCTGTAGGTTCTTCCACAAAACAAAAGTTTTTAATTTTGATGATGTCTAAATTACTAATTTTTTTCTTTTATGGATCATGCTTTTGGTGTTGTGTCTAAGAATACTTCTCCAAGTCCTCAGTCCTGAAGCTTTTCTCCTACATATTCTTCTAAAAGCTTTTATACTATTACCTTTTACGTTTAAATCTACGATCCTTTTTGAGTTGATTTTTCTATCGTCTGTGAGGCTTAAGGTGAGCTTCATTTTTGGTTGTGGATACCCGATCGCTCTAGCACTATATTTTGAAAAGACAGTTCTTCCTCCATGAAATTGCTTTTGTAGCTTTGTTAAAAATCAGTTGGCTGGATATGCATTTAGGATAGTTCTGTCTTTATGCAGTAACCCTGTTACCATTGTCATAACCCTCTCTGTCCCTGGTCATTTTCTTTGTTCTAAAGTCTATTTCATCTTTCTTGTAATTGAATCAGTCAAAATAGAAATGAACATCATTTGCAATTACACAGCCTTGGAAAGATTATCACACTGTTGCAAGAATACAGAAAATTTGAAAGTAAAAGGATAGATAAGTATATACCATCTAAACACTAAACTAAAGGAGATGTTAAGGAAAATAGCAGCATTACTAGATATAAAAAAGGGCATTTTGCAACAATAAAAGGTTTATTTTACTTGAAATATACAGTAATTCTAACTTTAAGTGTATTTAATAACAGAGTATCCAAAAATAAAACAAACATTGTCAGACAGATTAGTCTGAAATCATAATTAAACAGTTCAACATCTCTCATTGTAATCGATAGAAGATCAAAAAAATCAGTGAGATATAGAAGATTTGAACACAATTAACAATCATATATAGGATAGTGTACCTCAAAACCAAAGGACATGCTTTTCAAGTGTACATAGGACATTTACCATTTGCTAAGCTATAAAGCCTGGCTCACAAATGTGAAAGAATTCAAATTATCCAGAAAATGTTTTCTGATCACAGAGAAGTTAGGTGAACATTTCAAGGTACCCAATATACTTTAAAATAATCCATGGGTCAAAAAATTTTAAATGAGGTTGGGATTTAGAAAATGTTTCAAATTAAATGATGATGTATGTGATGTCTACCTGCCCCTCATTTGTTCATTGGATGTTTTCCCTGCTGACTTGCAAAATCTTCAACTCGGGGAATGACTGGACCAGCTCAATCCAGACGGCTCCTCAGAATGTCTGGGAGGGAACAGAGGAGCTGGAGGAACTCTGCAATAGGGCCTCAGGGGCTACGGGGCCTTGGGGAGCAGAGCTATGAGAACATTTCCACTATGAAAAGGATGCCTCCCCACCCTTTTCTTTCTCTCAAAAGTAGAGTGGGGGAAAAAACAAAAACAAAACTATGGGATGCTGCCAGTAGAGAGGAGAAAAGTGAATGCCGTAAATACATATAAAAGAAGAAAGGCCAAAATCAATGGTTGAGTATCTATCAAAAAGGTTTGCAAAAAGCCCTGACAGGTGTGGCTCAGTTGGTTGGGCATCGCCCAGCAAAACGAAAGGTCACCGGTTCGATTCCTGATCAGATCACATGCCTGGGTCACAGGCCTGATCCCCGGTTGGGGCACATACAAAAGACAACTGATCAATGTTTTTCTCTTATACATCATTGATGTTTCTCTCACACATAAATGTTTCTCTTCCCCTCTTTCTGCCTCTTTTCCCCTCTCTCTAAGAATGAATAAATAAATCTTTTTTTAAAAAGGGCTGGCAAAAGAACAGCAAATTAAATCCAAAGAAAGTAGAAGGAAGGAAATAATAAAGATAAGGGCAGAAATTAATGAAATAAAAAAATAAATATTCAAAAGAAAATAAGCAGCAAAACCAAAATTTGTTTCCTTGAAAAGATTAATAAAATTAATAACGCCCAGAAAAAATAATTAAGAGAAAGAGAAAGCACAAATAACCAGTATAAACAGCAGGACAGACATTAAAGAGATAATTACAAGTTATTATAAACATTTTTAAATGAATAAACTTGTCAACTGAGATAAAAATGGGAAAATTCCTAGAGAAATGCAAGAAGATGTAAACATTTAAATAATTCCATATCCATTAAAAACAGTAAACCCACAATTTAAATCTTTCTATAAAAAATATACAGGCCCAGATAGTTTCTCTAGTAAATTCTTCCAAATATTTAAGGACAAAGTAACACTATATTACATAAACTGTCTCAGAGAATAGAAGCAGAAGGGATACTTCTCAATTCTTACCAGGCCAGCAAACCTGGCTACCTGACAAAGATATTACAAAAAAGGATTCAGTCTTTCTCATGAATGTTCATGATATTTTAAGCAAAATATATATAAACACAATATGCAAAAATAATACACATTGTGCTCAAGCCAGGTTTTTCCCCCCAAACAAAGAATGATTGATTTAACATTAAAAAATTACCACTATAATTCAGTGCATTAATAGAAAAAGAATAGGTAATCATATTTATAGATGTTAAATATATTTAATAAAATTCAATATTTATACATGGCTTAAAATAATCACGGCAAACTATAGAGGGAATTTCCTTAATTAAAAAAATTTTTTAAAAACTTACAGCAAACTTTGTATTTAATGATAAACTATTAAAAATTTTTTTTTCCTGAAACTGAGGTTGAGAAAATAATGTTGGCACTCACCATTGTATTACTACTATCAACCATGTATTGGGGGGCCTGGTATGTGCAAAGGAAAAAAAGGAATTAAATGTGCATCATAATTGAAAGGAAGAGACTACCATTATGCACATATGATATGAATATATATGTAGACAACACAAAACAATCTACAAATAATATAGTAAGATTAGTAAGTGACTTAAGCAAAACTAAAAAATATATAATGAGAAGAAACTAAACAAGGTCTAAAGAGAGAACTATATCATGTTTTCTCCCCAAATTGATCTATAGATTCAATACAATCTTAATAAAAATTTAGTAGCTTTATGAGAAATTAAAAGTTGATTTAAAAATTTTTACAAAAGTACAAAAGCTTCCAATTGCAAAAGCAATCTTGAGGAGGAAGAACAAGTTGGACCGCATATACTACCAGATACCAGAGTTATAAAGCTACCATATTTAAAACAGCATGGTATTGTTGGCACAGCGATAGACAAACCAATGGAGCAAAATGTAGTCTAGATAGAGAACCAAGCATATATGAACACTTGATTCATGACAAAAAGAGCATAGTAAAGCAGCGAAGAGAGGATAATCTTTTCAATAAAATGTCTGGTCAAGTGGAAAAATGACATTGACCGCTGTTTCATATCATACTAAAAACAAAAATTCCTGATAGACTTTGGGTCTCAATGTAAAAGATAGAAGCAATACAGTTTATAGAAAATACCATAGAGAATATCTTCATGATATTAGGTTAGACAAAGATTTCTGAAACAGGATTAAAATCATTAAACATGAAATTGGTTGATAAACTGAAGTATATTCAAATTAAGAACTTATGTTTCTCAAAAGGCACAATTCAGGGAGTGAAAATGCAAACCACACAATGAGAGATGGGTTGTATACATATAATCAACTAAAGACTCATATCTGCTCTTACAAATGAATTAAAAAAAAGTACAGGCAAGCCATATGGGCAGAGAACCTGAATAGACATTTCTACTAAGATACACACAGATGGTCAAGAGACACATAAAAAGATTCTCAGCATCCCCAGTCATCAGGAAAATGCAAATTCAAACCACAATGAGGTATCACCTCACACCTGTCAGAATGGCTGTCATCAGTAAATCAACAAGTGATAGTGAGAATATGGAGCAAAGAGAACCTGTGCAGCCACTATGGAAAACAGTATGGAGCTTCCTCAAAAATTAAAAATAGAACTACCATGTGACCCAGCAATTTCACTTCTGAGTATTTATCTGAAGAAATCCAAAACGTTAATTTAAAAAGGCATAGGCTCCCCTGTGTTCAATGCGGTGTCATTTGTGGTTGCCAAGATATGGAAGCAACCTAAGTTTCTACTGATAGATGATTGGATAAAGAAGATATGGTACATATATACAATGGATTATTAGTCACTCACAAAAAAGAAAGAAATCTTGCTATTTGCAACAACATGGATAGACTTAGACAGTATTATGCTAAGTGAAGCAAGTCAAACAGAGGAAGACAACTACCATATGATTTCACTTACATGTGGAATCTAAAATACAAAATAAATGAACAAACAAAATAGACATGAACTCATAGATACAGAGAACAAATTGATGGTTGCCAGATGGGAGGTGGGTTGGAGGATGGGTGAAAAAAGGGGAAGGAATTAAGATGTACAAATTACCTGTTATAAAAAAGGCAGACAAATTCAAAAATGAAGAAAAGGATGAAGCATTTCATGTCTAAATGTAAAATAATCGAAAGCACAGGAAAAGGTGCTTAAGATCATCAGAAGGCAAATTAAAATTATAGTCTGCTACCATTACAAACCAAGTACAATGACAATTTTAAACTTTGACAAAGATGTAGCACCCCACTGGCATTCATACACTGCAGGTACAAGTGAAAATCAGTACAACCACTTGGGAAAACTGAGCACTTCTATAACCTTTGACCTAACAATTCTACTGTCAGGTATGTACCTAAGATAAATGCTTGTATCTGTTCACCAAAAAAATCTGCAGAAGATGTGATGCCATATGACCTCCATAACATTGCCAATGAAGAGTTTTGCCCAAAATATTTAACCCAAATCTATCCAAGCTTTTAAACCTAACATCCAGTTTACAGTAAATGCAGGGTACAGAGAAACCATGATACCACTAGAAAGCACTCAGATAAATGCAGAATGTAGGAGTCTGTACAAAATGGCCTGAAATCTATAGTCACTATCAAGGAGGAACAAAAGAAAACAAAGGTGAGCTGCCCCCCGACCCCTTGCAAAAAAAAAAAAAAAAAAAAAAAAACCATAAAAAATGCAACACATAAACCAGGACTGGAGGATGATTGAGGAAAAACAAAAACAAAAAACTGTGCATGACAATCCTGTGACAGCTGGGGAAATTTGAATGCTAGACATCAGATGTTGTTATAAAGTCATTGCTATTTTTCATTGTGTGAAATGATATAGAGTCTTTTTCTCATCCTCAGGAAGTATATGTTTTTATATTTAGGAGGAAGAGTTATGATGTCTGCAATTTATTTTCAAATATTTAGCAAAAATAAGTATAGACAGATGACAAATGAATGGATGTAGATGTAGATCTTTATACATTTTGAGAAGTAAGGTAAATATGACAATAGGTTACAATTCTTTTCATTTAGGCAGTGGATAGTTTAATGTTTATTATACTACTCTTTCAACTTGTCTATATACTTAAAATTTCAATAAAAATCTTTAAATGGAATTTTGCACCTAGACTTCTTCAGAAGGGTAATTAATTTCTACTGTACTTTAAGAAAATAAAAACTAGAAATCCTAAAATACATGTTATGGGTATAGTTTATGTTAGAGATAATGTTGGAACTCCAATTAGAAACTTAAAGCCAAAGAAAATGCCTTGGCTCTACATCAAAAGTCTGGTTCATGAATGTACGTTGATATGTTTTAGGTTTAAATAAAATGCTTAATGTATGTGTATATCACCTTGTAATGATTCCCAGCTTTAGCCATGTTTTTCCAATGAGCCAACCAACTACTTGTGCCAATTAATGCCAGATAAGAAGGCGTCCTCTGTGTATTTCATGTATAGAAAGAATGTATCACCCAGCTAAATAGTTGGTTCAATGATTCTGATTGGAATAACCATCTGTTACTGCCGGTGTGCTTTCCAAAAGAAAATAGGTTGAGTGAAGACGGTTCTGGTGTTCTCGGAAGCCCCATGCAACACAAAAGCTGGGCTCCTCATCATCATGGGGCATGTGGTCCCCCCTAGAACACCAGGGAAGTCTTATCTCATTCTATTTTCTTTTGGAAGGCCCAACAACATTAATGAATGGTTATTCCAATCAAAGGAATAGGGGGGTAAAATTCTGTAGATGAATGACCTTGGGAGAGTCACTTAACAGGAGCCCAGTTTTTTCACACGAGAAGTGAGACATACCTCATAAAATTTTTGCAGGGATTTAAATGTGACAGTATCTCTATAGGAACTGTAAAATGAAGATGATCAACAAATGAAGCAATGGTTGGTGGGGCTCTACGTAGCGATGTCTAGCAGGAGGAATTGGGTAATGATATATCAGCCGAGGTTATAACTGTTGCTGAAGACAGACAGGAAATGGAGGTTCTGCTTTCTCAGAAAATTCTAAGTCAGAAATGGGGTGAATTTACCAAATGTGTTTAAGAGATCCTGATTCTCATAGACCATGTGAACAGTGGTTCTCAGTAAACCCTGGGTGATTAAATGGACAAACAGGTGAACCAACGTGTTGATCCATGACTCTTACAAAGGGAACAGAGGCGGGACTGATTTCTGCCCTTCTTGACATACCCCTTAGGCTGCAAGTTGCCCTCTCTTTCTTCTTTCTCCTCTTGCCACTGTCTTGGGGTCATTACTACTTGATTTGGCTGCAGGAACTTGCTGGGACTAGAAAAAGATGGGACCCTGGGCCTCTGCCGCCTGAGCTATCCTGGCTGGGGCGCTAGCTGTATCTACAGCGATGGTTCTCAATTCTGTCTGCACGTCAGAAGGACCTGAGGCTCAGCCCCAACTCCCAACAAATTAAATCAGCCTGACTGGAATTGAGATTCAGATATTGGTAATTTCCAAGAGCTCCCCAACTGATTCTGTGATGTAGTGAAATTAGAAACCGTGGGCAAACAGTAATGCAGACAGATCTAAAAATCCCAGTGTTGAGTGCAAGAGGCAGAAAACAATTTATAGCACAATGCGATTTAAGGATCTTAAATTTGGCATACACACAAAACAAAGCTATATGTTTTTCAAATGTACACAAAAACCTAAAGACCTATACCAAGTGCCAAGAAGAAGAAGGGAGGGGATTAGGAGTGATATTGGAGAATAAAAGGGATAATATAAAATTAATCAATATAGAAGCCTTACCCAGACCTTAAAGCTATACACTGAAGAGGGGGTCCCCTAAAAGTCTAATCACAATAGTCAATATGATTAGAGCACTTACCTATAAGAGACACAGTGGAATTGCTTTACACGCCTCATCTCTGTTAACTTCCATAACACTTATGAGGTACATATTATTATTATTTAGAGTCATTTTACATATGAGAAAACTAAAGCCTGGAAACTCTGCCTGACCAGAGTTGAGGTTCTTGTTCTGTTTAGGGTCTCCCTAGGGCCTTCTTGAGCATTTTCTGGAAAGAAAGCTGCCTTCTCCTACCTCCCCACTCCATCCCATGCCCTGTGCCCAAGGCAGAGGAAGGAGCCCTACACTCAACCTTCCTGACATGGAAATATCCAAGACCAGCCTCAGTTTCTTCATGAGAACAGCAATGTTCATTGGTTTCAAACAACAGAAAGAAGTCTCGTAGGATGAAATAGAGAAAAAGGATGGTGGGGCGAAGATGAAGAAGAAGGGAGCTCAGAGCTCTTTTAATATATTTATTTTGATTTAATATATTTAATAACACTCAGTATATCCTACTGACCCAGCTTGTGGAGGCTTTTGTGCAACTTTATGTCTCCTACTCATAACACCTATTTCTGAGGACAGGATCTTACCCCCAATCTCAGGACCCTTAGAAATTAATTGTAATAATAATGTATTTATTGAGTCAGGCACAAATATTCATCCCCATTTTCCTCAGAGAAAATAAAGGATCATCTTTTTTAAAAAAGATTTTGTATATTTATTTTTAGAAAGAGGGGAAGGAAGAGAGAAAGACAAGGAGCAAAAAACATCCATGTGTGGTTGCCTCTTCTCACACCCACAACTGGGAACAAGACCTGCAACCAGGTCTGTGCCTTGACTGGGAATTGAACCAGTGACTTTTTGGTTTGCAGGTCAGCACTTGATCCACTGAGCCACACCAGCCAGGGTCAAGAGGATGTCTTAAACAGGATTTCTCTGCTAGAAAATAATGAGGCAGAAGAGAGCAGAAGTGTGTTTCACTGTCACCTGGGTTGGCGCCCTCTAGAGGTGAGGTGAGCCCTTCTCCCCTCCCAAGTGTTCTTCCAGAAGCCAGCAGCCTCCACTAGGCTGTGCTCTACCCTTGGGGCGCACTCAGAGGGGTACAACAGAGAAGGGTGGCCCTTTGTTGTGGATGCATGTGCAGCTGCTTCCGCGGGGTAGATCTGGGAGGACTGAAAACCCCTCTTCTCCCACTTACTTAAAAATATCGCCCCTGCTGCCTTGCCGCAGTGGCTGAAGTCATCCCATTCGTTTATGGAATTAAAAGCTTTCGTTAAAATATAAATCTGTAATCTGACAGGCGTGAAAAGAAGACAGGTTTCTCAAACCTGGAAATTTATTGAAACTGCAGATTTTTGAGTCCCAGTAGCAAAGATGATGATTCAGCAGGTACAGTGGGGCCTGGAAATCTGAAAGTCTAACAACACTTCCAGTTTTTTTTTTTTTTTTTTTTGGATGATGGAGTTCCCTGAACCTCACTTTGAGAAACATTATGTTACTGTGAAATCTTTGGCTCTGATGAATCAGACACTTAGCTCGGTCTATGTTTACCACTTCCTCTCCTGAGCCAGAGAGGAGAGCTATCGCTGCTTCTCCTGACTTGGTGTCTGAGTATGTGCTCAGTTTATGGCTGAGAGAGCGAACTCAGGGCCTTAACTCAGAACCCGAACTCAGTCCCAAGTCCCAGACTACCAGGCTTTGCCTAGACCCACAGTGGGGGGTGGGGATGAAGCAGTAATAAAGGCCTTGTGATACAGTAAAACCTTACATGGGAGTAGTTCTCAGCTTCGGGGGCCACCCAAGGAGTAAAGGTGAGAAGAGGAAAGTGATATTTTGAATGGTGGCGACACTGTGTTTAAACATAATCTTATAACCGAGGGTCTTGGATGGTATTACAAGTGAGTGTCACACGAGGGCACTCTAGGGAATCGATGAGAGCGAAGGCCAGAGGAAGTGGGGAGGAGAGGGGGCGATAACGAATAGGTTTTACCTTTTAGTCTGACTGAGCCTCTTTAGTCTGGCAGGATCCATAGTTTCCAACTGTGTGTGCCTGACTGTCATGGTGTATCTGTGTGTGTGTGTGTGTGTGTGTGTGTGCGTGTGTGTGTGTGTTGCATACTTGGTGGGGGGTGGTAGTAAAGAGTAGAAACTGATGAAGGACCAAAGGGATAAAAATTAAAATAACGCACCTTCAAAGATCGTCTTCTTCGTGATTTGAGACAGTTTTTTGCTCTGTCATCGAAATGCCCCACTCCTTCTATTTGAGAAGGAGGCAGCCCGTGGAAAAATGTGCCAGAAGAAAACACAAACAGAGGAAGGCTTGTCAGTGCAGGCGCATCTCTTTGGGTCTGCTTTTGCTGGGACCCCATGGGCCCCGCCTTGCCATCCGCCCTCACAGGCTGACAACAGGGGGCCCCGGCTCTCTCCGGCAGCTGCCCATGCGAGACTCAGGCCCCAGAGAAAGCAGATCCAGTTACACATTAGTCACAAAAATAACAATGATCAAAGGGAGCAAAAGGCATGAAACGGCTTCATTTTCCCAATTTAATTACAGGACTGGAGGACCCATTTAGATCTGGAAGGAACCTGATTTTAACTTGTTATAAAACAGTTGAACGAGATACTGGTTATTATTTTTAGTTCCCTCTTTCCCAGCTTTTTCTCCACTTGCTTTCAATGTAAACTTTTCATGGGCTCTTGGGCCCTTTTTAGTTTTTCCCGCAGGCCCATGATAAGAAACATCAATGAAAAACCACTTCTGCCCTCTTTTCACCTGGGAAGGCTGACTCAAGAGGCTGAAGGGCCCAATTAGAGCCTGAAGTTAAGGTCCTTTAACTGTCCTGGGCCCCCAAAAGGAATGACATCAGGTGAGGGATGAGGGGACCTCCCCTCAGGGCAAGTGCTGTGAGTGGCCTCATTGTAAAGGTATTTGGTCATCTGAAAAAAGGGGCCCATGGCTGCTGGATCAGATGACAGTCGTCCGAATGCTTTCTGAATTACAAGTTGTTTTACTGGGCAATGGAAGATGTGATCAAAGCTTGGTCCCAGGCATCCGTGGTTGGCTTTCCCCTCGCCTCCACTCCCTTGCAACACACACATGCACACACATACACATAACATATGCACACACAAAGCCAAGCCTTGCCCTTGGAAAGGCTGGCTGAAAAAAATAGACCAAGGGATGTATTGTCATCTTACAGGTTGGCTCGTTTTTATACTTATGAAATGACAATGTATAATGAAGTCATTGCTTCATAAGGATAAGGCCACCAGGTTATCGGTGGGGGCAATGATGAGGTAGTTCTTACTGGGTCTTTCATTGTACTTATAGGATTCCGCTGGGACCACATAGTGGACAAAATTGTCTAATGCTAGCATTGGTCTCACAGACAGGTGGGAGCTAGAAGTGGGGGTGCGGTGCAGTTTCTGAGCCAGGTCTGCCACTGACGGGCTGTGTGAATTTGGGAGGGGCACACCTTTGGGGTCCATGCTCTTTCTCTGTGGACCTTTCCAGCTCCAAGCCCGTGCATCCAGGCCTCTTTGAAGCTCAAACATCTGTGTGCGCCATATTTTGGAGACCTCTGCTTTTTCCATGTACATTGTATTGGGATTTGTTTGGAATTTTACTTATTCTCCACAAGGTTTAACTATAATGCAAGGTCTATCTTTCTCTTACCTCCTGGGAATTAACCCACAATGTAGATTACAGGCAGGAAGTAGATGGAGCAGATAAGCATGGGAAGTTTTGACTTCTCTTTCTCTTCTTCATTCTTTGGACCTCTTTGTCCATAGTAAATCCCAGCTCTGGTTTTCTTCCTTCATATTCCTATTTAAAGGCTACATGGAACATGGGTTTCTCAGAGGATCTTTCTTGGTTCTCATTTAACATTGGAGTGAGTTCTTGCTTGTGAAATGGATTGACCTTTTTAATAAAAATACAGTTAAGGTGAAAAATCAATAAGGACAGAATCTGTACAACAAAGCAAAATTTCATTTGTATCTCCTCTTAACCAAAAGGGACAGGTTTATTTACAAATTATATAATACAGATGCCACAAAAAAGCAAACTCAATGCTGATTTCACCTTGAGGTTGAAATGTACATACTCCAGACTGATAACAAGTCACACATAGAGTAACTTATATTTTATGTAATGTCCTTGGCAACATAAGTAATCACATCTGAAGGCCTATGATAGGCAATGGCAAACAAGAACACAGGCCATTCATGTATGGGCAAGAAAAGGTGGAAAGAATTTTAGCTTTGGAATTCCATGTCTTGTTGACTATCAAGGGCCCTAATCTTAAAGCTGGATGTGCAAGGGTTTTTGTTTAAATAAATGTAATGTTTATTAAAGAGTTTTTATAAACTAAATGTAATATTTATTTATTACCCCCCAAAGGGCCAAAGAGTAGGAGAGAGGTTTTAATTTTTTAATTTCCACATTCACTCTTGGTTTAATACAATAGTTCTTTTAGTGGGCATTAAAATCACTGGGAAACTTGTTTAAACATTGATTCTCAGCCTCTACCCCTCAGAGATTTTGATTCTATCAGCTGAGTTGGGTCCAAAACTCGGTATTTTAGCAGGCACTCCACCGTGATTCAGATGATTCTATTCCAGGGAGATTGTGCCTCAGGAAACACCGGTCTCATATTTATTCAATTTTATTCAATTAGAATTTTTCAATTTTTATTTTGGCTAATTTATACCCTGAAAGGCTGAGGTGTATTGTTCATATTACACTTATTCGATAGCATTCTGTAGGTTGCCAGACACACTAGGTGGAGACCATATCTTACTCTTCTTTCTAGTTCCAGAACTTGGCACACTGCATGCAGTGCAGCAGAATCTCAAAAGCTGTTCATGCATTTCACTGAGCCCAAGCTCCAGCTGTGATTTAAAATAGCTCTAGCACACAGCCTCAAACTCTGAAAGACAAAACATAAACATTATCTGACCTCCAAAGAAGCCAGTCTTTGCATCTTTGCACGAGTTAGTTTCCTCAACCATAGATTTTCTATTATCATCTAACCAAAATCTGTACCAATCTTGCTTATCTTCCCTTCTTGCTTAAGGGAAATGAACAAGCATTGGAGGAGGCAACTCAACAGCTTTTTCTTCACTTGTCATTGCTGAGGTCCCGTGTTTTCCTGCTAGAGATGCTTTCTCCTACTGTGTACTTGCCTGAAACCTACTCATCATCCAAGGCTTAGCTCAGGCCTGCCTGGGAAGGCCACCCAACTGATGTCACCTTCTATTCTGATCTTCCATGACGTGTCTGTGTCTACCAGCTCTTTGGAACTAATCCTCACATTGGCCAAGCAAATCTTATTGCCTTTGCACCCCTCACCTTACAGAGTCTGGATAGAGCTAGAATCCTAATTTTCTTTCACCATTTTTTCTTCCCACATTCCTGAGATCTGCAGTAGAAAACCGCAGTGTAGTGTTGAAAGTCTTTAGTGTGTACTGCCCAATTAGAGACTCAGACATATCCTGCCTTTGATTCTTATTTGTCTTTTCACATATTTCTAATCCATCACAAATCCTGTTACTTTCAACTCTAAAAAACCTCACAAATCCATCCACCTTTCTTCATCTCCACCACCACCTACCTCTCTAGCTAGTCCAAGCTGCCATCTTTTCTCACTTAGGTTTTTGCTCTGACTTCCTGCTTGCCGTTCCCATATCCCATCTGTTCTCTGCCCTGGAGCCAGAGTGATCTCAAAATGCAAAATGATCTTCTCTCTCCCTGACTTCAAGGCTGCATAGTTTCCTGTTGCTTTTAAGAGAGAGAAAACTTCTCAACAGGAACTGCAAGGTATGTCCTGGTATGTACCGTGGGGACTTCTTTAACCTCATTCTCCAGCAAGCTCACTTTGGTCTCTCTGCTCCAGGCACCAGAGCCTTCTTTCAGTTGCCTGTATTTTCCAAATTCCCTCCTGCCACAAGACCTTTGCACACATGATTCCCCCTGCTTGATCCTTCCTCACCTCTTCATCCAAGGACCTGCTATTCAGAGTACAAAACTCAGCTCAAATCCTTCCCTGATTTCCCTGGCTAGGTCAAACCTCATTCTCATTCCACCATAGATCTTCTTCCAGAACATGCAGTGTGGTTTTAACTGTACAGTTACTGTTGTGTTGGCTTGATTAATACCTGTTTCTGCAATTGATGGCAAGCTTCATGAGGACAGAGGTCATATCTGGTTCTATTCACCATTGTGTCTCAATTATTTTGCCCAATGCTTGTTAAATGGCAAGTACTTGATAAATATTTGCTGAATGATGACTGTTTGATAGATTTACTTAACGACACTAAATATATCATTGACTAAGGATGTGAACGTACATTAGGTATTGCCCTTTATATATAGGATCTCACCCTCCACTGGGGAAAACAGACTTGAAAGCCTTTAATTTGAAGACTATCATAGAGGGATGACCATGTAGAGCTTGAGAGCCAAAGGAGAGAGCAAACAAATCCACCCCAAAGGATCTATATTTCCCAAAAGATGTAATGTCTGAGCTGTGTTTTAAAAGATAAGTATGAGTTTTCCAAATGGGGAAACATCCCAAACAGAAGGAAAGCATATGGAAATGCCTGAAGGTATATAGTAATGAGTGGCATGTATAGAGTTCTAGAGTGATGTCGCGTTGGGGTGTTGGGACATGGAGGAGAAATGGGTACAGGTTGAGGTGAAAGGTCTTACTAAGGACGTTGGACTATAGGAAACAACATCAATGGAAGTATAGATAAGATAGATTTAAGGATGCTTCCATGTTGGGAAGGTCATTTAGGCAGGAGTGAAGAATCATGGGAGAGAAAGAGAGGAATTAGGAAGAACAGTGAAGAAGCAACTTTAATAGCTCAGATGAGAAAGAAACAGGGACTTCACAAGGCTGTGAGAGCAGAAAAAGTGTAATTTTGAGAGCTGTTTCCCAGGAAAAATCAACAGGACTTGAGGATCAGTTGGTTGTGGAGTAGGGGTGGTGGTGGAAGAGTTCAAATAGACCAGCGAAACGGCAGAAATGTTAATCCACATAAAAAAATACTCCTTGAAGAACAGGTTTGGGGGAAAGGGAATAGAGAAATCACTCAGTTTGAACTCAGCTGAGTATTAGGTGCCTGGGGAGCTTCTAGGTAGAAATGTTCAGGAGAGGGTTGGACAATCATGGGGCTGAACACCTGTGGGTTCCTATGCCTACCTGTTACTTGATATTTTTTCTCTGACATTGATGGTGACCTATAAGAAAATATCTTTCTCGTGTGTTTTTAAAAAAACAATAGGCAGCATCTGCCATGTGCCTGGAGCCAGGTACATCATCACCAGGGCAATGTACCACTCAATCAACAGCTTGACTGAGGGAGGGTCATCATATGCTGTCTGAATAATTGAAAAGGCACCTCCAGTGTTCAAATGAAACTTTAGTTTGGGATTAACTGTCAACAGATGGATAACGGCTAGGTAACTGAGTAGAACTCTTTTTTAAGAGTTAATACAATAGTAGGGCACAGAAAACATAAAAGATTATCACATTCAGTTATTTCATCTTCATCTATGGAGACCACTCAGTGTCCCCTCGTTTGGCTTCAGATAGGGTAGCCATCTCTTCGGGACTCTCTGTGACCCCAAACCACTCATTGACCTCTTTGTCCATGTCACCGTTGCAGCACATAGGTTCCAAGTCTCTTGGCAAGAGATGATGTCTTGCTCTTGGTTAAATGCATGCGCTCTAACACCAGAGAGCGTTGGGTTTAAATCTTGGCTCTGCCAATTTTTGACTAGATGGTTAATTTTATTTTCTGTGTCTCAGTCTCATTTTATGTAAAACAGAGATAATAATTGTAGTTGTTTTAAGGATTTTGCAATGATTAAGAAAATAAAGAAACGACTCAATATATGTGAACACCTCAGGGGCATGCCCTCCATTTAGAAAGTGTCCAATAAATGTTAGTTTGATCCCTGGATCTTGAGGTACAGGGATTGCAAGTGGGTATTTTGCTTGATAACCAGTGTCATAAATAAATTTAAATGGCCTTAGAGGAGCAGATACTATCCAGTTCTTCAGGCCCCACTAATCTTCATGACCTTAATAGTCACCTCATTCACACATTTTGTTAACCTCCAGGCTCCTTTATGTTTCTCACAGCCCAGTATAGCCCATGACCTAATGATGGGAGGGAGGACAATTTTCCTTATCTTTACAAATAAGAACATGTTGTTCCATGTGAAAGCAGAGTAACCATTTGCTACCTGGTTTGATTAGAAAAGTTTAAAACATCTCATTGATTCTGAAGTCCTATCTCTGAGGAGTAATCCCTTCAGGTGAAGAACCATGGGATTAGGGATATTCAGAGAAGCAGCAGGAAGGAAGGTCCACTTCAGATATGAGTGGCAGTCCAATGTCTAGAGATTAAGCACCTGTTGATTTCTGACTCAGATTAAAAAATTGCACGGGTGTGTGAACCCAGTGGAAGATGAGTCTTGATTCTAATTAAGTGTGATCCTCTAATGAGCTCTTGGTGGGTTGGAACTTTTTGCTGTAAATCAGGCAATATACATGATGCTTTATCACAGGAGCCTTTTCTTCCTAAGCTACATCATATTTGTCATGGTTGACCTTGGAAAAGCATGACACTTGAGGGTAGGCAGAAGTGAAAATGAATTCCCTCAGCCCGTCCTGCCCATATAAGCCAAGCTGGTTTATTGCCAGGAAGCAGGAGCCACACAAAAATAAATTCATGAATGAGGCCAGTTGCATTCAATGACAAAGTGAACACCACACTGTTTTGAAACATAAATTCAGTTACTTGGGTCATACAACCAACTTATTTCAGCAGCAAGAACAGGGAGTTCTCTGAAAGCCATTCACAGCTGTTCCAGTTCATTCCAGCCCCTCCTGGAAAATTCCACACAGAGGACATGTACCCTGGAGACTGCCTGACTTCTAGGGTCCTGATGTTCACTCCTGGGGAGAAAAAAAACTTCATTGCATTCAATGACAAAGCTGTCACCAAGCTGTTCTAAGTCAAATTTTTCCTCATTAAGGGAGTGGTGCTCACAGCTTTTAAACTTAGAAATAGCTATGTGGCCCATTAAAAATGTGCCTCATCAGTCTTTTGTTTGCTTATTTGTTGCTTTGCCTTGTGTTGTTTTTGCTTTCTTGTGTATAGACATACCCTGGGAAGTGTACCTTTTTTTGCACTTTGAATAGACCAACATCCAATGGACTAGATCTGTGGCTATTAATTGTTGAGCTATCATTGATCGAGCTGGAGAACTTTAAGGACACTAATTCTTCTTTTGAGGCCACTGATAAAATGAAGAGGTGTTCCTATTGACCCAACACCAATTAATATGCCATTGATCTCACTGCTGAACCCCTCATCCTAGAATAGGTTTAGCTAATGCATGGGCCTTGGTATGGCTACTTTCCCTTCTTGTGCCCAGTGCAGACTTCACTGATCAATCATACCCCTCTTTCTGAGCCCAGACTCAGACACAAAGGTCCCTTTAACACATCGCCTAAGTAGCTGATGAAATGGATTGTACTCAAGTAGAACACCATTTGCAATCCTTACTCTGTAACCCTTCTACCAACTCTCGCTCCCATCAAAGCATGGCTGTTCCTGTTTATGTAGCCATTTTCACCTCTAATTTTAAGATGGTGAGGAGAAACACACTCATGTCCAAGGCTTCTTTGAGGGTAGGCAGTCTATGTGCCTATCATTCTAAAGCTGATCTTATGTAGTTTTATTGAAACAAAGGTATTAATACTAAACTTGACACATGATGCTCTCTGTACCTTCCACTCGTTATCACCCTTTTTTTCAGTTCTTCAAAGTCTGAGAACCTCTGTATGCACTGTCACGTCTTGGGCCAGGCAGACCACTGGACTAGTACTCAAGGTTTGGTTTCCCAGAATGGGACATCTTGGGGAAGTAAACACACATTTGTCTGGATAAGGCTTATTTCTATCTGATGTTATAGGTACATAATAAGAAAACCCATATTGGGAAAATGGGTTGGGGGGAATCAGGGTAGGAAGCATCACATGTTGTAAGAATAAAGAGACTGACACTGAAGTTCAGTGTGTCATATAAGCAAAGTAGCAATTATAAAGAGTATTTCAAGACTATGGTTAGATCTAAGTAAGGTAATGAGAGAGGGAAAAAAAAATAATGTAATGGGCCCCAGAACTCTATTCTTGTCAAAATACGCATTTAGACATGACCTATGAGTAGGATGACAACGTAATTTATTGTCTAAATCAGGACATGTGTGAGAGTGAAAGGGACACTATTAAAAATTTCAGCGAGACAACAGGTGTAAGCTAGGACACATGATCACTGGCACCATAGTCCTACCCGCTGCAGAAACTCCGAATGTGTCAATCAGAAGAGAGTAAATGAGTAAAATATATTTGATAGAGGAACAAGGTCTTTGAACACTGGTTTCTTTCCCATTGAGGGTAGTAGACATAAGGCCAAAGGTCAGATAAAGACACAGGAAGAATATTGTTAACATATGTAGTTTTCCCACCAGTACGTTGTTCATAATGTATTTTTGTTTCTAAGCAGGGATGAATTGGAAGAAAAAAGTTCATTTAAAAATAAATTTTTACATTCCTAGAATTCATAAGAAATCTCAACTGTATGATTTTGAAGCCAGCTATGTGGCTCTAATAATCAGAAATTTCTGTCTGGTCCAATGAAGAAGTCACATTTCTGTGGTCAGGTCTGCAGAATATTACCACAAGGATCACATGCCTGTCTACATCAACTCAGACTTCCTTGAGGAAGAAACAAACACTTCTCATATCTTTTAATCTCACAAAAATTCTGGATGTTTTATAGGTTTATCATTTCACAAGTATAGAAGTGGTGTTCAGAGGTTACTTGCTCAAGGTTATCTTGTTAGACAGACTGGGATTCGAACTTACCAGGTTTGACTTTTCCCCTATTGCCTACAATAAAGGTATCAAAGAAAACCAGCAAAGAATAGTTCTTGAGTGCCTGCAATGTGCTAGGCAGTGTTCTATGTGTCAGAGGTATAGGGATGAACCGATACCATTGCCCTGTGTATGCCCATATTCTGGTAGAGAAGGCAGGAAGAGAATTTCTGGCAGAGGGAGCCACCAATAATTTTGACTGTTTCCAGATTGTATGTCAGTGCTCAAAGGATGAAAATTTCCCCCACTGAGGATATGGAAGGTAACATGCTGCAGGTTTTGAAAGCCATATGGAACCACTGTACTGACCTTCCTCTAAGACACTGTGGTTCTCTCTGGGGTCTGTGCCTTTAGGCGCACTGCTCTTTCCACCTCCAGGCTCTTCCTTTCTTCCACCTGTAGCTGCACAACCTGTCTCTCAGAATCAGCTTAGCTCTCTCCTTCCCTGGAATTCATCCTTTGCCCTCCAAGGACAGGTCTCTCCGCCATGTGCTCCTGGACTCTGGTGTTTACTTCTGTCCCCTCTGTGGACTATAATGTCCCAATGGCTCTCCACTACTTGTCTGTGATCTCCTGGAGAACTGTAACCTGTGTTTTTATACCCCCATCACCTAGCATAGGGCTCAGGTGCAAAAAGAATGTTTTTTAAATAATCAAATAATAGCCCTAGGACTGAAACAACTTTTTTGAAAACAGTAAATAAAGCAGCATCAAAACAATTGATTTACATTATGCTAGTAACAACTTCGACAGGCAATACTCATTCAGAGGTACAACGAGGGTTGACATGTGGGTATCTGAAATCAGTTTTATTATTTTATTGGCCATATAGAAGCACAGGAGTGCATTTTGAAGACCCATTTGTATTGCTATATTTCTAACAACAATGATAGCAACTAACTGGCTACTGTTTTGCCTCAGGTCCTTTGGCAGAGGCTGCTAGTTGCTGACTAATACCCAAGTTCTTAATAACAGGTTTCCTTACTAATGCAACATCTATTTTATTGAGGTAATGATGCATAAGTCTATATTTCTCATGCTCCCTTTGGTTTGGGTGTTGTCACATGGCCTAGTTCTCACCAATGATTTGGAACAAAGAATTTGGGCAAGACTTTCAGAAGGGCTTCCTAAAAGGCAGACAGACATTTAGAGAAAAGCCTTCTCTCCATTCCTGACACTTACAATGGAGCCATGTTGCACCATGAAATTAGCATGAAGGTGGAGTCTATCTCCATGATGCCAGAGTCAAAGATAGCAGGCTTCTTGCTCCCTGTGACCTCATGGGACCAACATATTAGCTGTAGTTGGCCATCTTCGGATAGCTTTACATGTGAACATGAATCCTTGTGCAGCTAAGCTGCTCTTATTTTGGATATTTTGTTACAGGCAAGTAGACCGAGTCTTAATGAGTTGAGGTGTTTTATAGAGAATATCTTAATTAGCCTTCACAGTTCCCCTGTGAGTTAGATATTACTCTCCCCACTTTACAGATGAGGAAATCAAGGTGGTAGAGCTGGGTATGAACCCATGGCCTGTCTGGCTCCAGGTCCTGCTATGTATTATATATAAAGATGATCCTCTGTTCTGAGTGAATTCATACTCTTCCACCAACTTAGGAGTTCTGGATTTTATACTTCTCTAAGATTTGAGATTATTCTTCCTTCTACTTTCTTTTAAGCATTTTCATGTGGTCAAGATTTATGGATGGACAAGAGACCAGTAGGACCTTGTCCCTAAAGATTTTAGCCCAGAGAAGGAGGCCCATGGGGTGTGGGTCAAGCATAGGGGATGTTCATTGGTCTCCTGCTATCTGTATAGTAGGAGTTTCAATTTCTTTGCCTTGTTTTGACCTCATGATGCTCTGAGACCAAGGCAGAACTGCTGATTCCATTATTTACTGAATAAGAAGACTGAGGCTCCCAGGGTAAGTCCTGCATGTGTGGAACCATTGGGAAGCTCCCAACTACTTTTCTCTCTGAACTCAGGATTCAAAACTCCTCATTCTGTCCTGCCTTGGGAGTTTGGGGGATCAGTGTAATAAATAATACCCTGGAAGAATTTTGGAATCCCAGGGGAACCTCTTTAATATCACTCAATATATTTCTCTTAATTCAATTCTAATTTTCAAACTTATGTAAATTTTTATATAAAGAATTCTGAAGAACCCTTAAAAAAAAACATAAGGAGAAGATTACAGTTATTCGTTCATCAGCTTCTTTGGGGATGTAAAAGGGCCAATCATGCAAACCTGCTTTATCTGGATTTTATCTGTCACATCTTATATATTTTTAAAAAAGATAATTCAATTTCTAATAAATATCTCTAGGATTCCTTTATAAGATATTAGGCTCAACTGTGTCTCTGCCTTTCATCTAATGAAACTCATTCTAACTTTTAAGAGGATCATGTCATTTTGCACATCAGTGAATAAGCCTCACAGCTCCCATTTCATCCCACAGCAGATGCCCTTGAGGTTAGAGCGTGATGGTTAAATACAAAAGGTCCCACTGCCCTAGGATTCCACAGATGCCTGTTGAATTACCAGGATGCCCACAGACTGCAAATGCTTAACAAAAGAGGTTTCTCCTCTCTGACACCCCCCACTCTCCTACCCTCACAACAATTAGAGGAGAAAAAGAAACCCAAACTTCAAACAGTGCACCTGGCTGTAATCTTTTCTACTTGAACTAATTGATATTTGCAGTGGCCTAAGGTTGGGGGCAGGGGAGGGATGGAGACTCCTTTGGCCAATAATGAAGTATCAAACCACAAAATGATTTCATACGGTCGGCTGTTCCATTCCAGGGCAGCCAACATCTTACATTAATTTTCAGTTGCAGGAAATATAGTTCTCATACAAAGAAATACATTCCTAACAAGGTACAGGAATTAATTTTCAAAATGCCCTTAATACAAAAGCCGGCAAAGAGTTTCAATTTGTTTCAGATTTTTAGAGTGACTTTCACAGATGTCTGAAAATAATTCAACTTCTGGACTTTTTAAAGGCATTCATGTTCTCAAAAGAGGAAAACTCTGGTGTTTATAATGACCAAGGTTTTACTTATGCTTTTATGTTTATGATCATTTATTTAATATCTGTCTCACCAGTTAGATTGTACATGTTATATGGACAGGGACTCTGTCCATATTTAGTCCCCATCATATCCTCAGTATTTAGCAGGGTGCTTGGCACATGGCAGGTGTTCAATAAATCATTACTGATAGAGTGAATGAATGAAATCCCAAGGCTAGAGACAGCTCTTCAAATGTTTGCAATAACATCCTATTGCCAAATGATTAAAAAGGAAGAGATGGAAGGGGATTTTTTTAAGTTCTATCAATTTCATTGTTTATAGAGTTCTTTATCTAAGTGGAAATGTTTTCACATGGAGTAATAATGATGATTATCAGTAACAATATTATTGTTATTATTATTAGTAGTAGTAGCAGTCATAGCAATGAGGCAGTGGTAGTGGCCTTGAGTGAGTACTATGTGCCAGGTGTTGGGTTTAGTTCTTTGCATAAATCATATTTTATTTTCACAGCTTCTCTATGGGATAGTTATTATTACTATCTCCACTTCACAGATCAGAAAATGGAGGCATTGATACACTTAATAACTTTCCCAAAGTCCTAGCTTTCTCGCAGCTAGAAAGTGACAGAGCTGGGACCAAACTTCAGCCCTTCTGCAGCCCATTCCTGTCCCTTCCCTTCACTTCCCTTCCCTTCCATTCCCTTCCCTTCCCTTCCCTTCCCTTCCCTTCCCTTTCCTTTCCTTTTTTCCCTTTCTTCTTGTTTAAGAACAGCATAAAGGTGGTAGATACAATGGTGAACATGATAGTTTGACTCTCTAAACACCCATTCCCACCTACGTTCTTCCCAGCCTTCTGCTCTTAAGTGACTGGAAAGCTAACTACTTAATTTCCCAGCATCCTTTGAATCAAGGCTGGCCCTGTGACACAATTTGGGGCAAAGAGTTGGAAATGGAAGAGAGCAGGAAGAGGCTGCAAGTGAGGGCTTGGGAAAGCTCTTGATTTCTTATAAAAAGGGACAAGGGCAGCCAGTGTCCTGCCATGTCCCATCTGCCTTCATTCATTTTTGAGCACAGTGCTGTTAGAGGTGCAGCAACCATGTGGTAACCCTGAGGCCAGGAGATCCATCGGGCTGTCAGCCCCAGCATTATGAACCCATTGAACCGCCCTCTGTCAGCACCTACCTATGACATCTTCTTATATCAGGAAAACAAGGCTCTATTCGTTTTAGTCAGAGCAACTCCCGCTTTCCACTGTTTGCAAATGAAATCATTCCAGAATGATGCCCCTCGGAACCTTCTAAAGTTAAGGCTAAGGACCTACCCAGGAAGCTACTTCAGAAGCAACTTGAGGAAACTGACTTTTGGTGAGGCAATGAAAGTAACCTCCCTACTTGTGTTGAGGTCAAATGTTGTGGTGCAGGGATATTTAAATCTCTAGTCAGATAGAATGCACTAGATTGTGAAGTTCGGTATAAATATCTAATAGAGAAAGTGTAAGTCAATGTTTGGCAAACTGTGTTCACATTAACAGAAAAAAATTCAGAGACATGGAGGAAACCTGATAGTCCACAAATGGATATTCACACATTTGAAAGGACCCAGCATCATTGTCCAAAAAAAATCCATCGAGATTTTGTGGCCTGACAGAGAAATCACAGGACTGTCATCAGTCACTTGAGGTAAGAAGGGTGTATGTATTTCTGCCTGAGTAGCTATTCTTTTTGCTGTTTTATTTTACCTTTCATAATGATCCAGGAGAGTTTCTTAAAACCTGCCTAAATAGTAAGCTTAGACTAAGGAGTTTCTGATGTCCCGTATTTGTATCTCCGATGGTGGCTCTCTCCTGGTACCTGCTGGCCCTTCCACCAGTTTGAAATGGCCTTCTCCATTCGGGTAGAAAGTTCTTAATCTTTGACAGGGAGATTGTGTTTATTCATCAGGCCTATGGCATGAATTAACCTGGCAACTTGTTTCTCTAAATCATTCGGTTCAGTTTCATTCATTCATTCACCATAATGGACTCACTTCAGGGCTTTTGCTTCCAGTGCTGCCTTGCTGGCAGTTAGAAGTGACTTGATAGTGACCAAGGGTGGTGGTGGGGGCGGAACAACCTAAATTTGTTAACATTTTTTCACAAATTTGAAATGCAAAAATAATTGTGGTTTTCATAAAGATTTCATTACATGTGTTTTTAAAGTTTGTTTTTGCTCATGTTCACCTAACTTGGTGAGTGTGTTTTCACCTCATTTGTGCATTACTGTTTACATTTCCTGAATTCCCATTTTCCATCATTATGTGACTTTATGTCTACAATTCTCATACGTATATCAGTGGCTCAGAAGTGATTTGCTGAGCATGTTAGAATTGAAAATAAGGCTGTAGTTACTATAGCTCAAAATAATGTTATAAACAAAGAATGAGACTGAAGTGTAAGTGTGGATATTATGTGTTGGGAAGTGGTTATGTGTGCTACTGTGGTGTCTTTGACAGCCTCTCCCCCAAATGTACTCGTATGCACAGGAATAATCAAAATGAATATCTGAGGGTACATTTTCCATAGGCAAATTATACCTAAACAATCCCAACTTTTGAAATAAAAGAATGAATAAATATCCAAAAGATATTAATTGCTTATACCCAGGGTATTATCTATTTTGAAATTTTGTAGAGTAAAAACATAAATCCAAAACACGTTTTCAGCTAATTTTTAAACAAAGCCTAGCGGTATAACTTTTAAACACTTGAGCTTCTCCAGGACAAGGATAAGATCATGCTTTCCAATAAAAAAAAAATGGATGAATCAGTTGAAGCAGTGAAGAAACAAAAACTCTTGAAGAATCATCCCAATTCATATTTCTTGAAGCAAAACAATTTAGTCACCCGGTGACCAAGACCATTATTAAGAGGGGCCTCAAGTTCATAAAAAATATGATGCCCTTGAAGAAAGCAGGATGAGGCGTTGGCAAGTTTTCCTCCTCCAACAACAGTCTAGGATTTCTTATTTGTGGCAGAGAAGTTGCTGTTCCTTTATTGTTGGATGACCCTTATTTATATGCAGGGTATGAACAGCTCTTAGCCTTTAGGCAGGACAGTGTGAGGGAAAAGTGCGAGATGACCTCTTGTTCCATTTGATTGCTTACGTCCCTGCCATGGGAGAAAACATCTTCTATGCAGTTAACAGTTATTTGGGGAATTCACAGGCAGGCTGCAGAGAACCCGCACCCAGTGCCAGGTCACGCACTGCTTGATTCCAAGAGACCTGGCAGAAACAACTCCGAGAAGCAGTATTGACATTGTTCTCAGGAAGACGATGGCTCTATGACACCCCCCTCACACACACACACCCCCAGAGTTGTGCAACAAGGTGGCCCTGACACTATGCCACCGGCTCTTGAGTCAAGATTGAAAATCAGTGGTGAAAATTCCAAGTCCAAGCAAACCGTGTCTAATGAGAGTAATGAGTCTAATGAGCCTTTTCTTGTCCTTTGTTACCAGTTGAGCGGTGAGTATAACATTCTGGCTTTTTGGCACTAGCATATGTTGACTCTTGAGGGAGAATGTACTCTTACAGTTTTTCTCAAATGAAGGATGAGAAAAATAAAACCTTTTTCCATGACACTGAAATACCCGTTTTAAAATATCATTTTTAAGTTACTTATTCAAGTGGACTATCTCAATGATATATACTCCGTATTGGTTCCAAAATACCATGACTGTTAATGTCAAGGATTAGATATTAGGATTACTTAAGAAAACCAAATTTGTACAAACACTTCCATTGCTGGGAATTTGATTCATTCCCAGCACTTTATGATTTTCTTCACTTGTTGAAGATAATCACTGATGATACATTATTGTTCATATTTGAAAACCACATCCAAATGCTCTAACATACCATGAAGAAATACTTTTGAGAGCAGAAGGCAACAAATGTATGCATTGGGAATTCACTGACTAATAACTATCTCCCAAGTTGAAAAAGCCAATTTCCAGTACTTGGATAAGTGCCTTCCTTTTTCCAAATCTTTTTTCTTATTGAATTTATTGGGGTGACATTAGTTAATAAAATAATACAGTTCCAAGTGTATAACTGTACGATTCATCATCTGTGTGTTGCATTGTGTGTTTACCACTCTAAGTCAGATCTCCTTCTGTCATCATATATTTGACCCCCTTTACCCTTCACTATCTCCCCTTTTCCTTCTGGTAACCCCCATACTATTGCCTGTGTCTGTGCGTTTTTGTTTATTACCCTTATCAGTTAAACATCCCAAACTATGAAATGCTCAATGCCAGTCCCAACCACCTTCTTCTATGCTCAGAAACAAACACACAAACTAATATATGAATGAACACACATATGTTCCCTCCCTTCTCATTCTTTTTATTAATGAAAAGGATGTCATTTTACCATACGTTTTACTCTGCAACTGGCTTTTGGTTACTCAAAAGTATGTCATGGGTATCTCTCTGAGTCAATAGGTACAATAAGTCAATTTATTTAGAATGTTTACTTTGTAAGTAAAATAATAAGAAGAAACCAACTGTATGTAAAACTTACCTTGGATGAAGAACAATTGCAAATGAGTCCCTCAATATTATGACCAAATCTTATTATTAATTTTGAAATTTTATGCGATAGCTGATCATTTAAAAACGGAGACATGTTTTTTGTTATTGACATATAACTGACATACAATAAACTGAAAATATTTCAAGTTTTGATATATGACTGTATCTGTGGAACTATCAGCACAATCAAGGTAATGAACAAAGCTGTCACCCCCAAAAGTTCTCTCATGCATCTGGACAACCTCTCCCTGCAACCCCACCTGGCCCTAGGCTGCAGATAAGTTCCAATTTAGTTTCAGGTGTCTCATTCTGGGACCACCAGCCACATAAGGTATATTCCTCTCCTAGTGATGGCAGAGGCCCAGGAAGCCAAGCCAAGCTGTGCAGGCTCACTTAAAACTTGTCCTTGTTTCAGGGTCATTCACATTCCATTGGCCAAAGCAAGTCACGTGACAGGGCCTACCATCCAAAGGGTCTCCCCACTCTAAGGGTGTGTCCTGCATAATGACATAGCAAAGGACAGGAATGTATTATTCTTGAAGTGATAGAAGGTAAAGGATCGGGGGGAAAAATAACTCAGTTCAATAAACAGGCAGCTGAAAAATAAGGAAACGGTGTTCCAGAGCTGGGAGTCCACATTTGGTAGTTGAAACCATCATTGGGTTTGCATACAAAGGGAGGGGGTTGAATAAGACTGCAGCTGGAACCTCAGGACAGGCTGCATGTAGGAAGTCAGTGCAGGACAAGAAGACGAAAGAGAGCCATCAGGAGGTTGGAGGAGGATCCAAACTGCAAAAGGAAGCATTGTCAGAAATCATCTTTCAAACATCCGAAGGTCCTGCGAATATTTTAATGGTTTTAACAATAGGCATTTTATGACCTATTCCCTCTACTCTCAGCCTCCTACTTTTCTTCTCAGCCAGATAAGGGAACTGAACAATTTTGTTGAAGTCTTTGACCCCATTTTTTAAATCACTGGATTTCTTGTATAACCGAAACAAGTATTATAAGAGGGTAGACTAGAGAAAATTTTTCTTTTAAGCCTTTAGAACACACAATGAGACATTATTTACTATTCCACAAGACCTTCTATATGCAAAGATATATGTCTAAATTTAATATATATTTACTATGACAGGTATTAGGTGTCATATAAATATATTGTATGGTCAGTGTTCTGGAATAAAGCATGCTCGCTCATTTTCTGTGACTCATCACTTCATGAGCCCTGGGAGGACCCTGACCACAGCTGTGCAGAAACTTCCATAATAAAACCATAATAGGCACTGCACAAATTGCCTTTTTTAGATTTGGGGTTTTGTAGCAATTGGGAATGTTGGACGGATTTCCTTGAGGCTTGGCTTGAGGAACTTCCAGTTGTTCTTTGCCCAGTCCTGAGTCTGGAATATGGCTTTAGGTGGAAAATACACCCTAAACTCAGTGCTAGGTGTGGTGGTGATGGTTTTGTTGCTGTGTATGTAGTAGAGTCCATGGGAAATTAAATCAAAAGGCAATTTGGGGGGAAGACACTCATTTTTCTTCTCAGGTGCGTAAATAACAAGAGAATGTGATAGTTCATTTAAGATTTTCTGACGTTAGCATATTGGTTATCTATTCATGGCCTAAAATTCCATCTGTTTAACTTACCATATAGTTTCTACCTCCTAATTGGATGAAAACTGCTCCCCACGGTATTTAAGGATCCCCACAAAAGATCCCCAGCTTTTCCCCAGCTTCACTTCTCAGCCTTCCTCTCCTCAGAGTTGACTCTTCCGCCCTACTTCCTCTCTCATCCCCGGCCCGAGTTATCTTTTCCCTTTTCCTAATTTTTTCTTCCTTTATCTTTGTTGTTAAACCCCACCCATCCTTCACATGTCAGGAAGGAATCGTTTCTTCTGTGAAGTCTTTGCTGAACCAGTCAACACTGTGCAAGCGTCTTTCCAGGTACTGCCACCACCAACCTTTGTGCTGATCACTCTGTATTGCAGTTATCAGTTTATTTATCTTTCTCCCCATGAAATAGGCTTCTGGAAGGTGGAGAGCTTACACCCTTCCCCATTGCAGCTTCAGCTCCCAGCTGGGCCCAGGCACGTAGGCCCAACGGGCATTTCATACATGTTTGTTGAATGACCACATGAGCGACAAAGTACATATCTTTAGAGAGGTCATAATCTACCCCTAGGTTAGTGCACAGAACACTAGATGAATTTAACTTTTTAATTCTGAAGTTTAGAAATCAGAGAAAACTTGATGGAGAAAGCAGTATTTAAGCTGGTCTTTGAAGAATTCTATGAGACAGAAATGAGGAACTGAAGGCGGAGGAAGCAGATGAAACAAATACAGGGGTGGGTAAAAACAGATTGCTCGTTGTTTGTACGGAAAATAATACAGTAATAAATAAATAAATAATAGCACAAGAATAAACTCTGTCTTGTTTACTCATAGCTGTAAATCTACTTTCCACCCCTGTATAGAGAGGGGACCTCATTTATCTTCCAAGCATGTTAAAAAAAAAAAATCTGCTTTGTGGACATCTCAGTAGCATCATGGTAACTCAACTGTGGCAAAGAGGTGTGAGCAAGGAACTTGGGGCCAGATCCCAAAAAGCCCCACAATATATGCAGGTTATGAAAATAGGGTCCGGCAGTATCAACACCGCCTGAGAACAGGTAAGAAAAGCAAATTCTCTGCCCTCACCCCGGGCTTCCTGATTCGAGAGCTCCGGAGGTGGGGCCCAGCAATTCTGGTGTAGGCTGGAGGTTGAGCCCTGCTCTGAGATGTTTGGACTTTTCCTCTGAACCCAAGCCACTGTTGCTGTATTTGTGTTGACTACGGAACGTTTTCTCCAGGCCTCTAAAGGGATGCTGCACTTTGAGGTTAATTTTCCCAGATGAATATAATGTGGTGCATTTTGCTGGCTTCTGGATCATATGTCAGACATCTTCACAAAAGGCTGACCTCAAAAATCAGCCCAGTCCATAATTTCTGCATTAGCACATTACATCCTCTTTCCAGCTCCCAAGTTCATCAATGGACCACTCTTACGCTCCTTACGGAAGCTGTTTGTGGGATTCCCCTGTGTGGATATTTCTAAGAGAAGCCACACTCTCAGGAATGGGTTATGTTTATCTGTTTCAGAGTGGAGTCATGGACTGCTGCTCTTCTTTAATTTGTTCCCTGAGTAGTTGGTAGTTCCTATACTGATGCCCACACTACCATTTAGAGAATCAAGGTCATCTGACTGCAGAATGCACACCAAGGTCAACACTCCCACCAACTCATTCCCTTGGACATCTAATATCCAGAATAAGCAATAGGATGGTGCATTAAATCTTTTATTTTTTTTTTTAAGACACCCACTTTCCTTAAAGATGCTCTTGATTTATTTTTTGCTGTGGACATTTTATTTCTTAAATAACCCAAATTCATTCCCCTCCCTCATGCTTTTATGCCCTTTCTTCCACCCTCTCCCGTCACAAGTGTCTTAACCACCCAAACTAGGTAATGTCCTCCCAGTAATAAGAGCTCCTAAGATGCAACACTCATTTGAGATGCCCATTCTTTACTTATTCCATGTCTTTCCCTCTTTCCCATTGGATTGTGAATTCCATGAGATTGGGTACCATTTCTGATTTGTTCACTGCTACATCCTCCTGTTTCATAGTAGAGCCTGGATCATGGTAAGAGCTCAATAACTTTAAAAAAAATAATTTATTTATTTATTTATTTTTAGAGAGAGGGGAAAGAAGAAAGAGAGGGAGAGAAACATCACTGTGTGGTTGCCTCTCACTTGTGCCCCCAACTGGGGACCTGACGTGCAACCTAGACTGGGAGTCGAACCAGCGACACTTGGCTCGCAGGCCGATGCTCAATCCACTGAGTCACAGCAGCCAGGGCTCTCAATAACTATTTTTTTAACTTCTATGGCTGAAGTAGTGATGCAGTTTTATAATACAGGTCACATGCATTTACCTCCTAGTAGCCTCAGAGCTTAGAGTCATATAAACAGTAGGCATTAAATAAATGATTCTTGCTACCTTTGCATATACTATTTCCCTCTACCTGGTCTGCCATCCTTCTGATTCTGTACCTAATAAAATCCTAGTCCCTAAAGACTTCAAGTGATGGTCACCCTGTAAGACTCCATAGGTTGGACATTTCACAACCCAGAGAGTGCCATTGACATAGACTGGGATGTGACTGGTGGTTCCTGGAATTGGGGGCCATTTATAAAGGCCCCTCCCAGCTCCAATATCTCCTTCATGAGGAAGCTTTTCTTGATATAGACTGCAGTCTCCAGAAGGGCAGTGAGCTTTGTCTTACCCAGCACCTAGAGCAGAGCCTGGCTTGTAGCAAACCATGAATACACATTTGAACACACGAATGACCGCCTCAGTCATAACAAGCCATTGTTGTCTAGGTTTTACACGTTGTCCTTTCTTCTAGTTTGGAAACTCTTTTATGTGGAGTGATGTTCATGGGTTCCCTCATGATTATGAGCCATCTTCCAGTAATTCTGACTTTTGTTCTCTTTTATACCAAAATGTGAGGGTTTCAGAGAGTCTGTAATTATACGATTGACGGCCTTATGCCACGTCTATACACAGGTGGGTCAACTCTCCATAGAAACATCTAGAAATTGTACACACCCATGTTTTAATGAGGCCTGGAAGTTTTACCTCAGGGTGTGGTACATGCAGTTCAGGCCACAAACCATGGTTTCTGAGAACTACTGTTTTGAGAGTGAAGGCTCTGGAAACTTGGATAGGAGACACGAATAAGCTCTAACAGAGGACAGTTATAGTCGGAGGCCTTCAGGCCAGCCCCAAACATTAATAGTATTCTACATTTTCTACTACATATGTATATTATTTTAGAAAGAAAGATACATAAGTGTTTTGGTATAAAACTTTCCACAGAACTCATTAACTTTGCCCTGGAAGCTCTTGCTGATCCATGGTGCCTGGGTATTTAGACAGCCACTTGGGTTGTGTGTCCTTCCAGACAAAGAGGAGAAACCCCAACTGAAAAAGCCAGAGGGAGGTGTCTTTGCTGATGCTCTCAGACAACTAGAGCGACCTCTGATTTATAGGCAAAGGTGTTAATGTCTCCTATCAATGGCATCTCTGCTATCTGTAAGTGTCAACTGAGTCTAATGAAGACCTAATTGGCAACAGAGATCAGAACAGATGTCTCACCTAATAAAAAAACCTTTGTGTCCATGGGCTGATCCCTTTTGGGCTTGGCTGGGCTTCTGGTACTATGTGTAATCCCATTTGGCAATTGTTATTCATCAAACATGCTCATTGATTGTTGCTAGCTGTGTATCAAGTCCACTGAATAAACCTGGGCTAACTGAGCATGCTCAGATTGGCTTTCCCTGAATCCTGACCTAGGCCTTGTCTCCTGTCACCACATTTAATCCATATATGTTACTTTTTTAAAAAGCATATTTTATTGATTATGTTGTTACAGTAGTTCCAATTTTTCCCCCTTTGCTCCCCTCTGCCCAGTACCCCACTTCCCTCCCCCTCCAGCAATCCCATCCCCGTTAATTCATGTTCATGGGTTGTGCATATAAATTCTTTGGCTTCACCCTTTCCTATATTATTAACTTCCCTCTTTCTATTTTGTACCAACCGATTATGCTTCTTAATCCCTGCACCATTTCCCCACTTCTCCCCCTTCCCCGTCCCAGCTAACAAACCTCCAAATGATCCCCATACCTATGATTCTGTTCCTATTCTGGTTTGCTTACTTTGATTGTTTTTATTTTTTAGATTCAGTTGTTGACAGTTGTGAGTTTGTTGTCATTTTAGTGTTCATAGTTTTGATCTTCTTTTTCTTAAGTAAGTCCCTTTGACACTTCATATGATAATGGCTTGGTGATGATGAACTCCTTTAGCTTCACCTTGACTGGGAAGCACTTCATCTGCCCTTCCATTCCAAATGATAGCTTTGCTGGATAGAGTAATCCTGGTTGTAGGTTGCCTTTTATCATCTTGAATACTGCTTGCCAGTCCCTTCCTGCCTGCAAAGTGTCCTCTGAAAATCAGCTGACAGTCTTATAAGCAACTCCCCTCCCCCGCACCCTGTAGGCAACTCTCTGCCTCTCTCTTGCTGCCCCCAGGACTCTGTCTTTCCCAAAATTTGGGAAGTTTTCCTCATTTTTTTCAATCCTTGCTTCGTCATTCTGCACTGGTTGACTTTTTTTCTTCCTTATGTTCCAAATAATTGATTTGAACCACAGGTTTCTTCCCTTCACCATTGATTTTGTGTGGATTTTCCTTCGTTTCACTTCGTTTCATGGCCTTCACTTCTCTTATGTGTTTGCCGTACTCAAGCATATCTGTCAAGCCTGTGAGCATATTTATCACCAGTGTTTTGAATTCTGCGTCTGTTAGGTTGTCTATCTCTTCATCTGTTAGGTTGGCTATCTCCTTGTCGCTTAGTTCTCCCACTGGAACCTTGATCCATTTCCCCATTTGGGCCTTACTCTGTCTCCTCATTCTGACAGGCTCCTGTGCTTGTTTGCCTCCACATCTCAAGTAGAGCTGTTGCTCCTGTTACATTGTAAGGGGCGGAGCCTTAGGGATTTGTCATTACAGGGCGACCTGTTTCACCACGTTGTGGCACTGTATGTGGGGGAGGGGTCCGAGAGGGGATGATGCCACCTGCCCAGCACTTGTCCCTTTTCCAGGCACCTCTCCCACTTCTGCACCGAACTGTCACCCCTCTAGCTGCTGCCCTGGATGTCGTTTCCAGAATGGGTGGGTCTGTGGATGCTCTAGGAATGTGGGGGCCCTTTAAACAAGTGGGCTCTCCTAAGACCAGCAGTTTCTGCCTCCGCCCCAACCCCCAGTGGTCTGCACAGGCAGAAGCAACGAGGCTTGATTTTCCCTGGTGCTGGGACCATGAGCTTCGAGGTCTGGTGAGCAGCTGGGAATGCTCCCCAGGTGTCCCTCCTGACTTCTTAAAATGTGTGACTGCACTTTCTGCCAGCCTGCTGCTGCCACCACCACACCATGCTCTCTCCGCCCCAGCTGCACCCCTCCTACCTGTCTGGATGAGTAGTTCTTCTTTATATCTTTGTTTGCTGGACTTTCATGCAGTTTGATTTTCTGGAACTTCTGGTTGTTTCTAGTTTTGAGGTAGTTGTAGTCCTTCTTAGTTGTGGAGGGAGATGCAGTGTGTCTGTCTACGCCCCCATCTTGGTGGGAAGTGCCTATAAGTTACTTTTTTTCCATCCTTTTACCCTCTGAGTCCTTGGTGGATTTACAATGGATGCTCCACTTCCCAGATGTAAGGAGGTGAAGAGGTGTCAGTACTTCTTATCTCTCTCTTTAATAGAGAAGGGCTGTCTGTGCTGTGAAGCAAACTGGCATGAGGTTCCATCCTGTAGTAGAAGTGAGACCAAGGACTTCCTGTGCAGAGAGGGAAAAGAAGAAGTGTTTTGGAACACAGGTATCCCCTTTTTCTCTTCCTGAATGCACACCCAGCTAGGTAAGGTCAAGGTGATGGTTATCAGCTTGCAAAGGTGATCAGCTTGCAAAGGCAAAGGCATTTTGCCTCCTAAACTTCTGGCTGAATTAAGCATATTAACAAACAGAATATGCTATTGTTAAGAGAATGGCCTCTTTATGGAGGCCTAAACAGCAAGCTAACAGAATTAAGGAGCATTGTATTAAGGTGAAATACCCAGGAGACAGTAATCAGAACATACATAGAACATTTTCTTGAGAACTAACACCCTTAAAGGTTTGTATTCTGTAATCCTAATTCCAAAATTTGTAAGTAGTCATTGAAAAAAGGAAATATATATTCCATGGTTAAATAAATTTGGGCCTCACTAGGTCAGACAAATTTAGCCAGGTAGTTTTCCTACAGGACTTATCAGAACCTTCCATGTAGAATATAATTAATAGAAGTGTATTATTTTGACTCAATCTTTCTTACAAAACACTTGTATTAGGTATAATATAGGCCAGTCTTTATATAGAAACTGACATGTATATATTTTTTCTAATTTTTGGTATTTGATGTTTCACAAGTTTCTGATATAAGAAGAACTGAATTTTTCGGGGTCTCCATTAGTTTCACCAGTTATAAATATGGTCTTCTGAATCGATCCGTTGTTTTTTGAACAATGAATGGACAGCTAGATGGATGGGCTGGGGTGGGATGAAATGAAATGGAAGAGAATGGCAGCAAGACTGTTCTCAAGAGTCTCATTGCTTCTCCTCCAGCTCTATTTTTACTATTGTGTGATTCTGGGCCACTTCCTGTTATTATTACACTTGCTGTTGTCAGAGGAAGCCAATTTATTTTAATATTAGCCTGAGCAAAACATAATTAGGAAAAGAATTTGCTACCAAAAAGGAAACATGTATGTGCTGTTTTGCTTTGCAAAGCTCAATACTCAGATAAAAATATGCATGGAGAGTGCCTTCCACACAGGCTCCCAGCATCCTGCCGGGCCACTGAAGAATCCAGGCACTCCAAGGAAACACAGCCTGGGACCAGATGGTTGCCCCAAATTCTCACTATTCCTCTTTTTTTATTTTGGAAGAAGAGAGAGAAGAGGTGACAGAGAAGGGGAGAGAAAAGGAGAGGGTCAGGAAGGGAACAGATTGGAGCACTAAAACTATCACAGGCCCCAGGCTGAAGGATGAACCTCTGCCTTCGCTCCTTAGATCTTACAGCTTAGTCCAGAGTTACTGCTGACATTTCCCCCCTGTGAGCTGAGAGCTTCTGAGAACATGAAATCCAGCCTATTCATTCAGGTTCCTTTCCTACTCCCTATCTCTCCTGATCCTCCTCTCTTACTAACAAAAGTATTTCCTCTTCATCATGTGTAATATACACTAATCTTGGAAGGATTGCTATTGTCTGGCCATACACAGAAAGTATGGAGTCCAACTCTGTGCCAGGCCCTGTTAATTATTTTCACATAATTTATTTTATTTCATACTCACAATAATAGTCTGAGTAGGTATTGTTATCATCCCCATACTACAGACAAGGGCATCAACATCTGGAGAGGCTAAGAAACTTACTTAAGGTTACAAGCTGGATGGTGTTGGAGGCAGGATTTAAATGAAGGGAGGTCTGCTGACTTTAAAAGCGAACAGTTTTAACCACAATCCTAATGTTCTTTATTAATTTCTTCAAGTATCTGTATTCTTTTTTTTTTTTTTGTAATTTGTTTGTTTGTTTATTTTTTTTATTTTTAGAGAGAGGAGAAAGGAGAAAGAGAGGGAGAGAAACATCACTATGTGGTTACCTCTCACTTGCTCCCCCAACTGGGGACCTGATGGGCAACTTAGTCATGTGCCCTGACTGGGAATCGAACCAGCAACACTTGGCTCGCAGGCCGACGCTCAATCCATTGAGCCACAGCAGCCAGGGCCGCATCTGTGTTCTTATTCATGAACTAGAAATTATCTCCAATTCCCTTGTCCCCCTTATATTCTCCACACAATGGACAGAAAGATTGTACCAATTATGACTAGGCTGTGCTGCCAGAAACAGAGACACAAAATAAATGTCTGGAGGCAGCCTCTTTGGGCAGTTATGGATCTGGTCAACAAAGTCCTTGGGGGCTTAGCTTCTTTCAACCCACCACTATCCCATCCAGAGAGATGACCCTTGTCTTCATGGTCCAAAGTGCAGCTCAAGCTCCAGCCATCACATCTGCATCCCAGGCAGTGGGTGAAGGACAGAATAAAGAAGAAGAGGGTCAAAAAGTAAGCATGATTTTTTGAATCACTACTTCACACTCTGATTCTCACCAGCTGGCCATACTGAGTTATGAGGCTATATCTACCTGCAAGTGATGCTGGGAAATATGCCCTATTTTTTGCTCCATAAGATGCACTTTTTTTTCCCCCTGAAAGTGGGAGGGAAATGTCTGTGCATCTAATGGAGCGAATATTGCATCACAGACTGTGATGTGTGTTACCTGACCTGTCAGCGGTGGCCACAGCTGTTAGAAGAGAAAGCGGTGGGCCCACACGAAACCCCTGGGGACACTTAAATGGCCCACTTTACTGCTGAATCTCAGGGCATCTGGTCAGTATGAAGATAGTGAAGAAAGTGATATCAGTGATTGTGAACAACTGAGCTTCATAAATTCTGACACTAGCGATGATGAGTTCTTGGGGTTCTCAGGAAACTAGAAGAGTGCTTGAACCTTAAAGTCTCTCCTCATTTGTTAATGACAGTGATGATGGGTCTTAATACTGCTGTTCATGCTACATGGTTGAAGTATTATTCTGTTATATTTTATTAAATATTTTAGTACACCATTTGATTCAGAGTTTGTTTTTTTTTTCTTTGCTCCTCTAAACCTAGGTGTGTTTTATGGTCAGGTGCATCTTATAGTGCAAAAAGTATGGTGGTTTTTATTCTAAGACATCATGTTTCTGGCTTAAAAGTTGGGGTTTGAATTATTATGCAAGGAAGAGGGGATGGATAGTATGGGATGGAGCACAGTTTCTGCCAGATAACCCTTTCAAAATGTAAGTCAGCTCACATTGCTCTGCTTAAAATTGTGGAAAGACTTCCTACCCACTCAGGCTGGACGCCCAAGCCTTTGCAGTGTCCCGCAGGACCTTCCATGTCTTGTCTCTCTTATCTCTCTGACCTCATTTCCTGCCTGTCTCTGCCTGGCTCACTCTGCTTCGGCCACGTGGCCTCCTTTGCTGGTTTTCTAACAAGGCAAGCACATTCCTGCCTAACTGCTCCCTCTGAGCCTTTGCAGGCTTCTTCCCCGAGGCATCTGCTCATCTTGGCCTCAGTTCCTCAGGTCTCTGCTCGGATATCACTCCATCAGAGAGTACCTGATAGGCAATAGTGCATGCCTCTCCATGACTCTCTAGTCCCCTTACCTTCTTTTATTTGTATTGCCTGCTTTTGTTCCCCCCTTAGCTCACCTGATATATTCTATACGTGTCCACATTTTCTTACTTCCTTCTCTTTTCTCCTGTTAGAACAGGGGCTTCATCTGTTTTCTTCAATGCTTTCTATCTCCAGGTCCAAGAATAGTAGCAGGCACACTGTAGGCATTCGATAAACATGAGCTGAATAGGTGAATGATCGATTGACTAAATCCCACTTTATATACCTTCTAAAATTTAGCAAAGGATGCATTGAGGTACCCAACCTAAGAGGGCTTTGAAAATAGAAAGAATCAAATATATATTTGTTTTATGCTGTTCTTTGATGTCTGCCCATTTGTAAAAGCACTCTGTTGACTGTGAAGAAAGAACATAAGTGCTGTTGGCCTTTATTATTTTGAAGTAAGGCACAGCGGGGTAGAGTTTCCAGTCATTTCTTCCCAAAGCACAAGAACTATTTATTCTAAATCAATTTCTTCCCAGCCTTTAGTTTTGAATGAACGTGGCTTTGCTGCACATAGTTCCCTAATATATCACTTTGATGGTTTATTTCACCTTAAGTAGCATGGAATTGAAGTCTGAGACTGTATCAGGCAGATTTCAGGTCTCCCTTTCTTCCCTTTGTACCATCACAGTTGGGGGGAGTTGTCAAGCTGTGCTTGGCCAAGTTAAATGAGGAGACCAGATGGTCAGAAAGAAAGGAATTTTGGTCCAGGTTTAGAGGAAAAAAAGTTTACAGCAAAACTCCTGCATAGTTTTTGACCAAGAGATCAGAACACTCAGCACTGGGGATGATTACTGAATGACGGGGTTCCCCAGCAAATGTTTGCAAGATACGAGTTCCTTTTCATGTTAATCTTCTAGAACTTTCTGCCAAGACTTCGGAATCATCTCACAGTGCTGGGGGCGAGGGTTGGTTATATGTTGCTTTTAGTTTTCAGAGACAAAAAAAAATTGATTTATGTAAAACACACACACACACACACACCACACACACATAACCAGGAAGTAAAGAAGTCATTTTGAGCTTTCCCTTTTAGAAGAAGGCAATTTCAGGAATAAAAGCAAACAAAAGCCAAAACTGGGAAAGAAAGGATGACAGGAACCACTGGAGTGATATGAAAGGCAATTCTTTCTAGTCCTTGAAACAGAAAAGGCAGGTGGGGCCCAGACCCAGAAGCCACGCCTAGTTGAATTGAGAAGGGGCGTCGGGGGCTTTCTGGCACTAAAGTGGAGTCAGGGGGCAAGAGAGAGAAAGTCAAGCAGTAGAAGGTGGCAGGGATCCAGGCAGGAAGCAGGCTGGGTGTGAACAAGTGTCTTTGTGGTAGGGACAGATGGAAAGAGAGACATTGGAGAAATACCGCTGAGATAGGAAGAGCCTGTCTCCTTGTCCTCTGATAAAGTATTTCGTCGCTGCTGGCGTTCAGCAGGCTTTGCTTTTCATGTGCTTGTGGCTGTGCTCACAATAGAACATCAGGGCCTCTGCTCTGTGGCTTCATAGCTGAAATGTTCCCCCAAAGGCATAAACACAGTACAGTGTCCTGGGAGAACCGAGTGCCAGCATTGCCAGGGCTGGCTGAACTTCTCTGGTTTTCATTCTGGTTGTTGCAGCCATGCCAGGGCAGACTAGGAACCACGTGGCATGTCCATAGCTATTATAAGTCACTTTCCTATTGACTCTAATTTAAGCATGACAGCAGTCCTGTGGCAAGAAATATGGCATGAATCAACAGCCACCTTTGCAAAGATGAGAGGGTGGAGGCTCGGTGAGGTTCAATGGCTTGCAGACTATAAACTTGGGGCCAGAACCTGCTTCTCTGTCTCCCAATGTGTTGCCTGTGCATCACATTATTTATGGTAGTCGTTACCTCCGATTGAGTATACACTCTGCATGTTGCTGTGGGAAGGAGCAGAAGAACAAACCAGATGTGACCTCCTCCTTGGGATGTTTCTGATCTAAAATGGGAGACAGGACAAAGGCAGATAAATGAATCTATGTGCAAATGCCCCCAAAGTGTACATTTAACTAGATGTTCAGAAACATTCATACATCCTCAGGGCACTGTTGGAAGCTTCTGGAAGGAAATCTCTGGGAATTTGAGGAGACACAGAAAATTGCCTCATTGGCTTGACTGTGAGGCCGTTATGAGGAGCTATGTAAATAACAGCCCGGATGGGGGCCAAAAGATGCATTTGACCAGAGGGAAGAAATTTGGGATTGAGAATTGAGCACTTGTTGGCCAGCAAAGAAATTCAACTGTCTTAGAAAACTCATCTGGGGTGATTTTTCTGCCTAGATAATGAAATTTTTCAGGCTCCTTGTAACTGGCATCCAGATATAGAGACGTGTCTGGAAAATGTCCCGATTGTCATTTGGCTTCGGTTTTATAGCTTTCTTTGTGTGGCATATGTCAGACATTGAATGGGGCTCTTGGAAATACAGATACCATCTGGGTCTGGGTAAACCCCCAAACCCAGGGATACTGAGTAGGAAAAGGGGAGGTGGAAGCTTAACACTGAGAGGAGGGGTGTGTCTTTAGGTCACCCCACCTCTTGCAATGGACATGTTCAAATTACCTGTACAAAGTGGCAGTGGCCAGGTACCACGAGACCCATAACGCAGTGACCGCACTCCCTAGTAAGAACATCCAGATTTCTCTTTGAAACAATTCCTCTTCCAATATGCAGTCTCAAGGGTCTGACAGCCACATACCACTGGCCAGAGTGGCCTGCTGCTCCCTTCTCCCTGGGTCTGAGTCTTGAGCAGAGTGACTCCCTGGTGGCAGCTGCAGTTGAGTCTAGTGGACAGTGAGGAGCTCTCTGAAGAGCATGTCCCTTCGTGCCTGCTGCCTAGACGCCACATTCCACTTCTCCAGCTCCACCTGATATTCTCAGAACTGCTTCCTATTCTTCCCCCAGATTCTTCTTTTGCTTTGGACAAAGTTTGCTGTTGTCGCCTGCAATCAGAGAACCCCAAGGGGCGATTTCACCCCAAGTGAGATCACAAGCATACTTTCAGGCACTTGGGATGTGTCTGCTTCTGTCTGTGCTCCAGCCCACCTGCCTCAGAAGCCCCCTTAGGGGATGAGAGAGCTTCCATAAACCAGGCTTCTCAAAAGTGGAATGCATAACACCAGGGGATTGAAGCAATTAGTTGGATACAGGATAATGCAGGCTTCTATTTCAGAAAAATTACTCATAATTAATTGCCCCTTGACCTCCAGGTCTGTCTGCAAGTATGACACTAATTACAAGGCTGATTTAAGTCTCAGAGGTAAATTTATATGCCCTGTGCCCAAGACTATTTCCAGCTCTACAAAGAACTCCTATTTCTATGTCCTTATATTAAAAGCCAGAGCAGTACAGTGTATTCCCAATGTTACTATTACAACATTTGCATCCTGAACACTTAAAATAAATGATTGATACAGTCATGGAATGCCTGGAGACCTATAAAGTCTTTTGCTAAAAAAGTTGGCTCTTTCTTCCTATCATGTTGGATCTAGGCTTTTTTACAGTGATCAGGAAGATATGCCACCATAAGGTCCTAACAGTTTACTGTAGAATTAAAAGGTGTCCAGAAATGAAGAAGAATTTCAGAGCTCTAGAACTGCATGAAAATTGACTGCAGACTAGACCAGGGTAGAATCTGAGCACTATCTGCAAGTGCTGGCAGGGCTGTGATGAGAAAGGAGAGAGAAAGTCCTCAGATGCAGGTAGCCCTGAATTCACCTACCATTTATATGTCTCACTTGAGTACAATTCCAGGATGTCTGGCTTCAGAGTCCACAGTTTAACATGAAATTATGATCTCTGTCTACCATATGCTGGGCATGACTGGCATATTTTAGTATATAAAAAAAGGGGGGGCCAGTGAGAAGGTGGGAGATAAATAGTTGTGAATAACTAGTGAAAATAAGAATTAATATTTTTAAATGGAGGACTCGAGGGACTCAGTCTATTTCTAGCTACCCCTTTTAGTCCCAACTGGATGTCACTTTGTTCTGTTAGCAAGTATGTAACACTTATCTAGAACCCCAGAACCTCAGAACCCCATTACTCAGAACCTCCTGCCCTCAGGACCTCGTTACTTCGCCTTGTATTGGGCGATGACTGTTATTTATGGAAATGTCACCTGTAATTTCTCCTGTGTTGTAGGTCTATCAATCAGGGTTCGATCAGGGCTCCAGAATGGCAGTGATTATAGAAATAAGGATTTTATTGTGGGAATTAGACCTTTCATAAGTGTGACAGAAGCTGGGAAGCTAAAGGTACAAAAGAGGAATAAGACAAAGAAAGAGCCACCGACCAGTCCGCCTGAAGCACCGGTGCAGGTGAAGGAGCTGGCGCTCGTGGGGAGCTACGAGAAGCCAGGTGCGTCCAGCTCTTGCAGGGGACAGCAAAGGGGAAACTACTCTGGGACTCCATGGAAGTTGACGCCTTTGTGGTACTAAATCTCTGAGCCCATCGCTGAGCATTTCGGCAGGCTAGCAATCAAGAATATGAACCTGAGGCAGAGCAAAGAAAGTGAGGACCTCTGCATTTCTCCAGAACCATATCTGCACACGTATTGCCTGTCTGCCAAGAGTAATGGCCATTGATTTACTTCCACCTTCAAAATCTGGAGCAAGTTCTTCTTTGGTCAACTCTAACCTGAAACCATGCCGATTAAGGAGAGGAAAAGAAGGGAATTTTGAGAAAATTCCTAGCTTAACCAAATTGACAAGGGAGTGATTCAGAACACTGCAACTCATATTAAATTAGTGTATCTCTCTTATTTGTTCTGTATTTAACTTCCAAGTAAAGACAATGGCAAAATCATGCTTTATTTTAACATGAGGCAAATATCCTTTGCATGAATGAAAGTAAACTAACCCTGTTTAAGAGAGTATATACTTTATTCATCTTTGGGTTAGGTTCACTTTCACTACTAGTTGAATCATACCCTACTTTAATATCCTGTCATTTAAATGTCAAGAGATAAGGCTTCCCATTCTTACCCCATCTTATATTACATAGTAAATGAATAAGGTAAGAGGAAAAACAAAGGAAAATAGTATATAAAGAGAAGATATGTGTGTGTGTGTGTGTGTGTGTGTGTGTACACACATATAAATATAGATACGAATACATCAAAGAAAAGCATAGATGTTCATGGCTAGCATAGTTATAGTCTCTGCAACTGGTCACATCATCAGAGCTGCTAATTGAAATTTCTTCCTTCCATACCTTTTCTATATTTTCTTTGCCCCAGCAAGCTCCATAGCTGGTCATAGTGCCCTGTTCACAGAAGTGATCCAAATTCTAATTTTACTGGTAGTCTTTTCTTCATTCACTTATAATTTACCATCATTTTTTAATACAGGACAAGGTATTACTAAAAGATGTCCCCAGGATTGCCTACATCCCAGACACACACTTCCCTGTCCTTACTGTATAGTAGAGACTCGCTTTCCCATTGAAAATCAGGGTCAGTTGTCCCATCCAGAGCAGTAAGCCCCATCTCTTGCTTGTTGGTTCTCTAGCAGGACAACCTCAAGTGGCCAGGTAGGAGTCTTAGTTTATAGTTAATAGAGGGATTGTTAGTCCTCAGTGGTTAATCCTGTCAGAGCACCTCAACCCTACTTGTGTTTCAACAAAGCTTCATAGATCTTGGTGGGCTCTCCTTTTGAGCAACTTCTCAATTTTCTCTAAGACATGAGCTTGGAAATTCAAGGTGTATTAGGCCTTACAGATACACACACACACACACACACACACACACACACGTTCCACTTAGAAACCAAAGAAAGAAGAAGAAAGAGGGAGAGGAAAAGGAGGAGGAGGAGACAGAAAAGAAGGGGGAAAGAAAGATGTTATCTCTCTTGAGAAGGGAGGCTTGTCCAGAGAGGATTATATCATAGTTGCTTCTTGTCACGAACCTGAGACCACAGGTGTTGCTTGTGAATCTAAAGCTCCATTTTCTGGTTTGACATATGAGAAAATTAATATGAGATACCTGTGTTTAAGAGCAGTGAGACCATGTGATTCTCTGGACCTGAAACTGTATTAATTCAGAAATGTGAAATAATTCTTAGAACTAAAACAGAAAAACTGCCTTCCAATCTTGTGCAGGGCTTTTGAAATTTTAATCATTTTTATGAGGCTAAAAATAACAAAAATTTTAGTTTCACAAAATATGGAACACTTCGGTCAAGACAAAAATTGGTAGGGTTGGGGAAAGACTTGCATTGGCTTGGTTTTAACCTATACATCAAGAGAAATCAACAGAGAATGTAATCCAAACATGCGCTTCGCATAGTTTCCACTGTCCTTGTGTTACCAAGGTTGGAATTATGGTTGGGTTCACTAGTGAAAAAGTGAAAAATTGATGACATCTGCTCTCTGAGTCCTTTTTGTCTTTCCCGATAGCTACTGCAGGCGTCTTGGCATTCTGTGATGAAAGCTTCAGACGTATGACGGGAAGTGTCATGTGGAGGTTGAACAATTTAAAACCAGAACTCTGTCCACATTCCCAGGACTCTTGTAAAGCATCTTCTCTTGCTACCGGCAGGATCAGACATCCTGAGGGTTCTGTGGTAGAGCCTGCTGAAGGGTGGAACATCACTGAGGTCACAGTAAAGCCTACGAGTCATACCAAACCAACCAAATCAGGGTCTCATTGCCTCTCATCACCACCGTCATCGCCTCATCTCATTCATTCATTCATTCACTCACTCACTCAACAATAACGTGGATTAAACACTGTCGCAGGCTGTGTTGGTGTCTGTCCCTGTCCTTTGTGCCTGGCCACTTCAGTGTACTCCAGCCAACTTCCTCTGCCAGTATCTCTTTACCTGAGGGATGTCTGCAAAGCTACTTGACCTGCCCTCACTGATGAAGTGTTGAGGAATTACTGCTGTCTGGGAGAAGCTCCCCACCAATAACTAATGAGAGTTTAATTATAAATACCTCGGCTCCTCTGCTCCCGGGGTGGGATAACACTAAGGGACAGTTTCTACTTTTTCCCTATGTTCCCTCAATTGAGCTCCACTGGCCCACTGTATTAGATGGTCCGATAACATGGCATTGTATAGGTGACCTTCCCTTCCTTGTACACTCCCCCCAGCCACCCACCAGTGTTCCTTCACCTCCCTCCAAAACGAACCACCTCTACTTGAATCTTTGTGTGAGAGTCCACTTCTGGCAAACTATACACCCACTATGTGCCAGGCTTTGTGGCAATAATCCATTGATTGAAGAACCACCAGATTATAAGATTTTAGACATCAGTGACAGGCTGGTGGGAAGATGTTTGATAGAAGTTTGAGAGCCATTTCTAACAACTTACCTTATATAATTAGCGTGAGGTTTAATCTTGTAAACCACTTAAAATAGCACCTGGCATATAGTAGCAATGAAGTAATTATTAATTATTATATTTGTTATTCTGCTGAGCTAAGGCATTGGGTGTTTACCAGCTCCTTGTTAAAATGTAAATTCCCACGCTGAAGTAGTACATTGAGCTCTTAGTGGCCATCAGCACTTTAGAAGGACTAGATTAGCCAGAGAAGCTTTAGTTACTTTTCTGGATCTTGAGGGAATGGGACAAAAGACAAAGTAAGATTTAAAGGTGGTAGGGGGAGGAGAGAGAACCCACTGACAGGACAGTAGGAGTGAGGAGACAGGGGACAGTCCAGTGGGGACTTCTGCCTAACAAGGACCAGCGTGGGGCTCCAGACTGGGCAGTGAGGCCCATCCCAGGACAGATGAATCCAGGCCTCTCAGAGTCCAAAGCCTCAATAGAAAAATGGCAGTGCCGAGAACTGAACATGGGTCCTGCTATTTCATTCACTCATTTATCGTTTTGATACATTTGTTCAACACATAATTATTTAAATTGCCCTTTCACAGGTCATCAGACGACTCCCAGTAGGAGAAGGCATATCTGTTAAACCAATAGTGTGAATGAAATCTCCACGGTGCTTTGGTAGAATGTGGGTGTGGATCAGAAGCAGGGAATAGCCTGACCCTGCAGCCCACATCTCCTCCTTCTCACCCAATTGCCTTTCTACTGCCAGGGTTTGGGCATTTCATTTCTCTGAACCTCAGTCAGATTCTTCACCCCAATCTCACAGACCACTGAGCATTCCAGAAGAGCAGATAGGGGTGAGCGCTCTGCAAATGCCCATTTTCTGCTATCTTCCCTCTCACCTGAAAGAAGCGGGATGCAAACAGGCAAACCACTTCTCAACCTACATACAAACTGGTTGTTAACAGATAGCTCTGAGACCAGAACAAGCCATGCTGGCGTGAGGGAGCCCTGACACAGGCTGTGTGGGGACATTCACTGGGGGCATAGAGACTGAGGTGTGAGCTCTTGAGCTGGACACCTGGGTCCAAATGCGGGTTTCATTCCTCATTGATTATGTGATCTTAGGCAAGTTCCCAGACTCTGTGAGCTTCGGTAACTTTATCTATGCAACACAAGTGATGATACTAACAGTTCTCACCTCCTAGTGTTGTTACAAAATGAAATGAGATGATTTTAGTGCCTGGCACATCGTAAACACTCGGTAGATGTAGTTATTATTTAGAAGGGACTCCTGGCACCGGGATCATTACCTGCCAAGGTTCCCAACTTTTTTTATCTCAATGGCCATGATTCAACAATCCCTGGGAGGAAATGGGTTAGGGCCTGAGTGGTCAATACTTTAGGATTAGGGAGCTTTGTGTTTTGACTCACTGGCTTCAGACATTGGCGATGCCCTGCCCACAGGCCCTAGACATTCTTCTTCATGAACTGAAGGTTATTTGTTTGGTGGCTCACAGCTTGAAAGGATGTGGCTTGTTTTGTATTCCTGGAAGGCTGAATATGCCCTCAACCCATGACAGAAGAGAGTTTATGATCACCAAACACCCACACCTCCTTGCCCTCTTGTTGGGGTGTAATCTGGGAGCATTTCTACAATGAACCCAGAGGACTGAGTGACAGTTTCCCACCTAAACAATGCCCTTTTTATTAGCTTCTTTTTCTTCTCTATTTCACTCTATACCCCCATTTCCTACCAAAATACTCTAGGATCACTTCTGAAGTAAATTATTTGCCCTGAAATCCTTTATTCTGAATCTGCTTCTGAGGGGAACTGAAACTAAGACACTCATAGACAGACACCTTTAAATAAGTTCAACACAGGCCAAATGAAGTGCAAGGTCATACCTGTGTGCAATCATGACCGTCTAGACAGCCAGCTCAGGTCCAAGCACATTTTTGCTTGTCTGAGTTATTTGGGTTGGCTTGCCCAAGCAGTTCTGGACTCCCTCCAAAACTTTTCCAGCCCCCGCTTTTCTTTAGTCTTGCAGACTTAACCTCGGAAGCTGGCAGGCCTAAGATGGGAACAGCATGCAATTCTGTGAAGGGCATATATGGGCCACTCCTGTAAGCAAGCACAGGATAGAAACACAGCTTTTCTCTTGTTCTCAAGCTGGAACACAAAGGTCCTTCTGAGTCCAGAGATAGGGCCTGAGTTGTTATTTCTCTGGAATCAATGTCGTTGTCCAAGGTGAGCTATCGGCAAAGTGTGGGAGATACGCATAAAAATGGAGGCAAGTTGTCACCACTTGGAAGCACTCACCGCGGGCCCACCCTTGGTCTGTAATTCACATCTGGGCTCCTGAGTTACTCTCATGACTGTTCAGCAGAGCTGATGTGATTTATGCATTTATAAGGGTGCCCTGGCGCTCATGAGAAAGCTGCCAGGGAAGCAGATGGAGACCGCCAAATCAATCCCAGGTTCAGAGGTGGGAACCAATGTCAAGTTCAATAACAGGAGCCTCTCTCTCTTCTCTGGATTCTTTTGAGAACAGTGGCGGGAGAGGAGGTGAGAACTCAACATTGCAGATCAAGAAACGAGGAGGCATGGTTTTCAGAAGAAGACTGATGCCAATGAGCTAGTAAATAAAGCTGTGCATTTGGGCCAACGATTGAGTTAAGATAGCACGTTATCCACATGATTGTATTTAGTCCTTCTCTTTCCTCCTTGTCTTTCCCTCTTCTTCCCCCACCTCAAATTTTCCCTGATTTAGTGAGGGTGAGGAGAGAATCATTTTGTGCCAGATATCACCTGGCTACTAAGGAAGGATAGTGAGATTTGACCCAAATTTGTGTTCTGTCCATTATAGTCAGAGATCCTGGCTCGTTAGCACAACCACAAATTGTGATCCTCTGGCCTTCCTCATAAATGTGACTGGCAATAAATATTTGTGGTGTACCCACTGCCTGCGAGGGTACTATTAGAGAAGATCCAAACGTAAATAAGGCATGGGCCCTTGCTCCCTGAAATCACTTTGATTTTTTTCCATTCTGTCCCTTTAATAACTACATTTATTTATTCAACAAGCTTCTTTTTTAAAAAATTTAATCTTTTTTGTATTTTCTTCCATTACCGTTTAATCTCCTTATTACTGCTCCCACCACAATCGCCACACTGTCATCCATGTCTATGAGTCCTTTTTCCTTTTTGCTCAATCCCTCCACCCCCAAACCTCCCCCAACCATTAACTGTCATCTGCTCTCCACCTATGAGCCTGTCCCTGTTTTTCTTGTTAGTTCAGTTTGTTCATTAGTTTCCACATATGAGTGAAATCATATGGTATTTGTCTTTCTCTGCCTGGCTTATTTCACTTAGCATAATGTTCTCCAGGTCCATCCATGTTGTCGCAAAGGATAAAATTTTCTTCTTTTTTTTATGGCCAAGTAGTAGTCTAGTGTGTAAATGTCCCATAGTTGTTTTACCCACTCACCTACTGCTGGACACTTGGGCTGCTTCCGTATCTTGGTGATTGTAAATAACACTGCAATGAACATAGGGGTGCTTTTGTTTTTTTCAAATTAGTATTTTGGGTGTCTTCGGATATATTCCCAGAAGTGGGATAGCAGGGTCAAAAGGCAGACCCATTTTTAGTTTTTTGAGGTATTTCCATACTGCTTTCCACAGTGGTTGCACCAAGCTGCATTTCCACCAACAGTGCAAAAGGATTCTCCTTTCTCCACGTATTTGCCAGCATCTATTATTTGTTAACACAATGATGTTGGCCATTCTGACAAGTGTGAAATGGTATCTCATTGTGGTTTTAATTTGCATTTCTTTTTTTCCATTTCAATTGCTTTAATGGTTATCCTATAAATTTTAACAGATATCTTTAATTTAACAATGTCTAAAGAAAATTAATACCTGATTAGTAACATTGAGTACCTTTTCATACATCTATTGGCCATCTGTGTGTCCTCTTTGGAGATGTATCTATTCAGGTCCTTTGCTTATTTTTTAATTGGATGGTTTGTTTGTTTTTTGGTGTTGAGTTTTGTAACTTCTTTATAAATTTTGGATATTAACCTTCTGTCTGATGTATTGACAAATATGTTCTCCCATTCTGTGGGTTGTCTTTTTATTTTGTTGATGATTTCCTTTGCTGTACAAAAACTTTTTAGTTTGATATAGTCCCATTTGTTTATTTTTTCTTTTGTTTCCCTTGCCTGGGCAGATACATCCGATAAAAATTTCGATGGGCAATGTCCAAGATTTTGCTGCTTATGTTTCTTTCTAGGATTTTATGGTTTCAGGTCTAACATAGTGATTCTTTGATCCATTTTGAATTTATTCTTGTGTGTGGTAAGAAGGCGATCTAGTTTCATTTTTCTGTATGTATCTGTCCAATTTTCCCAACACCATTTATTGAATAAATTATCATTAAAATGTCCATACTATGCAAAGCAATCTATAGATTCAACACAATTCCTATCAAGGTTCCAATAATGTATTTCACAGACTAGAACAAATGTTTCAAAAATTCATATGGAACCATAAAAGGCAACAGCAACCCTGAGAAAGAAGAACAAAGTTGGAGGAATCACACTACCTAATATCAAACTCAACTCTAAGGCCATAGAAATCAAAACAGCATGGTACTGGCCTAAACACAGACAGATGTGGAATTCTGGGGAGAGGAGCGGGTTTGGAAAGGGAGGCAAGGAGTTTGTTTTTGAACATGTTGAGTTAAATATCTAGTGGAGATTTGGTGTAAGACATTTGGGTGATGAGTCTCAAGCCAAGAGGAGTTGTCAGCTGGAGATACAAATTAGTGAGTCATTGGCATAAAAATGGTGTTAAATGAGTGCAATTAGGGAATGAGTATCTACAGAGGACAGAGACAGGGTCCTGGGCACATCAGTACTTAATAATAGAAGAGAAAAGGAAAACCCACTGAAGGGGGCTTGAAGGAGCAACCAGCAAGATAGCAGGACTGAGAAAGTGGCCTTCTAAAACCAAGGGGGTAATTTTTCAAGAAAGAGGAAGTGATGAGCTGTGGCTAAGGTTGTTGAGATGGCAAGAAAGAGGAGGACGGACCACTGATTGACCATCCAACTGAGAACTGACCACTGGATTGGCAGACATGAGGGTGTCCCTTATAAGAGCAGTTTCGGTGGACTGGGTGGATAGTGGAAAAGGCTAGCTGGGCAGCCTCTTTAACCCAGAACCCCACCCAGAACTTGTACACACATGTACACATGCATGCACGCACACATGCATGCATGCATACACACACAGCATCCAGAGGAATATAGAGAAAAACATGCCTTAAAATAGTTGGGTTTTTGTTGTTGTTGTTGTTATTGTTATTGTTTCAACTTTTTTGTATGAATCCATGACTTTTTCCCTAACTTGTCAAAAGTACCCACAATTGCATCATGGAGTATTGAGAATGTTGCAGCAAAAATTAAAAGTGAAAGAAACTGTCAATGTCTAGTTTAACTTTAGGATGTTGAAGCCTGTATTAGAAACATTAGCTCAGAAAGCCAAAGCCTTTGCTTTGTCAAGCTATGTTTTATCCTAAGGAAATAAGATTCTTAATAATCAGGACATTGGGAGCAGAATGGAGACCTTGCGCAAGGACATGAGGTGGAGAGGATGGAGGAAGTCTCAGAACACTGACTCCACCCTCCTCAGGGGACTAGCTGGGGGGCAGTGGGCTAGAGTAGAGCTGAAGGAAGATGGGGCTTGATCTTGAAGAATATCTTTAAAGTTGTAGACAAGAGGACCAAACCTTGACAGTGCAGGTGAAGGACACAGAGAGAGGACCAGAGGTTAATATCCAGAGAGTGGTCACCATGAGGTAGCTTCATGGGGGCCAAGCTGTAGCCTGAGAACCATCTGCCTCCCTTTCACGGGCTATGAACCACCATCACCTGGAAGAAACCACATAGACACCTCTTCCCATTACTATGTGGAGAGGAGCCGTATCCACTCAAGGAAAACACATGTTTAGCCTCACTCTATTGAAAGCCAGCACTGGCACTTCTTGAGGAAAGCTCATTTCCAGGCCTCTGTTCTTCTGCTCTTCTCTAAATCCCTCTTGCTTCTCACCTCCCAGGAATGAAGTGTCACACAGGGAGAACGCTGCCTGGACTGCATTCTGATGACGTGTGGGGCTCAGGAAGTTGGGAGTGAAGCGTGGAGCAGGACTGGCTCTGGCATCTATTCCTGACAAGTCTGTTGGCTATGGTCTTTTCCCCAACCATGAACCTCAGCAGAAGCTCCTCTGTCCTCGTGTCCCAGTTTATGTTCCTAAGTTAAAGGCTTAGTCTTGGTGTCTGGAAAGCAATTTGGAGGTTCATGATGGCTAAAGCTATTCAGAGGAAAACTCAAAAGTCACCTTCAAGTAATGAGGCCAGACTATTAAGTGTCTCATATCCTGGTTCCAAACGCAGATGCCAAAGAGGTGTTCAGAAAGGATTTTGACAATGGCAGCACTGTTGGAATAAAGGGCCCTTGTCCATAGTGACTTAGAGGCCAGTACCTATTTGGGTGTGTGAGACCTGGGGTTATAAAAAATTAGTCTCCTAATGTATTGTCATACCTGATACTTTTAATATGGCTAGCATGGGAGTTGTGAGGATCACGGTGACAACAACTCAGCTAATTCCCTATCACATTGTCACTTCTCTTCCCAGGTCTGGCTCCCATTTCCTAATGAATTCTATTCTACTGAGGGAGTAATCCTATTTTTAGTGGTGTTACTGGATTAATGGCAAAATCCACTTGATTCTACCTCCTAATTGCTACCATGGCTGCCCCTTCTACCCTCTTTTTACAAATGAAGAAACTCATATTATAGAAAAGAGAGGCTGGGATGTGTGATGGTTCTACATTTAAAAGAGCCATTAAAGAAAAGGAGCTGACAGTGAAAACTGAAGAAAAGCAATCAGAAGGAGCAGGACAAGGAGAGACCATTATCATTCAACTGAGGGAAAGAAAAGTCAGATGTGTCAGTGTGAAAATAATCAGAGTAGCAGAAAGATAACTTACAATTATTGTGAAAAGAGATTTTTGGGATGTGCCCAACAGAAGGTCCATGGTGATTCTTATAAGTTTCAAGGACAGTGGTGATAGAAGAAACCAACTTGCAGTGGGTGACAGATAGTGTGTAGACAGCACATTTTGATATTAAGCTGTGATGAAAAGACATGAGAAGGAATCCTTCATCCCTAGGATGGAGGAGGCTTGAGCACATCTGTAGAGAGAAGGAGACAGAGTAAATATGATGCAGATATAGCCAAGAAGATGCTAAAGCTTCATACGGGAGGGAAACCTAGTTTTCTGTGGCCAGGGATGGAAGAAGAGAGGGGGTGGGTGCACACAAAAACGATTTGAGGGACATGCTCAGGTCTGATAACTTCTTCTAGTATTTTCTATATTGATAGACTCAGAAGTCCTAAGAAGATGTGAGGGCACAATCTGTTTTCCTTCCTTCCCTCCATCCCCAGCAAATCATTGACAGGAGGACGTTGAATTTTCAATGCAAACAATAAAACCAAAACATTGACAGGCATTTACAGTCCTTTTTTTTTTTTTTAGTATATTTTATTGATTATGTTGTTACAGTAGTTCCAATATTTTTCCCTTTGCTCCTCTCTGCCCAGTACCCTCTTCCCCCCGGCAATCCCACCCCCCTTAGTTCATGTCCATGGGTCATGCATATAAGTTCTTTGGCTTCACCCTTTCCTATACTAGTCTTAACTTTCCCCTGTCTATTTTGTACCAACCAATTATGCTTCTTAATCCCTGCACCATTTCCCCGCTTCTCCCCCTTCCCCCTCCCAGCTGATAGCCCTCCAAATGATCCCCATATCTATGATTCTGTTCCTATTCTGGCTTGCTTAGTTGGATTTTGTTTTTACTTTTAAAATTCAGTTGTTGATAGTTGTGAGTTTGTTGTCATTTTAATTTCATAATTTTGACCTTTTTTTAAGTAAGTCTTTTTGACACTTCATATAATAAAGGCTTGGTGATGATGAACTCCTTTATCTTTACTTTGCCTGGGAAGCACTTCATCTGCCCTTCCATTCCAAATAATAGCTTTGCTGGAATGAACAATCTTGGTTGTAGGTCCTTGCTTTTCATCACCTTGAATACTGCTTGCCAGTCCCTTCTTGCCTGCAAAGTTTCTTTTGAGAAATCAGCTGATAGTCTTATAGGCTCCCCTTTGTAGGTAACTATCTGTTTTTCTTTTGTTGCTTTTAAGATTCTCTCTTTATCTTGAACCTTTGACATTTTAATTATGATGTGCCTTGGTGTGGTCCTTTTTGGATCTAGCTTTTTTGGGACTCTGTGCTTCCTGAACTTGTATGTCTATTTCCTTCGCCAAACTTGGGAAGTTTTCCTTCATTATTTTTTCACAAATGTTTTCAATTTCTTGCTCTTCCTCTTCTCCTTCTGGCACTTCTTTGATTCTGATGTTGGCATGTTTAAAGTTGTCCCAGAGGTTCCTAAGCCTCTCCTCATTGTTTTCAATTCTTGTTTCCTCATTCTGTACTTCTTGATTGTTTTTTTCTTCCTTATATTCCCAATCATTTATTTGATCCCTGGTTTCCTTTCCTTCACCATTGGTTTTGTGTGGGTTTTCCTTCATTTCATTTAGCATAGCCTTCACTTCTTCCTTATGCATTTGTTGTGCTTAAGTATATCTGTCAAGGCTGTGAGCATTTTTATCACCAGTGTTTTGAATTCTGCATCTTTTAGGTTGGCTATCTCCTTGTTGCTTAGGTCTCACACTAGAACTTTGATCCATTTCTTCTTTTGGGCCATATCTCTCTGTCTCCTCATCTTTACAGGCTCCTGTGTTTGTTTGCCTCTCTGTCTTAGGTAGAGCTGTTGCACCTGTTATGTTGTAAGGGGTGGAGCCTTAGGTATTCATCAGTACAGTGTGACTGGTTTCACCATGTTGTGGCACTGTGTGGGGGGAGGGGTCTGAGAGGGAATCGTGCCGCTTGCTCAGCACTCGCCCCTTTCTTAGGCACCTCCCCTGCTTCCCGTATGGGACTGGCACCTCTCTAGCTGTTGCCCTGGCCATTGTCCCCAGAGTGGGTGGCTCTGAAGATGTTCTAGGACCATGGGGACCCTTTAAACAAGTGGAATCTGCTAAGACCAGCAGTTTCTGCCTCCATCCCAACTCCCACTGGTTTGCACCGTCAGAAGACATGAGGCTTTATTTTCCCTGATGCTGGAAATGTGAACTGTGCAGTCTGGTCTGGTGCTGGGAGTGCTCCTCAAGTGTCCCTTTCTACTTTTTAAAATGTGTGACTGCACTTTCCACCAGCCTGCTGGTGCCACCACTGTTCCTGCCACCACACCGCATTTTCTCTGCCCCGGCCCCACCCCTCCTCCCTGTCTGCATGAGTATTTCTTCTTTATATCTTTGTTTGTTGGACTTCCATGCAGCTCAATTTTCTGGGACTTCTGGTTTTTTCTAGTTTTGAGATAGTAGCATTTTTTCTTAATTATGGAAGGAGGCGCAGTATGCCTGTCTAGGCTGCCATCTTGGCCAGAAGTCCCTACAGTCTTTTAACTTACTCCACTGTTTAAGGCAGATTTGTCTTGAGACAAATCCATAAAGTTTGAGGGGAGGTTTTTTTGTATATTTTCTGGGATTGTGAGTATTAGAGCATTTGTGAAAGCTAGATTTTTCAGAGGATGCCAGTCAATGCAGACTCCTGAGCTATCGGCACAGCTTAGAAGATCCTTCTGAACTGCCATTAATCATGCTTCATCCTTAGGAACATTACATCCTTCCTTCATAGCCCCTAAAGCCTTCCTCATGGAGAAGTCAGGAAATAGTTCAATGTTTCTTAAAAGCGGAAGTGATAGCATTTACTTAGAGAAAGTCTCTACCATTCCAGTTAATAGTACTGATTTATAAATGCTGTTAGGGCTTTCCTCAGAGGAAAAGGAAAAACCCCACGGCACACACTTACCACAGCCCCTGGCTGATATCAGAGGCATTTTAATAAAATCCAGCCTAGAAACACAGGTTTTGTTGCACTGACTCCAGCTGATAATTAGCTGCAAAAGTTTGACAATTTCAGAAAAAAACGATCGGCATGACTACATGTGGTTTTGAATCTAGATTACAGATTCTGGGGGTGGTGAGGAGTGGAGAAATCGGGGCTTTCAAGTAAAATGAGAGCCTCTGCTATGGACTGCTAGGACACCTCCTGGGCCCTGTGAGCACCACCTCCAAGCAGCTGGAACCAGTTAGACTGGCCTGTGTCTTCCCTCCCAGAGAACAAGGGCCTGTCCCTGGGTTCCTTATAGTTCTGAATGTAGTCAGGCACAGTCCAGGGACAGGAACATGTATTTTTGCATGAATAATATCCTCCTATCTATGGCTCTCATTTTCCCAAGATGTTTGCATCCAAGGAGAATTTTGTTGCTGTTGCTGTTTTGCTTTGCAGTTTAATCACAACTGATAGAAGAGACAAGACAGGTGTTTTACCCTGAGGTTTAGGGAGGGTAGAAGATCTTACCTAAAGTCCTGCTACAGCTCTGAGTAGGAGAAAGATGATTCCGGGGTTCTTGAAGATGTTGTCTGGAAATTTCTCCCTCAGGCCATACCTGGTAGGGAGAGTTTAGAAACCAGTAGCCCATTTTGTGTGTTCCCTCAAGGATGAAGGACTAACGGAATGGCCAGAGAATCTTTGGGGCAGGAGGGGATTTCCTCCTATAATATGAATGCTGGCTTTTTAGGAACCCCAGTTCTCCAGCCTGGTGGGGTTTCCTTGTCCTGTGATATTTAAATCAAAGCTGCTTGTACATCCATCTCAAAAATACTGAGAGCCCCATTGTGAGGCCCCAACACTTCATGTCCCCAGGGATTCTCTAGGTACTTAGGATATTTCTGGTGACTTCAGGTTTCTACTGAGTTCCCAATCTCTTACCAACATTTCTTCTAACCACAGCTGACTGACTTTTCCCTTGAGCTTTCCAAATATCTCGCCCATACCAGGAAACTCGGCAGAATATAATTAAATGACCATTGGGGGGTGATGCCCACGTGCGATGGGCTGGATGGGCTACACTGCTGGCAGCAACATGAAAGAGAACAGCAATTTCCAACATTCCCCAGTATAGCCCTGCTAGTCCAAATGATGACTTTGTGTGAACTAGGGAAAGAGCTCCATTCCTCAAGACCTGTGGTATCTTCAGCTGAGAACTTGTTTGAATAACTATGAACCATGAGGCTGATCTCTCCGCCTGAGTACTGCCCTATACAATGGGCACAACAGGAATCAGCAGCCCTTCCTGCCGCTGGGAGCTTCTCCTCGGCCATCACTGCTTCTCAAGGCTCAGTCTTCCTGCATCTTCATGCCTGGCTCTCACTCTCTCTTTCTCCAACTCATTTCTTCCCTCAATCTCCAACAGGTTCCTTCTATTCTAGGTCCCTTTACTCTCTCCCTTTTGAGGTTCCTTGGAGAAATTTATAATTCTTACTTTATTTGGACTAGCAGCACATATATTCTTACTTTATTTTAGTATTGGATGTTCTTTAATTTTTATTATTATTATTATTTTTTTACTTCTCTCTCCTAGGCATCTCACCCCTGGCCCAAAGGTTACCCTTCATAACTGAAATGGCCCAGTGTGGTGTTTTGCTATGAATTCCCTGAGGATTTCTGCTTCCAGCTTTTCACATTAACTTTTTTCCCCTCCTTGCCACATTACTATTTTTTTAAAAAATGACTCAATGTAGTTTCTCTGTTGCAATTCCCATAGCACCTTCTATCTCTCCTTTAAAAATCTTCATATTATGAACTTGAAATATAGTGGATGTCCGTTAAATATTTGCCAATGGAATAATTACGATGCAATGTATAAAGCTGTGTAGTTTGTTTGTTTTTTAGGATGTATTAGACTATGACCTAATTTCAGAATTCCTGGTGTGTGCTTAGCAAAGTGCCCACCTCACAGTGCGTACTCAAAAGATATTTGTTAAATACATATCAATCAACAAAAGAACCCGTTTCCTACATAACTTAGTGGAATCTGTGAAGCTAACCACCATGTTAAAGAGAAATAGTGTCAGGAGGTACAGGGTCATTTTAATTCTCTAAGTTATCATGGCTGATTCATTCATTAATGGAATAAAATTATTTAGAATGAAAATATCTCTATAGCATATAGAGTAGCTTCAAGAACATTCATCACTTCTCCTCAGATCCCTATGAATCAGATACTATTTGTCCCTGTCCTTCACAGCCCCACTTTACAGACAAGGAAACTAAAGCCCAGAGAGATTTAAGCAATTTGGTTGGGCTCACACTTCCGGTAAATGATAAAAAAGACCTTGAACATAAATCTGTTGATGCCAAGACTTTTACATTTTCTGCTACATTTCAGCTTGCCTGGTTCGGAAGCAGAATGCCATAACTCCAAGGTTCTTTTTCCAAAGTAGATGTTTAAAAAATGTGTTCAAGCTTTGTAAAAGCATAAAACACATTGCTCAATGCCAATGTAAGTCTTCAGTCTAGAATCCAGACCATTAAGCAGGCAGCACTGCATACTTTGAAAGAGGCCTCATAAAAACACAAAGTTGAAATTGTCTCTAAGGACTTGTGCTAAGTAGACTGAATCTAGTGAGAAAAATAAAATCTTTTCCCAGAGCTTCATGGGAGTGGAAACTGAAAGATTGAGCGCTTGTGAGAAATAACAGATACTTTAAAAATGTTTGATTAGAAATAGAAGAATGACAGAACAGTTTAAAAAGTAAATAAAAATGGTACAACACTTGGAATATGTTTTAGAATCATATAGTTTTAGGGCTGAAAGGGACCACAAAATGCCATCTAAAACTCCCTTTATTTGACAAAAAGTAGCAACATTTTTCAGTCATAGTCAGGATTAGCTACCTAGTTTGTGGAACCCAGTGCAAAATTAAAATGTGGGACCCCTATTTAAAAAATTAAGAATTTCAAAATGATGACCACAAATCATTTAAAAAAGTGTGAGACCCTTCTAAGCAGAGACCTGTATGACTGCACGGGTCAAATGGCTATGAAACCAGCCCTGGTCACAATATCATTCATCCCAATACTTCACATTTATATGGGCTTTAGAGTTTACACAGCCTTTGCACAAGTCTAATTTGAGTTTCACAATAGCTTAGTGGAGCAGAATGAGTGTTGCCTTTATTTTAAAATAATTTCCCTCTGGAATGAATTTATCAACCATGACATTATGATAGACTGAAAATGACTCTATGCCCTTTATACCATTTATGTTTAATATCATGATGGTAGCAGCATGTATTAGATTAAGCGGGAGACAGTTAACTTGCTCATGGCTATTCATTCAACAAACTTTATAGCACCTACTATGAGCTGAGTACTTTGCTAGACATTTCTAATGTGAACGTCACCAAAACTCGGTGAAACATATGGATTATCATTCTCGAGGCACTGAAGAGCAGACTGAGAATCAGAGCTATAAAGTCAGACGTTCAAGGTCACAGATTAGTTCATGAAATCATCAGAATTAGAATACTCATTGCCAGACTGTTCTGTGATGCTTTTAAAAAATGTATGAAGGTTTCTAAAATGAGATATAAATATACATTTCAAATTGTTTGCCAAAGAGATGAAAGCCAAATCAGAGAGTAAGTCATGGTTCTCTTTTTTTCAACCTCTTTCTCTCCTTGTTCTGCATCAGTTTCTAGAGTGGGAAGTACAGAATTATAAAGTTGAAATTTTCCTAAGCTTTTAAGACATTGCCTAGTAAGTGAATTAAAAGTAAATGAATCAGCCCTGGCTGGTGTAGCTCAGTGGACTGAGCACCAGCCTGCAAACCAAAGGGTCGCAGTTTCGATTCCTAGTCAGGGCACATGTCTGGGTTTCGAGCCAGGTACCCAGTTGGGGGCACACGAGAGACAACCACACATTAATGCTTCTTCCCCTCTCCTTTTTCCTCCCTTCCCTTCTCTCTAAATATAAATAAATAAAATCTTTTTTTTTTTTAAGTAAATAAATCAATCTGAGTCCTACCCTTCTGGCAGAGCACTGATTGCTTACTAAACACCCATGAGGTCTTCCACACTTTGAAGTTGCAAGTTGGGCAAAGCCTTGTGACTATTTCTGGCTGATGAGCTATAAACAAGTCACACGGAGGCTGAGGTAGTAAAAAGCTCCTTCATGACTCCTTTTCCCCAACTCAGGAACCTCAGAAGTCATGTGTTGAGATTTTGGAATCACAAGATGGAAGTATATTGGCTCCCTGGATCACCACTTGGAAGGGGGTTCCCCTGGAGAGGCAGGGGACCTGCAGTGGACTTCATGGGAGCAAATTAAATTTTCATGTGAGAGTCACTGAGATCTGGGAGTTTGTCACTGCCCCATGACCCAGCATCCTTTGACTAATCTGCAATATTCCTCTCATTGTGACTTGGTTCCTTTCTCTGTTTTTTTTTTTTTTTTTTTTTAACCCTTTAGTGATTATAGTTAACATATATCAAGGTTTACAAAATTCCTCCTCAAGCTGCTTTTTGTTTTCCTGGAAGCTCTGACAGCTGACGAGGTTCTGCTATCTTTAAGGGTTCTGTCCACAAGCCATTTGATTTTTTGTTAAAAACAGGCATGACCCAAAAGCTGAAGAATTTGAGTGCATAGGTAAATAAAAGGCCTCAATGATTTCTAGGTCTTCCTAACATAAATGAATGGGGAAAAAGTGCTTAAACCCTGAAATGATAAGCAGATGATTGTCAAACGTAGTAAGCGAGGTGTTTGTTTTCAGGGAAGTCTTAAAACAGAATGTTTTAGCTTTTCATCTTTAGCTTTAGTACAGGAAAAACTGAGAATCTTCAGGCATGACAATAAATCTCACAGCTAACTAGTCAGACAGAACAGTTGTTTTTGAAAACAAGATTATATGAGATACAATCATCAGATAAGTAATGAGACTGATTTATAGAATGTATAGCAGGAGGCTATAATTAGATTCCTAAAAGAAGAGAGAAAATGGGAGTAAATAAATAATTACTGAACTCCTTTCGTGTGCCAGGGTAAGTGCTAAAAGCGCTAAGATGAGTAAGACACATCCCTGAGCTCTCAGTCTAGTGGGAGAAAATGTTTCTGAGGGTATGCTGAGTTTTAGAGTAGAGGGAAACCTATTTGGTTTTGGGTGCACCCCACTTGATCTGGGGCCACAAGGGTCAGGGTGAAAACTGAGATTCCAAGAAGTTAAATGAGTTGGTTAAAGTCACACGCAGTGTGATCATCAGGGCTTCACTGGTTAACAAGTGAAAGAAACTAAATTCAAACTGGTTTGGGGGGCAGAGAGACCCCACAGTGGCTCATGTGATAGAAAAGTACAGGGTTCAGGGGCTGATCTGGCTTTTTTCCTGGATCTCGGTGCTCCATCTGTGCCCTGCCCTTGATTCTGCTTTGTTCTGTGTTGCTTGATCCCCAGAAAACCTCTCCTCCAAGGGGAAAAAAGATGACTCCCAGAAGCCACAGGATCCAATGATCCTTCCAGCTTGCCACCCATAGTGACCCCCAGAAGTGTTCTGATTGTCCCTGCTTGGTTGCCTTGGACCAATCCCTGAGTGAGTGGGATTGAGTGCTCTGATCACATGATGGTGGTGGCACTTGATTGACATTTTAACCAGAATCATCTACAGCAGGAAGGAACGTTTCCACAATGAAATATATGGGTGCCATCCCCAAAGGAAGAGGACAAACACAATCCATGTCCATTGCACTGATTTCAGAAATTTGCAGAGGGGAGCTGAAAGCTCAGGCTGCATTGCAAAGTCTGTTTCTTTCCACCAAGCAAAGTGTCCAGATCCTGATGAATGAGAACAGGAAGAAGATCAGATGACAGGACAACTAAAAGGAAGGGCAGACCTTATTTTGGGAGGCCAAAACACCAAAGAAGAAATGAGAAGAGGAAGCAAGAGAAGTAGGATGGTGAGAGACGGTGGGAAAAGAGAAAGCAAGAATCGAGGAGAAAATGTACAGGGTGGGTGGGGAGGGTATCCTGCAGCTTTCAACCCTCTCCTCTGGAATCCCTGCCAGGAGCCACTGCTATTTTTCAGAAAGCTTTTTTCCTTCTCTCTTGTTAAGAAGCTGAGAGCCAAATGCCCCATTAATCTTTCAGAAAGGCTACTTTGGCTTCTCGTGGCAGAGCTGTGTGCATTTGGCTTGGCTCCCTCACAGTCATTTTTTTTTTTCTCCTTCCCAGCAGCAATGGAACTTGGCAGGCCCACCCAATACCCCTTAGAACTGCAGAGGCGAATGGCTGGTATCACAGTGGCTCGTCTTTATCTGGGGAGAGAGTTGTCAAATCTGTCCCTGAAGGATTCTCCTACCATGTGCCCAGCCAGGCTCGGCTACACCATGTTCTTTTTTCTCAGGCCCGTTGGCAGTGTCAGAAACTCAGAAGTCAAAAATAAACCCAGAGCTCAATTTGCCACCATCCCGTTAGGCAGCTGCTGTGCGCCTGGCGCAACGCAGGGCGTAGTCAGAGAATCCTGTCTCCTAGCAGAACCGGTGGTTGGGGTGCAGCAGGCAAAAAATAGGCACCACAGTGGTGGAACCAACCCCCTCCCCTCAAAAAACGTTGTATGAAATGTCACAAAAGAGAGTTTTTGTCTTGCCGAGTATCTTCAATGAACCAAGTCTTCAAGCTAAGTTCCATTGCACTGGGTGCTGAGGATGCAGAGGTGAGCCAGACGGGGACTGTTTGGGTGGGGCGGAGATACTTCCTCCCACTCCCATGTCCTCCATGTGAAAGGAGCACAGTTGGTGTGAAATGGGTGACATCTCTGCACGCCTTCTCCCACGTCACCCTTGGAGAGCTTAGGGGCAAGCAGTCAGTCAACTGGGAAAGAGTACACTTGCAAACACTGTAACGGGGCATGCTTGGCTGAGCTCCACCTTTTTGCCTCTTTGGAGTTGCATTGCCAACTAAGAAGCCTACGGTTATGAGCTTCATGTCACCTTCTGCCCTCCCAGCCCCACCCAAATTCACGTCCACGTGAAAGTTCTAACTTCCAAGACCTCGGAATATGACTGTGTTTTGAGATAGGAACTTCAAAGAGGTAATTAAGGTTAAATGAAGGCTTTGGAGGTGGGCCCAAATCCAGCAAGAACGGTGTCCTTAGAAAAACAAATCAGGGCACAGACACACGAGAGGGAAGACCCTGTAAAAATACAGGTAGGAGAAGGCAGTCATCTACAAGTCTGACGACACCTTGACCTTGGACTTCTAGCCTCCAGAAGTGAGAGAAAGAGTGAGAAAATAAGTTCTTGTTTTTTAAGCCACACAGTCTGGGATATTTCTTGTGGTAACCTTGACAAATTAAACCTACTCTACCTGAGCGAAAACCGCTGTCCAAGTAAAACTGTGAGACTTAGCTAAGTAGGTGTTTCCCACCACCACTCTTCAATCCAGGGTGCTCTGAATTAAATTAGTAATAAAGCTCAGAGTTTGGCCTCCAACTGCCTTCCTTCTTGTCTTTTTTCCCATTTTTATTCAGATGTTGGGGGAAGCAGTAGGGATACCTTTTATTGGTTTTCTTCAAAAACCCCAGGTTAGACCATAGCAGCCAGGATAAGTCCACTTCTACTTTGGTAGTAAACAACCTCCAAACCTCAGTGGCTTAACCAAACAATTGATTATGCCTGGCTCACCTTCTCTTATCAGCCTTCCTAGGTGGAACTTGGATTACACACACCCAACACGGCTCAGCAAGGAGACTCATCATCCGAGTTGCTCAGTCATCCAGAGACCAGATTTCACTACAAGGGCCCATGGTCGCCTCGGAGGGAGGAAACAAACACAGTGAGTTGCAAACTGGCTCTTACACATCCTTCCAGAAATGACTCACATCCCCTCCTATCATATTTTATCAATCAAAGCAAGTCATTTGATCATGGCTAACTTCCAAAAGAGTAGCAAACTGGAATCCTATCTTATGTCCAGAAGGAGGCGATCTGGAAATAGTTATGAACGGCGCTAAAGACCACCACATGGACCCATCATCCCTGCCCCCAAGAAGGTTACAGCTGAGAGCAGCAGGATGAGAAATCGAGTCCACATTGTCATTCTCATGAGAGGAAATCGCCCTACTATGTGTGTTCACAACCTACTTGAAGATTCTCAGAGGAGCAAGTTACTTCCCTACAAAATGAGGTTTTAGAAAGGGAAGCCACGGTCATGGTTCTGCTCATTCAATAAGCAAGTATTTGTTAAGCACCTATGAACAGGCCGGGCACAGACCCTATCTTGCAGAATTGAGGGGATCCCTGACCTCCCACATTTTTAATGCCAGTAGGATTCCCCAATCATTGTGAAAAGAAAAATATTTCTACAGCTATCCTGTCTAAAGCAGGGTAGAATTATAACAGAAGTATCTTTTTTGTTAATTTTTTATAGAAAAAAACATGCAAGTTCAAGCCCCTTATTTTACAGACAAAGAAATGTAAAGACTACTTTTTTATCAGGACTTCAGGTGGGGAAAGAAGAAGGCAGCCTCTCGTCCTCACTGCCCTGATCACATCGTCCGTTTTTCACCACTGGTGCCCCGGCCTCCTGTGTGATACCTGCCTGTCCATGACTTTGGATTTGGGTGGGTGGAGGCAGGAGGGAGTGAGGGGCAGCAGAGCAGTAAGAGAGAACAAGGAAAGGAGAAGCTGAAAGAGGACTCGAAGAGCAGGTGGTTCCCTCCTAGGTATGCTGGAGGGGAATGCAAGCCACCATACAGAAGACCTGCAGTGCAGCAGACCTCTGCCCCGAGAAGAAAGTCAGACCATTGGGAAAGCACCTGGGATCGCTGTTGAGGAAGAGGTCTGATGTGAATACCAAGCAACATTACTCTAACTGTTCGTATTCATAGCGTCGTTTCTAAAACCAGCCGCCTGAGGGGTCAGCACAACTATCTGGGAATGAAGGCAGGAAATTAACTTGTAAGCATCATCAAAACCTTGTTGGTTTCCTCTTCCTCTTTCTGACTGACAACATGTGTTTAAAGAGGATGAGAAAGCACTTAAGTTTGTCATAGTGGTTAGGTGCTCCAGATGTTGGATCACCTGCTTCAAGAGTTCAGCTGAGACTTGCAAATGTGTTTCATCCTAGTCCTTAAGCCTGTTTCAAGCCTTGGCCCCTAAAGCAAAACTGAAGATTATAAAAATAACCTCCTGCTACACCTCCCAGGCTGGAAGACATCTGCTGCAGGCCTCAGCTGTCTTCATGGTTAGAACTGCTCCTCCTTTGGGGCTACCGATGAAGTTGCAGGAATGGCTGGGAAGACCTGAGGGGCCACAGATTCCTTAGGAGCAGTGTTTTATTTCCCTGCAAAATATTTAAGGGATTTTGGGGATCGTGGGGAGGGCTTATAGGACTGTTACCAATGCTACCAGGAAGCAGGGAGTCCATGCATAAGTCAGTGCCATCTGGCGTGAGAATACCCCTTGGCTCGGCTCTGCGTGGACAAGCCTGTGGCTGAGTTGACGGGTTAAATGGGGACACCACTGCCCCCCTCCGCCACACTCTACAAGCAGGTGCACACGTGTGCAGCTCAGGAAGGAAGTCGTGTGGATGTGTCCATGTTCCCCTGGGTGACGCAGCTGTAATCAGCAAGTGCGTCAAGAGGTGTGTGTGTGTGTGTGTGTGTGTGTGTGTGTGTGTGTGTGATGGGAGAGAGCTCATTTTGTCTGAGGATGTGTTGTTCTAACTTTGGCCTGCCTTTGTTCTGATGCCAAAACTGGATTGTCCAGGCCCCCCAAAGACCAGCGGGTGGAGCAAAGGGTGGAGAGTGAATACCCAGAATCAATTACAAACTTGCTGACAGCCAGAAGCGAGACAGCCAGTGCTTGTTCCTTACCTCTAGGCTTCAATAATGAGCAAAAAATGAGAACTCCCTCTTTGTGAGACAAAAGTGGATTGCCTTCCATGGGAGCAGCTAGTTCCCAAAGACTTAGTTGTGGGTCCTACCAGTTTTCCAAGTTAGGAAGCGGTAGGCTATTGTGCTTCTGACACAGAGAGCTTGAATTCTGCCTCTGCCACTTAAGAGCCACGTGGCCTCAGGTAGGTTACTTTAGCCTTCTTTCTCCCTTTGAAAATGAGAATAAGGACCCCTGCTTACTTCACAGAGTTGCTGTAAGATAACATGAAATAATGTTTATGTAACACTCTGCCCCGGGTCTTTTAAGTGGCCTTGCTCAGAGTAGGGACTGTACCATTACACAGATTCCCCTGATTGTGTGAGGCCCTGGGCCCTGGGCCCTGGGCCAGGGTCTAGGAGCCAGGGTGGCTGCAGGGCTTGAGTGGGACTAGCCAGGGAGCCTCAGGGAAGGGAGAGGTGAAGCACATGTCCAGGGCCCTGGTCCAGGAAAAAGGTCAAGCTCAAAGGACCAAGAGGGAGATAGGAAACAGTTATGAAGCAATAGGTTGGAAAATGAATAAATCAAGTCTGAGCAGATAGACTCCCAGTGGTTGGTAGGATGTAAGGCCTGGAGACTAGTCCCTGAGGCCTAGAAATGCAGCAGAAAGGCTTTTTATAGAGCAACTGCAGCCTGGATTCCAGTGAGGAGGGCGTGGTGAGGGGCCACTGAGTCAGATCACACGGTGACACAGGTTCTGTTGTTAATGCTTCTTCTTCTGGCCAGCCATAGGAACACAGCAAAGTTATTCAGAAAGTCTGGCCTTGGGTAGAGCCAAGGTTCTTGTCATCTTGTCACAGAAATCTAAGGCTTCTATCAAGAGCCAACTTAAGAAAACCTCATGAGGGGTCTTACCCACCCATCTCACCAGGCTTTGGCCATACCCAGCTTCACACCTACAGTGACAGTGTGTCTGCCTTACTTCCTAGGACCTCTGCTGAGGACAGACAATTGCCGTTCACCTGGAGATTTACACAATGCCCAGCCAACGAATCATAGCAGCTCAGAATTACTACTTAGGACAGAGGGAGAAAAGCTTGGTAGACATGCGTTCACAGTGTTTATAACCAGGAGAGGTGCTACTCGTGTTTAGTGTCTTTTCCTTACTCATTTACCTTACTCACATACCTTGGTTATTTCCAGGGTGTGTGGCTCTTTATCCTCTAAAAGGGCAATACTCCAAGAACATCCGCTAGAGCACAGTGCCAAATTCAAAGTGGACACTTGAATTTAGTCCAGTGCCTGGCTTATTCCCCAGGCGGCTGGGAGTATATTCAATTCTTTCTGATGCTGGTAGTGATAGCTCATTTAGTAAACCATGAAAAGTCTTCTTTGACCCATCTATTGTGATTCAAAAGTTCTAAAATCATATTCCTCTCTTTGTTGACCCAAATGAGGAGTTCCCCAATCAGTGGGGCCATGGGTACAGGCTGACAGATGACATCATTCCCTTTCCAGCCCCGTGGTTCACCAGCTTCATTCTGTAGGAGACCTGCTCTCCCCCTTCTCCACCTGGCTCTGAGTGGCTAATACCAATGGGCTTCCCTACCATCTGGCTTCTTGTTGAGTCAGACAGTGGGAGACACCAGCAGGAGGTGGCAGAGAGGAGAACGAGATCCGGGCATTGTGCTCCAGCACCCTTCCATCAAAGGGCCCTGGGCTGGCCATGTCCCTCTAAAGGTTTCCTTCTCCTCCCAACCATTTCAGTGTCCATGTTTAAGGAGCCACACTCTGTCCTGGCCTGGGCACGATGGCAGAACCTTACTGGTGCTAGTTTCTGGGGGGATTCCTGTGCTTTGTGGTCTCCCCTGCCTTAATTTATTAGAGGTTCCTTCATTGGAGTCCTCCTGATTCCAACAGAAACATCATCCCCTAACCTTGAAGACCTTCAAAAAAACTTTTTTTTAATTAGTAACTTGCTGAAAAATATGGTGAGTGTCTAAAGAGAGCAGAGCTCCAACCTCTTCCTTATCACCTTGTCCTCTCGCTCCTCCAGTGGCTCACTGACATCACCCACTTGCGGGTTTCAGCCCATCCAGTTCCTGTCTGGGCTTTGTACGTGGACCTGGTCCCATCCAGCAGAGGTGCAGTCCCCCAGGCTCTGTGCTGAGGTGCAAAAGCCCTGGGCTTACCTGGGACACATGAAAGAAGTGCAGTCAGGAACTGTATTGACCAGGGAAGCAAATATGGAAACTAGAGGGTGGCACTGGACTTCAAGTCTGCAGGGTGAGGTGAGGCATCAACAAGGAGTGAGTCAGCAGGGCAGAGGAAGGAAGAGTGGGATTCCAAGCAGCGTGAGGCAAGTTGATGAGGGCAGAGGCCATGAAATGCAGGCAGGTGTCCGAGGCCCATGTCTGCTTGATGGAGATTCACCCAAAGGAGGTGGGCAGTTCATCAACCAGTTCCTTCTGTGAGAGGCTGCAGCTATCTTACCCCTTGTGGGGCTTGGGACTGGGTCAGGCTTTCAGTCCCAAGATTTAGGAGTAGGGGGGCATGATCATGACCATTCAGCTCCTATGGAGACTCTGTGATTCTCCTGGTTGCTGAGTAGACCAAGAACTTCTCTGTTGGGGAAAAGTCCCAATGTCTAAATCTCAGCACTCCCAGTCCCCACGTAAGCCCAGGCCATAGAACTGTCTTTCTATCCAAAAACCCTATTAATTCTGAGCCTTTGTGCTACCTCATTTCCAGCTACCTCAGCCAGCCTTAACAAGGCCTTGCTCTGCTGCCTAACTCTCCCCCTCCCTGGGGACTGGATTCTGCTTTGATGACTCCACTTTTTTTTTTTTTTTTTAAAGATTTTATTTAGTTAGTTTTTTAGAGAGAGGGGAAAGGAGGGTGAAAGAGAAGGAGAGAAACATGTGCGACAGAAACATAGATCGGCTGCCTCTCGCACGCCCCCAACCGAGGGCCTGGCCTGCAACCCAGGCATGCTCCCTGACCGGGACTTGAACTGGCGCCCTTTCAGTCCACAGGCTGGCTCTCCATCCACTGAGCCACACCAGCCGGAGCGATGACCACCACCTCTGACTAATGACTGAAGAACCACGATTTAACTTCCTCACCCTTCTGCTGGGCAATATCTACAGTGACAGCCCCAGAATTTAGGTAAGATCATTATACAGTAATCTGCAAGTCCTGAGTGCCCCTTAGAGGTTGGCTTTTTGGGGTAGGGTTAGTATATCACCACTCCACACTGGATTTATGGAGTAGATTTCCCCCAGTTTCCTCCAGCCCTATATTGCTAAAAATTTAGAATGCCTTGGGTCCCAGTCCATCCAGGTGAAATTTATAGCCCCCTTCGGTCTACTTCTTTAAGGCTCACCGAGCCTCCTGAGAGCAATGAGATGCTTTTTAAAGTATTTCATGGAAAGTGAAATGAGTAACTGCTAGTTCCTGGGGTTCTGTCTCTATGGGATCAGGTGTGGAATACAGGTAGGGATCAAATTGGATTAAATTTGAAGCACTATCTATATTCAAGCACCTAGAGAGTATGTCCACAGCTACTCTCTTGCCTTAAAATGTATAGAAATTGTAGAATGTCTACTAGTCTACTTATCTGACAAGTTCTTTTTTTTAAGTATATTTTATTGATTATATTGTTACAATAGTTCCAATTTTTCCCCTTTATTCCCCTCCACCCAGCACCCCCCTCCCCCAGCAATCCCCCCCAAGTCCATGCCCACAGTTCATACATACAAGTTCTTTTACTTGGACCCAGGTAACATGCACACCCCACATCCAAAGCATCCTGCAGGAATCTTTGAAGAGAGAAAATTGTTCAAGGTTGAAGCCATACCTCACTTTACATTGTCAATAGGTTCTATACCTTTAAGTGAAACAAAGTATAATGAAACTAATTTTACCATAGGTTAATTGGTATAAGTGAGAGTTAAGTTCCTGCCTATGGCATCTCATCACTGTTCTAATGAAACAACATTGAACAAAATGACATTATTCAGGGACCTGCTCTACATATCTGCCTCTGTCCCATATATGGAAGACCACAGCAGGCCTTGAGGTTCCCTTCCTGTTGCAACCACCCCTCTAGACATGTTCTTATGGCTCATAAACCCACCCAATATATGTGGCAGAGTTTTTGAGGACAGTTAATGGGATAGCTCTGGTGGGTCCTTTACCTTTCTCTCCGCTCACTCCATGATGTAGAAATGGACCACCCGGCAACCTCAATCATTCAGAACATGGACCCAAAGCAGGGACTACCAACAAAGATAGATACACAATCACTGTGTGTGGATGTATTCCACGTCCCCAGTGAGGTTTTTTCCCCCTACCAGGATAGGTAAACATCTTATTCCTATTGACGTCACCTAGAGACACACGTGTCATGTTGTCCAGAGCACATCTGGCAGAAAACAGAGATTTTTCTGGATGACAATAGTAAAGTCTGAACTTGTCTTTGGTGGTGTCCACTTACTGCAGTCATTCCGAAAAAGCTTTCTCCCTTCTACAGAAAAGCCTTTGCTTTTTAAAAGTTATGCCTCCCCGCTTCTGTTTATAGACATCATAATTGCTTTTGAAATATTTGAAAGCAGCAGTCATGTGGGCTTTAAAGTAAGACAGGCCAGGATTGAATCCCAGTTCTGTTTCCCTGTGGCTGGAGTCTCGGAAGCCCACTCACCTTCCTTTAATTGCCTCTACGACTGTGATAACAATCAGAAAGGCCTAGGCTGTTGAGAGGCGATCACACAGGTAATCTGGCCCCAAGGAAGATTTAGCGATTTTAACAGAGTGTTGCATTTAAACAGAGTGAACCCTATCTCAATGCCAGTGCTTTTTACCCCCGTGCTTTGTTAGTGTTCACTCTGATGTGTTACCACCAAGCCTGACCAAATTGACAGAAAATGTTCTTTGGTTACCTGTTCCTCCAACTACCTTTTTTCCCCTCTCTTTAGAAAATATAACACATCTGGGATCTATTATATGGTGGTATCTTTTAGTGTATGTTTCTGCTAATGTTTTAGTAAGCAGAAACTGCATGAATGTTGACTGCTCAAATACAGTAGGTGCTAGTCTGCCCTGAGCCAGGCTCAATATAAAGCTAAACAATGTAGGATTAAAAAAAAAAAAAAAAAAAAAAAAAAAAGTGGATCCATCAAAAGGGAACCCTGCTGTATCTGAATCACTTTTTATAGTTACAATAATGCTTTTAACCAGCCCCTACTGCTTACAATGAAGAATGTTTTAAAAGTTTATAATGTTCTTATTCACATCAAAGACAAGTATATCAGGAACACTTCTGGCTATGAATCTCAGTACACTTACCTAAAGGTGGATTAAACAAATAGAGGGGTGTTTTGTAATTGTTCCCCTATTTTCTCAAACAGAGACCTTGGTTCAGGGCCAGTATCTCTGTGATTTAGAAATGAGGACCAAACTATAAGGAGCACAGGACAAATAAACACAACACATGATGCTTCAAGAGAAATAGGAGGTGAAAGGAGCAACAGATTTTTATAATAAAAACAAAAATGAGGAAAGAGAAAAGAGTATTCAAGAGAGCATGATGAATATTAAAGATAGGTAAAGAGATCCAGTGTATGAGACACCAGAGTCCGCTGAAAAGAAAACCAAAATGTGAGAACAGAACAAATTCTTTTTTTTTTTTTTTTAATGTAATTCAAGAAAAATTTCCTGGAATTAAATAACATTTGAAACTTCATATTGAAAGAACATATTGACTACCTGAGGATATTGACATAGACTGGACAATAACAAAAAAATATTACTAGATTTAAAATTTAGAAAAAAAAAAAATCCCTTGGCATCTAGGCAAAAACAGTTAGTAACTTATCAAGGAAAGAAAATTAGTTTACCCCCAGACTTTTGGGCCATACTTTACAGCAGAATAAAATAGAATAACATATGTAAAATGATAAATTTAAATGCAACTACACTTGCAATTACATTACATGTAAATGGCCTAAATTTTTCTTAAGTTTGGCATTCTCAGTGTTCCTGCAAACCACCCCTCCCTCCATGTTGCGTTCAGACTGTGTTTTGTGGTCATGGAGGGTCCTAGATGAGAGTAAGCTTCCTGGCTATCACTAGTGGTCACAGACCTCTGCTTTATATCGATGCGGGATCCTGATACAATGTATGAGTGAGTTTTCTTGCCCCTTCCCTAGGAACAGATGGGTTTCCCTAATTTCAGTGCAACCTATGAAGGTTTGTTTTCCACTCCTTCCTTTGCAGCAGCCAAACTTGGCCTTGAAGCAGGGAGAGTGGCTCACAGGACAGTTTCCTGCTTGTCTCACAGTGGCAGCTGATCACCACCATGTACTGATGCAGGCGTTTTTTTGGAATAAAAGAAAAAAGGAGCTATGTATATGATATGGAAGTAAGTAAAAGTCATAAAACTCTGAATTTGATTTGAAAACACTATTGTGAATTTACAAGGTATTTCATATTTCCAAATATATGTATTTCCTCAACCTACCCACCAAGAATGTCTAAAATCACGACTGATCTAGTTACATTAAGCATCTGTAGTGCCCAGATTGTGATCTTCAAATACCACTTCCTAATATAAGAAACCAGGGTTTCTTGGAGATGTAGCTGATTCCAAGTTTGAGATGGGAACTATGCAAGACAGGGCTAGAACATCTTGTCCTACCAAATAGGAAAGATGTTGTCAAGGACTAATAGGGTCATGTCAAAAGGACTTGGCTGCCAATTTTAAGAGATTTCCACTGGCCAAAAATGGGACTTGAGTTTGAACAAAGATAAGAAATGTAATGTCTTTAAGTCCATTACATTTGTTTAAATTCATGAGTTTATAATAACATATATGTTTTAAAAATAAAGTAGTCACTTTTAGAGGGTCATAAAGAACTAATTCATTACCTTGGAAACAGGTGACTAAAGGGAAGGAATCAAAAACTCGTCCTTTTATATTATAAACTATGCAACTGAGTAACAAAGTAATAGATGATAGAAGCATCTCTTATAAATTATCCCAGCTAAAAAGTAAAATGAGACATAGAATTAGAATGTCACCATTTTTCAATCTCCAGTGAACTAATGGGTCTAGGGAATGATCCTTAAAGGCTGTTGACATTACAAAGAGAGAGACAACCAGACGTGTGCTATCTAATGAAATAACATGCCACTTCCTCTGGCCTTGCCAAAATGACTGAGTCAAAGTTTTATCAGTCTCTGGATCCAGCTTCTGATTTGTAGATTATACAGAGGACAGAGAAACATGTCAAAAGCACCGTGAGTACATGAGTACACAATCAGCAAAATCCAGACAAGTGGAAATTCCATAGGTCAAACCTCCCAGGATCTTTAACAGATAAACCATAAGCCAAAGCAAGGGATGGAGGGAGAATAAGCAGATTAAAAGAAAATTTTAAACATCAGAATGTTGAGCGAGTGAGAATAAACTGTCATGCTGAGAATGTACATTTGGGTAAAAAATTCATTTAAAAAAGTAGGGAAGTCATTACTCTAAAAGTCAAGATAGCAGTTGTTTTTGGAGAGAAGAAGGGGACACACGTGAAGGGCTTCAGGAAAACCTGGCAAATTTCTATTTCTTGATCTGAGGGTTAGCCTTATGATTCACTAAGCTATATGCTTTTTTTAAAAAAAATAATTTTCTGTATCTGTTTTACTTCACAGTTAAAGTTTTTTAAAAATCTGTTTAACAGTGAATTGCATATGTCTATGTGTGAAAATAAAATACACTATAATTTCTTTAAAGAATAAATAGGCAGGAAGTAAGGCTATATTTCAGATCAAGTTATATTTCCCTAAGTGCCTTTATTAAAACCCATTTCACAAAATCTTTTCCTTCCTTAAAAAAGCCTTTCAGAAGATTCTATGCACCTTTTTTCTAGACTTGCCAAGTTAAATAGCTGGAAAGTATTTCCTTTTTAAAGTCCAAGAACATGCAATCCTCCACATTAAAAAAAAAAAAAAAAAGTGTATTAAGGTTTCCAATCCCTCACTCTTTTTCTTCCATTTTAGATAGAAAAATACATGAGTATAAATATGCACACACACATTTATGAAAACTATGTGAACGCTAGACATGTAAATGTAGAAGTGGTATGCAAAAGGGAAACCCTCATGAAAAAAACAAATATCTCTTTCAGGTAAGAGTTAGAGGGTGAAATGATTTCATCAAAGTTTAAATACATTAAAGAATTTTACTTGCCATCTGAGCTGTAATTTCAAAGCCAAAATGTGAACCCAATATGGGGATTTTAGCAACAACTGAACTTGCTGACTTGCTGACTTCTGAAAGGGGATTGTGGGCCCTTCCTAAGTCTTTTGAAGTTCCATTTTGCTTTGTCTTCTGATATTTGACATAATCAGCCCATTGATGCCTTGTGCTGTCTTATGAACATGAACATTCCCTCACAATTCCATGTCAGGGCCCAAGACAAGGAGAGGTTCAGATCCCTTTGACACCAGGGCAGCCGGTCAGGAAGTTCTCAAATGTGCAGCAATCTGAACTCTGAGCTGAACTGTTGCCCAGTGGGGCGCCTGTCCTTTCAATCCCCATAAGCTCAGGTCTTCAAAGGCTGGGGGCATCTGTACCCAGTGACCTGTACCACTGGCCTGACACATCTTTTTCCCATGGGAGATGGGGATGGGGGGATGCATTGACATGACTTATACACCTTCATTTCTCAAATTTGAGCCAGAACATGTGTGAGACTCATGAAGATCAACAACTTCACCCCCAAGTTGCATTGGTCACTGAGAAAGCATCTGTTTGATCTGCTTTAATAAGCTTGGTTCCCACTCTTTGGACTAGTACCGATTATAATAATAATACTGGCACACACTCAGGTGAGTGTGAACATTGTCCTTGTTTAATCATTACAACAACTGTATAGGTAAATATTATTATCTTCATTTTACAGGTGAGGGCACTGAGTGAATTCAGCCAAGATCACATGTATAATTAGAGGCAGAGCTGGGATTTGAACCCAGACAGTTCTGGCTCCCAAGTCCATTCTCTTGACTACCATGCTATAGTGCTTGTGACTAAGGAATAAACAGTCATAGACTTAGCTATTTATAGTACTGCTGATAATAGCTATCATTTATTGAGGCCTTCCATGTGTCAGGCACTCTACCAAGCTTTACAAACAATTTGTTTAATTAGATAGGCATGGATATGGATATATATATACAGGTAAGGACACATACTCGAAAGCCTAAAAATTAAGATCTATCCTCCAGTTAGACTGCCTAAATTTAATCCCAGCAGTTTACCAGCTGTGGGACCTTGAACAAATAATTTAGCACCTCTGGGTTTCAGTCTCTTCATCCAAAAACATCCCCCTCATAAGGACACTGTAATAATTTAAATGAATAATTTATGTAAAGTATGTAATACAGTTCCTGACACAGAATAAATTAAATATTATTATATTGCATATAGTTTTTTAAGTGTGGAATAAGATGATATCATATAATATTATTGCTATTATATATACATAGATGTTCTACTTTCTCAAGCTGTTCAGAATACTTAGTAAAGAGGAAAAGTGTTTTTCAAAATTTGTCAAGGTCAGATTACACCACCCCCACCCCCAAATTATGCTAAGCTGACTCATTTTCACCAGAGAGATCAATATTTGAGATACCACCCACCAAAGTAGATTGATGAGGCTAGCATTGAAAATCAGCCTTAGGATAATAGACCACCCACACTGCACAAAAGCACTGTTCCGAGCAAAACAAGCCCCTAACACTGTAGACAGAGGACAGTTAGTATCCTGCCCTCATTGCCATGGCAGGTGCTGCCTGCCTAGGGCTACACACAAAAGCCAGGCGGCTCTCTGATCACAATTGTCCCCTTACCAATCTTTCACTACCTGGGCTCTGGTCCTTCAAAGATCAAGTCTATTTCTGTCCTTGTAGTCCCTGTAGAAGCATCCAGCATCCAAATCCCAGTTGATATCTGAACATACGTCCCTTGCAAAGTAGAAACGATGCAATCACAATACAGGCACGAGTAGGGTGCGCTGAGCAGGTAATCTGCACCAGGCACTGTGTCAGGTACCATATGAGCGTTTTTGCTCTTGATGCTCATGGCTCTGCTTGGCAGCATTAGGTCGTTCTTAGGTCCTGTGCCTACTGAAAGGCGGAGGCAGCCCACGCCCAGATTTATCTCCTTCCAGAGCTCACCTGTCAATGCCTGCATGCTAAGCCACCATCGTTCATTTCTCAGCTCTCATACACTTGACCTCTCCCTTCACCATCATCTGCACTCTACTTCAGAAAAGTGACCAAAGGAGGTTTTTCTCGTGGGGTTAATTCCTGGAAAATAGCTAGTGTGTCCCCTTTTCTCCTCTGAGCATCCACAGTATTTGGTACATAATTTCAATATAGCAGCATGCTAAAGTGGTCTTTCTCCCTCATTAGGCCATGGCTCTTTGAGGGCATCTTTCTGACACTTGCACTTAGCACAGTATCTGACACATGGCAGGATGTCAGTAAGTATTGGTATGGGCGATTGGATGCATGCGTGAAGGAACATCTCCAGTGACCTCACTCTCTTTTGCTGAGAAATCACTAAGTCCTATACTCTTGATCACCAAGTAGTGACTGAGTTGCTACAGCACTGAGTTCAATGTCTATTATATAAGCGGTGCCCAGTAAGTTATATTGTATGAAAAAATAACTACATATTTCAGCCCTTAAGGCAACATAAATCACCTGAGAGATATGCTTAAACACTCTTTGTTCTTCCACTTCTGAAACCTGTCACACATGAAGCCAGATTAGCAGGACACTGTGGCCCTGAGCTGCACTCCGAGGCAGCCTGATATGGGCCATATTGGCACCAGCTTATACTGAAGAAGCTGCAGCTTATGACATTTGTCATCACGTCTCCTGTCGGGCTGCTGTGATGAGCTTGTTCATTACCTTAGCATTGAGGTCCTGTCTGGTTTTCATACTAAAAATCATGGGACTTTGAGACACTGTTCAGTTTTTACCTTATATACTTGGTGAACTGTGTCATTGTCTTTTTTTTCCCCTTTCTTTTTGGGACACTAAAAAATTGAAGCCAAGTTTGTCACAGCAATGGAAAGGTCTTTTTGTAATGCACTTTTTTTAAAGTCAGTCTTGACTCCCTTTCATTTCCTTCCCCCAAGTTTTCTCCCTTCCTCTCGCTGAGAAAGTGGTAGTGAGCAGGACTACATGAAGTGAGGGAAAGGTCCACCACAAGATCTAGGACTAGAAGGATGCAGGCAGAAGAACGGAGGGTATAAATGCCTGCAGGAGGAGCATGCCTGGAAAAGCAATGGGACAGAAAGCATACAAGGCAGAGCAAAGAGCCTGCATCAAGGCCCAGAGGCAGGAAAGTTCTTGGCACATTCAGAAATTCCAAGGCTGGCTCCTCTAGTACAGTTTAAGGGGTCAAACGAACAGCGAGGGAGAGAAGCTTGCCTATTAGTAGGAACAGGCAGGGCCTGAAGACTTGGAGGACCTTTGTCATCCATGCTATGGACTTTATGTTTTATTCTGCTTGAGATGGGATCTGGTAAGGTATGCCAAAAGTTATTTTTTGTAGCCGTGTTGAATGGTGGCCATGTGGGGATGGGAGGGACAATGGAAACAGAAGAGTGCAGGGGCCAAGGCACAATTTGGAAGTAAGATGGACAGGACATGGTGATTGGTTAGATGTGGAAAGTGAAAGAAGGGGGGTGACAGAAATGGCTTCCAGGCATTCATGAACAGCTGGTTGGGTAGAGATGTCCTTTATCAAGAAGGGGGACTGTCAAGGGGAAATAGGTCTGAGTGAGGAGAGAGACCTCAGCCAGGTTTGTAAACCACGACAATAGATTATTATTATTTATACTTGATGGCAAGTAAACATACACAGGAAAGTTATTTCACCAGCTCAAGATCACATATCTAGTAAGCAAAGGAACCCAGTTTCAGACCTAAGTTCATCTGAGCGATACTCAAAACTGTGTTGTTTCCCTGACAACTCTTACATAGCCTCTTAAGAGAAGAGAAATGGTCGAAGCATCCTGTACAGAAAAACAGGAACAGTGACACAAGGAAGCCAGCCAGAGACGGGACATGAGCACCTCTGCATAGGCCACACCAGGACCCAGTGCAAAATCCAAGATTGTACGGCCCTGCCCTCCAAGATCAGGAGACTGGAAGTCACCCAGCAGTCATGTGAGTCTGGTAAGAACGGCTTGTTCTCCCCAGGCCGGCAGCATCAGCATCACTCAGTAACTTGCTGAAGTGCAAATTCTTGGGCACCAGCCTAGATCGACTAACCAGTAACTCCGGGGTTGGTACCCAGCTCTCTGCATTCTCACAACCTTCTAGGAGATTCTGACATGTGAGCTGAGTCACTGAGTGAAAGCATCTGGTTTCAACTGATCTGAGTTTTTGCCTCAGAGCAGCGCTCTCCTGAATGGGCGCACCATAATCCCAATAACAGGCCGACTTTGGACCAATGGGGAAGCTACTGCTGAAGCTGGATAGAAGCTCATTTTCCCTCATCCAGTTCTCCTACATCAATCTGCATCCAAAAAGGAAATAGCCTTTTTATTTATTTATTTTAAGGGACAGTTGTTTTGTGGCAAGAGAAATGGTTTGCTAATTTTAAGAAGACAGCTTCAGTCATGGACAGGAAGTCTTCACAGAGGGGGAAATTTTGACTTCAATTTTTTAAAGTTGTGTTATATTTCTTTATCTTTAGAAGAGAGAAAAATTAACAGAAAAACAAAACAAAACAAAACCCTGTTAGTAAAACACTGTTAATAAACCTCAGTTGACTGAAATCCCCGGGTGAGGAGGGGAGCCAGGCGGTTGACATTTGTTGAGTCCCCTCACTGCAGGTGAATAAGCCAGGGAGACAGAGGTCGTCAGGATTTTGTTTTGAACAGAGCATTTTCATAATATAAACTGGCTTTAGGAGGAAGCAGAGCATCTGGTTCTTTGGTAAGACAGATCCTCAGGAATATTCCTCAACTCCCCCAACCCTGGGCTACCGGTCTCCTCAGAGTATCATCCTGAAAATCAAGTGCCAAATTCACGACCATCTGCCTCACAGGCTTTACAGTTGACAAATGTTTGCACCTTCCTTGTCCTGTTTACAAGAAGCAAGGCATTTTGTATTATTTCCATTTCGCAGGGGAGACAACTGAGACTCATGTAGGAGGAAGATAGGCCTCTCGGATGAATAAAAATCGTGAGCCATAGGAGCTGCAGACATTTCATCCCATTGATGTCTTAAAATGAGAAGTTGTTCTGTTCTCATTTCATAGCCGAGGACACAAAAGACTTAGAAAGTAGAAATGACTTCACCGAAGTCACAAAGCTAGCAGGTAGGGGGCCACTACTCAGATGCAAGGCTTCTAATGCCCAGACCTCCCTTGTGGGTCAGAGATGAATTCTTTAAAGTAGCCCTTCCAAGAGCTTTGATGGACTTCATATTGATCTCTAGATGATTGAACACTTCAAAACAATGGCTTAGTTAATATTCAGTGTATCCCAACAACAGGTCTAACCATGCAGTGGGCAAACCCTCGAACCAGGAACATTTGCTCTAATAAACACAGTGCTCAGAGGCTCACTCCCACGGGTGTGGGTGCATAGGGGGAGAGCAGAGGGGTGGGATAAGACCACAGAGGAGAAGCTTTGCCCAAGGATCAGAATGCCCTTCACAACTTCTGTTCTTCCCTAGCCAAGATGAGAATTGTCAAGTCCTATGTGGCTGCATGAAAATTCCAACCCCAACACACTGAAAAGTGTAAAAGAGAAGTGTTCCCTGTCCTTTTGGCACAGAGATGTGACCCGTGGCCTCTTCCTTCATTGGAGTCACCAGTGGTGTGACATTAGAGGTTGCTGCTGGGCCTGGGGAGCGGAATACTGCCCACAAGAGTGACAAGTCTGAATAAGTCCATGTGTCCAGCAGGCAGGCCTATTCAAGACAGTCTGCCTTACACGGATTTGAATTGCTGTCCTGTGAGGGCGTTTTCAATACCTTAGCTTCCTGTCAGATTTGACCCACATGAGTCACTGGAATATAAGTAAGAGCCTGACTATCACTTTCTGCTTAGGAATGTTTGATGGCATCTCATTGCCTTCAGGATGATGTCCCAAATGGAATGAAAATGAGAAATTTCTGTATGTGCTAGCAGCAAGAAATCTGCCACTCAATTGTCATAGATTCATTCAGTCTCTCCATCATGATTGCTTTGTTTAAAACACCCACCTTCCAGATGATGACGATGATGATGATGATGATGATGATGATGATGAAAAAATGGGAGTAAAGGGGAAATCAATGAAATAAAATAATAGTTTCTTGGCAGAAATCTAAAAATGAAAATAGGCTTTTATTAGCAAGTTCTGGTTTTTGGTTGCAAGATAAAATACACATATATATTTTAGAAAAACTGAGTCTGAGTCACTCATTTTTATGCTATCTCCAAGCCTCTAGGATTAGCTCAGAAATAGACATGTGTCCCAAGTCAGGCCAATGAGACCTGAGGGAATATTTTATTGAGGCTTCTGGGAAAGGCAACTTTCGCTACTAAAAAAGATGCTCCCTCATGCCCCGGGGATGTTTGTATAAACTGAGACAATCACCTTTTTTCTATTCAGAGGACCACACCAGGCCAGAGAAGAGAACAAAGTCCAGTGAGCCACAGAAAAAAATGACCTAAGACCCTGCTGGGTCTGGGGATGTGACTCTTTGCTCGCTTCGATGATGAGGGTTCCACAGGCAGGAGCTGGGCATTTCTTGCGTGTGTCTGTTCAGCAGGCCTGGCACAAGGAAGGGGTTCAGCTCAGGAAGTGGAGAATGAGCAGATGGACGGTTTGAGAGCTTGCGGTTTTCTCAATGCTTTCAGCGGAATTGCAAGCTGAACCTCACGCAGGTGATATACTTCCTAGACTGAAACTCAGGGACACACAAGTCAAATTTCTGGAGAAGTGGCTTGGGTAGCCCCTTGGGGAGGAAAAGTGGCAGGAGATGATGGGGACAGGTAAGCGCAAAGTCCTGGCTTTGGGGCAGTGCTCTGGCCAGAATCACGTGCGCGAGGCTGTCCAAGCCACGGACACAGCGTTCTCCTGTGGCTTTGTATATGCTGAGCCAGTGGGACATTTGTAAGGAGTCAGGAAGAAGCGTCAGACCTTTATTAGCTTAAGTACTTTACCAGAGTCTAGATTACATCCAAACCTGGAAGTTTTCAACAACAAGCTTACAGTGGCTTTCCAAAAGCTCGAGGCTCGCCTTCCTTTCAGCCAAAAAGAAGCCTGTGCCAGTTAAAGTTAAGAACCAGAAAACAACTGTGCAGGTTTTAAAACTTGTATCTGATGAGATTTCTTTCATGCCTTTCTCCTGTGCAGATATGCAGCAGTACGGTAGAGACAGGTCAGCCCACGGGCTCTGGCTCTTTCTGAATCAGTGGTTGCCTTATCTTAAAGGAACTTCAAGGTCCATTTGAAAACAATGCTGGGTTAGATTTACTTGGGAATTAATTTAACTGGGCCAAGATGCTTGGGCCCACAGCATCTCATTTATAAAGTGAGACGCAGAGATAAACCAACATCAAGTTCCTCTGTTTTGAGAAATATCATTACATGAAATGAAAATCCAAATGGCATTTAGAGTAAAAGAGCATGGGATCCGAGGACAGTCTAGGTCAATGTATGGCCTCAGTTAACTCACTATGTGGCTCTGAGTCTCAGTTTTATTATCTACGTCATGGGGATTTTGGAAGGCTTCAAAGAGATGATATAGGTAGAGAAACTGGCATAGAGTAATCACTTAATAAAAATTAATTCAACAAATATTTATTAAGCATATGCTATGTGTCAAGTACTTTGTCAGCCTCTGGAAATTGAGCAGTGAGTGAAGTACGCATGATATTTTCCCACATGGGGTAGGCGGACAATTTAGAAATCACATTTATGAATGTGTAATTGCCATAAGAGGTAAGACCTGCAAAGGAAAGTAATAGGGTGTTGTGACACAGGCACAAGACATGTCCATTCTTGTCCCGACTCCTCTTTTCATTCAGGAATGCCACCAAAGCCTCCACTCACCAAACGTTTCCCTCATAGCCCTTCTCATGGCTCGCCAGGGTGCTTGAATACATCACTGCACGATAAATGTCCCACTAGATTAATTTCCCACTATTAGGGGTCTTTGGAAGTTTAGCTGATTTCACGTGCAAAATGCGCATTAAAATGATGCAGGACTATTCCCGGGAGTGGGAGGCAAGTCTTTGAATTGATATTGCCAATGTTCTTTCTCTTGAGTCTACATAACTGCTCATCTCTGCTGAGGTAGATTTGATTAATCAACACAGCCTGCCCCAGTTGTCATCTACAAAGGTGTCTAAGTAGAAAGAACAAGGGCTTTCTGCCTAGTCTGACACCCACCTGGCGCCAGGTAGATGCAGGGGCCCCAGGAGAGTAATTCAGCTGGTGTTGAACTTGTCCAAGAGCCCAGAAATGGGAGAAATCCCACTCTGGTAGCAATGGGAGTTTAGATAATGTTTGTGAGGCAGATAATGTTTGGCACCAGAGAGAAACTTGGATACGTTACCTCTAAAATCTGTACCACTATTTTCTCATTCACAAATGGGAACAACCACAGCCCAGCCTGTGCGACATGCACTTTTCATTCACATGTGAGATGATACCCTATGACTGCTTTCAAATTCCTCGCTTTGTTTACACATCTATAATCACAGCCCTAGTTCAAATCTTATCATCTCGTATCTGGATTATTTTGGTAGCCTGCTAATGAATCTCTCTCCTCCCAGTCTTGCTTCCAAATCTCTTCTAATCCAGTTATAATCTTGCTTCCAAGTTTAAAATATGAGTGATAGCCTACTGCCTTCTGCTTAAAACTTTGATGACATCCCACTCCCTTCAGGGTGAAGTCCAAAATCTTCAGCATGGCATTGGTGGCATACCCTGGGATTGTCCACCCACAAGCCATTCCTCACCTCTTCCATTCCAGTAGAATTCAATTTGAGGTCTGGTTCCTATGTGCCCAAGCCGAGGGGATAAATGACAGTTGTTCTAAGCTTACTATCGTGGTTGTACTCCTCTTTGGACTAAGGGTTTTGGTCAATAATACAAGGTCAAGTCTACTGGGATTTTAGGGGAAATCTATCTTCTTCTTGACGAGAGAGAGGTATGTGAAAAGATGGCCCATCTTCTGTGTGATACATACAGCTTGGAGCTGTGGCAGTAACCGCGAGACTAAGAGGAGAGATAGGAGAGACGTAAGATAACTAACTCATCCCACTTTGCCTAGGACATTCCCAATGTTAACCCTGCAAGTCCCATATCCTGGGAAACCCCTTAGTCCCAGGATAACCAGGACAATTTTTTGCCTTTGGAAACATCACTGGCATTCTGAGAAAGAAAAAACTAAATGATATGAACGATTTGTTGGCCATCATTGAGCTGCAGAACCAGCTCTGAGGTTGCCTGTCTCCATGCCTCTTGTGTGAATTCCCTTAGTGCCTTCGTCATGTTTTGTAACTTGAAGTTGACTCTAGACTGCTTTTCTTCTAATGTCTAGTTTGAAGAGTCCTGGGCTTCAGGAGATGGGGATGCGGCTGGAAGTTTTGACAGAGAGGGAAGTAAAAATTTGTAGTGACTTTTACCCTGGTAGTGAAAATACCTAGAAAGGATACAGAGATGTCTTTGCACCTCTGCAGACCCATCTTACAGAGCTGGGAGTGGACTGTTTCCAGTGGCCCCCAAGGGTAGAACTCAGGTGAAGATGTCACCTCTCAGGCAGCAGAGATGGCAGATTAGGGTTGTGTGGGTCACATTCACCTCCCAGAGAATATTTTGTCTGGCTCATATAGTCTTTATAAAATGTTTAACAGAAAGCTAACTTCAAAACCTTGAAATTTTACACACACAAAAAGAATTACATGGTCTTTTAAAAGTTTAGGATGTCTGGAAATCCCATCCTTTGGGAGAATTACTGGGGAGGCACCTTAGGTTCTGTACTTGGGTGAGGGGGAGAGCACCTCCTGGGGGAGCTGGCGATACCATATTCCTCTGTTTGAGAAGTGAAAGTTAATTGAAATGATTAAAATTCAAATTCAATTTCTTATTTTGATATATATCAATATCCTGAAGTAGAACCTCTCTTCAATGTGATTCTTTGGACACAGCACATAAGTTAAGCCACCCCAGGTGCAAGCCAAGCTCTGGGTGTGGTAAGTTGGGGCCCACATTTCTACAAGGCTATAAGCTATTGGTATAGAGCAGCTGCCCCCAGCTTTGGAAGGGCATCGGTCCCCAGTTAACTGTGTCTCCTGTTTTTAGCAAGCCCACACCATTCATTTATTTCCCAGCTTCTGAGTGATATATCTCAAATTTTGAACTCTACTACAGGGAAGTAGATTTGAGTTTTCCATAAGAAGAAATAAATTATTAACTCTCTGAAAAAAACTTTAGTGGAATAGCTTTAAAAATCAAAGAGTGGGTTTATCTATCACGAGAGGCATTCCAGATGAAGCAGAACAGCCACCTATGAAAGGAAACCAACATGGGTTGAAAGTTGGTTTAGGTGATGCTCCTTGAAACCCCCTGCTTCCCTGAAAGACACAAGTCCTTGAATATCCGGGAGCAAGCAGGACTTGTTCAAGGAGTACATGCAGCAAGAGGCCTGGGACTTAAAAGAAAAAAAAAAAAACAAACAAAAAAAAAACTTGGCACCTTATTTCAAGGTTGGGTCCAAAGCAATCTGGCAACTTTATCCAAAGCAGGAAGAAAAATTTTAGTGCACACTAGACTTGAAAAATAATCAGCACTTGTTCCAGGAAAAATAATATCATTCATGTGTTTAGTGCCACATGGTTTGAAGTGCACTTTCACATACATTATCTTGGTCCATCTTCATTACTCTAGGATAGGAGAGCAACCAATAATCCAATTATACAGATGAGGAAACTGAGGTGCAAGGAAATTATCCCTTATGCGCAGCAAGTAAGCAGTAATCAGGTTCTATATCTCGGTCTCTCAGACTCTTTGTCTTGTACTCATCCAATGTTATCTCACGGCAACTAATCCCAGTGTCATAAAACCAAAGCGAAGCCCTAAAGGTCCTCTAAGTGTCCCTGTGTGGTGATCTCCCATTGGGGTTGGGGAGATCCCGCTGACGACCTGGCAAATCGGGGACAGGCAGCGCTGTAGACCAATGGTCTTCCCATCGGCCTTACTTAGATCTTCTTTCCTCTACAAAAGCCCAGTTCTTTTTCAGTTTTAGGAAGGCTGGACAGATGGTCACCATCTTCCCCAGAATAGCCCCTCATCGACCTGAAACCTGTTATTAAGCTGACTCTTCATTTTTTCCATCTCTAGACAAAATAATTGACTTAACCTTTCCCCCAAATGACAACCACCCTTTTGAGTATCAAACACCCCTTTCATATAAATGGGGAATTCCAGAGTGCCCACTTAACAAGCTCCTCTTATTTAAAAGCTCCTTTTTCCAAGAGGGTAGGCCTTTTAGCAAGTGAGCTGTTCAAGTAGCCCATTAGTGTTCTGAAAGGATCAGCAAGAAATACGATTAGACCTTTGACCCCAGGCCTGAGTAGGAGCTTTGATGAGAAGACAATGACCAGGCCCTGAAGCCAGGTCAGTCTGTTCCTCTCACTTCTTGACCCTGGGCATGGCCTCAGTTGTTCCCTTAGAAAGAGTAGATTTGGGGTCCCAAGGTTCTCTTGGGAACCCCTTTCTGGCCTTATCCTACTTTACATCCCAAAGTTCATTGCTGGCGAGACCTCAGGAAGGTCACGCTTGCTTCACCATAATCCTTGGACCACAAACATGCTTCTTTTTTCTGTACAAAAGGAACTTGCAAAGAGTTTAGATGATTGTGACCCAAACTATTTTTCACCTGGTTAAACAACTACCTTTCTGAGTTTTCACATCCTTCAATATAAGAGGGAATTCTATTTATTTGAATGATTATTGTGAGACATCCATGAAATGCAGTCTATGAACATGGCCACCTTAGTCACTCTTGAGATGATCTCTAGCCAGCAGGTCCCCATGGGACAAGAAAGACAATGCCTCAATTAAACCGGGCTCAGACTAGGACAGCGGGGACAGGTCCCGGCTGCGAGGCCCAGCCTGGAACTTCCTGCTTCGTTCCCTTTTGTCCTTGCACACCTGCCCGCTCAGACGGCCGACATCAGTATAAATAAGCCTCTCTGAGGGATTGCTTTTGTTACTGCACCTGCCTGTCCAATTTACTTGCTATGATCAGGGCCCGTGGCTGTTGGCGGCTGTTCAGAGACTGAAGGGACAAAAGAAAGTCTCTCCCTGGGGCCCATTTGTTTCTGTGCTGAGGTGCCCCAGTGGCTGCTTATCCATAAATGGGGCACTTTAGACCCCCCACCTTGTTCATCCCTCTCTGCCTTTTCTAAGTTCCCTGGCATCTGATGTCTGAGCCAGAACGTGCATTTTTCCCCCTTTATTTACTTGGTCTGGAGCTGAGAGTCTTGCCCTTTGTGAAATATTTAAGGAATAACCTCTATCAATTTGTAGTATACTATTTGTTATTTTTAAAAAGACACAACTTTTTTTTGTGACTAAAATTTATGTGATTATATTAATTAGCTTTAAGAAGTTGGGAATAACTATATTTACATAAAGTTGCACCATTTCTGAGCCACTCCACCTTAAATAATATACATGTCTTAATAATAAGAATATGTATAAATAAATATGCAGTAGACTTCTTTTATCGGCATCAGCTTTACATCTCTTTTATTGCCTTCATTTCCTTTCTTTTTTATTAAGTATAGTTGACATACAACATTATATGGATTTCAGGTGTACAACAGAGTTATTCATCATTTACATACCTTATGAACTGATCACCACAATAAATCTAGTAGCCACCTGTCACCATACAAGTTAAAATGGTATTGACTATATTCCCTAGATGACTTTTATTGATAAGACAAACCAGACACAAATAGACATCTCTTTGTAAATATAGGTAAGAAGAGAAAAATTTAGTCTTGCCTCTAGTAGACTGATGGCATTAGTGAACCCAATTCTTTGCGCTTTCTTCATGTGACTTTGGAGTCCCTCTAATAGGCACAGTGTATTTCCTTATCCCATATGACTTGCTTTGGTTTAAAGAATGAGGGAGACGTGAGGGTTGCCCAGGTCTCAAGGGGCCTTGTGTGTTTACATTTGCCCTCCTGACTGTCTACCTTCGCCAGATGGAGAACGTGCCAGAGCTAGCTGGTGGGCCCCAGGAGGAGGCTGAGAGACATAGGCAGCAGAGGAGCCCCATCTTAGCAGCCCCAGCCCACCTCGGCTCCACTGAGCCCTCCACTTTACCCACACACCCATGAGAGAGCCCAGTCAAGATCATCTGTCCCCCAGATGACATACAGACACATGCACTATGATAAGAAATGACTGCTGCTGTGTCCCATAGCAATTGCTAATTTAGACAATGCCCATGACAAGTCCCTGGAGGAATCTAAAGATTCATCTCTCTCTAAAATAAACTTGATATTAAAAAATAAGAAATTTCAGTAAATACATTAAGGTGTTTCCTTATTACAGAAAATTGATTCATTCCAGAATACTTGAAAAAATATAAATAAAAAATAAAAAATAAGAAGAATCTACCATCCTTTAATCCAGAGGAAATTTACATCTGCTAACATTCTGGTGTTTATAGTCTTTTAAAAAACCAAAACAGCTTTGTTACTGAGTTACTAAGTTTAAAAACAAGGCGATGAATCACCAAGAAAATTATCAATAGGTTTGAGTGAACAAAAACGTAACATACCTGCATGTTTAAAGGGAATATTAGAAAACAAAGAGCAAGAAAAAAAAAGAGGAAATGTTGGTAACAAATATGACAGAAGGGTTACAAATAAAGAATTCATTACCCTGGTAAGAACGTGTGGTCCTGAAAGCTAGAAGATCAAAGGACGCATAGAGAACATTGACAAAAAGAGACTTATAACTGGTAAACATCGCCCAGAGAAATGAAGAAAGGCCTAGTCTCAAAAGGAAATAATAACATGCACATTTAAACGACGCTGAAATATTACTTCTCTTAGGACATTAGAAAACAAAATTTAAATGACATTTGAGGTGGGAGGTGGCAGGGTACAAAAAATACTCACATACATGTATTACTGGTAAAATAGCAAATATATGTAACCCTTGAGGCAATAAATGTGGCTTTTTAGACTGAAAATATGCTTATACAGTATTTGTCCTCCTAGATTCACTTGTGAGCATCCATCTTAAAGGTATAATCCAAAAACAGAGTCTGAATTCTCTGTATAATTGGCCAACAGTGAGGTGATCTTAAAGTAAATCATGATACACACAAATGATAGAATGGTAGGTAGCTAGCAAAATAGGGAGCATCAGATATATAAGTAACATAGTGAAAGTGCTCACATTTCATATTAAGTGAAAAATCGCCACTCAGCTAACATAAAATATAATTAAAATTCTGTTCAGTGAAATTCATGAAAGAAAGATACCAAAATGTTCATAGTTGTTTGTTTTGTTTTCTGTGAGGTGACAACGAACTGCTTTATAATTTGTTCCCATCTTTTTGCTATGAGCTGAGTGCAGACAGCCTCTTGGCCCTTGGAGCCTGTGCTGGGAAGTGTGGCTTCTGGTGCTGAGGTCAGGAACAGTCAGGGCAAGGGCTAGCAAACTTCTCCACGAACATCTCTTGCTCTTGGCTCCTGTGGCATCTTGCCGTGAAATTTTTCCTAAGAAAATGATCTCCGTGCTGACCCTGGATTTGGTCCTTTGCTGCTTGGTGAGGGATCTCTAAAAGTAGAGCTTATGATGAAGAGTCTGGGAAAGTGATGTATTGAGGGGGTGTCCTTGAGAGGAGGGGTGAGGCAGCAGGGTAGGACAGGGGAAGGGAGCCAAGCAAGGATTCCGTCCTGGGGGGAGATGGGCGTCAGCCTGGTCCCAGGAGCTTGGGAGCATGACTTCAGCTCTTCGTCTCTGTGCCCAGCAGTCATCAGGTTCTGGCTCTCCTCCTCTCCCTGCCCCTCTTCAGCGTGGGTGTCTCCCGTTTGGGGAAGACCACTCTCTGGAGGGACACCAGCCTCAATGCCCCAGGGCCCCTCTCCACTCTTTCCTGTTGCCCGCTCATTGTTGACCTTGGCCTTATTGGATCTAAACCATGTTCAAGGCTAGATTTGCTTAGTTTCTTGGCTCCTCATCATCTTCCGCCATGTCTCTCAGACCCAAAGCGAGGACATCTTACAAGAAGACAGGTTTGGACAAAATTGGAACCACAAAATTCAGCATGCTCAGTCCATTGAAGGTGTGGACTCTGCTCCCCCCAGACAGTCCCTGACCTGAAAGTTGAGACAGGGTGGGTCAGTGTCCTCAGCCCAGCCAGAGTGTTCTCACGTATGCTTGAGCTCAGGGGATGGTTCTTCAAAGTCTGTCATCCCCAAACCTGGGACCATCCCACCAGGAACGTGATAGTGACCACATTAGCTAAACAGAAAATGGGGAAACATTTCCAAAAGCATGCAGAGTCCAAAAGCAAAAAACAATAACAAAAACTGGTAACTCAGATCTATTAACCCTGCTGAGGAGCTTTCCAGCCTTTTGTTAGCTCTCCCAGGAGCCACCATCTAATGACCTGTAAATATTTACTAAGGACTGAGGACTGAAAGGATGCGGGGGAGAAGGGTTTTCTAGGTCAATCAGTCACGAGGGAAGGTGAGCTCACGGATGTTCTGAGTGCTTCACAGAGAGTAAAAGATGGAGCTGCCTGGGGTGGCAGATGAGTCAGTCAATAGGAGGTGGTGGTGGTGGAATCTCCTGAGTGCTTGGAATTTGCCCTGCAATTCACTAAGAACTTGAGATGGTTTATGAACAAGAGCATGTGAGACAAGACACTATAAGCCACAGTATATGTATGTCTCTGGGTATGTTTTCATCAAAATTTTTTTTATTATAAAAATATTTTATGCTTATGCCCTAGCCCTTTCAATAACTGGTCCTCATTTCTCTGTTCTCCACTGCAGCAGTGTAGACCATTTTACACTGTGTCTGTGGATCTCATTAGGTAAATATATCCCCTGTTAGATTGGAAGCTACGAGAACTGTCTTATTTATCTTTGGATGACAAACAACTGGCAGTACATGTTGAATGAATGAATGAATGAATGATGTTTTCCTTCTATAACACCTTTGCCGGAAAATCCTCCAAAGTCTATTTCATACTTTGCCCTACAAATGCATCATGCCCACTGCTGTTATTTATCTTCCCTGCCCTGTGTTCCTGTATGTGCTGAATCCACTTTATGCTTTTGGTTTTGAATTCCAAAAGTCTAGCATCTGCTTGTCCTGCCAGGTAAGATCAGGGCAAGTGATACTCACAGGCCTTGGTTGAGTTACAGGGCCCTGGATCTGCAATCTTCTAAACAGAATTGCTGTAACCATTAGCAACTCTGCAATTCTAATGTTATTAATACTGATGAGACTATTTATTGATCCTTTACTCTATGACTGCCATTGTGCTAAATGCTTCCCATATACTTTCTCATTTAATAGTCTAACCACTTTATAAGGAAAGTGTTATCATTATCCATTTTCCAGAAAAGGAAACTGAGACTCAGATCAGTTTGCTCAAGGTTAAAAGACTAGTCAGATTAGTCAGATAAGGGAAGGGGAGAAACTAGTCAAATGATAAGAGCAAACATTTGAATCCAAGTCTAGGTAACTCTAGGGCTCAAGTGCCCACCCCTACTGAAAGCTGATAAAGCCCTGGACGATGTGCTCAGTGCTTAATGCAAGTTATTTCATTGAAAATGTCAAGGAAACACGCTAAGGGGGAGTAGCTAAATTGGGGTACAGGAAGAGCCAAAGGAGGCTGAGGAGAAATGGAGCTGAGTGTCAGATGTAGGGGGCCTGCTGGGGCCACCTGAGGATGGTCCAACCATAGGATCAGGGGCTGAGGGGGCCTGGAGGAGGTTGGGATGTGAGGCGTAAAAGGAGTTGGGGTGAATCATTTGGGATGAGGCTGGAGAAGACTCTGAGTGTGCTGGAACCCCACACTTTCATGTGTTAGTGGGAGAGTATTGGAGCCAGACTGGTAGATTCAAGGGTCTGGCTGCATTGTCACTACAGGAATGTCCTCTGCTGGTACAGCCTTCAGAGCCTCTCCTTTTAGGGCTGGTTGGATGCCACACACCTTCCCTGTAGGCTCCTCACTTTCATGAATTATTCATGAAGGGGGCTTTGGGGTGGAGCAGATCCAACACTGATTTGGGGTTCAAAGACCCTAAATTCCATCCCTGGTTCAGTCTTGCACTAGCTGCCGCTTCTTTAGGCACTAATTTAACCTCCCTGAACCCTGGCTTCTTCAGTTGTCAATGAGAAAATGACACCTACTCCATAGGCTAGTTGAAGGACTAAATGAAGCACCATATGGGAAGCATTCAGTCCAACAGGCCCATGGAAGGCACTTAATAAATATTAACCGCCTCCTCCAGCTGTCCCTCTGTAACTGCCTTTTTATTTGTCACTTGTTTCATGCGTTTGATTCTATGTCTCCAACTAAGCTGTGAATTCTTCCAGGGCAAGGACTGTGTTGGTTATTGTCTTGGTTCATTCATTCATTCATTCATTCACTCATCCATTCAACATGTACTATAGGTTAAGCACGGTTTACCGGGCTTATGGCTTTGATCACTTGGTCAAAATAATGAATACTATATGATGGATTTTTTTTTTTCAAAAAGATCCTTCCTAAGTGTGAAACTATGTCCAAGTTAGTTTATACATCAGAAAAAAGTTGCATGGAAAGGCTACTGAGAGTGTGACAGCATCAAACATTGATCAGCCCACTGAACAGTTAAAAGGACTCACTACCAGGAGGTTTTCATTCCCCCCCCATTATTGAAAACATTGTTGTGACCCCACCCTTAGCACCTCTTACACATTTTGGAGGAGGAAATAGTTCAATCAGTTTCACATATTGGCTCATCAAGTTTTTTTTTTTTTTTTTTTTTTTTTTTTTTAGATAAGCAGCACCTTTAATCCCAAACCTGAATCATTGTCAGAATAAAAATTCAGAGATAATATATTCTTAGTACACAGATCTTGTATACTCATCTAGAATGCTAGTTTTTCTTCTAGGTTAAAAACAATTTTTCCTGTGATTTACCTCCAAATATTTATTTCATTAATCAGACAGAAACAAAATATCTTGCTAAATAAGTAAAATTCTATCCTAAGAATGATACAGACATCCTAGATTCTAATCTTTTATAAAACTTATTTAGTGAATTGTATTTTTTAATTTAAAAAAATTCCAATTACAAGAGCAGCTCTTGTTCACTTAAAAAATATATTTTAATAAAACTAAAAATAAAGGAAGATGCATTTTAAACCATTTCTAATTCTTCCATGTGGAGGTACCTAATGTTAACACTTTGATATAAATCCATCTAGATTTCTGAATTCTGTTTGTGTGTCTATTATATGCCTAACAGAAGGTTATGCTGTGTAATATTAGTTTGTCTTTCATCATTCTGATTTCTACTTTGTTCAGTATGCTGATCCAATGTTTGACAATGTCACAAACCCAGTAGCCTTTCCATGTATCATTTTTCTGATGTATAAACTGGCTTGGACACAGTTTCACACTTGGGAATGACTGCTATTTGTTTATCAGAAAAAAAGAATTTTCATATTAAAGGGAAGTCGAGCATGGCAGTGTTTATGTGACTTGAGTTCTTGGCTAAAGCTTGTGTCAGCAAGTGTCTGTCCTCGAGCACGGAGAGGAAGGTGTGTGTGTACTTTAATCCGTCCTGCAGGTGTGGTTCCATGGCAGGTACTGTTTCTCTTACATCCTCATTCATTCTTTTTTTTTTTTTTTTCTACTTTCTCTCCCTCCAGTCTTGGCACTTTCCTCTCTCCTGGTCTGCTAATAGTCACAAAGACATGAGCGGTGTCACCGCAAAGAAAGGTCCGGTCTATTGAGATCTTTGCTCTGTGAACTTGTCCAATTGCTGCAGGTGGTCCTGCTGGGGTGGCAGCGTACTGTACAAAAGACGGAGCCAAGCCAAGGACATTGTGTTCTGCCTATACTCAAATCCCATCAGACGGCAAATTCTTCAATTCAAAAGTTTGAATAGGATGGTACTTTAAAAAGAACACCAGCTGGTCTAAATTTAGAGCCTGAAAAACAATTCCAGTCCAATAATGCATCCTGGCTCCTTTAGCTGGGGGGACTGGATGACTTCTCACTCACTTTGAGCTGCCTCTCAGTGTCGCCAGCTTCTCTGTCTACGCTGGCCTGGGTAGGCCTGGGTCACTTACTGAGAGGAGCAGCTTCCGGCGTGTCTCTGGCTGTCCAAGCAGCTTTGTGTTTGCTGATGCACTTTCAGAGGTTGTGTAAGACATATTGCTATTTTTGTAAATGGTTTGGCCTCTGCAGTCATTGAAGCAGCATCTCCCCACTGGGTCCCAGTACATCCATCCATCTCTTCTTTTGTTTGTAAACTATTTGCCTAAGCAAGTTCCACCCTCCCTGCATCTTGTTAATGTCTACAAGGACTTTCCTCTGGTTGTGTTGATCAACTCGATTAGTAGATATTTTCAGGAACTTGAGTCGTATTTTCCCAGTTCTCCCAAATCTTAACTTCCCAGAGCACGTGGCTAGTCCCAGACCCTCGTATTGCCTAGTTTTATTCACAAGCATGGTCAGCAAATGATACAGAGGTGCCTTCCATGGCAGAATGCAGACCAGGCACCTGGGTGAAAGGAAGTAGGAGAAAATCCCAATCATGTGGATTCAAAAGTTGGCCAGGCCCAATACACCCCACCCTAACCTCCCCCCTCGACACACACATCCCTCCAGGCTGAATTATTCCCCCTCCTGCACTTGAACTTGGATTACAATCCTTGCTCACCATCCCTATGAGCCAGGTACCGCAGGCCCCACACATAGTAATCCCAAGCCTCCCGACTTCTTGGAGGTGTAAATATCATCAATCCCATTCTATAGATGAGCAAACTGGGTCTCAGAGAGTAAAAACCATGACTAAGATGGCACAATTAAGAAGTGACAGAGCCAGAGGCAAATAGAGGGAACTGACCCCAAGGCCCATACTTTTTACCACTTACTTATTATCTCTGAAGTCCAAACAACTGGCAGCATATGTTTATTGAATGAATGAATGAATGAATGAAACATTGTTTTCCTTCTACATCACCTCCTAGTGCAGAAAGACCAGGGAGAGAGAAATAAACTCCTGTGAGTGTATGAGTGTGAGTGTGTGTGTGTGTGTGTGTGTGTGTGTGTGTGTGTAGCAGGAAATTTGGGACAGCCTACTAAAGGAGATAAAATTAAGTTTGTTTTTCTAAGGTTCTCCCTGCTCCTTCCACCTCAGTTACGCACATTCAGCCTTAGAGGTCATTTGGCCATTGGGTCAGTCTATGCTGAATGCCAGGGGAGTAGCTTGTGGGGACTGTCATCCTCTAGAAGCACCGCCTAGGCTGGCCGCTCGGGGATCTCCCAGGCTTGGTTTATGAAAGGAACACTCCACACACGTGCACATACCTCCAGCCTTGCCATCCCTGGGTGTGGGTCTGCTAGACCCTCTGGGGGTATCCCTTCCCAGACGCCATCTGCCCCAGGTAGCTTGGCTCCTTACAGAATCTGGGCCCCTTCATAGGATCATTGTTAGTAGAGGTTGGGAGGAGACAGAACAGGACAAGGTCATCCTGATTGGAATGCTCTGGAAGGTAGGGACTGGTGGGGGACCAGGTAGGTGATAAAAATTTAACTTTCCACAGTACACATGTTTGTAGCGTGTAAATCTTAACAACAAGATATTGAGTATTACATTTTCAATACATGGGAAGCAGTTTAATGCAGCAATTACAGACCCAGGGCCCAGAGTCGAAATGCAAAGATCAAATCTGAGTTCTACTACTTGTACCAGCTACTTATACTCGCTTTAGCTCCGTTATCCTGTGTCTGTAAGAATAATAATCACGTCTACCCCGTGGGGTTGTTTGTGAGGGTTCAGTGAAATAAGGAATGGGAGACGTCAGTGCACTTTGGGCACAAAGAACACACCTCAGCAACTTTACTATTTATTGTTATTGTATGATTCGTGATATTTCAAACTAACAAAGTTTAATAAATGTTGGGGATTTCAGAGCAGGGAGGCCGCTGGCCACTTCCTGAGACAGACACTTCTGGAAGCCTGCTGAGGGCAGGATAGAGACCACAGCTGAAGTCAAAACCAGTGGTCCTTTTTCTGTCCCCACATCCTTCAGCTTCTCATTTTCCTGAAACCTCAGCTACCTGGGTAATGGGACAGTGAGCGTGACAGAGGCGGGAAAGAGTGACAGGTCACAGGGACCCCCAGTTGAAAGGAGAAGTGGAAATGGAAATGGGCTATGCAGATTGAGTCTGCAAACTATGTTTTTTTTGTTGTTGTTGTTTTTTAATTAACTCCAAGAAAGCTTCAAGGTCAGCTTGTCATGAAATCGCTGGGCACTCCATTAGAGGGGGCTTTGTGAGGCTGATTTGATGCGGTGTGATCCCTCCGGGTCACTGTGGCGTCAGGAAAAGCACCCGTGGAACCTGGCCAGCTGTTCATGTGCACGGCTCGGCAGGCAGACCTTTCTCCTCAGCTCCTCGGGCACAGGGAGTCGTGGAGAGGAGAATCCATTCAGCTCCCCGCATTTCAAAGTTTGCTCAGCAGTGAGAGAAACAAGCTCCAAACATCCACAGAGCTGATCAATTTACCTTTATCCTTTAATCGAATAAACCTCAGCCCCGCAAACAGAAAGAAAAACATTTTGCTCAGTGTTCCACTTCTCCGATGATTCATCTAGCTGCGGTCTCCAAGCTGACATGATGGGAATGAGGTATTTAATGCTGAAATAATTTTTATGACCACATCACAAGGGGCTGGAATGGCTTTTAAGGTACATCATATTTTAATCACAAGCACACATAAAGCATATATTGCTTGAAAACTTTGGAGAAGCTCGAATGGAAATGTCAGAATCATAATGCCATTTTAAAGAAAGGAAGGACTGGTTTTCTGTTTCTTTGTTCGTTCGTTTTTTCAGTTCATAACTCCTTCAGTGTCCTTGGTTAGCCTGATAGCCTTGGAAGAAAAGCGTTTTAGAAAGAAACAACAAAGTACATCCAAAAGGAGATTTCAAACCAGCAGATGCCCGCACACACTAAAATGGGCAATCTTATGTTACTCGTGAGCTGGAGGGAAGGTCTCCCTCGAAACGGCTGAAAGAGTCCCAGAAGCCAGCAACATTGGCAGCATTTCCAGGGATTGTGCTCACAGCCAGTGCCTCTCACGGGTGGGTCCCAGAGGCGGTATCCTTGTCCTCCACGGCGGGAGGGGAATAAAACCATCGCCTTGGTTCCTGCTGCTGGGGCTCAGGGCACCCTCCCCCTGGGGAAGTTGCCCCTTAGGTCCAGGAAAACAGGAATGAAGAGGCAAAGAGAAGGGTGTCAGGGGAGAAGGAAAGTGGGCAAGAGGAAGAGGCGGGGCTCTGAAGAGCTTTTTAGAGCGGGAGGACAATGTGGTAAGAAACTCTGAGCTTTGGAACCAAACTTGGGTTCAGATGTTGGATCTGCCATTTCTCAACTGTGAACCTATGTCAGCTTCATCTTCTCAATCACGAAACAAGGGAAACTCTCTGGTGCATGGGGCGATCGTGGGAGGCTTTAGATGAAGATTTTAAGGTAGTGCCTAAAATATAATAGGTCCACAATAAAGAGTTTCCATGTTTTCTCTTGTCTCCAGCCTCTTCAAGGGCGAGAAGATAAAAATAAAATGTTTCACTCAACTCAACTCTTGTCCTTCAACCCTGAAACACCACCACGGTGTACTTCCTTTTTCTTTTCTTTTCTTTTTTTTTTTTAACAGAATAAAGCCCCCGACTGCTGTCTCTCCTGTGCTCCACGCACCTGAACGCCTTGGGCTGCACCACCGCCAGGCTCTTCCGCTGCCCTCTCCTTCTCCCCTTCTACGTGTGTTGTTCTCCTCTTGGGATTCTCCTTATTTATTCATGAAACCCTACGGTTCTTTTTCCCTTCCTGCCTCATTTCCCGGGCAACTACCCTGTACCAGACGCTCAGCGGGAAGGCAGCAGCAGGAAGAGAACGAGGGCCGGCCCTGATGTGAGTGTGGTGGCCAGGGTGGGGTGGGGGGAGATGTATTTTTCAACAAAAGCTAAGGAGGAGCAATGGATTCTGTTAGGGAGAGGGCAGTGAAGGGGACTTCCAGAAGGGAGGTGGCAGTTTGAGGGACAGCGAAGGTTGTCGTGTAGGCGTGTTTTAAGAAGGGAGAAAAAAAGAGGGGCTATGGTAGCGAGGCAACAAAAAAGACTCTTTCTCGGGCGTGAAACTCCGAAACCATGCTTTGCAGCCAGAGGAACATCGAGTCAGGGAGAACAAACAGGAGGGAATGGCTGGAGGTGGGGTCGGTGGGGTAATTAATTCTAAAGCTCAAGCCAAGACACAGGTCTGACCTCACCACTTCAGAGATGTACATCCCGGGGCCGTTCCCTCACCAGGCTGAGCTTCTCTCTGCTCTTCTTTAGAGTGGGGTAAAACCAGCACCCGGCCAGCTGGGCGTGTGGGGATAAAACAACACGATCCCTATAATATTCTTGCGGGGACTCACAAGATAGGAAGCGCTGAGCCGGCATTAGTGAGTCTTAGATATTTTTTCAAGTCTAACTAAAATGTCAGGTCCCAGTCAGCGTTTCCTGACTCTCTGAGTCAACTCTTGACTCCTTCGGCCTCTGCGCTTTCCTGGCAATTCTATTAACCTCTAGTTAGCATTTATTTCATGGCCTTTTACATGACACCGTATGTGTTTTTCCACTTGCGTCTCTAACAGGTGAACCCCTTTGTCTTGTTCACCTGTGCCACGCCTCACAGTACAAAGCATGGTATTCTGGACGTGGTGATTCACCACTGAACAACTATTGACTGAATGAATGAAACTTCTCTTTAAACAGCTTGAAATGAATAATTTTAAGAAATCTTAGAGCTAATAGCAATTCTCCATTCCAGTGTTTTTCATACTTTGTATAAACAATCTTCAGGAAGAAGTGCATTTGACCTCAAGACCTAGTGTGGTCTACATATATATTTATAGTTAAGTGAAGCAAAAATTTCATGAAAATAATAATTATTCTTACTACTGTGGTACTTCCCCCAAATGTCCTAATCAATTCTTTTTTAATAACTTAAAAGATTTTTTAGATTTATAAAATGTTTGTGAAGATGTTACAGAAAGCTTCCATATACCTTACACCCAGTTACCTCTGTTATTAACATCTTACATCAATATGACATATTTTTCACAACAAATGAACCAATATTAGTACATTCTTAACTAAAGTCCATAGTTCATTCAGATTTTCTTAGTTTTTAACTAAGTCCTCTTTTTCCTGCTCCAGCATCCCATCCAGGATGTCACGTTAGATTCACGTCTCCTTAGGTTCCTCTGGGCTGTGGTGATTTCTCAGACTTCCCTTGCTTCTGATGACCTTAACGGTTTTGAGGAGTACTGGTCAGATATTTTGTAGGATGCCCCCCTAAATTTGGACTTGTCTGATGTTTCTCTCATAATTAGACTGAGGCTGTGGGTTTTTGGGAAGAAAAACCACAGAGGTAAAGTGCCATTCTCATCGCATCTCATCAAGGATACACTATTCACGTGACTTACCAGTGTTGAGGTTGACCTTGATCAACTGGCTTGTCAAGGTTTGCCACTGTAAAATTACCCTTGCTTTCTTTTTTAAAAATTAAAAAAAAATCTTAAGTCTTTTTTTTTTTTTTTTCTCACTCATTTTGTTCAGATTTCTAAGGAATGCATTGTGAGGGGGTCATCATCGATCAAAATCTTAAATCTTTATTGTATTTTTTCAATGACCATTTAGTTTCCTTATACCAGCCCCCCCCCCCCCCCAAGCAATCACACACTGTTGTCCAGGTCCGTGAGTCCTTTTTCCTTTTTGCTCAATCCCTCCACCCCCTCACCTCCCCCTCATTCTTTCTTTCTTTCTTTCTTTCTTTCTTTCTTTCTTTCTTTCTTTCTTTCTTTCTTTCTTCCTTCCTTCCTTCCTTCTTTCCTTTCTTTCTTTCTTTCTTTCTTTCTTTCTTTCTTTCTTTCTTTCTTTCTTTCTTTCTTCCTTTCTTTCAACTACACTCCTTGGGAGAAAGTCACTATGTCAGCCCACACTTAAGGAATAGAGAGTATGCTCTATCACCTTGATCATGAAGCATGTACATAAATTATTTAGAATTCTTCTACAGAGAAAATTTGTCTTTTCTCCTCTCATTTACTTATTTATTCAATCACTTAATTCTACCAGTATGAACTCATGGATTCTTTCTATATTTTGGGCTCTAATTCAATACTACTTTTACTACCTTAATTATTTTGTTGCTCAGAACAACTGTGGTTGGACTTTTGTTGGCATCAGTACACCTTTGACATATCTTTACTATTTATTACTGTGGATTTTGTTTGTTTCTTTGTGTGTGAGCTCTTCTTTATTTTCTGGCACTACAAGATGCTTCAGAATCATCTTGATCATTTCCTGCCATAGTCCTAGAGTCAGCCTTTTCTCCAAGGAGCCCTGGTTCCTTTAACTAGAGAAGAGTATTAGAAACTATGATCTGGGTATGAGGTGCGCTCATCGCTCCCAGAATGTCATTGCTTGCAGACCTTTTCGTCTAAGAGAACAAGGGGGTATATGTGTGCACACTAACTGGGGTGCCGGTGCATTTCTGTAGATATTTCTATATGTAACTATACTAAGGCACACATGAGTTCATAGAGAAGTCTCCAACTCTACCCTGTTAGGAGATGCATCATTCTAGCCTTCTTTCATTGCTCATTTCGCTCCAACAGTGAAAAACCTATTTCTAGCATGTGTCATCTACTTGCTTCATTGTTCGGTTCCATGTACACGTGTAGCGGTCTCAGTGTCGTTAACTTATACCAACATGGGACTCAGCTTTATCAACTAGAGTATACTGCTATGTACAGTTCTCTTTGCCACAGTGTTACAGACCCACTCACTTCCAGAGTGACTTAGCTTAGTACCCTTAGTACCCTTAGTTCCCTCACCCTCTTCAGTGAGGTTTTTTCATATGTTCATACCTCAGCCTTCCACAGAATCCTTGTATTGGGACTTCCCTTCACCATCATCTTATTTCCAGTCCCAAGACTTACATTTGTTTCATAGCTTAGTAGGCAGAATGATAGTCCTCCAAAGATGACCACATCAAAATCTCCAGAATCTGTGAACAGATTGCATTATATCACAGAGAAGAATCTGTAGATGTGAATAAGATAATGGACCTTGAGATGAGGAAAATATTTTACACTAATCAGACGGACCCAATATAATGACATGATACTGGCCCCTAAAAGCAGAGCATGCTCTCTGGGTGAGACGGGAGATGAGGCAGAGGTGGAATCAGAGAGATTTAAAACATGAGCAGGACAAGATGCCACCCCTGCTGGCTTTGAAGGTGAAGGATGGAAAACATGAGCCTAGGAACGAGGGCAGGCTCTAGAAGCTGAGAACAATCTCTGGGCAACAGCCAGCAAAGACATGGGGATCTCTGTCCTACAACAGAAATGAACTTAATTCTGTCCACAACCTGAGGCTGGAACAAGATTCCCAAGCTGGCGCCTTCAGAAAGGAACGTGGCTGGGCCAACACAGTGGATTCAGTCTTGCACACTGCCAGCCTGAGGGGTGAGCCAGGATGCCATGCTGCTGACCTTCAGAACTGTAAGATAATAAATTTGTGCTGTGTTAAGCTGCTCAGTTTGTGGTAATTTGTTATGGCAGCAATAAAAACTAATATATCTTGTTTAGTTAGAAAATATCTAGGCTAGAAATATTTTCCCTTCTGAACGTCAGGGATACCACTCTGCTATCCTCTAGCATCTAGCATTGCTATTAAGAATGTCAATGCCGTTCTCCTTTCTGTCTCTTTTGAAGTGATCTGGTTTTCTTTAAGACTTTCTCTTTATCCCATAACGTTCTGAAATTTCATAACAATGAGCCTTTGGGTGAGCCTTCAATTCATTCATTGGGATGGGCCCTTGATAGAATTTTTAAATTTAGAAACCCATTGCATCAGCTTTTGTTGCATGCATACCACCCAAAAATTTAGTTATGGAAAGCAATTTGGTCTGGGCTCTTCTGAGTGGTTCTAATGACCTGGCCAGGCTCCACTGATCTAGGCTGAGCTCAGCTGGGATCCCCTGGCTGTTCCCCATATTATCACTGATCCTCCAGTCGGGTAGCCAGGCTTGTTCATAGGTTATCAGTAGTCAGCAGTGGTCACAAGAGAAAGAGTGGAAGTGTGTAGTTTCTTGAGGCCTAGGTTCAGAACTTCTGCCACGTTCTATTGGCTGAAGCAAGTTACAAAGCCAGCTTACACTCAGAGTGGAGAGATAGATTCCACCTTTCAATAGAAGTGTTATAATTATTTTTGTATGCTCATAAGAACTTTTTTCTATGTTACTTCCTTTCTCTCTGCTCCTATTTTGTCTCTTTCTGGGACCTTCCTTAGACAGTCATAATTCATAATTTTAATTGCCAAGAGCTCTTTCTTTCTTATTCTCTGAATGCTATTTTTATACTAACTTGCTCTTCTGTCATGGATGCAATTTCTTTTATTTTTCTGAGTGTTTTAGTATAGTGTTGTTTAAAATTTCTTTCTGCTCCCTAAAAATTAAATTGTTATTCCAAGTTCCTCTATATTTTCTCTTAAGATTCTGAATTTCACATTATAGGACTTTCTCAAAGGTCTGAAGAACAGTAGTTGTCTTTATTTAAGAATGAGATCCTATAACATTGACTGGAAGCCCAGCATGTGTGAGCCAGGCCTGGCACCTGGTAGGGCTTTAGAGTAGAGTTATTTAGAGTCAATATATGCATTTAATTCTGAGGACTCCCCATATATCAGTGTATACAGGTCTTTTCTCCTATACAGGTTAACTTCTCCAAACTCCTTCCTGCCTCAGGGCCTTTGCACATTCTGTTTTCTCTAACTGAAATAACCTCTTCTCTCCTCTCACTACCTATTTGGTGCCCATTATATTTCAAATTTAAGTGAAAGTGTCACTTCAACAGTGATGTCCTTTCAAATCCTTCGTATTTGATTTTGAGCCCTTATAATAAACGTGTGATGTGGGGAACCGCTCCTTGTGGTTTCGGCAATTGTAGTCCCGGCCGTGGGCCAGGCTTCTCCCCCCTCAGGAAGTCTTTAAGTCTCAACAGAACACTGGAAGGCTGTGTGGGAGACAGGACCGAAGGCCATTCAGAGGGCTTCCATGGGAATTGGATTTAAAGAATGCTTATTATGTTTTGGAGCTTGCTCTGCTTTTCTTATCTCTTAGTTAACTATAAAACATCTCCACCAAGGAACATATATGAAACCTTGCACCTAATGCCAGTGTGGCGTCAAGATGTTAAATAGACCCTGACACAGACTGATCACTGTGCCCTCTATATTGATATCTGTAATCTGTAACTGTGAACTGTAATCCAAGCACCTAACAGCTATTGATGATTCATGAATTTTGACCTTGTATCTTCCATGCATACTCTTCTCAATAAACAGCATGAGGGACGGAGGTCTTGCACTTTCTCCTCTAGAGGGAACAGCCACCTCCCTTACCCCCCAGACAAAATACATTGTCCTGGATAGATTTGTTCCACTGTGGTCGTGAAACCTCTGCTGGACAGAGTAGTTTCCAACCAAGCCAGGGCATTGGAGGCAGCTCTGCCTCAGTTTATAATATTTTGTACTTCTTATTACCAGTACTTCTCCCAAATATAATTTAAGATATTATTTTATGTAAATATCTATCTAATCTTTTTTATGTGTTTTATTGATTACAGTGTTACATTTGTTCCAGTTTCCCTTCCCTCTGCTCCCCTCCACCCGGTGGCCGCCCTCCCTCCCCTTGTCCCCCCCTTTTAGTCCATGTCCATTGGTTGTACATATAGTTCTTCTCAACCTCTCTCTGTCTATTCCATTACCCCCTACGATGTTTCTTAATTCCTATACCATCCCCCTCCCTCTCCCCCTTCCCCTTCCCTGCTGACCTCCCCCCCAATATGCTTCCCATACCTATAGTTCTTTTTCCACTCTCATTGCCTATTTAGTTTGCCTTTGCTTCAATTCTCTAGCTTCTGTTGTTGGTTCTTGTGGTGCAGTTTTCATTTTAGTGTTCATAGTTTTGATCCTCCTTTTTCTAAACCAGTCCCTTTAACATCTCATATAACAGTGGTTTGGATCTGATGAACTCTTTCAGTTTTATTTTGTCCTGGAAACACTTTCTCTGCCCTTCTATTCTGAATGACAGTTTCACTGGGTAGAGTATTCGTGGTTGTAGGTTTTGGATTTTCATTGCTTTGAATATTTCTTGCCAGTCCCTTCTTGCCTGCAGGGTCTCCCTTGAGAAGTCAGCTGATAGTCTAATTGGGACCCCTTTGTACATGATTCTTTTCTTCTCTCTTGCTGCTTTTAAGATTCTCTCTTTATCTTTAACTTTTGACATTTTGATTATAATGTGTCTTGGAGTGGTTCTCCCTGGGTCCAGTTTTTTTGGAACTCTCTGTGCTTCCTAGACCTGTAAGTCTATTTCCTTCCCCAAGTTTGGGAAGTTCTGCTTTATTATATTTTCACTTAATTTTTCAATTTCTAGTTCTTCTTCTTCACCCTCTGGCAATCCTATAATCCGTATATTCGATCTCTTATAGCTGTCCCAGAGGTTTCTGATCCTCTCATCATTTTCCTTGCTTCCCGTTTCCTCTCTCTGCACTGGTTGACTGTTTGTTCCTTCTCTATGTTCTGGTTTGTTGATTTGAACTCTGGATTTTATTTCCTTACCATCTGTCTCGTATGTGGTTTTGTTCCTTTCAGTGTGAGTGTTTTTCAATTCTTTCTCATCTTTTTCCAGATCTTTTGTTAATTCTGTAAGCCACCTGATAACAATGGCCCTGAACTGAGCCTCTGACAAGTTTCTTATTTGTTCATCTGTAAGGTTCTTCATCTGTTGCCTGGTGAGCTGCGCCACCGGGATTTCTATAGTTGTCTGCCTCATTTTGACAGATGCGTTTTGCTTTCTTGGGCCGGCTAAAGGGGGCAGTGCCTGTGTACTCGTCACAACCCAGCGACCGGCGGTGGTCCAGCAACCTTTCTTGCTGCGCTGTGGCACTTTGTCGTCACTGCCCAGCAACCAGTGGCTACCCGCAACCTATTTCGCAGCGCTGTGGCGCTTTGTGTGGGGGCAGGGGTCCAAGATGGATTCCCGCAGTTATTCTGCTAGGAGACCGGGATCCGTCCTCCCACCCTCTGGGCCTCACTGTTCAAGGCGATGTGGTGGCTGCTTTTCCGAGCGTTGGGGTCGCGAGCTGCCGGGGTTCGACTGCAGCTGGGATTGCTCTCCCCGCCGCTGTCCCTGGTGCTACCACAAACAGCACCGCCCCCTTTCGCTCTTACCTGCCCAAAGGGCGCCACTGGTCTATAACTTCATACGTTGGGCTTCCGTGTAGTTTTATTTTCTGGAATTTCTAGTTATCTTTTGTTTTGAAGTAGTTGTATTCCTCTCTAGTTGTAGAGGGAGACCGAGCGTGTCCGTCTAAGCCTCCATCTTGGCCAGAAATCTCAATATCTATCTAATCTCTTCCCACCTAGGATACAAGCTTCATGGGGGCAAAGCCCTTGTCTGCGCTGTTCACTGCAGTGTCCCAAGCACTTAGCTTAGTACCTGGCACGTAATAGCTATCCAGAGACTATGTTTTGAATAAATGAACATATTAATAAAATAATTTTCCCAACATACATGTCTTTTTAGTGGGAAAAGAAAACAAGTCCTGTTGCACCCTCTTGCATGACTTTTCTCCTTTCTGAGTGAGTGTCCTTCTGCAGTTCCAACTAAAGCCTCCCAAGGACTCTCGGAAAGGCTGTTCTCATTCTAACTAACACCAGCCATGGAAGCTCCTGGTAGACTCAGAAAGGCCACCGAGGTTCTGTGGACAGCCCCAGCTCGTAGGAGCTGCCTTATTTTAGGGAGGCTCTGGGGTTGGGCATGCCCCCAAGCCAGAAACCCTTTTTAAAAAATGAGCCAAGTAAGGGAGCTGTGGCATCTGCTTGGAAAGCTGTCCCCGCATTTCCAACGTTCATTGCTGGTGCCACTTCAGTGCCTGGACATCTCCGGAGGAACAGAAAATGAAAACCCCCCTGCTGACAGATCTCACCTTACCTGGCACCAATACAACTTTCCCTACAAGCTAGAAATAAAACACAAATAAGTTTAAAATAAGTCCCTTAATTACTACGGTAAGCTCAAGAAGTATTTAAGGTTTGTCATCTGTCTGCTTCAAGGGTTACACTTCACCTGTGATTAGAAGCACATCAAAGTCTGCAACAGGCAGAAGGGGGACTTCCTTATCCACCCACTCTTCCACTCCCATCTTGAAAAAAAAAAAACAGACAAAAAGAAACAAATATGTTTTAGACACTCAAGACAAGGTATCCTGAAAACTTAACATTAAAATAAAGCAGAACTGCCCTGGCCAGTGTTGCTTAGTTGGTTGGAGCTTTGTCCCATAAACAAGAGGTCACAGGTTCCATTCTCGGTCAGGGCACAGGTTTGGTCCCCGGTAGAGGCACGTACAAAATGTTTCTCTCTTAAATGGATGTTTCTCTCCCTCCTTCTCTCTCTCTAAAATTAATAACCATGCTCTTGGGTGAGGATAAGAATAGAATAGAATAGAATAGAATAGAATAGAATAGAACAGGCAGAACTGAGAACATTCCAGTCTGAATAGTGTACTCCAAGACCTTCTTAACAAATAATGGGCTATGAGAACTGAATGAGACACGAGATAATCCTGTCAACCTTTCATTTTAGACCCGAGGAAATCAAATGTCAGAGAGGTTAAGCAACCTGTCACAGGTCTCAGAGCTAGTGAGTTTCAAAGCCAAGAGTCAAATCCAGGCTCTTGAAAACTTGTATGACAGTAATTACTTTTAGGAGAGATATTAGTTAAGGAATTCCACTTCTGCTTAGAATGTTGAAAACCCCAAGAGAATGTTGATCCCACTTTAATAAGGAAGAAAATGATGGATAATTTATATAAAAAAGTCGCTTTTTTGAGGTTATCAGAGAGCTAAAGTTGGAGAGCTGCTTAGTAGACCACATTCCAGAGAGAGCAAACCTCTCCAAAAAGAGGCAGGATGCACCTTGCTTTTGGTGAAACATGGGAGAAAGGGGTGGCCCCTGTCCAAGCAGGCAGGAAGAAATTAGCTAAGATGCTAACAAATGTTTCAAGGCCAATGTGGGTGAGCACATGAGTATGGGGCAGCCGGGAGCTCAGATGCGGTGGAGATGGCACACATGCACTAGTTTACTCCTCAGGCCTCTACTATGTTCACGAGGACAACGAATGAGAGTCGGGAGACTGGAGAGTCCGAGTTGGCACCGCTGGGCACAGAGCCTCACTGCTTTCCCAGGTCCTTCTCCTTAGAAAACAACGCCTTAAGCTGCAGAGGCAAGAACAGCAAACCTCTTGTCCATGGGGAAAAACAGAGCCAAACGTTTGTGTTTGTCCTTTCTCCAGCATTTTTGATATATCTCCAATTTACTCAAATCTCTTTAGACTCACAGCCTTAGACATCCAGCTTAATACGAACCATTCAACACAGCCCTGCATGAATTATGGGTGATTTATTGAGATCACTTTAAGGATCTCAAGTGCAGGCGCTGCTGAGATTGCCGAGGCCTAACGTCATGTGGAAGTTTTCCAAGGAATCCAGATTGCAAAGGGCTCATCGGCCCAGTGACGGTTTCTGCTGTGTTTTCTTCTTCTAGTGATTTTCCTAGAAGAGGCCTAAGCTCTGTGCAGAAGTGGAGCGCTTGCTGTTTGCAGAGAGCTGTGAGCTCAAGCCTCCTGCCTTCTCCTCTTCTGCTGCTCATTCATAAAGAGGTGAGGATTCCACCTGTAGACTTGGGCTATTTTTGAATAGTTAACAAATATGGACTAGAATTGTCTGAATCTGCTTGGCTGAAAATGGTACATATCCCATATTCTTTCTACCTCTTTAGGGGTGATGCCACAGTGCTGACTCTAGTGCCAGACTGTACTGGGTTCAAATCCCAGCCCTGCCCACTTGCTAGCTTTTTTACTTGGTTACTGAACATCTCTATGCTTACTGGATTAATAGATAGATCTAGATATACATCACTTAGAGCAGTGCCCAGCACATAGTATGTCTGACAGACTATTCACTACTATTTTCACATAGGTTTCAGATCTCTTCTTGCTGAAGTCCAGGTTTTTTACACCATAGATTTCTGATCAGCCTTCAAGAATGCTCTATAAAGTGCTGCTTCTCTCACCAGCCATGTTCATTACTCTTCCCTGTGCCCCACAATTTACTCACAGAAAGCCCTGCTGTGTTGACCCATCTGCCTCTTCGGGAGCTTCTGCAGGGCGGTGACTTTGCCTTGACCAATTCACAGCACTTCATTAGCACAGGGTCCAACTCATCAACAGCATTCACTGAATGTTCTTGGAAGAAACAGATGAAAGAATGATTTCCCTCCTCTGTAGAGGATGGCAAGGGAGGACTAACATGTATTGGACACCTAAGAAGTGCTAGACACTATGTGATTTCACCTATTGTTCTAAACCATATAGTACTATTGAAAGTGATGTGTTTATTAAAGGCACATGTATTAGCTGGTCTTGAATAGTAGCCCAAATATAAATGGTTTGCTTATTCTTATCTATAGCAGAACACCATGTGTAAGTGGTTAAGAGTGTGGACTCTGGAGCCAGAGTAGATCTACACTCGCTGTGTGACCTATGAAAAGTTACTTAATCTCTCTGTACCTACATTTTAAAAATTCATTATATGGGTAATAATAGGACAGTGAGAATTATATTATGCATACAGCCAATACACATAAGGCACTGGTAGTAGTGGCCACTATATAGTGAATATTCGATAAATGTTAGCTGTTACTATAGTGTAGTGTTTGATATTTTTAATGAAGAAATGTATGTATTGCAATAAAATTTTAATAAATAAAATGTGTAGCTGACTACATTTTGTAGGCCAGAAAGAATGTGTACTGTTAAAGTAGCCCTTTTGGAAAAAAGAAAGAAATAACAGAATAATCTAATGACAAGGGTAGAACACTGAATTTGGAGCAAGAACTCCTAGTTTCCAGTTCCCAACTTTCCACCCTGGACTACTCTTAACTTCTCTAAGCCTCCTTTTCCTTCCCTAGGAATTGAAGATGATAGAGGACTCCTTTCCAGATAGTGTGAAAATTAATAGAGATTGATCTACAAAAACACCCACCTTGGAACCAGCAACATTGGAGTCATCTATAGAAAGTAAGATGATGATATTTATTACAACGTTGTCTTACTAACATTTTTCCAAAGACATATACACTCCATGACATGTACATTGGGGAAAGTGCTTAAAAATAAACACTAGTCATTTGGAGTTGGTAACAGGTCCCTGAAAAACCAGTGTCTGGGTTTGACTAGTAAGAGCACTGGTGTGGGACTGGTAGGGACAGTGAAGGTGGCACATATCTCTCAATACCAAAGGGACAGCCTCTTTTTCAATATGGTAGAGGGAGTTCCCTTTTTCAGCTTCCAGCGATCTCACTGAATAAACCCTATAGTAAAGAGAAGGGTTCTCTGTGAACAAAAGTTTCTGATCAATTTGATGAAGATGTGTTGGTAGATGAAGCCAAGAAATAAATAGTTGCCACCCAGAATATACCACCACGGAGGTCACAATGGAAGTGTGTGCCATCTTCCAGGGGACTGCCTGAGAGACCCACAGCTTGGGGTCGGCCAGAGTCGTGTCTAATGGGAGTGCAAGCAGAGCTTGGGGATAAGTCAGAAATCTTCAGTTGTTTGGGATGGTTCTCCTGCCTCCTTCCCCACTCCCAACTCAGAGAGAAAACAGTGGCTTGGATTTTACCCCAGGCAGACATTTGGGAAGAGCTAATACACCTAATGTGGGAGTTGACATTCAGAGTAATGTCCTTTTCATTCTGGTCACTTCAGGCTGCCAGATGGCTGCATGCTCCCTCCCTACAAGTGAGGCCCACCAGCTCAACCCTGACTAGGTCCCATTCCAGAAACAGGTCCTTGAACACAGCTGCATGAGTAAGAGCTCCTGTACCAGGTTTCTAGAACACTCAGCCTAGTCTTCCAAGGAGTGTGTGGGTGACCATGACTGTTACACTTGGGAAGACAGACCTGCAGAGGTCATGGGTACATTGCAAATAGTATATGTCATTAAGCTACATTAACAAGGGGAAATTGGAGAAATCTCACAGCATTGTGTATTTCAAAATCTAAATTTTGACTATCACTAGAGAATCCAGCATAAAAGTTTATCTCAAGATATGTCTGATTGTTAGAGTGGTAAAACACTGTCTCTAAATTTATGAACAAGACTTTTTTTTTCTATTATAGTTTAATAGTTCGTAGAATGCTTCCTCTGAATATTTGATCCCCCTTTCCCTCTGTATTGGTTATCTATCACCATAGTAATGCTTGTAACAATTTCCTCAAAAATTTAGTGGCTTTCTTAGCATCTGTGCATCAGCTGGGTGATTCTTCTGGTCTTGGCTGAGACCACGCATGCATTTGTAGTCAGCTCTGGGTCAGTTCTGCTGATCTTGGCAGGGCTCTCATACTTGGAGGGTGACTGGCTGTAGGTTGGTCTAGGTTGCTGTTGGCTAGGATGAATGGGCTGTCCACCGAGTACCTCTCAATTTCCACCTCTATGATAGCTCAGACTTGTTCATGTGCCAGTGGGATGATTTCAAGACAATGAGCAATAGTGTTTAAGGCTTTCGGAGAGCTTGGAAGTGAAACATGTCACTCCCAGTCATTCTATTGGCCAAAGCAAGTTCTATGGCCAGCCCAGATTCAAGGCTTCACTGCCTGATGAGAGAAGCTGCAATGGGAGAAGCTGTAAAGCCACATTGCAGACAAGGGACATGTCTACAGGGGAGGTGGAGAATCAGGGCCATTTTTGCAATCAGTCTCCCACACCCTCCAGTTTACTTATTTACCTTCACAACTTCCCTCTTAGAGAGTGTGTTTCTCTCTTTGGGAAAATATGATGGTCAGGATTGATCCAGTCTCATTTTACATCTGCCTCCTTTCCCCATGAAACCAGTGTTCAGCTCAGAGAAGTGATAAATTAACAAAGATGTTATGTAACTGGAGTGGCATGCTAAATAAAAAAATTTTTTTTAAACTTTCACAGAACAACCCCAGACAAAGTAAATTTCTCTGGCCCTCAATTTCCCATATCTAAAATGAGAATAATAATGGTTGACACATATTTGGCCAGCCTCTAGACTAAGTACCTGTACTTTGTATTAACTATTAACTATTTTAACCCCCCCAATAACCTTACAAAATAGGAACTATTATTACCACCCCATCCTCATTTTCTAGATGATAAGTCAGATGCTCAGAGAGGGTAAGTAATTCACCTAAGGCCACACAACAAGTAAGAGACAGAACTGAGATTTGAACCCTGGAATTTAGCTCCAGGGCTTATGCTCTTAACTAATATGTTATTTTTATCATTTATTATTCAGTGGTACCTACCTCATAGGGTTACTGTAAAAATCAAGGCACATATATAATGCTCTTAAATTAGTGTCTGGCATATAGTGAGAGCTTATTAACATGTTTGCCATTATTATCACTTGTCATTGTCTACAAAGTGGAGAAATTAATTAATTATTAATTATTAATATTAATCTCTCCATAGAACTTTAAAATGATCTCAAAGTTGCTTTGTCATGTCCTGTATTTTTATATTACTATTTTTATATTATTATTATTAAAATATATAGTATAGTCATTATTATTATTATTTATATTATTATTATTAACCTCGTTTGACAGATTACCAATGGTCTCTTCAAGGCAAGCTAGGATTTTTCTAACATGAACCTCAAAACTCTTCCAGTCTCTACCCATTCCCCAGTTCCAAATTCACTTCCACATTTTTAGGTATCTGTTACTACAGCATCCTACTTCTTGGAACCAAAATCTGTGTTAGTTTTCCAGGGCTGCCACAGCAAGTACCACAGATTGGGGGCCTTAAAGAACAGAAATCAACTTGTTCACAGCATGAAGGCTGGAAGTCCAAGATCAAGGTGTCAGCAGGGTTGGTTTCTTCTGAGGCCTCTCTCTCCTTGGCTTGTAGATGCCGTCTTGTCCCTGTGTCCTTACATGGTCCTCCCTCTGTGTGTGTCTGAGTCCGAGTTTCCTCTTTAGAAGGGCACTGCTCAACTGGATTAGGACTCACCCATGTGACCTTATTTTATCTTAATCATCTCTCTAGAGGCTTATCTTCAAATGCAGTCACATTCTGAGGTACTAGGGGCCTTGACGTCTACATATGAATTTGGCGGGCACATTTTAGTCCATAATAACCTCTTATCAAAATCATCTAGGAGAGAGGTGACGAGAGACTAAAACAAGAGAGTAGGGGAGAAAGATACACAAATATACACATGGTCTCTTCCTAGGAGCCCCCAGAAGCTGTCTTCCCAAGGTGCCTCAACAACTCTTCCGTGCGTGCGGCAGAGGGGAGAGAGCCGGTCAGACCAGTTCTTGGCCCCGTGTCTGGAAACCTATGCCACTGAAGTTTCTTGAGGGTATTACGCATTTTTCACTCCCTAATGGTGGCACCACGAAGACATAAGCTGAGAGACACATTATGAGTGTGGAACAAAGTGAAAAAGGAAAACAGAAAAGGGCAAAAGAAAAAAAAAATAACACACTTCTGCCCCAGAGAGCCGCCAACAGAATTGAGGACTTCCAACCTGGGCCCGGCCCACCCCTTCCCAAGCGGGGAAGACCCCGGGCCCCTGGAAGGGCAGCAAATGAGGAAAGAAGGTTCTGGAGAAATGTGTACATCCTTGTTTATGTGGAGACTGACAACTAAAGTCCAAGGAGAGTGTGGCGAGACATTGCCGCATGAGCATCAGCTTGGACATCACTTGCTCCAAAGAAAATTGCTCCCGGAATGTCTCTGCTGTGGGCAGGGGATCCTTGGGGCAGGGATCAGAGACCTGGGATGGGAGACCGAATATGCCCTTTACTACCTGAGTGGCTTTGGACACATTTCTTGATTTCCAAGCCTCAGTGTCTACATTCAGGAAAGGAGAACGCTATTGTGTGGCCTCCCCACCTCAGAGGGTTGCAGAATTAAAGCAAAGGATGCACATAAAAGCATTGTGTTCAGTTCTAAAAGGATGAGGAAGAAAGCAGGCGGGCTGTGGAGTCAGACAGCCCTGGGTTCAAATGTGGTTTCCAACACTGACAAGCTGAATGATCCTGAACCAAAGTCCTCAGGCTTCGTTTCCTCATTCATTTATTCATTCATTCAGTAACTATGTCCCAGAGGCCAACTGCAGGTCAGGAACCAAATAGTGAAGCAGATCTGGTGTGCTTACCTTCGCAGAACTTTCTTATCTGTGAAAGGGAAAAAATGAATTGCCTGCCTTTCCAAGGCTGCTGGAAGACTCCAATAAGATTAAGTATTTATAAACTCAGCCTCGTGGCTTAAAAGAAATGCTCAACAAATGTTAATTCCACCTTCTTTGCCTGACAAAAGCATTACTATCATTGGGAAACTTTCCTGTGTTATCACATGGGAAACTTCTTTTGATCCAGGCCTTTCACGGAAAAAAAAAAAAAAAAAAACTGAAAAAGATTACAGAGAAAGGTCAGTTACTTTCACAAATTAAAAATGGGTTTGAATAGAAGCACGTTCTGCTGTGGCAGAATATTTCATTTGATGGACTAGAGGATAAACGATTTGGAGGTTTCTTTTAATTGAAGTCAAAATTAATCAGAACAACTACCCTGAGTCCACTTGACCTCATGTAATTCTACTTGGAGACCAAGATGATATCTTTACTAATGGGCATCTGGAAGCCATGTATGTGAGCATCAGAGCCTGGGACCCACCCCTTTTTCTGTCTTCCTCTCCTGCTTTTTATTATGCCCCCAGGCGTATATACACATGCACACATATGTATACATGCACATACATGGGCATGTATGCACACACACATGCAAGGGCATAAATACACACATACACACATAATTCCCAGGAGGCGAGTGTATCTGCTTCATAAAGTAACATGCCATTTTGAGAAACAGTTCTTCTTTTTGCTACTTTCATAAACGTTAACTGAATAAAGAAATAGATGAATGAATAAATTAGCTCTTATGAGCCAAGCACCAGTTCCAAAACATGCTTTTTTGGGGAAAAAAAATAGCAGAAGCGTACCCCAGTCAAATAAATTTGGGGAACACTCTATCATGCAATCCCTGCAGGAGATTCACAATGCTCAAAAGAATATAAAAATTCTGAGACTTTTTCTAGTATAAAAAACAGTTTTGTTTTTTGAGGGCGATGATGTACTTATCATTTAAGCCTGAAAGTTTCTTTCCCCCCACTTTATTGAGATATAATTGACATGTAGCGTGGTGTAAGTTTAATGAGAAACCAATGTAACTGCTAATCCAGAGATGTCCCAACGTGCTTGGCCAAGGACAGCTCGTTTATGTATGTGTCTGTTGGTGTGGAAGCAGCCACACATTCCACGAAACCTATTGCCCTGAGACGAACAGCTGGGAAGGACTGAGCTAGCCAGTTAGGTGGTAGCAGAGCTGCACTCCCTCGGCTCCAGCAGGGACTTTGCCGTGGGCAATGTTACTGGGTCTGAAGATAGAGCTTGCCCTGCCTATCTCTGCAGATGACTGTGGCCAGTTCCAGCCAGGCCCACATTTCAAACTGGGCTCTACTATAAAGACAAAGGAGGTCTCAGTAAACTCAAGGCCATGGATCCCGTGGGTCCTCAGAAAGCACTGGAACCAGATGTTGGAGGGTGACAGGATTGTCTCAGTTTCCCACCCCTTCTCCTCTCCTTGTATCAGCTTCATTCCTTCTGTCCCCGTGCTTCCTCTGCCTTTGCTACTCCAGGTCACAGCGCAGGGGGAAGTTGTCCACCTCTCCACCTTAGTTCCAGAGATTCGGGCCCACTCCAGCCCAGTCAGTCATCTGTAGTCCTGGGCAGGGTTACATCTTACAAGGTGGCTGCTGGACCTCTTTCCCCTCAGGGGAGGGAGACAGCCAGCAATTTCTAAGTGGCCACTACACAGGGGCCTACCAGACTCTCTTATCTGCTGTGCCTACCTGTGTTTCTAAACTCTGGCCATGCCTTAGAATCACCTGGAAGCAGCTTCAAAATATTTGTCTTGGGCTCCCCAGGAGAGATGCCAATTACATATATCAAAGAGAGACACAGAAATCTTTATGTTGTAAAAGTCCTTCTGAGACTTGCCCATGCAATGCTCTAGAATCATCCATCATTGTTGTGCCCTGAATGTTTCACACCGTCCTGAGCGCTATAGCTTTAGTTCTCATTGTCTTCTCACCTTTGTTCCTCTCTGTCATTTCTCAAGGTACTGAAATATTTCTCAGCTCTCGGGGCCCAGTTTCAATGCCACCAATCCAGGAAGTTCCGCTGATTCTGTCGCTGGTGAGATCAGTGAGTTATTCCTTTATTCTTCCATTGCATTTATTGTAATTAGTTAGAAACCAGTGTTTCTCTCTGACTAGATAATAAACTATAGCAGGCAAAAGACAAGTTATTTTCTTTTAATTTATGTTTAATATATATTTTATCATCACCTGAGGATTTTCTTATTTCTTTTAGAGAGAGAGGGAGGGAGAGGAGAAGGGACAGAGAGGAACATTGATGTGAGAAACACCACTTGGTTGCCTCCTGCATGCACCCAGACTGGGGATCATACGTGCCTGGACCGGGGATCAAACCGGCAACCCAGGTATGTGCCCTGACAGGGGATCAAACTCACAATGCTTCAGCTACCAAAATGATGCTCTAACAAACCAAGCTATACTGGCCAAGGCAAAAGACAAGTTGTTTTAAATAACGTATTTCTTATTATCAGTAATATATACTCGTGAAAAATTTGGAAAATTCGGATACTAGGAAAAGAAGAAGAAAATCTATAGTTCTCGATATCAAAAATAGCCATCACTTAAGTTTGAACATGTTCCCTCTAGTCTTTTTTCAATGCATCATATGTGTGTTTTTTTCATAATTGGAATCATATATAATTTCCTATATATTTGCTTTTCTTCAGTTGACTTTATACTGAAAACATTTTCCGATGTTATTGTTGCTTCAAAAGCATTGTTTTCAATGGCTGCATAACAAACATCTCACTCCAAAACATTGCACGTTTGACTGACTCATTTCCCAATGCTTTGTTGGACACGTACATTATCTTCCTTTTTTATTCTTGCTCTTAAAAATAACAAAGTGTGCTGGATATTTTTCATTTGTCTCCACAGAGCCACTGTTCACTGCTCACCCATATGGACTTTGTCAAAGGGCTCCCTTGCCTCTGGCTTTGCTCGAAGTCAGAATGGGCGGTGCGGGCAGAAGCTAGAGGAAGGTGAGGGTGGGACATTCATGCCACGTGGGCCAGGTGGAGGCCCTCCCCATCCAGCTTCTCTCTCAGGTTCTGGAAACCACTCACTCGCTGCCCTTTTGGCCCGGAGCAGGATCAACTCCTCCCTGGAGCTGGCCCCATAGTCCTGCCCACACTTTGTAAGAAGCTGTTTTTTGTTATTGTTTTGGTTTTCTAACTCAATGGTCTGTCCTCCAGTGATTCTGGTTTGAATGTGCTGCTTCCTGACAAGATCCTGACAGATACATGTGGCAGTTGACATTTTGTACCTAAATCTTGGAAGACATTCCGTTTCCTCCTAGAGATTCCAGATAAATTCTTAAAAGTGGGGAAACAGATAGAAACATGTTTATGGCACTTAATTTCTATATTGTCACCTTGCTTCTCCAAAAATGAGGTATGCCAAATTACACCCCTCTTAGTAGTGTTTAAGAACATTAAAAATTACAGTTTTGAGTTTCAAAAGATTGGTAAGCAAAAAGCAGTTTGTGTTTTAAGTTGCATTTCATTTACTACTAAATAAGAGGAATTTTTCACATATTTTAATTATTTTATGAATGACCATGCCTGATTCCACTCTACATCCCTCATAATATCTACCTACCTACCTACCTATAATAATAGTAGTAGTAGTAGTAGTAGTAGTAGTAGTAATAAAAGTTGCAATTAGTGTTATCATTATTACCAATTTGGGCAACCAGATGGATGGCTGAAATATTAGATGAGGCAGAGACTAAAGATGCTACTAAACAGAAAAATCAATCATCTGTCAAATGAGAATGTTCAGGGACCACATGTATTTTTAATCAATGCAGTAATAACTGTATTATTAAAATAGTAGTTAATGCATTCCTGTTATTCGCTACATGCTGTGCTAAGTGACTTACATGTTATTTCATCAAATCCTTAATATATGATCTGATTGATCAATATGTTCAATAACCACTGAACCATTTCTGGGCATTTCTGGAGCTCAGCTTCATCCCAAGTTTCATAAATGCTAGAAACCCAATCTTTCTCTCCAAAATAGTTTTTATCTAATGAGACGTGAGTTTCAATGTGATGTGGTCTTGTTGATGCTGTAACATCTTTAAAGTCATCTTCAGTTCCAAAGTTGAGCAAAAATGGAAATGTTGAAATTCCACTACACAAACTGTTCTCGAATAGCCCCAACTCACTTTTATAAATCCAGGGGGCTTGGAAGGTTTGCATAAACATGCAATATCTTTTGAACCTTTGGTTGCTTTGAGCAAAGTGTTTGGGATTTCTCTGCTGGAGAGAAGAGATTTTTAGAAGACAACCACATAAAAGTTACTTCCAACTTCTTTTTACAAGTTCTATTTTAGAATGAAGTGAAGACTTTCTGGAGCAAAATGGGGCCAGTTTTGAGGTCTGGAAGGAAGCGTCTCTTGAGCTAAGCCATAACGCCAGGCGAGCCTGGTGCCATACCGTTTTGACAGTGTTCTCCTTCTGAGTCCTTCCCTTCTAAACAGGGTGTCCCCCCACCCCAATTTTCAAACTTGGTAGTTTCTGTTTTTAGAACATCACTCTCACTTTCCTTATTTTTCTTGTCCCTTCTTTTTCCATTTGGAGGGATAGTAGCAAGAATGCAGTCAATTCTCTCTAGGGTTTGGTCTGGCAGGGAAAAAAAAGTGGTAGTTTCGCAGAAGAACCAAATGCTATTTCTGAGCTCTGTGGCTTTGCACAGATTTTTATTTCTGTAAAAGGTTGTGTTTTATGTATTATGATCTTAGATTTCTGCTTGTTGCAGCGGACAGCCAAGCCCGCGTTTTAATTTCATATTACTTTGGCTGGTAATGATGAGTCTGGAAGATGAAATGGGACTCAGAGACAACTCTCCGTTCCATCCCTTCTAAAATTGCTCCTTGTTCATTTGCGGAGACAGCTAAAATTTTAGTAGTAAAATGAAAGGAGTAGGAAGGAAAGAAGTGAGCGGAAGCCCCAGCCCCAGCTGATATCAGTGTCATTCCATGGGTGCGGTCATCCAGATGTTAGCTCCTCCAGATGTCCGGCCTTATCCACCCACCTGGGCTGTGAGAATGTGATATATGTGAGGTCAGACTGCTCACCTTCAAGTCACACAGTTAAATAAAAGATGCTCTATCTCCAGCCACTGGGTATTCTAAGCCCATCTCCATGTCCCTATCAGGCCTGAAGATCATTCATGCTTTAGGTTCCCAGAGGAAGAAGAAGAGACCATTTGTCCAAGGAAACGTCTGTGATGCATGTTAAGTGGCCTGTGAGAGAGCCCTCTCATTTATTGGCTGAAACATGAAACAGAAAACACGTGCAGCTAGCACAGGGCCCCCAAGGCTCTTGCTTCTTCCCAGGAAATGGAGTGATGAAGGACAGAGCAAACACGTGAATTCAGGCAGCCCACATGCCTGGGTGTTTCACAATGCAAAAAGCATCTGGTGGGTGGAAATCCTGGGCATTGGAATTGGAATTTATAGAGACAGATTGACTTCTGGTCTCTAGCTGGGATTCTATTCCTGCTGCCGTGGAAATAGATTTTTCCATTAAGGGAGAAGGAAGCATTCCTCATTCAAGTACGTTTACTGATGCTTTTGAGGTGCATTTACCAAATGTCAGTGTCTGTGTTAGGGGCTAAGGACCTAAAAATGAATAAGGCATGGACCTTACCCTCAAGGAACTCACTCTTTAATGGAGGGAAAAATAGAGAAATGAGTATTTACAATACAGAGGTGTCTGTGTGACTACAGAAATGTACATAAGGATTTGGGAAGAAACCAGGGGAATGTAGCCATCTGTAAACCAAGAGTATTGCTATTTGCTGCTTTTACTATCAAAGATCCATGCTTCCCTTCCTCTTGATAACATAAAAAATACATTTATATTTATATATTCATCTTACCCCCACCCAACTGGCTGGAGTCCAGCCCAGGAGTGGTCCCTGATTGGCTGAAGCAATCTAGAGTTTCAAAAAAGTCTCAGGAAGAGAAGATGCCAAAACTAGATCTTCAAGGCTGGCTGAGAATTAGCCAGACTCCTTTTTTTTTTTTTTTTTTTTTTTTAATTGGGAACAATATTCTAAAAATAAACAAAAGCTGATCATTCTAGAATTGCATGAGCTAAGGCACAGAGGTGCAAATGTGACATACTATACGCATAGAACTGCAAACAGGTTGGTGTTACAAGAAAATACTGCATGCATTGAGGTGATAAGGGTAAAGACACAACCAGAGGTCAAGTCTTGGAGGCCCTTGTATGTACAGAACATTCATGCATTTCTACATTATTCCTTAGAACAATGGTTCCCAAAACCTAACATGTATCAAAACCATCAGAAGAGTGCAGATGTCTGATTCAGAAGATCTGGGGAGAAGCCTGAGAATTTTTGTTTATTTAATAAGTTCCCAGGGGCTGCTGATACTACTGGTCCAGTGATAACAGCAAAGTAATCTCCAGGTAGCATATGTGATTAATAGGCATGATCAGATCATCATTTTGACTCTCATTCAAAAACTGAATGTCCTCTCTGACACTCTTCGTTTTACATTCTTTCTCAATGTGGTACAGCCAAGGGGACCAGAAGCTTCAGTTCCACAAGAGCAGAAAGTGTTTGAGGAGGGGGAAGGGCCTGAGAAGGGGTCTGAGGAGGGAGAGCCCAGGAAGCCCACCACTGAGCCCCCAGCCACACAATCCCATCACAAGAAGTGGGGGCCCCATCCCATAATGGCCAGGGACAGGAAGTGAGTGTTGCTGGGGTGTTGATGTAGTTAAGGTGACTGTGAAGAGTGTGTGCCTCCACTGAGCAGTTGGGTTCAGCTTCTTCATTTCCAACATGGAAGAAACTTACAAATCATCCTGATGCCACAAACAAAGTGGCTTCTCGTCCCTTCAATGCTAGCCACCGGGTTCCCTGACCAAAATCAGTTATCATATCTCTGTAACAACAGCTGTAAGTACAAAGTTGTACTGAACAGGGTGTTGTCCACCAAACCAGGAACCTTGGACAAGAGACTCTGGCTGAGAGCACATGGCAGTGCCCTTCTTACCATGAAGACTGGGATAAAGATCTGCAGGGACAGACCAGCGCCCCATTTGTCTGGGGCACAGGCAGCTACTGTGGCAACAACAGCCCTTCAGGTAACGCATTTATGGGACATAGGGTAACCTGGCATCAGGCACATGTGTTGTTAATCTTTGGGGTATATTCTGCTATGAAAAAACAATGGGCCATGGAAATGCACAGTGACTGAATATCTATCCCATCAAATGCCAGACCCTAGAGGACTCTTGCTTCTTCCTGCTACCAGCAAGTTCTTCATTTTCTTCCTAATCTAATTATAGCAGGATAAACTGTGACTTTCAACAACAGCAAAGGGTCCCAGCCTGGGGATTTGGACAGTGTGCTTCTGCCCTCGGGATCTCCTTGGAAAGATGTGGGAACTGCCCTCAGCTTTCTGTAGGAAGGTCTTGAGGCTGGAGCCCTGGCCCTGCTGTTACAGAAACAGGGGTTCCAAAAATCCCCAGAGTTTGCGGCTGGGGGATGGGGAGAAGGAAGCATCTTTTCAGAATGCCTCCACATGCCTGAGGCTGGTGGCTAGTGTCTTTCTTATGCAAAATGGCTTTAATGCATCCAAAGCCTCAGGTAGATGGGAGGAGTCTTGAACCAGGGGACGGTATGAAAAAAGCACACAGAGCCTACGTAAGGTTCTGTGAATGGTCAGAACTGTTTGCAACACCCACTGCGTCAGAGGACGCAGTCAGGGATAATAAGCAGCTGCGGACATTTTAGCTCTCTCTCACTCTCGCTCTCTCGCTCTTGCTCTCTCTCTCTCTTGCCCCCTCCATGTGGCTTGGTGAAGGGGCCTTCTCCATGCGGAATAAAGAAGCTAAGTTCTCCATGTGGCTTGGAGAAAGGGTCTCCAGGCCGCTTTAAGAGGTTCTCGCCATGCGGTTTTGAGAAGGAGAGGAGATCCATGCGGTTTGCAGGAAGAAGGCAGTTTGCAAGGAGGCTGAGAATCCAGGCGGTTCTGCATTGAGAGCTGGAGGGCACCACAGCACAGAAAGGACCACCCCAATCAGAAGAGTGATGGCAGCTGCTGGTAAAGCTGAACTGTGTTTGGAAAGTAGGAAAACAGTTTCTCTAACTTTTCTAAAGCTAGCCTGGTTTGGTAGTGGGGAGGCAAGGATATGTGTTTGTGGGTGTTTTAAAGAAGATAAGACTTAACAACAGAAATCCGCAAATAACTAAATCTATATAACTGTTAAATAAACAATTCTTTTTCTTTTCACTAAACTCTGGTATTGAGAGTTACAATTTTGGCGGCGGGCAATCGGGCCCCTAACTAAAGAGTCCGTGGGTTTGTTTTCAATTGCAGCACCGCGGGGGTTCCGTAACACTGCCACCCGTGCACTGTGTGATCTTGGGGACATTTACAGAGGCTGTTGCCTTCGTTTCTCACTACGTAAGGGAATAGGAAGTAGGGCGGGGCTAAAAGTGATAACTCCCTTGAAGAATGTTGGGAAACTCCCTAACACTTTGTACAGCTCTGAGATACACAGTGTAAGCAAGGGTCAAACTCCACCAAGGGTCAAATGGACATTCGCCCAGTGACCTGGGGGCAGGAGGGGTGGAGAGCAGAGGATGGCCTAAACTATATGCACATTTCACAAGGATGGATGGGAGCAGATGGGGCTCTGGTTCCCAGGAAAGGAAGGCCATCCTTGTGCACTCACACCCTGAGGATTTGCGCAGCCTGCTCAGCAGAGGACATTGGGTGTGATGCTAAGAGCCGAATCCTAGCTACCTTGAACCCTCTCCAACTCTGCAACACTAGGAAAGCATCTCTGCTTGCAGGGCTTAGGATGGCCTTCCACTCAAGAGTGAGGAGGACAGGCTCTGCTGTTCCTGACTTCTTTCTTTTTTTTTTTTAAAGATTTTATTTATTTTTAGAGAGAGGGGAAGGGAGGGAGAAAGAGAGGGAGAGAAACATCAATGTGTGGTTGCCTCTCGCATGCCCCCAACTGGGGACCTTGTCTGAAACCCAGGCACGTGCCCTGACTGGAAATCAAACCAGCAACCGCTTGGTTCACAGGTCAGTGCTCAGTCCACTGAGTCACACCAGCCAGGGCTTGTTCCTGACTTCTTTCCATGTGGGTGTGGGTGTGGGCATGACACATGCTTCAACCACAGCTCAGCCACCATGGATTCTACTGTCCCCTGGGAATATGGGGACAGTAGTCAGAAGGGATCTCCAAGGTCATGCACTGATGCTTGACTTCCTTTCCATCATCTTCAACAAATAATCACGTCTCTTCTTGTTTAACACCTCCAGTAATAGGAAACTCACCCACTAACTTCGCAGACTGATTGCATTTGTTGCGGGGCCGGGGGCGGGTAGATTTTACTTTTTTATGTTTCATGGAGATTCCTTTCTTGTAATGAACAGAAACTTATCTCCTTGTAGGTTTTTTCTTTCTGGTCTTGGGTAAAACAGCCATATTATTTATTGTCCAAACCCAGGTTCATGTTTAAGACTAAATAGGGGCACTATTAATAATTACACCAGGACAATAGGGGTAAACTTGAACTCTCTTGGTAAAACAAGACTTAGAACTGCTTTAATCTTAAGTTTATCCCAGGGGTAACTATTCTTGATATTCAAAGGCACTTGAATTACCCCTTGTGGTCTCTCTCCTTTAGAATGAAGAAGGGAAGCTGATTTGTGTAGTGGAAAGATAACTGGACTAAGAACAAGAAATAGCTATGTGACTTTGGGGGGCAACATCGGGAAAGGCCAGTTGCCTCCCAAGATCCAATGTTATTTTCTGATATTTCAGAAAAGAAAACAATTTGTAGAGTTCTGAAATGTGAAAGGTCTATCAGAAGGACACAAGCTCAACCACACAAATTGTGAAACATAAATTGTGGTTTCATATGTTCTGAAGAAGGATTTAAAAACTGAAATCTTTTCATGAGGTGGTATAGTGTGGTGGCAGCGGATACCAAATCCACCAGAATCTGGTGGAAAGTGTATGAAAAATCAGATTCCTGGGCCTCAACTCAGAATCTCCATGGGGACCTGCAGCATTTGCATTCTGAAAAGCTCTAGAAACAATTCTAATTATGAGCCAACTTTGAGATCCTCTAGCAAAGCGGTCAAGAGCTCCAACTTAGGTGTCATACATTCATTTGCTCCACAATTATTTATTGACCACCTACTATGTGCCAGATATATTCTGGGCTCAAGAGAACCAGTGGTAGCCCAAAAAAAAAAGACAAAAGATCGGACAGATTTATAGTCAAAAGCTAATCTGATATTACCAGCTAATGTGACTTCACTTTCCAGTGCCTCATTTTCCACTTCATAAGGTTGTTGTGATATTTAAATAAAGTAATATATATGAAGCGCTTACCCCAGTCACTGGCCCACAGGAAGCTCTCTGCAAATGTTATAATGAAGAACACACCGAGTTAAGGATGACAATGATGTCAAAGACAACAATGATAAAGCTAGCAAAGCAAAACAAAGAAAGCTTTTTAGTTTCATCCCATGGCAACATGGAAGACTAATGACCATCACTCCACGTTTTCAGTACATTACATAGTCACTTTTTTTCGCTAAGACTTTGAGCGGTCTTTTAAAATTTTTTTTGTTTTTTAATCTTCACCTGAGGATATATTTATTAATTTGAGTGAGAGAGGAAGGGAGGGAGAGAGAGACAGGGAGAAACATTGATGTGAAAGAGAAACATTGTTTGGCTTCTGTACGCACCCCAACTGGGGATTGAACCTGCAACCTACGTATGTGCCCTAACCGAGGATCAATCCTGCTACCTTTTAGTGTATAGGATGACACTCCAACCAACTGAGCCATACAACCTGGGCAAATGGTCTTTTTAAAAAATATATTCTTGTCTCAGGTATAATATATGGTGATAAATAGAAATTACATCCAACATGAATGTTCTATAAACTCCAATTCACACAAGCATGCCTCAAAAAGAAAAAATAGTCCAAGCACTTGGCCCACCCTGACTTTCTTCTGGACCACTCTAGCTATGGTGTTCACCTTGACATAGAACCCTCGAGTCAAATGTATTATTCCAAATATGTTCTGAACTCAAAAATATATAGCAAAAGAAAGAATACGGAAATTACAATGGCAAGGAGCTAAGCTAGCACTTCTGTCATTCTAGTTCTTGTTCATGGGTAGGCCTCAGACCAGGCTCATGTCCCCATAGTTGGGTAAGGCGGTGGCTCACGAAGAAGATGGATGGAGAGATAAAGGGCATGTGTAGAATAAGACCACCATGGAGTGAGGCTGGGCCATGGCGGAGGAGGAGGCTGAGAAGCTGCCTGTGTTTCAGGCAACAGCTTTCACTCCTCCAAGGAGGTCAACAGAGATTGTGATGAGAACATCTGGGCCTCAACCGTGATTCATTGTCCAAAACTGGGCTCGGCCCCTCTCACTGGGAAAGCTTCACAGTTTTTCACATTATTGTCAAACCCCATTCCCCTATTTAAGGGTGTCACTCAGGGTTTATTGCAGAAAGGGTCCAAAGGCCTCTATTCACATGTCCTAGGGGGCCAGAGGCTTGGGAAGCGTGGTGGCGGTGGTGATGGGGGCAGCCAGGAGCAGGGATAAAGGGCCGTACTGGGAGAGATTAGCAGGAAAGCTCTTAGGAGGGAAAAATCAGCTTTCTCTGTTTACATAATCTTGGTTCAGAGCCATGAAGAGAAGCAAACACTGAAATGCAACGGAAGAACAAGACGTGAAAGGATGTGCAATTTCCAAGAGGCTACTACCGGCCAGCCACAGCGCCACCAGGTACAGCTGCGTAGTCTAGGCACCGCGTAATTCCAAAGGGTACCATCCGTACAGATTAGGGATAGGCGCTTTTTCTGCAAAAGGCCAAACGCTATGTGATTTTGGCCCCTTGTGAACCATATGGTTTCTGTCACAACTTAATTGTGCCATTATAGTTAGGGTGGCCAGATAAAATACAGGACACCATGTATTTTTATTTGCTAAATTTGGCAACCCTGTTTGTAGCATAAAAGCAGTCATAGACAATACATACGTAAATGAGTGAGTATGATTGTTCCGATAAAATTTTCTTCATAAAAGCAGGCCATATGACTGACTTGATGATGATATAAATGACAATCCCTGGAGTTTTGCAATGCCACTGCCCTTGCCAGCCAGCAGTTCCAACAAGGCAGGCCAGTTTTCAAATAGAATGGTCAGGGAGAGCCCTACCTTTCAGTCATGTTCAACCATAACCCCCACAGAAAGATACACATTGGATACCATGGTCAAGCTTTACAAAACTATACTTACTTTCACAAAGTATGATACACTCTAAGATACTCTATGCTTTGCTATATTCTATTTAATTTTTTAAAATGTTGGTGACAACAGAGGCAATTAACTTTGCAATCTTTTGATGGGCCTCCACTCATGGATTGCTGGACTCTGGGTTCCAATCTTCCAACTCTTACCAACAGTTTCTCCTTAGAAGAATCGCCTCTTTGAGAATATACTTCTGGAAATGGGAATCGTAATAATTTCAGAGTGACTTTATAGGAGAAACATGAAGTAATTCAGTTCTTCAAAGTAGCATACTTACCATTGGTGAAAGCCAGGATGGTTTTAGGTAATGCACAAGTATACATTGTAGATACTTGTTTTAATTCTTTATGAAAATGTACAACTTATATCAAATGCATAATATTAGAAGTGATATAAAGCTTCCTTTCAAAATACATTTATTTAAGTCTAATTTACTTTTTTTATATTATCTTGAATAAATTAATGTAGGTTAGGTTATTTAAAGAAAAATATTAAGCGATAATAGTACAAGTTATATGTGAATGTAGCAAAATTTGTGCAGATAGTAAGTGAAATGTGGGAAGCATGGACATACCACATGAGCAAGAACAATTTAAAAGATGGTAGATGTGGCACAGTGACCCTTGGGAGACTTGAGTTGAATGTTTGACTCACTACTGATTCCCAGCATTTTAATTGGATTAGATCACAATAGGTGCTCAGCAGGAGCTTATAATGGAGAAATGGATGGATGGATGGGTAGATGATAGATGATGAATGATGGAAGGATGGGTGATATAGAATTGATAAATGCATGAATGAATGAATAGGTGGATGATGGATGGATGAGTAGATGGAAGATGGATAAGAGGGTAAATGGGTGATGGATGGATGGATGGATGGATGGATGGATGGATGGATGGACAGATGAACAAATGGATGGATAGATGGACTATGGATGGTTGGATAGATGGATGATAAATAATGGATGGATGGATTAATGGATAAATGAGGAAATAGATAAAATAGTTAAATTTCAACTTTTGGAATCAGAAGGACTTAGAATAGAATTACAACAGATGCGGGACAGTGTCAAAGGTGTTGGTGACTGGAAGTGGGAAGTGGAGAGAAGCATTCTTCCTCTGAGGTGTCATCTGGGTGCTAAAACCCTCCACGCTGCCACAGTTAGCACTGAGCAATGGAAACACCATGCAAAGACAGGAAACGCTAATCTGAAGCCAGCTCTGTTGGCCGCATCAAAATGTCATTACCGGATGGAGACACTTGCAGCAAGTACCTAGTGAAGTAAGCATGAATGGAAATATCCAGGGCTGTAATTGTTTGGAAATGCTGACTCATGTAAGTCTGAACTTCTAACCATTTGCTGATGAGAAAGCCATCTTCCAGGTGCAGCCATGAGTGCAGAGGGCACTAGCAACTGGCAGCAATCACATGTCAAAAGGACAAGGTAGCACACGTGCTTTCAACTGTCCCACGTAGGCAGGAGCTCCCGTCATGGGCCAAATTTCAACAGAGGGCATTTTGGCATTGGCAAAGGGGGAATGATAACTTGCCCTAGTCATACAATCACTCTTCTTATGGCAAAATATCTTGGAAGACATGACTTGCTTGACTTATTTCTTCAATCTTGGGACAGATTCTTCTGCTTTCACGTGCCTGTTTCTTGCTGAAGGATTTAAAGTGATATTACTTTCATCTCTTCCCTCATTTCAATGCAGAAAAAGAAGCCCGACTAACTGAAGCATAGGAGCACAATCTTTTTTTAAATATATTTTATTAAGTATGCTATTACAGTTGTCCCAATTTTTTTCCTCTGCCCTCCTCTGCCTGGTACCCACATTGCCTCCAGCAACACCCCCATAGTTCATGTTCATGGGTCATGCATACAAGTTCTTTGGCGTCTCCATTCCCTATACTATTTTTAACATCCCCCTGTCTATTTTGTACCTACCAAATTATGCTTCTTAATTCTTGCATCTTCCCCTCCCCACTGATAACCTTCCCATATGATCTCCATATCTATGGTTCTGCTTCTGTTCTGGTTGTGTGCTTAGTTTGTTTTTTAGATTCAGTTGTTGATAGTTGTGAATTTGTTGCCAGTTTAATGTTCATAATTTTGATCTTCTTTGTTTTCTTAAATAGTCCCTTTAACATTTCATGTAATAATGGCTTGATGATGATGAACTCCTTTAGCTTTACCTTGTTGGGGAAGCACTTTATCTGCCCTTCCATTCTAAATGATAGCTTTGCTGGATAGAGTAATCTAGGTTGTGGGTCCTTGTTTTTCATCCCTTTAAATACTTCTTGCCTGCAAAGTTTCTTTTGAGAAATCAGCTGATAGTCTTATGGGAACTCCTTTGTAGGTAACTCTCTTCTTTTCCCTTGCTGCTTTTAAGATTCTCTCTTTATCTTTCTTTCACTTTTGGCATTTTAATTATGATGTCTCTTGGTGTGGTCTTCTTTGGGTCCAAACTGTTCGGGACTCTCTGTGCTTCCTGGACTTGTATGCCTATTTCTTTCATCAAATTGGGGAAGTTTTCTTTTACTATTTTTTCAAATAAATTTTTAATTTCTTACTTTTCCTCTTCTCCTCTGACATCACTATAATTCAGATGTTGGTATGTTTAGAGATGTCCCAGAGTTTCCTTATACTAGCCTCGATGTTTGTTTTCTTTTTAATTCTTTTTTTTTTTTTCTCGCTGTTCTGGCTGAATGTTTATTTCTCCCTTATATTCCAAATTGTTTATTTGAATCTTGGCATCATCCCCTCCACTGCTGATTCCCTATAGATTTCTATTTATTTCACTTAATGCAACCTTCTCTTCTGCCTGGGTCTTTTTTATGTTTTTAAAGTACCCAATAAGTTTTTTGAGTATCCTGATAACCAGTGTTTTGAACTCAGCATCTGTTAGTTTGGTTACCTCCATTTCATTTAGAGCTGCTTTGACTCCCTGTCTCAGTAGCATATATTATGAAGAAAAGGCACCTGTAAATTGTGTGGGGTGGAGCCTTAGGTAATCACCAGGGAGGGGCAACCTGCTTCACTGCTTTGTGGTTCTGTCTGGGGGGAGGACTCAGAGATGGGACAGTGCCACTGCCTGGCTTCTGGAGGTTTGCCCAGCACTTGCCCTGTTTCCAATCACTTCATTTCTGTGATTGGTACCCTTCCCGTGCAGAGGCTGCGCGCAACGAGGAGGCGGTCCAGAAAAGATCGAGGCGGAAGCAGCGTCAACAGCAGCAACAACGGCCATCTGCCTTCACCTGTACCAAGTGCGGCAGGGATTGTCACTCCCGAATCGGACTGCACAGCCATTCTCGGCGGTGCAGATAGACTCTCAGGAAGCTACGCCATCGTCTCTCGAGATGGACGGCTGCCGACGACCCTTCCCGCTGTTGTCCTGGTGCTGAATACAAAATGGGGTGTGTCTGCATAAGTTCTCAGTCTGTGTGGGCCCTTTAAGTGGAGTCTCCTGAAAATCCAGCAGTTTCTTTTGCCACCGTAACCCCCACTGGTTTTTCATCCAGAAGTTGTGGGGATTTATCTTCCTGGCACTGCAACCCTGGGCTGTGTGGTCTGGCCTGAGGCTGAGATTTTTCGCTCCTGAGGTATCCCTCCTAATTTTTATCCACCACACATGAATGTGGGACTGCCTCTCCACGCCACACCAGGTCTCTGCACCTCTATGCCCATATCCAACTCTCCACCCCTCCTACCCACCCAGATGAATGTGGCTTCTTTAAATCCTTGGTTGTTGGACTTCCATGGAGCTCAATTTTCTGACAGTTCTGGGTGTTATTTGTTTTGTACTCTGGTTGTAATAATTTCTGTAGTTGTGTGAGGAGGTGAAGCGTGTTTATCTACACCTCCACATTGACTGGAAATCTCAGGAGCACAGTCTTTACCAACAGAGACAGTTACAGTCCCACCTCTGTCCACACTCCTGGGTCTCCACCAGCTGGTGCGTGCCACCACTTCTCTGTGCCTCAGTTTCCACATCTGTAAAGTAGGAATAATATCCACAGGGCTGTTGTGAAATTAAATAAGCTAATAAAGGCAAAGCATTTATAAACATTTCGGACACATGGTAAGCACTCAATAAATGTTACCTAATGTTATTCTGTGATATTACCAGAAGCTTTCACTTACAGAATATCATCTAACCCTCAGAAAATTAGAAATTTTTCCTAGTTTTCAGATTATACCAGTAAGGATCAAAGGTGAGGTGATTTACCAAAGTCTAGTGAATAGTAGAGGCAGGACACAAATCAGGTTTCAGTCCAATTCCTTGTCTTTCCTGCCATCCCATACAATTGTGCTAACCTAACATAACAATTAAATGCCAGTTCCAGAAAGTATCCATTTAATTTGAATTATATTTTAATTTTTTCAATCTAATGACAGAATGAACTCTCCTTTATTTCTCCATTTTTTCTTTTTTTGTTGTTGTTGCTTTTGTGAAATGGTGTGTGTGTGTGTGTGTGTGTGCTGGGTTGAGAAGAAATGCTAAAACTTGACTCAGGTGACCTTGAAGGTGAACCTGATTTCATCTTTATTCCATGAGACTTAGTGGTGAGGATATATGGAAGAGGAATTGAGGGAGAAGAAACGGTCCTTGGTGGCCCCTGCCTGGAATGGCCCCTTGTCTCCTGTGCAGGCCGATCCAGAAGACTGAGGCTGCTAGAGGCGGCTAGAATGTGTGGAGCCTGCCCTTTGGTTATCAGCTTCTTCCAGGACTCAAGGTATCCTGCAGCCCTCTGTTCAGATCTAGTGCTCATCCTGAGTGCAAGACATCTTACCCTTCAAGAAACTGCAGAGTAGAGTAGGAGCCTGGGATAAAGTAGGAGAAAGCTGACTGACAGAAAAAAGAAATGTGGGTAGCACCTGAGGGCCACTTACTAAGGAAGGCTGCCTCATCCTTCAGATCCTTAATGTGTCTTTCTTAGAAAAGTAGCTTCAATCTTGAAGTGTTGAGGGGTGGTCTCTAGGGCCCCACTGAGGGCAGACGTGGAGTTCACGCAGCTCTGTGTGGATTCATCAGTCCCCAGATAAACCCTTGCTGAGCACGTGCTATGTCCTGAGACTCTGGCCGGGCTCTGAGGATATAGTAGTGGAAATAAACCATGTCCCTCCTCTCATGGAACTTCCGGGGTGATGAGAGAGACAATAAACAAAAACAAACCATGTTTGTGAATAAGAAAACAAGCAGAGAGTGAGGAGAGAGAATAACAGGGATGGGGGTTGGAGAAGCCCTCAGAGGAGAGGAGAATAAAGAGACTTCCCCCAGGCAGAAGGAATAGTGTGTGTGGAGGGGCCTGAGGAGGAGCTGTCAGGGCAGAGAGCCTAACCTGCAGTAAGGCAAGAAGAGCAGGTGGCTGGGCCAGGTGAGGACGGGCAGGATTAGGGTCTTTGGAAGTCAACTTGGGGCATCCGCCTTTGTACCTTATGATACTTTCTTCATTAACAATGTCCAAATTACACATTTTGAAAGCTTTAGGCTGAGGTGATATCTTTGCATCGTCTACACTGTCCCCCGGCTCTCATGACCGGACGACATACTCAAATGGCTGGGATCAAGGGTCATGCTAAGCTCAAATATTTTGCTCTTAATAGAAGCTCACAGCCTTGGCTGACATCAAAGCCGCTGAGGAGCTTTGTAAATACACAATGGCTGCCACGGCTCCCCTTCAGGCCTTCTACACCAGAATCCCCATGGGTGGGATGAGGGGAGGAGTGGAGTCCAGACCCAGATGGTTTTGCTGCCTTACAAAGTTCCAGTTTAACCACCTCAGCCTCATAAAACCCTAGTCTCATCACAGACCACGTGAAAGATGGTGCCCGAAGAGAGTGCCTTTCCCTCTGCTGGTAACGATTCAACCCAAGTACTTCTAGCACTTCTGCCCTGCACCATTTACCTGCCGCTGCCCCTTAGGAAAGTAAACCTGTCCGTTTGTCAATATTTACTCTGTCTGCTGCCCTCGGCAGAAGAAGGGAAAACTGTTTTCACTGTCAAACTCGTGTTTATACAAAGGATTTGTAGGCTTTCTCAGAGCTATGGAAAATCAATCACCCCCAGTTAACCTGTGCCCTTAATGAGGTGGTAGCTTTTCTCCCACCATCCCATCCATCAGGGATGACAGTGCATGGCTTGTCAACCAGTAAGAATTCAGGTTGAAAAGAATTTCACCCAGAACCCTGGAGAGACAGATGCTCAAAGTGTAACCCAATCTGAGAGGGTAAATCTGGCCCTGCTATTTCGATGGACAGTGCTTTTGGGGCTCCATCTGGGACCCATTCAGAAAAGACTAGCTAAAGCTGAGACCTTCCAAAGAAGCCCATATTCTTTGGCACTCGGGAAGCTTATTAGCCCATTACATTTGCTCCAATCAATAGTCTGCTCAGTGACACTTTAAAGGCAGGACTCTGCTTCTGTTGAATGCAAAGAAATTGTGCTTCAAGTTGCTGGAACCAAGCATTGCTCGGATGGCAGGCATTCCTGGGCTCAGTTCCCAGGGGAGCGCAATGTTTGCAGTAGGAACATCAGCCAGCTTCAATTGGGCTTGAGTAATCTCACTCATGGCCACGTGGTTTTGGACATCCAAGCCACCTGGGACAGACACACTGAAAAGTCATTTGCTGGGCTCAGGAGGAAAAACAAATCTGATCACTGCCTTCGTCATTCAGAAGAGCCCTGGGGTTTTATGGGTCAATCCGAGGAGCCCAAAGCAGCAACATCTGAGAAAGAGCTTCAGGGGCCATGTCCGCTCCACCAGAAGAGCAGCCCAGATGTGCTGTTCCAGCTCCCAGCGTGTGCTCAGCATTAAGCCAGACACCAGGGAGTAAACCAAGGCTGTGAAACACTGGGCCTCAACCTCCTCACGGGAAGAATTGAAAAATCTAGGTGGGGAAAGGGAGAGAGAGGGAGAGAGAGAGTGAGAGAGAGAGAGGGAGAGAGAGAGAAGGAGGGGCGTGGGAAGAAAGGAAGGAAGGGAAGGAGGGAGGGAAGCAGGACAGAGGGGGGAGGAAGAGAGGAAGATGAATGTCTTAGTGTGTATCTTGCTGTTTGCCGGTAAGAGCTTTACCAATTTTAATTCATTGAGTCCTTCCAACTCAACCCTCTAAGATAAGTCTTATCTTTCAAATGGGGACAATACCAGGACCCACCCCAGAGAAATGTCCTTCTGTAGAATATCAATACAATAGTACCTGAAATGTGCTTAAAATAGTCTTAGCAAGTAGTGGGTGCCCAATAAGTGTTATGTACTTATTACTAGTATTACTACTACTACTACTACTACTACTACTACTACTATTACTACTACTACACCCATTTTTACAGAGGAGAAAATTGAGGCTTGCAGAGGTCACATGGGCAGTGAGCGATAGCCGGAATCAAAAGTTAGGTCTTCCCAGCTTGAGAGACCAAGGTCTTTTCTGTACTAACTGTGCTGTGTGAGGACCTCACTTCCTCTAGAAAACATCTGTGGGCCTGTGTGGGAGCTGCTCTTGGGGACCTCAGCTGTGTATCACTGCCATCACAGAGTTTGCTGTGCTGCACAAGGTGTCCTGACCCCTCCTGCTCCTCAGACCGAGGAAGCCCTGCTCTGGGTATTATTGGTGTGTCCTAGGTCCTGTTCCCCAGGCCATTCCTGGCTGGGGTGGCTTCAGTGGGAGACTGCACCTCCTGCTCTGGAGGCCCTTTGTCCTGGGATACAGGATTGCTGGGATCGCTCACCTCCTGACACTAAGACCATTAAGCTGGGCCCTGGCTGAGCCTCCCCGAGAGGCAGAGCAACCCACCAAAATGAAACGTGGTCTCCTCCCATACACTTCTACTTTCCTCCTGTTTTGTGTATGGGTTCTGGTCTAGTTTGAAGAGGATTTGTCATGCACATTTTTTCATGTGATTTTGGAGGTTTTTCTTCTTCGAGAAGGCAGAATTGGCATTTTAATTTCTTTAATTTATCCTCACAAGAGGTGAGACATTCCAAATAAAACTTTTTCTCAAAAAACTCATGGCCTAAATGGGAAATAAATATCAAAAAGTTAAATCTGATTCTTAAAGGCTATTTAAGGAGTGTTATAAATACTACTAGTATATGAAATAATTCTACAAGAATTAACATTCTAATCTAATCTGCGTTATCTCTCTTATTCTGTCATGTGTTATTATTCAAACTTAATAAACATTTGTTGGCTCCAAAAGGCTATTAACTTGTTTTTTCAAGTTATCTAGCTAACCCACTCTCTTTAAAATATCTATATTAGCATCACCCTGTCTCTTTACTAAGTATTTGAAAGAGCTGATAAGTGTTTTATATTTAAAATTTATAGCCTTTATTACCATTATTAAGGATTATAGCATTTTACAATGATAAGTATCCCTTTTGCTCCAGCAGACTAATAGAATTTCAATATGTAAAGCACATCTTCACTCCAGAATATATCTGGCTTGTGGTCCTCTACTTGAAAAATGCATATTCAGGAATAAACAATAGATCCACATGACATGGCTTGCACTTATGACTGGCCGTTTCCCTGAGTAGGCATGCTGTAATCTGCAGGGTCACGGGATCAGAGGTCACACAGGCACAGCCAGAGACCACGCTGAAGCAGGCACTCAACTCTCAGTGATCTTCCAACGGCAAAACCAATACATGGACATTGAGGGCAGAGTCTGGCTGAATGAAGGCACGGTCGCACCCATAACGTTGTTCTGAAATGATCTTTTTGCTCATTCATACACACTAAATTGCGAACGTGGTGAGGGCCAATTTGTGTCTGACTCGCTTTGGTATCCCTACCCCCTGGCGCAGGGCTTGCCTGTCACAGAGTTGGTGGAATCAAACTGACTGTGCCCCCCAGAGACTTCTGAGAGGACGGTTCCTTCTCTGGGCAGCACCAGCTTCCTATACCCTCCTAGACCCACATGCTCAGGCTTGGGTCTCTCCTTCTGGGCCCTGACTCAGTCTTCAGCTGGGCCCAGTGGGCCAGACCATGCCCAGAGCCAGGGTTTGTACCTCATCAAAACAGAAGTAGCTTTTGCCATGAGATCAGAAAGGAGTGATTAGTCTTCGAAGTTCTTTGGAGAAATGGGGGAGGGGGAAGATTCATCATAAGAAGTTGGCTTTCGCATGGTTATGGAACCAGAAGTCATAAGATCTGCAGTCACCGAGTCCACAAGGTGGGAACTCAGGAGAGCTGATGGTGTACCATACTTCCAGGTCAAGTCCAAAAGCCTGAGAACCAAAAGAGCCAATGGTATAAATTCCTATCTGAGTCCCAGTCCAAAGGCAGGAGAAGACTGATGTCCCATCTCAAAGACAGTGAGGCAGAGAGGACCAGTTCTTTTTCTCAGCCTTTTTTGTTCTATTCAGGAGTTCAATGGATTGGGTGAAGCCCATCCAAAGTAGGGAAGGCAATCTTCTTGACTCAGTCCACCTGTTCAAATGTTAATCCTTATTCAGAGACCCAGCCTGAATAATGAGTGGTTAACTTAATAGCTGAGCACCCAGTGGCCCAGTTAAGTTGACACAGAAGATTAACCACCACAGGAGATGAGCTGCTTATGAGGGGGGAACCAAAGAAACCAAATTTATTTACCAAAGAAATGGTGTATTTATTCTTACAGGTGTAAGCTTCAGTTACTTTCAAAGACTCCCTGTTTGACGCAATGCACATGTAAGACATTTTTTGCACTGCTTACAACAGTTTTTGAACTCATGGATTTTGATGCCTTTTAGTACTTCTGCCATTTTTTGGTTCACTTCTTCCACATCAGCAAAACATTTCCCTTTGGGGACTTCCCTCATCCAGAGAAATGAAAAGAAGTCACTTGGGGTGAGATTAGGTGAATAAGAAGGATGGGGCACGGGGGTCATGCCATTTTGGGTCAAAAACTACTGAACACTCAGCACAGTGTGGTCAAGTGCACTTGTAAATCACCCATCATGAAATGGGCAAACAATCTGAGTTTTCAAAAATTCACTGAAGATGAATGCAGCCTCTCACAACAATGCCAGCTGGTACATGGACACGGTTGGTTCCTAGAATACTCACCTAGCAGGGGAAGCATGTCCTACAAGGGGCCCTCCCTCCAGAAGATAATTTTGGGTCGTTAGGGTCCCTCCTTCTATATAGATTTTTGTTCCCAGGAGGCTGGAAATCCTATAAAATCCTAGCAGTGTGGAAAGAACATGAGTTTTGGCACCAGTGGAGACAGAGTTTGAACCCCACTCTACCATTTAAGAACTGTATGGCCAAAACCAGATTACTCAGCCTCTCTGAGCCTCTTTCCTCATCTGTAAGATGGGGGTAACCCCACCATCATTGGAAATACTGCCTATTGAGTGCCTCGCTCTGCATCTGGCACATAGTGAGTGTCTCAAGAAATGCCAGTTCTCCTCTCCCCATGACCAAGTACATTTCCACCCTGGCCTCCTCTTCAACATTTTTGTCCATGCCTGTCAAATCTTCCTGCTCTCTTCCAAATTCCGCATGTCCTTTAAGGACCTCTTCCCCCAGGAGGGCTGTCCAGGGGCTCCAGAACCCCTTCTGTCAACTCCTATAGCATATCATCCATAGCACATAGCTCAATGCACACCTGGGTCTCAATCTTATTTTTATTTGTTCAAACAGATTCTAACTTCTATGAAAGAGGCAGCTCTATGTTAGACAAATTCTCTCTTTCTGACCCCAAAACATACCAGCAAAATAGGACTGTGCACATTGAAAGTGTCTTAGGGAAGAACAAACTGAATCCAAATATATAACTGATCATTGAAATATATTGATTCCTTTTAATATAAGAGAACCCCTTCATCTTTAAGCCCAACATGGTCAAGGGACTCACACATCTCCTGGGCCTGAGCAATGGAGTGAGGGCCCCAGTGAGTCATGAACCACAGGGCCAAGCTACATGGAATCTCCAAAGGCCACACGGTGGCCTGCACGAACGAGAATGTCTTATAGGCACCATGAGGATGTACCGGGAAATCTTGAGCACAAAAATTTCCGATTTAAATTCTCATTGCCATTTTCGGTATAATTTTAGCAAATGAGTTAAACTCTCTATTCCTCCTTTACAACATGGGGGTGATAATGCTCATGTCACAGGGCTGTGTGAGGATTTAATGAAATAACATGCAAACAAAATAAGAGCAGCATAGCAGAGCATAACTGCAACTAAGGAGTCAGGTTCAAATCTCAGCTCATCTGCTTTCCCGCTGGGTGACAGCAGGTGAGTTGCTTACATTTTTGTGCCTTGGTTTTCTGTTCTGAAAAATGGGGATTATAATAGCACCTATCTCTTGGATTGTTGTAAGACCGAATTAGATGGTACACGTCAAGTGCTTAGAACAGAAGAGCAGAGAACAAAGAAAAGCTCAGTAAGTTTTAGCTATTATCACACGAGGGGCCAGCCTTAGCCCCAGGCATTTATTCTGTGGGCACCCAGCGAATGGGAACTACTGTCAGTTAATGGGTGCTCCATTGAGGAGAAAAGGAAACCCATGAGGAAGAGAAACAGCAAGGGCTGTATCCTGGGCAAAAGCTGAACTTTGAACCCAAGGAAATGTCTCAGAAGGAAAATGACATTTTGCTCCACCACCATTATTAATAAACGTGAACAATATGTTCTTCAGTAAGGGAAGAAAATGTACATATAATCTTGGCACCCCGAACATAATACAAAACTATGTCTGGTTCTGGTCCCCCAAATAAATGAAACTTTGAACATTTCTTTATAAGCACGCACCACTAACAAAAATGCAATGCTGGCAACGGAAGACATGTCATAACCCGGCTGCATGTGATAATCACGTGAAACCATTGCTTTTTCCCACCGTGAAGAGCCTGACGTACACTTGGTAACCTTGATGATCTCGTGGTTTTGTTCTTTAAATGTCTCCTGTGTTTTTTACTCGGTGAGCCAGTCCTGTTGAAGTCTGATTCCCTTCCCTTGTTGCAAGGCAGATTCTTCTCTTTCCTGAACTTTTGTCTATGATCTGCCATTGACAGTTCCAAGGCCCGTGGCAGCAGGTTTAATATTCACCTCTCCGAGTTCTGGGGTTGTCAGCTAAGAAGCTCCCCAAGGAAGCGGCTGTTACTAAAGAGTTAGTGGCCGGGATGGGAGTGCTGAGAGGAGCATAATGGGACAAAGTAAGAAGATTCCGACTTAGTACATCTGCTCCTAGACGAAGTGCCTTATTATCTTTGTATCTGGTAAATAATGTGGACGAGCGTGTTTGTTCTGAAGCGAGGCACGGCGCTTGCCTGAGCATGAAGCTGCACAAAAGCTTTGTTAATTAAGACTCGTTAAAGACAACCCCATCTGAATTTCTAGGTCATGGAGCATGATTTACAAATTTATACATAAATTAAAATATTTATAAACAAATATATTTATAAAGACACATGAAAATAAAATAAATGAAATATTATATTAATTAAAAGTGGGCCACATGGTGAGGATTGTTATGGAGAGAAAAAGGAAGCGGCAAAGATGGATGGGGAGCCTCGGGGAGGAGTGGGGGGTCATTTTAAAGCAGGTGAACAGGCTTCCCTGCTGAGTGGAGACTTGGAGGAGAAAAGGGAGTGGGCCTTGCGCACCTGTCTTTTTTTTTTTTTTTCCAAGTATATTTTATTGATTATGTTACTACAGTAGTCCCAATTTTTTTCCCCTTTGCTCCCCTCTGCTTAGTATCCCCCTTCCCTCCAGCAATCCCACCCCCGCTTAGTTCATGTCCATGGGTCATGCATATAAGTTCTTTGGCTTCACCCTTTCCTATATCATTCTTAACTTCCCCCTGTCTATTTTGTACCAACCAATTATGCTTCTTAGTCCCTGCACCATTTCCCCATTTCTCCTCCTCCCTCCTCCCAGCTTATAACCCTCCAAATGATCCCCATACCTATGATTCTGTTCCTATTCTGGTTTGCTTAGTTGGAGTTTGTTTTTATTTTTTAGATTCAGTTGTGGATAGTTGTGAGTTTGTTGTCATTTTAGTGTTCATAGTTTTGATCTTTTTCTTAAATAAGTCCCTTTAACATTTCATATAATAATGGCTTGGTGATGATGAGCTCCTTTAGCTTCACCTTGTCTGGGGAGCACTTCATCTGCCCTTCCAGTCCAAATGATAGCTTTTCTGGATAGAGTAATCCTGGTTGTAGGTTGCCTTTCACCACCTTGAATACTTCTTGCCAATCCCTTCCTGCCTGCAAAGTGTCCTCTGAGATATCAGCTGATAGTCCTATAGGTACCCCTCTGTAGGCAACTCTCTGCCTCTCTCTTGCCGCCCCCAGGACTCTCTCTTTATCTTTCACCTTTGGCATCTCAATCATGATGCATCCTGGTATGGTGTCCTCTGGGCCCAGCTCACCTGGGACCCTTCGTGCTTCCTGGACCCATATGTCCATCTTCTTTGCAAAATTTGGGAAGTTTTCTTCATTTTTTTTCAGTTCTTGCTTCCTCATTCTGCACTGGTAGACTGTTTTTTTCTTTCTTATGTTCCAAATCATTGATTTGAAGCCCAGTTTCCTTCCCTTTACCGTTGGATTTATGTAGATTTACCTTCGTTTCACTTAGAATAGTCTTTACTTATTCCCTTATGTGTTTGCCATACTCAAGCATATCTGTCAAGCCCGTGAGCATCTTTATCACCAGTGTTTGGAATTCTGCATCTGTTAGGTTGGCTATTTCCTCGTCGCTTAGTTCTCCCACTGGAACCATGATCCATTTCCCCTTTTGGGCCATACTTCTCTGTTTCCTCATCTTGACAGGCTCCTGTGTTTGTTTGCCTCTGCATCCCAGGTAGAGCTGTCGCTCCTGTTACGTTGTAAGGGGCGGAGCCTTAGGGATTCATCAGTACAGGGCAACCTGTTTCACTGCGTTGTAGCGCTGTATGTGGGGAAGGGGTCTGAGAGGGAACAATGCCGCCATCCCAACACTCGCCCCTTTTCCAGGCACCTCTCCCACTTCCTCACTGGACTGGCACCCCTCTAGCTGCTGCCCTGGTGGTTGTTCCCAGAGTGGGTGGGTCTGTGGACATTCTAGGACACTGGGGTCCCTTTAAACAAGGAGACTCTGCTGAGACCAGCAGTTTCTGCCTTCGCCCCAACCCCCACTGGTCTGCACAGTCAGAAGCAATGAGGCTTGATTTTCCCTGGTGCTGGGACCGTGAGCTGTGAGGTCTGGTGAGGAGCTGGGAATGCTCCCCAGGTGTCGCTCCTGACTTTTTAAAATGTGTGACTGCTCTTTCTGCTGGCCTGCCGCTGCTGCCGCCGCCGCTGCTGCCACCACACTGCATCCTCTCCACCCGGACTCCGCCCCTCCTGTCTGTCTGAATGACTATTTCTTCTTTATATCTTTGTTTGCTGGACTTCCATGCAGCTTGATTTTCTGAAACTTCTGGTTCTTTCTAGTTTTGAGGTAGTTGTATTTCTTCTTAGTTGTGGAGGGAGACACAGCATGTCTGTCTATGCCTCCATCTTGGCCCGAAGTCCCTGCACACCTGTTTTCAAGGGAGCTGCCTTCCAGGCAGAGAGAACAGCAGGTGCAGATGCCCTGGGGTGGAAGCCTACAGGGCCATTCCAGGAGGACCCACGAGGTCACTGTGGCTGGAGCTGAGTGACCTAAAGCAGAGGTCTTCCAAGGTCTGTCCTTGGACCAGCAGTGTCAGCATCACCAGGGTGGGGGAGCTAGTTAGAAAAGTGCAGATTCTCAGGCTCCATTCCACACCTGCGGAAATAGAAACTCTGGGGTGGAGCCTAGCTGTGTGTATGTGTTAACATTTTATTTTGAAATAATTTACGATCTACAGAGGATTATAAAAATAGTACAGAGATTTCCCTTATACCTAGCTTCCCCTAATGTTAACATCTTACATAATCATAGTACATTATTTGAAAACGAAGATTAACATTGGTACAGCACTGCTGATCAAACTGCAGACCTTCTTTGGATTTCACCAGGGTGAACAATCTTTGGTTTAACAAGGCCTCCATGTGATGCCCACCAAAGTTTGAGGACCACCAATCCAGGGGAGCAGCCACGGGGGGGTGGGGGGGACAGGGAAGCTGGGCGAGGTCTAGATCCTGGAGCCCTACAGGCACTTGTAAGGCCTTTGGCTTTTCCTCTGGGTGAGACACAAGGTAATTGGAGGGTTTTGATTTCAAATGGCACTTTCACAATGACATGCTGCCCTATTTCAAAGTCAGAAAGGCTTTCCCCACCCCAACCCCTGCACTTCGATCCCCTTCTCTTGCTTTATTTTTCTTCTAGTCTTTGCTTCTTTCCCCTTATTTATTATCTTCACTGTATTATTCTCTGTCTCCTCTGCTAGCTGTCCAAGGGCTGGGATCTTTTTCTTAGTCACTGACATTCCCAGCACCTGGAAGAGCTCGTAGCGCACCACAAGGGCCCTGCAAACGTTTGCTGAAAAGAAGAAAACACCTAGAGAGAAAAAAGTAGGCAGAGAATGAGTGAACTCATTTGACACCCATTTTGAAAGGCTCATTCTGGGTACTGGGTGAAGAGACCAGTAGTGGGGTGTATGTGTGTTGAGGAACAGCATGGGCAGCGAGGCCCGTGTGGAGGCACCTGCCATGATCAAGGGAGAGAAGATGATGGCTTGATGCTGTGTGGGGTGAATATGGGACCTTGTGTCTTACACGTGCTGGTTGAACAGAAATTAACACGAGGCATCTGAAAAATCCACTGTTTAGGAAGAGATCTGAGGAGGAACTTTTGAAGATAAATCAGCTTATTTTAAGAATAAAAAATAAACTCCTAATATTTGGTTATAATTTAAAGAATTTCCTGTGCATGTGCAAAATGCCCAGCTTTGATTCTTGATTGAGACATGCAGAGTCTATTATTACAGCCTTTATGTTTAGCTTCCCATCAAAGGGAGCAGGCCAAGATGGCCAGATCTCCAGGTGAAGAATGTTAAACACTATTCACAGTGTGCCCCAGACTTCACACACTTGATTTAATACTGAATAGCACAATTCACAAAGGATATACTCTTTCTTCCAGAAACAGGGTGAAGATGTGGAGGTTGTTGAGGTAACATCCCAAAGGTAGTATGGTACTTTAGAGGCAAAGAAATAGCCTCAGGGTTAAACCTAGTTCTGCCTCTTATTAACTGTGTGACCTTGGACAAGTTACTCATCTGCTCTGGGCCTGAATGTCTTTACCTTATTATCACTGATAATAATGCCTGGTACATTGCATGCATATCAGAGTGCAGAACTTAATGATTTTTATTTTAGCAAGAGAGGCTGCTATTGAGTTGCCAACTGTATCTCTAATGGGGAAGATAGCACGTCATTTTCCAGGAAATTGTTTCGTTCTTGGAAGAATTCTTCAAAGGCCTCTTCTGGTTATGTGGACGAAAGATGAGAAGAGCCCTGTAGCTCAGGAGGAAAAGCTCAGTAGGACAGTTTCTTGGCTTAGAAAAGTCCACTGCTCTCCAGCCTCTTCCAATTTTGCCTAAGGGCAGAGGAGACCACTGGGAGGGGAGAATTGGAGAGGCTGACCCCTTCACTCTGTAGGTGCCACTGCTAGAACCTCTCTGATGGATGGAGGTGGACTTGACTGGGGTCAGCTGGCAGGAGAGGACCATCCCAGGGGCCTGGGAAGGGGAAATAATGCACGTGTTTGTTATTATCAGAGAATAAACATCAATAACCGCCAACATTTGAAGTGCTTTACAGTTTCCAAGGCATTGTCACATACATCAATATTGTCTTCACAGCAGCCTCGTTTAGCCTGATTTCTCTGCACGAGGAAGCCACATCTGCACCCCCTCACCCCACCCAAGTACAGCGAGGAAAGATTTTCCTGGGGTTCTGGCCAAGAAATGCCCTAGTGGATGTCCAGTCTCTGTGGCTTCGGAGGCTTGCATACCAGCCTCTCCACCCCATATCTTGCCCTTAAATCCTTTAAAAAATACTTTTCTCGCCCTTCTCATTGCCAACCACTCATTCTCTCATCTTGGTTATAACTTTTCCGGAGACCCATCTGTTCTAATTAAGGTTTTCTTTTTTTCCCCAGATTGGAATGCCCAGTTCTACCTCCTGGCTGCTACTTTCCTCTCTCCTCTGAGCTTGATGATTGCACATTCACCTCCTTCTGGGTACCTCTCTGACAACACACCCTGGCCCTCAAAACCTTCCCTTGGTATATTGCCCCATAAGCAGCTCCCTACACCCTCAGGAATGTGGGCAATGAAATTCACCCGACAGATGATGAACATGGCCAGACCCATACAACCAACCACACTGTGTTGCCCCCAAAGTTCAGCCCAGGGCTCAGCACCCATCTCCACCCTTTCCCTCACACCAATTCACCTTCAACTTGTGAGCATATTAGCACCATCCCAGCCATGCAATGCACTTATTGAAACAGGGGGTGTTTCATTCAGGAGAATAGGGTTTCATCACATTATTTTCTTATCTTGTGACATTACACCCCACCCCACCCTATAATCACGGCCAGAGTGGTACTTTTTAGGGTGATTGGGGAACAGCCCTAATAAGGCCATTCATCCTAACCCAAAGAAGAGATGTTAGACCAAGGAGACGTGACTGCGAAAAGGCCAGTGAGTAGCCTGAGCAAAAGAAATGGCCTCAGGGGGCCAGAATCTGCCAAACAGCTGACCAGTGAAAACTAAATTGGCAACAAGGCCCAGTTTGCATTTCAAAGGGGAAATTAAAACCAGGCTTTTGGGGAGGGCAGGACCTAATCAGAAGGGAGGTGATGGCTGTAACCAAGGCAACGTGCAAACACCAACTTTCCCTTTCTCCTCTTTTCCTCCCCAGTGGCCAACTTCCAAGCAGGCCTCCTACACTCATATATCTCAGGGAGAGGTGTCAAGAGAGGATGAAGACATCTTATCATTCCCTGAGAAAATCCAAAAGGTTTAGGATGCTCCCACCAAAGAAAAATGTTAAACAGAAAGAAAAATCACCATAGTTGCTTATGGCAGCAGAGAGACTTATATAATAAACATAGGAAGCCATTTGCATCCTCCCAGACTGAGGTCATGAAGACCCTTCTAGAAGAATTAGAAATTTAAAAGAAAGTTATATAAAAGTAGTCTAGAATAGCTTACATTTATGCGAGTGCTACAGCGCACAGAGTAGTTTTACGTACATTACTGTCTCGTGAGGTAGGTCTCACTGTCTCCATCCATAAGGGAGAGAATAAGGCCCAGGCTGTTTAAGGGACTTGTCTAAGGTCTGGCACCTGTCCTAGAGCCTCCAACAGAGTCAGTTCCCAGGAAATACTTCTTAAATGAATGAATGCAACTCATATTAGAACCAATCTTGGCTTTCAAATTTTCAAACCCATGTTCAGTTTCTTGCTGTCCTGCTCTGTCCTACTTTCACTGAATTCCTGTATCCTTTCACTAATCAATTCAATGAATCCTCACTGAAACCCCACTATGTGCCAGGCCCTCTGTGGAGAACTGAAGCCCAGCAGGAAGAAGGCCTGGGCCCTCATGAAGCTCACTCTCAAATGGTGGGAGTAAGGGTAGTGGGGAGACAAGAAGAAGAAAGAGCTAAACCAGCTAAGTTCAGATTGTGATAAATGCCCTGATGTGTCAGGAAGTAACTGAGCAAAGGTATATGTGGGGGTTATTTATGGGGTCTCTGGAGCGTTGCTGTTGACACGATGGCCAGGCATAGCCACCCAAATATATACAGTAGTGTCCTATTAACCAACATTTCTAACAGCTATAAGCTTCAATTTAAGCACACTTTTAGAGAGCTTAGGTTACTTTAAAAATACTAACTGGATGAAATTTTTAAATAACTTTGTGTAGATTTCACTGCTTTATTAAGCACTCGGGTGGGGTCTAGAAAGCTATCAGCTCTTTACTCAGTGGTTTACTAAATGAAGACTCAGGCCCTGACCAGTGTGGCTCAGTGGGTTGGGCTTCATCCTGCAAAGCGAAAGGTCACAGGTATGATTCCCACCTGGGCTGCAGGTTTGGGTTCAGCTGAACAATGTTTCTGTCTCACATCAGTGTTTCTCTCCCTCTCTTTCTCCCGACCTTCCTTCCTCTGTCTAAAAATAAAGAAATAAAATCTTCTTTAAAAAAATAAAAATAAATGATGACTTGGTTATTTCCTCTTGTCTGTCCACTGTCATCTCTCAGAGGAGCAGCATCATAGGGCCACCCTCATATTTTTAACCAACTCTAAACTCTGACCTGGAAGGAACTAATTGTGGATCCATTAAAATCCATTGTGTCTGGTAAACTCTTTTCAGTTACTCTTGAGACGGGAAAGGAGGACAAGCAAGAGAAGGAGCAGCAATAAATCCTTTATTTGTTGAGCAAATCACTTAAACACACACAACTGGTTAATAACAGCACCAAGACTAGAACATAGCATCCCATCCAAGTTCAGGGCTTTTTCTAATCTGGACCACAGGAATCTGCTCAGCCTCAGGGCCCTCGTCCATAAAAAGAAGAATTTCCCTAAATGACCTGAGGTTCTTTCTGGCTTTAACATTCTCTGATGGAGGACTTTCATTTCCAGTCACAATGGAATAACAGGAAACAACCCAAAACACCAGACAAGGCATGTGAAACAATGCATTTCAAGGCAGTGGGCATCAAGCAATGCTGGATGGATGGAAAACAAACAAGATGAACCAATGATTTCCCTAGTGGCCAGGCCATGGGGCAGGAAGAGGGGACAGAGGTGGCATCCAGCAAATTCCTTAGTTGAAGACATGCAAATGAGAATCCAGGGAGACTGAGGGACCTAGAGCTGACAGGACAGCCCTAGAGAGAAGAGAGTTTCAGAAAAAGAACTCTGGAAATCTGCAGAAGGCTCCTCTTAAGAATTCAGCAGACACCTAATTGGTGTGGGCATCTGAGAAAACTATCTGAGGCCAGGAAAAGAACCACTTGAAAAGATTATAGGGAGCAGCATACAGCATTCACACAAGGCAAGGAAGAGTGTCTATTCCCAATAGGCAAGCTGAAAAACTTCATCAATCACAGGGCATTGGGTGGAGTATTTAGGTCCTGCCTCAAGACAGGGGACTAGTTAGCCCTTGACAAAATGTTGCTCTGGTTTCACCTAATAGGCTTAAAAGGAAGATCCAGGGGGGCGGGGTGGGGGGACTACTTAACTGTGTCCCACTCAAGAATATTTATAGGAATACAAAAATATTCAGCAACCAGCAGGTAAAATTGACAATATCTGGCATTCACTCAAAGATTAGCAGGCATGCGGAGGCAGGAAAATTGGACACATAATGAGAATAATCAATCAATTGGTGCAAACCTAGAACTGACACTGATATTAGAATTAGAAAATAACAACATTAAAGGTTATTATAACTATATTCCATTATATATCACATGTTATAACTGTTTTTCCACAGTTACATAGAGTCAAGGAAGGTATAAAAAAGACCAAAGGGTATGAACTTTCAGTTATCAGGTGAATAAGTTCTGGAAATCTAATGTCCAGTGTGGGACTGTAGTTAAAAATGTTTTATATACTTGAAATTTTCTAAGAGAGTGGATCTCAAGTGTCCTCACCAAAAGCAAAACAAAACAAAATAAAACAAAACAGAAAGGTAACTATGAGAGCTGATGGGTATGTCACTTTGTTTGATTGTGGTAATCATTTCACATGTATACATTATTTGTACACCTTACATATATACAGTTTTGTGAAAAATAAATAAATATATACTTTTAAAAAACAGCTAGCCTTATCAGGGTGATCACTTTGTAAACTATATAAATGTCTAATTATTATATGGTACCCTCAAAACAAGTATATTGTATGTCAACTGTGATTAAAAAATTAATTTAAAAAATTATAATTAAAATTAAAAATTAAAAAAAAGCTTTAGAATAGCCCAAATTGAACTACTAGAGATTAAAAAAAAAAATGATACATTAGATGGGATTAACAGCAGGTCAGGTAATTCAGAAGAACATATTAGTAAATTTGAAGATATAATAATAGAAACTATTCAAAATGAAACACACAGAGAAAACAATTTTAAGAAAAGTGCATCAGTGATCTGTGGGACAATTTCAACTGTCCTAATAATATACCTATAATTGAAGTCCTGAAAAGTGAGGGAATTAGGACAGAAAAGAAATTTTTAGAAATAATAGTCAAAATGTTCTGAATTTGATAAAAACTATAAATCCACATATCCAAGAAGTTAAATGAATCCATAAGTGAGTGGGCATGACTGTTTTGATAAAACTTTATTTTTAAAAATGTGATGGACCAAAGTTGGTTCATGGATTGTGATTTGCAGACCCTCATCCTAAAAATATAAGTAAGTATATGAATATTTCCATCAGCCAAATATGGAGAAGATAATCTTATCCAAAACTCCAGCATAAATTTCTCTAAACAAAATAAAACGCCCAAATAATTTAATTTTCAAAGTAGATCATATGTAATAGATACATGCTTCAGAATTGCAGTTTCAGCTGAATATTTGCCTTCATAATTTTTTTTGACATGTAAAAATATTTAAGATGACTCCAACTGTCAGGCAAAGCCATGCACGCAACTAGAAGTTAGCTTCTGGAGGCCTCCTTGACCTTTGACCCTTTTTTGGATTGCAGTTCGGCATCCGTGACTGGTCTTTGTTCTTAGACATTATGCTTTAAACGCAGCTCAGTAAAGCCACAATTACAGATTCCAAATGAGCATTATCATCACTGCTTTTGAAAAGGGTTGTTTTAGAGTTCATGGAATGGCTCTGGAAATAAATAAAGAATGCACCAAACAGCAATCTGGCAGCTGAGTTGCCTTGGCTTTGGGAAGAAGAGCCATTTGTGAAGTCGGCCTGGATGCCACAACTTGGTCTGTTACCTGCCCGGAAAGAGTCTGAAATGTTCTTGCCTCAGGAAACAATAGCACTACGTCCTGCCTCCCAAGTCTGGATGCCATCTCTGCCAGGGACCAACTGCTTCTCTGAACCTAAGCTTCCTTCAAGCAAGAAATTTATCATGATATTAAACTTTTACTTCACTTTGAATGCCATACACTCAATAAGAGAAGAAACTTTTGCTACAGTGTGGGAAAGTAATACAATTTTCTTAAGTATTTACCCCCAAAGTGTATTCTGAATGTTAAGACTCCCATCCCACTTTCCAATTTATAACTAAAACTTTCCCAAATACAAGAAAAGCTTTATTCTGGGCAGGAAATACAACATTAAACAGATATTCATTTTATAGTATTAAAAAATAAAAACTTCTGCGCATCCATTGAGTGTTAATATTAATTAATTAATATTGAATATTAAATATTTTATCCAAACATCACATAAGAAGACTTTAGAGCAGGATTTTCCATTGTAAGCTGTTTTGCAAGATTTTTGTAATCCCACAGAAGGATATATTTGGCTACATTTCAACAAAAGCCAACTATCATAGCTTAAAGAGATAGGGTTTTGTTTTTATTTTATATGATAATAATTCCAATGTGGCAGGCAATTCGGGACAAGTCTCAGATTAGTGATGTTTCCATAGATCCAGGATCCTGCTTTCTTCCCTCTCACCCAGACTTAGACAGTTTGGCTGCTATAGTTTTAGACATCACATTCATATTCCAAGGAGGAAGGAAAAGAATCTAAGCAAAATTTCCTGAAATGGCTTCTCCTTTTATCAGTGAAGGAGAAACTATGCTGGAGGCCTCACAACATCCCAACGCCCCCAAAGAGACTTCTTTTTACGTTCCACTGAACACTTATGAGCCACTTGACTATCCCGAGCGGTACAGAAACCAGGATAGTCTGGGTGTTGGCTTTCCAACTGCTATAAGAGAAGGGGACTGGGAAGAAGGAGGTGAATGGATGTCAGATTAGCCAACTTAGTTTGTCTACAGCAACACAGTATACATATTTTATTTCTTTGTGTGTGTGTGTGTGTGTGTGTGTGTTCTTCTATTTGTTAATAATTTTTATTAGTAGTATAGTATTTTAATTTTTATTTAACAATAATTTTAAACTTTATTATTGTGATAACTTAATTACTATTGAAGTCGTTCCTTTAACCCAATACAAATGTCAGTATTTAAATAAATGTCGTTAATTAAGAATTATCCTTTCAATATGCCCTCTACAGTAGGAGATGGCAAACCATGGCATGGACCAAATCAGCCCACCAACTGTTGCTGTAAGTAGTTTTATTGGAACACAGCCACACACATTCGTTTGCTACTATCTATGGCTGCTTTTGCACTACCACAGCAGAGCTGAATAGTTACAACAGAGATCGGGGACTTGCACACCTAACATATTTATTGTCTGGCCATCCATAGAAAAAGTTTGCCAACCCCTGACTGCTAGGATATGCCCTGGGGAGAAGGTAGCTCATTGTGCAGAATCTCAGGCTCCTCCTGAGGGTCTTCAGGACTGACTGGAGTATTTTTAATGAAGACAACATTCCCATTAGGGTCTTGGTGATGCCAGCCAGCTTCTCCAGCTGCAGAGACTGCTCTGGCCCTGGTGTGTTTTGTACTGGGCCACTGGGTTGCCCTTGTTTTAAAGGAACTCTTTCTAGTTTTCCATTAAAAAGAAGATATTGTATATAAATCACCTACTTGGCGAGGAGAGTCCTTTAGCAAAATACTGATTCTTTTGCATTTGATTCTTTAAAACAACAAGCAATGAACTCATTGGCCCAGGGATCACCATCATAGCTGCACCCGCAATAAACCATCTTGCTTTTATAGACTTTGCAAACAAACACTTTTTAAGAAAAATAAATCAGGGCAAATAGGACATGTCCAATAAAGCTTCAGAGAGCTCTAGAAACTGATTCCATCTCCCTCCGTGTCCTTTAAAGAGCAGGACGCCTCCGCCCCTCTTGCTGGGTCATAATTCATCCTGACAGCCTCTGGGGCTCAGTTAATGGTCACTCTTTTCTAATGGAACAGTTAATCTCCCCGATATTAACTGTGACTGATCTCGAATTCTGGCTTGGGATAAAAACCCAACACACTTGGATGTGAATCTCCAAGATGCTGAGCTATCTTTGCCAACCGTACAAGGTAAAAGCTCAGAGAGACCCAGACGCCCCTTGTCCTTCTCCTGCCTTCTGCCTGCCTGAGTGTCTGAGCAGCTGACCACAGGGCAGGCTTTGCAGTGGGTCAGCAGTTGTGGCGGGCTTGGCCTGTGGCGCTGCTAATTATATAAGCTATACTTGCCTGGAGCGTATGGGTGGTTTCTTACGAATGTGGCTACCATGATTACAAATTTAATTCCCAAAAGTTACCCAAAATGTGGGTTCCTCCCTTTTTATTTACCCTTGCCCCTGTCTTTCCCCCCAAAGCATGCAAATATACGCAGAATGAAAACAGAAAAGATTATTGAATGAAAAAGGAAAGAAAATTCTTTTTATCTATAAATATATATTTTTGCTGTTGTTGTTGTTCACCTACTTTGTGCTTTACAGACAGCGACGCACATTACCGTCATGGTGTCTGCCCAAAGGCCTTGGGAGGTCATGATTCGTTTTGCTGTTGAAGAAACTGAGAGGTCAAGTGACTTGTCCAAGGTTCCAGAGACAGTGACTGAGCAAAGCCTGAGTGCTGGCCTATCCTGCTGCAAAAGCTACCACGGAGTCATTAGGTGACAGGCACAAGGACCACGAGCCAATCTGAGACCCATCTATCTCTCAGGCCTGGGGCCTTTCAGCCAGTCTGACATGCCCATGCCCAGGACCCAGAAAGGCAGTTATGCTGAATTCATTAAAAAGAGCCAAGAGGCCAAGAGTGCATGGCTATGTGGGCCTGAAGCTGGGGCAGGTCTGGAATACCTTAAGAGAATCACAGACCCAGGTCTCACTATCTCCAAAGTCATGCTTGGTACCTCAATTCTTTCTTTCCAATCCATCCTGATGTGCCTAATTCTTCTGTTCTCAACAGCTTCACCATCACTTACAAAGCTCTTAATTATATAAATCGAGGAGCAGCTCAATCTGGCCCTCGACACCTGGAGCAGACCCTCAGGGCTGTGCTCAGGTCCTCTCTGATCTGTTTCCTGCTGGTTTTGCTTCTTTATCCCCAGCTTCTGTATACTCTACTTCTAACTGCTTTTATCTACAACTTTCTCTAGAAGAGACTCTTGAGGCACTACCTCAATTGGCCCATTTGCACAAAAAGCTAGAAGTTGCCAGGAGTTTAAATCCCTTCAAGCAACCTATAGCTAATGGCTGGCTTGTTGGGAGCAGGGAAGCCCACCTCCCTTGCCTCCAGGCAGGACAAACTCTTAAGATGCAATTTATACCCCAGGATTCCCCACAGGATTAGGCTGAGAACAGAACTCTGCCTGAAATTGTACCCTTGACCCACTTCTTTCTCTTCTTTGACCTACTTTCCCCTTTTCCCCTTTCTTCTGAAGCACACTCTTAAATTTCTTTGTGTGCAAATCATCATGCTTCTGGGTCTGCTTCCGGGGAGCCAGTCCTAAGACAACACCAGATTAAGTTCACATTGTTAACCACTAGGTTGTCTACCCCTTAAGGATCCTGACTCTAGAATATCTTCCAAAGACTCTAATTTGGATTCACCCCATGGAACTTCCCCAGCTGGAACTCCCTTAAGCCTTTCTATCTGACCACGTAGAACCTCATGTGTGGCCCTGTCTGTCCCATTCAATGTTCCCAAATGGAAGACATGATATCTTTAAACTTCATTCATGCATGCACACAGTCTAGAAAGTGTTTATTGAATGCACTCTCTATACCAGGCTCTGTTTGCAACACTAGGGGTAGTGAGGATTAGATTGGGGCAGACGGACATTAAAGGTTCTTACTCTCTCTCCTGGTTTTAATTTTCTTTTTTTTATTATTAATAATTATTTATTTGTTTGTTTATTTACTATTTATTTATTTTTAGAGAGAGGGGAAAGGAGAAAGAAAGGGAGAGAAACATCACTGTGTGGTTTTCCCAAACTCCACCAAACATTAAAAACAGTTTTAACATAAAAACAATAGGTTTTAGAGGGGAAGGAAAAAAAAAGAACCCAAATTTTAAAATACTCCAAGCAAAACACTATGTCTGTGAGACTGGATTGCTTCATGTGAGGTGACTCTTCAGTAGCGGTTCTCAACCTGGATGCAGTCAGGAGCTATTTGGCAATATCTGGAGACCTTTGTTCATTATCACAAATAGGGGATGGGGTTCTACTCTAGTAGACAGAGGCTAGAGATACAGCTAAGTATCCAACCATGCACAGGACAGCTCCCGCGGTGGGGGGGGGGGGGGGGGAACCTACTTGGCCCAAAATATCAATAGGGCAGAAGCTTTATAATGATGGTTCCAAACCCAGATGCTGGTATAGAAACAAATGAACAACACTCTGCCACTAAGTTTGAGTGTCCCCTCCCCCTCCCTCCCTCCTCTGTAGCACAGAATGGAATACCAACACATTCTCAGACCCGGGGTTTTGCTGGGAAACATGAAGCCTGACTTAACTTGCCCCGCCCCCGCCCCGCCACACCTCACCCCAAGAGATCACCCTAAATCCACAAGGCAACTTTTCTCACTTCAAAGGAGATAGTCTGTTCTCTTTGCAGTGACAGAGATTAAATAGGTGCTTATCATCCCAGCATCTGTTAGGAGGCTAAGGCCTTTTTTTCTTGCTTTAAGAAGATGGAAGCCACAGAAAGATCATATAGCAAGCATAATGGTAACCAGACCTCATGCGGTGTTTTACTGTAAAAACCAAGCTGCAGGCATTAGTCTGCGTGGAAAGCCCTGGCAAGGTGGAACCCAGGTAAACTGGACTAAGAGCCTCCGGGACCGATCGCACTTTACCCTTGCCCCAGCTATGGCCTTTTCAGCAAGTTCCACTTCCTTTGCAACATTAATTAGAACTTGTCCAAAGGGAGGACAATGTCAATGTTCAATCAGCCATTCTTGATTAATCTCTCAGCCGAGTCGCTCATTCCTAGACAGTTCAATATGGTAGCCACTGGCCACAAAGTGGCTATGTAAATCTAAATTAATTAAAATGTTTAAAAAATTAGAATTCAGTTTCTTAATCACACTAGCCACATCTCAAGTGCTCACAGCCCCTGTGGCTGGTGACAACTCTATCGACAATATACATCCAGAGTTTTCTCATTGCCACAGAAAGTTGGGCAGACTGCAAAAATGGTGCTGGGCAAAACACTTAATTTCCTCAAGCCCTCGTTTTTTTAAGTGGTAAAATGAGGACCCTATTCATTGACTTGTCCTTTTTCCAGAACTATTAGGAAAGTGAACTAATGGAGTATGTGTGCTTCGGAAAATACGAGTATAAAACCGTATGCAAGTGTAAGGATTGGGGTAAGAGCCCCAGTCATTTTCTTTACCAAAGACGATCAGCCTTCTTTATCAACAAGAAACCAGAATGCTTCTCTATACAGACCTTTTATTTCTGGATTGATCACTATTGCTCTGGGTGAATAACTTCCAGGTGAGAAAGTTTTGTGAGAACGTTTCTTTTCCTTTGTAACTAACGCCTCTGCCGTGTACATAGTAAATAGACTGATCAATTCAAGAGTTTCGCAGGTCAGGAATTTTCCCTTTGCCTACATATGAAGTGTTCAATACGCTTTCACATTTTTATTCTTCTAGAAAAATCAGCCCAGCTCCTCCATCCCTAATGGGGTATTCAAGCAGTCTCAGCCTTGGAGCTTCAGGGAGTCTTAGAATTTTTCTTATTTAGAATCAACAAAACCTTCCAAATCAAATAGAAAGAATAAGTCCCATTAATCCCCAACTAGTATTTGGTGTTGTCTCTGCTGTCAGCTTGGACACACTCATCCAAAAAAACTGATCTCTGTTTTTACTTAGGCTTGTCCTGATCTGTTGTAAGTCATAACGCGATGAAAAGCATTATAAAGCATAAGAGGATCTGTGTCAAGTAATTGGCTAAATTATGTCTGAGAGGGCCCAAGGCAGGCCAACAGGGCAGCTCAAGCAATCTTGAAGGTGCCATTGGAGCCTGGAAGGTTGAGCTGTTCCCAGGACTCACTGAGGCCCTTGTGTTTTTCTAATGATAATAATAAGCTTGGTGTTTGCATGAAGCTCTTCGTGCCCTTCGGGATGAAGATGCTTTATCAACATGAGCTGTTTAGCCATACCCTTCATTAGTCCTTATGCAAGGAAATACTAGACACCAGAAAATGGAGTCCCGGGACCGGGCAAGCCAGGAGGAAAACTTAGGTGTGGCTTTGTTGCTCATTCTACTTATCAAGACTACTCTAGTGAACAAAGAAGACAAAATTCCAGTGCTTGTGGAGACTATATTCCAGTGGGGAAGGGAAAAAAGGGGAGGGAGAAGAGCAATAACAAATAAACAAAAATATATACATGAAACGAGAAAAATACAATGGGATAGGAATGCTAAAGACGGAAGGACAAGTTGAGGTTTCACAAAGAATGGTCATGGGAAAGCCTCACAAAGTGACATTTCAGCAAGAACCTGAAGGAAATGAGATGCAAGTCGTGGGCATAGCAGTAGGGAGTGCTCATCAGGCAAAGAAAGCTGGCAAGTGCAAAGGCCCTGAGGCAAGGGCAGGCCTAGCCTCTGTGAAAGAGTAGCACATTAAAGTAGCTGAGGTCCAGTGAATGGTGGGGAGGGGGATAGTTGAAGGTGAAGTCAGAGAGGTGGCAGAGGGCCAGATAACACAGGACTTCCTTCAGTATTCTATTTTTTAAGACACAGAACTCTTTGGAGAGTTTTGAGCAGAGGAGTGAAACAATCTGACATAAGTTATTAAAGGATCTTACTGGACTCTGTTGAGAGTAGATAAGGTGAGGGGAAGGCAATGCTAGAATGAAAACAGTTTATCATCAACCAACCTCACAGGGTTGTCCCTGACCTCAACTTTCTGTCAGGTTGCCACCCTTGCCTCTGGGACCTGCAAACGTTCATGCCAAATCACAGCGCTGTCCTCAGCAGGCCGTCTCATAGATTGCGATAAATTGTACCATTGGATTCATTCTGTTCATCCAATTTCACTCACGGCCTCAGAAAATCAGAGCTCTTTATTGTTGGAAGGAACCTGGGCAATTACTTGGCTCCGCTGCTTATTTATTTTAAATTGTGAAGTGGAGCATACATGCGGAACAGGTTAAATGATAACAATAAAGTATCCATGTACTACCATTCAGTTACGAAGAAGAGCACTGCTGGTCCCTTAGACACCCACTCTGTCCCTTCTCAGTCACGTGCCTCTCCCTTCACCCTTCACTCCCTCCCACCAGAAGTAACAACCATCCCACTTTCTGTGTTAATTATTCCTCAGCTATATTTTGTGGCTCTCCCACTTATGCATGGAGATCTAAATAATACATTTAGTTTTAGAAAATGGGGTAGTAGCACAAATCTATGTGTGATCCTGTTAGATGGAGGCCCATAGGAGAAGACCCACTGGGCTGAGTCTCTAGGTTCAGTCTGGCTTCAGTTTCCCTGAGGTTTCATAAGAGCCCCTTCTAGGTAAGTCACTGGGCAAGGTCACAAGGGAGTCCCCAAAAACCTAGAGCTCACTCCAGGAACACTACAGCTTGTCTGGGAAGGCTGTGGTGTGGGTCAAGAAAGAGACATGTGAAAGAGGGATAGTTAAAGAGAGTGAGGTGTTCTGAATGTACATGTCTAAGTCCAGCTTTCAAGGTCAGGTCAAAGCAGGACATTTCTGTGGTTAAAGTGACCATCTTCAGCTTATCCGAAAGCAGGACCTGGAGCAGAGAGCAAGAATTTTCTCAGCATATGGTCAAGGTATGGTTCAGAGGAACTGGGTGTTGACAACCTCAGGGGGTCTGCCTCTGCTCAGAGCTGGGGGGTTGCCCATCATGGGGAGACACAGCTGCCATCCTAGGGTATCTCTTCCTTATCCTCCTGGGAATTCCCCTCCCCTCTCTCCTCTTTTGATTCTGCTATGAGCCTTATCCATGAATTCCTCATTCTCAGTTTATTCTTTCATTTTTTTGAAGGATATGCTCCATTTTGAGACCTTGAATATCTAAAAATGTCTCTATTCTACCCTCAGTTATAATTAATGATTTGGTCAGATATGCAACTGTTAGTTGGACATTATTTATCTTTAGAGTTTTTGGAGATGCAGTTATTGAAAAATTTAAAGCTATTCTGATAACTGAACCTTTGTATGTAGTCTTCTTTTTTCTTTCCAGGAACTCATAGAAGCTTTTTGTTTGTTTCCAATATTCATAAATTTCATAATTCTTTTCTTTCATCCTGTGTGCACTAAGTGACAACTTTTTCAATCAGTTAATCCACATTCTTCAGTCTTGGAAAATTTTCTTAAACTATTTCATAGACTCTTTCTGCTCCTTTTTTACCTTTCTCTGTTTTTTTTTTTTTTTTTTTTTTTGTCTAGAATTCCTTTTAGACCAGTCCTCTAATATTGTCTTAATGTTTTTCCTATTTTTATTTCCTTGTGTTTTGCTTAACTTTTTGTAATATTGCTTCAAACTTATCTTCTAGTCCCTCTATAGTATTTTTATCTCTGTCCTCATGTTTTTAATCACAAAAACTTGTTTTCTTCTTTTTATTTCAGAGCATCTTTTCCTCATTTCATTCATGAACTACCTTATCTCTCTGAAGAGCATTCATGAAAAATGTTTTGACATTTCATCTTCCACATGTCTGTTCCCTCCCTGTTGTATTTCCTCTGTTGTCATCTCTGTATTTCATGTTAAGCCTCTCCTAATGTTTGGTAGTCCTGGTTGCTTGTTATGCATAAAAGGGAGAAATAAAAAAACCTACTGGAAGCTCTCAGCAGAACGGTAGAGCTCACCAGCATTGACTTCATCAGCCTGTGTGTTAGGAAATCCTCTTTGTCAGTATCTGTTCAGTCTTTCTTCTGGGCTGGAGGTTAGAGTCCCCAGAGAGCATGTTACCCATCTCTGGCCTGAGGGGCAAAGATCTTGGCAGAGTTCTGTGGTCAAGGTAGGGAAGAGGGATAGAAAGCTCATAGTATGCATTGTACAGTTGCTTAAGTCCCTTTGATATGGTGTCTACCCTTCAGTGACCTTCAGTTTTGTACCTCCATACAATAAGTTTTCAGACTTACCATTTTTCAGCTGTATAACCATTTAAGGTAAATAATTCCAGATCAGTAACAATTGCCCAAACATCAATGGCTTAACTGAATACATTTACTTCATACTCCTACAGAGTCTGTTGTCGGTGTTTCTGCTTGTTAGACACCTCCTAGTTTCCTTCTGTCTTGTGTCTCCACCAGGTCTCACACTTACACTGCTCAATTTATGTCCTGTAGGCAGAAAGAAAGAGAGGATTATGCATGTAAAGTTGGTATGGGCCAAGCCTGAAAGCGGTGCATATCATTGTGCCCACATTGCATTGTGGACTCAGTCACATGGCCATACCTAACTGCAAAGGAGACTGGGAAATACATCGAGCTGTGTGCCCAGAAGGAAGAGGAAATGGGCCTTGGTGAACACACAGCATTCACAACCCCAAAGACCCTGGCATATTGTTTAACCTCCCTGAGTCTCAATTTTTTAACCTATACAATGGTAAAATTGGAACAATACTGCTTGCCTTACAGTGTTATTGTGAAGATTGCATTTGTGAAATGCTTGGTCTTGTACCAGGCACACAATAAATCCTCATGGAATTATTATTATTATTGTATGTTTTTCTTATCTTTCATTAGTTCATTTTATCAAAAATGGAAATCCATGAAATATTAATACTTTCATCTTTTGAGGAAGAAATTTGACAGTATATGACAGTATACAGAAGAATAAGAAAAGGAAGGAGAAGACTTGCATAGTAAACATCACATCTATTTCATTTATATGTTAAATATTTTCTGAACATCTATTATGTATCAAGCATTGCATTAGAGGCCCAGAAATAGAGATAAATAAGACCCCTGCCTTTTGAGGTTATCCCAGTCTGTCTGAGAATCAGAAAGCTAAACTTTATCACTTCTTTGCAAGCTCTGAGCCATTTTTCAAAAGAAAGTTGGAAGATGTCCCAGAGGATAAACTGATCTGAAATAATTTTTCAGTTTAGTGGTCAAAACTTGGATTAGTCAAAGTTATCAATCATCTCCATGTTGCTAAACCCAGTGGCTAATCTTTGGTCTTGATCTTATTTGAGTTGCAGCTGATCATGACCTCATCCTTGAAACAGTATCTTCACGTGGCTTCCAGGACAATCCCCACCCCTGATTTTGCTTTTAATTCATTGGCTATTCCTTCTTAGTCTCTCGTACTGGTTCTTCTTCATTCCACAGGGCTCAGTCTCTGTACCTCTTCTCTTCTCAATATACCCCTTTCCCTTAGTGATCTCACACAGGGTTATAGCTTTCAATACCATCTATAAATTGAAGAGTCCCAAAAGTATGTATCCTGAACTTCAGATCGTATATCCAATTGCCTGCTCAACTTCTGTACTTGGATGCTTAGCAAATGAACGGCTGGTTTCCCCTGTTCCCTGCTCTTCCCACACCTGCTCTTCCCACGGCATTTCCCCATCTCCTCAATTAGCAACGTGCTTCCATTTTCCAGTCCACAAAACTAGAAGTCATCCTTGACTCTTCTCTTTCACACCTCATTCAACCCATCAGTAAAGACTATTGGCTCCACTTTCAAAATATATCCTGAACTCAGATATTTTTTTCCTCTATCACCACTGCCCTGATCCAAGCCACCATCATCTCTCACCTGGGTTATTTCATTATCTTCCTAACATGTCTTCTGTTGTTTTACCACAGTACTCATCACCATGTGTCATAATTATTGCCTATCTCGGCCACTACAGTGTAAGTTGCAAGAGGATAAATAGATTTTGGTCTGTTGTGTTTACTGTCATAGCCCCAGTGACTAGAACGTTATATGGTACTTAGTAGGTATTCAACATTTTTTGAGTAAATGAAGAAAGGAATGTGGCCACTTTTTTTCTTTTATTGATTCTAGAGAGAGGGAAAGGGAGAGAGAAAGAGAGGGCTAGAAACATCAATTTGAGAGAGACGTCATTTGGTTGCCTCCTGCAGGTGCCCTGAGAGCGGACTGAACTTGAAACCCAGCCATGTGCCTTGACCAGGAATCAAACCCACAGCTTCTAGAGGACAATTGCAGGACAATGCGCAACCAACAGAGCCACACCAGCCAGGGCGGCACGATGTTTAATATACCTGCTTCAATTAAGAATAGCCCCTTCCATCTTGAAATAAATTAAGGAGCTTAATATGCCATGAACAATTCTGCAACCTCCATTTCTTTTACAGTGTGACCATATTTGCTGAAGCAGGAGCTGGGGTTGCCCCCAGGCAGAAAGAGGAGATCTTAGGAGAACAGCCTTGGTTGAGTTCTCTGGGCTCAGCAGAAATGATATAGCCTCATGTTTTTAAAATTGTACAAGTCAGCACAATGCCTCTTCCTCTTCTGTTGCTCCCCCACAGGTAAAATTAGCAACCATCTCTTCCAGGAATCCGTGGTACTTCATTCACCAAATGGAGAAGATTCTATGGTGCTTTCAATAAACAATGCTGTTGCTCCCCGTTATATCCCCAGAACCTAGCTCAAATGATAAACTTATCCTGATTTTCCTGGGACTGTCCCGATTCTAAAACTGAGAGGTTTGCATCCAGGGAACCCTCTCAGCCCTGGATAATACCAAGGTATTTGGTCACCCTATACTTGGCACAGCACCTGTCACCTAGGACACCACGATAAATAAATGCTGGATGGAGCTAATTGTGTTGCAGTTATCTGTCCTGGTGTCCAGTCCCACCCCAGTGCCTGGCATATGGCACAGTGTGTCCTAAAACATGTTTCAGAGAAGCCTTAGCTCCCCATAATAGCAACAAAGGTTATTGCTATAGTCAACGCTGTTGGGTGCCCCACCCAGATCTCCTTTCCCAAGATGGTGCACCCATCCCCTAGATCAGCGGTTCTCAACCTTCCTAATGCCGCGACCCTTTAATATAGTTCCTCATGTTGTGGTGACCCCCAACCATAAAATCATTTTTGTTGCTACTTCATAACTGTAATTTTGTTACTGTTATGAATCATGTAAATATCTGATATGCAGGATGCATTTTCATTGTTACAGATTGAAGATAATTAAAGCATAGTGATTAAGCACAAAAAAAAATATGTAATTATATATGTGTTTTCCGATGGTCTTAGGTGACCCCTGTGAAAGGGTCATTCGACACCCAAAGGGGTCGCCACACACAGGTTGAGAACCGCTGCCCTAGATGATCTGACCATTGCACACTAACAACTCACAGTTACACTCTTCACAACAAAGATCGGCCTTAGCCAGTGGGAGCCTTCTTGCCTAAGGATTTCAAAGACATTTTTGCCCTTCTTCCCAAAGTGTTGCTTGGAGGTGATGACTGTCTGATACTGGAATAAAAAGTTCATCCCACTTTCTTCAGGATGAGACAACACTGTACTAACACTCATATTCTAGAAGCTAGATTTCAGCTGAAACTCTATCTGTGCAAAGCTGCTTCTCCTTACAAATTTCTCCTAAGAGATCTCCTTTAATAAATCACTCGCAAAGAATCCCTGTCTTAGATTCTGCTTCTAAGAAGCCAAATATAAAACACTATTACTTAGAGTTATCCCAGGAAGCTACCTTTATGGATTCTAAAGTTGGGTCACTCACTTCATTGCTGCTGGCAATGAGAACCCTCACCTCTACTGGCCAGTGAAGATCGATGGTCGTAGGCACAATAAATGCTAGGATTCTCCCCTGAATGTGGATAGAAAACAGGTATAAGGAGAAGCACCGGCTTGTACACATATCTTTACTAGGGAAATAGTCATTATAAAGATAGTAAAGTCAGTGGATTGAGCGTCGGCCTGCGAGCTAAGTGTCGCTGGTTCAATCTTCCAGTCAGGGCACATCAGAGAAGGAAAACTCTGACTCCAAAAAACCTCCGCTGCCTTGCGGCATACCTCTTCAGGGGAAAGGCTAAGGGAGTAAACCCCGACAGAAAATCCGGAGCCGGAGTCCCTAAGGCGGTTTGACGTTGTAGTCAACACCGGCAACTCCTGCGGCGCACCTGAAGCCAAGCTGTATTGACTCCGTCTTTCCCTTGGACCCTTCAGCTGCGAAGAGAGGGGGGGTCTGCTGCATGGGCAACAGCAGACCCTCCATATCACCCTGCCCAGGCTCTGTAGCTTCAGCTTCACTGGAGAGGACACTCCAGCGTCATCGCAAGATGTTGATTCAACCCGGGAGGAGACAGATACCGTGTCACTCCCGAGTCGGACTGCACAGCCATTCTCGGCGGTGCAGATAGACTCTTAAGAAGCTACACCATCGTCTCTCGAGGCGGACGGCTGCCGATACGATACGATAAAGTCTGGGGTATTTGTTGAGTGTCCTTGATACGTTAAAGAAAGAGAACATCACAGGCGCAGACTGATTGTTCATAAATTCAAAACCAAGTGTGAAATTCAGTGGGCTCCTTGATAGTATTTTAAGAGGTTCTTGTATCCTGTAGCCAAAGGGCCACCTGAGCCAAAACCAGGCCCAACCCTAATTATAGTAGTAGAACATCAGAGAAGGTTGACTTCAAATCCTTACAAAGTCTTCTAATGTCAAAGTTGGGCTCTTATAGAGAAGTGTGACCCTAGGGCTTTGGATGAGGGTATCTGGGCAGATCTACTTGAGAATCATGAACTACTAGTTTTTCTTGAACACTCTAGGCCTGCAGAAATGAGCCACTCCCTCTTGTTGGAAGACAGAGTCTCCTCTTCCCACCCAGCCTTAACCTGAAGATTGCACAAAAACCTCAAAGGAGACAAGTGTTCTATAAGACAATGCGTGCCCTTCTCAGGATCTGGCTCCATTGTCCTTCCTAGCCACCAGTCCCATAATTAGGGTCAAGTCTCAGCTTGACCTGACTGACAAAGTATTTGGCCTACTAAGGCAGATGAGGGACTTCATACCAACTGAATGACGGATAGGGATAAATGTACCAGCAGGAATTAGGAAAGAGTGTCAGAGATGAATCATGAAGGTATTGGATCAAGGAGAACAATACAAAAGGTTGGATAAGGCAGAGAGTTCGTCAGCGTCCGGGTACTTTATTTAACATAAATCCCCAATAATTGTTCGAATACACTGATTGTTGTTAAAATATCTGACCCAAGGGCCAGTCTGATAAATTGCTGAGATGGATCTTGGACACTCAGAAGAAACAACTGTCAATAGCAAATGAAGTTGGTCCCAGGTCTGCTGGGCAGATTATGCAGGAAGAGATCAAATAGCCCATGCAAATAGGTCTACTGAATAAGAACAACGAATTTATTAGCTATTCATGAGACCCCTAAAACATTCAGTTAAGGGTGTGTTGGTCAGGAGAGCACCAGCATTGTTAAGAAGCTCAGCAATGGCTGTCCTCTGTAGGCTGAGCTGATGCCAGTAGCAATGGGATGACAGTCTTCAGGAAATAGCACTTAACTTCAGAAACCATGCAAACAGAACTAAAGAAATGATGAGCAAGGTTGGAATGGCAGCTGGGGAGGCCCAACATTCAAGGATATACAGAGATAACAAATAGAACACAGTGTTTCTAAGGGCAAGATAGCTGGACAGCCAACAAGAGATTAAATGAATTGCTTTAGTATAGGACCGATGAAATCTTAAAATAGGTTGAGGTATATTTGTGATCCTCTAAGACAGATGGCTAAAACTTATATGATCAGGGAATCCTTTTTTTTAAAGAACCTCTCCTGGGATTGATATTTTACAAAATAATAATGTTACACAGTTCATTGTTCAAAATATTTATGGACTGAATGCATTTATGAACACATATTCGGTCCCTTAGTACAACTTCATTGAGTCATTGGCATATCTAGAGCTCCAAAGTATTATTCCAATGCCTACATCCAAGGGGAAAAAAGATGAGGAAAATATTGATCTAGAAATGAAAGAATAAATTTGCTAACAGACTGGCCAAACCACAAATTCAAACAGCTCAAGAACAGTCAGCATTTGATATGTCAGCAAACCATACAGCCTCCCCCAGCCCCCAAAAAAAGCTTCCAAAGGCAAGGACATCAAGAAAAATGACTTTGGGGAAATTAATGGAACAATGTATAGAGAAAAGAAGAAAGTCAATAATGAAATCGGTCCAATTTAAACAGCCCAGGCCAAGACCACAAGGTAAAAAACTTACTTTAAGTTACATTTACCACTGAAAATAAGTCCCTGTGATTTATTTAGCATTCCAGAAGATAAAGAGCAATAAACAACTACTTCAAGTGCATTACGTTATCGTCAGAATTCTATGCTTCAATGATTCAAAGCTGGGCACAATACAATTCAACAGCACACAGTAAGCTTTGTCCTTTCCATCTGACTGCCCACACGGTCCCACCACTGCATCAACAAAAAGGCTCCAGCCATCATAACAGGTCATTTCCCTTCCATCAGTAGGCAAACTTAAGAGGGAATAAATCCAACATTAGCATTTGTTCCAAAAGAAAGACATCCATTTTTCAACAGCATCTGTTTTTTGCCCCAGGCTCTATTGTTCGAACTCTTTAGGAACAATCTCAGCTCTGTTGCTTTGGAAGATGTCTCTTTCACTGCGCTCCAAACCTTGCTGGCAGGACATCTTGACTCGCACTTGAAAGTGCCAGTTGCTTCCTCTCCAGTCCCACGTTACCCAGATGTAGACTTCATCTCCTGCTCAGACTACTGCTGTCGACTCAGTGAGTCACCCAACCGAAATCACTTGCCATTTAATGCTCTCGTTTCCTGTTTTAAAACCACCATAAATATAGCGTGCCTACTATAGAAAGCCCAAACTCCTTGGCCATCACTAAAGATCCATTTGAGAGGATCCAAGAAGTAGTGAGAACACTTTGAGCTTTAGAGTCAGGCAGACCTCAGGTCGAATATTAGGATGCTAGCTGAGTCTTCCTGGATCTTACATGCCTCATTTGAAAATGGAAATAAACATTGGTGTTGTAGGATTTTGTGCATACTATGAGAATATATACAGGGTGCCTGGTACCATGTCTATCATATAGTAGGCACTCTATAAAAGGCAGCTTATATATACAGTATACACACACACACACACACACACTTTGGTTTACAGCTGTTATATGCAAAACACAGAGTTTATTCTTGAATTATTAGTAATTGTATTATTTTCCATACAAATGACTATAAATCTACTTTTGTATAACCATATACAATAATGCCTCCCTCTTGCCTTTTCCTATCTTGTCTACTACTGCTCCCCTACATGAACCCAACTTTGCACCAGATTAGGCTGCCCCCAGGACATAGAATGTTTGGAGTTGTAAAGGACTTTACATATCATCAAGTGTAGAGACGGCAAGTGTACGTTTCTTCCCTTGTGTTAACTTCACCAATTGGTAGTGGCCACCTAGAATTCTGAATTCAGATTTATCCCAGTGTGTGTGTGTTGTAATAATTTAAAAGGTCGGACAATCCAGGATGGCATGGAGCATGCAACAAAAGACTTTAAAGGCATCCCAAATGTATGAAATAACTTCACGGAAGAGAGTGGGCAAATAAGATCTAACCAAGGTAATTTTGGAAGTGCATAGAGTCTGAAAGACCAAAGGCACAGGAACAGTGAATGAACACTGTACTGTGGTTGATAAAGCCGTTGCCTTTGGGGGTGCAGGGTAATAATTCTGAAAACAACACATCACGCTAGAATGGAACAATTAAGCAAATAGATAGCAAATGGTAAGAGCCCAGTTTTTCACTGATGCAGTGGGAGATCACAGATGAGCAAAGGCAGCGACATAGAATGCTCAATGTGGTGGATGTGGTAAGCTCTCTACGTCTCTGCATACCAAGACCACTGTTAATGAGGCGCTTTGAAAGAGCAATTTAAAAGTATGTGCACAGATATTTAAGCAGTCTTTATTGCTCTTAAATTCCTTTATTTTAATTTTCCTCAAGTTTGAATGGCCTGGAAAATATTTAGAGGAAACATTGATAAAAGAAAAGGAACTCACCACTTTAGAGGCAGAGAGCTCACACATGTGGAGTGGGTTTACACTGGTACCAGTGTGTGCAGGTGTCTGCCATATATGGGGTTGGGTGGGGAGGGCTGTGGACTGTAATGCCTTTCAGGAGCAAGATCAGATGAGATGCCTCTCAGAAGCAAGTTTTATCCTTAGGACCAGCTGAGGGTTGGGGTTTTCCTTGAGTCCTCATAAATCTGCACAGGAGAAAAACAAGAGGCTGGACAAGAAGTTGCATGTCTGAGGGAAAGGGAAAAACATGTTTGGTGCTAATAGGGTGGCGGAGGGAGGAGGAAAGAGGAGGAATGTTCTGGAGCAACCTGCCCCAAGGTGAGGACTGGTTTGTGGGGCTGCCAGTATCTGCAAGCGAGATGTTAATGAGGGCTATCAGCTGTCCCTGAAACAAAGACAGGCAGCATTCTGGCTGCCAAAGGAGCTGGAACCAGCCAAAACGTGTGTGCATGTGTGTGCGTGTGTGTGAGTGTGTGGGCATGCCCCAGAAGAAACACCAGGCTTACTGTGTACAGATGTCCTCAGAAAGCAAATGGTCATGGTATGTGACCTGTGAACACCAGCAACACCGTGACACAGGACAGACACCTCTAAGGGAGGGAGGTTTGACATTTCTCAGTGTGGGTTCTTTGCACAGAACTGCCTCATTCCTCTTTCATCTCTGGCAGAAAGGGGGACCCTTTTATCCTTCCCAAAACACACAGCAACTGAGCACACACAGTCACACAGACACACAGACACCCAGACACCCAGAGGTCTTCTCTGCATCGAAGGCCTGTCCTTGCATTCCTTGACAATACTTACATATTTACACACCAGGGCTTATATTTAAGCACATTCCTCTTAACTGAACCATTCCCCTAAGTAGTGCTCAGAGAATACACTAAGAGCCAGAGAGCAAGTGGTGGAGGCCCCACAGCATCTCTCAAAGAAGTATTTTGGCATTTTACCCTGTTAGCCACCAGGAATCAACTCAGTGTTCTAGTTGGCCTGAAAGATATTTGACTTCCTCTGGCGTTCTTGGTAGCAAAGATAGTAAAAGCATTAATTCTGCAGTTAGGTAGGCTTGGGCTGAGCTGTGGCTTTTCCACTGACCTCAGGTCAGTTTCCTCATCTACAACGTGGGAATAATACCCTCGAGTGGGCATTACTGATATACCCATTTTACCTATGGGGAAAGCTGAGGTACAAAGAGATTGTCCCAGATGAAGCAACTAGTAAAGAGCACAGCTTGAATTTGAACTTAGGCATTCTCTGCCCGCTCTACATTGCCTGCTGTACTTACACAACATTTCTCCTTTAACCCTCAAAATGACTCTGCTAATGGGAACTGGGACGAGTTGCTTAACCCCCTCCGTCTCCATTGGCTCAACAGAAAACAGGGCTCTGTTATTGCTGCCCTCAAAGGACATGATAGGGAATAAGTGAGGGATGCAGGTAGCAGGGTCAGCCGGGCACCCGAGCAGTGACAAGCGTTCTAACAAAGCCCATAGTCAGTGCAGCGGCAACAAAGATCTTACTGTTAGCGGCGCCACGCCCATTGCACGTTATTCCTTTCGGGGTTTGTGATTTCCTCGAACTACATACATGTTCCATGAGGACGGAAATTCTCTTTCTTGTTTGCCCTTGCACTCACAGCATTTGGCAACCTGACTCCGACCTGGAACATACCGTGCTTTCGATGTTATTCACTGACGAATGAATAAATGGCTCTAATGCTGTCTTTCTTTGGGACTGCTGTAAGGATTAAATGAGGTAATGGGTGCAAAACAGCTAGTACGACGTTTGGCTTCAGAATTCCACCCAATTAGCGTTAGATCTTTCCCTTTTGCAACCAGAACGCATGATCTGAGACAAACACTAGGACTCACATGGTCCAGAGAATAACAAACAGAATGTTTGGGCTTCTCTGAGGAACACCAACAACCCAACCAGAACCCCGGCACCACGTGACCTGGGCAGGTGAGCTGATGAGGAGCACCAGCTGGCCTCCACTGTGGTGGGCAGCAGCTCCCTTCATCCAGAGAACCGCACTATGGGCATATATGAAAGTCTCAAGACAAGAAAGGGATGGCACCTGATGTACTGATTGGTTACGGTGACTAATTAAGGCCACGCCTGGTACAAACACGGGCAGTCTCACTTCCTGGGCACTGGGAAAGAGTTTGGCAGAAATGAAGGGAAGTGCAGCCAATCCATCCAGGAGCCAACATGCTGCATCTATAAAGGGATGATTCAACGAAGTGCATTTGGAAACAGAAAGTGCCAACAATGTTCAGAAACTCTAAATAGAAATAGTTGTTGAGAAACTAAATAGAAATATAATAGACAGTTAGGCAAAAATGTCTCTTGCTCCAAACTGCTTGGAAAAATAGCAAAAACCAAGACAAGAGGCAGTGAAGAAAACATGGACATAGGCATCAGACAGACTTCCTTTCCAGTCTTGCCTCTACCAACTGTGACCTAAGCCAAGTCACTAACACCTCTGAACTTCCCAAAACATCATCTGAAAAATCAAGAATGCTCACATCATCAAGGTATGAGAAGCTTAAATAAATAATCTGTATAAAGGGACTGGCAAATGTACATCTGCTACTATCACTCCCACCACCTACAGGTAGCCACCCTGATTAGATGGCCCATACCACCTGGAATCAGTGCACTCATATCTTCGCTCTCAAGTGTCTCTAGTGGTAGTATTATTGCATTTTGCTGTGACTCACTATCTATTAATATAACTTACCCATGGCTTGTAATGGGACAAGTGGCAAATAAGAACCCAGCGATGGAAGGCACCTGGATCATCTTCATATAAGATAAGCTGCTCCAGAAATAAATGACAGGGCACTGGCTGGTTTCGGGGAGGCGGGCGGGTGGGGGAGCGGCTGGTGACAAGAGCTCTGGGAGAGAGCTAAAGGCAGAACTAGCCCAAACGAGGGAGAGGTAGCTGAGCGATGATGCATCACCCACTTCATTGATTCTCTACCAGGGGCTGCCCACCCACACGGCTTATGGAAGGCCAAGAATAGGCAGAGGCAGCAGCCAACAAGAAGCATGCTCATTCATGACTGACAGTTCTTGAATATCCCAGGAAGTAGAGAACTAGATAACTGCAGGAGGTAGGAAGTGAATCGAGGATAGAAACAGGGGGCTGGCTACCTCATCGAGGTAACTCTGGACAGGAGACAAAGTATGGGTCTCTAGTGAAACTGAACCAGCCTCTCTAGACTTGCCTTTCTCCAACCCTTGGAATAATTTTTACGTTTTGAGGAACTTAAAAATTATTATATGTACAACTCATGGTACAATAATATAATCAGTGACTTGAAGATATCAAAACCCAATAATAACTTGCAGAGAATGTTTTCTGCAAGTGTGTTTTTGCCTACCAGTTACCCAAATCCTTTTCTGTGATTTCTCCCTTCCCATAGAGAATAGCAACTCTAGTGTAGGTCAGAAGTGTTTTCTACTTTTTATTTAAAATTTTAAATTTATGTCAATAGGACTAAAAGTCATAATAGTAAATTTCTACTATTGAAGATGCTAGTAAGATCTGATCTATGGTATATGGCATGTGCAAAAGTAGTAGGTTTTTCTTCTTATTTAAAAGCAGCAACTTCCAGACCAGATGAAGGTGTGGGTAGACAAAATTTGCCTCCTCACACAACCATAGAAAAAATTACAACCAGATTTAAAAAATAAATAACAACCAGAACCGTAAGAAAATTGAACTATATGAAAGACCAACACCAATGATTTAAAGAAGCCACATTCATCCAGATGGGTAGGAGGGGCAGAGTCACAGAGATGAGGTGGAGAGGCAGTGTGGCTCTGACAAGGCAGCAGCCGAATGGACAGTCCCACATTCATGTGCAGTGGACAAAAATTGGGAGGGATACCCTGGGAGCAAGCAATCCCAGCCCCAGGCCAGACTGCCCAACCCAGGGTTCCAGCACCAGGAAGATAAACCCCCATTGTCTCTGGCTGTAAAAACCAGTGGGGGTTGGGGTGGCAGAAGAAACTGCTGGACTTTCTCCACTTAAAGTACCTGCATGGTCTTAGAATGTATGTAAACCCCAGGGCAGCAACTGGGGTGCCAATTGCATACAGGTCGGTGAAATGATTGGAAATGGTGTTAAGTGCCAGGAAAATCATCAGAAGCCAAGCAGTGGCATTGTCCCCTCTCCAAGGCCCACACCAAAAACAGAGCCACAATGCAGTGAAGTGGGTTGCCCCTCCCTGGTGATTACCTAAGGCTCTGCCCCACACAATTTACAGATGTCTTTGCTACAGAGGTCATGTTACTAAGACAGGGAGTAGAAGCAGCTCTACAGAATACACAGAAACAAATACAGGGAGGCTGACAAATTGAGGAGGCAAAGAAATATGGCCCAAAATGAAGGAACAGAACAAAACCCCCAAAAAAGAACTAAACAAAATGGAGATAGCTAACCTATCACATAGAGTTCAAAACACTGATGATAAAGATTCTCAGAGAACTCATCGAGTATGGCAAAAAAAATTAAGGAATAAGTGAAGGTTACACAAAATGAAATAAAGAAAAATATACAGGAACCAATAGTGAAGGGAAGGAAGCCAGGATTCAAATCAACGATTTGGAACATAAGGAAGAAAAAAGCATTCAATCAGAACAGCAAGGAGAAAAAAGAATTAAAACAAGAATAGACTAAGGATGCTCTGAGACATCTTCAAAGGTACCAACATCTGAATCATAGGGGTGCCAGAAGAAGAAGAGGAACGCAAGAAATTGAAAATGTATTTGAAAAAATAATGAAAGAAAACTTCCCTAATTTGGTGAAGGAACTAGACATACAAGTCCAGGAAGCACAGAGAATTCCAAACAAGATGGACACAAAGAGGACCACACCAAGAGACATCATAATTAAAATGGCAAAGGTTAAAGATAAAGAGAGAATCTTAAAAACAGCAAGAGAAAAGAAGAGAGTTACCATTACATACAAAGGAGTTCCCATAAGACTATCAGCTCATTTCTCAAAAGACACTTTGCAGGCAAGAAGGGACTGGCAAGAAGTACTCAAAGTGATGAAAAGCAAGGATCTAAAACCAAGTTTACTCTATCAACAAAGCTGTCATTTAGAATGGAAGGGCAGATAAAGTGCTTCCTAGACAAGGTAAAGCTAAAGGAGTTCATCATCACCAAGTCATTATTACATGAAATGTTAAAGAAACTTATTTAAGAAAAAGAGGATCAAAACTATGAACCTTAAAATGACAACAAACTCACAACTGTCAACAACTGAATCTAAAAAAAACAAACACACAAACTAAGCAAACAACCAGAACAGGAATGGAATCATAGGTATAAAGATCATTTGGAAGATTATCAGCTGGGAGGGGAAAGGGGGAGAAAGGGGGAAATGGTGCCAGGATTAAGAAGCATAATTGGTAGGAACAAAATAGACCTGGGGAACTTAAGAACAGTTTAGGAAATGGAGAAGCCAAAGAACTTACACGCACTACCCATGGACATAAACTAAGGTGGGTGAAATTGCTAGAGGGAAGGCGGGTACCAGACAGAGAGGGGAAAAAGGAGAAAAAATTGGGACAACTATAGCAGCATAATCAATAAAATATACCTAAAATAATTAATATTAAGCTAATCTTTATTTTAAAAATAGGCAATTAAACATAATTTACATTTCTTGAAACTAAACTTTCTTTTTGTAAATTTTCAAAATTTATAAGGAGAACACAATGCATTTCTGTCCGATAACTCCCTTAAGAAAAAAAATTGAATTGAATTTTTCTGAAAGCAAGTTTCACATATTGTAACTAAAAGTTGTAAATTATTTTAATAAATGTTATTTAAACCATGAAAATGTATTGTTACTGATACTGTTGAATAGTAAAGCTATGGAAATCATAAACCAAAGCAATATGAATAAGAATAGAGCCTAATACAATTTATGGAAGACCTTGAAAAAAACCACTTTGTTGCTAACATTAACCATAGGCCTAGTTGTCCCAAAATAATTATAGACAGGTGTTTGTTTCTTAATTTCTGATAGGCCTGGGTGTGCATAACATCTTTATGTTGGAAATCAAAAATAAAATTCAACTTTTAATGTGATACCTGTGTTGTTGTTTTTCTTTTTATTATTTTACTGTACAAATATTCAATTCTTGGTCAAATTTATGAAAGGTACACACAGATTCATTTCCAGCTGAAGTGAGATCCTTTCTGTCCTGGCTTTTGACCACATGTTAAACAAGGAAAAGCATGGTCACATCTGTGGAGGCTGAAAACTGTAACAAAATGGCCCTTGCAAGGCTGGCTACTCTTCTTCACAGAAATCAGAGCTTGAAAGGGGCTGATCAGTAAACCTCATCTTGAGTTTACTCTCTAGCTGCCCCTCACTGACTTCTTCCTCTTTTCTCAAAATCAAGTTCTCAGGCTGAGCAAAAGAGTCAGAAAAAGGATCCCTCGCCTCATCAGACGCATGTGTTGAAAGGGAAGGAAAGCATGTTCACTTTGGTCCTGCCAATCTTCTAGGTGGTTTATAAAACTTGAGTCATACTGATATCCTTCCTCTCTTTCAAGCCCAACCAGAGTGGAAACATGTCAAGATTTCCTTTTGAAACATGATTTCTTTTCTCCAAAATGTTGTTACTTGAAGTCAAAACATTCTTTCTAAGGCCTTACAGAGTCTTCTTCCCCTGGCCCATGTGAGGAAAACTGTCTTCAAGACAAGCTAATTCCTGCAGCCAATTTTCACCTTCCAAGTTCTCAGCAAATATGGCCAACTATTTTTTTTTTTTTTTTTTTTTTTGGAAGTACCCTTGTCATTCACCTTTAAGCTCAAACATCTGTGGAGAAGTCTCCTCTGCGAAGCTACCAAGTTTCTATACATAGAAACCTCTGACGGAGCCAACCACCAATATAGCCAACAACACAGTTTTTTCTAAGGCAGACTTCGTGGTTCTAGATAGAAAGACAAAACATTAAACATTGATGGGTTTTTGCTGGTTTCAGGAAATTATTTTTGGAAACAGTAAACATTTTCTTGCAAATATTATGTCATGACATTTGTTGGTGAAATCTGTTGACTCACAAGCTTGGATAGAGAACCTACTGTGTTTAGTTTATTGGACAAATTTCTTGATCATCAGATGACATGTCATCAATGTATTCACGAATCAAATGGCTTGAAAGTGGAACCTATTTAATTTCTCCTCCTATATCTTGTCCTCCCATTTTACTCATTTTAATTTTACTAGCATTATTAGATTTTCACTGACTATGTGACTTTTCCTTTTGGGGGCAAGAAGTCCTCCTATTAAGTAATTTGTTCCCTGGACCTGAATGCGACTTTTTAAACTAAAGGTTTACCCTCTTTGTTTTAAGGTTCCAATAGCCATTTAAAATCACTAACACCTTTCCACCTCAAAGGGCTGTGACTTGTAGTTAAAAGTCACATTTTGCTAAAGCTATCACTGCATCTGCAAGTTGTTTGCCACCGACCTTCCACAGCGGGATAAGACAGCATAGACCCGCAGCCATGTACATGCACTGATGAGTGACTTTCATCACAAAGAAGGACTGGTGTGGCACGGCACTTGTTGGCTTAGCTCAGTGAAGTGACTCAAAAGATCATAACTGATCATTGCTAACCTTAACCAGAATTGTCCATGCATGTAGGACAGAAAAAGTTCACATGGAAAAACAAACATGGAAGAAGAGCCAGGGAATGCTAAAAAAGGAACCCAATTAAGGGAAACTAACCCTACCACGTGGTGGAACATACTATGAAGCCGGCGTAATTAAAACAACACAGGACTGGCACATGAATTGATAAACAGACCAATGGAATAGAATTGGAAACTCAGAAATAGACTCCAGTACATTCGGAAATTTAGCATATGATAAAGGTGGCCTCTCAAATCATGAGTGCAAAAACTGGACATTTTAGTAAATAATGCTGGACAGCTAAGTAGTCGAGAGGTCGGACTTGGCTTAGAGAAGCAAGAAGATGAGAAGAAGCCATTCACAGAGCTGGGAAAAGAGGTCGTGCTGGTTGGTGCTATGTCTGTGAGTGTTCACAGGCCTGATGCCAATGGGAGCCAGAGGCAAAAACCTACCGCCAGGGTGACTTCGACATGAGAGCAACAAATGAGTCTTTCCTTCTAATCTCTGCAAAGCCAGCTGGGAGAGGAGACTAGGTCGTGAGCAAAGTCCCAGCACCAGCGTCACAGAGCAGAGTGTCAGAAAGTGGGTTTGGAGCCAAGCGTAATGGCTGACAAACATGTAAATGCTGAGTGCTTATTTAGTTAGCACGCATTAGCCTGTAACTCTCGTGAGAGGAAGAGCCAGGGCAAATGAAGACAGGATGGGATGAGAGCTCTAAATCTTTACCTCCCTTAACAGAAAGTTAAGGCCATATCCTAAAGGGAGAGGTCAAGAATGGAAATATAAACATAACACTTACAAAAACAACATGAAGCAGCTTTAAAAAGTTTAAGGAATAGGATTTAGGTGAGGAAAAGTGAGAGAAGGGTTTAGCTTTTAAGTTAGAGACACATATTTGAGTTGTGTTTTTATTTTTTAATTTTACCTTATGTTTAATTAAAATTTAAAGTAATTTTAAATAGTTTAGTGCCAGTGCTTAGTATTTTGCTATTCATTTTTTTCTTCTTGTTTTTCAATTACTGTTGTCCCAATTTTCCCCCCATTGCTCTCCCCTGGCTTTGATTTTTTAGAAATTAAAACAAATAAAACTTAAATGAATGAAGAGGAAAAGAGTCCAGATCTATGGTGGCATTTGTTGTTTGGAAAGATAAATTCAATAACATAAGTTCAATATTATAAAGTTCTCCTAGGGAAAATAAACCGGAAAGCTATCATTTGGATAATACAAACTCCCAAAAGCAAAAATAAAAAATCATTTTCATTGTCAACTCATGTGAGAGATGAAGAAATTGGATTGTGGGCCCCATGAGGGCATCTTGTGTGTCTGTTTTACTCACCAATTGTAATCATGTTTTATGAACTAATAGATGAAAAAAAGATTAAACAGGAGAGCTCACAACAGAAAGAATAGCTGCACATACCTTTCCTGACCACAAAGAATCTAGAGAGTTGACCAAGTAAAAATAACACCCATCCTGCGCCTTTGTTGCTGGTCGCAGGCAGGTCAGACAGGTAACCGGAACCTTACAGTGCTGCATGGTTAGGGTTTTTTCAATAATGGGGAAAAAGAATTGTGACCCATAGAGGTGGAGAATTCACTCTGCCTGGGACTGGATGAAGGTGGCCTTGAGGGTTGAGGGGCCATGGTTGGTTTGAGCTTCAAAGGAAGCCTAAGAGTTAGCCAGGTAAGGAAAACAGAGCAAAAGAGTAGGAGAGGACACAGAGAGGCGACTAATCTTGATGTAGCCAAGGGAAAGTCAAATGTCCTGCAGTGGCAGAGCAGAGCATCTGATGAGGTGGGTGCTGGGCAATGAGATTAGAGAGGGTGTTCATTGGATCTTATTCCTTGGACATCGAAGAGCAAACAGAGGCAGAAAATCCCTTAGGTTTGAATTTTAGGGAAGATTATTCTGGTAACAGTATGGAAAAAGTACCCAGAGCAAAAGACAATAGACACACGGCATCAGAAATAACAATAAGAAGAAGAAAAACTAATGTGCCTTCAATACTTATAATGTGCCCAGCTCTGTACTATCTCAATACTGAATTTTACTTTGCAAAGTGGGATTTTTTTTTTTTATTCCAATTATACAGTCTCTTAGCTGTGAGCTAAGAGACTGGGCTTTTATTTAAGAAAAAAAGAAGTGTTCTCTAACCACGAAGCCTCTGATACATTTTCTGCCTGGGCAGGAACCAATCAGCACGTGGCGTTGGCCTGGTTCCAGCAGGTGTGGTCACCTGGCAGAACAGGAAGCATTTGGGCCGTCCCTGACAAGTGCGGAGTGACATTTGTGGAGAGGACAGTAAGGTTAATGCCTAAATATGGTTATTAAAGGGAAGTTCAGGGACATGCTGTCAGAAGACATCCAACCAGCCTCCCACATCGAGTCTTCCCCAAAGCCTGTCCACTCTCGCCCTGGGTGACTTTATCTTGCCATTAAGAGTTACTAGTCATGCCTCCCCTTAGTAAGTTACCATTTGGTATCCCAGAATGAGACGTGGCACACTACATGTTTGATAAATGTTGTTTTCTTTTGCCCACTCCCCTTCCTACTGGAATTTCCTCTTCTTGTCACTATATGACTCTCCTATTTAATGAGCTCAATATCCTTTGCCCTTGGCAAAGTGACCTCTCCCAATTTCAATAATAGTTTCATCTACACAACCATTAGCCAGGCAAGAAATCCCAATGTCATTGTCAATCCTCCTCTTCTCCTTCGCCATACTTAGTCACCAAATTCCATCTTGACCCTAATTGTTGATGCTTTTCCAACCACCTTCTCTTCTCACCTGGATGATTGACTTAGTCATCCTAAGAGCCTTCTTATGGTTGTTTAAACACCAGCATGGCCTCACCAAAACAGCCCCTCACAGTCTCTGTTATGGGCTGAATTGTATCTCCTCACAATATGTTAAAGTCCTAACCTTCAGTACTTGTGAATGTGACCTTATTTGAAAAAAGGGTCTTTGCAGATCAAGTTAAGATGAGGTCATTAGGGTGGGGCCTAACCCAGTATGACTGCATCCTATGAAAAGGGACAGTTTGGATACAGAGTTAGACACGCACACCGGGAGAATGCCACATGCAAAATAAAGGCAGAGATGGGGGCATGTGTCTGTAAGCCAAGAAATGCCAAAGATTACCAGCAAACCACCAGGAGCTAGGGGAAAGGCACGGAACACAGTCTCTCCCATGCCTTCAGGAGGAATCAACCCTACTCACACCTTGATCTCAGACTTCTAAGCCTCCAGGACTGTGAAATGAAATTCTGTTGTTTAAGCCCCTCGGTTTGTGATACTTTATTACGGTAGCCTTGGCAACTAATACAGCCTTCAAGGCTTTTAAAATAAATGTCCATCCAATCACACCAATCTCTGCTTAAAATCCTTCCACAATGAAGAAAAGAACAGGTTCTATTTATTGAGCACCTGCTGAGGCCTAGATGCCCCATCTCTACTGCATCCTTTGAAACAAGACATCACTGTTCCTGATTTTGCAGTAGAAGAAAAGTGATCTTCTCAAAAGCTGTTACTTGCCCAAGTTCCCATAGGTAGTAAGCAGAAAAAATGAATTTTGATCTTGATCTCTTCAAGTCCCAAAGTTACACTAGCATTGTGTGTTACATTACAACAGGGATCAGCCACCTTCTTTAAGGGCCAAATAATAAAATATTTCAGGCTTTGCAGGGCATATGGTCTCTGTCATGACTACTCAGTTCTGCATTTCATAGCATGAAAGCAGCCCTAGACAATATGTAAGTGAATGGGCATAAATGTGTTCCAATACACCTGTATTTACAAAAACAAGATGTGGGTCAGATTAGGGCCTCTGTCTGTCGTTGGCCAAACCCTGTCCTACAATGTTATGTTCAGGAGATAATCTACACTCCCTGATGAAGTAATTCTTAATATTCATAGTGTGCTTGCTTTGTGCCAGGATCTGTTCATGTATTAATTTATTTAAATTTCCGCTGCTATTATCTCTATTTTAGAAGTTAGGAACTTGCCAAGACCACACAAGTAGAGACAGAACCAGGATTCACGGTTCGGCAGTCAAGCTCCAAAGTCCGTGATCTCGCTCGTTGTCCACAAGGGCCTTCACACCTCTCCATCTGCATATTCTCCACCCTCCGCCTTCTTCCCTCACCCAACACCCCGTACTGCCTTCAGCCATCCCACAGTGGAGAAGGGGAAATGAAGGAAGGAACCTGGGATAGCGCGACTCGCCTGCTCTGGAATGTACATTTGGCCAAGGTCAAAGCCCTGGGTTGCCCGGAGTCCTCACTGCTGGGGGGCGGGGGTGGCGGGATGGGAAGTGCAGAGCAGAAAGTAGGTACCTACCTCCTTCACCCGGTGGTTGGGAAATCTAGGGAGATTACACACAGTATCCGAATTAAAAGTCCCAAAAGTGCTTGGCAAATTGCATCAGCTTGCTCTAAAGGCACTCATCATTCAATAGACTCTGAGCTGGCGATGAAGCTGTTAGTCTCCCAACAATTATACTGTCTTATTTTTTACTAAAAGAACCTCAGTTTTGTTTGGAATTATAGCTAGAAGTGACTATCAAGTCTAATTCTGGCCAATGACACATAAACAGAAGCCTGTGGGGGATATGCAAGGAAGATGTGTTTTTCCTAATATAAATGCATTTTTCCCTGCTGCTTTCTTCTTTCTTCCTGGAATGTGGCCCAAGGACTGGAAGTAGATTAGCTACTTCACAACTGTACTGAGAGAAAAGGGGGTTTTTTCACGTGGCACCTTGGTGTAAAACCCAACAATCATTGTTGAGGAAAACAGGTCTTTATTTATAATATTCCAACCTGGAGAGGGCTGGGAGCACACCTGAACAGAGCCCTGTTCTCCCACGGGACCCAGGACTTCCCTTGTTCCCCAAAGGCTAGAAACCAAAACCATGCCCAGAAGTTTCCCATTTTTTATCTGTCAGCTGTCTCCTCCAGGATCGGGGGTGTGATGTCATCAGCCTCCATAAAACACTCCAGGAAAACATGTGCCATGTTGCACTGGATCACGGTGAAGTACAAGTTTTAACACAGTCCTTTCTGCCTGTCCTGAGTTCCAAAAGTCCAGGCTTTGGAGTCTGCTGAAGTCGGCAGGATTAAAGCAGCAGCAGGCCAGCTTTCTTACTAGCCCAGGTCGCATGGCCTCCCTTCCTTCTTTCAGACTGCATGGCCCTGCACCTTTTCAAAGCCGCATGGTTCTCCCCCTGCAAATGGCTGCTGCCTTACTTTTAAATCCCTGGCCCTGGCCTGTGATGCAGTGGGCATGGTAACCAGTTCTGATCATTCACAGAACCTTGCACAGGTCCTGCAAGCTCTTTGGTCACCATTCTATGGTTAAAACCCCTCCCATCTCCTTGGGGCCTTGGAAGAATCAAATCCATTTGCATAACTAAGACACTAGCTACCTGTCATAGATATGCAAAGGCATCTTGAAAGCTGTGCTCCACTAAGTCCCCTCCCCCATCCCCAAACCCTGGGCTCTGGGAAATTTTGGGGGCTCTGTTTTGTAATACAACCATGAGGATGACAGCTCTTAACTACAGTTGGTGGAGTCATGTATACTATACTGCACACTCCATACCTCCCAACTTTTGGTTGTGGAAGAAAAGCAACCCCTTCTTTGGTAAATCAATGTAGTTGTGTTTCTGATACATGTGGGCTTAAGCCTTCCTCCCAAAAGACCCCATCAGGACAACAGACACAACATCAGCAAAGAACGTGATTTCTAGAATACAATAGGTACTCAATAAATGTTTGATGCAATGAAATCAATAAGTAAATGACTGTATTAACACTAGAAGGCAGAAGCATTAGATTATAGAAGACAGTTGCCTTAAGAAGAAAATAATATTTATAGCTACCACTCACTTGCCAAGCACCTACTGTGCCCTGCATTCCCTCAGCAATCTTCACAACAGTCGGAGGCTGGTATTGTCATTTCCATTTCATCGATCAGGGGCTAAAGCTCAAGGAGGCTGGGTTATCTCGCCCAGGGAGTTACAGCCAGTATGTGGTGGGGCTGGACTTTTAATCCTACCCGGGTGAGGCTGAAGCTTGTGTTGCTTCTCTTAGGCCAAGATACCGTCCCAATGCACTGAGCACTTGGGCCTGGGCTAGTGGAAGATTAGAAAATTGGGGATGGAACCCAAGGCTCATAACCACCAAGCTGTAAAGCATGGACAATTCTTCACTCTGTATCTCAGCTTCCTCATTTGTTAAAAGAGTAACGATGGTTCCCTTCCTAGGCTGATTGTATTAAAATTAACATACACAAAGTGTTTAGCAGAGTGCTAGGAAAGGCTCAAAACTTATTGCTCATAATTATTATCACATTATTGTCATTATCAGCACCGCCCCACCGCCACCACACACACACACACACACAAAAGTCCTATAAGAATCTATGACAGGTATGGGGGTTGGCCCTGAATGGAAGGTTCTGGAGGAGGTGTCTGAGTTGAAGCCAGGATGATTTTTTAACTTTGAAGACCTGGTTCCAACTTATGACTGTCTCCCGTGGCATCCCCTTCTGAGTACGGATCCCCCCCATGGGCCTCTGAAATGCCTGTGACATTTCTCATCCTCCCTTGAAGTTCTGATAACTGGCCGACTTCATTGTCATTCCCAGCTGAGGGAGTGTCGCTCGAAGCCTGAAGGCTCAGCCCCTAATCCCACACAGGTGTCAGACAATGCCCAATGGGTGGAGAACACCGCATGGCTCCAGGCCGGGCCCCACCTCAGCACGGGGAGCAGCCGAGAGCCGGGAGGTGGAAGAGTCTGAGGCAAGGTGCGGGGGTGGCTTTGAGTCTGCGATGCCTATCTGCCCAAGCGAAGGTTTCGCATCTGTCTTGGCACAGACACGGGCGCACGCCCAGAATCTGAAGAGTCAGTTACAGCTCTGAGCAGGTGGGATGAGGTCCTGGGGCCTTGCATGCAGGTAGGGCTAGATGCCTATCCCGACAAAGCTGGCTGGCAAATCTCACTGATGCCCTGGGCCGCTCAGCAAACAATGACAGTGTGGGAAAGAATGGGGCAGGAAACTGCTCTACAAAACGGCCCATTGCGATCAGAACACTGAATGCCAGATCTTACGCTTGTTACAATCATTGTATGACTTCAGCTACATAATCTTTCTTAGATGCCATTTTTTCATCTGTAAAATGAGAAGAAATAGTGGTACCTACTGTTGTAATGAGTATTGGAGGAGATCATTTAACATAGTTTTCAGCACAGTCTTTGGAAAATTGTTGGTGTCCAATAAATATTAGCTATGATAATCAGGCGGCATCTAGAGTACGAACTATGAAAACACCAAAGCTTCTGAACAGTCTATTAAAAACTGCTGAATGCTCTGGACAGAATACTGGATTGTGGCTGTACTTTATATTTTTTATTGTTGCTGCTTATCTATGTCCTGGAAATGTGTCCTGGGCATGGCATTGTTTTATGATAAAGAACATAACTAGTTCTTAAAGTTCAAGTTTTGCCCGTTTCTACTATCTGGTCAACACAGTCTGTTGTTCTGAATAAATAAAATGAGGCAACCTAGTCCCTGCTTTCAAAAAGCTTTCAATCTAATTGGGAAAATAGTATAAACAGAGATTAAAGTAATATAAAAACTGTGAAGAACCTAAGACAAGGTATATAGCTAAATGTTAATGTGGGTGTTAGCGATCGTCATCCTTGGGATTATTCAGAAGAGTGAGGTATCCAGGAGGGATGCAATGGATACCCAGGGTCTGACTAGCCCCTCCCAAGGGGCCTGAAATCGGTCAAACTTGATGTTGACAAGGAAAAGTAATAGGTAGTCCTTATATTGCACGCACTACACGCCACATACTAGTCCAGGTACTGTACATATGTTTTCAGTTTAATCCTCACAGCTCTGTGAAGTTGGTCCTGTTGTTATCCTCATTTTAAGGATGAGCAAGTAGGGTACAGAGAAGTGGAATAATTTACCACATAGCTAGTAAGTAGCAGAGCTGGATTTTGAATTCAAACAGTCTCATTCCAAAAGCTGCTTAACCACTACGTTCTACTTCCTTTCAGAAAGAAGGGAACCAAATTGTATTAGTTACATGTAAGTAACAGATGCTGTAACAAACAATTCCAAATCCTCAGGAGATGAAGAGATGCTTTATCACCTGTCATGCTAACAGTTCCATGAAGGTGTTCAGCAAGTGTTTACCACACAGTGATTCAGGGAACCAGGCTCTTCCCACCTGGTGACACCAAGTTCCAAGGGACAAGGAGCCCTATTCCAATCTCTACTGAAAGGGGCTCTCCACACAGGAGATTTCATGCCATGTCTGCAAGTAGCACCCTTATTTCCACTAACATTTAATATTCAGTCACACAGCCATTCTTAACTACAAGGGAGGCTGGAAAATGCAGGCCATCCAGGCCTCTGGGGAGAATATGAACCTTGATGAGCACTCACAATCTCTGCCTCACAGGGCAGAACCCAAACCGTTCATCCAAGTACAAAAAGAATAGAGAGACCAGCTCCAAAGTCCAACCCCAAATGCACATCCACAGCCACAAGTTCCCAAATTGCCTTGGCTCTAATTCTACAAGAGGTCCAAAAGTACCCAAAGGGCCAAATGCACAGATCAGATGCAGCAAGCAGTCTGAAGCAGGAAACTCCAGGCAGTGACTAAGTGCTGAGGAGCACCATAAGCAAAGTCTCTCCCTTCCACATGCTCCTCTGCAAAAACAAAAACAATAACCGACCAGATTCAGCAAGCTCGCTGCCAGTGAGTCAGTGAGTCAGAGGCCTCTGTCTGGGGCTTGACAGCACACCAGGGCCTGCCAAGGTGCTTTCACTATAGAACAGTCTAGACCATGGCTGAGTGCAGGATGGGGCTCACGTCTGGAGGGGATGACCTAGGGTTAGGTAAGGTCCTGTCATTGAATCATTGTGGAGATAGAGAGAAGAGGTCTAGACTACAGACACCTTGAACTCTGATTATGCACAACTCCCTGTCCTGTATTCCACGTCCTGGTAAGCTGCCCCACCCTTCACCTCGCTGCCCGAGTCAGAACTGCGGGCATAACTGCTGAAACTCCACTCGACCCCGAGGTCAGTAGATCCAAACTGCCGCTCAAATATCTTCATTTTATACCCGTGCCCCCCCCCAACCCTCCCCTGACCCAGACTTCTGCCCTTTCCCACCTAGGCTAACAGACCTACAACTTGACTCGTCTTCCCTCATTCCAGTGTCCATTGGCTCCTCCAACAAATGTTTATTGAGCTTTGTAGCAGATACTGGGATGTTTACCTTCCCAGGATCCTTTCTCACCTTCTTTCTTACCAATTGAATCCAAATTTGTTGAGGAGAGTAACAGGACAGTTTAAAAATTTCACCTTCCCGGGCTTTTTTGCAAGTAGAGGTAACCGTGTGATAGAGCTTTGGCCAGTGAGAAGAAATCAGCAGATATCTCTGGGGAGGGTTTCTTTCTTTGAATGGGAAAATAAAAATCTTTTTTCCATTTTCCCTTGACTCTTTTTCCTAGAATGTGGATAGGATGCCTGAAGATTCAGCACCTGTTTACAGCCATCAGGAAAAGTGCCATGTTCCATGTGCTAAACATGGAACAGCAGGAAGCTCCAGGAGCCAGATCTTTGATGGCTTTCTCAAGGAGCTGCACACTCATGGAGCTGCCTACTTCTGCAGATTTTGTTAGGTGGGTGTATTAGCTTCCTCTTGCTGCTGTAACAAATTGCCATAAGCTTAGTGACTTAAAACAACACAAATTTATTCTCTTACAGTTCTGGAGGGCAGACTCCAAAGTCAGTCTCATGGGGTTAAAGTCAAGGTGTTGGCAGGGCTGGTTCTCTTTGTTAGCACCGAGGGAAGATTCCACGTCCTTGCCTTTTTCAGCTTGTAGTGGCCACCTGTGTTCCTTAGCTTGTAGCCCTTCCTCCACCTTGAAAGTGCATCACTTCAATCTCCCTTTGTTACCACATCATCTTTCTCTTACTCCTGGTGCCTCCTCTTTAAAGACCCTTGTGAATACATTGGATCCCATCACAGACCTCAGGATACTCCAGAATCACCTCCCCATCTCAAGATCCTTAACTTCACCCTATCTGCAAAGTTCCTTTTGCTATTTCAGGTAACAGAGTCACAGCTCCCAGGTGTTAGGATGAAGACATCTTTGAGAGTCATTATTCAGCCCACCACTGGAGGAAAATTAAATTTTTGCTTGTGTAAACTAGTATTTAGTGATTGTCTGGGAGAGGCAAAGGCAATCCAAGCTGCATGAGCATCTACTAGCAGTGACTAAGTAAGTCTCCCTACCTGCAGTTTGTCATGCTGTCTTTGCAACTCTTTATTTGCATATTGGATGGCCTTGAGAGACTGGGGACTCCAGAGGGCAGGAAGTGTGTAACTCAGGCTTTTTTGGCATCCCAGCACTAGTCAAGGGCCTGGCACATGATGGTGCTCAAAAAATGTCAAAAGAAAGAAATCAGCACTTTGCGGATCACAATGCAAACCACTGAGTCCTAAATACAGGAGCCAGAGTTGACTCTAAGCATCACCGAAGAAGAAAATGAAGACTATTGCTTAACTAACATTCTGTACCAACGGTCCCCAAAAGAGATTCCATAGAACAGATGCTGGATGAAAACAAGGGTAGAAAGCCCGTACGAGCCTGCCTCTGAAAACTTCACGACTCTGAGATGTTCCGTAATGATGATGCCTATTCAACTTTAGTTCAGCACTTCCCAAACTTACTTGACCATGACATTCATTTATCACAGAGCACACGGTAACCTCCTATAGAACTAGAGTTCCATGGAACACCCTTTGGAAACACTGCTCAACTGGTTTGGGAGCTAGGGCAGCCAATGCCTGCAGGTGGCTTCAGCAGTCAATCAAGCTAAAAGCATACAATTTGCTTAAGGTGGGCACTGCCATTGTCGGGACAGTGGGGGGAGGGGGGGCGCTTTAGGATACAGCAGGACCTGAAAAGGCGGGTGGCGTTATTCCTGGCAGAGAGGAAGGTGAAGCATTCTCCACTTACCCCCAAAGGCTCCCTGGCTTGATTAAAATGGCCCAGGTGCACGTCCAGGCACTCTGAGGAACGAGGTAAAGAGGACCGCAGCTGGCTGGGCAAACTCCAGGTGTGCCCTAACTCTAAGTCAGTTGACCACTCCCAGCTGCCTCTAGCCAAACGGCAACCATTGTGTCAGGACCTGATCTCCTCCACAGAGGCCAGCCTGGGAAGGGCTTCCTTTGCTCTGTCACAGGAACCCACGTGACCCTCCAGCTCCTCTGCATCTGGTCCATCACCAGTGAGAATTACTGCTCCTTCTTCACTTAGCAGCTAGCCTTGACCTCCAGGGCCAGGGAAGTCCTGCACCCCTTTCATCCCAGTCTCAAACCTCCTCTGATCTCCTGCCCAGAGGCTTTGTACTCATTATGGGACATGTGTCCGTGGAATGATGGTGAGCATGATCTTGAAGATCTGTGGTTTTCAAAGAGAAATCTGCAGTTCATATTGTTAAATTTCGAGTTGAAATCTGGGAGTTCATCAGGGATGAACCACTCTTAGGACACAGGGCAGCTGTTACATTTTTCATATTGAGCTCATTTCAAAGAATTCCTTTATCTTCCTTATAAATATTTTTTTAAATATCTGAACCACATTCTCTCGGTCAAGATCTTCACATTACACAGGGAAAACGGATGACCCAGGAAAGAAAGTGCCCATGATTGCAGAGCAAATTAAAGGCTTCTTTGGAAGGAGACCACAAGTCCTTTGGCTCCTAATATGCATTGTCCCCACCACACCACATAGGTCCTAGCATGGGTGGCACCAGACTGGAGTATGGCATTTGATGCAAAACCTTTATGAGACTATTTTTTAAAAACAAATTTCCAGTGGTCACTAGACACTGTAGTAGAAAACAGACTTTAGAAAGTAAACTTGGATGACAATAAAGAGCACACTTCTTAAAGGTCACCCCCAGGGACCCCATTTGGTAAGTTTACTCCATGTGTCATCTATTTTGAAGGTTCCACTGGCTTTAAAATGGATTTGCATTCAGGGGTCTCCTCCCCTCCCCCAACCCTTCCAAACCCTTCCAAACCCTATCCATTCTCTCTTCTCACCAGCTTCTTGGTCATTCTTAACAACATCACTCCAGGCAAGGAAAGAAAAGTATTCTTAATCCTGAGCAGGCTTAGGACCACCATTTACATAAATATTGCTAAATAATTAAGCACTGCCCACACCCTATAAAGAATAGGTCACAGCCCAGTTTACTTCCTGATCCAATCCCTCTCTCCCGCCTGTCATCCCCAGCCCTGGACAAATCAACAACAAAACTCCTTACTTTTCAAAAGATATGTTAAAGAGAATAAGCATCTACAGGAAGTTTCAAACATAGAAATCCTCAATTTGCCAATTGGAGGATTTGTGTCAGAAAAGTCTGCCTGAAATTTAAGTAGGTAAGAGGACCCACCCATTGAGTTCAAGGGAGCATGAGCTTTCTCCTGGTTCTTCCCTACACCTGTCTCCCCTTGATGACCTTTTTATTTTGGGTAAAATTAAGCATGTACTTTCAGGGAAGTATGTTCTATAACACTGGAATTATGGCCATAATCCAAAGTGAAGAGCTTTTTGTATTATAGTCATAAAAGAGCTGAAGCTCAGAATGATTAAGTAACTTGCCCAAGATCACACAGCAAGTCAGTGGTGAAGCCTGCATTAGGACCCAGGTTTTAAAGATTTATTTATTGATTTTTAGAGAGAGGGGAAGTGAGAAAGAAAGAGAGGGAGAGAAATATTGATGTGTGGTTGCCTCTTGCACACCCCCAAGTGGGGACCTGGCCCGTAGCCCAGGCATGTGCTCTGACTGGGAATCGAACCCATGACCCTTTGGTTCACAAAGGAACTCACTCCACTGAGCCACACCAGCCAGGGTCAGACCAAGGTTTTAGACTTCAGTGCTCATGTTTTCTTCACTGGGGCCTTAGCTTCTGTGACTGTAATATTAACAACATGAGCTAACATTTATCAAAGTCTTTCTGTGTGCTGGGCACTGTGCAAAACTGCTGAAGTAAACCTACTCCAGCAAGGAACAGGAGTGGCTTTTGGATTTTTAACCTACCTCTGCCTTCCAGTTGAGACAGCAAAAAAAAAAGAACTGTCCATCTTTGGACCTAATCATTGAATAGTATAAGGCTCATGGGCCCAGATAACTGAGTGATTATCTTTGTAATCTGACCCCTTGCATTTGAAGAAGAGAAATATGATTCTCTTAACTTTTCGGATGTCTCTCTGCATTGCCACCTTCTGTGCTCTTGCCAGGTCACAGAAGTAAATGGCAATGTCACTCTGATATCACCTGTCTGAATATTAGGTGGGAACCGTATCCTAGATATTACCTATGGCAATCAGATATGCTAGATGTTTCAGGAAGTTTCCACACACAGTATCTGTCTTACTATCCATATAAGTGGCTTTCTAAATCATGTGATTGCCAAATCTGCCCCAATAGTTAATGTGAACATCATGTCGCCGAAGCCCAGAGTTTCAGTATGAGCTTGAGCTTGCCCTTCGAATTGCTTTAATTTATGACTATTTCAGAGAGGCTGGTTTTCAAGTTGCAGTCCATGATCTCAGAGATAGGCATGAACCCTTTCTCTGTTTAACAGGTTGGTTTTGTAAATCAAAGATCCCAAAGACTGAAGTGTCATCTGTATTTTGTAGGCCAATATCTGCTTAATCACTACTCCATTGCCTGAGGAGAGAATCATCAGCTATGCATGTGCTCCAAGGGAATTTGGTTTCCCGGTTGGCAATAAATATCCTAAGTTTCTGAACTGGGCATGTTTAGGCATTTGACATCATATCACTGTGCAGATCTAAAAACAAGACAAAAGGTGGTTTTTTTTTGCCAGAGGAGAATGGTGGAGAAGCTGAGGACATCCCAAATTCTCTTTTCTGAAAATATTCTGCTACACCATTCTCATTTTACTACTTTAACCACCAAAAATACTACCTACCGTTAATCTCCAGGCCTTTTCCATAGGGTCTGAGCAACCCTGGCGTGTCCACTAGTGATGAGAATTCCTCAGGCTCCAGGACCCAAAGGAGCCAGCTGGAGAGCAAGGGGGTTTATCGAGAGGCTGAGGCCTACCTCATCAAAATAAAAAGAGATAATCATAGATGTCAGAAGAGGAGAAGCAACCCTGCCTTCAGTGTTTCTCTAGCTCTAATCCTCCTAGAGAAATCGCTAGAACTCTATTACACTACACAGTCCGCCAACCATTTTTGGAGTCACTAGAGGATCTCAGGTGTTCTCATCAATGAGTCTTCCATTACCTTCTGGCTTCTGCCCCACCAGGAGTATTTGCTGACCCAATCTCTTCTGCCCACTAAGCCACTTCTAGACACCTTGGCATTCTCATTGCTAACCTTGGTCTCCTGACATTGCCAGTCTCTTAAACTAAACCCTCGACTCCTAATTATGCATTGTCCCGACCACACTGTGTAGGTCCTAGCATGGGTGGCACCAGGCTGGAACAGGGCACTTGATGCAAAATCTTTCTGAGATGCATTTCCTGAGGACTCAATCAAGAGCCTCTCAGTGTGGGTGAGGCAGCAACTGATGAATACATGCGATCCTACATGCCATCCACCATCTATGACAGTTCTGTGTCCCCAGAAACAAGTCTCGGTCCCTCTACTCTTAAGTTGAATTCTAACCTAGAATGTTTCTTGACTCCTCATTACCCACCCCAATGTCCTTCCATACTCATTTAATTAGTGTGCTTATTATCTAATGTAATCACCATAGCAACACCACATGGTAAATTATCCCTGTATTAAGCCAATCATTACATATCTGGTGTTTCTCCAAGAAACACCAGCCTGGGGGAGGGAGGCAGTGAATGGGACCAAGTTAATAGGAATAAACTGTATCTTTCTGACCTGGTCCCATCTCTATTGCAAGGTCTCATGTGTTCCTGAGAGTTCCCTCTTACAGAAGGGCCACTTCTCTTGTACTTACAAACAAACTCCCTCTTTTCCTAATTACCAGTTTTCAACTGCTCTTAACCCCAGCTTAGAGGACCAGCTTTATTAAATATAATATCAGGGAGCATATTGGCTTATCACTCCCACCTCCAGTGACATCTTTCACTCATGCTGTCTACATCCACCCAAGCTATTAATGCTCTCAATGGCCATCAAAATCTCCAATGAGCCAACATCAGCCATCAAGAAATTATAACCAGACTAGCCCAGATTCTTAGCATTGCCAAGGACAAACACCCAAGTCAATGTGAATAAGCATAAGAAGGACATTATTATGTCACATGGCTGGAAAAAATCCAAGGCTCCTTTTCAACCCCTCCCTCCTTTATCCCCCCTTGTCCTAGCTTCATTCCCCAATGGGCTCCCTGCTTGTAGTGGCTGAAGTGGTCACTGGAACTGACAGCTCCAAATTCATGGCCGTGCATAGCCGGAAGAATGCAAATATAGGCTTATTCACTCAATATCTCCTTAGTTCACCCTGGCTGGTTTGGCTCAGTGGATTGAGCGTCGGCCTGCGAGCTAAGTGTCGCTGGTTCGATCTTCCAGTCAGGGCACATCAGAGAAGGAAAACTCTGACTCCAAAAAACCTCCGCTGCCTTGCAGCATACCTCTTCAGGGGAAAGGCTAAGGGAGTAAACCCCGACAGAAAATCCGGAGCCGGAGTCCCTAAGGCGGTTTGACGTTGCAGTCAACACCGGCAACTCCTGCAGCGCACCTGAAGCTAAGCTGTATTGACTCCGTCTTTCCCTTGGATCCTTCAGCTGCGAAGAGAGGGGGGGTCTGCTGCATGGGCAACAGCAGACCCTCCATATCACCCTGCCCAGGCTCTGTAGCTTCAGCTTCACTGGAGAGGACACTCCAGCGTCATCGTAAGATGTCGATTCAACATGGGAGGAGACAGATACCGTGTCACTCCCGAGTCGGACTGCACAGCCATTCTCGGTGGTGCAGATAGACTCTTAAGAAGCTACACCATCGTCTCTCGAGACGGACGGCTGCCGATCTCCTTAGTAAAAGTCCTGGCAAAAGCTCTGAGTGCCCCAGCTTGGGTGACATACTTTCCCTGAACTAACCCCTGTGACCAGATGAATATAAACTTAAGTTGACCAAGCCAAGGTCATATGCCCACCCATGTGTGGGAGAGTGTTGGCTTCCACTGAACTAAATAGAGTAGTGTCCCCAGAGGGAAGAAAGAATCTGTCACCAAAATAAGGAGGAGAAGAATTCTAGGAAGGCTAAAGCAATAGGAATCCAAATAGACTTTATTCCGAGATCTTACATCTCCTAGCGATTTTAGGTTTGCTCAGGAACTGGGATACAACTAGATCTGTGAACACGCGGGTGTGGACATCAGTGAAGCCCACTGTGAAGATGAGGAAAAACAAAGTAGAGAGATAGCTGTTGATGCCAACTCAAAGTGGCCTTGGACAAGTCCCTTTCTCTGTGTGAGCCTCACGAACGGATTTGCTTAAATCATTTCTTTAACTGAGGGCCTCTGAGCCCACTGCAGCTTCCTTATTGCCCCATGATCTAACTTCATCATTAAATATTAGAATCCTGGAGTCTAGCTACATGTCATTCAAGCTCTGATTCCTGCCATGCCCACAGCCCATGCGTTCCTCTGGACAGTTCCATCGGGGAAGCCATCATGTTCTCCTTTCTGCACACACCTCTGTGGGCTGGCTTTTTTAAATCACAACTAAAAGAATCCCAAGTGTACTAAACAGGGAGCAGCTTTCTTGAGCACTCTGTTGAGAAACGTGATGATACAATTTCTTAGTGACAGCACTAAACTGACTAGAAATGTCTGCCGTGGGTGTAAGTCCCATTTGGGAATGAGTAAATGCAAATCTGTGAGGCAGTAAATATCCTGTCTTTAGAGAGACAGATTATTGGCAATCGATCAGAACCCAATCTCCATTCCCCGAAGAGAAAATGAACGTATTGTAGAAATATATCCAACTCCCATTGCCCAGCAAGATGGAGCGGGCCAATTTTTTCCCAGGATATCAGGAAAGCCAGTGCCGTGAGAGTCCATCTGATTTGCAGAGTCGCAGGTCCTGTGAACATGAACGTGCTGATCAGCTTTCAGAGAACCAACCAAGCGCCAAGCCCAAATAAGGAGACTTATATAGGCTTCTATGAATCAGTTATCTTTCTGATTAGTATTTAGTTTCTCTTTACGGATTAATTCTCTCAGTACAAGGGTGAATACTCGCAATGCACGTGAATTTGCTCACCATATGAGGAGCTTTGTATGAAGCTAAATACCTGGGGCTTTCATGATATTGTGAAACCCAAATCCCCCAAATGAATAATTGAGATCTTATATGCAGCTTAGAAGATAAAGCACTTCAAAGACCTTTTTGGAGTTATGAGGGCCTTGGACCTGTTCACCTTTGGGTTTGGTGATTTGACTCACCTTTGGGGCTTGAAGGATCTAAACTCAATTTGTCTAACTACAGAACCAGAGCCTCTTCACCACTGCTCTTTCCTGCCTAATACAGATCCCTAGAACAAACCAGGAAGCCAACATAATACTTCTAGTTTTTTCTTTCCTCTCTAGACAAAATCCTAAAGTTAAAAGATCTATTTCCTGGCACCTAAGCCAATCCTATATATTAGCCTTTAGAAATCAAATTCAAATGATAAAAGGCATTCATTAATTAATATAACTGAATGACTCAGGGCTGAGTAAAACTTCAGATAAAGCTTGATCCCGCACTCATATTTGAGATCTGGATTTGATTTCTTTCTGTCCATTTTTAAAGCTTCATATTAATCTGTTTTCTCTTATGTTGCCTCCATTCTCAAGCAGTCTCTCTCATCATGTCAAGATAACTGGTAATAGCTCTCAGAGTTACATAATTATTTATTTATATCCAGCAGAAATGTAGTCTGTGTCTCAGCATTTCCAGCAAAAGTTCTAAGATTCCTTCTGATTAGTTTCTTCTGAACCAATCATAATGATAAGGTAGAATGCAACATGCTGATTGGTCAAGCCAGAATCCATCCTTGAAGCTAGAGAGAATATCAATCTAGCTAGATTGAAGAGCTAGAAGATCTGGGGTACAGTAGCTAAGGGAAATGGGGGATGGAGGGTGGCAATCCCCAGAAGTCCATTTTACACACAAAGCAACAGAAAACCAGAAAGGTTACGTTACTCATTCAGAATCACACAGTGAGCTAAGTGGGAGCAGGAAAAACTAGACCTCAAACCACTACCCTAAAGAGCCTTGTTCTCTCCTTCCTCTATTAAACTTACCCCCAACCAAAACTGTACAAATGTCATTGTGTCTTTTGATGTTTCTAAAGTTTCTGGGAGAAAAAGCTGAAACACTCTCTAGCTATGTGGGGGAAAGTAAATTACTTGTAGGGGCACTCCATTCCTCAGGAGTAGGCTCAACAATTTTTAAGAACAAGCAACCACAAAAAAAGGTCCCAGGAACCCAATGCAAAGACCCACTCTGTGATCCCGGCCAGACTGAGCAACGCAGGATGCCGGGTGGGGAGAACAAAGGAGAAAGTCATGCTTGGGTCCTAGGGCTGTCTCAGATTTTCTGCTTTTCTTATGCTCCCAGTCCTCCCATAGGCTATTTGCATTTCACTGTGGTCCTGGATGATTTAAGAAGCCCAATGAAAGCCCTTGGATGTGGTCAGGATGTTCATGCTCCAGGGATAATGTGACCAATGTGTCTGGCCTAGAGTCACTGCATTATCAAAGGGCTCCTTGGAAACTGAGCGAAGGCAGGGCTTCTCACCAACCCTACCCTGTTTCTGCTGTTTTATTTATTTATTTTTTAACCCACTCGATGGATTGATTTCTTGTCCATTTCCAAGTGTTGAATACCCTCCCCGGAACTGACACTCTTTACACTCTTCTTGTCTCTGGCATCAGATCTTTTCAGTTCTGTGATTCTCCCTGAGCTTTGATCAGCAGTCAGAGTTGAAAGGATACCAGGCTCCTGGCCCAGCTTTCTCTCTCTGTCATCCTCTGTAGACATTTTTTTTTTTTTCCCTCAAAAGAAATCTCCTGATCGACTTGAAAGGTAGCTTTGCATCCAGAAGATAGAATACTGGTGGGGACTCGGGGAGGGAGAGGAAAGCTTGGAGAAACGAGTGGGATTTGTGGGCAGGGAGAGACATGGAACAGAGGGGACCTGGACCTGCTGTCTGAGCAGGCCCTGGCTTGGGGAGACTGGGGCCCTCATTTGGCAGGAGTGGCAGTAAGAACTCAGGAGTCTGAGTTTGCCTTTTCTGGTAGAGCAGTAATGTTTGGACAGGTCAGAGGGGAGTGACTGTGGTTATTTCTGGAACAGTTTCTTAGATTTGCTCCCATGTCCACCATGGCAGCTAAGAGCTTGGTTTGGGAGTCATTACACCTCTTTAAGCCACAGCCTTCTCAACTTGTCCCTTAAGTGAGAGGACTACCCCTTTCTTCCACTGAATTACAGCAAACCAGTATCAAAAAGGGAAAACTGAGCATGCTACTGTCCAAGGCCAGGCTGAGCCACCATCAGGACTGAGCACATCTTCCCACTCCCTGTGTAGGAAGGGACAGACCTGTGCCTCCCTCAAAGGCCTGATGCTGCCAAGTCACATGTTGGTGAGGGGGTGGGGATGCAGGAATTGGGAGAAAGCAATTTGCCAAGAGAAAGGAGTACTATATGGTACACTGACAGGTGAGTGAGGACAGACATAGCCCCAAAGATCAGAGCAGTGGCTTTCAGGTGCCACATTTGAATTATCTCCAGCCCTTCTCCATCAATAGGAGCCTGATGAAAAGAATGAGCTGAATTAGATTCAGGCTCCTGAGCATGTCCACTCAACAACAGCAGGGGAGGAGTCCACCAGCTCCCCAATGACTAGCAGGACCAAGACAGCATCAGTGGAGGGAAGAGACATCTTTATAGAGAACATAGGCCAAGGTCGATGTCCCCATTTGCCTTCCTGCAACCCTTGAGCTAGAGATAGTTATGTGATCAGAGAAAAGGTTACTAGTATCCAGGATACAGAGATCATCATTGTATGATTGTTGGGATCCAATGAGATAACATACATGCAGGGCGCCGGGACAATGCAAGGCATAGAGTGCATCCTCAAGAAATGGTAGCTACCATGAGCATTTCGAGAGCATTCTATTTGCTTCATTTATGTTGTTAAGTTCCATCAGAACGTCCTCTTTTCAAGGTGGAAAAATAAGAACACAGCTCAGATTTCATGGTTTCCCGCCTTCGTTTTGTATGGTGGTTTTTTGGACCCTGAAGCCAATCATGTTTTCTTTTCTGCTGTCCCATCATCATAGAGTGTGGCTTTCTGACATCATAAAAGCCCTCTTTGCCAAGACAACCCATTAAAGATCAGTGGATGGAGGTAGCTTCATCTCAAGGGTTCATTTTTCCCATTTGTCTTCCAAGAGTAGTGATGGTTGCTTTCCAGAGCCACAAAGGCTACATCTGTGTCAGATACTCCCACAAAATTATTTACAGACATTCTTTAGGGGTACCTTGCCCACTTTGTGGGTTCAGTATTGTCTAAGTCATGCTCCGGTTTCTTTCTCCCATTTGTCACACACCTGCACTTTTTGTGTCTCCCCCTCTAAACTGCCATTGTGTGGTTACTCAGCAATTGCCAACTGGCATTTTCATATTAGCCCAAGAAAAACATCATTAGGAAGGGCAAGCCTGTGGCCAAATCCGTTGCTTAATGGTCTGCAAAGCCAAACAAAAATAAATTGGAGGTGTCTGAGCCGAAGGCATCTCTACTAGCAAAGAAAGTGAAACTTGACTCTTTCAACAGGAAGACCGGTAGGGTTGCCATTGTTGCATTGAAGAAAATTTTCCCTAAATAAGATCACTTATAGAAATATACTGTTTCTCCTCAGGTTTTCTTGCAAAGATGCTACAGAAAAGAAGACCATTTTTTTCCACATGGTAGAGTAATCATATTTTCAGTTTTTATAAAAATTCTTGTTCCCCATAGAATAGCTTCTTTGGTAACTAGCTCTCTTTCTTAACAGAGTTGCAAAATTATGAAGGAGGTAGTTTAATGTCACCTAGTTCTTCACCTCTACCTCTGCAGTGCTCACCCATCTTCCCATACCTACCTCCCATACCTACCACCCCACCCCTACCTCCAGCCACCCCACAAACCTAGCTTCACTGTCACACAATTCCATGGACACATAAGCAGAAAAACCAAGTTATGCACAAGGGTAAAATTCAGCTGGCACAAATATCTTAACAGCATAAAACAGGGGATCATAAATTTTGAAGAAGTGAGGGTGACCCAAGAATCTTACACACAAGGGAGTTCTCCAAATTCAAAGGTATCAGCCAAAGAAGAGGAAGAATAAAAAAATAGGGATAGCTTATGAACCTTTAAAAAAATAATAAAAAGACATCAATCAAATCTCCCCAATCAAAAAGATGAATCAAAATAAAGAATTCAGAAAAAGAAAACTCAAATTTTCAAAGAATGCATGGTGAACATCAACATATCAAATATATAACTAAAGCTATTTAGCTACAATAATTTTAACTGAAAATGTAAAAATAATGATTATAACTAAAAAAAAACTGAGAGATAAAAGCTAGTTCTAATTTCTGAGGGTGCTGTATTAGGAAGTTTATAGAGTTGTCTCCATTGAAAGCACATGTTTAAAAACTATAGCTACTGCCCTGGCTGGGGTAGCTAATTGGTTGGAGCATCTTCCTGTATACCAAAGGGTTACCAGTTTGATCCTTGGTCAGGGTGAGACGGGAGGCGACCAATTGATGTTTCTCTCCTCTCTCTCTCCTCCTCTTCCCCTTTGTCTTCTCTCTAAAAGGATTAAAATATATATTAAAAAAATAAAAGCTATAATTACCTTGTTAGTTTTTTTTTAAATAATTTTTATGTTTTTACCTTTTGGTGGCTCCTTCAGGAATTTATTACTCATTGTAAATAAATGTTACGTGCAGTTTTAGTAATTCCCTCAGTTTCCTTACTTCCATGAAATAGCAGGTTAATTTCATGATTTTTTTTCATAAAGACACATATAGAATCTATGTGTTGGTGCAAAAGTAGTGTCTGACTTTTTTCAAAGAAAGTTTTAGATAGTATTTATTAAATTCGTGCCTCTTCTTATAATTTTTGATGTCACAGTGACTAATTTATACCTTATTTTTTCAGGTTATCAAACTATTGTTCATAATCGTCCACAATATTTGTACCCATGTTTGTCCCGTCTAAAGACCACATTAGAAATGTTTTACTCTATGAGTTTCATAAAGGTGCCAAAGCAAGTACAGCAGCAAAGTCTATTCAGAGTGCTTATGGGGACGACGCAGGGACTGAAAGGAGTTGCGGGAGGTGGTTTTCCTGTTTCCAAAGTGGGGATTTCAGTTTGAAAAACGAGCCAAAAGAGGGTCATCCAAAAAAACTTGCTTCCGAAGTGCTGGAAGCTGTTGTCACAGAAAACCCCACCATTACCTCTAGGGAACGTGCAGAACAATGTAACGTAGCCCACACAACCGTGCTACGCCAACTGAAAAGGATCGGAAGGGTTTCAGTGGTTGGAAAATGGGTCGCACACGAACTGTCTCCAGAGAATCTGCAACGCCATGTGGCTTGCTGTGAATCATTGCTTTTGCGACACCTTCAGGCACCGTTTTTAGATAGGCTTGTCACAGGAGCTGAGAAGTGGATCCTTTACCACAGCGTTAAATGCCGCCGATCATGGATCAGTCGAGGAGGAAGAAGAGTTCAGCACCCAAGAGGAGGATTTCATCCAAAGATCATGTTGAGTGTGTGGTGGGATATGGAAGGGATTGTCCATTACGAACTGTTAGACAACAATCAAACAATTACTGCTAACCTTTCCTGTGAACAACTTCATCATTTGAAAGCAGCTTTGAACCCAAAGTGACCCTCCTTAGTCAACAGAAAGGGTGTCATCTTCCATCACGATAATGCTCATCCTCACATAGCTCGACTCACCAAAAACTTCTTGAAAGAGCTTGGTTGGGAAATATTGCTTCATTCTCCATATCCTCCTGACCTTGCTCCTTCTGATTATCACTTGTTTCGGGGACGACAGGACCATTCTGATGGTCTTAGGTTGACATCAAGAGAAGAGGTTGAAAATGAGTTGGATTCATGTTTTGCTTCAAAACCTAAAGAATTTTACAAGCGTGACATTTATAAGCTAGTTGACAGATGGAATGAGGTTCTAGAAAGCAAAGGAGGTTATTTTAGCAAATAAGTATTTTCATAATCAGGGGCTTTTTCATTTTAAAAACAGACCTCGAAATCGGACATTATTTTTGCACCAACCTTATGTATTTTTTCTTCTTATTCTTCTATCTGTGTACGGGGGGCAGGGGGAGAGGATGGAATTATGATCACATATGTTGAAGGAGGTTATATCTGTGTAGTGAGATTGGACATTGTCTTTAGTTTTCTTTGCATCTTTCTGTGCTGTGTGACTTGTCTGAATCAGTAATGTATATCTTTTTTAAAAACAATATTATCCAAGGAAATTAAAATGATAGATTCGAACAAAAAACAAGCAAACAAACAAAGGCTTCCCGGACCCTTTCCCTGAGAAGCTGGAGGGTGCCCTAGGGACTGAGTCCATCTCTCCAGTAGCCTTAAGCATCTTTATCCCTGTCACCACAGCTGGGCTTGGGGGGAAATCAGCTGTCAGCCCTAAGAAGACAAGTCCCTCCGGAAATTAGCACCTTCCTCTATCCTTCCTCCAAGGTCACTGGGTATTGCTATGGAAGCTGGCAACTGTGCAACTCCACGGGGAGTCCGTCACACAGTCCACAATGTGAACAGTGCCCCTCGAGCTGCACCACATAGTGGCCCTGACTTCTTACCAATTTCCACAAAGCCATCCCCCATTCATCCCTCATGACTCAGCTCAAGTGTTCTCTTCTCTCTGAGCTCTTCCCTGGCCTCCCTCTAGGCAGTAATAATAATAACAGCCAAGCGTTGCCCTACGCACTTCACATGCATTGTCACATGACACGGTTAGCATTATCATCTTCATTTTATAAATGACAAAACTGAGGCTTTGATGGCTTAAGTTACTTGCTGGAAGTTCCAGGGCTAGTAAGTAACCAAGTGAAGATTCAGAAGAAGGACGGCTCGCTCTAGAGTCCAAGCTCTGCCCTTGCAGTCTGCACCAGCCATGCCCTCTTCTGTGCCTCAAGACACCTGGAGTCCACTCTGCCCCTTTCCTAACACTGGTAATACATGGACGTGCCCACGTGTTTGCCCTTTGTCTCTTCCACTAGCCTGTGAGCTCCTCCCGAGCGGGGCTCCTTTCTTATTCATTCTTATATAGCCCGGGGAAGCTATTAAAGAGTTGGAACTTAATAAACTGCTGAAAGCATGCATGCAGACACGATTGATGGCCACCTGGCATGGGCCATGTCTATCTGCCTCCACTCTGTGTTCTGTCTCTCAGCTTGTTGAATGCACATGAGTTCAGAAGGTGACAGAGGACAGAGATGGATATAAAGCAGGGCTCTTGATGCCATTTTGCCCAATTAATTGCTTCATGGAGCCAGAAAGTATCCACTGTCAGCTTGGAGGCCAATGGAAAACTCCAAGACATCCCTTTCTGAACAAGGAGTTGCCCCTCTCACTTGTTCCTGAGACTAGCACCTGGAGCTGAGGGTGAGCATGGCAGTGATTTTACTCTTGGCTGCAAGGGAACCTTCCTCTGCACTAAACAGAGCCTGTGCATAGCCATTTCGGTCCATGCTTGGAGGCCTAGACCCACGAACCTCAGAGATGTTCTGATCCAGTAATTTTCCACCTTCATTAGCAATAAAACCTCTTATATGAAAGCCGAATATATAATCTCATAAAAGATGAACAGCTGTGGTTGAAGTGGGGGGTCTGGGGCTTGGAGCACCCCATCTCAGTATTCCCTTTGTCTGCTCCATAACACCTACTGAGGCACCTCTGTGAAACTCTAGAACCTCACTGAATACAACATAGGGTCCTCATTTAGCTTAGTTCCTCCAGCTTATAAGTGAAGAAAGAAGGGACCAGAGAGGGCAAAAGACTCACTCACGGTCACAGAGCATGCCTGCTCCTTCCCCATCAAATATTCTCATACAAAATTGGTTTAGGGATGTCACCTTTGAAATGGCTGGGTTCTGCTGCTATCTGCCCACCTACAGAGAAGGGTTTGCTCTATTCCACCCACACTTTTTCCTGTGTCTTGGGGGACATGTTTATGAAGTATTCCAATGGGCAGTGAGAATCTTGAATTTCAATTGTTGCCCCGCACAAAGCCTGTATTGGTTTCCTAGACCTGCCATACAAATCACCACAAATCGAGTGGCTTAAAACAATATAAGTTTATCCTCTCACTGTTCAGGAGGGCAGATGTCTGAGTCAGGATGTCCAAATGTGTGTGGGGTGGCTTCCTCTGGAGGTTCAGAGGGAGACCTGGTCTCCTGCCCACCTCCCAGTTTTTGGTGGTTGCTGCAAGCCTTAGAATTCTTTGGCTTGCAGATGTATCACTCCAATCTCTGCCTCCAATGTCCCCTAGCCCTCTTCTCTGTGTGTCTCTTTGTGTCTTTCCCTTCTTATAAGGACACTTGTGATTGCATTTAAGACTCATCTTAAATCTGTAATGACTTCATCTTGAGATCTTTAACACATTATGTTTGTAAACATGTTCTTTCCAAATAAGGTCACATTCTGAGGCTCTGGGTGAGCATGAATTGGGGGATGGGGGGCACTATTAAACCCACTACAAGTCCCAAATGACTTGACAGAGGACTCAAACCCATGACCTCAGGTTCATTAGCTAACACAGGGCTTGGCCCCTCTAGCTGAGCCAGCATAGTCCCTGCAAAAATTGCTCCTGATAATACAGACCCTTCAGCTCCTCCACACCCTGTCAGCAGTCCCAGCGGGGTGGTGCTCTGCACCTCCTGTGCCTATAGAGATAATCCAGAAAGGAAAGCCTAGTGCTGTCAGATAATATAGCAGATTTTTCTCAGAGGAAACTGGCCTTTTGGTACTTTGCAGTGGACTTGGAAAGGGGCTCTCCTGAGTTTTTCCTCACATCAACTCAAAAGCTGACAGTGCCTAGAAGCCAAGAGATAGGGAGCTTCTCAGGGACATTCCAAACCTTGGAATCTTTCCAAGCTTTGAAAACTGGACCTGGAAGCCAAAATTGATGGCATCCTAGAACCACTTCAGTTCATGTCCAGTTCACTTAAAGAGGAGAGAAAGGCCACTTTCTCTGCAGAGAAACCTGCAGGCTATGGTTGGAAGAATGTAGTTGCTAAATGACACAATGGGAGTTTCAGAGAAGGCCCCCAAACAAGCCTACACACACACACACACACACACACCACACCCTCTCCGTATGGTAAGCAAACTACTACCACAGGAGGAATCTGGATCCTGTGGTTTTTTACCTGCTTTGAACACCTGGCTAAGAATCGCCCGCAGCTGAATCCAGACGTCTAGACCTTGGAAATCTGATTTTGTCTGCAGGTCTCATCAAGCGTGATCAGTATTAAAGCAGATGAATTCATGCCTACTACTCAGTTTCAACGCCACGGGGGAGAAAAGGGTTTGGCACTTCAGAAACCCCAAGAGAACCCCCCCAACAATAACTTCCCTTAAGTCAAACAGCTGGAAAGTGTGTAGATACGAGATCTAACCCTAAAGTCTGAGCTTTTAATGGCTGCTCTACATTACCCACAAGGAGGACACTGAGGCCCAAGGAACTGAGGCAGGAGTCACATCACAAAAGGCCCTGTGGACAGTGGGGGGTGTTTGGATTTTATCACAAGGGCTGTAGGAAGCCACCCACGTGGTTCACGCAAGGAGAGGATATGCTCCCATCTGCACTAAATCTGTACCAGACCTGCAAGGTTAAGATTTTGTGTTAGAATTTTCTTCCCAATGGAAAAATGTCTGAGAAAATAATATTGCTACTGTCGTTGAAAGCTATTTGTGACATGTGAAGCTGAGGGAAGGGTGTTTTCATTATTGTTGTTGTTTGTTCTTAAAGGAGAAACACGTCTAAGCGAGTGGGTTGTTTCATCTTTGTCTGACTTCCTCATTCCTGAGAAGTCAGGCAGGTTAGTGCGGCAGCCCAGAAATGTGTGGTCCGCCTTGGCCTCATCCATTCCATGTGTCTGGTGGACCCAGACTTCACTGGTCCCTACATTTGATCAAGCCACAGTATACAATTTGATTATCATCATCCACTTCCTCCTCATCATTAACAATTTCCTCTACTACCACTTGGCATGGTCAGTCCCAAATAATTTCATAACAAGCCTGTGAGGTAGGTACTATCATGATTTCCATTTCACAGTTGAAGAAATTGAGGTGCAGAATGTTTAAGCAATTTGGTCAAGGTTAAACAAGCAGGAATTGGCAGAGCGGGAATTTGAACCCTGATCTGTTTGACGCCAGACTTCGAATTCTTAACCACAAGGCTACACTTTCCACATAGGAGGTGTTTACAGTTGCTGTCAAGATCACCAGAAGCATCTTTTGTACAATGTTTGGGGTGTGATTGGGGACAGGGATTGCTTTGATGGGCATAAGGGTTAAATGTCCTGGTGCAGAAGCAAGTAGAGAACCCCCTCCCCCACCACCACCCTACACAATGATACCTTAAAAACAGAAAATGTTCTCAAGGAGCTTCAAGACTCAACTCATTCAGAATATCGTGGAAACTCAACTTAGTCATCTGATATACCAAATACATAAATAAATGAACAAAAACATCTGGATTTTTATCTTTAAGCATAGTATACACAACAGACGTAAGGGCAAATGGCTACTGATTCAGAGCAATTCAGTGTTCATGGAACATATATTATGCACCAGACACTGGGCTCAGAAGGGAATCAGGCACAACCGTTGCCCTCACGAGGCCTACGGAGCACTGTAACAACAAGAACTTTAGAACTCAACAGACCACCATGTCCAGATTTAATATATACCATAGGAACGGGGTGCTCATTGGAGCACAGAAGCCTGAGCAGTTATTTCTATTCAGAACTCAAGGGATGCTTCCCTGAGGTGGAGATATTAAAATTTAGCCTTGAAGGATGGCAGGAGTCAGATTGTAGGAAAGGATATTCTGGAGATGGGAACGGTTTGAAGAGAAAAAGTGTGAGCAGAGGGGGGAAAAAATGCAAGGTATAGATGAGACCCGTGAGAAATGTTGCATTTCTGGGATGAAAAAGACAGGTGGGGACTTTGCTAGGGAAATAGGCAGGGCCCAGATCACAGAGCGCCTTGCATGCCAAAACAATGACCTTGGACATGATCCCGTGGGGTACACTTAACCACTAGAGAGTTTTAGAAGCAATGAGAATAATCTTTTGGTGAGCAGTTTCAGAAGCACACACTTACGTCGGGGTGGAGGGTAGACCAGAGGGGAAAAGCTAGAGGTGAGGGTAAGAGAATACTTAGGAGGCTTTGTAATAGGCCACGTTAGTGATGAGAAGGGCCTAAATCCTAGTGATGGCAGAGGAATGGAGAAGAGAGGTAGTACTGCACCAATACATCTGGGGTCCAATACACAAAGCTTGGTGACTAATTGGACCCGGAGGTAAGAAAGTGGGAAGAGAAGACCCTAAGGTCTCTTGTGTTTGTGAAAGGGTGGAGGGCTAATGAGGTCATGAACCAGGAGACACAGGGGTGTGCAGTGGGGAAGATAACAGGTTCTGTGGGGGTTGTGCTGCATTTGAAGCATTGCAGGACAGACAGGAAATTGGAAGGCAGCTGTAAGCAGAAGGCTGAGTCACTGGAGAGAGAGATAGAAAACTGTGTGAGTCATCGGCATGTCCTGCTAGTTGAAGGTCTGGGAGAAAGAAGTTCTCGGAGAATATAGAAGTTGTCAGAAAAGTAGAGCGGGCAGGACCCTATGAAAAATTTATATTTATAGTACTGTTAGAGAAAGAGGAGCAAGAAATGGAGATTCGGAAGGAATAACTAAAGAGGGAGTAGGAGAAATAAGAGGAAGTGGTATGATGGAAGGGATGAAGGTGTTCCAAGACTTGTGTCGAATGCCACAAACAGATTGAGCATCAGTGTTCTACTGAGTTACCTGGACATCTTGTTCAAATGCAGGCCGTGATTCAGCAGGCCTAGGATTCTGCATTGGTAACAAGCTTCCAGGGATACCCTTGACCTGGTCTGTGGGCCACACTTTGAATTAGCGAGAGAGTAGAATGAAGACTGAGAGGTTGTAAAATGTAGCAATTAGATCACTGAGGACTTTTGAGGGGGGTTAGCAAAGTCACAGAGGTCGAAGCCAGAGAATAAATCTGGGTGAAGAGTAATTGGGACAATGGGGGAAATCAAGGCAAGGGTGGAACCAGGCTCTTGCTGAGGTTCAGCAATGAAGAAGAGATATGAGGCAGTGGCCGAAGAACGAGGCAAAGGCAGGGGAGGATTTTAGGGGAATGGGGAGGTGAGTGAGGCAGTGAAGAGGAAGTGACCAGCATTCTAGAGAAGGTGGGAACTCATGTTACTAAGTGGTTGATCTTTGTCTTCTTGCCGCCTTCAGAGACACTTCCTCTCAGACAAAAGGGAAAAAGAGGAGGCTGGGCCAAGAAACTGGTGGGTTTGTGAGGAGGCAAGGTAATGAATTTCATAACTAATGATCTTTGTTTCCTCAAAGTAGTGAGAACTAAAGTTATCGGCTAAGAATAAATAAGTGGATTGGTTTTGGAGTAACAACTTGGAATTGCCCCTGTAAAGAATGGGAAAAAGATAAGATGCTGATAAAGAAACACAAGATAAGATAGCGATAATAAAATGAAGTATGAGAAAAATGACAATTCATAATAATCCTATTTATGTAATAATCCATCACATATGTGACATTCTACTTAGCATGTAAGGATCAACTATAAGATCCCAGAGTCCAGGAAATGTTAGTATTGGAAGGGATCTCTTATTCTTGAAACAGAATCACCAATGCCATGAATGGAGCACTGCACAGGAAATATAATATGTCCACCTTGATTCCAGAGAAATCTTCAGCCTCTGCTGCTCCCACCTCTGGGCGTAGACCTCCCAGACCTCCCAGACCCCACAGACAAGAATTTCCCTATACCTCCCTATTTTTCCAAATTTAATTCAGGTACCAGCCACACCAATTTCAGCCAATTCTACTCTTGTGTAACAAACACATCTTTCCTCACAATCTTTCCTTTTGAAAAGATTTATAAGTAATAGGGGCCTACAGGGTGAAATTTCATAAGCAATACCATCCTTTTCTCTATCTGAGTGAAAAGAACAAGTTATTTTGGAAGGGCTTCTAATGGGGTTTGGGAATGTATTCCTTGAGGGGCCTCCCTTTGCCCATGTGAGATCCAAAGGCTGTCTCCCTGGCCCCAGAAAAAAAGGAGAAAAATAAGCATTTGTGGCCCGTCTTTTCTGTGGTTTCCCGAAGCTTTGCAGCACCTTTGCTCCTCTTGGCACCAGCTCTGGAGAAGGGGGTGATCGAATTGTGGAAAGAACCCAGGAGTCTCTTGGGAAGAAAGGGCCTGAGACTTCCAAGTCCTTTTTTATGAAATTCAAAGTTGACAATATGCTGGGCATGGCCATCAGCAAGGAAAGTTGGAAAGGAAAAGTCACCAAGAACCTGCAAAGTCTTAAAATCTGTCTAGAACCTGACCACTTCTCACCTCCACCATGACCACCCTAGTCGGACACCAGCCTGTCTCCTATAAATGATCACAAGCCCCTTTTAGTGGTTCTCCCTATTTAACCCCTGGACACCAACACTCTGTTTTCAAGACTCAGCAGGGTGATGCTTTCACAACTCTAAAACTCAAGTTACCTCCGGTCACTTCCCCTGCTCAACTCTCCCTAATATCTTCCCTCTCACTCACAAAAGCAGGCTCCTTGAGGAGCGGGACTTCTTCATCTCCAGCTGCTCTCTCCCTGTTCACTTTGCTGGAGCCACATTGTCTCCTCGCTCAGGCAGGCCAGGCACGTGCCAGACTCAGAGCCTTGGCACTTCTGTCCCCTTTGCCTGGAATGGTCTTCCCTTCAATATGCAAATGGCTCTTCCCCTCAGCTTCAGTTTTGGTTCAGATGTTTCCTCCCCATAAAACCGTGACGTACAACCTGTTATACTTGCAACCCACCTTGCCCTTCCTTTCTAGGCTACCATCCCTGCTTTTTTTCTCCCCAAACACTTATGACATTCTAATGGGCTACTTATTCTATATAGCCTGCTTCTTTGGCTTATTGGTTATGTCCCTCCACTGAATGTAACCTCCTGTGAGTCAGGATTATTGTTTGTTTGGTTGACTTTTAATTCTCAGTGGACAGTGCCTGGTACATATTAGGCACTTGATAATATTAATTTGTTGAGTATACCCAGGACCCGAGCCCAGTGTAAAAGTCTAAAGCACACATTGCAAACAAGCCCAAATGCATGTAGGGGGTAGGTAGGCAATGGCCGAGAAAATTGCAAAAGGTGGGAAGTAGGATGCACTGGAGGGTCCCTGCCAGTCAGATGCTCAGGCTCAGCTGACTGTTGCTGGGGAGCCATGTAGACATAAGAAGGGCAGAACGTCATGGCTTTTTTTTTTTTTCAGAGAAACAAGAAATATTATTTTTATATAAATATCAAGATTTGGTTGTTGACGACAAGGGGGTATGTTCTAAGAGCTCAAGGAAAGGGGCCTAGCCCTGTAGAGCATGTGGCTGAGGCCAGAAATGCCCCCCCGACCTGCCCATCTTGCTCAAGTGAGATAAGAGGATTAGAGATGTCATTTAGGGTCACCCACCCTCTGGGCTTCAGGGTCCTCATCTGTAAAGGAGGATGTCAGAAGAGATAGTCTTTCCTAATCTTGGAATACTGATAGGATACCCTCCGCCCATCTCAGGCATGGGGGGGGGGGGGGGCGGGAGCAGAGATTGACCAGCCATGGCCTCTGTCCTTAAGGAGCTCACAGTCTGATGAGGAAAACTGGAAATACATGATGAGATTAAGCCGCAGAACGAGAAATTCATGCTCCGTGCAAAGTGGAGAGGGGCTTGAAAACTAGCTGCCGCCTGTGGGTTCAGAGGTCACTATGCGACAGGATGGTATGGAAGGGCTTCCAGCAAGAAGTGGACTCCAGATTCTGTTTGGTTCTAGGTAGGAGGCCTAGAGTCAGGACAGTGAGGCATTAGACAAATTCAAAACCACCAAGCCATTTTCATTCATTTAACAAATGTCATGTTGAGCACCTGCTTATTCTCCCCTTCGGGGAAAAGTAAAAAAGTCCACCTTGTCCTCAGTCTTCTGGAAAAATACCAGGTTCCCTTTTAAAGGAATCCCAGTTTCAGCCCTGTTGTGTTTCCATACTGGCTTTAATAACTTGGCCTTGCTTTTTCTGCACGAAGCCTTCCCGACCCCTCCAATGCACCCCCACAGCCCTCGCGCTCACTCCTAATGTGACAGTAATGTCATATCTGTCTATTTGTTGGTCTCTCCTGACAAATGAGCCTCTCTTTCAAGGCAGAAACCATTACTACTCATGTCTTTATCTCCACACTCCAGCAATACGCTTGGAAGTCAACACATTTGTGATGGGGAGAGAGACCAAGAAAATGCTCGCTTTCCACCTCATCCTACAACCCTTCTTTCATCAAGAAAATTCTAAGTCAGGTCATTTATCATCTTCCTCTTCTTTTCTAAGAGTTATTTTAAGTCTTTTAGTTGAGTTCCTGGAAATTATTATACAGGTCAGGGTCATCAGTGGGGTATGAATGTAAGAAACAGGAGCAAAGAAATGTTTACTTTAGAGGAAGAGCTTTTAGGAAGAAAGGCAAGAAATGGCTCAAAGGTGGAAGAAGGAGAAATGAGCCAGGAGTCACATGGCTTGGGTTTTAGCAGAGGTTTCAGCAGAAAGGTCAGAACAAGTATTGAAGAAAAGGGAGGTTGGGGGAGAGCGGTGACGTTTAGGAGACATTGGCAGTGATGAAAATGCTAGAACAGGATATTAAGAAATGTTGCTGAAATTTAGGAATTGCATCTCCTGTGATATTATTTAAGAGATGGAAACCAAAGGTCCTTAGGACTTTGATCAAATTTAACTTTAAATCCTAGCTCTAAAAATCATCTCTCTCATATATATATAGCCCCAAGGGACTTAGTCTTTCCCTGATTATCAGCAAACCCTGAAGCAGCAGAAGATAACAGCTCACCTGTCCTGACCTCTGGCAGGCTATAGATAACATCTTCACCTCAGTTAGGTTTCAGCTCCTAAATCCTAAGGTGGGACAAATCCCCTGGATACTTTCCCATGAAACCAGACAGAGGGACACCAGAACAGATATCAGAACTGTCCCTGAGATCTGAAGAAATGATTTATTACTCTTACCTCACTTCCAACCAATCAGCTCCCAGCATGACCCTGAACCCCTTAACCCGCAGTGTTTTATGGTTTTGCTCTGTATAATCTATAACTTACATGCCGTCATTGACTATTTTGTGCATTAGCTTCCTGGGTGGCACCACTCATAATAAAATCGTTAACATTTCTCCACTGCCATCCTCAGTATTTAGTGTCTGGCTCTGCTAGTGCTAGGTAGGCGAACTCTTTCTGTTCGATAACAAGATGCCAAAAGAGATTGAAATAGACTTTAAGAAACATTGGTTGTCAAACTGTTCTTTATCGATTGTGATGCTGTGCAAAAACTAGACCATGGATGCTTCCAGCTTATCTCTGTGTAACAAACGTATGTTTAGAGAATTAGTACATGAATGAGAAATGTCCAGGTTGCCTCATGTACAGAAACATTTAATTTACACAAACCACCGAAGCTTTTTCCAAGCTGTTAGGCAGTGTTTAAGAAGTTGGGCTCTGGAGACAAGTTTCCTGGGTTTGTGTACATACTAGGTGGGCAATTCATGTAAGTTACTTGACTTTCTTGAGCCTCCATTTATTTATTTATTAAGGAAATAAGAATATCTACTGGATAGGGTTAACGTGGAGATTATGATCCATGCAAAACTCCTAGGACAGGTCCTTATGTATAGTAAGCACTTCATAAATGTTAGTTTTTATTATTTGTGCATGGCTGTCATTATTATGCCAACACAGCCTACAGGAACACAGGGCCCCGTAACTGATTTGAATTTCTTGCTCACTGGTCAAGCCACAACTTTCTCTCTTATGCCAATGTTGACCATTGCAAGGCCTGATTCAAACCTCATTTCCTTCTAAGCTCCTTAGCAGTATCGTTTAAACCATTCATTGGGATATGATGTTTTCTGTGGGGCATTGTTCATCTTGCTTCTCCAAGGAGACTGAAAGCTCCTTTAAGAGCAGAAGAATCATACTTTAGTGGGGGGCAGGAGGGTGGGTCTTCTCCCCAGCCTCAAGAAGCCCAGATGAGCATATACTGGGTTTGAAATGTTCTTTGGTTGAGTGGAAGGGGCAGGAGTTGGGTGACATTTAGCTTTCATAGTAATATGCTTCTCATGGGCCTCCAGCTCACCCTCCTCTATCCTATTCTATCCTAATGCCAAACCCAAGAAATGACCGGGCTTCGTCATCCAGAAATTTCTAAAATGCAATAACTGAGTGTTATGTGCTGACAACTGGAACTAGATTTCATCTTAAACGTCCTAGCCTTAATAGGCATAAGACAGACTGTGCTGTGTCTTTCAGAGAATCACAGACAGTGTGGTATATGAGAAAGCACATAGACTTAAGAGGTAGAACATGTGTTTTTGAGTTCTCTTCAACCATCTCCTGGTTGTGAAGATGGTCAGATCACTTACCATCTCTGAGTTGTACTTTGCTCAACGATAAGATGCACATAATGAAATGCCCTCCATGGAGTCTTGAATAAAAGCTCAGAATAAAAGATACAACATCTGGGCAAGTTCTTTGAAATGGTAAGTATACCTATTTAGTTATTGTTCCTATTATCGAATTTAAGAATCCACTAGAGAGAGGGTGTCTTACAGAAGAGGCACAGGCCAATGGCCTTCCAGCTTAGTTTTAGCCTAATTAACATTCACCCAGAGAGATTCTGAGACTGAAGGCATGAAAGGGATGGAGGATGTGGGGGATGTGGGTGGGAGAGGAACAGTTGGTGACAGAGAAAGAAAAATCTAATCTTTTGCTAATACCAGAGGCCCTGGCTTAAGAACACGCAAGCAAACAGAGAAGCATGGTGACCTGGGACCAGCTGGGGGACCTCCTGAACAAAAGCAGTCCACAATACTGCTTTCAGCTCTGCGGGGCTCCATGGCCAGCTTGGGCCTGGGGCTGCTGGGAAAAAGAGCTGGGGTCCTGCCTGGAGACACAGCCTCCCAGTCAAATGTCAACCCATCAATACCAACGGAACAGAAAGGAGCCTACTGCTTGGAGCCTTTGTTTCTTTGTTTCTAATTAATTAGTCTTTTGTTTACCCATCTGAGTCCTAAAGAAACCTTTTCTGTAATTTTTTCAAAATCCAAATCCCCCACATGTACCCACATTAGTAAAAACAGAATAAAATCCATGGTTTTGGCTCACTGCCTTGGCCATGTGGTCAGATAAGACTTTGAAGGGCTCCTTTTATATTTTCAAACAAGTGTTTATTGAGTGACTGCTATTCATTCAACAAACATGTAACAAGTGTCTACTACACGACTGGCCCTGTGCTTGGTGTTAGGGACACAAAGATGAATAAAACCCAAACTCAGGACTTAATAAGCTCAGTAAGGGAGGTCAGAGATCGACACCAGTGAACACAGTGCCTGGTAGAAAACACTAGCTGCCATAAGAGACACCCAGACGGAATGCTCCATGAGCCCTAAGGAGGAAAAGGGCACTCTTGGGCAGGAGTCAGGAAGGCTGTATTTCATGGTGACATTTGAGTGCTAAAGGATTCAGGCGTGCCTTCCTTCGCATGTTTACCACTTTGAAACACCAGCAAACTGGTGCAGAGCATCCGAGAGTGTGTCAGGCACCATTCCCAGCACTTTGCCCCTGTAACTCACACAGTGATATTTAACGGAGCCCCTTTAGTTAGCTCCACCACGCAACTGCAGGTCTGAAGCCAGGCAGCCTGGCTTTCCTGCCCATGCTCTGGATGCTATGCAGTCTCTTCCTACTGGACCAATCATCTCTGAAATGTGTCTGCCTCTCCCCCCTGGGCCCTCAAAAGCAGGGGACCTAGCTTATTGATCTTCGTGTTGTCAGGACCCAACACAATTCCTGACACAAGGTGAACCTTCGAAGGAGTTTCCTTGAACTTTTGAACTGAACCCTCTGCAGCCAGATGCTTAGGTTCCAGCAGGCCTTGCGGTCAGGACTGGCAGGTTGGAACATCAGTGGAGCTAGAGAAGGGCTGGGATGGGCTGAGGTGGGGAGAGGGGCAGACACAATGGCCTTGTTTCACAAAGGTCTGCTTGCGGCTTTTCAGAGGCTAGGAATGAGGGCAGAGCTGGAATTTGGAAAGTAGAGGCCCCAGTCCTTCGTGACCCCATGTATATGCCGCTTCTACCTCAGGCACAGACCTGCCCTCGGGTGCACTTTTGTGGCTCTGAGGGCAGGGTTTGGGCTTTAGATAATAATTGCATCGGTTTGCTTAGTAAACACAGGGCAACCGTAGGATAATTACATGTTCTTACAGAGATGGGGCTCAGTAATTACTTTCAGTGGCCCCAAAGTATTATTTAACACATATTCTGGTTTATAAGACAGAAATAATGATGAATTTGCTTGGTAATTACATAGCACTTACCCACTACAGATCCTGCCAGTAGCTGATACTTAGCCCATCATTAAGGAGCTAGCAGTTGCTTTGGTAAATAATAAGTTCTTCTTATTATTGGTCTCTAGGTACATATGGCATTATTAAAATATCATTAGTGACATCTCTCCAAAGGGTAAATACACAGGTCTATGTAAGAAGCTGACTTTCCTTGGGCTAAATGCTTTATTTTTATCTCTTTGGCAGAAGCAATAGAAAGGAATCAATCTGAACCTGAGCATCTGCTTACTTTTAACGTCTCAATAAAATGAAGCCAGGTCTGCCCTGGCTTAGGGAGCGGAAGGGAGTCACCACTGTTTTCAATCTGAAGATCGCTGTTCAATGTGCCCAAATGATTGTGCCCAGTTTAGGAGGAGCCCCAGGTCTGGCGCAACCACCCCTGTGGTGGGCTGGGTCAGCACATTGTGTGCCAGGGTAAACCACGGCCTTTTGATGGGTCTTGTTGGCGGCATCCTAATGGCTCCTCCCAGGATGGGGCCCGAGAGGCCCACAGAGGGCCTGGGATTCTGGGAGACAGGGCACCCAGTTTCTCAAGCTGTGTGCAATAGACATGGGGAAGGAACAGACAGACGCACATTGGATAGCAAACAAGGGAGAGGCAAGCCTGGAACCAGCCTTTTTGTCCTTGAAAAGGGCTCTTGGGAAAGCTGCCTGACATACTTTGTCCGGAAGGCAGTAATTTGGAGGCCATGGCACAGCTCTAACTGCCTTTGGCTCCGCCACTGGCATCAGAAGAAATCAACTCTTTGTAATCAATAGGGGGCTTAAAGAGGGTGGTCAACCATTATGGCTGGTGGGCAAGAGAGGGAACGGGCCCTCTGGAGCAAACAGAGCCCTCATTACCATTCCATTCCAACCCAACCCATTTCTGGAGGGAACGATTCAACATCAGATGTGAACTCAGTTCCAGATCCCAACTGCCAAGGCAAGTGGCCAGTTCCAGAGGCCTCTTCTGTAATAAACTCCAGGACTCTGATTTAGGCTTTGAAAGTGACTTTAGTTACCCTGAAAGACAGTGGGGAGTAGCTGGGGAAAGCTTAGGGTTATAGCCAGAAGACCCAGGTTCAAAGCCCAGTCCTGCTCCTCAATGGCTGAGCCATCTTTGGCAGTCACCTATCTGAGCTTTAGTGTCTTCGTCTATAAAATAGTCTGTAAAGACTATAAATTCCCTTAGGCCATAAATCACATCTATTTTATTGACCATTGAATTCCCTGCACTCAGCCTAATGCCTGACATTTTTTTAACGGAAATGCATCACACATTTAATTTACACAAACCCACCCATTTGTACTCAGTGACAGAAAAGAAATAAAAACAATAATTTCAATAATCCAGATTCTTCTTGATAATCCGCTCAATGCACATATGCCCCAGAATGATCCTAAAACCAAACAGGTAGAACTGCTCTTCTCGCCCTTCCTCGTTGTGAAAATCTTGCTGCATTAAATGCATAAATGCTATACTTTACTACTGCACTTTGGAATATGGACTCTCACTAAATATGTTAATATAGTGACCTCACATAATTCACAAGTATTACCAATTTTGGTTGTAATCACAAAACCTTTTAAACTACCTTATGAATGATTTATAGGAGTGTCCAAGGAAATTTGATTATATCTAGTTTTTGCCTTGAATTTAACCTTGAGGAGCTTACCCTTCCATTTAGGTTATCTCACCGGGTCTCCAGGAGTCAGCCAGCAATGTAAGTGCTGTGAACCAGAAGCACTAGACAGAAAGAGCTGTTATCCTGCTCACTGCTCTCTTGGTATGGCTACTTAGCTTGGTCAAGGTTAAGGGGTTTGATTACCACCAGAACTCTTGACTCCCAGATGTATCTACATCACAATTTAACCCAACAAAACCCACTGAGTAATTATTAGGTGCTCAACAAAGTGTTAGCCACGGAAGGTAGTATAAGAGAAATATAAGGGATAGAGTCTTGACCACCAGGAGTTCGCTCAACACAGACTCAACAAGTGCTTGGCTGACCCCAAAGCATGGCAGATCTGGGCGTCCCCAGGTAGCTCCTGGGGAGCGTGAGATGGAGGGAAACTCACACACCCAAGTATAATTGGCCCCCAGTCTTTGCCACTAAAGCCCATTTGCTCCCTGTGATTGTTAACTGTTGGAATCCCCCCCCCCCGCCCTCACCTCCACCCCCAACTCAAATATGCCTGTTTCCATGTTATTTCACTGGGTTCCAAGTGAGGAAGGGATATACAATGTTATTTCTACCCCTCATATCTTACCCACATCTCATCCCATGCCCTATGTTGCCCAGGAAGGCCCTCCAGTCCCAGTGGAAGAAACTTAAGTGGTATATACAATCCCATATTCAACTGTAAAGTGTTTCAGTGATGAGAGAAGCGAATGTGGACCAAAATGAACTTGGGCTTAAGAATCAGGCTATGTAATGTGTCTATTGATTTCCCCTGTCCTATATCTATCCAACCCTGTCCTCATGATAGAATCCTGATTTCCTTTGGAGAAAGACCCTACTCCCTGGCCTTAGGGTGAGTAAGGGACACAGGCCTAGACAATAAGGGGGCTCTCATCTGCTGATTATAGTGATTAGTTCATAGGCAAACATGTGTGTGTTCCAAGGTGATCTAATCAGGCCTACCCCCAGGATTACTGGGAAAGAGGGCATCTCTTTCTGTAGCATGGCTAACCTGGTATGATATAAGCCTAGAGCTGCCAAGGCCAGCCCATCAGTGCCTGCCTAAAAATTGAGCCAATGTAGAAGGAAACATAGTCTAGACATGGAGAAATGGACTAAGACCAAGTCCTGGAAAAATAATTTGGACCCTTGGATCCAGCTATACCCAACTTTGAAGTCAAATAATCCTGAATTTTAAGTTATATTACTCAATAAATGTAGTGTTTTGTTTAAAGCAGGTTGAATTGGGCTTCTCTTAATTGCTTGACTGGAAAGAGTCCTAATAAATTAGACAGTCATTTTTTTAAAAAAGCATGGCAGTACAGGCATAGATGATGGCATGAGCAAAGCCCTAGATGCAGGGATATAGGCTTTGGGGTGTCTGAATCATATTCATCAAGAACCAAAGAAGATAAATAGGGGGGAGGGCATTTTATTAAAAATGCCAAGTGATAGGAAGAGGCGTTTGGACTTCAGAGAGCCAAAGTTCAGAGCCGAAAGTAGAAAAATACATGCCTGGGCCCAACGGCATCTCATAAACTGGCTGGTCCAGTTCCTGGTCTCAGTCAGGGAAATCCCTACCGTGCCAGATGCTACACATCTGTAGTTAGTATTGTTCCTTTAAAGAATAACACGGATTCTTCCCTGGGCACGCCACACATTTTCATTAGCTGTGGTCGGGGGCGGGGCGGGGGGGGACCATGATCCTTCTGATGAGTTTCAGCTGACAGACTGCTCTGCGGCATCGTTTTGGGAGAAGCTTATTCATCTTCTCTGTTGGCTGGCTGTGGGGGATGCACACCTGTGTCCTAGGATGACTTCAGAAAGAGAGGAGACAAGAGACCATGCTGGGCACCAGCTGCCTCTGCAGACGCTCCTACAGTGGAGGAGACACAGATGCAGCCGTGCCTGGTGGGCAGGCAGCACTGGGGTTGTTTACATGCAGCTCCAGGGAACCCCCACTGGGGGCTCTTCCTCCGAGTCCTGTCCCCACCCACAGCTTGGATTGGGGAGACTGACTGACATCTGGGCTTCATTTGGTTCCCCCGCTTATCCAATACTCGCAGCCATTCTCCAACTATTGCAGAATGCAAGCTGCTCAAAATTGCCTTGATGGCAAGCCTCGGACAGGGGTGGAAGCGCAGTCACATCGTGTCCACAGTTCACTTACAAGAACTCTGCTACAGGTATATCCCGGAGATATGGCGGATCCACTTCCAGACCACCACAATGAAGTGAGTCCTAATCTTTTTTTCTGGTGCAGGGCCTTGCCTTCAATTTGTAAAAAACATGACATCTGTGAAGCACAATAAAGCAAAGCTCAATAAAACGAGATATGCCTGCATATGTGCTCGGTGAGAGAGAGAGAAAAACAGAGACAAAATGAGACCCAAATAATGGGTGTGAGTGACGTGGCCTTCCATCCCACTCATTGGGAAGATGCTCTGTCATGACTCTGAGAAGGTGCATGCAATCTGTACGTCTCAATTCCCGTAGACCTCTCATGGCATAAACACCTCACTTTGCTGAGTGTATTTGTCCAAATAAATAGAGCTCGCTGCTGTAGCAAACAATACCAAATCTAAGAGGCATAACACAGGGCCTCGCAGATGCCGCTGATGCCGCTGATGCCGCCCCGGATATTCCCGCATCCAGCCATGGCCAACCCCACCATGTTCTTCGACATCGCTGCCAACGGCGAGCCTTTGGTCCGCGTCTTCTTTGGGCTGTTTGCAGACAAAGTCCCAAAGACAGCAGAAAACTTTCGTGTTCTGAGCACCGGGGAGAAAGGGTTTGGTTATAAAGGCTCCTGCTTTCAGAGAATTATTCCGGGATTTATGTGCCAGGGTGGGGACTTCACACGCCACAATGCACAGGCGGTAAGCCCATCTACGGGGAGAAATTCGACGATGAGAATTTCATCCTGAAGCACGCAGGTCCTGGCATCTTGTCCATGGCGAATGCTGGACCCAACACAAACGGTTCCCAGTTTCATCTGCACGGCCAAGACCGAGTGGCTGGATGGCAAGCATGTGGTCTTCGGCCAGGTGAAAGACGGCATGGGTGTTGTGACAGCCATGGAGCGCTATGGGTCCAGGAATGGCAAGAGCAGCAAGAAGGTCACCATTACTGACTGTGGACAACTCTAATACATTTGACGTGGGTCTTATCTTAACCACCAGACCATTCCTTCTGTAGCTCAGGAGAGCACCCCTTCACCCCTCTCTGCTTGGAATGTTCTGTAATCTTCGCGCTCTCGCCGCAGTTCATTGGGTTCCCTATTTTCCTTACCCCTCCCAAGTCTAGCTGGATTGCAGAGTTAAGTTTATGATTATGAAATAAAAACTAAACAACAACAATATAAAAGAAGCATAACACAGTAGAGGTAGATTGTTTGCCCGTTCTCACAGGGTGAAGCATGTCAGAAGGTGCTCCTTAGGGACTGTCCTCTAAGTAGTGATGCAAGAATTCAGCACCTGGCATCTGGGACACTGCCGTACAAAACACCTGGAAAGGGCACAGAAGAAGATGCAGGTTGGATTTTCCAAGGACTCTGAGATGGAGAGCAGAGTGGGGACGTTTATTAGGGAGTGCTCTGGGATCAACACATGTGGAAGGAAGACAAAGATGCAATATTCAGCAAAGGGAGAAGGTGAGCTGCAATACAGTGGCCCCCCCCCCCAAAAAAAAAAACGTCTCTGTCAGCCCAACGGAGAATTCTGGAGCTGGGTGGCCTCTCAGAGCTGTCCTGAGTTGGGGCAAGGTGGTCATGCTGTTGAACCTGTCTCCACTGGTCATTAGAGATAGACATGGACCATTTTCCAGCAGCACTCCTAGCAGCTAAGGAATTACGGTTTCACTGCTAGAAGGGAATAGGGGTGGCACGTCACAGCATCCCCACAAGAGGACAGAAGCAGGGGTGAGCAAACTTTTGGTAAATATTTTAGGTTTTGTAGGCCATGCGGTCTCTGTCACAGCGACTCATCTCTGCTGCTGTCCTGTGAAAGCAGCCAGAGGCAGTGTGTAAACAAAAGAGTGTGGCATGTCCCAACAAAACTTTATTGACAGAAGCAGGCAATGGGCCAGATTGGCTCATGGGCCAGATTTTGCTGACTGCTGGACTAAATATTTCAAAAGTATTTCAGAGCCGGCCCTAGAACTGACAGAGACCTCTCCTGTCCATACTCCATTGGCCAAATATGGTCATAGGGCCCCATTTTAACTGCAAAAGGCTCGGAAATGCAGTTTTTCTCTGAGACCCAGAAGAAAATAAAGGGAATTTGGGAGCATCCAGCCCAAAGGCCACAATGTGATTCTTGTGTCGAAAGCTATTTTTTAATACATGATACAGCCCTGGAATATATTACACAGTTCTACATGCCTATTATTGTATTTAGTCAATACATAAATTCCTGCATCTCCCTGGACCTTGATTACACCTTCTATAAGTTCATCAGATGGCCCCCCAGCATCTGGGATTGGGATGAGTACGAGTTGCTGTGACTCTTTTAATTACAAATAAACAGAAAATAATAGTAAAACTTATTTGACGGGGTTGTTGGGAGGATAAAGTTTATGTCGACGACAATGTGTTGAGGGCAGACATATGCTAGGAAGTACAGTAGGTTCTGGGGAAACAAACATGAATGAGATATCACATTAGTTCTCAATTGCCCCAGAGCTTAGTGAATTAAAACAATAACAATCTTATTGCCCACCGTTACATGGAGTGGACAGGTGCTTTTTCCACTGGTTTCACTTGGGTCCACTCATGCAACTGCAGTTACTTGGGGCGATTGGCTGTGGATCGCGCTCAGCTGGGACAGCTGGGAAGGCTGTGTTCCATGAGAGCACGCATAAGCACAGAACAATTCTCTGTTTGCATCATGATTGCTGGTGTCCATTGGCCCCGCAAGACCAGCACCATTGTGGGAGGAAACCACACAGGGGCATGGATACCAGGAGGAAGAATTTATTTGGGGCCATTATTGTATCAGTTTAGACAAACATCTTATCTGCCCTTAAGAGAGCTGCTATGAAATGTCCATCTGCTCCCACTAGATTTATTGCTCTCCACAGCCCCCCTTCCTTGGTTATTACCCAAAGAAGCACTTAGAGGAGAACTGCCTAGTTAGTTCACACAATATTGTGTTAAGTCTAACTGTCCACCCAGAACATCAGGCGTCATTATCTCCACTCACATCATTAGATCAGTTCTTCAGTGCCCACTGGCCAGAACCCAGTCACATGGTCCCAATACAGCAGCAAGGGAGACTGGGAAATGTCGTCGGCAGCCGTCCGTCTTGAGAGACGATGGTGTAGCTTCTTAAGAGTCTATCTGCACCGCCGAGAATGGTTGTGCAGTCCGACTCGGGAGTGACACGGTATCTGTCTCCTCCCGTGTTGAATCGACATCTTGCGATGACGCTGGAGTGTCCTCTCCAGTGGAGCTGAAGCTACAGAACCTGGGCAGGGTGATATGGAGGGTCTGCTGTTGCCCAAGCAGCAGACCCCCCCTCTCTTCGCAGCTGAAGGGTCCAAGGGAAAGACGGAGTCAATACAGCTTGGCTTCAGGTGCGCCGCAGGAGTTGCCGGTGTTGACTACAACGTCAAACCGCCTTAGGGACTCCGGCTCCGGATTTTCTGTCGGGGTTTACTCCCTTAGCCTTTCCCCTGAAGAGGTATGCCGCAAGGCAGCGGAGGTTTTTTGGAGTCAGAGTTTTCCTTCTCTGATGTGCCCTGACTGGAAGATCGAACCAGCGACACTTAGCTCGCAGGCCGACGCTCGATCCACTGAGCCAAACCAGCCAGGGACTGGGAAATGTAGTCTTCCTATAAGTCCCAGAACTGAAGACTGGTTCAACCCTCACAAAGACTCCTACGCTGATGTGGCTTCTGAGTCCACAGGGTCCCTCGCACTCCGGGAGGCTCACAGTAGGATCCTCCTCTGCCCTTTAGTACGACTTGGCTGAGAGTGTAGCAACTGAGGGGAAACGGTGTGATCTGTGGGGGTTGGACTGTTGCCAGGTCTAGAGTAGGATTGGTTCAGGAACATTCCAAGTCCTGGACATAAGCCTCTCAAATGGACATGGGGTGATACAGCCTATAGTGTGTGTCTCTACTTATATTCTGGGAAAACAATGTAGGGAGACAGTTGGCCTTACTATTTTTCACGGGTTATTCTGCCTCAACACCTAGAGTCAGTGAGAATCATCTCCTCTCACTACACAAAGGCCACGGCCTCAATTCTTGGGCCTTGGGGTGTGTCCCACATGGAGTCTCCCCTACCTCTCTTGTCTGTCCTTAATCCTACAATCCTCTCTCTTTAAGTCCGTCCCTGTATATTATTTCTGCTCTGCTTTTTCCTAGACATGCCAACCCACCTTAAAGAATGTGGCAGGAACAGGAGAAGATAATATCACAGAGTGGTTGAATTGAAGCATATGAAGGAAGGCAAGACCATAAACACACCACCAGACTAGTAAGACTAGGGGGACAGACAGAAAATAAATGTAATTGGTAGAACTGACAAAACTTGGTGATGGGGGCTTGCTCCCCCCCCCCCCCCCGCATTTCCTGATGGACTACCGTAGGCCAGCTTTATAATTTACAGGACCCAGTGTAAAATAAAAACGTGGGACTCCTGTTCAAAATGCAGAAGGAGAAGTGCTATTAAAAGTATCCAAGTTCTAAGATTTTCATTTCTTCCACAGTCTCTCCCACAGCTTTTCATGGTACCTGTTATTTGCTGTTTAACACCATTCTAAGCAAAGAAAAATTAAAAATATGAATTATCAGCATGAATCTTACCATTTATCTTTATACTATACAATGTTAGTTTTAAATACAAATGCAAGAGCATTGAAGTTATATACAGAATCACCAAAGGTACACAATTCTTGTTTCATAGCTCTTATGTATGTGTGTTTCTATATTTATTTATTTAGGCAGAGCAGTAGAAATACTACACAAACCTAATTTAACCATTTTCATTTCTTATACATACACATCCTACCAAATATGATGAGCAAGGAAGAAATGAAAGGAAAAGAAACTATGGGTTGCCCTATGTTTCTCTTTTTTTCCATACCTTCATTTTCAGCCTAAGAAAGGTTATAATAGGGTATTTTGGTGGTTTGTGTTTCTTAAACACCATCGCCTTCTTTCTGTGTTCTAAGAAAGTCTTGTTTCAAATGGAAAGTTGTTTCATGGCCTCTCAGGGTTATCAGTGCCCCCACTTAGCCAATCATTGATGTAACACATGTCCGTTGTATTTGCTTTGAACCTCACTGAACTCCTACGCATCCTGCGTCCGCTGAAATTTGTGCTCTGGGGGCATCACAAATACGATATGTGAATGGGGTGGCAAGGAATGGTAGGCATGCAGATTAGGCATATTTCTTCTGCTCACACACATGGTCCATTGTTCAGTCAGACTTGACTTACAAAACTCAGGTTCAAAGATCAAGTTATTAAGAATTTTAAGATGGTAATAGCAGAGCCTTACACCAAGCGCAGAGCACTGCACTTGTCCAAGAAGCTGAAACAGCCATTTGGAATGTTAACAGGCACCTCCAGCTAAACACATCCCAAAATGATGTCTTGGTTAACCACTGCCACCACCACCAAATAATCTCATCTCCTCTGCATCTCCATAAATGGTTCCACTATCTACCTTCTTGCCGAAGTCACACACCGGGTGGACACCTGTCTCTCCTTCACCACCAGCTTCTCCCCTCTACCGCATCCAAATCCTGTAGACTTACACCTCCAAAATATTTCCCCAATCTGTTCACTTCTACTTATCTCCACTGCTGGTAGTGTGAGCCACCATCAACTCTTATCTAGACAACTGTAATATCCTCTTAATTGGTCTCCCTGCTTCCATTTTTGCCCCTTACAATCCAGTTTCCATATAGTTTTCAGAGTGATCGAGCTAAAATGTGAAGGCCCCAGTCATCCCTTGCTACTGCAATCGCATCATTAACTGGCTCCTTCTGACCCTTCAGATGTTACTTCCTCGGAAAGGCCTTTCTGGGGCACCCAATATGGGCCTGCCGCATTCCCACCCGATTTTTCTTGCTCAGAGAGCCTGTTCTTTTCCTTCCTTATGCTTACCATAACTTGAAACTCTACAGCTGTGGGTATTTCTTGAGCTAACATATAACTTCTAACAAAGATAAAGACTACCTGCTTTATTTGGCACACTATGTACCCAGCAGCTAGCACAGGGCTCAGTCCTTGGTGGGCACTCAATTTTTATTTTAAGGAATAAATGGATTCATGAGGTCAAGAAGAAAGAACTTCCCAGTCTCTGGCTTCAGTGACAGAGAGCTAGTGGTGGCAAACAGAAGGAAGAGCAATTCTAAGGGGGGAAATAATTAATCTGAAAAGAGATTTAGCTGATATAGGTGAAATTGCTTTATAAGCTGCAGACATTATAAATGTGCAATAGTAGGTAACAGAACCCAACTCTAGCTCCTGTATGCTGAGGTGACCATATCATCAAAACCAGTGCACTTTAAGAGTAAATGGGGCACTAGAAATAAGTATGCTTGGGTAACAGGCATAAATCAGGACTGGCCAACCAACAGGACATATAGTCACTCTATAAAGAGATTATAAAGACAAGAAGACACAGGACTGTGTCACAGGGCCCCAGAGCAAGAGTGTCAGAGGACCTCAGATCATTCTGGAACTGACAATAAGAAAGCTCTTAGAAAAAACAGGCAGTGTTTTATGCCTCTCTCTTTCTCTTCCCCCACTGCCCACGTCTGTCACTCTCCAGTTCCAAATTCCCAGGGAAAGGTTCTAGTTGACCCAGCCTTGGTCAAATGCCAACCCCCTAGTTCACTGTACTGGGACTACTGTTTCACATACATGGCTTCTAGGTAGTCCATGAAGCTGAGCAGATTCTCTAAAAGAAATCAACACAAAATATAAATAACATTAAGGTATTCAGACTCTGCTGACGAGGTATGATAATGCATCAAATACCTGGGAGAACCTAATGTGTTTCAAAAGCTCCAAGCAGGGAAAGATAGTCAGGTGATCCTTGAGAGCTTGGCAGACTGCATGGAGGCAGAGGAACTAGACAAATGGATCACCGGAAGGAAAGAGCATGAAAAAAGCCCAAAAGGCAGGATACATGAAGTTAAATCGATCATTCCCACTTGTCTTTTGGTATTCCTCCATTCAATTTCATGGTCGCTTATTGTGAAGTCATTTTTTCAGTAATAATCTGTTAGAGAATTTGAATCCTTGCTTCCTATCATCCTCCTGCTCTATGTGGGTGGGCAGCAGTGAGCAACTGGGTGTAACCAGCATTAGCGATAGGGTCCAGGCTGTGGTACTGGTTAATGAATGAAACCATTTTGTGAGAAGCTGTCTAAGAGTACTTACAAAGATTTCTATAACAGAGTTTTTTTCAATTATGCATTAGTGGGTCAACCAATATCTTTTTAGTGATATAAAATACAATAAAATGGAATATATAAGAATCCGCTGCAGGATATAAGGGTATAATATTGTTTTGTAAAACATTTATATGATGTGTGGGTGATGGTGAAAAATATTTGAGGACATTGAGTCAGGCTCTCCTTTTATTAACTTCTACTCCTGAGCAAATGGCTTCATGGAAGAGAGAGAGCTAGAGGTCAGAGGTATCATCTGGATATCTTCCAAGATTTGAAATGAGGACAGAAAAGAATCCTCTAGCTTTTGGTTTTTGCGTTTTAAAGAAGTGCCACAAGTGCATGTCGTGCTATATTACAAAGTACTTCTCTTACTTTCTTCTCCTTCTCCACTCCTATTCTCCTTCCAAACATGAATAGATCCATCAAAATGGAGAGAACCAAACAGAAATAGCACAGGCTAATATGCAATACTGTCACATGCAGTGGACAAGAGTTGGCTGCTCATCGCTCTCAATGTGGATTTCTCTGATGGGCTCCCCTTCGAAATGCCTTAACAGTGACCAATCACGACCCTTGAACTACCTAAAATACAAAACGACCAGACCTCCCTCCCGTCCATAACCATCCACCTGTCTAGTATCTTCACCAGCTTACTCAGGGTATGAGCCAGCCCCTGACCAGCAAGCTAAGCAAATTCTCGGATTCCAGCCACTAGGTCAAGACCCTAAGAGCCAGTAGATCCTCTCCCCCACCCGTATAAAATTGCAGCATTCGGGTCACTACAGAAGCCACTGAGCAAACGCCCAGTTGGCCCGTGCGCCATGCCTCCATCAGCTCACGGTGGGAGGTCAGTTTCCTTTTTCCCTAAGAATCCAGCCCTGAGTTTCGCAGTCCCTCTTTTCTCATTAAATAACCCAGCTGTTTCCTGCAGCTGCCTGCTGGGCTGGGAGCACTGGGCTGCGAGACCTGGCTCCAAGACCTGTGTCCAGCACTGTGAGGCCATCGCGCGGTTCCAAACCTCCTGTCCCCTTGGAGCTCTGCTCGCTCCTTCATCAGCAAAATAGAAGCATCTTCCTTGAGTTCCAGCGGGGCTGCGGAGAGGCCAGGGGGCATGATTGCCTCCTCTTCCTCTTCCGGAAGCCTAAGGCGGCGGTCCTATTCTAAGCCTCTGTTCCTGGCTGCCGTCTGGTGGGCATCTGGGGGGTGGGGCTGAGGGGCAGGTTGATGCTGAAACAAAACGCTGACCCAGGGATACCTCCGCTGTACTTGGCCCTTGGCCCACCCACAGCTTTCCCAGCAATCTTGCTGCCGCCACACCTTAAAACCACCCAGCAAGAAAGGGGGGGGGGGGGGAACTCTCAGGAAAGCCCTCAGTTCCTCCCTCTGAAACCAGAGGTCTGGGGGAGCAGCAAGCGAGCAGTGACTCAGTGTTTAGTCTGTGGCCTTTCGTGTGCACACGACGACTCAGGAGGGTCTAGCTAAGCTTCCAGCACCGCTCTGTCTGGAAGCAAAGCGCATTTAGGGAGCCACCGAGCCCAGGGCCAGGAGGCTGAGGCGGGACAGGACGGCAGAGGCTTCCCTGAGCATGTGCGTCGGGGTCCGGCGAGGGGTGGGCTGTGGTCAACCAGGATGGCCAGCCAGGCAGAGGCTTCTGGGGTCAACATGAGGCAGTTGGGCCATCAGGGAGCTTCTTCCCGACGGACGCCTGGCAGGGAATGTAAACGAAGCGCGGTCTCCGCAGAGCCCCAGGCGTGCCTAAAGCTGAGGGGGTGGAACTGCGGGCCCGCCTTCGGTTTCTGGTCAGACCCCCCAACGTGAGCCCTGGGAGCAGCCAGGGATGATACCCCCACATCCCAGCCGCTGCAAAAGTGGGAAACATAACATCTGCTTCTCTTCATGGGAGTCAAATGGCCTCGCTGTGTGCATCTCCATTTCCTCCTCAGGCCTCCCCGTTTCAATCTCTCCTTCTGCCCGACTTTTATTAACATAAAATGTGATGCCAGGGCTTGCAAAGAAAATAAAATCCCAGAGATATCTGGGCAGGTCTGATATGTGGTTCATTGGCTACCATGACAGCTCACCTGCCGGGGGGGAGGTGGGGTGGGGGGGGTGAGATATGTCCCTAGAGAGACGAGGGAAGGAAGAGGAAGTGGAGAGCCTGTCGTAGGTGTGAAAGGAATCCGAGGAATGAGGGTCGAGCTAGACTCACACCTCAGACACGTCACCACCTTCTCAGCCCATGCGATTAGTGAGAGCTGTGGAAGTGTGATCTGTCCCTTCCTTACGGTAAAACCTCCTCAGCCCCAGGCCATGCCTTCCACCTGCGCCTTATTGCATCCAAAACTCACTGCCAGGACTCATCAAGTCATAAATAATGGTAAAATAAAGAATATCTGGGGGATGTTAAATAGTTCAATGAACCACGCTAGCTAGACGTCTCCCCGATTTAACTGAAGGGACCAGTCGCAGCAAAAGTAGCTGTTCCTTGCTGGCTACTAGCCACTCAGCTATGTGTTTTGCTCACCCGTAATTATTTTCTTCTAACGTTATTGCATAGTCTAGCTACTCTCTCAAGTTTTGACTTTTATCTCCCTGCCTCTGATTTCCTGGTCACGCATGCTTCCTAGGAGACCAGAGGTACTCACTGATGACTGGAATCTTCCGAGGAGTGGCATGCAGATTCAGAGATTCAAATGTAAAAAGAAAGTGGTGACTTGAACAAAGAGGTAAGGTGCTATTGCTCTGGAAAGGGGTGGGAGGATACGTCCAGAAATAAAATCGTCCTTGCGTCCCAGCAAGAGAAGATGCTCAATCCTCTTTCTTCATAACGCATAATTTTATCACTGCCTGGTATTACAGTATATGTTTTATATGTGGCTTCTGGCTCCTCCACTAGAAAATAAACTCCGTGAGGGCAAAGATCTCGACTTTTAGGGTTGACTGCTAACCACTGTATCCACAATGCCCAGGACGGCGCCTGGCATACTGTGGCTGATTTAGTCAATGAATGGATAGTTGAATGAATCTCTCTCATCATACTGAATCGTGAGCGACAAGAGAAATGTCTTGCCGTAAAACACATTGGGCACAGACATGCATGCAAATCCACACACAGGGGACAGTGAGGGCGTGGGAATGAATACGATAATGATAATATTAATGCTGATAATTACTAAAAGTCATGCCTTTCTATGCCAAGGTTTGTACTAATCATTTGCAAGCATGATCTTCGTCAAAGCTCACAACGTCTTGTCCTACTTTAAAGATGACAGAACTTCAGAGAGGTTAAGTATCTTGGCAAAATCAAAACTAACTTAAGAACAGAGCCAGGCGTGAAGTCAGATCCATTCCCCTATAAAGTCCATGCCTTTTTTTTTCTTTTTAACTGAATTTATTGAGGTGGTATTGGTTAATAAAATTATATAGGTTTCAGGGATACAATTCTATAATATATCTTCTGTACATTGTATTGTGTTCACCACCCCGAGTCAAGTCTCTTTTGCCCACCATTTATTTTCTCCTTCACTTCACCTCCTTTCCCCTCTGGTAATCACCATACTGTTGTCTGAGTCTATGAAGCTGGTTTGTTAGTCTTTGCTATTTTTTGGCTTACTTTCTTTAAGGTCCATGTTTTTTTTAACTATGATACATCCTCAAACTCATCATTTCATTTGGGCAGTTTAGTTTGTTCAGCAAAACATTATTATATTATTATTGTTATATGACTTCTCATGAGTGTCTCAATTCCATCACTAAATTAGAACTTCCTAAAGTTAGAAACCGTATCTCATTTCCTTATTGTATTCCAAGCAGAACCTAGTACTATGACCTGCACATAGCAAATACACAATACATGTAATTAATATAATCACAGAATATATAAGCAAAATCAGCTATACATGGCATTCAAAAAAAGAAAAAAAGAAGACAGAGCTGTCAAAGTGGCCCTACCTGGCTGGAAACCTATCCTTGGCAGGACCAAGCTTTACTTTTTTTTACATTTTTACTTGTTTCCGAAGTTCTTGGCATCTGGCTCGTTGCATGGATTAAGAAAATCAGATTCATAACTGGTGGTTTCACAGAGTGAGCATGTTTTATCTAGACTTTTGAAGGTTTTGATGGATAAACACTTAGTATGATATCTAGCATACAAAAATAAAATGCTCAAAAATTTTGTTGAATAAACCAGTCAGTGGTGGTCTCTCAGTGGTCGGCACAGTTCCTGACATAGAGTGAGTCTTCAATAGTTGGGTACTAAATCGTATGATAAAATAATTTTTGCTGGTCTAGTAAAAAGAGCTTTCATTTATCTAGCCAGGCACTATTTTGTATTTATCATCTCATATCATCCTCATATCAGCCCTATGGAGCAGGTATTATTTTCTCTCCTATACGTATATAAAAACTGAGGCTCAGGAAGTTTAAGTAATTTGCCTAAGAGCCCACAGATATAAGGGATAGACATAGGAATTGAATTGTTTAACTCCAAAGGTTTAGCCTTGAAGCTTGGTCCTACCCTGTCAGCTCCTTGTGGTGGAATCACTGTGTCCTGAGGACAACAGAATGGTCCTGGGAAACCTCGAAGCCTCACGAGCCAGGAAAGAACTTCAGGCACATGGTGGTGCTGTGAGATGGTGCTGCGGCTTCTGGCTTCCCCAGTGCCCACAGCCAGAATCCCCGTGTTCTCCATCCTTTCCTGGGACAACTTCAAGTCTCGGGGAAGAACTCAGAGAGCTGAGCGGCTCTTGGTTCACAGTGATGTCCAGCAACCAAGTTCTTTGTTTTCATTATGCAAGTCACATCTCTTGAAAACTTGTGAAGTAGATACTAATTTTATTACCATTCATGGGGGAAGACACAGAGGCTTAGGCAGGTTGACTTACATGTCCAAGTTCACACAACTGGTAAGTGGCAGAGCTGGGTTTTGAACACAAGTCACCTGGCTTCCCAAGTTCATGATTTAACCATCATGCATGCCTTACATTTTCATGTCCAGAAAGTACCAGTTAAGACAATCCTACTGACATAATTATAATCATGGCACCCATGTAGTGGGAGCTTACTGTGTGCCAGGTATCGTTCTAAGAGTGAATTTCTTATTCGGTCCTTCTGCCAGTGCTATGGGGTGAGCGCTATTAGTCATGTTTCACTGGCAAGAAAATAAAGGCTAACACAAAGAAGTAAGTGGTAGAGCTGGGACTGAACCCAGGCCTGGCTAATTCCAACACTTGTATATCTCCAACCACCTGCCGGTATCCATATCCTTAAACTTGCTGGTGTTCCTGTGTTGGCTTGGCTTTGCATTTCAGATTGTCCTGCATACCACCTCTACTTGACATGTCTTTTCCTATATATTTATTGTGAACTACAATCAAGAAGATGATGGAGAAATACAAAAAAATCAATCTTGATTCCTCTACTATTTGCCTTCTACTGCATCTATTAGGGGTAGCTCTGATTTTCTGTCCCTTTCTACAAAATCATCAGGATTACACTCTCACAATGACTTTAAAATGGATGGACACTGGAGGCATGCTCCTGCTCCACTTACAGCTGGTAAGAAGAAGTGTGAGATGGGGCATATTCTCATTAACAAGCAGAATGGCCTCCTTAAGTAGAATCTGTTTGAAATCGTTCCTTAACCAACAACTAAGCAACAGAAACAGAGTAAGCATGTGCGGAGTCAGAAAGCACAGATGCTATCTGGAATTCCCTTTGCCACATAGTTTAAACTCCTTCAAATTATATTGCAAACCTATAAAAACTTGTTGGAAAATGAATAATTCAACGAGATGGCTCTAGGTGTTTTCCATAAATGAGCCTGCTATGTTGTTATCATTAAAATCAACATTGTCAAAGTGAGTCTTACACATTAATTCAGCTGGCAAATATTCCTGAGTAAAATTTAAGTAACCAAGGAATGATAATAATAACCCCTAATATCCATATGATTTATGGTGTGCAATAATTTTTCACATATACTGTATTGCTTTATCCTTACCATAACCCATTGAGATCACAGGTTTCCATTTAGATAAAAGAAAACTAAGGTTCAGCCCTGGCCATTGTGGCTCAGTTGGTTGGAACATCATCCCATAACCAAAAGGTTGTAGGTTCAATTCCCAGTCAGGGCACACACCTAGGTTGCAGGTTTGATCCCTGATCAGGGAGATTACAGGAGGCAAACAATCAGTGTTTCTCTCTTCCCCTCCCTTCCTCTCACTCTAAAAGCAATGAAAGAAATAATGTCTTCTGGTGATTAAAAAAAAAAAAGTCAAAAGAAAACTAATTTCAGATCTTAGGTTTCCTTAAATAAAATCCACTGCTTTTTCTATTACTCTTAAATGTAGTAGTATTCTAGCAGTAGTAGTAGTAGTAGTAGTAGTAAACAATAGTAATATAGAAAATTAAGGAAATGGCTTAGGAAAGCAGATAGACTCCCCAACTTCACAACCATGCCTTGGCCTTACCTGGTGTATTGATAGGTAAAAATGAGTTAAATGTGGTTCATCCTTTTTGGGTGATTGTAGTTGGATAAGACAATAGTGCTGCCCAACTAAAGAGTATGCATTTATTATTCATGAGCTACAAGGACAGAGAGCTTTGCTGGCACATAAGGAGATTCTGTACAAATTACAAAAAGAGCTGATGTGATCCCAGATGAAGACACAGTGACTGCCCAGCACAGCACTGGCTGATTTTAGCTCCTAGTTGTCCCCCAGGCCAGACCTTTGTCCAGTGCACAAATTACATAAATGGTTCATTGCCACAATATAATAAATATTATAAAAGAGATTTGAGAACAGCACTATAAGGGGATAAATTCATTCTGTTCAAGATTTTACTTTCAATCCTACTGTTGAGGTTTGAGAGAGCCCCCAAAACGGTGTCCTTTTTTGGCCCCTGAACCAACTGAAAGAACTTAGAAATAAGGTGATATTAGAGAATGTGAATTTATGTCAATGGGCAAGTAGACTTATTCACACCAAACCCCATAGTCAGGTGCAGATGGGGTTGCATATTGATTGCAAACAACCCATCTGGACCCACATGCGGACCTGCCCATGTCAAACTCGCTTTTTGAAGAAGCCAGAGAGGATGTGTCTGTCCTGCAAAATGGATTACATGCCAGAGGAAGAGGAAAGAAGGGATTGAGGCACCCATTCCCAGTTTTTTTATCCTAAATGAACCAGTCAAAATTCAAAAGCCCAGGAGCTATAACAGAGCTCTCACGTAGAAACAAGTGAGGAAGAAAGCCCACTCTACCTTAGCCCCCATTTAACAAATATTATGATGTTATCGATTTCTATTCCCAGGACTAGGCCACATGCAGGGCCAGGTCTCCTCTGCTATCCATTTTTCTTCTCCAGTTCCCATCACAGTACTTGACACACAGAAGGCACCCAATAAATATTCACTGGAAAAAAATAATGATTAAATGTTGGCTGAATAGATCACAAATGGCTTCCAGAGAGGAAAAAAACACTTGAGGTAAGCCTTAAAGAATCAGTAGCCAGGAAATCGCAGGCCAAAACTACACCCAGAATGGGATGCCAGAAGTAAAAAGGGCTCCACTGCAGAAGCAGAGGTGAAATAGCTGAGCAGCTTATTATGCTTTATGTTTCCTTTCAGGATACATGAATCGGGATACGTAAATCTGAAGAGAAGCAGAAACCTTCAAACATCTATTGGGTACGTAAGGACAGGTTCTGTCACTTTGTGGCCACCATCATTGCCATCCAGTGTTGTAATCTAGGGGCATCAACTGAGGGCAAGCTGCAGGAACTTCTGTGCTCCTTCTTAAGGAGAGGAAGAAGCCCACATTCCAACTCTCTGCATTCCCCAGAGAGCCCTGCTCCACCCACCCTCCATTCCTCCCCTCGTCCCACATCCCCACCCTTCCCTACACACACACACACACACACGTGAACACACACACACATGACAGCCCATCCCCCTCCTTCCCAACACACAAGCAGCTGTGTTTTCAATATTGGAATACTGATATGAAGTCTGTTTATTTTGGGTTAAGAAGAACATGTTTATGTATCATAAAGTCAATGAATGGTTTCCTAGTAACTTCTTGTATAACTATTGTGAAATAATATTCTCTTCCCACCCCCGCCATAGTCTCTCCCTGACCACCAACGATCCTTTTTCTGTTGTAAGTAACAAAATACATTGAGGGTTTGATAAAAACTGAGAATCTCTCCCTAGGAAAATACATGAAAACAAACATAGGTTTGCTCACAATTCTGTACAACTACCTATGAAACCCAGTGAATAATACTGTCCTACACACAGGCCACATACCATTAGTTTGATATCTCTCTTCTCCAGGCAAGGAACAATGGGCCGTGGGGAAATTTGATGAGCTCAGCTCACTTCACACCATCACCTCCACCCCTCTCAACGTCACATATTCTAATCCCAAAGCATCCTGCTCCTGCCCAGCAGGATCTGATCTGGCTGCCTCTCCCAGCATTCCTCCAGCTAGCCAGCACTTAGGAAATGCAAACACACTTTATGACAGCCTGAGAACAATGCCATTAAGATAAGGCAGCATGAAAGCCTTCCAAAACCCATTGCGAGCTGGCATTGGTGGTCTCCGCCCCATGCTTCCTTCCCAAGGTCCAGCCACCCCTGGGCGTTGACCATCTGTGAATGCCTGACAGCCATGGCCAAGTACAGAAACTGAGCTGCCCTCTTCTCCCTCGCCCCTTGACAGAGCCCATGTTTGAGTTCATTGCTTCATGAGGCCCAGGGGTCTCATAAATGTCAGCTGGACTCAGGGTAACCATAGGTCCCTGATCACTTCAATGTCATCAAGTTGGAACATCTCCTCGATCCAGTCTTTTATAAAATAAGAAACACGTAGAATAAAGGAAGGTATGAACAATATCATATAATGTTTATTATGTGCCAGGCACTGAGTCAAATGCCTGCCTTGCATATCCTTTTATTGTCCTCATAAAACACCTTCTAAAATATCACTCCAAGGAGTCTCTTTGGTGGAGGGAATAAAAAGGCAGCCTCTAGAGCAAGGGTAACCTGGTTGGAATCCCTTCCCTATCACATATCAGCTGTGTGGCTTTGGACAAGTTATTTAACCTCTCTGTGCCTCAGTTCCTTCATCTGTAAAAGAATAATTATGTTTAAAAATATATCTGTTATAAGGTTGTCATGTGGATTAAATTAACCACTACACATAAGACATTCGGAACAACCTCTGACCATAGTAAGTGCCCATTAAATGTAAGCTGCTACCACTGTCCATTTAACAGTTTAGGAAATCAAAACTCAAGAGGGCAAGTGACTCACTGAAGGTCACACTCTTAAAATTGCTCTCTAGAGAGTAATTCTAAGACCTGAAATCATAACAACTTCGATGCTTCCAATCTTTCTTGAATGCCAAGCCCTTTGAAACAGTTGGCTTTATACAGACAGGTGGAGAGGCACAGAATGGCATGGAGAGGTGCAAAGATGCAGAACAAGTGGTCCCACATCCATGTGCAGTGAATATAAATAAGGGGGAAACCCTCAGGAGCAAGGGATCCCATCCCCACACCAGACCACTCAGTCCAGGGTTTCAGCACCAGGAAGATAAGTCCCCATAACTTCTGACTGTAAAAACCAGTGGAGGTTGGGGTGGCAGAAGAAACTGTGAGATTCTCAAGAGACTCCTTTTAAAGGGCCTGCAACGGACTTAAGACTCATGCAGACCCACTCTCTCTGGTATTCAGTACCATGGCAACAGCTGGAAGGGTACCAGTGGCATATGGGGAGAAAGTGAAGTGAATGACAACAGGCAAGTGCAAGGTGACAGCTTCCTCCTGGGCAAAATTCCAGAGGCCAGGCAGTGGCACTGTCCCCTCTCCAAGCCCTCCCTCCAACAGAGCAACAAAGGAGTGAAACGGGTTGCCCCCCTTGGCAATTACCTAAGGCTCTACCCCATACAACTAATAGGTGTGCTTGTCTACAATAGGCCACACTACTAGAACAGGAAATCAAAGCAGCTCTACCTAATACACAGAAACAAACACAGAGGAGTTGCCAAAATAAGGAGACAAAGAAATATGGCCCAAATGAAAGAACAAAACAAAACTCCAGAAAAAGAACTAAACAAAATTGAGATAAGCAACTTATCAGATGCACAGTTCATAACACGGGTTATCAGAATGCTCAAAGAACTCATTGGGTACTTTAACATTATAAAAAAAGACCCAGACAGAAGTGAAGGTTGCATTAAGTGAAATAAAGAAAAATCTATAGGGAACCAACAGTGGAGGAGAGGAAACTGAGAATCAAATCAATGATTTGGACACCAGGAAGAAAGAAGTATTCAATCAGAACTGCAGGAAGAAAAAAAGAATTCAGAGAAGTGAGGATAGGCTAAGGAAGATGGGACACCTTTAAATGTACCAACATCCAAATCATAGGGGTGCCAGAAAGAGAAGAGGAAGAGCAAGAAATTGAAAACTTATTTGAAAAAATAATAAAAGAAAACTTCCCTAACTTGGTGAAGGAAATAGACAGACAAGTCCCAAACAAGATGGACCCAAACAGGACTGTGCCAAGACACATCATAATCAAAATGTCAAAGGTTAAAGAAAAAGAGAGAATCTTAAAAGCAGCAAAATAAAAGCAGAGAGTTACCTACAATGGAGTTTCCAGAAGATTGTCAGCTGATTTCTCCAAAGAAACTTTGCAGGCTAGAAGGGACTGGCAAGAAGTATTCAAAGTGATGAAAAGCAAGGACTTACAACCTAGATTACTCTCTCCAGCAAAGCTGTCATTTAAAATTGAAACATAGATAGAGTACTTCCCAGAAAAGGTAAAACTAAAGGAGTTTATCACCACAAAGCCATTATTATATAAAATGCTAAAAGGAATTATAAAGAAAAAGAAGATCAAAATGATGAACATTAAAATGGCAATAAATTCACAATTATCAAACTAAGCAAACGACCAGAACAGGAACAGAATCATAGGTATGGAGATCATTTGAAAGGTTATCAATTGGGAGGGGGAAGGGGAGAATGCGGGGAAAGGTGCAGGGATTAAGAAGTACAAATTGGTAGGAACAAAACAGATAGGGGGGTGTTAAGAATAATATAGGAAATGGAGAAGCCAAAGAACTTACATGCACAACCCATGCACATGAACTAAGGTGCTGGATTGCTGGAGGGAATGAGGGTTCCAGATGGAGGTGAGCAAAGGGAACAAAAATTGGGACAACTTTAATAACAATCAATAAAATATATATATATATATATATTTTTTAAAGTCACCTTTATAAAATGTCTTTGTGACACTGTATCACTCCTGTGCTATGCCTGCCAAAATGTTTACTGTAAAGGAAACATCAGATAAACACAAACTGATGACCATTCTGAAAAAAAAAGAACACTAGTCCACAGTCTGGAGAAATGTCAAGGTCATGAAAGATAAAGCCTGAAGACTGTTTCATATTGAAGGAAATTAAAGAGATGTCATAAAATTCAACACATGATCCTGGACTGGATTCAGAACCAGAAAAATGTTTTTCTCTTTTTCTATAAAAGACATTATTAGGTCAAATGGCAAAATATGAATAAGATCTGTGGGTTAGCCATACAATTACATCAATGTAAATTGCCTGCTTTTGATCATTGTAGGAGAATAAATGTCCTTTTTTCTTGGGTAAATACACATTGAAGTATTTAGAGGTAAAGGGACATCTTGTCTGCAATTTCCTCTCAAGAAGTTCAGAAAATGTAATGGTACCATGTATATAGAGAGACAAAAAATGACAACAACAACAAAAAAAAATGTTGTCCAATGTTAACTTTGGGGAAATCTAGGTAAAGAATATTCAGGGATTCTTTGTACTTTATTTGCAACTACTTTGTAGATCTGGAATTACTTCAAAAAATGTTTACAAAAAAGAAACACAAAAGAATTGATCTTTTCATTTTCAATTATTGCCTCTGAGAGAACAAGATATGGAGCAGAATTCCTTACAGTCTCACCTATAAGCCACAGCTTCATTCCAGAGAAGGCCTCCTTCTTGATAGTAACCCAACAGATTTCCTTTTCGAAGCAAGAAAATATTCCTAAGCCACCCATTGGGCCCTACTATAAAAAGAGACATTTTAAAATTAGAAGACATCCTTCTCTCTTGTCCAAGAGGATATAGCCACTCCTCATCCCTTTCCCCACTGCTAAAAATTGTCCATGATTACACTCATCCTCTGACACCCACTCACAAAACCCTTTTTTGTCTGCCAGATTTGCACAGGCTTCTCAAGAATGTGGTGAATATGCTGTTGCTGAAGGAGGTTCATTTGCACAAAATTCCTCAACCCCTTTTTCAGTCACACTTTCATCATCTGTGCCCTTTTCTCCAATAGGCCACTTAAAAACAGAAGTAAAGAGTGGGGGAGGAATGGCAAGGGTGACAGGGGAGGCTGCAGTTCCTCCAGGCAGCAAGCATTCACCTAGTGAGCACCTACTATGTGCTTCGCTACCAGGCCATGGGCCCAGCAGGGAAGGGGATGGGACTGATCTGCCCTCACAGAGCTTGCTCTGGGGAAGAGAAGTGAGTGCTGCTGACCAAAGCTTGGAGAGTGTTACAGAAAAAGGGGTGCAGGGTGTTGGGGCAAGAGAGGCAGGTAGAAGGGGAGCCAACTTACAAGTACGCGAAAAATCTAGCCATTTTTTATATAACGAGAATGGTTTGCACGACATTTAATGTAACCTGGCAGCCAAGGAGAGTAGACTGGAATGCACGTGTGTGAACAATGACGACTTCACTGTACTAGTCAGTGGGGGCAGTAGACACTGTTGAGTGAGCATGCGTGCTGTGTGGTTGTTACATTCAAAATGACTGAGCAAGTAGAGCAACGACTCTGCATCAAATTTTGCATTAAGCCTGAACATTCCTCCACAGCAGCTTCATCACAACATGCGCTCTCATGCAGCATGTTTCATGCAGTTTTTTAGTGAAACATCTAATCACCCAGGTGACTCAGCCCCACTATGGGCCCATATTTGGGACTCTGCAGCTTCTGGCTTTTCCCAAATCTAAAATCACCTTTGAAAGGAAAGAGATTTCAGATCATCGATGAGATTCAAGAAAATACAATGGGTCAGCTGATGGCGATTGGGAGAACTGTGTGAGGTCACAAAATGACTTCTTGGAAGGGGACAGAGGCATCATTGTCCTATGTACAATGTTTCTTCTATCTTCTTCAAGAAATGTCTCTATTTTTCATTGTGCATGGCTGGATACTTTCTGGACAGACCTTGTACTCTGCCCGGGTCAAGGAAAATCTTACATCTGAAGGATGACCGCATGTTAGTTACACCAGAGGGAGTTGGGTAGGGAGGCAAGAGTAAAAGCAAAAATGCTTTTCACTCATAAAAATAAAAGACTCATACTTCCTTAAAGCATGACAAGCAACACTGTTGGAGGGACTGTCAAATGGTGCAGCCGCTGTGGAGAACAGTATGGAAGGTCCAAGGACAGCCATTCTCAAACCCCTGGTGGCTCACCTCCTGTCTCCCTTCCAGCACTGCACCACCTGGCCACACCCAAACCTGCGAGGCAAGCGAGAGAAGAGCACCTTGCCTGGCTTTCACTCATTGAGATTCATCCCAGGATCTCTCCAGAACAGTCACCCATGACCTAAAACCCAGCTGTTGTCCTGGTAACAAATATAAAAGGGAAAGGATGTCTGCTGGGTTAGAGACCAGTGCTCTCGGCCACATTCTGACCCATGGTCTCTAGACTTCGCCTCTCACAGCTCAGACAACCTGATTTCACACAGACGCTCTAGGCCAGTGGTTCTCCAACTTAAACAAGTATCACTGTCAACTGAGGCTTCTGCACTTGGGACCCTTGCAGATTTTACCTTGTGTACCACTTCATTTGGCAATCCATTTGTATCCTTTATAATAAAATGGTCATCTAAGTATAGTGCCTTCCTGGGTTCTGTTAAGTCATTCCAGTGAATTATCAAACACGGGCGCTTCGGGTTATGGTAAACCTTGAATTTGTAGCCAAGTCGGACAAGATGTGACCTGTGAAGTAAGGGAAGGGAAGTCTTGCTGGCGACGTTGCCCCCCTAACTTGTGGCTCCAGGTAGTATCAGAATTAAAATGAATTGGACATTCACTTGTTGCCAGAGAACTGGTATCAGAATATACCCAGACAATCATGATGACAGCTACAGTAGGGAGCAGGACAGCCCCAACTGACCCTCAGATTTATTGATCTCCAGAGCCTGAGCTCCAAATCCAGGGTGGACAGTTTAGCATGAGGCCACGGGACACCAGTTACATTTTGCAATGTGAACGATGCCCCTGCCTGCTCCTGCCATTGTGCAATGCACAGCCCTGCAATCACATCCTCCATCTTAGCCAAATTCACTTTATCGTCAGAATCACCCAGGGCATTTATTAAAAAATAGGGATTCCCAGGCCCCTCCCCTGAAGATTCTGATTCAGTAAGTTGGGAAGGGGTCTGGGAATTTTTATTTTTAACTAGCTCCCCAGGGGATTCTGACAATCAGGCAAGTCTGGCAAACAATGCACTAGGCTGCATTCACCAACGCCCTTACTCAGGCTTATCCATCTGCCATATACCTCGCCCTTCTGCGGCCCAGCTCTTGCCTGGTATCTGACACTCCCATGGAGTGATTCTGAGAGCTGGATATATTCTTTTCCAAGCTCCACACCATTGCCTACTCTTACATTTGGATGAACTTTTATGAATCAGGCAATATGAATTCTATTCAGCATGTTCCAAGCCAAACCCAGCAACAACCTTCCTTCTGCTTCCTGCTCTTCCTTCTAGGTCCTCAAACTCAGTGAATGACCCACCACCCACCCAAACAGCAGAGTCAGGAATCTTTGGCACATTCTTGGACCACTTTTCCTTCGGTCTTCATTTCCTGCTCACCATTTCCTAGTGATTTCGACCTCCTAAAAAATACAAAATAAAAATCAGCCCCTCCTCTTCTTTCTCACTGCCTAGATGACATCCACTCCACTTTTCAGCCTGACCTGGCTTATTAACAGGGCTTTCTGCCTTCGTCCTTGGCCCCCCATCCCATATCTGTCACCCCATAGGAAGCAGATTGCTTATTCCAAAGGCAGTTACAATATCTCTCATCTCATATATTCCTCTGGAATCTTGCTCCTATTGCATCAACAGATGGGATCTAATTCCCTTTTTCTTGATTATGGGTGCATTTTGGTGAGTACTTCAATATTAGAATGTGTAGAAGGGATGCTACATGACTTCAAGGCTAGCTCCTAGAAGAACGTGATTCACATACCACTTTGTCCACTGTGACACTCACTTGTGACACCCTCAAGTCTCCATCTCTGTCTCTATGTCAGCAGGCTGGGAAGAAACCCAAACAAGCCCATGCAGAGAAAGCATAGGAAATGGCCCTAAGACCACCAGCTAAAGAGAGATGCCTGACCAGCCCTCTGCTGCTTCAGCCCTGATTATTTCATCTCTAGTCACCATCTGGCTGCAACCACATGAGAGACCCTAAACCAGAACCGACCTACTGAGTCCTTCCCAAATTCCTGACCCAAAGAAATTGTAAGAGATAATAAAGTTATTGTTGTGTTAAGCTAAGAAGTTTTATGCAGCAAGAGCTTACAGGATCCCCATGGGACAAACACGATGGCCAGAACTGTAAAGTGTGGTCCCCGGACTAGGGCTGGAGAGCACACTGTTACCACTCAAAATGGATATTAAAGGTAAGGGTTGAGAAGCTTTTGACTGGGTGATTTTTTTTTTCCTCATTGAATCTAATCTTTTTTTTTTTTTTTTAAGGGACTTGTGTTGTGCCTGGATTTGGGCAGACCTGTGTTCAAAGAGTGGAGGGGAACCCGCTTTTGAAGGGTTGATCAGACACAGCCCCGTCTCGGAAACTGCACTACATTGAAAGAATGAAGAGAGGCCATGGGGAGGAGTGAGGGAAAGCAAGCCAGGTGGAGGCAGTGTGCGAGGGGCCCCTTTCTAATGCAAGAAAAGGGGTGATGTGTTCACAGGACTGAGGAAGGCAAGGTGCCCTTAGGCAACTGCTTACTTTGGGAATTCCTTCAGCTGCAAATAACGGAAGGCCCTACTCCAGTGGCTTAAACCAACTACTGTGCTTTATTTTTCTCATCGTATCAGAATTCTGTCCGTGCCACGCGGCACTGGGCACTGGGCGCCACAGCCGGTCTTCCAACTGTACGAACTGGCAGCTCTTGAAGGGCTTTCTCCAAAGTCAGAGACGGTCACTCTGCCCTTGGCTGTGATAACTGAAGTGTGTGTTCTACACAGGCTCCCGCAGTCCCCCAGCAGGATTAAGCTCCAGGGCCCCAAAAGGGATCATACTTCATAGCTCACCCTTTATTGCCTTTCTTCCCATCCTTGTCTCGTGTCCCCTCTCTTTTATCAGCATTTCTGGGAACCCGTTTACCAACACACTGCTCGCATCCTGTGAAGTTAGAGCAGCATAAGCAAGACAGAGAAGGGGAAGTGATAACACAGTAGGAGAAGCAGGCAGAGACCAGAGGGGCGGAAAGGCAGGGACTTGCCTGAGAACACATTGACGTTACTGGCACGGCTGGAGTCAAACCCTGCTCCTGGGATGACAGATCAGTCCGTCTCATTAGGCTGCGCCGCACTCACTGAGAAGTCGAGAAACAAAATCACAGACTTACAGTTGCCTCCAAACAACCTTGGTGAGTCTTCCTACAAATGAGCTCACCGGAATTCTTACTTTTCAGAGCTTCCTCCCACCAAGCAGCACCTGACATAAGTCAGCTGAAAGTGGAAGAAACAGAGCGCGTCAAGTCAAACTCTGCTTAGCATATGCCTTCTCCATTTGCTAGCGGTGTGACTAAGGGCAACTGTCTTAACTTCTCTGGGCCTCCTCTGTACATATAGGTATGCTCATAATGCTACCCTGCTGGATCACTTCCAAATAAAATGCTTAACATGAAAAAGTGCGTAGGGCATGCCTGACACACAGTAGGTGCTCAGCAATAGCTGGTCTCCTCTTCTGCCTTGCCATACACTCTCACTTTCGCAACAGAATGAAAGACCAAATAAAGAATATTAGCCAAATACTCAACTCCGTTTGTCTGGTATTTCTCAGCCGCTTGCTTCACATGATTATTTCTATGAGGCTAATACCTCATTACAATAACACTGCACTCTAATACCAGTGGGCCCATAAACAAAGGCCCAACTAAAATAAAAACCATTATAATCATGGCCCAGATTTAATCACTGGCTAGTGGGCTCCCCAGCGGTTTGACCAAGAGCTAGGCAATAGTCAAATAATCAAACTGCAGATGCTGGGATAGCAAATCGGCTTAAATTTAAACAGTGGCAAAGACCCAAACTATAGTGAGGAGAAAAGAGAGATGAGGAGGGGGAGATATAGCCTTGTATAATGTTGGAATTTCCCTTCCACAGCCTCCCAAGTTAATTGGCCCATAAAATAACCAGGCTTGTTAATGAATAATAGGCTCGTTCCTGAGAGGCACGTAGGTCAGGCATTCACTCAGGGCCTGCTGGCTGTTGACTGTGCTCTTGGAGCCCGAAGGGATCCCAGGGGTGACATGAAGGCAGAGGCAATGATCTCCGTCCCACTGATCACTCACAGGCACGTGGCTCTTTACGAAGTGGATCCGGAGTCACAGAAGCAATCGTGATAAGGCAGGAAAGGCCAGTCAGCTTTGGGAGTCCTAAAGCTTATACAATTTGGGGCCCTCTTTGAGAAAATAAGACAAAACTGTGCATATAAATCATGCTCAGCCATCCAACACCACCTGCACAGAAGAGTGGTTAACCCAACGCAACCTGACCCAAGGAGAAGTATGAGGAACGAACGGGAGGTGAAGTGGAAAGAGACAGAAGACTTAGCCATGGCAGTTAAAATATGGTACAAAAACACGTGGCCCTGTGAACACAAAGTTAAGGATGCTCTTACGCCAGTGAGCAACCCCGAAGCTTTGTTAACTTCCTGGTAAGCCCACCTCTAATGAGGGACTAAGACCATGAACTTCTGAGTTTTCCACATTTTGCTTCCCATTGTCATTCCATCAAACCAAGAACCCTGGTGCTACCCAACTTTGGAGCTGGGCTGCCACTAAGAGCATGGTCTAGCCGGGCACAGTGAACAGAGTATCCAAGGGCACATCAGACTGTCTCCAAAACCAAAACACCAAGGACTTCTGATTATCCATGTATCAGTTGTCTCTGCTAGCCATAACAAATTGTATTAAAAACTGCATACTTCATAAAATAGGCAGACCTTTGAAGTCCAAATTCTTCCAAGGAATCTGAATATTTGAAGAGAATTGTGGTTTAGACCCTCACTGGGACAGGCGGTCAGCGGCTGAAAGCATTATGGTTAAGAGTATAGGTTTTTAAATTAGACAGATTTGGATTCTGGCTCTGTTCTGGCTCTGCCACTTACTAGCTCTATGACCTTAAATAACTTCCTTAACTGCCTTCAACCTTGGCTGCCTCTTGTGTAAAGCTGAGGTAATAACAACACAGAGGTGAAAAAGGTCAATTGAGATAATTCACACTAAGCACTTAACCCAGTTTCTAACACATAATCATAAGAGATGGAGATTCACTAGAATTAAGAATAAATCTACTGTCTCTGTTACAGAATGGATGTTTGTGTGTCTCCACCCCCACCCCCCCCACCCCCAGTTCATATGTTGGAGCCCCAGCTTCCAATGTTACTGTGTTTGGAGATGGAACTACGGAGCTAGTTAAGGGTAAAGGCAGTCATTAGAATGGGTCCCTTATCCAATGGGATTAGTGCCCTTATAAAACGAGACACCAGAGAGCTCTTCACCATGTAAGTACAAAGGAAGAGGGCAGTTTTCTGTAAGCCAAGAAGATGACTCTCACCAGAAACCAATCCTTCCAGACTTTGATCTAGAACTTCCAGCCTACAGAACTGTAAGAAAATAAATGTCTGTTTAAGCCACTCAGTCTGTGTTATTTTCTTATGGCAGCTGAGTGGACTAATATACTTACATAGGTCAGAATTCCCCATAGATAAAATTATTGGCCAGTAAGTCCCACATGCCTTCTATTTTCCAACATAAATAACACCTTCAGTTTCCTTACAGATTCTTCAGTAGAATAAAATGTCTAGGACCTTTACCAACTAAGTGAGTTTCCCCAGAATTTAATCAAATAGACTGGAACTAATAGATTGACAAAATATATCAATGGTCCTCTCATCCAACATTGAGCCTCCTCTTTTCAAATGTGATCAGACCAGCAGAAAGGCAACATCCAAGGACATTTTAGGCTGATTCTTCTAGTCTGGATTCTCGGGTTTCAAGAAATAAATAGACACACATAAAGAACTTCCAGTGATGGCCTTCTGGCAAGGATCCTTGGAAAGGTGAGGTGAAGGGCAAAATCAGCACACTCGACATCAACAGTACATTAAACTCACCTTATTCCTTCTACTCTGAAATGGTTTCACTTTAAAGCAACAGAAAATGTTGTCCATCAAGACTCAGAAAGCAACTTATGTCAAGAAACATATTTTCTCTAACTCAAGTCAACATTTGTTCTTCCTATAGTGAACACAAATTATGATTGTCCAAGACCCCTTCTGTCTGGAAATGTACTCCTTCTCCAGTCCGAGTGCTGTGTAGGAGGAGCTGCCCACCTCCCCACTCCAGCTACAGGAGTGGGCCAGTGATCCAGGATGGCCAACGAGAACACTTTATTTTTCCAGCCTCAGTCATTGGAAAAGAAGTGGACACATGGCCTGAGCCAAGCAACTCAGTCTTCACTAAGACTCTTCTGTTGAAGTACTCTGGGGAGATGATTCTTTGTTCTGGGGATTGTTGGGAGTGTGTGAAGTCATGGTTTCTAGTGGTCTTCTTCTGCCATCCAGGGAGCCAACCTGTCTTAGAGGGTGAGTATGAGACCAATGCAGAGAGGGGGCAAAAGGGCAAAGAGCTGAAGAAATAGAATGGACTCTAAAGATGGTTTAGGCTTGGATCCAGCCGTGCCTGAAGCCTATTTGGACTTTCAGTTACGTGAGCCAAAAAATTTTACTTTTTCTTCAGGCTAATTCGATGTAGAGTTTTTTTTCTTCTTCTTTTTTTTTTTTGTTTTTTTTGTTTTTTTTGTTTTTGTTTTTGTTTGTTTTTTCCCTGTCATTTATATCACAGAGTCCTACTGCCCTTCCCATTCTATACGACCCGATTGGACATTTTCAGCACCATTTGGCCAGGTGCATCACCGCTAGAGAGCATTCTCCCACATTACCTCATACTTGAAAGTGGCCCATATCCCTGGCTGCCTTGTCCCTAGATGTCCAGTCCTCGGCTGCCAAGTGGCATGGCAGCATTCAAAGCAGGAGAAGCTGAGTTGGGGCTACTCTGCTTAAGTCTATTCCAGGCACCTTTGAACCTGCAGATACATTGACCTGAGGGAAAGGTAGTGGAGGCAGCCAACAAAATTAGTTTCAACAAGAGAATGGTTGACGTTTTCTTGTTGCTCCGACGACAAGTGCTTCCCAAACCAGTATCATGTGTTCGGTGTTTGCTCTGGAGAGAGAGGCAGCTTGTCTGTCTTAGCTCATCTCTGTGCCGAGGGGAGGCTGGGGTATCAGAAGCCAAAACCTCTGCTCACAGGATGTGGAGAAGTGAAGTTCACTTGATCTGAAAAGCGTCAAAGCCCTGCGACATGGGACCAGAGAGCCCCGGCTCCTGGGAGGGAAGCACGTTTCCACATTTGTTTGACACCCTGCTCCTCAGCCCCCATGTCGCTGCTTCAGCCTTGTCAGTGACAGCGCAGACCGGAAACAAGAAACCAGAGCTTGATGGCATTCTCTTCCCTTTTGCCCCGTGGGGCGCGTTCACAGATGTCAGTTCACGTGAGTCTCACTCTGAGCTGGAAGACAGGAGGAGGGGACAGGTTGAGGGGGGTGGGGTCTCTTCCTTGTTTTATGTGGGGAGACTGAGGTTAAGTGAAATTCAATAGCTCTCTCAAAGCCACCTGGTCTGTCGCGTGCCTCACTTTCCCTGACTCAGCCTTGCCCAGCTATACTTCATCTTGACCCACTGATCCATCTCCCCACAAAATCCGTGAAGCCTTAGGCAATCCCTGTGGTGTCCTGTCTGACCAGTCCTGGATTGAGAGAGAAATTTCTTTAGTCTCCCCAACCTTCCTCACACACATTCCTACACATATACGAACATACACAGGCATACAGTCATTCACATGTTCACATGCATGTATATATACACTGTACATTCACGCATATAGGCTTATCCCACACACATATGCAAAGACCCATGCAGATATTTAATAGAAAGACACACACCCAGATTCACCTGTGTGGGAGTTAGAACCCTGCAACCCTCCTTAGATAAGTTCACAATGCTGTGACCCCCTAAAACTGATGCCGGCCTTCCTCCGCTGAGCAGTCATCCAACCTGCCAATTCATCCCCCACACCCTCTATACTCCAGCGATTTCATCCAAGATCCAAATCTGAGTTTTTCTTTACTTACAACTTCTCGCTGATGCATCAGGGCTCATCTGTCGTGACAGCCGGAATAAAATCTGTCATGAACATATGTGGAAATGCAACGGAGAGGAGGTGGGATCCAGTGGAAAGACCAGGGACGCGTTCACTCGTGCCAAAGCTAGAGGAGCAGAGCACACAAATAAAAAGCCATAGTCAGTATTCACTAAGATGGAGGATAAATCCCAAGTAAGTATTGACAGATCAGACTTAGCACTGTAATAAAAGAAATAACAAAAATCATGAGGACATCTATTATTGTAATCTGCTTACATTAACTCATTCAAACCTTATTGTATTATTTGAACACTCACTCTTTGCCTCTGCAGTATTGGCTCAAGGACAGAGCAATAGGATAAAATAGATCAATAATTCAGTCTACAAACATATTAATGGAATGGGAGATTCCAGAGACAGATCCATAAATAGAAGACACCCTAATAATGAAGGTGACAATTTTAATCATAAGGTGAAAGGAAAGACTGTCCAATACACGGGATTGATAACAATTGCTCCCTTACAAGGGAAAAAAACGAAACTAGGTCCTACTCAATACCATTCAAAATAATAGATCCAGAGACATTAGACTCTAACACAAAAACCAAAACTGCCCTATGTGCCCCGTAACAAACGAATTCAGATTTAACACAACCAGTGATTGACAATTAGTTCTTATCTCCAGCACAATTAACACCAATCCCACATTTGAAGTGACAATATTTTGGGCCCTACTTCTGGCATTGTGCTGGGGTTCTACCAGAAGAGAACACAGGAGAACATTTTTACAACCCTAAGATGGTGGGAAGACCTTCCTGAGCAAGATACAAAACTCAGAAGCTATAAAAGGAAAAAAAATGAATAAAAAGAGGTGAGCATTAGAATTTAAAGCCCTGCCAAATTAATACCAACAAGGTAAGTTCAAAGATAAAACACTCCAAAGAACCCAAACATTTTTCAATAGAAAAATCATTTATAAATTTGATTATATAATGTACCATACAGACACTGAAGTAGTGCTTACCAAAAAAAAAAAAAAAAAAAAAAGTGCTACAAAGTTATATATACACTAGCGCAAAAACATTTCTAAGACAGAGTTAAGTGCCAAAACGGGTCACAGAACTGGCTAGATGGACAAAGAGATAGATCCTATTCATGTTTAAAAAATGTGTGTGAACACTGTGATGAAACTTCATAAAAAATGAACACGCTCATCCGTGATGAACTGTTAAATGGCAGTTATCTCTGAGGAGAACGAGGTCAGTAGATAAGGAGTGAGTTTCACTTCTCACCCTGTAAGCTTCTGAATTGTTGAGTTTTTAACAAAAAGAGTGCATTTGTGCATTGCATTTGTATAATATATGAGACTAAGCAAGTTGTAACCCTTGGAATCAGATAGGCTGTCGTCCTGACCCCAGTGTCCATTAGCTTTGTGACCTGTGGCAATTTGCTGAGTCAAAATGGGGCAATAACACCCACACTGTTGTGAGCACTAAATAAGACTATGTTATAACCACTATTTACTGAGCGCCTACTATATACCAAGTTTTTCAAATGCGCTACTGCCTTTTAAAGACACTGTTGTGCTGAACTGTAGTAGCCTCATCAAGTAGCTATTATTGTGTTTTACACGTAAGGAAACTGAGGCCCAGAGAGGTGAAGTAACTTGCCCCAGGTCACAGAGCAGATAAGTAACCGAGCTGGGTAAACCTGGATCTTTTTGCTCTAAGATTAATGCCTGCCGGTCCCTCCCGTGTTCGCCACTCAAGGTCCTTCCGTTTTTCTCTCTCAGAGCGGTGGTGCTTACACTGGGCTCAGACAGCACCCTGGAATAAACCCTCCACCAGCTCCAGTCCTGCCGCCAACCCAGACCCTGCACAAAGTGGACCAGGAATTACTGACTCACAGCCACAGCCGATTGCTCACAGGCGGTGTCTGGAAGCTCCCGCCTTCCACTTCCTCTGAAATAGATAACAGCAGCTATTTTAGCCTGAAATGTCACTGGCATAAACATACAAAGAGTAATAAATCTGAACTTTAAAAAAACTTGTAAAAGAGAGATTGGGGGCTTGTATTATAAACCCCCCACTCCACTACAGTGAGCTGGGAACCCCCCCCCCCCCAGCTGGGGACCCCAGCCAAAGAGAGGAAAAGAAGAAGAGAGGACCAGGGACAGGTACTGCCTACAGTTCGGGGCTCATGAGAATCTTCAGTGGCAGAAGCTGAGCAGACATTTAAGACCAGCAATAGCTAATTGGATATTTGACTTGTTTACAGCGGGGTACACAGCCCAACTTCTCTCTGTGAGCCCCAAATATTCAGTGATGTCTAATATACTAAAAATACTAACTGCGTTTAAGGACATATTATGTGCTAGGAACTGTCCTAGGGATTTCCACTCAAGCATTGTCCCCATTTTCCAGGGGGAAAAACTAAGGCACAGAGAAGTTATATAACTTGTCCAAGTTTCCAAAGCTAGTAAGTAAGTGACAGGCCTGGGCAGTCTGACTTCACAGCCCACACCCTTAACTACCCCTCCACGCTGCCTCTCAGACACTTGGCACGGGGGAGTTTTTTTCCTTGAGATTAATGAAGGAGCTGAAGATCAAGTCGGGATAAAGACTCCTCCCCACACCACAACACACACCCAACACCTCCCCACCCTCAATGTTCCCAAAACTGATGCAGCCAGAGAATGATAAGATCAAAAATCCCTCACAGATTAAGAATACCCCTTACAACTGGCCCACAAAAATGCCCCACGAGGCTGGCCTTTCCCCTCTGTGGAGAACACAGTGAAATCAGCACTTTTTAAAGGTCTCTCAGCCTTAGTCCAGTGAACCATAACCCACCTCCCTTAAAGAAGAGGATTTGTCATTTTAGCCACAATTTTCCCCTCTACCCAGTACCAATAACAAGCAAAATTTCTCTGGCTCTGTCCCCACCCCGTCAGGAAGCTCCAGCTACGCCGCAGGGAGTTCCGGGAGTCCTCAGGCTTGGTTGTCATGAAGATCAGAAGTAACATCTCAAAGATGTCTGAGCTTTTACAGATGCTCAGATAGAGGGTGGGTGCCTGCAATGGCAAGCACGGAGGGAAATCAATTGCTATTTTGCTTACCTTGTGAGGGGGCCGACTCCACGCCAGCCAGTGGATGGATGGTGTCTGTCATGAATGGTCATGCTGATCCTATCATATCAAGACAGAGGGCTCCTGTGGCTCAGTGGATTGAGCGTCGGCCTGCAAGCCAAGTGTCGCTGGTTCGATCCCCAGGGCACATGACTAGGTTACACGTCAGGTCCCCAGTTGGGGGCGCAAGAGAGAGGCAACCGCACTGTGATGTTTCTCTCTTTCTCCTTTCCCCTCTCTCTAAAAATAAATAAAGAAACAAATAAATAATTTTTAAAAAAATACAGAGGGATTGCTTCTTCCCACTGGACTACCAGATAGGGTTGTTCAATTTAGCAAATAAAAGCACAAGATGCTTAGTTAAATTCAAGTTTCAGATGAACATTGAAAAAATTTTGGTATAAATGTGTCTCGTGCAAAATTTGAGACATACTCATGCTTTAAAAAAATAAAGTACAATAAGGTAACTGTGTTTTATATTGCAATGTGTATTATGCACCTAACAGATGCCAGGCCTGGCCTAGTAAACAAAAGTAATAAAACAGAGCCCTGGTCGGATAGCTTAGTAGGTTAGAATGTTGTCCTGATACACCAAGGTTGCAGGTTTGTTCCCTGGTTAGGGCACATACAAGAATCAACCAATGAATGCATAAATAAGTGGAACAACACATCAATGTATCAATGTTTCTCTCTCTCTCTCCCTCTGCCCCCCCTCCTCTCCCTTTAAAATCAGTAAGTAAAACAAATATATATATATATATATTTTTTTAAGTAATAAAACAGAATCCTAGCCCTTGATGAACACCATTTCCCTAATTGAGAGCATTCTAGGTCAGGGCTCGATCCTTCAGGAAGAAATTTGGCAGTGAGTATCAATGGCCTTAGAAATATTCTAATTCTTTGACCTAGAAATTCCACTGCATATGACTTTTGGATACATTAGCTAATTTTCTAAGTCTTTAACATATTTCATAACTTTTTTCACAGCAGGCTACAACTGCAAAACATCAGTACTTCTATAAAGACAAATAAAAAAATTACATGGACTAATGTCCTTATGGTGGTGATTAGGAATTGTTATGGGATGAATTGTGCCCGCCCCCCCAAAGAAAAGCATAATATTGGAGGCCTAACATCCAGTACTTCAGAATGTGATGTTATTTGGAGATAGTCTTTATAGAAGTGATCAAGTCAAAATGAGGTCATCAGGGTAGGCCCTAATTCAATAAGACTGGTGTCTTATAAAACAAGGAAAGTTGGACACAGAAGCAGACCAGAAAGAGAGAAGATGATGTGAAGAGACACAGAGAAAATGACCCTCTACAAGCCAAGGAGCAAGGCCTGGGGTAGATCCTTTGTTCACAGCCCTCAGAAGGAACCAGTTTTGGTCTTGCAGCCTCTGGAACTGTGAGGCAATAAAGCTCTGTCATGTTGCCACTCAGTGTGTGGTGTCTTTTCATAGCAGCCCAGCAAACCAAGTCAGGAACATCTTAGCTCATTGTCAGATTTCGAAATGAAAGTGATCATGAGTTTCCTTCCTTCCTTCCTTCCTTCCTTCCTTCCTTCTTTTTTTTTCTTTCTTTCTTTCCTTTCTCTCTCTCTCTCTCTCTCTCTCTCTCTCTCTCTCTCTCTCTCTCTCTCTTTCTTTAATTGGCACACGGTTTGAAATCTGTCTACCACCCTGGGTTACATGAATTGTGGTAAATAAAAAACTTTGCAGCTAAAGCTATAGGAAAAATATTAGAATAGCAAGTTATTTCCATCTATTGCTAAATTTAAAAGTTTGGAGTCCAACCTCTAGTTCAAATACTAGCTTCATCACTCACTGCTGGACCACCTTATTTCATCTCTCTGTGACTCAGTTTCCTCACCTCTAAATTGAGCATGACCATATTAATACCTACCTCATAGTGTTATTATGAGGGTTAAGTAACTGAGAATATATGACATTAGAATAATACCTGCACATAGAAGTTCCTCTATAAATATTAGCTCTTACAATTTGTAGTGTAGTTTGATTCTGTGTTTGTAGAAATAACTCACAGGCTTATATATAATTTATCTCTATATATCTGTATCTATAAATATTCTCAAATCCTAGATAAATAACAGTGGTAGACCTACAGGTGATTTCTATTTTCTTCTTTTCATTCGTATTTATTAACTATTCTACTAGAGGCATGTGTTATGCACATAACACATCTTTACAGGTGTTTCTATTATTTTATAAATGTGCCTTTTAACACTCCTAAAATCATATTGCAACACAGAAACATACAAGGAATTGACTGTCAGCCAATTAACAAAAGAACATCTTCATCCTTGTGACCTTGGCTGGGGTTTTTGATGTCAGGAAGAGACCAGCAAGTTTGTCATTGGCAGGTTGAGCTCTTCTTCCAGTTCATGGCCAGGTTAGCATGGGAATTGAGGGTGAGGGGGTGGATGAAAAGGGGAAGGACCCATGTAGACCACAGCCAATGAACAGAGGGAAGAGCCAACCCCTGCCAATAGGTGATCTGACTTAGGATGTGTGTCTACCCTAGGAAGGTCTCAATTATTTATTCACTTATGTTTATTCTATTTATGCACTCAAGACACATTAAGTTCTTACACACAACAGATCCTGTGCGAAGGATAAAAAAATGGTTCAGATTAATCTCTGCCCTCAAAAAGCTCACTGTCCAATGCTGAAGACAGGTGGCAGACGCTACGTCATGAGCAGTGACAATACCTAAAGCTAAAGCCATGACACACACAGGAACACAAAGGCACTCAGGAAGGCCCACTGAGCTACAGAGGCTGCCGAAGGAACTCGTCTTGAGAACTCCTTCAGAGCCTGCTTGGTTGATTCTGAGATTTTAACCCCTTGTCTCACCCCTAGGACCCCCAGTCCAGGGGAAGAGTCAAATATTGCCTTTGAAATGTTGTTCTTTGACATTTATACAACCAGTGGAGGAGAGAAACCCAGACATCTGAGAATGAAAGCATTCCAGTCCCGCAAAAAGCAAGTGTTCCATTTTTTTCACACAGGTGTACCCCTGTCGGGTTCATAATAGCTAATAAAAAGCATTTGAAAAGCTCTTTGCGAACTCGATAAGAGGCCCTGTAACAGATCCTGGCCAACGCTGAGAGATGTAAATGCGCAAGAGCGAGCACTAGCACCTGGAGAGCGTCCTAGGGACTCACGCCAGCATCGCAGGCCTCAGGCCAGGCAAGCTCTGCTGCTTCATGTCATTATCGCCCAAGGGCCCCGCCTTCCCCCCCAAAGCTGAGCTGTCTCCTTCTAGAACCTGGACTGTCTATTATGCTCAAGTCACCTGCAAGACACAGGGCGGGGCTCTGGAGCTGAGGCAGGTCAGAAAAGAAAATACTTCTGAAGCCCAGAAGGAAGAGATGAGTGAGTCCTCATCAGCGATGTAGACACTGCCACCATCACCCCAGTCACTCTCTCCTCCAGGACACTGTATTGAGCACCAGCTGCATGCTCAGCTAACCGGGCCTTGAGCAACACAGAAGGCGTTTCTGCCCTTGGGGAATTTCCATCCTCTTGGAAAAGAGGCAATACACATTTTTCAGAAGATTTCCGGTAATGACAAATATTACAAAACAGAGTGATGTGGTCAAGAGGAGTTCGCCTCAGGGAGAGAAAGCTTAGATAAGGCGATGAGAGGAAGCAACCTTGGAGGTGGGAACTTAGTGATAAGAAGAAGCCAGGAGGCTGAAAATCTGTGAGGAGAGGTCTCCGCACAGAGGGAGCAGCACACGCAAAGGCCCTGGGTTGGAACGGAGCTCGGCCTGCTTGAGGAGCCTACAGAAGATTGGTGTGTTTGCACCACGTGCAACGAACCACAGGGACAGGGCAGGAGGCGGGATGGGGACACATGATGGGCCAGATCACATGGAGCTTTGTAGACCATGATGAGGACATGGGTTTCGCTCATAGCTTTGTTGAGCACTTATTATGCTCTGAGCATTTTACTGACACTACCGCTTTAAATCCTCATGGTAACCGCAACAAGTCGATGTAATGACAACCACGTTATAGATGAGAACATGACACAGAGAGGTTATGTTGTGTGTTTTATATCCCACAGTAAATGGCAGAACTGGAGTTTAAATCCACATTTGTCAGATGCCAAAGCTTGTGTAGGTAACCACCGCATCGCGCTTGGTCAAAGGAGAGGATTTTAGTGGTCACGGGGTCTCTGTGTGATCCCTGCCCACTGCCCTTTCGATGGCTTGTCCCTCCTCATTCCCCCTGCTCTTTCCCTCAGACGTCTGTGGAATGTGAACAATAGGGACCGGGCAAGACAGCCACTCTAGAGCATCAGATGGGTCTCAGAGCCCAGGACTCTGCATCAAGAAGCAATCCTGAATGTCTGGTCCCCTCCTGATCTTGCCTCCCATGCAGCGCTCCCTAGGGTAAGTGCTCAGCTTCTCTGCCCCCTCTCTCACCTGCCCCAGGAGAGAAGGGGCGACTTAACCTGGTTGGTGTGGTTGAAAGAAAGCCCTTTCAACCTTCCCTCCTGTCACCTCTTTTCCTTCCCTTCCTCTTGGCATTGTGCTGCCCACATGCAACATCCATTCTGCTGTCCTACCTCCTGGCAGGCTCTGACCTCACTGGGGTTGGTGGCCCAGAGCTGCCTATGGCCCGCGGGTAAATCTGTCTATTCCAGGGTTAGTGCTAGGATGCCCACACGTCTGCCCCCGATCCACAGCACTCGCCTCCTTCTGCTTTCTGAGGAACAAGTACTGGGGGAACACTTTGCAGGGGGACGATTAATGTTCCAGGGTGTGATGTCACTAGTAGGCAGGCACCCACTGCATGCCACCATCACCAATGGCCCCTGCTTAGGTCCCCTGAGCTGCAGTTTGCACATTGGTAACTGTTGAGTGCATCTTAGCTCTGATTATTGTGAGAAGCAGCTGGCACAAGATAGTGAATGGCAAGGTGGCCCCCAGCCCATGAAGCCATATTAATAAGGGTGGAGGGAGGAAAACATAATAAATATTATACAAACACGCGACATCCGCGGCAGGAAAGTCGGACCTCAGACCCAGGAGTAGACAGAGCGTGATGAGGAGAGGGCACGGAAAGGGGTCCAAGGGGCCACACGCCCTCAGCAGTAGGAAGCAGCGGGGGCTTTGGAGTAGGAGAGACCTCGGCCGAAGCTTGGCAGCTCCGTTTCCCAGCTGTGGCTAAGCCTGTTGGTCTAAGTTATCCTCAGTTTCCTCACCCGTGAAGTGGATGAGACATCTGTTCTGCATGCCCAGCATCCACACACCCCTTCTGGTAACAGCCTCCTGATTTGTTTTGTGGAAACACCTGCCTCCACTCTCAGGCCATGTTATGGAGCTGATCTCACCCCCGGGTCCAAGCTGGGCATTTGACAGGGACCTGAGCGGTTCAAGCATAGCACTCCCATAGCCACAGTGGGTTGTTTAGAAATGAGTCTGCTCTCATTCTGAGACCGTCACTGAAACTCGCAACCAAAAGTGTCTCCAGACCTTGACTAGTGTCCCTGGGGAGTAAAGGAGATGAGTCATCATCCCAGTTGCAAATCACTGATCTAGATCAAAGCCATGATGTCCAATCCATTGAATGATCTTGGTGGTAAAATATGAAATCCAAAGACCCCCAGATTTTCAAGGACACAAGCAGTATGAAGTTTGGAGAATTTAATGGACAGCTTAGAAATACAAAGTGCATGATAGCGGTGAGAGCAGAAGCACAGGTCAGAAACAAAACGGCTTCTAAAGGCGTTTTCCCCATCACCATCATCAATAGCAACAACATCATCATCACAAGGTAGCATGTGCATCCTGTGCTACCAGGCACTTTCCACTTATTGTCTCTCTTAAGCCCCTCAACAACCCCGTAAGAGGAACCAATATTGGAGGTGAATCCCAGGTGGGTCAATAGCAAGGGTAAGGAGCATGTCTGGAATGCAAACACAGGGAGTCTGACATCATAGCTCAGACTTTTCACCACGATGTCATACTGATTTTGTATGAGATTGCATCAGCTAAGTGCTGAATTTATTTGATAATAATCACAGGTGACATCAAAGAATTCCTGAAATAAACAGGTGATAGATAGATAGATAAATAGATGGATAGAGAGATAGACAGAATCAGAAGTATGGAAAATGTCAAAGGTATTATTAAGATCTGTGGGTCCCAATCTGGAGAGAAAGTCCACCAACACTGCATACCAGATGCTGCTTAGAATCCACAATTGGCTGTCAGAGCCATCGGTAGAATTCCTAAAATGTGGTTTTATTACATAATTAGAAATATTTATATGTCTGAATCATAAGTAGCAGGAAAAGAATATTGGTTATTATTTAACAAATAGTTTGTTGAGAAGACAGTATCTTTCAAAACACAGGGAGAAAAGGAGTAAGAAAAATGGCCCTAGACATTGAAAGGTGTGAGCCCTGCTCCAGTTGAATCTAGTTTCCTTTAACCTAAGCCAAGCTGGAAAAACAGGAAAAGAAAAAAACTCAATTTTCCTAAATTCATAGTCCTGAGGATGCTGTCAGAGGAAGATGCATCGGCACAAATGTATTTCTTTTTTCTAATTATGTGTGGGTGGAACTTTCCAAGAATTATTTTTGCTGTGGCAGACGGGTTGGCCAAACTTTCTAGATATAGAAACATTCACACAGAGCCTCCTAAAATGAGCACATGACCGGTGGGGAGATGTGAAGAAAGCAGAACAAAACCACCAGACTTGTTCATCCTGCTCTGGCTTGGTCTTGGCCAGATCACATAGTCCGTCCACATGACCCATATACATTGCAGACGGGAATGTATAAATCCCGATGGTGACCACGTGCTTATTTGCTGATCTCCCCTCCAAGACTATCACCTGCTCTTTGTATCTCCTGTGCCCAGTACCTTTCTTGCCACTCAGTAAGCATTCCATAAATGGCTGAATTAATTCACTTTTATGGGTGAAGGCATTAGACGACAATGGCTGATATGGCTTTGAAGAGCCAGGGTTCAAATCCTAGTTCAACTGGCAAACTTTGTGACCCCGCCTCTAGGCTTCCCTTGCCTCATCTGTAAAATGAGTAAATTTCAAAGTAAAAACTGTACGCCATGTTGGTGGAAAGGTGAAAGACTACAGACATTTCAGAAAGCAACCTGTAGCCATGAGTGAAATGGAATGTGTACATGTCCCAGGTTTACAGAAACGGTTTATGGTAATGGATAACACCAGAGGAAAGAACAAAGTTAACTGTAATGAATTCAGTTTCTGGAACTCAGTGCAGCAGAAGCAACAAACTATATACATCCCTAGAGCGTCATGGATAGATTTCAAAGGTGCAGTGTTGACATGCAAAATAAGCAAGCAGCCAGAAACGAACGAAAAGGCCTAAAACCTAACTCATAATAAGAAAAAATGCAAATTTAATACATACGGAGATAGTATTTCGCATCTATTAGATGTTAAAAATATAAAAGTTTGACTTCACTCTTGGCAGGACTGCAGATTCACTGGCACCTCACACCTCACATCATATAAATACTGCACTCCCTGTGGCAGGGAATTTGAAAATTCCTCATAAAAGGGCATAGCATTTGGCCTTTGACCCTATACGTACATTTCTAGGAATCAACACTCAAAATGCACCTGCATAAATGCAACATACGTGCAGGGTGATTCACTGTAGCATTGTCCGTAATAATAGAAGAACGGGAGCACCCTGAATTTCCAACGGCAGGACAGTGGTTGAGGAAATTATTGTACATTGTTACCATGCAGCACGGAGCAGCTGTGGAAACAGTGGAGGAGATTTCTATATACTGGCTGGGAGTAACTCCAGGATATGTCGTTACATGAAAGAAAACCAAGGTATAGATGCTGTTTATATGGGTACTACCTTTCAAGTCCTAAGAAAAAGAAAGAAGGCTGTATCTAAATATATATGTATATGTCTTTACTTTTGCCTCCACCACAAAGAAAAACCAGAAATTAATAATAATGGTTCCTTTATGGGTAAGAGGGCCAGAAATGGGAGAGAGGAGTAAGGATGGAAGAGATGGAATTTTTAATTTAGTCTTGCCTTTGGGACTATGTGTGTTACGTACTCAAAAAACAAATTAAACTGAAAAGAGAGCAGAAAAGACAAACCTCAAAATTGAAGATAAACCTTTGAACACAACATCCTAACTATTTATCCTTAGTGGATTATAGTCTGAGAACAATACAAGAATTTTGCAGAGAAATCGCAAACTTCACTCAGTAGCTATATTGTTAGTAATATTCGTGTGTGTGTTTTAATAGTATTGAGTGAGAAAATAAGGAAAGAATAAGATTTAGGGCACAATACCATTTGTGAAAATTAAAAACACATACAAAGGGACTATTTTATGAAGACACACCCATATTTAAGCACATACGTCTCACATTAGGAGGTGTACCCACCTCTTGTAGGGAGAGAGAATGAACGTGAATGGGGATTGGAAAAAAGGGAGGGAAATAAAACGAGAGAGAGTCTCCGCAAGGACTAAAGATGACCATGTGCTACCATAAATTTAGGAGCTTGAAAAACAACACCTACTTGTTATAGAACATAACTACTCTGTAGTTCAGACACAGCTGAACTCTCCTCGGGGGCTCACGAGGCTGAAATCAAGGTGCCCGGAGAGCTGCGCTCCTTTCTGGAAGCTCTGGGAAAGAACTCACTTCTGAGCTCATTCAGGGTGAGGGCAGAATTCAGTTCCTCGCAGCTCTAGGGCTGAGGTTCTCACATCCCTGACCTGTGGCCCCTTTGTCTGCAAGCCAGCGATGCCCTTGAATCCTTCCGGTACCTCGAGTCTCCTTCCCTTTCCCTTCTGCCTTCTGCTGCTGCTGTGAGAGCTTCCAGAGTTTAGTAAACTGAGCCCACCTGGGTCATCTGGATAATTTCCCTACCTTGAAGGTCAGCTGATTCTAACCTCAATGACACCTGCAAAGTCCTTTTACTCATTAGGGCTGGAATCTTGTGGGACCGTAAGTGTGCCCACCCTCCTTTCCCAAGCCACCCTGCAATGCCTCAAATTTCTCTCCTTGCTAAGATGGTTGCTGTCACCTTTGGAGTGAGGTCCGACCTGCGTTTTAGAATGACTCGGGTGTCAGTGTGCAGGAGGGAGTGGGGAAGAAACACAGCAGCCGGGGAGATCAGCTCACGTGAGAGATGATGAGGATGAGAACCAGGGCTGTGGCAGTGGGAGCGAAACTGACGATGAGAGTGATGGAGAAACCACCTGGAGGCGGAGGGAGGGCCAGGGAGAGGCAAGGCAGAAAGCAAGGCTGCAAGGCCAGCGCTCCCTGGGTTCCCATCCTGCCCGTCTGGGGCCCTTAAGCAATGTGGGAAACCAAAGAGGAAGAGAAGCGGGTTTGCTGGGTGGGAAGAAAGTGATTTTGATTTGAAGGCATTGCATTTGAGGGGCCTGGAGATTATCAAAGTGAAAATGCCTCCCCAGGCTCTGGCAGGAGGCAGAGGGAACTCGAGAAAACTAAAGCTAAAGCAAAAGACAACGAAAGCAAAAGAGAGGTGGGGGAGGAGGAGCTCAAAGGGAGCGGGAAGTACAGGCAGGCAAGGGAGAAGTTTCTCAGACCTCCTGACAGCACTGTTAGGGGACAGAGCGTGTTGGCTGCGCCCACTGAGACATGTGACTTTTACCTTCCCATCTGCTGCCTCATCAGACATGTGGCCTCGGCTTCCAAAGCGCCAGGCTTTTACGCTTCCCTGAGAAGCTGCAGCCCAGCACAGGCCTGCTCTCCTGATTTTTGCAGAGATAAAGCTGCTTCGGGACTTCCTGGAACTCCAGATGGCACGCTGGGATTCCTGCCCATGCGCCTTATGCCTCCGGCGCCCCCGGAACGTCGCTGTCACCTGGTTCTCCTCCGTTCCTGCCTGCCCTCTCCAAACGTCCTATACAGCAGCCTCTTCCTTCTCCCCCTAATATTCCCTTGCCTCTCCTTCCTCATGCCCAAGCCCTGGGATCCAGAGGGAGAATCATGGCCTGGAAATCTACAGACCTGCTGTTAGTACCTTACCCAGCTGTGTAGCCTCGAGCAAGTTACATAATGTCGCTGAGCCTCAGATTATTCACACATAGACTGGAGTCAGTAATGCCTGTCACAATGGGTCTGTTGTGAGTGAACTGCCCAGTACAGTGTCTGGCATAAAGTAGAAGTTCACTCGATGTCAGTCCCCATCCTCCAGCCTGGCACGCGAGCTGTGGGTCACTTTTCAAGGTCAGAAGGTGCAGCCAAAGGCCTCGGGGCTCTGTGGTGAGGGGCCTGAGCTGTCGTCTGTCTCCGCCACTTCTTATGGATGTCATCTTGGGCCCCTATCCAACCTCGCTGAGCCTCAGCTTCCTCCTCTAGAAAATGGGGACAGTAAAGCCTGTGCCTCTGCTGAAGGTCCCTCAGTGGCCCCTCCAAATGGACTCTCCCCCTTTCTCCACCTGCTCTGGGCCACTGGAAGGTGCCATGTGTCACCTACATCAGTGGGTGGATATCCTGGCCCTCTCGCTGCAGCTGAAGTTCAGCTGAGGGGGCGCGCTGGGAGAAGAGGGAGACTAAGGTCCCCGTTTCCAATTTCCCTCCCTGCAGGGTCACTGTGGAGCAGAGCGTGTACACCAGTGGCCAGTCCCAGGGGAGGACCCTATACACTTCTGCAACTTAGTACCAGAGTCGCCAAGAACACCACGCAGGCGAGTCCTGGTTGGGAAAATCACTTCGTTTACACAGAACAGACACCAAGCAAAATCAGATTCAGTCACAGGGGTGCGTCCCTCCTGGCCAGCCAGTCTCTCTCAGCAGCCCCGCACACACCCATCTAGCGTCCCTTCCCCACAGAGGGCAGATACAACAGGTGCCATCGGACACGCATACTTGAGACAGAATAGCCCTCATGGTGCCTGAAACAGGGAAGGTGCTCCCACCCAAGATGACAAGCTGACAAGCCCTTGATCTCTTGGTAAGGAAGTGCTCCAGGCCCCAGGGGACCTGTCCTTATGCGGCCATGTGGAGGTGGAAAGATTGCACCCAGAAGTCCTTCCCCCACCCCCGTGACCACCCCAACAGTCACCGCGGGTGGGCGGCTGCTCCCCTGGTGACGGCCCCTGTCGAGGCTCTCTCCATGCTGCCCCTGCTCCGTCCCTCCAGAGCCCAGGACCTGTCCCTTGCTCACACCTTGCTGGCTTGCCCTGGATACGGCACGCCCCTGGGGCTGCTGCACTCCCTGCATATACCTTGGGAAAGGGTTCTTTTAGGCAGCTCCCAAGTTACCCCGTTTCATGTCAGGACCCCGCCTAAAGCTGGTGAAGAGTGACCGAATTCATATATGTCCAGGGCTTAGAAAATTTTCTGACATAATCACTAAATAACTGTTAACTCTTATGATGTTTCATAGGGTTTTGATGAAAATTTAATGAGATCCTTTTTATAAAGTGCTTAGTAGCATGTTTGACACAGAGGAAGACCTCAATTAATGATTGCATTAGGAGAGTGTTTATTCCTCCTATTTCAACAAAGTGGGGGCAGGGACTCCTTTCGTACTTAACAGAGGAAATGCTGGTGAGAGGGACACATCAGCTCTTCTCCATACGCTGCTCTCCTTGGCACAGAGTGATCATCTAGCTGGTGAGACCAAAAAAGGAGCACAGGGCAAGCTCACCCCGGGCCCTCTGAGGTCAATCTCTTGCCCTCAGGAGTCTCAGGTGCTTCCTTTGGTCCCAGGTAGGTCACCTTGTGTGGGAAGCTGTGTTCATGCAGCTTCTCTGCCTCTCACTGCTAGGCAACTTCATTTAAAGAGCAAAAGCCTGACACGGCCCAGGGTCCAGGCCGTAGTCTCTGGTTTGGCTTTATCAGAAATAAAACCAAGAATAAAGCTAACGTTTAGGTGGGTTTCTCAACAGAGTCAGAGCCTGGAGCAGAAAAAGTGAAATGATTTCTTACCCTACCAATCCTGAACTAGAAGTTGATTTTGTATCTTTATGATTATTATTCTACTAAATGAAAACTTGCCAGCAAAGGAGAAACGGTATTTATTGTGTGACTACCTGGGGAAATGGGCCACCTGAACCTACTTGGCAAAGCCTGTCCAACCTGGGTTGCAACCTACTCCACAGTTCTTACAATTGGGGCCCCAAAATGCTATATATTCAAACTCATCCTTTCCTAATACGGTTGACACTGTGGACATTTGTCATCCACTCTGGATGCCTAACATTTTGAGGGCTCGCCCTATGTCCACAGAAGTCCCCATCTTATGAGGCTTAGTGCAAGGTATGTCTGTCTCACATACACACACAACAGAAAGGTTCCAGACAGTGTCTAGGGCCCTAAGACAGCGAAATGGCCATGAGGATCTACACAGTATTACTAGGGGGACAGAGCTAAGGTCTCTTATTACAATAAGTGAAAAAACAAAAGCATAAACTGAAGTATAAACTTCCTAATAGTGAGAACTATAATTGACAGGCAATAAATACACCATTCTCTAATAGACCACAGCTTCAGGAAGCCTTCATTAAATAACCTATTATATAAACATGAATAAAGTTAAGGAGAAGTAGGGCGTGCTGAGGCAGTAGAAACTAAGATGGGGGGAGAACGATTGTTTCTGATGTCCTTTGTATCTCACTCCTACCCAGATACTAAAATTGAACCACCACCATGAGCCAAGTATCATATTCCCAAAAAATCTGCCAGACATTCCTGCCATTTCAGCTTTATTGAATTACTGTGTAGTGCAGCCTTAGAAATATAAATCATGGAGAAGCAGGAAACGGGTTTATTTCATTAACCCATCTAGCCTTCATTTAAGGCCTGCTCATGCCTCTTTTGGGGACAGGCTTGTACCTCGCCCGGCAAATACATTGCATTTTGTTTTCCAGCAGTGGCCGCCCTGACCATAGGATATCATTTAATTCCTGCTTCTCCTCAAAAGCCTTTCTTTTCCAATTTAGTTGCCCAGATGCATGGCGGAATTTTAAGATGAGAACATCTGTGTGTCCTTTTGTTTGGCATTTCTTGGTCTTCTAGGCAGTAGTTGGCCAGACTTGCTTTTCACTTTCATTCCAGCCAACATCTCCCCACCACCACCCACCCATCCAAAGAAGAACTCATCTCCAGCATTGGCAACAAACATCTGGGTGACACACGAGAACCCAGATGACCTTCGGCACAAACACTTGGTGATCGGGGAAGAGCTGCACGTGCAAATGCTTAATTGGTGGCATGAGTAAGGAAGACCGAGATTACTCAGTCACGGCGATCCATCATGCGGGCTTAGATGACAGGACAGAATTAGAATCAGAAGCCCTGAAGGTCGACGGCCTGAGTTCAGGTTCAGGCCATGCACTTTTCCAGATGGATGACTTGAGCCCATGGCTTCCTTTCTCCAAGCTTCCATTTCCTCAGCAGTGTTAATGTTTACCTCCAAGGCCTATTGAGAGGCAGCTTCAAATAAAAAATGATTTTTGGAGGAGGGGCAGGTAACCGACAAAGAATCACTCAACTTTGTTATTATTATGACACTCATACCAAAGAAGGCAAGAAACATACTTAAGTGGCTCAGCTTGAGGCCAAATTTCAGAGTCTGTCCTTGCTACCTTTACTGCAAGAATTCCCCTGTCCAAGGGGTCTCTGTTGTTTTCCATTCTTATTCTCAGCGCTTAATAAATCTCTCCTGAGACTTCAATGGCTGGCTATGGTTTAGCTAATATTGGCTTAATATGTGTTTGCTCCCAAGAGTATTGGTGTTTATTTTAATAGGGATAAAGACCCTAACTTCTCTCCTAACCTCTCAGAAACTCTACCAGCATCCAGGAAGACATCTGAAGATGTTACTAGCATGACCTTTTCCACATGATCATGAATATGAAGGTTTTTTGAGAGTTGAGCAAGGAGGCAACGAAGAAAGCAAAAGAAAACCCGATAGAAGTTAATTCTCACTTTCTGGCATGAAGAAACGCCTCCAGGCGTTGAATAAATGATAGGATTAATGAAATGAATGAACAGATAAATGAAGAGCTGTCCTCTACATTCTCCACTCACTCACGAGAAAGAAAATAAAGGAAAGCTCACTTTGCCAAGGCACCTCGGAGAAGTAACGACCAACAACAGCACCCTCCCTGTCTAATCCTTTTTATCAGAACTGCCGGCAGGCAGAGGACCAATTTGCTTTTCATCTGCCTTGAATTTTTACCTGCCTTCTTTCTGGAATGTAATTTTTTTAGATGGGGTCAGGTAGGAATGAAAAATAGTATTCTTAGTAATGGTGAAAGGCACAGGCTTCGAAGTCTGTCATATCTGAGTTTACAACCCAGTTTTGCCATCAACTATTTCTGCAAATGAATTAACTTCAATTTTTACTTCTATCCATGCAGGAGAAACTCCTATGGGACATCCCTTGCCCCACCATAAAAACAAAACAAGACTAAAAATACTGGAAGATAGAACAAAATATATTAAATATTTATTTTCAGACATTAGACAGAAAGCAACATAGGACTATAATCCCAGTTAAAAGGAAAAAAAAGGGGGGGGCGGGGGAGTCTACAATTGTCCCTGCTTAATCTGGGGGGAACCCAAGCAGAGCAAGTGAGAGAGAGCAGGGAGGCCAAGGCAGCTAGATTTGGGGGCACAGAATACTGGAGAGAAGGCCCATATACAGAGAAAGAGCTTCAGAAATCTGCATAGGGACTCTAGTCTTGAACTAAATACTAATCTGCTCATCGATAGGGGGAAAGTCTATGAAGCTGGGCAAAGAAAAATAATAAAATAATAAATAAAATAAAATTTAAAAAATTCCACAAAGAGCTGCAAACCAAACAATTTTCAGACCTAAGCAAGAACTGGAAATGTCAAGTTCCCACCAGCTGAATACACACATACACACACACACACACACACACACACACACACACACACACCAAATAAGACTTTTAGGAACGAAAAACGTAATATCTGAAATAAAATTCTACTAAATGGAATTTAGAGCGTATTAAACACTACCAAAGAAAAGGAAGACCAGTAAACTTGAAGACGTTTTTTAAAAAGCCACACAAACACAGAGAGAAAAGAAGACGAATATTGATATACACATAAAAGCAGCAGAGCCTCCTTGTTACAAAAAAAACCATATTGGATGGTGATAAGACAATGGAAGAAATAAAGCAGGACAAGGGAAATGGAGGGGTCGTGGGGAACAGAGTGCTCAGGGAAAGTCTCACTGATTAGGTGACCCTTAAGCGACTAACCCTACAAGCTGTGTGTTCAGAAGGTCTTCAGCCAGAGGAAGCAGCGAGTGCAAAGGCCATGAGTAAGGAACACACCTGAGGGGGTTCAAGGAACAACAAGGGATAGGGTGGCTGGCACAGGGAGTAATAAGTAATAGGAAGAATGACTGGAAATGATATCGAAGGGGCAGCCAAGGGCAGCCCAAGCCATAGAACCCAACTGTGGAACGCAGAGGATTGTTTTTCTTTTTCCTTGCTGAAAATCCCCAAGACCTTCTGCTGCTACAAATCAGATTTCCTTCATATATTTCAAGCAAAACAATATATAATATGATATTGACTGCCAAAGCAGAAATGAGAATCCAGCCAATAATACAGGTAAAAGCACCTGCTTGTGTATTTTCTGTCTCCTCCCCCAACTCCGTTCACTGCTGAATCCCTTGTACCTACAACAGTGTATGCAAGAAAAGTATGTTGATTAAATCAATTTTAAAAGTGGGACAGGAAGCACTTTTCATAAAAAAAGGGATAGAGAGTTTCTGTTCCCAAAAGAAATAGGGAGCAATGCTGTAAAAATAATGCTCATACATCCAATGAAAAGACCAAGTCAAGTTCTTCAGAGTAGATATTTCCATTTGTGTGACGATAGTGGAGACCGCTCTAAGCTAAACAGGTACCAGAGGAGACCCGCACAGGCTCACAAGAGCCAATTGTTAAATTTCCAAAAATTTCGCTACCTCGTTGACATCATATCAGTATCTTGAAACTGATCATGGTGGGAGAATTTACACCTTATCAGCTATATCAATGAATATGTTCTCCCATTCTGTGGGTTGTCTTTTTATTTTGTCGATGGTTTCCTTTGCTGTGCAAAAATGTTTCAGTTTGATGTAGTCTCATTTGTTTATTTTTTTCTTTTGTTTTCCTTGCCTGAGGATTATATCAGTAAAAATATTGCTACAAGCAATGTCTGAGATTTTACTGCTTATGTTTTCTTATAGGATTTTTATGGTTTTGGGTCAAATATTTAAATCTTTAATCCATTTTGAATTTATTCTTGTGTGTGGCGTAACAAGCTGGGTTAGGTTCATTTTTCTGAACATGTCTGTCCAATTTTTCCAACAGTATTTATTGAATAAACTATCTGTAGCCCATTGTATTTTCTTGCTTCCTCTGTCAAATATTAATTGACTATAAAGGTGTGAGTTTATTTCTGGGCTCTCTATTCTGGTCCATTGATCTTTGTGTCTGTGTTTATGCCAGTACCAGGCTGTTTTGATTACTGTGGCTGTGTAGTCTATTTGATATTAGGTAGCGTGATTCCTCCAACTTTGTTCTTCTTTCTCAGGATCGCTGTTGCTATGCGGGGTCTTTTGTAGTTCCATATAAATTTTTGAATATTTGTCCTAGTTTTGTGAAATACATCATTGGAATCTTGATAGGAATTGTGTTGAATCTATAGATTGTTTTGGGTAGAATGGACACTTTAATGATGTTAATTCTTCCTATCCGTAAGCACAGTATGTGCTTCCACTTATTTGTATCTTCTTCAATTTCTTCCTTCAGTGTCTTATAATTTTCCAAGTACAAGTCTTTTACATCTTTGGTTAGGTTTATTCCTAGGTATTTTATTCTTTTTGAAGTAATTGTGAATGGGGTTATTCTCTTAATTTCCTTTTTTGTTAGTTTGTTATTGGCATATAAAAATACAACTGATATCTGAATATTAATTTTGTATCCTGCTACTTTGCTGAATTCATTTATCAGTTCTAGTAGTTTCCTGGTGGAATCTTTGGGGTCCTCTATGTATAGTATCATGTCATCTGCAAGTAAAGACAGTTTTACTTTTTCCTTTCTAATTAGGATGCCTTTTACTTCTTCTTCTTGTCTGATTGCTGTGACTAGAACTTCTAGTACTATGTTGAATAAGAGAGTGGACATCCTTATCTTGTTCTGATCCTAATGTAGTTTTTGCCCTTTGAGTATGATGCTGGCAGTGGGTTTGTCATATATGGCCTTTATTATGTTTAGGTATGTTCCCTCTATTCGCACTTTGCTGAGAGTTTTGATCATAAATGGGTGCTGGATTTTATCAAAAGCTTTTTCTACAACTATTGATATGATCATGTGGTTTTTACCCTTCACTTTGCTTATGTGGTGAACCACTTTTATTGATTTGCAAATGTTCTACCAACCTTGCATTCCCAGAATAAATCCCACTTGATCATGGTGTATGATCATTTTGATGCATTGCTCTGTTCGGTTTGCTAATATTTTGCTGAGAATTTTAGTATCTATATCCATCAGGGATATAGGCCTATAATTTTATTTCTTTGTAGTGTCTTTATCTGGTTTTGGAATTAGGATAACGCTGGCCTCATAAAATGAGTTTGGGAGTCTTCACTCCTCTTGAGTTTTATGAAATAGTTTGAAAAGGAGAGGTGTTAGTTCTTCTCAGAACGTTTGGTAAAATTCCTCTATGAAGCCATCTGGTCCAGGGCCTTTGTTTGTTGGGAGCTTTTTTTTTATTACTGCTTCAATTTCACTAGGTGTAATCTATCTATTCAAATTCTCTGATTCTTTCTGATTTATTTTTGGAAGATTGTATCTTTCTAGGAATTTATCCATTTCATGCAGGTTGTCCAGTTTGTTGGCATATAATTGCTCATAATATTTTCTTACAATCCTTTGCATTTCTTTGGTATGAGTTGTTACTCCTCTTTCCTTTAGGATTTTATTTATTTGGGCTATTTCTCTTTCATTCTTGATGTATCTGGTTAAAGGTTTGTCAATCTTGTTTATCTTTTCAAGAAACCAACTCTTGGATTCATTGATCTTTTGTGTCATTTTTTAGACTCTATTTAGTTTTTTTGTGTTTTTGTTTTTTCTGCTGTAATCTTTATTATTTCCTTCCTTCTACTCACTTTGGGCTTCGCTTGTTGTTCTTTTTCAAATTCCTTTAAGTGTGAAGTTAAATTGTTTATTTGCAGTTTTTCTTGTTTTTTGAGATAGACCTCTAATGCTATGGGTTTCCCTGTTAAGATTGCTTTCCTAGTGTCCCACAGATTTTGGATTGTGTGTCCTCATTTTCATTTGCTTCAAGGTACCTTTTGATTTCTTCCTTGATCTCATTGTTAACCCAGTCACTGTTTAATAATGTTATTTACCTTCCCTGTCTTTGCGTGTTTTTCAGTGTTCTTCTTGTGATTGATTTCTAATTTCATAGCATTGTGGTCAGAGAAGATGCTTGGAATCTGTTCCTTCACTTTGAAATCCTCTTCTCAACAAGAAAGACTCCCATTAACTCCAGCTTAACTTCATGGGCAACATTATTGCACTATTCTGGATTCCCCAAAGGACCTGAGCATGCGGTTATGAGTTGTTTCTCTAAAAGAGGAGGCAATTTTTCCCAAGCCCCATGTCTCTGTACCTCACCATGATGCCCAGATATATCATCGGCAGCCGTCCGTCTCGAGAGACGATGGCGTAGCTTCTTGAGAGTCTATCTGCACCGCCGAGAATGGCTGTGCAGTCCGATTCGGGAGTGACAATCCCTGCCGCACTTGGTACAGGTGAAGGCAGATGGCTGTTGTTGCTGCTGCTGACGCTGCTTCCGCCTCGATCTTTTCTGGGCCGCCTCCTCGTTGCGCGCAGCCTCTGCGCGTGCCGTACCTTGTCTGACCGTGAGCCTCCAGGCTAGGCGGTCGTCTGCTTGAACTTCCCATGTGTTGAGATTGATGGAGCATTGTGTCATGTCCTTTTTGCAGATGTCTTTGAACCGCAGTTGTGGGCGCCCTGTCATCCTCTGGCCTTCTGCTAGCTCGCCGTAGAGGAGGTCTTTGGGAATACGGCCTGCATCCATTCTTTTGACATGGCCGAGCCACCTGAGGCGTCTCTCACTAAGAACTGCATGCAAACTGCTCATGTTGGCTTGCTTCAGCACCTCGGTGTTGGGGACCTTATCCTGCCAGGCGACATGCAGGACACGTCGCAGGCACCTCATGTGGAAGCTGTTGAGTTTCCTTTCGTGCCTTGCGTAGGTGGTCCACGTCTCGCTGCCATAGAGGAGAGTGCTGAGCACGCAGGCTTGGTAGATGCGCAGTCTGGTTTTCTCAGTGAGGCTGGAATTGTTCCACACTTGCCGGTTCAGTTTGGCCATAACTGTGGCTGCCCTGGCGATTCTCCGGTTGACCTCCAAGTCGACTGACAGAGAGCTCGAGATGGTGGACCCGAGGTAAGTGAAGTCGTTGACAACCTCCAGGGTGTATCCGTCGATGGTGATGCATGGGGGAGTCCCCGTGCCTTGAGCCATAACGTTCGTCTTCGTCAGGCTGATGGCTAGTCCGAACTCCTTGCATGCGTGGGAAAGGCAAGTGACTAGCTGCTGGAGTCCCTCTTCGGAGTGTGATGTCAAGGCTGCGTCGTCGGCGAAGAGCATCTCACGGATGAGCACCTCTTTGACTTTGGAGCCCAGATATATGTATTTATGAGAATCCATTCTAAGCAGCAACCACTGCCAGGGACCATCTGTACTTCACAGAGACTGAACCGCAAACCATGGCCTCTTTGGAGCTGACCAGCAGGCCTGGCTCTGAGGTCTGCATCAGGCTTTCTGCTTTGCACACTTTCTTTGGTCTAGGCTCCAAAGCCTGGTGGAATGCCCTAGGCACTGCTGAGTCTGATGTTTTTAAGCTTCAGTGATTCCCAAATTCCAATTTGGAGAACTTTCTCAGAATAGCTATTTCTTTGGAGCCCCTTTTCTGCAGCTGCCTTCAGAATGAACTGTTCTCCACCCTCAGCTTCTCTTGACTGTGAGATGTTCCTCTGGAATTCCAGCTTGGGGGCATGCTTGCGTCATCACCCCGCTCTGGACTTTGAAGACATGGCAATACTCTCCTTTTTGTGTGATCGAAGTCACTGTTGCAATACCTGACTCCGGGCAGGTTCATGCAGCCCCGCCTGGCATCCTGTGTTTCCATGTGGCTCCAGGCAGTCGCTTTGAGCAATGAGCCCCCCAGAAGCAGGGTTCCCTGAGGCACATCAGCACAGGAAATAGCAAGCAGAGCCCTGCAAGGGCATGAGTGTGAATACACAGCTTTGGACAAGAGTCCAGCCACTGAAGGCCTCCTGCCCCTCTACTGAGTTCTGAGCCACAGCAGGTTCTCAGAATGGAGAAAGGCTCACTCCTCCATCCCATTCTGCTCTAGAAGAACAAACTAAGAAACCTGAACTAACTCTACAAATTCCATCTGCTGAGCCTGGTCTACTGGAATATAAAACCATTGGGTTACTGGGGGACAGAGGCTGTTTCCCCTCATTTGTTTGGAGAGTGCATTGACTTGGGCCGGTGTTTTCATTCCTGATGGTATCTGTTTAGATCCGGCAGAAAAATGCCATTCACCTGAACAGGGACAGTGACAGGATGGGGCTTATGATCAAGGAGCCCGACTTGAAGAAGGACCATCTCAGGAGCACAACAGAGCCGTTAAGTGCTTGGGCTCAGAAGCCAGTCAGCAAGGCCTATATTTGAATCCAGCTCCATATGTAACAGCTGGGCAACTTGGGCAAGTTACTGTACATTCCCAACCCTCAGTTTCCTCGTCTGTACAAATGGAGATAAGGGAACAAGAAGAGTATTTAAAGAGATGATGTATGTAAAGGGTAGACATGCTGCCTGCCGTCCAGTAAGAACTTGGTTAATCCTAGCAATAATGAGTTTCATTTATGCTGGGACCGTCTCGTGGGAAGCAGACATAAGCTGTAACAGGGACACTACGTGTCCATATGATTCCATTTTATTTTCCACTTTTTAAGTGCTATAGATTTGGGGACTATCCAGGAATTTAGCTTGGGGTCAGGTGACTGAGTTCTGGCCGATGAGATGTGGGCACAAACAATGTACATCACATCCAGGCCTGATTCTCCAAAGAGCTTGACTCTCCCTCATCTGCACAGCTAGACATGAAAGACCCTATGATGGCAGAACCACAGGATGGCAGAAGCTCAGATCCCCAAGTGTCTGCATGGAGACAACATGATAAGGAGAACTGTCCAACTGGTATTGAACTTGCTGAGAACAAGAAATAATCATTTATCATATTGAGCCACATCTCAGGGCTTATTTGTCACTTCAGCATAACACAGTCTATCCAAATGAATTCACAAGTGAAAACTAGCATAAGGAGTAGAGGCGGAACCAGCTGATCAAAAAATTGTGGATATTCCCAGTCAGGTAGAGAAGGGCAGTGTAAAGTTTCCATCATTAGAAAAATAATTGTCCCAATTTAAAGACGAAATTGATTGCTAAGTTTTCACACAAGTTCCTACTGGAACCAGACAGTTGTGATGGTGTGGGGTGCACTTTCTGATCTTTATAGTGCATCCCTGCTACTCCACTTCCGTGTTCCAAACTTTACATGATTCTGTGAATGAAAAACATCCTCTCCATAAATTTCAATAAATCGGCAGTGAATTTCTGCCATGGAGACATATTCTCATTTAAAAGGCACGTCATGGCATGTATCTCGTCTGGGGACCACCTGTTGAAGGAAGCAGCCATTTGTAATTAAGGGTATGCAAAGTCATGAACGATTACAGCCAGTCCACATCAGAACACCACTACATGTTTAGCGAAACACCACACTCCCTGGACCGGGGTTGTCCTATGCCAATGGGCCAGAAATTAACCCTGTAAATTTCTGTTTAGAAGACCCAAGAGCCTTTGCATATACTGTTCCTGATGCCTGAAATGCTCACTCTTCATATAGCTAACTGGTTCTTCATCTTCAGAACCTCTGCCCAGAAGTCACCTCTTCAGAGATGCCTTCCCAGATTACACTTTATACAAAAGGTACCCCCCTCTTCATTCTTTATTTCTGTACCTTACCCATTTCTTTCACAGCATTTATTACAATCAGTAATGGGAAGGCAGAGGCTTTGTTTACTTGTTTATTAACCATTTCTCCCACTAAATCTAAGTAACCATGAAAAACACCCTATGTCTGGAATTTCAGATATATGAACTACTAAAGCCCTTAGTGTTTAAACAAGTTTCATCTGGGTTTTCTCATATTTTAGCTGATTTTACAAATGCCTTTCCTCTCTATAGCATTATATCATTGTCTTCCTGATACTAGCTGTATAAAATCTTCTATGTGTCAGGCCCTTTCTGTATTACGTACTTTATTTCATTTAATTTTCACAATAACTAAAATTAGGGATGACTTAATGCTATTTTATAGATGAGGCCCAACAGATGCAACCTTTTTTTGGTGGCTCTGCATCCTGTCTCTTGGGAAAGCTGCTCTCCCTGTGTGATTCTGAAGGAGCTGTCATACCACGAGGGTGGGCACATGCTCCAGGCTGGCCAATCACGGCATCTCTCCACCTGGACTCTGTGACTGGGCCAGAGGGAGACACATGATCCCAGCAAAGCCAATCACAATGCTTCCTTGGCTCATAAATGCTAGGATTGTAAGACTCTATCTCTGACTCTAGGATCATACACTACCAGGACCTATTACCCCATTACTACCAGGAGCTCTCTTGTGGCGATGCAGAGAGAGTCCAAGAATGAAATCCACATTTAGTAAGAATGAGTGAAACGAAGCCAAAGGCATCACTTGAATCCCTAGATCCAGCTGTGCCTGAGACATACTCCTTTGACTTTCATGAAGCAGAAAATTCATCTGGGTGCTTCACATGGTCTGAGTTGTGTTTCTGCTACGTGCCGCTGAATAAAGACAACATGAGCACCATGTAAAAGCTCAATAAATATAAATTCCTCCTTAGAGTGACCGCTCCCCATTAACTTCACCAACTTATCAGTTGACAACATGTCATCTGCGCCACTTCAGACACCCCTGTTTTCCACACTACCCCTTACATGTCCAATTTGGTCCTTCCCCATGCACCTGCTATTGCTATAGCATGCACATGTTAATGCTATAGCCATGCACATGCTAGTTCCTCTCTCTGGCGGCAGAATTATGTCTTTTCAAAGGGACTCACTTTTAAGTAGACTTCCCCTCAGTCCCTTACCCTGCAAATGACTGACAGGCCCATTTGCTAATAGTGGAAGTGGGCCACAGCAAGATTTATGAGCCTTCAAGCCAGGCAGATTGCCTTTAAAATGTCCAAAGTCAGTGCATATTGCCCTGTAAAGAAAGGACTATGGTTTCCCATTCATGTTGAGTTTTATACTCAAAGAAACATCACAGACATTCTCTCCATCCTTCACAGCCCTGCTAGCAGTTGGGTAAGGCAGCAATTAATAGACCCGTCAGACAGATGAGAAACCTGAGGCCAAAGTTATGCAAAGCAATTTGACTTAATAGCAATCATCAAGTTCAAACTGGAATTGGAATTTTTCCTACCTCAGCCCAGCTTGAGAGGCATGGACATGTCCCATTTTGGCAGGCCACAATTATAAGCATCCATTCCCCAATCCTCTATCATAACCAGTACCCAGTGAATTTAGCCAGTTTGGCACCAGCAGATTAGGTTGCCAGATAAAATATAGAATGCCAGTTAAATCTGAATTTCAGATAATCTTCTCTTTTCAGTATAAGCCTACCCCCAAATACTGCAGGGGGCATATTTATACTGAAAAAGAGAAGGAAATCTATTGTTTAACTAGTTGTCCTGTCATTTTATTTGTCAAATGTGACAATGCTACATAGATGTTCTCCCGGTAGACCAGATAAGGAATGAAAGCTGCAATTTCTTTGGAAAGTCAGACTTTTCTTGTGTGGATCTCCTAACATTGCTCTTCAGTACAGAGCATGACTGGCTAAGGTTTGCTTCTAGGGGAGGGTTTGATGTCATTTAATAGTGTGTCTGGGATCAGGGAACTCCAAATCTCCCCCATTAGTCACCCCTTTTTCCAAGAGTTTTCTAGAGGGTCTGTGGGCACAAAAAACAATGGCAAAATGGGACTCGGGCTGCCACTTTATTATAGGCAGTGCAGTGGCCTTCCCCATTACTAAACATGGTCCATGGATCTTGGACTCCAAGCAATCAGATTAGGGATTTGTCTGCCCTTAGGAGAGAAGGAGGTGCCAAGGACCTGGGCAGACAGAGGAAGCTGAGGCTGGACACACAGCATGGCTGTCTTAGTCTCTGATGCTGTCTCTAGTCCAGGTTGAAGGAACCGGGTCAGGAGTCTTCTTTGAAAACCAGAACTGAGAACATGTAAATTTGAAAGTTATCCGATAAGCCAAGGTGGGTCATAAGATCAGGGAGGAGAAAGCCAGGCTACAAAGGAGAAGAATAAAGCTGATGTGCAGAGGAGCAGAAAAGTGGGCCTGTAGTTCTTTAAGACCCCACATCTCCAGTTCCTGGTTCCAGGTGCACCGCCCACTGCTTTCCATCTTCTGAGAACGTCAAATAAATTCTCCTTCCCTGCTTAAGCTAGCTTGAGTGGGTTTCTGTTACTTATACTCATTCTGTCACTTACGTAACTGAAAGAAAAACAACCAAATAAAGACACCCGGTCCCAATTCAGTTCAGTTCATTGCAATTTATTTAATTTAAAAATAAAAACAGAAACAAAAACAAAACAGAAATCAATTTCCAATGAAAATACAAACACTTTGGGTGGTTATCCAGCTTTTTTTTTTTTTTCTTTTTTTTTTTTTCCTGTAGGCTGTTCTGGGCTCAAACCAATCCAGTGAGTGAAAACCAATTTTGCCTGGAGCCATCGAGCATGTTGCACCAATTAAATTACACCAATATATTATTATAATACCTTTGAAATGCCTTTCAGACCAATAAATAAGAAAAGACAAATTCAAATAAAAAAGTCAACTTTTTATTACCAAAAAAAAAAAAAAAAGAAATTAAATAAAAGTCACAACATGGATTTTTTTTTAATGTGCAGTCAAGTTTCTCTCTCTCTTTCTCTCTTTTTTTTCTTCTAGGAATGATACCATGCCAGTTAATCCCTACAGAACATTTCCAGTTTGGCAATAAGCCGTCAGTCGGTCATTCACATTGGTACTCAAGACAGCAGGCCTGGGCAGCGCTCACCTGAATTGCCCCCTGAAAAGTGCTCCCTGTCATCTGAAGCAGCAGCACCTTACAACAGGGATGGCAACTCAGGGAGTTCTGAGCATTTTCATTCCGCCTGGGGTCTTGAAGCACTTCCTGAAAACTGAACATGCCTTGAAATCTACCTGTAAAAAGAAGTATCATTCTACTCCTTTGGCAGATGTGTAAACTAAGACACTGAAAGGCCCACAGAGGCAAGGAAGGGACCCGGGGAGCGGACATCACATCCTCTGCCCGGTCCACCAGGTCATAAAAAGTGTCTCTCACTTGTGATTCATGGAAATGAATCAAGCATGACCTCCTTGGCCGGGGATTGGCTGGTAGGGATGGTAGGACTTAAGTAAGAAGCAGGGAAGTTGCTTTTCTGGGCTTTTCCTTCTATTCCAAGGTATTCCTTGAAAAGACAGAGGCAACATCACATCTAGAATCAGAGGATTTAGCACAGTGTCAGAACCAGGCAGGGCCTGAGAGACCAGCTAATCCACCTCTCCAGCTCTCAGTGAAGGGAAAACTTAGTGCCCAAAACTCTGCAGGTGCCTAAGGCCACCAGCTAGTTAGCAGCACACCAGGACTCAACCCAGAATCTCTGCCTCTGAGTAGGAGACTGTCTTTGCCAGAATCCAGTCTGGGTGTATGAGCCAAAGAGAACAAACATGTGTGTTTCTTTTTGGGGGGTGATGAGAATAATTTTTCTTAATAGTGTCATTTTTATTTAAAGATTAGAAGGTTGGCAAATACTAAACAGAGGCAATCACTTGGCAGAAGGGAGAAAACACATCAACCAGTCGCTAGGTGTTACACCTGAATCATACTGACAGCTACCAACTAGGCTGGTTGCCGTGCATGAGGACCAGCAGTGGGGCAGCACCGGGTGCTCAGAAGAGGCTGCAGAAAACGAGATAAGGAGCAGGGAGCTCCAAGGTTGCAGAATGCCCTCCATGCACCCACACGCCCTCCACACACAATTTGCCACCTACAGATTTTTTTTCCCCTTTGAACCTGAAATGGAGCTCAGGAAGGAGGTGGAATTGAATGAAAGGAAACTGAGAAGCTTCCCACAATACATTACTCAGCTCGACCTGAAGAAATGTGCAAGCTTCAACCCCAGAGCTGATGGCGAAGGGGAGAAATGCAGCCATCTCCTTAGGGAAAGGGCGGTGTGGTTCTAATTAATTAATGTTCTTAGTGCCTTAAGGTGAATTCTTTCTCGTCTCCCTGTGAGCCACTGCCTGTGAGTCTTCCCCAAAATACCAAGACTAGTCCTCATGTAATATTTCTAGTTGGCTACCAGAAGTCGGCCATCTTGAAACAAGGGTTTCAGCTTCCCCATGCCAGCAGAATTTGAAGTCATCCCAAATTCACAAATGAGACCATTAATTGCAAACGCAGCATCTGAGGATGTCCCACTGGAGGAGTGATGTCTTGTCACCTGTAATCTGGGTGTCCAGAAGCTAACTACCTAGTTATGTTGCTTTTTAAGATAAGAGTCCTATCACACGTCTTCTCTGCCTCCTCCAGAACCAAGTGGGTGACTTCTAGGGAAAAGGTCCCCTCTTCTGTATGCTTCTTCCCACTCACTCTGCTCTTTATCCATTCTGTTCCCCTGAAGCCTAGGAGTTCAAACCCATGGCACAGAATACCTAGATTTGGGGGGAAAGCACCTTCTGCCTGACTTTCCTTTCCTCGCCCATATAGCCCACCTACGCCCTAACTCCCTAGAAGCAAACTCGCCTACCTGTGAGAAGCCCACACTTGGTGGGTGGGGAAACCGTCTGCTATTTCTAAACAAGGTCAATGGTGGAGCCAATTACTCCTTTGGAGACTATGGACAGTATCGCATCCAATTCCGAGCATTCACACAGGTGAGAATGAATCCAAGAGGTGGCATTCCAGTTAATATTGAGACATTAAAGAAACTGACAAGTTTCCCCCTTGCTGGTGTGGGTCAATTTCCATTCATCTGTGCAAGGACCCCAGAAGCTCCCAAGCTCTGTTATACACCCAAATTTTGACCTTTGACACCACCATCTTTTCCCCATCCACCCTTAGGAAGTTGTGCTGAAGAACAAGGCAGACATCTGGAAAATCACTATAGCTGACTCTAAGTCCTTGGCCAAGTTTGGAGCCTTCTCTCCTGACCAAGGCCCTGTCTTCCATTCAAGGCAGGGGAGCAAATTAACAAATGCCGCACCGGTAGCATTAAAAGATAACGTAGATCTCATAGGATGCCCTGACCTAATTCCCAGGTGCCTAGCCAGGTCAAGGATGACAACTACATGGCATGGGTGCTACTGCCCCTCTTCCCATTCCCATGGCAGCCATGACTATTCTATCACAGTACTCCTTCCCCTGTGCCTGAGCGACTCACACCAGCACCGCCAGCAGCCACTATCGACTGATCACCAATTCAAGCTCAGGTTGCTGAAATCTATTTGCCAACCTCATGCCACCAGACAAAGCTTGCTGACGTGAGGAGAGAGGGAGCTAGCTCTGAGCTCATCCAAAGCAGATGGCCCCAGTCTCTCTTGTCCCTCCTCCAGAAACACTTGGGCGACTTCTAGGGAAATGCTTCCTCTCCCATATGCTTCCTCCCCACTCCCTACATGCTGGCCAACACCACCTCCCCTGGACAGCTGGCCTTCTAGGAGATGTCTTAAAGCCAATGCCAATTAGGACCCAAATTCTGACTGGCAGTTGACAAGACTGGCAAAGAGCCTACTTGCAGATTCAAGGCTGCAAACTTGGCCAAGCAAGATGGCACCAATCCTTTTTCCATCTATTATCAGGGCCAGCAAAGAGGTAACCAGCTCATCGGCACAAGTCATTGCTTCCCTTCCCCGGTACCCACCCCCACCCCACCCCTGCACCCTGGGGAGCTAGTTGAGTTTGTTGCAGATCTCCAGCGCTTTCTTGTACACCTGAGTCACGTCATCCATGTCCGTGAGGAGGGAGAAGCTGCTATCTCCCAGCCGGTTCCGGTACCGCTTCAGGTACTGGGGTCTGGGTCGGTTCTGGAGACCCTCAAAGTCCTGGATCTGGAGGAAGTTTTCGGCAGAGACGCAGCTGCGGATGCGCTGGCGGGCAGGGCGATTCTCCTGTAAATCCAGCAAGTCAAAGGAGTCGCTGGACAGGACACTGTCATCACTGATGATGCTGGAAGGCCGGCTGTAGCTCCGGGAGAGGCCCTCGGTGGGGACGCTGGGCTCCAGCAAGGATTCCAGTGTGGGCATTTCAGGGCTGGCAAGGGCCGGGTCCGTGGCGCCTCCTGTGGAGTACTTGCTGCTGTGTTTCAAGATGCCCTTCCTGCGGCAGGAGAGGCTGTGGGCAGTCACCCTGGCTGGGTCCGGGGGGCTCGGGGACGGAATGCTGCTGCCCATCCTGTCGTTACTGTCCAAAAGCTCCGAAGACTCACTGCGCTCCGGGGAGGAGTAGTAACCCGATTCTCTCTGCTGTGTCTTTTTCAAGATGCCTTTCTTGGGCATGGTGGCCGACTGTTTGGGGCTGAGCTTACCTGGCAGCTCTGCCTCCGGGGAGCTGGGGAGGGGCATGGCAGTCCGGCACAGGTCTTGCTCCATCTTGAAAGCAGAGGGTAAGGCAGAGCTGACAACACCTTCGATGAAGCCAGCGCTATGAGAGCGATGCTCGCTGTTGCTTCGCTTCTTCAAGATCCCTTTGGGTCTCTTGGAACTCAGCTTGGATGGGCTTTCGGGCATTGAGTCCTGGCCGGACTGGGGAAAGTCATTCCCTTTCTTGGACTTCTTCAGCGACCGCTGCCGCTCCAACATGACCTCAGAGGCCCCAGGTTTCGCCAGGCTCTTCATTTTGGCTTCAGCCTCAGCCTGCAGCCCCGTGGAACGGTGATGCCAGTCAATAATCCGAGCCAGGAGCGGAGATTCGGCATTGTGAAGGGCATCGCAGTCACAGACGCTGCTCTTGTAGCCCCAGTTCACCCACCAGTGGTTGGCGATGTCCTCGATGGTGGCCCGGCGATCAGGGTTCACCATCAGCATCCACCGAATGAGTCCTCGAGCATCTATGGGACAAGAATCAAAAGGAAGATGCCTTAGTGGGAGCTCCTGGCTTTGTGACAGGGATGACACTCCAGGAATGGCTAAGGAGACATGCTCCCTTTCGGAAAACTCCAACTGGAGTCCTGGTGCGGCCAAAGTCTTCCAGACTGTGCCTCAAAAGCATCATCAAATCTTAGAACCACAGGCCAGGGCGCCATTACATCCTGGCATGTTTTTCCCATATAAATGAAAGAATGTCATGAACTACTGAGCTCTCCGTCAACTCCTGTCTTTATAAAATGGGCAAGGCCAGGTACCCGGGAAAGAATCCAGACCCAGCCCCTAGCAGGGCCCCACCGTTCCTTTGGGGAATATCATTTCACCAAAAGGGAAAGCAGGTATAGATTACCATGGCTCTCTTTAGTCCTCCAAAGGTAGGCTTATATAAACACGCAGTGCTCAGGGTCATGGAGAAAATATGCAGGCACAAAGAGGAAATTTGGGGCTGAGATGGCGAGAAAAAGGCTCCTCATCAGAGAGGGAAAGACAGAGAAGGAAGAAGAGGAGCTCAGACCTGGCACACCTGGGCAATGAAAGGGGCCATGCCCAAGGCTGGCTTGGCCAGGTTCTGAGACCCACACCCTGTGAGCTCACCTCCTTTCTCTCTGACAGAAGCCATAGCATGCTGAGTTGCCAGATCGGAGAGCTGATCTATGTCTGCTATCTGCTCGCTGCCTGTCTGGAAAACTCCATTTGCAAATTTCCGCTGCCACAGAGTTAGGGGAAAGCCCCAAAGGGATGTCGAGGAGGCCACAGGAGCCAAATGACTCTCACAGCTGATAAACTGACTTTAAAGATCAAACTGTGCTTCCCCAATGGGAACTGAATTATATCCAGGGAAAGCACCAACTCCCCCCCCGCCCCCGCCCAGCCACTAATATAGGCTAATGAGTAGCTTGCAAGGGCCTGGCAAGGGGGCCAGGGGTGCGTTGCACTGAAAAGTGACAGGATGATGTTCATTCAGTCATTCAACAAATATTTTCTGAACCCCCTATAATGTGCCAGAAGCTCAAGTTAGCTCGTGAACCAAATAAGACCGCCATGTGGTCACCCTGAAATTTCTCAAAATTAAATAAATAAATAAATAAATAAATAAATAAAAATCCAAACCAGGTTGGCTTATTGAAAAAATGTACAGAGAGAGAAATATCTCTCTCTTTCTATCTAACCCATATATAATAGGGAGTGCTCATTATTCACAGATTCTCTACTTATAAATTCCCCCATTCGGTAAAATTTACTTATAACCTCAAAACCAATACTTAGGGTGCTGTCCCTGTCATTTGAGTACATAGTGGCAGAAAACGAGTCACCCCAACACGCGTGTGTTCCCAGCTGAGGTCTGACAAGGGGACAACAACGCTCTGCCTTGCTGTTTCTGCTCTCACACGAACGTGTGTCCTTTTCAGTCTATTTCGTCCAAGTCTTTCACACGTGTGTACTTTGTGTGGGTGATTTCATTGTATAAAACGCCCCCCCGGTGCAGTGCCCAAGTGCTGTCCAGAGGTCCTAAGTGCAAGAAGGCTGCGATATGCCTTTCGGAGGGAACAGATATGTTAGATAAGCTATGTTCAGGCACAAGTTACAGTGCTGTTGGCCATGAGTGCAATGTTAATGAATTAACAATGCAGTCTAAGTGAGATATCTTTAAACAGAAGCATACATAAAACAAGATTAGGTATTGATCAGTTGTCAAAAACACTGTGACCAGAGGCTCACAGGAATCGAGCCCTGTATTCTGCTGAGGAACAATGCTTAGTGTTCACCCACTCAGTGTTCACAGCAACTTTGCAGCAACTTTGCAGAACATAACCACCAGTAACAAGAATCACCTGTGTGTGTGTGTGTGTGTGTGTGTGTACACATTTATAGTGTGTGTGTCTGTGTGTGTGTAAAGTATTTGTGTTAATTACATTCCAAAAATGGCCCCGGTACACACCCTCTCCCTACACGAATGGTACTATCCCATCAAGAGATGGAGCTGATGGCCTTGGCTGCTTTGACCAATGGAACATGGCAGAAGTGACATTATTTGCCTTCCAAATACAGACATTAAGAAGGCCTGGCAGCTGCTGCTTCTTCCTTCTTAGAGCCCTGAGCTGCCACGCAAGAAGCCCAGGCTCCCTCCTGGACTGAGACACCTCACTCAGAAAGCGCCCACATGGAGGTGACCCACATTCAGTCCCAGCCCCAGCTGCCATCTGATTACAGCTACTGGAGAAACCCAAAGCAAGGCCAGAAGAGCTCTAGCTCACCCAGGGAATCGAGAGACATGGTGATGTGGTGGCTGTTTAAACCCTGAGTTTGCGGGGGTGGGGGGTGGGCTAGCGCTTTCACGCAGCAACAGATAAGGAAATAACAGGGCCCACTTGCCATACCCCAGGCCAAGGCACGGTGGTGACAAAGGGCAGTTGTCACCCTCATGGCACTTACAATCTAGTGAGGGTGGTTTGTATGTCTACATGGACTGGAAGGCACCTGCTGTAATACCGTCCCCAAAGTTTTAATTTATAGTGGAGAAACTGAATCCAGACAGAGTCAGGTATTTGCCCCCGTTCACACAGCACGCAAAAGGACTCCCAGCCTGCTTGCCATGTGGAACACTTATTCTGAAAATTCCATTTGGGAAAGACTGGGTAAAGCAGCCTCACCAGCCAGCTTTGCCAGAAGTCAAAAACCCGGACGAAAGCAGGAAGAAAAGCAGAAGACTCCTTAGAGACAAATAAAATAGAAGCAGAAAGACCGCTCCCGCTCAACCTCTGACCCTCCCCCAGCACGCACCTGAGGGCTGCGTGGGCTCCCGGTACTCTCCGCTGCTGATCTGCCGAATGAGGTTTTTGTGATCGAAACCATCAAAGGGCATCGTTCCATAAACGAGAGTGTAAAGCAAGACGCCCAGGGCCCAGCTGTCCACCTGGAGCAGAGAGACAGGACATACAGGAGCTGGGAAGCAGATTCCGGATGCCTTCCCACCCATCAGCATCACAGCGTGTGAGCAGCCACCCCCAGTGACCCCAGGAACTGAATTTAGCACCTGGCAGACAGGTTCCCATGGCAGCCTGACAACTGATAGGCAGTGCAGCTGGCCATTTTCAGCTGAAACCAAGACGCACAGTCCCAACCTACATAGAAACTTCCTCAGATTATCTTCTTTGATCCTCATTACAATTCTGTGAAATAGGCAGGGTCTGGATGACTTTCACCACTCACTTGACAGGTGGGAATAGTGAGGCACAAGGACCTGAACTGTCCCTCGAGAGGTCTCTCCCCAGAGACAGAGGTTAAGACTGGGATGTGGGGCTCTTTGCTACTCATCCAGGAATCTATTCTTTCCTGTGCCTTCTTCAAATGGATCAGGTGGCAAACCCAAATGCTTACAGGAGCCAGGCAGACAACAAACATGAACAAAGCAAGAGAGAACTGGGGAGTACAACGGGGAGAGTTGGGGACATGACAAACTGAAGAGTCCATTCACCCATCTTAAGCAGGCAGCCTCCCCTTGGCTAACCGCTGCCTCGGGGCAACATGGGTCCGGCACCGTGAGATCCTCTGGATTTTCAAGAGAAATCACTAACCAGACTTTTATGTGAAATCTCCCAGTTATTAAATGTTTATTCATTTTTCTTTTTAAAGGCTAACGTGGCCAAATAAAGCATGCTTGCTGGCCAGATCACACGGGTGCCAGCTTATAACCTCAGAAACAGATCCTCAAAGATCAAAGAAGCATTCATTATCTATGATGAATTTACAGTGTCAAGTTTCTACGGTTTTGTAAATGGAATCCTACGCTCCTCCCTTACATTCTTACTTCAGAAAGACTTCCTCTTCACTGTAATTGGCAGAGGCTCTTGGCATCTTTCTCTTCAGCCTCCAGCCCTGCCCCCAAACAGTCTCAAACAGATAAATATTTGGAAGGAAACATTTCAAACCAGTGCACAGCTGCTATTTAAAGAATACGGAGTGGATGAAATCTCTCTGTAAAGAGAACCATCTTTTTTAAAAGAAAATAGTCACTCACAACTCACCCATTTTCAAAATAACATTTCCACATAACACATCTTTTTCAGTGGCCCCAAAAGCCTTGGGCATATCGAGAAATGCATTTCTCATGAATTTGAAGATATAATCAAAAGGTATTTCCTTAATAAAAAAATTACAGGCTGTCAAAATTATTTGCAAAAAGATAGTCACTCCCAGAGTTGGAGGGGTTTGGGTTTGATGTTTGTTTTATCTGTTTTAAAGAGGAAAAACTGAAAATCTGTCTAAATCTTGGGGTTTGATTAAATTATGGTGCATTTGCTCAGACAATAAAACTTTGTGTCATCATTAAAAACTATGTTTTAATAATGAATTCAGAAAATGTCACAATATAATGTTAATAAAAGGCAAGTTATATATACATATACAAGGACCTCAATTTTTTTTGAAATGCGGAGATGTACACTGGAAAAAATGTATTTTAAAAAGTCACAAAGATATTAACTGGTTATCTTTTGTGGATAGATTGCTGGTAAATTTAGTTTCTCTTTTAGGCTTCTTGGGATTTTCAAATTTTCTCCCAGGTATGTATGTTATGGCTTTTATAATCATATAAGGGAAAGTTTTCTTTACTTGTTTTGGGTTTTTTTTTTTTAAAGTAGTTCCTGGATTCAGCTCTTGCCCTCTGTCTGGCCTTTTCTCCCCTCAATATCCCCAATCACCCTGCCCAACACAACAGGCAAGCTGCTCACCTCGGGCCCTCGGTAAGGCCTCCCGTTGACGATCTCAGGAGATGCATAGAGTGGGCTCCCACAAAACGTTTGCAAGAACTTGTCCTTCTGGTACAGGTTGGAAAGCCCAAAGTCAGCAATCTACAAAAACCAGCAAGATCCAGGGAGGTTTATTAGCGTCGCAGTCAGTGTCTGCACTGGGCTAACTTACACCACCCAGCACTAGAGCAGCGGAGGAGCGCCTGGGTGGGTCAGCGAGCTGAGACACCCTTTTCTCTCCAGCCCTGGGTCTTCAGCGAAGGACCAGTCAACATGACGGGGCCAGTGATTCCCAGCTGCGGTCCTTGGCACGCCACCCAAGTTCTGCCACATCTGCACACTACCCGCTCTGTTACTTGCTAAAATTACTCCTTACGTGGCCTATATCTTCAATTTAGACTTGCCCAAGAAATATCCATTAAATCACAGGCTTGGTGTTTCTGATGAGCACTGAAGTGCATAACTATTAACTTGAAAAGTGTTCATCTGTGGCCTACCTAAAATCACACTGTACCACGGCGGGGTGCATATCACACTTTGGACAACCCTTACCTATGCACCTGATACCACCACTTTGCGATCCACCCATACGCTGATCAAAACTGTAGTCTGCCCACCTAGCGACCTTAGACGAAACAGACTCAGGACTCTGGGTTTTGAGTCATCATATTTCAGCCATCTGTGTGACATGGAGCAGATTCCTTAGCTACTCTGAGCCTCAGTTTACCCAGCAGAAAATGGAAATCTGTGATCCCTATCTTGTTCTAGCTCACACGATTATTGTGAGAATGGTAAGGAAAAAATATATATATATCCATTCAAATGAGACCATGATTGCGAAAGTGCTTTATAACCTTCAAGTCTTCAAGCACCATGCAAATGTTTCACTGAACCTTCTTCTCTTTTCCTTTAGTTCCTTGAAGTGTTTTATTTATTATCCTTTATGGAGCACTCTCCCCTGTATCCATCTATATGTGTGTGCATGTACATGTTTTCCATATATATATATCACGTATATACATATAATGTGTATATATAACGTATATATATTATGTATATATGTGCATATTTTTTTTGTTGTTTTTTTTTTCACCTTGCCTATTAGAGTCCGAGTCCCCTGAAGCAGGTCGCGGGCTCCACCTCTTCCCCTCATCTTTGTATCACCCACTGCTTAGCACCTGCCCTCACCCAAGAACTACTTGGCACTGGAACAAGCGTTATATCTTCAAAAGCACAAGATAATTAGTAGAGAATACAAAATAATAATGAACTTAGTTACCACTTACTGAACAACCTCCAAGTATCAAGCACTGTTCTAAGCACTTTACACTCTCTAACTGAATCCTACCCAAAACCCCACGGACGCAACAATGTGAATGTACTTCATGCCACTGAACTAACTGTACATCTAAAAATAGTTAAAAGGGTGAATTGTATGTTATGGGGATTTTACCACATTTTTAAAAAACCCTTTTAACAGATGAGGGAACTGAGGTTTAGGCAAGCTCACTAGTAAAACCCCTGGGTCTCTAAAGTTTCCAACCACCAAGCCGCTTGCCCCCCAGGTGATGGCAACTTTCACCCCACTCTAAGCCTCCCGCTCCGGCCCTGCAAGCTGAGCCCCTGTGGGCACCTGCCGGTCCCCAAGCGCATTTCCATTTGGGGCTTATAAGCAGGCTGAGTGATTCACATATCTAGAGAGCAGCCCAAACACACTGACCGCAAATACACTGGGGCTCCGTTTTGAATGTAACCCCCAGAATAAGCCTATTTTGAACAAGCTCTGAATGAATGGAATGTCATCAAAAGTAGCTGGTGAAAAACCACACTCAGAAAACACATTCTCGGGGCTCAGATCACACTCAATTGCCCTGAATCCACTTTCTTATCAAGGCCCCTGCCTGGCTTGCTCGCAGGAAGTTGGCTGGATACTATGAAGTGCACCTGTCAATCAGAAGAGGAATGGAATGGCTGCGGCCCTGGGACGCACCGAGAAGTCACAGGCTTCGTCCCTCCTGACTGCAGCTAAGGCAGAAACGGTCCCAGCACAGGGCACATCCTGGGGGAAACATGTTCCTTCCCACCCCACAATGTCTGTGTCTCTGGGGCACCTACGAGCTTTCAAATACACACACGTGTGCAGGGTACCCACCAGCTTCACATGTAAATGCCCGCTTGCACCCACTCACACAGGGAGCTCTCCAAGTCTAGGCATCCTTGCTTCCTCTGTAGCCCTTTTGAGAAGCGTGTTTATGTTGTGCCCACTTCCAGCCTCACAGACTGATGCTTATCAGCCTCCCCCAATAAAACTGTCAGGGCCTCTGACAGAAGATTAATAGAAATCTAGATTAGTCCATGTTCTTGACACTTCAACAGGAAAACAATACTAATCAACACATACACACACACGTAGTTCTCAAGCTTCAAGCCACTTCAACTTGGGCCACTGCCCTATGATTTCATGCCATGTAGAGTTTATAAGAAGTGGCCACTGGTTATGAAACTTCTCAAAGCCTCAGTTTCCTCATCTGTAAAATGGAGGTAGGAATAGTATCTACCCTCAGAGGGTCATGGGGAAAATTAAATAACATAATGTATGTAAAATGTTTAGAACAGTAATTGGCAGAGTTGAAGCTCAATAAACATTTTCTTCCACCATTAAACCCATATAGGTAACTTTAGTAACTTCATAATACTCAAAACTATACTGGTTTTCCATTTAAGGGAATTATATAAGGCTTCTATTTCAAGTAAATACAATTTTAAAAAGTGAAGTGAACTAAAAATATTAAGTAGGATAACACAGAAGATGCTAGGAAAAAGTAAAGTCCAAGAATAGATTGAAATAAAAGAAATTTGGGAAATCTGGAAAAGCTAAAACATGGGGAATAATGACTTTAAACATAAAACAAAAATAACCAAATCCCCATAATGGTTTCAACCTGAAAGAGCCCTAACAGATGAGCTAATCCTACCCCTCATCTATAAGGAAAGCAAGTGGAGGTCAGAGGACTTAAAAGCTTTGCAGAAGGTCACAGAGACAGAATAACCACATGAGCACCAGGTTCTTCCCAATTTCTCTGTAACAGAATCTGAGTTGGGTAAGAGGGAGGCCGCCAGGCTTTGCTTTTTTTTTTTTTTTTTTTAATAATAGAGCGATGAGTTTTTTTTTTTAATTTATTTTATATATTTGTTTATTTTTTATTTTTAGAGAGAGGGGAAAGGAGAAAGAGAGGGAGAGAAACATCACTGTGTGGTTGCCTCTCACTCGCGCCCCCAACTGGGCACCTGACGTGCAACCGAGTCATGTGCCCTGACTGGGAATCGAACCAGCGACACTTGGTTCGCAGGCCGATGCTCAATCCACTGAGCCACAGCAGCCAGGCAGGCTTTGCTTTTAAAGTCATATTTTGCTGACACACCAGTCACCTTTAGAGAAAGGTTAACTACTTTGCGTGCACGTGTGTGTGTGTGTAGTGATGAATTGTTCCCCTCTGTCCCCACACTGGGTTCATTTCAGCCTGGACTCTGAAAAGGAAACTGGGAAGTCAACACTCATGCCCTTAATTTTTGGAGTTTTTGTTGTAATCAAGCCTTTCTAGAAGCGTGCCCTGCTCATGAAAACGAAAGTTAGAAAGACGAACTAGGAAATGATGATTCACATTTCAAAAGAATTAACCTCACTCAACGCGGATGATACCTGGAGACACTGTGCCAAGGGAAACAAGCCAGGCACAAAAGGATAAATATTATTTAATTCCATTTATGTGTGGTACACAAAGTCGTCAGGTTTGTGGAGACAGAGAATAGAATGATGGTTTCCAGGGGCTGGGGGTAGAGAAAGAAATGGGGAATTTTTAAAAATGGGTACAGAGTTTCAGTTGGGGAAGACACAATGGGAAGGTACTTAATGCCACTGAACCATACACCAGAAAATGGTAAACTTTTTGTTACATATATTTTACCATTAAAAAAAAAATGGATTAACCTCAAATCACACGAATAATCACTGGGAGCTCACCCAATAAAAAAGTATCAGCCAGCAGAAGATTAACTCCTAGGAGAGGATGCCGATGATAATGACAATACAAGCAATGGTGTGACAGTCATTCACCGTGTCTAAAAAGAAATACAGTAAACTGTGCAGATCGGAGGTTTAGGAGCCAGAAGAACCCAGGGCTAACTCCGGGCTTAGCACTACTAGGTGACTGGTGGGACCTACCAAGTTACTCAATTTCCTCATCTGCAAAATGGGAATAATAATAGACCCCACCACATAAAAGTGTCATAAGGATCAGAAAACACCCATGTAAAGCCCTGAAATAATTCTGGTCCCAGCCACCTCCATAAATTACAGCTGGTACAATAATGCTGATACAATAATACTTAACATTGTTTGCTGGGCAAGACACAGGACCGAGAGCACTAAGCCACTGCCCACCAAAGAACCAAAAGAAATTTTCACCATCCATTTCTGAAATAAGCATGAGAGGCTGCATTGCATGAGGGTCTGAGTTCAAATGCAGGCCTCAACTCTTCCCACCTCTAACTTTAAGTGCATTAGTTAATCCCTCCCTCCTCTACTGAGCTCTGAAGACCAGCAGCATGGACCCCGCCCATGGGCCAGCAGCGTGAACACCAGCTATGGGCCAGCAGCGTGGGCAGGGGCTGGGAGCAGGTCAGTAATAGAACTACAGGCCCCACCCACCCCAAGCCTACTGAGTCAGGTTGCATTTTATCAAGCTCCCCAGGGGATTCGCCAAACATTAGTCACTCTGAACCTGGTTTATTTTTCATCTATACAATAGGGGATGATGATAATGTAACCTGCTTTGCAGGGCTGATGTAAAAATCAAAGGACTGATAGATGGAAGTCATGCCTCGCCTGGCCTTCAGTGCATGTTAGCAAGTACACCTTTAACCTCCCTGAGTCTCAGTTTCCTTGGCTGGAGAACGGAATGCAATCGCAGCATCACTACAGGCCAGTCACCGTTCTGTGAGTGCTACAGATATTAATGTAGTAAATCCTCCTGACAACCCTATGAGGAGGGTACCATCACTATCCCGACTTTGTAGATGGGAAAACTGAGGCCCAGTGTGACAACATGGCTGGCCTGAGACATGGAGGAAGAGCTGTCCTAGCTGTAAAGCTCCCCATAAAGGGGATTTATTGTTCTCAGGTGGCAAAAGTGGAAACATCCTTCTGCAAGACTCTTCAGGAAGACAGCAACCCCATCAAGGAAGACACACTCCTTTCCGGCCTTGGAGTTAATGGCTGTGACTTTACTCACGATGGCCTCACTCCTGAGTTGTCAGGAAGTGAAGGTAGCGGGTGGAACAGAGAGCAGAAGGGAATGGGGTCAGCTTTCATCTTCCAAAGATCTAAGCTCCCACCGCCTCTTGAGAGAGACTGGAAATGTCCAACTCGACGCAATCTGGGGAAGCTCTTAACTGAGGGCGCCTCCAAGAAGCAGACTCTTGGGATGCTAAGGAACAACTGGCCCCAGCTCACTACACATTCGACTCTGGCGTCCCTGTGCTTGGAGAGTCTCTCCCGGGGGCAGCTGGACACAGGCTGCTACAGAGGAGGTGTGGCCAACTGAAGCAAAGACCAAAAAGTGTCCTCATGTGATGCTTTCTTGGATTTAGGGAAAATCTGGGCGGGAGCAGTAAAAGGTAGAATTTATCTGGTGCCTTGTCTTTAGAGTCAAATAGTCTTAGCTGTGTAGCCACCCCTATCACTTATTAGCTACAGGAGCTTCCTCATCCGTAAAATGGGAGCAATCAGACCCACCCCTGTGGAGACAGTCTAAGAACCAAATGACAGAAGGCATGTGGAAGGTCTGGCTCTGGGATCTGGCTTCTTGAAGGGTTTGAAAAAGGTTGCTTTTGTTTCTGGCCTCATTGCCCTGTTCTTGTGCTTGCTGCCCCTTCCCCTTAAAAGACCATCACCTTCCTTTCTGTTGAACTCCTATCTATCCTTCAAAACCCAGTTCAATCCACACTTCCTCGGCAAAAGCTTTCTGGTCTGTCCAACTTAGTAGACCCACCACTTCTGCTCAAACTTCCACAGCATATTACACAAGCCACTATGAGGCACACAGTAGGGCCACCTGGCCCTCCCAACAGAGAAGGATCAAAGAAGGCTTCCTGGAAGAAGAGGCATTCAAGCAGAGACTCAAAGGACAGACAGGCAAAGAGCAGTGGGAAGAACATTCTAGACAGAGGGAACCATGTATGCAAAGGCAAAAAAAAAAAAATCCAGAGAAAGAACAGTGGATTTGAGGAGTTTGAGTCCCATGCAAGGGGCCTTCTCTGACCACCCTAGCTAAAATAGTACCTGCTATTCTCTGTGATGGATTTCCTTCACTGCTGGACAGTTATGTTATATATTTCTTTGTGTATTGCTTCTGTCCTAAACTGAAACTCTAAGTCCATTAGGGCAAGTACCTTATCGTCCTCATTCACCTCTATTTCCTTCTCATGACTCATCATGACTGAGGGTTTAACAAGTGCTAGAATCTGAGCTCCAGGAAGATAGGGACCTGGCTATTGGGTTCACTATTAAATTCCCAGCATCCAGCACAGGGCCAGGTACCCAGTAGAAACTTAGTATATATTTGTGGGTGAATAAACATTGCCCATAGAAGAGACTCGATATGCTGAATGAATAAGTGCAGGAATAGATGAGTGAATGCCAGCATGCATGGATATATATGTATCATCGGCAGCCGTCCGTCTCGAGAGACGATGGTGTAGCTTCTTAAGAGTCTATCTGCACCGCCGAGAATGGCTGTGCAGTCTGACTCGGGAGTGACACGGTATCTGTCTCCTCCCGTGTTGAATCGACATCTTGCGATGACGCTGGAGTGTCCTCTCCAGTGAAGCTGAAGCTACAGAGCCTGGGCAGGGTGATATGGAGGGTCTGCTGTTGCCCATGCAGCAGACCCCCCCTCTCTTCGCAGCTGAAGGATCCAAGGGAAAGACGGAGTCAATACAGCTTGGTTTCAGGTGCGCCGCAGGAGTTGCCGGTGTTGATTACAACGTCAAACCGCCTTAGGGACTCCGGCTCCGGATTTTCTGTCGGGGTTTACTCCCTTAGCCTTTCCCCTGAAGAGGTATGCCGCAAGGCAGCGGAGGTTTTTTGGAGTCAGAGCTTTCCTTCTCTGATGTGCCCTGACTGGAAGATCGAACCAGCGACACTTAGCTCGCAGGCCAACGCTCAATCCACTGAGCCAAACCAGCCAGGGGACATATATATGTGTACACTTATATAAATGGATGGACAAACAAATGAATGGATAAATTAATGCATGAATGCACAGTCTCACATTCGTATACGCAAAGCCCAGAGGCACATCTCCTGAGCTGACTCACTTGGTCTTTTTAAGCTTCAGAGACTTCTATATCGCCTGAGCCCTAGCCATTCATAGCTTCTTTTCTTAGCCTCAGCAGCTGAGTTTCCATTGTCATCGGGGGCAGCAGGCCACTTCCCCTACGCCCCTCTACCCTGAGTCCTGGAAGCTCACCAGATTCTCAGCCCTCTTTGAGGAGGTCAGCTGACCCTGGTGCCTGGACCTCTTCTCATTGTATGGCATTTTTACAGGAGCCTCCTATGGGAATTGTCGGCATTCTACTCTCCCAGAGAATGGGATGTGAATCTGGCCCGTTTTTATTGATTGCAAATTAACGCTATACTGGGTGTCTATTTTGGTAGACATGCTTCTCTGCGGAATACGGAATGCAACCCAAAGAAGCACATTGCTCTCATTCTTTCTGCCGACTGACTGTGTGAGTATTTTTAGAAGCCACACCCTCTCTCAGTGGCCCGATAAGTCATTCCCAATACCAGATGTGCTCTCTGCCATCAACATCAGGCAGGGAAAGGGAGATCAACAGCTGTATGGCTCACACCAAAACTGCAGGGATGTGAGACATGTTTAAACCAGTAGCATTTTTATAGGGTTGCTGGGCAAAACCCCTCCCTCCTTGGAAAACGGAAGTTGCACCCACATTTAGACAGACACAAGAGGGGGCTCTGAGAGGCACCTCACTGTTCACATCCCATTGGTTGGTAAAAAGCCATCAGTATCAACGGTCCCCCCGCTCCCCGTCCAGACACTGATGACATGGGCTCTTTTGAACCCGGAGGCCAGCTTGTGGCCATGTGTCTGTGCCTGCCTGTCTTTGTCACAAGTGCCCTTTCTAAATATGTTTTCAGCAAAATGCTGACTCGGGAATTGCTGAGCACATCCAGCCGGAAGACAAATGAACACCAGCTGAAACACATTTTTAAAAACCTTGGAAGTGGGTGTGAGATGATGAAAAGAGAATTTGTCTGGAAGTCAAACATGTGAGTTCTAATCCTGGCTGTCATCCCTTTACTCCAAATCAAACGGCTTCAGAGCACCTACTGTGTGACAAGCACTGTGTCCCACTCCGGGGAAACAAAGACACAATAATTCAGTCTAGACTGAGTCACTGCGTGGTATCCTGAACACATCACTTCAGACATTCTGGGCTATAATCATTAAAACAAGAGGTTGGGAAATGACCCTCAAGGTTCCTTCAAGCTGTAGGATTCTCAAATCCTAGTAGCATTCTTTAAAGAAGCAGAAGGAAGGCTTAGAGTCAGAGAACAGCAAGGTCTCGTTTCCATTTGGGATGTGTGTGTGTGTGTGTGTGTGTTTTTCCTCGGTAAATGCCAGAAATAGAAAATCTTAAGGATTAAGAATCCTAAAGAAAAAAGATAGACCAAAACCTTAATTTCTGTAATGTGCTATCTGTCTGCTGTTTCCCTCCCAAATGCACAGGGATCCTAGATTGAAGGACTTGGTCTTGGGAGCTGGCAGGCCCAACACCATGGCTCTATTGCTTATGCCAATGAGCCGCCCTCCTGGGCCCCTGCCTATTGTTGCCAGCACAATTGCCTTCAGAATTCTAACCATTCTCCTCCACTGGGCAATTCTATGACTCCCTAGGAAGCTATGTGCCTTATCACTTCTGGAACTCCATCATGGGAGCAAGAGGTCACACTGTACTACAGAACCCAATCCCCAAGTGACAGGCTCACATTCCAGGCCTTGTAAAGACTACATGTAGCTCTGAGAGCTCTGGGGGGCAGGTGGGAAGAAGAATCTGCAGACAAAATTACCAGGGTGAATGACACAAACCTTTAGAATGTGTCCCTCAAGCCAGAACCCAATTCTCTAGCCATGGCCTGACCACCAGGTACCTTCAGAGCAACTGACTTCCTATTCAATTTCCTCACCGATGGCCATTCTTAAGCAGGGTCCTTAGACATTAACAGTTAAGTGCTAAGTGCTCTGACTATATAGTGTCTAAATTCCTCAAATTTGTCATTGAATCCCCAGGACTGGGAACAGGGCATGGCATACAGTAACTGCTCAGGAAATACATACTCATTGAAAACACGAACAAACCAACCACAATCATCAGAGACAGGGGCTGGCATCCCTGCTGGACAAATAAGGAAACTGAGACGTAGACAAGCCATTAATTTATCCAAAATACTGCCATTAGTAATGAACAAGGCTGCGATTCAAACCCAGGCTAGCCAACTTCAGAGTCACTGCTCTTAACCTTGACTCACTGTACTACACCACGCTCAGCAGTTCATGAAGCTAAACACAGACCATCTGATTTACTCCTCAAAACAAGCCTGTGGGAAACAGGGTGAAGTGGATTTCCCAATGTCAAAGATGGAATTGTCTAACTCCGCATGTAGTCTCCTTCTCGACTACTCCGGCCACTTCGCCAAAATTGGAGGAACCCTGAGATTTCACTTCCTGTTCCTTGAGAAAACTGCTATAAGCAACTGTTTCCTCCTTATTCTAAGGACTACACAGAGATATGTAACCATGATAAACCACTTGCAAGGACAAGACATCACCAAACATGGCTTCCAGGGGCCTCTCAAAAAATGACGGTGACTAATGATGTCACCATGATGTGCAAACAGAATCTAAATGCCAAAGCCGCACATTTCCTTCCAAGCAAGGAAATGGTTTCCGCGTGATAAACCCCATCAACTTAAGAGCAACAACAACAACAGAAGAGGACCATGCAAGGTCATTCCCAGGCTTTGTCTGGGGACTAGGGATGCGGCACTAACGTCACCAGCGGCTAATTAGAGGGATCCCCTGGTGCCGGGAGTACTAAGGCCATTTCATAATGGAACCCATGCAGCGAGCTCCATTTATTTTGAAACCGTATTTGCTTATTTTGCAGATGTGATCAAAAGGACATTCGGAATGCTCTGCAGGAGGCACTTGAACCCTATTGGCCAAGAGAACTTTCTCCAGCTCCAGCAGCAGCCAGCAATAATACTCTCCATAAAAGTAAACTCCATCACGTGACAAGATGCTCTTTCCCAGCAGCAAACACCACCATCATTTCGATCAACTTCCCAGGTCCACGGCAGGTTCCAGGGATGGGAGGCATGGGGTGGGAGGGACAGAAAGTGGCAGGGGAAGAGTCTGAGCTCAAAACAGCTTGGGGCCCTTCTGGCAAATCCAGCATAGCGGTTCAAACTTGGGTTCATGAGTCAGATAAGTATGGGTTCAAACCCCAGCTCCAGGACCTACCATTCTGCTCCCTTGGTTAAGTTACGTAACTTCGCTGTGGCACAGCTTGCCTGCCTGTGATATGATGGAAATCAAGAGTACTTCTCTCCTAGGGTTCTTATAAAGATCGAATTTAAGCGCTACCAGACAAATATGATTTGAAGTACATATGCAAAGTGTTATTGTTAGAAGTATTCTTACGGCCATGATTGTAGACCATGAACTTGCTGAGGACAGGGACTGTATTTGAGTCACCTGCTTATCCCAGCACAAAGAAGAATGGCATGTAATTAAACATGGGTAAATGCTTACTGACTCCAATCCTTTGAATTGAGGACTGGGGCCCAGTGACTCTTCCCACCCTCCTGCCAGGGAAGGAAACTGCCACCTGATTCCTAGGCTGTAGTTTGGAGCAGCGTCAACCCCCCACGGATGCCAGCCCCGGGCCCTGCAAATCCATCATTAAGCCAAGAGGTTTACCTTAATATTGCAGTTGTCATCAAGCAGTATATTTTCCAGCTTCAAGTCCCGGTGGACCACACCGTTCTGAAATGAGAAGACAGGCAGGGAATGAATGGGAGCTGATGGGACGAGAGAGAAAGAGGAGGAGGAAGGCGGAGGCAGAGCCAAGGGAAATCTCTGACAGATGAAAGAAATGCACCAGCCCGGTGGTCTTCGCCTCCATCCTCAGGGCTGCTCCCACTGTCATGAAGCTCCCGCCAGAGAGCAGGGACAGAAGAGGATTAGTCACTTGCTGTGTGGTTAAGGGAAAAATGACTGGAATCCATTCTCCCCCAGAGCCTCTAAAACAGCAGGGGGATCCTTTGCCGGAATGTCATTCCACTGTGTGAAAGCAATATACGTAGTCCCAGGCGGCAGCAAACAATGTCTGTCTGTGATGGGATTCCCAGGGAAGAAGCAGATTTCTCTGCTGGGGACTCAGAAGGCAGGGCCCACAGACCTTGCTTGTCTGTCTGTCTGTCTGTCTGCCTGTCTGTCTGCCTGCCTGCCTGCCTGCCTGCCTGCCTACTCAATGCTGGCAAGAAGCCTGGTTTAATCTATTCTGACCCATGAAACCAATCCAGGTCTGTTCTGAGGGCAGCGAAGGTGTTACCATGGGTATTTCCTAAGCAGCCAGGCGGGAAGATTTTAAAAGTCCCTGTCTGCTCTTGGCGGGACTCAATGGGGATGAAGGGTGAAGGTGGGTGAGGCTGGTGAGACCAGACTGTAGGCACTGGGATGACCAAAGCCAGTCGCTGCCATACTGGGTGACCTTTCCCTTCAGGCAAACCCGGGCAAGGCTGGAAGCTTAGCTGCAGTGGCAAGCAGACAGCCAGCTGAAAGGAGAAAAGGAGTCATCAGCCAATAAGCCCGTTGGTTTATATAGCAGTAACAACTGGTGTGTGCTCAGCTCTCTTTTAAAACCTAATGGTCTTTTAAGGGGGTGGGTGGGCATGGGACAAGGAGTGGAATGGAAAGAACCAACTATTTTGGGCTGGGCAGATAAATAGCCGGGAGAAAGTTTTTAACATTATTCAGCATAAAGGACATTTACAGTCAAAGCTGCTCTTTTAAGCAAATGAACTGGCTAGAAATTCTTTGTCTTTCAGTCAAGATTTCCTTGGTTCAGAATCTGCCTGTTTACAGTCAGTTCTTTATTATTTTCCTTTCCACTTGACAGTTCCTAACATCTCCAAAAGCACTGAGGAGAGATGGAAAAAACATGCACTTCTGCGACTCTTTTTCTAATCCAAACCTTCAAGGATGTGTTTTGAATTCCGAAGCACATAAACCCAGGCTCCTAGAGGAAAATACAAGGTACCTGATTCTGCTTTATTTTGAATATTGGGAGTAGTTTGGTTTACATTGTTGCATTCCTGGTTTTTCACAATAAGATGAAATGAGTCTAATAAAGTTCCATACACCGGAAACCCAAGTATTCAGACACAACAAATAATAAAAATACTGTCTGTAATAATCTCTGATGATGCCTGACGATAAAATACAAAATGTCGTATGACCTGAATCATCAGGACCTTGAGTCAGCAAGGAGAAGTCAAATAATGTTCACGTGGGTTACGGGTTTTAAATGTGAATAATCATTTTCTAATTACTCAGGATACTTGACAGATCAGAAGACCCTAGATTGCAATCATCTGTATGAAGACACTAACTCTGTTTTAGGTGCCGGCTTGGAATCAAGCCCCTGTTATGCTCAAAGTGAATGATTGTTTAAGATATGATAGTTCTGGGGGAAAGTATAAATAAGAAGATGAATAATAATAATGACTGAAATGTGGCTTGGAATGATCTGAGTACTTCATTTCCTTCGCTAGAGACCACCTGTGGCAAACCTGTGGCTACATGACCAGCACCTCCCATTAGGTGGGTTGCAAGAAAATGCAGCCAAACCTTGGTTCTCGATCATCCTGATTCTCAAACACTTCAGTTCTCAACCAAGTGGTTCACAGAAAAAAAAAGTCTCAGTGATCTAACAAAACTTTGGGTCTCGATTCTCTACCTGACTACGCTTTCATGCTGATACCTGAATGATCAGTCACGTGTCTCTCAAGCAACAAACAGAGGAGATTTGGTTTTAGAACAAATCGCTTCTTCAACAGTTTTCCAGGACAAATTAAGGTTTAGAACCAAGGTTCCACGAGGTAACCCATGTGGATGTGATCAATGCAACAAAAGGTACCGAGAACATAGAAAGGTTCAGAACCTATGACCCAGTAATTCCATTTCTAGAATTTCTCTTAAGTAAATTATTCAGATGAGAGGAAAAGGTTAATGTATAATGATGTTGATCCCTATTTATCATAACCAGAAGTTGGAACCAGCCTGCAGGCCTAACACGCACAATAACTGCAGATAATTTTTAGTAACATAAGAAAACATTTAGATTAAAATACTGAGTGGAAAAAAAAGCAGGACACAAACTATGTAAAAATCATGCAATGTGTAACCCCTAGAACAGAGAGAGGCCATTGGTGGAAAAACTGGGGAAATCCCAACGACATCTAGAGTTTCTTTAATGGCAATGAACGAGTGTTGGTATATTCGTACTATAGTAATTTATTATGGTGAGATGTTATCATAGGGTCAGCTGAGTGAAGGGTATATGGGAATTCTCTCTACTATCTGGGAAATTGCTATAAATCTAAAATTATTCAAGATAAAAAGTTTAACTACAAAACAAATGGTAAGAACAGGAGGAAGGAGATTGGAACAAGTAAACATGTCAATAGTGGGTTATCCCTGGCTCCTGGAATTATGGGTGGTGGTAACTGTCTTCTTTCCATTTTATCAATTCTCCATAAGTACTACAATGAACAGACATCACCCTTGTAATGTGCAAACAATCACATGATGCCATAAAAACCATCTGTGGCCAAAGCTCTGGCCGGCTGGTACCTTGTGACAATAGTGAACAGCAGAGACGATCTGCCGGAAGAAGTGTCTGGTCTCCCTCTCGCTGAGGCGTCTCCGCTCGCTGATGTAATCATACAGCTCCCCTTTGCTCGCGTATTCCATGATGATCACAATCTTGTCTTTGTTCTCAAACACTGTGGGGGGGGACAGCAATATACAAACACCCTGTTTATCCAACAATCTCACTCAGGGTTACAGGGAGTGCAAGCGAGGACAACAGAGATGTCACTGAGTGAGCGGTGGGGCAAACAGTTACTGGCCAGGGTTTAAGCCAGGCCATTCAACATCATGAGGAGTTGGGCTAGTGTTCCAGCCAGGTGGACAATGATATCATCGCTATTGTTACTGGACACACCTTTGTCACATTAAGGGAACACGCCTCTGAGGCCCCCCTCTCCCCTTACCAGGATCATTCTCACAAGCCCCTCCCACCGGAACAGCACCCCGATAGAACGGAGGATGGGGAATAACAAAACTACCATCTGTTAACCGTTTGATATGGGACAGCCACCCGGACCCCATAAGCTACTCTGACCCAAAGTAGGTGGCTGATTTTGTCACCTCTTTGCTCAAAAACTTCCAGACTTTCCATCCTACTCAGAATAAAACCTGAAGTTCTGAATGTGGCCCACCAGGTCCTACACAATCCTATGGACCCTTCTGGGCCCTATTACACATCTCTTCTGTTTATTTGTTTATTTTGTCTCCTCCATTAGAACGTAAATGAGGGTTGTTCTATTTTATTCACTGATGTATCCCCAGCACTCAGCATGCTAGTTGGCATAGGGGATCAATTAACATTTATTAAATGAGCGAACTCAAAACTTCATGAATGCATTCTGGACAATCACAGTAAATAATTACATATCACTAAATGCTTCTCTCTCCCCAACCCTGATATTCTCTAGCAGTGGTCTTCAAACTCTGCTCATCTGAGTTCTTGGAGCTGCAGGCAGATGCCCAGGGAGCCGGGCTCCTCAGCACTGCCTCAACCAAAGGTCCTCCATCACTGTGTTTCATGTTTTAGTCCTTTGAGATGTCCTTTAAGCACAGACAGAATAAGTAATAATTGTTTTTGAAATCCATCACCCCTAAGCGATATGCTATAAAACAAACAAAAGAACGAAACAAAAAAGAAATCTTTGCAGGCTACCCAAGACCCTCCCTGAAGGACCCCTGCATATCTTCCCTCCATTTCATCAGCTTCTACCATCCCCTGTCAGGCCCGCTGTGCTCACCAATGCAGAACTGTTTGCTATTTCTCACCATCACTCACACACACACACACACACACACACACACACACACACACACACAGAGCTGGTTCCTACCTCTGTGCTCTTCCCTCTGACTGCTACCTGTCTTTCCTGCCAGGGAAAGTCCAACTTGTCAGTCAACGATGAACTCAAATATGGCTCCACTTTGCCTCCCCTCTGCCTCTCACTGTACTAATCGATACTGGCATCACAGGACTTTCAGACTACATGAATTTATTTGCTGGTTTACATATCCAGTTCCTCTGCCTGAACTTTGAGAGGTAAAAACTGTAGTTTTGAAACCAGACCCTGCTGAGGAAGATTCCTGGATCTGCCTCTAACTTCTTTTGTGACTCTGGGGAAGTTGCTTGCCTTCTCTGTGCCTCAGTTTAGTCAACTGTAAAATGTGTATAATATTACTAAGTACTTCTTAGAACTGCTGGGAGAATTTATTGACATTAGGTATATTAAATGCTTAGAACAAGGCCTGTACCTATTATTGTTCATATCAATATTATTGGATCCCAGGCCCTACCACTGAAACACACACACACACACACACATACACACACACACACACACACACAGAGGACTGAGTTAAACTGGAATATGCCCAGGCTTAGGTCCCCGTCCTCCCACACCTTGTCACTGGCTGCTAGAAGCTCAGGCCCCTCCAGTTCCTTCACGGCTCCTTCAAGTCCAGCCAAACCTCTCTGATAAAATGACAGGGGAAAGGAGGAGGGCAAGGAGGAGGACGAGAGAGGGAACAGCCAGATAAAATTGGCCGCTCTGCGTCTGCTGGCCTCGGTGTACCCTGTGGCTCCAGCTCCTGCCAGGGATTTCAGCCTGGTGTGCACTTTTCATTAACAATAAACTTTGGAAACCGGAAAAGCTGCCTCAGGATGCATGGCTCACGCTCCCACAATGATAGTGATATCCCCTGAAGACGGCAGAGGGTTTTCTCATTTTAAAGGGGGTGAGGGAGGAAGAGAGAAGGAACGTACTTCGACAGGGAAAGAAACAAGGTGCTAACACCCCAAAAAGTCTGATGCCAAAGATGAAAGGAAGGCAAAGCCAGCAGTCCCTTCTGTGACGATCAGAAGGTGTGGGTCACAAACCAAAGAACTGCTTCAGTGACTGGCTACTTCCCTTCTCAACTGACTAACTTGGTATCGAGGAGATATAAACACAGCTCGGTCAACACACTTCTATACGTCAAATAGTTTACTCAGCAGCTCCCATCAGTTAAGTCCTACTGCTCCTACCTCTAAAATATATCCCGATTCTGTCCACCTGTCTCACATCCCCGGCCACTCCTTGCTCCAAATCCCCATCGTCTCTGATTTCCTGTCTTTCACTCTTGGCCGCCTGCTGGCTGCATTTGGAGGGAGCTGGGGACCAGTCCCACGTACCTGTTCCCTGGACCACATGCCCTGCAAGATATTCTGGAGGAAAAAGGTGTTCCATGGTCAGAGGTAAGATGTTTGGAAAATCCTAATACTTGATCACCCTCGGAGAGTCTGGTTTCTTTAACTCAGGAGTTTTGCAGGTTGATTTGGCCATTTCAATATTTCTATTGAAATCCAGAGGAACTAGCCAGGATCCAGGGTGGGGAACACTGGATGAATGAGATGCTATCCGAGTGACAAAACTGGCCCCTCACTGTTGCCGGCGGGGCTGGTGGGCAGCCAGGTTAGAGAAATGTCCACATGGCCAGGCCTGGCTCTAGAACCCCACTCTCACCCCTCCCGCCGGAAGCAGCTGGAGTCTCACGGTCGAGGCCCTGCTTGTAAGTCTAGACAAACAACAGTTCTAGACTTGAAGCATCAATGATTCATCCAAAAGGCCATGTGGTGTCCATACGTGAAGCTTCTTGAGGCCTTCCTAATAAAAGCAGCATTTCTGAAGGCCCACTGTGTGCAGGTACTGTGCTAATAGCATTTTGCATGAATTACGTCCTATGGCTTTGATCCTACGAGTATCCCTATTCAACAGACAAGAAAGCCTGGCCACAGCAAGATCAATAACTGCCATGGCCACACAGTTCATGGAGGCAGAGCCAGGCCCGAGCCCATGGTCTGATGCACACTCCATGCTCTTAGCCACTGGACTATTATTCCCATGCATTAACCCCCCTGAGCCTCAGTCTCCTCATCAGTCGAGTGAGGCTAGCAATTCCGTCCACAGTTACGGGGCATTCAGTGAGCTCCTGGGTCCAGTGTCCTCAGCACAGTGCCTCGGCCAGTGCTCAGTAAATGGAAGCTAGTCTCATAATTACTTCATCTGCCTCGCAGACAGCTCTGGCAAAACAAAACCCTAAGGCTTGCCTCCCCCCGCCAGCATCGCACTTTAAAACATGTTGCAGCTGCCACAGAACCACGGGATTTTCAAACAGAAAGAACCTGAGAAATCAACGACTATTTTTCCAGAACAGCCCAGGATTTATAATGTATGAGAGCAAAGCCTTGGGAATCTGTTCTGAAGAATGACTGCTTCCCCACCATGGGCCCGGGGCCCCTTGCCCACAGTCAGGTCACTATCAGCGAGGTGACAAGACTGCTCTTGGCCATTCTGTGGCAAAAAGGGCTGCTTCCCTTGGGCACTTTTACAACTGGTTATTTATAAGCCCAGAAATCTTGTCTGTGTTTATGTTATTAGTCACTAAGCAAAAGCTTATTTTCCACCAGTTGGGAAGGGTTTCCTTTCTGAAAAATGAAAGCCTGTGTCTCTTGGCCAGACAGTTTTACCCAGAAGCCTGGTGGCTCCAGAGTGGTAAGGAAAACTATGGCCCTTGACATGCCAGGCCTACCAGGAAAATGAAAGCCCTGAATAGAAACTTAGCTCAGCTGGAGTCAGCCCACAGCCCTGGGGCCACATCCATTCAGTGCAGATCTGGGCTTTGAGTACAACAGCAAATGTTTACGAAACACCCCTATATGGATGGCAGTGGGGATACTAAAGGGAGTCTTTAGGAGGCTGAGAAGTGGAGGAAAGACTGGCCCAGGAGAAGGGGGAGTGAGTGAGGGCAGACGCGGGAGCACCGTGAACAGAACGACCCAGCCATTGGCAGGTGCCGGCGATTAAGAGAAGAGGAAGCAGCAGCAGGCCATGAATGCAGCACGGAACTCTGCAGAAGAGTCAGGTACATATGGCCCGTAACAATAGATACATGGAACAAAGGACAGGGTGGCATCAGGCACCCTGGACCTAAGAGAGTCCAGGGCTCACTTCTCCCCAAGAGCCTCCCCAGACAGTGACTGCTCCTCCCTGGAAGCCTGATTCATGACCATCGTTAACATTTATTGAACAATTACTGAATGCCATGGATTGTCACATTTAATACTAACACTCCTATGAGATACGTAGTAATAGGGTTCCTGCTTCAGAAACAGGGAGCCAGCATTCAGGTCAAATAACAAAGTGGCCAGCACCCTACAAGCACGGCCCATGTCCTCTTTCTGTCACTACCCATCTCCCCAAACACACACACACACACACACACACACACGCCATGAATATCATAAACATAAGCCAATATCATAGATTAGTTTGGCATTTCAAGTTTTCTAAAAATGGAATCATGCAGTACATTGTCTTCTGTGTCTGGCTTCATTAGCTCAATATTATATTTGTAAGAATAATCCATGTTGTTCCATGTTGCCAAAGTTTATTGACCCTCACTGCTATCGAGTTCTCCACGTTGTGAATGTTATCCATTCTACCACTGAGAGACCTTGGCCCTGTTTCCAAGTGAGGGTCATTATGAGCAGTGTTGCTGAGAACATTCGTATATGCGACTTTTGATTCACATCTGTATGCATTTCTGTTGGGCAGATCCTTACTGGATTGGATCCCAAATTTGTGTTACTCAGAAACTTACATTCTTGCCACAACTCCCCATGACCTTCCTCCATCATCCACCTACTCTCCTTACATAACACTCAATAAAGATCCTGCTTCATTAAAGAAAACCAACATCACTATCTTTCCTAAGAATGCTCTTTTATCAGTCTGTCTGAAGCATTTATCTGAGCACATTGCTGTGTGTTAAAGGGGATGCAGACACAGCGTTAAGACACAGTGTTTGTCCTCCAGAGTTGCTATCCAGTTGAATAAAACTAGAACTTAACAAATAATCAATTGCTTGCCAGTACCATACAGACGTTAAATACCTAGATGATCAGAAAGATGGGCAGGGGGACTTGAATGAGCCTGAAAAGATTTCTAGAGAAAAGAGGCGTGGAACTGACCCATGACAAATGAGAGGGTTTTACCATTGTTTCAGTTCATCCCAAAATATCTAAACTGTCTTCATCTTCTACTTCTTACAGAAGGGCCTTCTTTGCAGACACCAACTTGAATTATTTTTGTTTTCTGTTTATTTTCCATTTCAAAGGAGAGTGGGGATTGGTTGCTATAGCAACAGCGACTTCTCCAAATTAATTCTGAATCTCATCGGATGTTCAGTGTGACAGCCCAGTTCTGCCTCCTGATTTGTCTGGCCTTCACAACCACGCTAATTACCCGACTCCTAACGATTCCCTCCTGCTGCCCTTGGGGTTAGTAACACAACTGTATAACTTGGGACTATGGGTATTATAAAATGCTCTGGCCTGGGAGAAGGGCTGATTGATGAGTAAGGTGATCTTGAGATTTTAACCAGCCACTTGCCATTCTAGAGCCAAATCTAGGAGGCCATTTAGAAAGACAATGGGCTTGGGAAGGAAGAGAGAGGGTGAGAATCAACTTACAAGACCTGGTGAAGAGCAGGTTATAAAAGAGGAGGATATCTTTCTGGTTCACATGTAACCTCAAGAGAGAAAAATTAGCTTGTTGGTTTTAAGCAAAGAGGCCAAGGGCCTAGAGTGGACTAGTCTGAATTCTCTTCATGCCTTTGCCTTCCATCAACTCCATCTCCCAAATTAGTTCCAGGAAGCTGCTGCTCCTTCCATGGCGTGGCCTCCCCACATGTAGCATTTTTATTACTTTCTCAAAACCTCAGACAGAAGTACCATTCCATTCCTCGGCAGTGATTTTTTATTAAAGGTCAGTCGAATCCTCACAGAAAATCACTTACTTTGCATTTCAGAAATGGAGCGATCTTCCCTTTGCAAGAGTTGCCCGCCACCTACCTATTTACATCATTTAGTCAACACGATTCACTCTTAAGAGTTTCCTCCCCAGACCTAAGTTTTAAACACCTCATGGGCTCACAAAATGGTCCCCTGGTCCCTTAAGTCCAAAATCCCAGGTCAGTGAGAGCAAGAAAATTCAACTGTACTGGCAGCTCCCCATAGTCAATGAGCTGGTCAAAGTGGAGACAATGTCTTTCCTGGTTTGGACAGTGAAAGGCTTAAACTAAAACTCTCTAGATGTTGGTTGACATGTTCAAGAACCATCGCCAACCAGGCCACCCACTGCCAGAGTGGACTACCCAGAAGTCAGAAGAAATGGTAAGAAAGTGTATAAGTGACCTGCAGAAAACAGGGGTGCAAAAGACTTGCCAAGAACATTTCACTCCTGCTAAGACCATCAGTTCTATTTGGGGGCCCAATATCACATCCTAGGTGGACAGAGGACAGCCATGGCAGGAAGAGAGAGGAGCTGCCTGGGAGAGAAGATCGAAGGTACCATGTTGGACCAGCCATTGGACTCCACCCTCTTCCCACAGCCATCCCTGGGCTTTGAGGGGAGGGGCTCTGTCAGCCACACTCATCAGCCACACCCACGGCCTCTCTGATCATTTTCTCTATTGCTCTGTCTTAGTCTTTTTGTCACACACGCGCACACACACACACTCACACAATCCTGAATCTGAGAGAGTAGTGACAATTGATCGGAACATCTCAGAACCATCCCAGGCAGTAGCTCTTTTACTCGATACGGTGAACTTCTGAAAAAAGCATGCTCCCCCAATTCACACAATGAACGGGACAGAAATCTGTCCCTCTGGGAAAACAGCCTTAGTCTTCCCCTCCCCACAGGGGGCTTTGCTACAGGGCTCATCCCACCCTTACCATCAGTCAGAGTGGAAAAGCCAGGCCAACGGTTATCATATCTCTGCTTTTTTTTTTTAAGTGGGAAGTTTAATATAAAGAATTATTACCTACTAGGGCAGTGACATGAAAAGAGTTTTAAGAATCCCCTAGGGTTGAGGGAGCGGCCCAAGGTTAAGGGAACCCTAGAAAGGGGGCCCCTTTCCAAGGCCGGGATGCAGACCTCGTTGGAGAAGACACAGGGGAGGCGCCTGAACAGTGGGCAACTTTGTGCACAGTCACCAGCCAGCAGGAAATGCCCTTCCTGAGGACAGGCTTATGGGTGGGCACATGCCAGAGGGAGTCGGGCACTGGGGGCCTCAGCAGGGACTGGGACCTCCAGTTGGGTCCCGGCACAGTGCCCTGGCTGTGCGTCACCTCAACCCCGGCAGCCGTGAGCCACAAGAAACAAAGGGGTATCCATGGACCCACAATGTACAGCTCATCTTGTCAACTCTAAATTCCAGTCTACCTCATTGGGCAAGACAAAGCCTGACTCCCAGGGCCAGGCTACCTGGGCTCAAATCCAGGCTCTGCCATTGACCAACTGAGTGACTTTAGCAAGTTACCTAACCTTTTTGTGGCTCAGTTTCTTCATTTGTTGAAACCCAGACTGTCCTTATTGTAAAGACTATCATAGCACGCAAGAGTAAGCCTACCCGTAAGTGTAAGCCTGCTAGACTGCTAGGCGGCAAGTATTAGTGTAAGAAAGAACAAAAGACAGAGACATGCCTGGATTAAATCCAAAATTATTAAGGATCTGTAATGGCAGAATCCGCACCTGAGATTACATATGTGCCCTTGAAGACTGGGGTGGGGTGAGAGAATGGAGGAGACAGGAAACTAATACTCAAAGACGGCAAAGCCTGAGGGGCAAGCAAGCCTAGATCTCCTAACGCGGGTCCACTCCTCAGTCCCCAGCAGTGTTCCAAAGCACGGATCTCAATCTCAGACCCATGCCTACTGCTAGAAATCACAGTGGCGGAAGGGACCTCTTCCACACTCGTATGAGCCTTCTTCCTAAATGCATGCTGTTGGCTACCTAGTGCAAGCTCACAGAGCCACCCCAGTTAATTCCCAAAGACCTTACATTAAACAAAAACACAATTCCATTTTTTTTTTCCTTTAAAAATTAGCTTCAAGCCCAAGTGGTATTATTTGAGGCACTTGGAAATACTGAATTCCAGGAAACCCAAGAGGGTGAGGCAGGACAACCAGGGAGTAGCATTCGTTTTCAGTTGTTTTATTTCTAATCTCCAGTCTTCAGGAAAAAAATGACTTGGGTGTAATCAAAAGAAAACAATGAAAATAATACATTTGAAGGTCAAATAGCTAACTTAATAGGAAACTCATTAGAAACGTGGCTGGACAGACTCAGAGCTCAAGAACTGGTTGATATGATTAAAAGTGAAGACAACTCTCTGGTGCTATGTTATTAACAGGGGCGAGTCCTTCATTTGGATCCAGTCTGCAGAGTCTTCATGTGGAACTTGTGAATCTGGCAGCAAAGGCAGTGTTTTAAAAGGCTCAGCAATTCGCCATGGGTTCAAAAGAGTAAACACAAGCATAATACGCCACTTTGCCAAGTTCAACAAACTGTTTCATGGGGCTCTGAGTCCCTGATGAGGGCAGCAACCAAATGGCTAGGCAAGTAAACCCAAGCCCAAAGGTATCGCTTGCTGCTCACTGGTGACTGCTGCCAGACACACGTTCTCTTCTGGCATTCACTGATGACAAATGATCAGACCAAGATGAGTTTCTACAGCCAGGCTCTCATTTCCCCTTAGTTGTAGGACGAAGTCCGTATTTCTCAGCCTGGTCAGTTAAAAGTAAATCCCTAGGGGTGAGGCAGAGGCATCAGCATTTTTTTACAAACACCCCATGGGAGTCTAATGTGCAACCAGTGTTCAAAATCACTGATTTAGGCAATCTGGTCTCCACCTTTCCTTCCACCACCTTCCAATAGAAGTTTCTACTCCAGCCAGAAAGGATCTCTCGGATCCCTGAAGCTCAATCACATGGGGAAGAATCCGTATCATTTACTGACCATGTATCTAGCACTGAGCTTAGCTATTTTACACATTATCTAAGTTAGTCTTCACAATCTTATGTACAAAGAAGCAAGCTATTGGCTGCATACAGACAGATAAGAGGACTGAGCCTCAGAGGGGTTAAGTAGCAATTGGTGGAGCAATTGGTTTATTCAAATCTAAGCCTATTTGGACAATCAATATATACTCACTCTATTAAACAAGTACCTGGAACATAAGTATTAAATAAATTGTGTAAAAGGAATGAATGATTGACTGTATAAATGACTAAATAGGTGAATGAATAAATGAGAATAGTACATAGTATTAATGACCGAGAGACCTTGTTTGACCAATTCAGCTAATCCCTGCCTTTTTTTTTATTATCCTCACCTGAGGACATTTTTTCATTGCTTTCAGAGAGAGAGGAAGGGAGAGAGAGAAAGAAAGAGAGAGAGAGAGAGAGAGAGACATCAATGTACAAGAAAAACATTGATCGGATGCCTCCTATACATGCCCCAACTGGGGATCAAATCCGCCACCTGGGTATGTGCCCTGACCAGGAATCAAACCCACGACCCTTTCTTTGGTCAACAGGATGACATTTTAACCAACTGAGCCACACCAGCCAGGGTTGATGCCTGCTTTTTAAACAGCCTACATCAGGATTTTCTTGCTGCCTAAGAAACCTCTATGAGGACACTTGAGCCTGAGAAGAAAATGAAAACACTTTCCACTGTAGGTATTTCCAAATAATTGATGCTAGCAATGCAGCCCTGCTTTGGTTTCTGACCTCCTGCGCAGCGGTTTCTCTAACACGGTAGCTCTCAAACTTGAGAGTGCTTGGGCCCACTGGGCCCCCCCACCCCAGGGTTTTGGATTCAGTAGATTTGGGTGGGGCTAGGTGATGCTCATGCAGCTAGTCCTGGACCAACCTCTGAGAACAGCGGTTCAAATGCATTCGTAAGCAGTGTATCAGGGTCCTGCCGTTCTCAGGGGTTGTATTTTCAGGAGCAGCAACCGTTTCTGACTCCTGGACTTCTGCTGGGTCCTGCGGAAACACCAGCCCCACTGCCCGTGGCCATAAGAGTCGGGGGAGGAGAAGGCAGGAAGTGGAATGCCCTGTCCTACAAGCCCGCACTGAACGACACAGACCAAAGGCTGTGGGCTTGTCCACAGGTCCAGCCTCTTGGTTTCTCCTCTGCATTTCTGGCTGGATGTCTGAGCAGTGATTTTCACCAAGAGGCCAAAACACTATCCCTTTCCAGAAAGATCTATCAGAATCTCAGGAGGCACAGGTAGCTTGAAGAAGCATATTGTACCATGTACTCCTAGGAAGAAGAATAGACTAGCTTTTAACTAATAGTAAATTCATCCTGAGTGTCTTAATGGTAGGAATTTGGAGAATTTTCTAGAATATAAACTCTTTTAAATCTTCTCACAGACAGCAGGTTTAAGGTTCATAGGGCGTGAGACCCACACGCTTATGTTTGTTATTTTTAGTTGGAGAAACTCTTCCAAAGGCAAAAGATCACCGCTGACAAATGCCACGTGGGCTTCCTACTTTGTCCCAGAAAGCCAGGCTCATCCTTACCTAAGGAAGGAGCCATGAGGAAGGAATTGGCCCGTTCCAGCATATCAGTGCACAGGGCCTTAAAGAGATCTCATCTTGTAGGGCCAGGAAGGGGGGTCTCCAGAAACAAAAGCCAAGGGCCGAACAGGGAAGGCCTAGGCCCAATCTGCCCCACTCCCTCACCTTCTCCCTTTTACCTGCGGGACTGTTACCAGATGGGGTGCTCAGGTTCCCTAAATTATGGCAAGATGTTCGTTCCGTGGTTGGGCAGACTGGGTCTCCTAGGCTTTCAAAGGGGAAACGGGGAGCGGGGGTGAACCAACAGGCCTTTGATGTTTGACCTCAGATTCTGAAATCAGAACCTCAGGCAAAACCTGTTTTTATCTCTTCCATCCTCCGCAACCAAGTTGAAAGCTCTGGTGGGCACTTCCTTTTCAGCTGCTCTTTCCATCTTGTCAATCACCTCCCTGCTGAGAGAATGGAATTCCTTTGACTGGAAACAGGGGTGCAGCTCAGAGATGGTGCCAGAGATTTCTTCCTTTTCTCTCTCTGATTAGGTTACGATTAGGTTACCTTCGCATCACAGGCTGGAAGATGTATTTCCTCCCCTTTCATTTGACTGAGCCTTAGAAGCCAGTTACAGTGTGTGTTGACAGAGCTGGCAGATTTGCAGGTTAATCACCTTACCTCATGGTAAATAGGAGAGCAACCCCAGGATCTGGTTTGTGATAGAAACATGTGAAAGGAATTATGTTTGAGATTGGGTGAACAGCAGTGTGGATTCAGCAAGGTGGCAGATTTTATGAACCTGCAGGTATTATGAACAACACAAAAATAACTTATTTCTATGGACTGCTGTGTAGATAACCCTTGCCTTAGGAGTGTACTGGATTTGGGCCCAACTAGCCATGACACCAGTGTTATGAGCTGAACTGGGTCCTCCCAAATTCACATATTAAAGCCCTAACTCCCAATACCTCAGAATGTGACCCTAGGTGGATGCAGGGTCTTCAACAGGAGAACTGAGGTTACATGAGGTCATTCGGGTAGGTGTTAATCCAATGTGGCTGCTGTCCTTATAAAAGGGGGAAATTTGGACACAGACACATTCAGAGGGACGATGATGTGAGGACACAGGGAGAAGACGGCATCTACCAGTCAAGGAAGGAGGCCTCAGGAGCCACCAACCTGCTGACGCCTTGAACTTGGACATCTAGCCTCCAGAATTGTGAGACAACAAATGTCTGGTGTTTAAGCCCCCCAGCCTGTGGTACTTGCTGTGGCAGCCCTGGCAAACTCATACACCCAGCAAGTCATTCACCATCCAGAGCCTCAGTTGCCACAACTGCCACATGGGACACCTGGCCTGCTGACCTTGGGATGTCTAACTTCACTCTCAGAATGGGATCTTGGGTCCTGGGCAGCGAAGCAGATAAAGCCATAAAGCCTGAAGCCTGTGGGGTCATAGTTAGTCACCTCTTACACAGCTGGGACAGTGCCCGGGCCATCTCCCCTGCCCCTCACCCCCTCCACAGTTACTCAGTGGATGTGAGAGAAACAGAACTTGGCTGGGAGAAGAGCAAGAGAACAGAACAGAAACTGGAGATCGCTAAGAAATTAAAAGAGAAAAGGACCGCAGTTAAGTCCCTGGGAGATGTCTGGATAAAAGCACTACCTTTTATTTGCATGGTTCTCGGCAGGTCACGGAACACTTGATGGCAGCGGGGGTGTTTTCCAACCTATCTGAAGTCAAGAATCCCTCTGAGAGTCTGATGAAAGCTATGCATCCCCCCAATAAAAAAATAACCCACACACTGGCCACATTTTATCAGCATGTTCCTGTCCCACAGTGATAAAAATGTTGTGTCTACACTGTCTGGTAGGGCAGCCGCGAGGCACATGTAGCCATCAAGCATCTGAAATGGGGCTAGTGTGACTCCAAAACTGAATTTTTAAGTTTTTTCATTTCAAGGACTTTTAATTTAAATATCCATCTGTGGCTGTGGCTTTTGCATTGGACAATGTAGTGACAGGCTATTCCGGAGAGTTTACAGAGCCCCGTGAAATACCCCCTCATCAGTGGACCCCAGCTTAAGGACCACTTGCGATGATGACGCTGTCTTCACAATAATCATCCTTTCTGAGCTCACCAGCACCTGTATCATCTCATTTCATCAGACCGGCAACCCTGCGAGTGGGGTAGGACACTCACCCCGTTTTACAGATGCGGTCCCTGAGGCACCGACAGGCCTGCCGCTCTGCCCAGTCTCATGTCTGGGCCACTGCCGACTGTCTGATGTGAGAACTCAAGCTCTTTCCTGACTCCCGGAAACCAGCTCCGGGGGTTTCATGCATTGAGACAAATTGAGGCCTTCTCGATACGAATGGAGGGACATGATTTCGAGTCACCCAAAGAACTTTAATTCTCACTGTTATCCATCTAAGCAACGGCTTCTCATCGTCTTGATGTCCCCAGCAGGAACTAGACTGAAGCCAGCTTGACCTTGATAATAGAATGTTCTTTCATTAAGGATCATCTCTGGCCCTCCCTTGGGAGGTGGACAGATACCCTGTTCCCCATTTAGCCTGTAGGATGCCCAGGTGGAGTGGAGGAGCCAGGCTTCTCCAAGCAAGACTCTGGTCACCCCAGATGCCTCTCAAATAAAGAACCTGAGAACTTTGTGCTGGGAGAACACGAAGGCTCCTGCTCTAAGTCAAGACATCCCAAACACATAAATGCTCACAGGGCCTGTGACACAGCCCAGTCCAACCATACACACTACCGCCTTCAGGTTTCCATAGTAACTGGGCCAAGGGGAGCAAGAACACTCAGGATTTCATAAAACTCACTCTCATCCTGCACTTTGTATCTCTGCTCACTTCTAACTTCCAGAAAATCCCCTCGTTCACCAGACAAATTCAGATTTGTTTTATCAACCTGAAATTCTACTTTTGGCCAATTCTTCCTCAAAAAACAAAAACAAAAACGAAAAAAAAAAAAAAGAATCCCTCCAAGACCCAGCCCAAATGCCACACACCTCCATGAAAACTTCTAACCCATAGGCCTCCGCGGCACCACACCTCCAGAACACTTTTATCCCACCTTGCATCACTTCTTGAGCGTGAGATCCATACCACGTCTCTCTTTAGAAATTTCTAACCACGTTTCACACAGTGTCATGAGAAGCAGACACTCAGTAGACTGTAAAAACTGTAAAAACCGTAAAAACACAGATGGCTGGGCCCTACCCCCAGAGATGCTGATTCAGCAGGCCAGGAACCTGCATTTCTAACAATCCCAGTTTAAATTGATGGTGTGGATCCAGGGACTGCACTTTGAAAATCACTGCAAGAGACGTCTGTGGAATGAATAAATGACTGAATGAATGAAAATGGCCCTTCAATCAAGATAAACAATGTTATCAACATTTACTTCTAGATAAGGAGCAAAAAAACCGCAAGGAGCCAGAATAAGGAGAATTTTAAAAATCAGAATAACTTCAGGGTTACCCTTTCGTGTTCTCTTAGCTCTTCCTATATAACTTCTCATGATCAGACCAGAAATTAAAAATAGGTTCATTTTTCTGACTCAACCATATATTAAAAAATATTCTCTGTATGTGTGCAGATGCAGAAATAAATCCCTAAAAATATGTTCACTAACAATGCTCATATAGGGATGCTGAGATTTCCATAAGTTTTATGATTTTTGTAACTTTGTATAATATATGAACTTATTTTTACCGCAATCATGTATTAATTTTTAAAAATAAAGCTATATAACAATGTAGAAAGTATATATATATATATATATACCCTCAAGAAACACTTTGACTCAGAAAGTCCAAGTCTAGAAATTTTTCATAAGAAAATAATCAGAAATGAATGTAAAAATGATGTCCAAGGAGGATCAGTAAAGCCCTGTTTATAATAACCAGAAACTTGAAGCAACTTAAATGTTTGACAAAAGGAATTAGAATCAATAAATTATGGTATTTCCATAAATGGAACACTATAAAGTATTTTAAATATCCCTGTAGGGAATACTTATTGACATAGGAAGAGATGCATAATACAAAAAGTGAAAAACAATCAAGCCAAAAAACAGTATAAGCAGTACAATCTAACTTTGGATAAAGATATATACATATATAAAGAAATAGATAAAAATATAAATATGGACAGAGAGCTTTTTATGAAACTGGGAGTTAGAAATTATATTTTTATTTTGACATGAGTATTTTGACTATTTCGCAATAAATACATACATATCCAGGATATTTTAAAAAATGAGAAGCTGTGGGAAATTTATATGCCCCATTTCTTCCCATGAGGGACCAAAGAAGTTGAAGCGTGAGCATTTTTGTAAGTTTTTTCCCTCCCTGCCCTTCTATAAACACCAGGTACAACTTGGGTCTATTTGCATCCACAGATCCGTCTTTTTCCTCAACGTTTTCTGGACCTGCTCCAAGGTCATTCCTAACTCTAAGAGCCTAACTTTGAGTAACTCATGACACCACTCTCTGAGCATCAGCTTTGGGGAATGACATTTACAATGTATCCAGTGTTACTTGGTCACCCAACAAACTGCCATTTTTTCAGAAACCACAGCTGTCTCACATACTGGCTTTCAATAAGGTGGGTTGCTTAGCAACCACCAAGAAACTGGGAAGCCGGAAGAAGGCACCCGCAGGAGATATTTTATGACCAAAGTGAGCTGTGCTACGTGTCTGGTTGCATTCAAGGTAACCAAATAAGAGATAACACCCGGCTATTTTTGCATCATGAGGAAAAATATTTGGCTCCCGCCCAGAAGGGCAATTACCTAAAAATCTTGGCAGACCTCATGGTATGAGAAATGGTAACTGATACAAGGATGAGAAAAAAAAAAAAAAATCACTGACCTTCATAAATACTGATGATATGAGGATGGTTGAGGGATGACATAATCTCAATCTCTCGTCTGATGTGAACCATGTCTTGTTCATCCTTAATTTTGTCCTTACGAATGGATTTTATAGCAACCTGTAAAGTCAGGAAATGAAATGTTACTCAGAGAACTAAACAGATGCAAATCAGCCATTGGGGGAGTTTGGAAAATAAGTACAGATGTTACATGTTGGCAGAATTGACAATAACCAAAACAAAGCTTCAAAATACCCCCAACCTGTCTTTCCTTTATAGCAGAAACACCCTCCTCCCGACGACAGAAAACGTCAGGTTTTCACAGCCTGGCGTTTGGGAGGCTGCTTCATGTAGCCAGATTCATTTACTCTAGGAATCCTGAGCCTTTGAAAAAAAAGAAAAGTGGGGCGCCCGGTTTACAGGGTATCGATGACTGCACATGGGTGGGTGAAATCAGTATTCATTGGATCCTCCAGCAGCTGCCCAGCCACGGCTACAGAAAGCTTTACTGGGGATTCCCTATCTGGAGGCCTCGTCTGCCCAAACCTTGGGTTCGAAGACTCCAGGTTACACTTTGCTTGTGCCCTTGCTCAGAAGCCAAATCCTTCCCACAGCCTTCCGCTGGCCCAAGGCACCCTCAACCGCACAGGACCTGACGAAGAGGCTCCGCTGGAGGAGAACGGGGGTAACACCAAGGGAGTGACCGCTAGACTCCCTGCCCAGTCCCTGGTGATTCCCAAGCTCCATACCTATTGCAAATCCAAACCGTGGCGACGTGCCAGGGCCAAGACACAGAGCAATTACTCAAAAGAAATCCATAAGTAAAAGAGGCATGAAATAACAATGGGAATCTAATAAGGAAAAATACTGTTGCCAATGGATTCATCTTTGTGCACGAGCAAGTTGGCTGGTAATTTAATTCTCCTTGGCTCTAAGGGGGAAAAAACACCTTAGGATGGGGGAGGTATCCATGGGAAACAAGGAAGCCTGCCAACCCACGTGCCAGCTCCGAAGCCTGCTTAGCGCCCTCCAACCTGATGTGTCCACGGCCTTAACTCACCTGTTTCCCACTCTCCCAGGTGAAAATGGTTAAACCCCTCCTCTGGATGCTGAAGCCATAGAGTGCTCCAGAGGGGGAAAAGATGTCCTGTTCTCGGCAGCCCAGGGTCACACCCTGACTTCCACAGGGTGACCCACAGTGGGCCTCAGCAGGATTGTAATCACATCTGTGAATGTTCACAATTCTGGCTTACGCAGCTCCCCCACCCAACCCTATACGTACATGGAAACATTTCTAAAATACAGTGAGTCCATCAGTAACGCGACAAGATTTAGGAAGCTATTTTTATTGTTTTTGATATTTCCTGACCTCCCCAAAACAGGTGACGCGGGCTAGCAGCTCCCTGCACTTTTCTGTGGCAGAAGCTTCCCCTGTTGTAATTAAATCAGATTTTGTGTCATGACTTGACGCTACACTAGTAGGGATCTCACTCACTGCTTTATCTCAGGACTTAACACCATGCCTGGCACGTGGCAGGCCTGGGAAAACACAGTGTGGGCAGGCAGGTAGACGGCTAGAACAGGAAGGAGAGGAGAGAAGGGGGGAGGGAGGGGGGAGGGGGGAGGCAGGGGTTGATGCTGTAAGGCGATGAGAGCCCAGACTAGAGACGTGATAGTGAAATCGGAGCAGAAAAGAAGGAACTGCTCCTGCCAAACAACACCGCTGAGACAAGCACAACAGGAAGACGATTTGGGATTTCTTGGACATCCTACCTACATGGGCAATTGAGGAATGAAGGAAGCAGATAAGAAACACGGGACACCCTGCTGGATAAAGGGCAGCTGCCGAGAGGAATGAGCTGCCAGCTACAAGGCCCCTCCTCACCACAGTGCCAGGCTCAGAGGTACCCCAGGTCCTCAAGACAGCCCCCTTCAGTATGTATGTAGCGAGAAAAGCCTCCGTGGGCTTACGTCAAGTGTAAAGATATGACTGGAAGGCTTTATTTTATCTGAGAGCCGGTTCTTGCAGGAAGCAGACAGTGAACACACACGGGCCTGGAGGATGTGGGTGGCTGCTAGACCAACTCCTACATTCCTCCGTGAACGAAAGAGGGGAGGAGGAGAGAAACCATTCCTTTGATTATGCAGCAGGCTGAACTTGGCCTTGAGGAGGCCCTATTGTCAAATGACAATAGGAAATACATTCTTTCACCATCCAGGGTCAGGGGAGGGTAGTGACACTTACTAGGGGGTGGGGGATAAGCCCACTTGTCAATTCCCCCCAACAGGAGCCAGAGGCCGAGGGTCCCACGGTGCATTTGCCAGCGGCGTGCTTCCAGCCCCGTGTGAAAAGAGGAGTGCCTACATTCTAATAAAACCCCACTTGGCACTGAGCAAACTAAAAGGGCTCCATAGATGTTAATAGGCATGATGGTTGTCCCTCCACAAAAGCTTCCCTCTTCCAACAATGAATCTTCTATTGAAAATGTAAAAGAGGGCTCGTTTTATCCCCGATTTCAAAGGGGCAGTGGGAAGTCAGGAGGAGACAGATGCTAGAAATCACTGAGAACTGTGCAACTGCCCAGGCCGGAGGGAGGGCCTTTCAGTTCACCTCCCAAGAGTAGCGAGATGCCTCACCCAAGGTCGCAGAGCCAGCTAATGGCAAATCACAAAAATAATAATGATAGTAATAATAGCAGGAGCACTTAACACCATGCTAAGTGCTTTATATCCCTTGGACCTCCATATCCTTTTCCTCCCTCAAGCTTCAGCTTCATGCCACCCCCTTAGGGAGGCTCTGGTCAGTAAGGCCACCCCTGGCCACCTCCTCTACACTTTTCCCCATTTCTTCTTTTGGGGAGCATTTCACACCATTTGAAATTATCTTGCATCTTTGTTTGCTGCATATTCTTTCAGTCAGGGCACATCAGAGAAGGAAAACTCTGACTCCAAAAAACCTCCGCTGCCTTGCGGCATACCTCTCCAGGGGAAAGGCTAAGGGAGTAAACCCCGACAGAAAATCCGGAGCCGGAGTCCCTAAGGCGGTTTGACGTTGTAGTCAACACCGGCAACTCCTGCGGCGCACCTGAAGCCAAGCTGTATTGACTCCATCTTTCCCTTGGACCCTTCAGCTGCGAAGAGAGGGTGGGGTCTGCTGCATGGGCAACAGCAGACCCTCCATATCACCCTGCCCAGGCTCTGTAGCTTCAGCTTCACTGGAGAGGACACTCCAGTGTCATCGCAAGATGTCGATTCAACATGGGAGGAGACAAATAGCGTGTCACTCCCGAGTCGGACTGCACAGCCATTCTCGGCGGTGCAGATAGACTCTTAAGAAGCTACACCATCGTCTCTCGAGACGGACGGCTGCCGACGATTCTTTCATCCTGTGGGCCAAATCCAGCTTGAGGCCTGTTTTAGAACTAAGAATGGCTGTCACATTCTTAAACAGTTGTTTAAAAAGAAGGCGGCGATCTATAAATGTAGCTTCTGTAACAGCATGTGGTGCCCACTTCATGAACCTGAAGGATAAACTGAGCCAGGGCACAGTGAAGCAGTATGCATAATGGTTAGCGACATGGCTTTGATTCCATGGCTTTTAATTCCTTCACCAGCTGTGTGACCTTGGGCAGGTTACATAACCTCTCTGTGCTCCAATTCCCTCATGTGTCAAGTAGGGAAATAACAGTACCAGCTTCATGGGTGTCTCCCTGCGAGGACGATATTTCAGGTGCTCAGATGTGCCTGGCCAGGGTAGATGTTCAATACATGTCAAGCCTGTTTAACCTGGAGAGAGTGCCCCATAATTAGGGCCTTCCTTTCACCCTCAGAGCAAACTTGAATTCCTCCTGGTTCCTCACACGGCGGTGAGTGAAGGAAGGGCTTGGGAATGGAAACCACATTTGTTCCCAAAGAACACGAAGGGCTGGAGCATCTCAGAAGATGAACAACTTGAACCTAGGACCATCTTCCCCCATCTCCTTCTTACGGTTTCCCAACCAGGTGAACAGGGAAATGCCGCCTTCCTCCTTGGAATCACAAGTCTGACTCAGGCTGTCCACGTCCGCTTTTCTGGATTTGTTCATCCCCTTATTCCACTGAGCGCCTGCCAGGCACCAAGCACAACGCTGAAGCAATGCAAACGGCAGCCAGCAGGGCTCTGCCCCAGCCCTCAAGGTGAGGGAAAAGGAGGGGGGCGAGGACAAGGCAGAAGAATTACACAGATGATTGCATAATCTCCTTCCTGACCAAAGGCTACCGAAGACACGCACCGAGAGGCCAGCATTATGGAAAAAGGATCCTCTCCAGTTTCCCTTCATCCTCCCCATATCTAGAAAGAAAGACTGAGATAAGGGTCCAGCAGAAAGAGATAACCGAATGTCTGAAATCATACACCCTCCCCCCCAAAAAAAATCCAATTTGTTCTAGCACGGGTCAGATTTCACTCCCCCTTCAAAATGACCGGAGCGGGGAAGTCAGGTGTCTGAGCCCAACACGCAGCACGGCAACTTTCATAAACGTCTCCACGTCTAGACGGCACTGTGTGCCTTATAAAACAGTCTGATTTTAAATAAGGCCACCCCACGGTTTAATGTTTAAACCATATGCAGCAGCAGGTCCGGCCGGGGACCTGCCAACGCTGCCCTGCGGTGCCTGCCTGTTTAAGAGGCAAACTCAGCCCAGCCAATTCCCGTCCCTCGTTAAATGTAACGAGCCTGGCCTCCTCTTCTGCAGAGGTAGGTGTTCCTTTTCGTGAATAATCACCCCAAACCACCTGCTCTGCAGCCTGCCGCCGTGGCCACTGTGGACGGTAAGAGCTTGGGGATCTCGGCAGAGCAGGATGGTGAACGCTTAGGTTTTTACTGGCTGGCTGACCTCAGGCAAGCCCCAGCCTCACAGGCCTCAGTTTCCTCATTTGTAAAATGGGGTTAGCACGTCGTACCTCCTGGGGCTATGGTAAGGAGTGCAAATACTGTAACTAACAGGCCTGGCACACAGTGAATGGCGGAACTATCCGAGAAGCAGTCCTGGGCCATGTCTTAGGAGGGATGAGTCTACAATGAATCATTTCACAGACCTCTCCCCTCCCTTTCCCCACTCCCTCCCCTCATCTTCTCCTCCCCACATTTATACTGAAGGACAAGCAGGAGAAAATTCATATCCAGCCTGCATGCCCAAACACTGTCTTCCTGGACTGCTTGGGGGCAGGGGGGCCATTTGTGGCAGGTTGTGTGTGTATTTGAGGCTCTAGCCCAAAGAATCATTGCCCTCGTCCCTCCACAGCCACCTGCCATGGATGCTCATTCACTGCCATGGGCCAGCCTGCAGGGAATGCTCTAGAACAGGGTCTCTCAGACAAGGGTCATGGGCATCTTGTTAAAATGCAGATTCTGAACCCAAAGGGCTAAGGAGGGGCCTGGGACTCAGCATTTCGAGCAAGCTCTCGGGTGTTGCCAGTGATGCAGGTCCGAGGACCCACTTTGAACACCACGATCTTAGTGCTCTACCTTTGGCCCTGACATAACAACATTTTAATTTTTTTTTCTTATACCATATCAACTTTAAATCAGCGACAACATTCTTAATAAAAGCAGTGACTAACATTCATTACCTGCTAACCACATGCCAGTGGACCTTATCTCACTTAATCCTAACTACAACCCCATTTTAGAGGGGAAGAAACTGAGGCACAGAGGACATAAACATTACCCAAGGTCACACAGCTTGCAAACAATGGAGCTCAGGCTCCAACCCAGGTAGGCTGAGCCCAGAGGCTCCCGATTCCTGAGGCTGTGGATAAAGTTGGGATGGACAGCAAACGTGGTTGGTGATAGAATCTCTCAAGATCCCCAACGGTCTCGCAAGCCCAGTGTGATGGGCCCCCTCCAAGCAGAGGAAGACTTACACAGGTGAGGAGCCGGGAGGCGGGACTGGGGAGTGAGCTGCAGGGAAGACACGCAGCCATAAACCTGGCATTAGCGTCACTTAGTGAAAGCAAGTTTGGCATTAGCATCACTAAGTGAAAGCAAGTTTGCAGTCACCTGGCAATAGAAGCTGGCAGCTGCCCACCATTCCCCAGGTGTGATCTCACACCCAGCCATGTTCTGTTCCACGGGAGCTGCAGGGCACTGAGTCAGAGGCAGCCCAGGAAGCTTTTCTGACCAAGGGACTCATTGCAAGATGCCTCCGGGCAGTCAAGTTGGAGGCCAGTGTGCTGGTTCCTGTTCTTGTCTGGTTGATGGTCAGAGTTTGGACAAGCCAGAGCTCCACGTGGGTCACATGGGTCCAAAGCTCCCCAGGATCACAAAATGGCTTCCACTCAGAAAACCTGTGCCCAGCCATCACCCAGGTGATGCCACCCAGGAGACCACCTGGGAGCCAAAGCCCCTAATTAATTAAATGACCCCCGGCTCTTTGTGAGCAGCCTGACCAACTCAGGAAAATACTCTAGCAAATTTTAATGATGCAACCGGCCCCACAGGGACCCAGGCCAGCTCTGCCGTGGGGCCCGCGGGCCTCTTCCTCTCCAGCCTGTTGATTCATGTTATTACATGGATGTTTTTTCAGACAGAAGCGGGTTGGAAGCCAAGAGTTGTATCAACAGGCTCTGAGAAGAGGCACCCTGATGCCAGGGAGCGTGGTGTGTGTGAAAAAGAGCTTCTTCTTCAAAGAATGGCATCTCACTATTCACCACCAGCAGCCTATTAATCTTGTAAAAGCTTCTAAAAATATAATCCACTGTAACTCAGTTCTCAATCCTCTCCTTCCCCAAATTCTCCGTCAGAGATGCTGTTTCCTCAGATGATACTGCTTTTTCTCCGGCTATAAGAAATGTGTTCTATTTCCAGAATTTAAGCAGCAAATCAGACTTTTATTTGACGGTGCCAGGGCCCGCTTAGGAGGACCTCGGAAAGGCCTGGGACTTGTTTTCTACATGTATAGTCAGTCCTTGATCTCCACCACTCCCCTTTCAAGGACTGAGCTAAGACTGTCCTCATTGCACGTGGTGATGCGACGAGGGAAGTGGAATTAATGACTAAGAAATCTCGGGCAGATTGACACTCCCTGTGTGGCAGGCGCTGGGGTTTGTAAACACGAGATAGTGGCCATGGCTGACCAAGCAGCAAAAAGAAGGCCAAGGGAATGTTAACACCAGTAGCAATGCCAAAAGCAAGCAACAATTAGATTCTCAGAGAGCGTCGTTTTCCAAGGGGTGGTGAGCACACACACACACACACACACACACACACACACACACACACACACACCCGCCTCAGATCCCCTGGTTGGAGGAAAAGAAGAAACTGTCAAAATGAAGATTCTGGGGCCCACTTGGGATCGACTGAATTTTGAGGGTGGAGCCAAGATGGTATCATGACAAGCATCTTTTATGAGCGTCCCCGGTGATGGCTGCATGCTGAGATTTAAGAAATGCCACCTCACACCAGAGTAAATGTGACCATGAGGGCCCTTACTATTCCGTACCATAATATGATGCAGTCATATTAAAAATTCGGTGATTAGTGAAAGTTGATGAGCCATCTATATAGAGGGCAATTATAAACAAGCCGCTTCCTGGAGGGGACTGACTCTGTGACCTGAATTAATTTACCGCTGGCAAATGGAAGGCTTCTTCCTCTTGTCCTAGCCTGAGGCAAACCTGTGGCCTCGGCAAGGGCAGGAAGCCACTGCTAATGGGTGACTTCATGCTCAGCACACAATCTGGGGCTCCCATGCCTGGTAAAAAAGAACGTGTCTAAAGGAGGAGAGAGAAAGTGAGCCCGGGAGCCTCACGTCCTGCCTGCTCTGTGACAGACAGGCAGTCTGGCTGTTGCTGCGAGGAGCCTTCTCTGTTTGGGACCCTCTGGAAGTCTCTTCAGGCTCTGTCTGTGCTAATAAATACCTGCAAGGCCGCCTGCAGGCAAAGGCTTCTAGTAGCACCAGAGATGCTACACAGGTAACCGGAGTTGCAAAAGACTAAAAATGCGAGGCCATGTAGCTGGGATTGGAGTGGGCCAAGCAGCTATTTATGGACCTTCATGTCACCACAAGCCAAATGCAACACCAACTCCGAATTGTCAAGTACCCCTGCTTTCTTTCAGGTGACAACTGCCCTGGGGAGGGAGAGGATGGGCCGGACCAGAGGGCCAAGGTTACGCACGAGTTGGATAGTCTCTACTGGTAGCATCTGATCGCTCTGACTCTGTTTATAACACAGCTTGGATAAGCTTAGGGTTGTGCAACTTTTATTTATCAGCCTCCAAGCCCAGTAGAGCCTCAGCCAGGACTGCTGGGAAACCGAGCATCAGCTCTACAGCCCTGTCATCAGTCCCAACAACCCGGCCCAGGTGCCCCTCCGCGCAGAGAGGTCCTCGACAAAGCTGGTCACAGGCTCAGTGTCCTCGCCTGCAATGAGGACGACAAGCCCACGAACCCCTCTAGGTGGGACAGGTAGGAACCGTACCGGCTTGTGCATAGGATGGAGGGCAGAGAAGGCCAAGTGTCACTACAGCAGAGGCGTGATATCACCAGCGGATGTCAGAGTGGCAGGCACTTCAGAAGGTTCTATGCCGCCTCCCCTCCCCTCATTTTACAGATGAGGAAACTGAGTCCAAGACAGGTTCAAGCACAGGTCCCAAGGTAACAATAGCACTGGAATTGCAGCAAGAGTCCCAGCCCTGGACAAGCACTCTGAGCAAGGAGCCCTCAATTCCAAGCCACAGCCAGCAGGAGGAGAGAAACGGCCACAGAAAGGTTCAGCAGTGACACACGGGGCAGGCTTCCCTGCGGCCAAGTCCCCAGAAGTGCTGCATTGTTAATGCACCGAGACGAGGAGATGAGGAGTGACAGACACTCCTAAGCGTACTGGCACATTATGACCCGTTTCGCAGCATGGTGCCCTCTTTCAGCTCCACCTAATACCAGGGGTCTGTCCTCACACAGACATGCTGGGGACACTGTTTTCAGTCCGATTCAGTCCAAACCTTGTTCCAGTTTCTGAAGGCTGATTTGATATCACACACGAACAGGCATACTTGGGAGGTTTTTACCCCATTATTTCTTAATTCACTGAAAACATAGCCTTTAAAGATTAACTTCAGGCTGTTATGGAATCCCAACCTTGGGAGCAATGAACAAGGAACACAGAAGACCCAAGAAACAAAATTAGTTTTCCAAAGGGAAAGGAAGCTAGTCAACTGCACTGAGCTGATCCAGGTGAGGAGGGCAAAGAAGAACAAGTTTTTAATTTCTTGAGATGGTAAAATACAAATAACATGCAAAACGGGGGTGTGGCTTTCAATTTTATTTTATATTTTAACCATGGGTGATTTTATAGCTAAGTGAAAGAGAAGATCCTTCGGAAGTTATTTTTATCCTGACAGACTCCCTCTTACTCGCAAAATTGATTTATGACAATTAGAGTGTGCAGAGACATATCAGACAAGGAAGGAACAATAGCCCGGGCTGCAGTCTGTCCCCTGGGAGGCCTCATTCATCATTCCCTCCCAAGCAGAAGCTTCTCTGCCTTCCAAGGGAAGCTCTCATTGTCCATTACGCAGAGAGTTAACAGGCTGGTTCCTGCTCCACAGCCCCATTGCAAAATCTATCTGGATGCTTATCAGCCCACTAATTACTGCCCCACAGACCTGCCCGGGATGCCTGTCATGGCAGCACCTCCGGCTACAAATGCACAGCCCCCCAGGCGATGACAGCCCGACCCCGAAGGAGCAAGCTCAGTTCCAGGCAGGCATTTCCTGCCGCCGGGATCAGGATCTCCGCCAGGATCCCTATCATCTGCAACTACCGCCTTCAAGGAGCTGACCACCTCGTCCACATCCATCCCCCACCATGAACCCCACCAAGCTGGTGGAGGCCCCCTGTCATAACCTCACTCACCATTCCTGGTGGGTTTCCCTTGCACAGAGGCCACTTCCGCTTTGTTCAGGATAATGCCAGCACCCAGCAGGTGCCTGGTGTATAGTAGGTACCAAAAAGCTGATGAAATGGACCCCAAGTGTTAAAAAGGACCCTTAACATTACGCTAAGTGAAGTAAGTCAGACAGAAAAAGACAAATACTGCGTGATTCCACTTACATATGAAATATGAAAAATCCAAAGTCATAGAAATAGAGCGTACAGGGGCGGTTGCCAGGAGCTGGGGGTGGGAGAAATGGGGAGATGTTGGTCAAAGGGTAACTTTTGGCTGTAAGATGAACAAGTTCTGTGGAATCTAATGTACAGGATGGTGAATATAGTTAACAATATTGTATTATATACTTAAAATTTTTAAGAGAGTAGATCTTCAATGTTATCACCACACACACATACACACAGATTATAAACAGATAGTTATATGAGGGGGTGGAGGTACTAACTAACCTTACAGTGATAATCATTCTGCTACATATATGTGTATCAAATCATCACCTTGTACACCTTAAACTTACATAAGTTCTAAATCAATAAAGCTGGGAGGTGGAGAAAGGACTCTTTAAAACCATAAAACCATAGCAGGACATCTTATCATTCCACAGGCATCCACTGCTGAGTCTTCCTTGACTTACTAATCTCTCAAGTGCTGAATCCAACCCGCCCTTGTCCCAAAATCACTTCGGCTGAACTTGCTCATCTTTAAAATGGCGACAGGCTGGGAAATAATTCACAACGGTAGCTAACAGCACTGCTAATAACTACCAGTCATCAAGCCCTTCATACGTGCCAGCGACTGGGCACCATCCCATTAAACACCGCAACCTCTCCCTCCTTAAGTTCTTGCGGAGGCATTATTGTTTCTGCTTTCTCCATGAATATAAGCTGAGTCTGAGGGAGGTTAACTTGTCCCAGGGCACACAACTAATTAGTAGGAGAGCCGGGTCTCGCTAAAAAACCCAAAGACCACACTCGTCTTAACCTCTGTATCACACTGACAAAGGACACCATCCTGGGCCTGGCTCAGGGTCAGTATCTGATGAATATGAACTCAATCAGTCTCTGGAGATGAAGGCCCCACCAAAGCCACACTGCCTTGTCTCCACCCCAAGTCTTTTTTAAAGCCAAAACTTAAACTACTCCCATCTTCCAAAGCACACCCACTGGGGTTCCTATCTGCTCTCTGTGAGGCCAGTCAATGCAGTTGGCAGAATCAGATAGCAGGACCCCGGAGGCGAGTCCCTAAAATGATGCAATAATGAGTCAATTCTCCAGCAAGCAATTTTAGGAAATCTGCTGTGAATAAGGCATTGATCCAGGTGCTGTAAAACATGATCCGGACCTACCCTTTCACTTGTTTACAATCCATCTGGAAAGGACAGTGGCCATGGGGGCTCCTCGCTGCCCTGCACCCATTCACCCTTCTACTAGTAGAAACCCCCTGGCTTTACTCTGGGGACCAGCCAGCCTTACCCCACTGGATGCAGTTTTAAAGAGACTGTCAGTCAAGATAATTCATGCCAATGGATGGGCTCATGATGCTAGAGTTTAACTAAGGAGACACTCTTCCTCCAGAACTGAATTTTCAGTGGTCTGAAAACAGCTGGGGTGATCGTTGCCAACAACAATCTCCGAAAAAACTGTCTGTTAGTATTTCCTGCTACTTGGTTCCTCAGGGCTTCCTTAGTTCTCATCTTTCTCTTCCCAAGTTTGGTCCTGTGGGATATATTAAGCGAGAATTCAGTAAGGGTAATTTTGACGCATCTTGTAGAAAGGTGCGGGAAGTCCAGCCATATTTTTTTGCCAAGTAATATTCATGGCCAGAAACATATTTACCAGTTGTTATTGACTGAATTGTGTGCACCCCTCCCCCACAACATACACAAGTTCGTTTGTTGAAGCCCTACCCCCTGGCGTGACTATATTTGGAAACAGGACCTTTAAGGAGATAATTTAGGTTCAGTGAGGTCATAAGGGTGAGGTGCTAATCCAATAGGGCTGGTGTCCTTATGGAAGAGGAAGAGACACTAGGAGCATATGGACACCAAGGAAAAGCCATGTGAGGGCCCAGCCAGAAGGCGGCCATCTATAAGCCATGGAGCGAGGTCTCACCAGAAACCAGTCCTGCTGACACCTTAATATTGGACTTCCAGCCTCCAGAAGTGGGAAACACGAAATTTCTGTTGTTTAAGCCCCTCAGTCTGCGCTATTCTGTTATGGCCACCTGAGCAGGCTAACACACACTAGTCATTCTCCATGCTACCTAAAACACAGTCAGCATGGAAACTAACCAAAGGGAGGGTCATTCATGGTCAATACCAGGTATAATGAGCAGAGAATGCAGAAGAGGAGCCCTACCTGCTTTGTTCACCCCTCTGTCCCCAATATTTAAGAAAGAGTCTGACATCATAGCAGATATTCAATGCTTGCTGAGTTGAACTGAATCAAACTTGTTAAGTATCAGAAGTCCTAATTTTCATAATAATGATTCCTTTCTCACCCAGTCCACCAACTACCACCAACCTAGGCTGAAGTCCAACAGCCTACCCAAATGACATCCCGGGTTCCGCTCTGGTCCATGGTGCCTCTGTCCTTGTGGGTAAGACCACAAACTCATGGGTGCAATACCATGGTGTAAGTGACCGACTCCTGTGTATACCATGCCACCCCACTTTATTTTATTCTCCCCCACCACCCCATGAGACAGGCAAGACAGGGAAACTGAAACTGAGGAAAAGAAGTCCATAAGTCCCCACAGGTCATAAAGTCAACACCCTAGTTTCAACCAAGGTACTTGGATTATGTGGCTAATGCTCCTTCTGCTGGATCACGCTTGTCTCCACATTTCGTCAAATCTCTGGAAACATGGGGTAAAGAAGAAACACCCCGAGTCCCGGCATTGTGATGCTTCCTTTCTCTGGAACTTAAGCCTGGGGGAAAACTAGCGCAAACATCAGACTGTTCAAATGCCGTGGGCGACCTGGCCAGGGAGCTAATCAGAACAATTTGGGAGTGTGGCGAAACAAGGACACCCCTTCCTGGATCTAGCCTTTATGGCAACACTTCATAAGAACCATTCTCTTACAACAAAACTGTCAAATCCAGCAACCACAGGCCAGAAACATCCCAGCTGAACCCCGCCAAGCTGCTTTCTGATGTACTGTGCACACAAATACCAATATTCCCCAGATGTTCTCCATGTAAAACATTTGGTTTCAGACACAGCCCTTCTTTCCCCAAAAACTCATACATTTGTTTAATGGACTCATACAGTTCAGCTAAAATATCCTGGAGCAGACATCTGAAGCCAGCCCGGCTCTGATGCAAGCATCCCATCTGCAGGAAAGACAAACAAGTAAATAAGACAAAACCTGCCCAAGATTTATGCTCCCTGCATCTTTTAAGCAGGTCATAAAATGTAAGCTATATACGGAGAGCAATGCATGTGGCTTTCAAGTGGGTGTCTGAATGCATCTCCTTGGTAATCGAAGACTGATGTTCAAACAGAGAGTGGGTCTCGCATGCTGAAGAGGAGGCTATCAGAAAAGGAGTTGAAAAATCTGTCATGAGCAAAAACAATGATTGAGGTAAATGTAGGTTTTTTCCTGGACTTAATTATCCAACTATAGCAATAGTTCCTTTATTCCAAAGCCCCTTATCTCTTCACCCACAATCCAGAACCCAGGTATGAGGTGGTGAAAGATGTGGAAGCAGCCCAAGTGCCCATCGGTAAATGAGTGGATAAAAAAGCTGTGGTACATTTACACAATGGAATATTACTTGGCCACAAAAAAGGAGGAAATCTTATCTTTCACAGCAGCATGGATGGACCTACAGGGTATTGTGCTAAGAGAAATACAAATACCATATGATTTCACTTATATGTGGAATCTAATGAACAAAATAAACAAACAAAATAGAAACAGACCCACAGAGACAGAGAACAGACTGACCACTGTCGGAGGGGAGGGTTTTAGGGAGCTGGGTGAAAAAAGTGAAGGAATTAAGCACACACAAAAAACAAAACTAAAGCTCACACACACAGACAACAGTACGGTGATTACTAGTGGGAAGAGAGCATGGGGGGAGGTAGGAGGTAGTGAAGGGGGGAGGGATAAACAGGGACGGAAGGAGATCCAGACTTCGGATGGTGAGCACACAATACAATGTACAGATGATGTCTTATAGAATTATATACCTGAAACCTACATAATTGTATTAACCGATGTCACCCCAATAAATGCAATAAAAAGGAGGTAGCAACATGGGAAATGCATTGTACCTTGAGTCAAGAGACACAGCTTGACCACATACCAACTAGGTGGTCCTGGCCAGCCTGATACCCCAAAGTGGCTCACACTATTGCATAAGACGAAACTTCACCAGATTCACTGTCAGGGACAGGTCAGCTGTGAAGACTGTATTAATGAAGACAATAAACCCTCAGAAAAGGCAAGAAATAAAATGTCATCAGATCCATGCACTAAGTCCCACCTACCCAGGTGGTCACCCGTAGTTTTCCTACTAACAGCCCTAACAAGCTCGGTCACAGCAACTCGGTGGGAAAGTGGAAAAATAAAACTAGAAAGCCGCTAGAGCCAGCCTCACTGACAGAATCAAGACAGGACAACTGCCTTCACCATTAATCTTGTCTTGTGAGTTTTCAGCAGTGAGCATGCCTTCTTTTTGCTGTACAGAAAAGAAGAATTTTACTGTTTGAAAAGGTCACAAGAAGGAATGCATGTTGATGAGGGAGAAGATAAACTATAAATAGCAGTCACCAGAACTCCAAAACACGGTACTGAGGACCATTTAGGAGTTCCCCGAAGACATCAAGACAAGGTGTAACTACTTTCAAGGTACTTTGTTTTAAGAGCCAAGAAAGTATGCATCCACGTAGAAAGATTTCCATAATAAATGGATACCTTTTTAAAAAAAAAGATTGGCTCTTAAATGGGTGAGCTTCAGTTACCTGGAAAAATATATTTAGATCTCTATCATATAACTTATTATTTCCACTTAACCAAGGCCTCGGATTAACCAGCATTCTCCACTTCCCTGACTGAGGCTCAGGCCAGGTTGCACTGTACTGGGTCTTGGGCTCCTCTCTGCCTTTCCCATACCCTCTCTTCCACCAGCCAACCGCCCACCGCCATCCCAGCCAAGCCAAGTGCTCCGATGGGGCGGGCTCTACAGCCCATGGAACGTCTCATTCTCCAACAAGGCCATTCTAAGGCTACAAATCCCCAGATTTCAGACTCAGGTTTACTCTCACCACTGCCAACAAAAAACAAAATGCAACGAGGTAACAAACAGAAAATGCCCAGGAGCGTGCCCCACAGAGAGGACATGCTCCAAAACTGCTTTTTAGGTTACTGTTATTGACAAACAGACCTTCTGCCAAGATGTGTGTTAAGTAAGAACACCATAGTGAGATCCTCGGAATTAGGAGGTTGAGAGGACGATGTCAGAGGACAAAGCGAGACAGGGGTCAGGAGAAAGGGAACAGCTGGAGCCTCTTTGGAGAGGACATTTCAGGTCACCCCACTAAAAGAAGTCCCTCCAAATGTACTTCAGTAGCCCCTAGGGAATCAGTGTTGCAGGATGGAATTATTTCCCTGAAATGAACAGACACGCAAACGTCTCTACAACTGGGCCTGAAAAGAAAACAAGCCGGCTGCCGATTTACGGGCAGCCTCTGATGCAAGAGAGCCAAAGGTCCCAGCCCAGGTCCAGCGGGACGGCTTCGGACACACCGCTCCTCCCTGAAGAACATATACTGGAGGCAAGAGTGGGGGAGGGGATTCATCTTCCTGGAAGGCAAGGTCCCAGCGTGACCAGTCCTGGATGGGCACACCTTCAGGAGTACAGACCCTTGGACCTTGGCACTCAGCATACATTAGCCAGTGGCTCTCACCTCCGAGGGTGCATTAGAGCAACCTAGAGGACCATTTAAAAATGCTGATGTTTGGGCCCCACCCCCAGAGAACTTGTAGAAGGTCCCCAGCTTATTCTAATGCTTAGCTGGGACTGAGAACCAGCGGTGTAGTGGGAAGAGCCACAGTGGGGCCAGACGGCCCTGAGTTTTGAACTCAGGTGCTACTGTTAGTTCAAGAGCAGATCAGTTACTCTTCCTGAGCATCAGCTTCTTTAACTGCAAAGTGGGGATAATAGTCCCTACGTGTCACCGAGTTTCTGTGAAATGAGAGGACGCATGTCGCCCGCCTCATTTAGTCCCTTGCAGAAGGCACACATTTGAGGGCCCTATTAATGTTCTTCTCTCCCTTTCACTCCCCTTCTGTCAAGATTCTCCCAAGTGTGTCAGGAGTTCTGGGCACTCCCAGTTCTCTGGGGCGTCTGCCTGGCTAAGTGGTTTAAAAAGGGCAGAAGGCAGACACATCCGCCCTTATGTGGGACCCCTCACCACGTATACACACTGAACCCCTAGTGGGTGAAACTGGCATATCCTATGGCAAAACCACATGAAAACTGAGTCACAAGTAGCAAGATAAGGAAATGCCCAGGTTTTTTTTTTTTTATTATTTCTTTTTTCATTGTTGTTCTATTATAGTTGTCCCAATGCCCGGCCCCCTACCCCCACCCCCCGTTGCTTTTCACTGCCCTGCCCCACCCCCGGTAAATCCCCATCCTGTTGTCCATGTCCATGGGTCATTTATACTAGTTCCTTGACTAGACCCTTCCCTTCTCTCCCCTTTCATCCCCCTCCCTCTCCCCTCTGGTACCTGTCAGTCTGTTCCTTGTTTCTACGACTCTGGTTCTATTTTGCTCATTTGTTTGTTTTGTTCGTTAGGTTCCTGTTAGAGGTGAGATCATATGGTATTTGTCTTTCGTCACCTGGCTTATTTCACTTAGCATAATACGCTCCAGTTCCATCCATGCTGTCGTAAAAGGTAGGAGTTCCTTCTTTCTTTCTGCTGGGGAACGCCTAGGTTTTATGATTGCTTTGCTTTTCCTGTCTAGATGATAGACCCATCTTGGGTGTGACACCTTCTCAGGAAGCCCCTGCCTTTGCCCCCCCTCCCCCATTAGGCCAGGTGCAAGGCTCTTAAACCTGGCGGCACCAACACGCCTGGTGCATAGTAGGCCCAAGGAAATGTCCACTGAGCGAATGAATTATGCTCCCTGAGGCCAGGGATGGGTATTTATAGATCAAGAGCTCATAATGCCCAAATGTGTTAATCCCCTAAACAGGCATTTCATAAATATACTTGAACTCTGATTCTGAGCAACTGGCAGAAAAGTAGATAAAGGCCGTTTGGCATTTGGGAGGCAGCTGCTCAAAGCCCAGTGACCGTGAGCAGCACTTGAGGGTTTGAGCAGTGCGAACATGGGCAAGTGAGTTAATTTTCTGTGCCTCAGTTTATCCGCTGTAAAAGGGGGAGACTAATGGTGTGCACTTTTAGGGTTACCATGAGTATGCATTTAGGTCTGTGATTTAACATGCTTAGACTCTCGCCTGGCACCATTCCTACGATGCAACTGTTTGCTATTATTATTATTACTCCATGGAAGGATAACAGCAAAGAGACCTCGCGCTTCAGGTCCAATATAAGGACCCAAGGTGCTAGGGCCCCCGGCTAGCACAAGAGAAGGTGTGGACAGAAGAAAGTGGAGCGGTATATCCCCAGGTGAATACAACAACTAGCTTCCCATTGCTGTGTTTCTCCGGTTATAGACCATGAGCAAACTCCTTATAACCACTTGAGTTGCTTGGCTAAAACGCTTAAGATTCTCAGGTCTCCCTGAGTCCCTCCAACCGGACCTGCTGGATCAGACTCTCTGGGGTGGGTGCCAAAGATGGTGCATTTTAACAGGCACACCCCAGAAGATTCACAGGTCCCCACATATTTAAGCACCATTGGACTGGATAAGCTCCTTATCTGTTTGCTCAGACCTTCTCTCCAGAGCCTCATACAATGCCTGACACCTGGTCTGTGCTCAACAAGTATCAGGTGAATCCATTCCATGGTTGCAACTCTAGAAGAATTTGTTCAATTTTTTGAAGGCCCACTGTGTGTCAGGCACATGCAAAGCTGTGCTGAATCTGACAACTTCATTCATTCATTCCTGAATTTGTTCATTCATTCATTCTAAAAGTCTTAACTGGGTGCTTCCTACATACCGGGCACTGCCCTAGACACTGGAGATACAGAAGAAATGATCAGTGCGGCTGCTTAGAGATAATTACAGATGGTGACAAGTGCTACATATGGAGAGCATCACTGCAGTCATTAAACTCAGCATCTAGAGCAGTGCCTGCTGTCCTTCAGAACTGTCTATGATGACGGAAATGACCTTTTCTGCGCCGTTCAGTGGTAACCGCTAGACACAAAGGGTTACTTACTAAGCACTTAAAATGTGGCTCGTATGGCCAAAGGACTGGAGTTTTCATTTTATTTAATTGCAATTAATTTTTATTTTAACTGCCACGTGTGCTCCTATAAGTCAGCGTGAGTCTAGAGGCAAAAAGAGAGATAAGTACACTGGAAATTATAACACACGGCAAAATGTGCCACAGGCCAAGTGGGGGAGGGGAGAGAATAGTGCACCATGTGTTATCAAATGCCTCTCCCCCCATTACCAGATGCCCTAATGTTCTCAGGCTCTGGGAACTGAAGAAACAAGGTCAGGTACAAGGCATTGTACTTGGGCTGGAATTTTTATAGCTCATGATCAGTGGGAAGTGGTATGCGGCCCAGCCAAGCCCCAGAGACTGTGGTTCAAGAACACACCACCATCCGAAAAGCCTGCCCACAGCTGCCAGAGAGATCGCTTTCTTCCCTGTCATTCCGTTGATGGTCATTTTGTCCTTGGCTGGAACGTCCCACTGGGCCTGAGACACTGCACAGATTTTATGAGATTTCTTTGCTTCAAGCGTAAGTACAAATACAAGCCTCCTAAATTCCACCGGAAAATTGGGGACTAATCCAAACATTTCATAAAATTAGAACTCATTGTGGGGCTGAAAGGAATTCAGACTGTGCCGCCACCAGAGAAATGCAAAATATTTGTTATAATTTTTCCCTTCATGAGCTGTTTTAAGAAGCAAGTGCTTTTTCTGCTCCAAGCAAGGGCGGCGGGGGGGGCAAAGGGGAGGAAATGGGAGAGTTTTTGTTTTTTCTCTGTGGTTTGCGAAAAGCATCACCAGATGAAAAAAATCGAGGAACCCTGCCTGATTTCCAAATCGTTCAGCTAGCAGAGATAATAAACCTTCCCAATCTCGGCTGCATCTTGCCCTTACAAAGACAGTGTTCTTCCCGGAAAACGGCACTTTTGAACCTTAATTTTCTTCTTGCGCTTTCACCCCAGAAGAGCTGAGATTCTGTTAGCAAGAGAGACATTGCAATCATTCCTTCAGGCGTGCCTGCTGCACGTCACCAATATTTCCTTGCCAGGTGCTGTGTGGGACGTATCAGGAAGCAAAACCGATGGACATCCTGCCCTGGTGGAGCACATCTTCTAGCGAAGAAAAAGAAACAAGGAGTCAGTGCCTGCCGCTTCGAAGCAGTTTGGGGATGAGACGTGAGGACTCACTGAACACAGAACCTGGAAGGGGCTGGAACGTAAGCTCTATGAGAGCAGGAACCTCATTAGTGCAAAATGAATGCACTAATAATACAGGCTCAAAGGATAGGAGGCATGTAAAGTGGTTAGGACAGTGCCTGGCACACACTCCTCACTCACTAACTTTTTCCTGCTACCAGGACTGCTATAACCCCCCCCCCCACCCGACCCCGGCTCTGGACATTCCTACACATTCAAGAAGGTGGATACGATTAGTGGAGATTTCCACTCCATTGCTCCCCTTTCCAGGATCTCTGCTACCAGCTGCTTGCACGCCCACACATTGGGTCCCTCCCTGAGCATTCCATTTGATTCTTCCCAGGAAAAGATATCAATTAACCTTGAGGAAGATGCAAAGGGGAACTCTCCCCAGAGTGAGCGAATCACTGCCCTGCCTTTTCATCCAAATACATTCTCCTGCTGGGCTCTGAGCTCAGCGGGTCCACAGACTGTCGGCCTCCTCACTCCCACTGCTTCTGCTACTTAGAGAAAGAGTTCACTTTCAAATCTATCAAGAACCGTACAAAGTAATTCTGTTGCATCAAGGGCTGCTGAGAGTTTCTCAAGTTTGTTGGCATGTTTTTAAATTGATACTGTGAAAGCCAAGGCTACATAATGGATGTGCTTGATGCAAAGGGATGAATTCTGAGAAATTAAAACACACCCCAGGGAATCAATCTCCTTAAATGGATCAGCAAGGAGGGGTAAGTGTGGACCACAAAGATGGGGATCTAGAAATGACAAGGGGTAAGGTACACTTTCTAGAACCAGGAGGTGGCTGAGCTCTTTTGGGACAGAGGTCATGTCTTGTTCCTTGTTGTCCCCCCAAGGCCTACATGGTGCCTCCATAGCATTGAGGAAGAACTTAACACCTGAATAAGTATTTCTAAATGTGCTGCCTGGGAGAAACAGAAGGAACACCTGCCACAAGAAAAAAAAAATAACAGATATTTCTACTCCTCCTTGGGAAGCTATCTACGGTTGTAGCTGAGAGCTCAGGCAGACCTGAGTTTCACCCCTGCCACAATCCCCAGGTTACCAATAGTGTGGCCCTCTGTTGCAAAGTGGGATGGCAATAGCATCTCACAGGCTGGGTCTAAGGCCAACAAGAAAGTCAGTGAGATGACAGACAATGAACTTACGCCCAGGCCTAGCAAATATCAAGTACTCCTTAAAGGTGAGCTTGATGGATGGATGGATGGATTGACTGATTTCATCTTTAAGGATGCAACAGACGTGAACATATTAGTGAGTCAACTCTTCCTTTTAACTGAGACTGCCAAAAACATCTCTTGCCTTAGGGACAGGACCCCTCCTTAGTCTTTTCCCAAACCTCTGTCTGAGTCTTGCCTCCAACCCACTTGTGACCAGGATGAAGGACCCAGGCTGGAGGGATTCTGAATGTCCCCAACACTGCTAAAGCCACTGGGAGAAAAATCGGTGTCTCCGGGAAGACCCAGAGGCACCCCAGAGAGTGGAGGCAGCCATAGGGCTCTGGCTTCGTTGGGACCGAAAGCAAAGCCCCCTAAATTCTAAGCATCTAAAGAATGATCAAAGAGCCTTCCAGGCAACCCAGTAGGATGAGGGCTTGCCCTCCTCTCGACCCCAAATAATAACAGTCGACAGGTGCTAAGACCTGGCTACATGTCAGGACCTGTTCTCAGAGCACCATCCCTGAAGCCTTACGACACCCTAGGCGGCAGATTCCACTCTCATCATCCCATTGGAGAGATGAGAAAACTGATAGGTTCTTTGAGAGCGAGCATTTTCTAATTCTAACTCACACAGGGCCTAGTTAAGAATCTCCCTCCCAGGCATGCTTTAAAAAGCAGTGTCTGCCTAGAGCTGAACAGGACCCTAATGGGCCAGCAAGCAAGGAAGGTGAGCTGTCCTCCTCAGTGCGGCCTCCCACTCCACGTGGGAGCCTTCCTGACACCGGCCAGAGCCTGCACAAAACAACCTCAAAAGGGTCCGAGAGCCCGACGTCCTCCCCCCCAACCCCTCCCCCACCCCCCACGAGGAGTCCTCCTGCCAAAACCCAGGCCACGGGAAATGAAGTCTACATCGCACCAATTCCTTTCTGCAAATCCCAGGATTCTCTTCCTAGGACCTGGCAGGGACTTTGGGGAACATTTTGTCTCAGCCCCCTCAATTTACAGGTGAAGAGAAGGAAGTTCAACACCAGGGCACCTTCTACGCGGGACGGACGCACTGTGCCCAAGCTGCTGAGGTGCAGGCGGCTGAGACGCGGTCCTGCCTTTCCACAGAGAGCGCCTTCCAAGAACACGCAGGGAATGTCCACTGTGGGCCCCACACTTCTCTGAGAACTGGACACGCAACTCCTTTATCCTCGTAGCCACTCCGATGTCACAGAGGAGGAGACTGAGTCAAGCTGACCGTCTCAGGGTTACACAGGAGGTCTGAGGGGGCCTCTCGAATCCACGCAGCCTGGCTCTAGGCCACCCCATGCACCCTTTTAGGTCCTAGGTTGGATGGTCCACTTCCCTTCCACCATCCTGTAGAAAGCCAGGATCTAAGTGTCCTTACACCCTTGGGGTGAGTCATAGGTGAGATGACAAGAGCCAGAAAAGAGTCCTTCTAATCTGCTGCCATCAGCTGTCTTTGTGGCTTTGGAGTCAGCTGGAGGCAATGGGGAAGGAATGGCCATTAGGAGATACTCAGACAGAGAGGCCCCCCCCTGTTTTTACTGGGAAATTGCCCTTGGGCCAAGTAGATTCAAGTCCCACACCGCACACTGAGAGCCCCTTGAACACCACCAGTCCCCTCTACGCCTGGGAAGGGGGGGACCCTACCACAGAGCCCTCTTAGCACCTTCCCGCGGGAAGCCTCATGCTGCCTCTCAATATCTCTAATGAAAGTAAACAAGAGGAATTCTTTTCTCGAGTTTAAAGGGCAAATAAAGCTGGTGTTTCTCCCAGACATACATTACCTCTGCACTCCAGCCAGTTTATAATTCTTTAAGTACTTGATTTACAACCCTGGGATAAAATGTTTTGAAAATCTTGCAAATGCATCTTGCATCTAAAGCTTGCCTCCTCTGCAGAGCTGATCATCAGGTTTTCTCAGAGGGGGTGGGGGCTGGAGGCTTAGGGAAGTAGGAGAGCGACCCGGGGACACAGAGCTTTGGGGAGCAGCCTCTCAGGGTGGGGAACAGGTTCCCTCTTCCTCTCCCAGCCCGGGATGCCATCAAGAAGCAGCAGCTGGCAATGCTGAGCTCTCCACAGCTGTCCGCCCAGTGGTGAGGACGAGGGTGACCCAGGACAGGAGGAGTAAGGTCCCGTGGGGACTTCCCCACTGCCCCTACCTTTACAGTGCTCCCCCATCTCAGGATTCCTGGTGTACTCTTCACACAGCTGCTCATTCACTCATTCACACGGACTGACCGCCTACCACGTGCCCGGCACCGGGCCCCTGGCCAGGACGCAAGGGCAGAGTGTGTGCAGACAAATCATCAAACCCACACTGCGAATGTGCTCCGAAGGGGATCGACACAGGTCCACGACAGAAGGATAAGGAAACGGGAGTTCAGACACCCAGGCACGAGCCTTAAAGAACATGAAAATTCAGAGCTTAGTCCTCTGGCAAAAACCCACGAGAGGGTTTTAAGCAGGAAGAGCCACGACCTGAGATAAGAAGGTCAGCAGGTACTTGATGCTACACTTCTCACCCGAATAATAACGCTGGCTTGAGTTTTCAAGAGCCAGCTATGCACCAGGCTCCAAGCCCCATTTGTCACGGCAGTCCCTCCTGGTAGCCCCGTTTTTCTAGGTGAGAAGACAGAAGCCCGGAGGGAATGCGCAGCTTGCGCAGGCCATGCAGCCGCCGAGTAGCCGGGAGGAGTCAGAACCCAAGGCTGTCTGATTCCACAGCCGGGCTTTCTCCTGCCACACCTCATTCGTGCACCACCTTGCACTGTTCTTGGATTATGCCAGACATGTTCATTACACACCCCAACTAACTTCTCGGTATCTCAGCGGCAGGGCTTGTCATAGTCTCTGAAATTTCCCACAGTCCCGGGCGCATCCAATGCATCCAAAGAGTGACAGGAAAAGCATGTAGTGTTTTCATTATGGGGACCCTTCAGCCACAGAGCAGTGACGTATAGTAGCTAATAAGAACAATGATGAAAGCCACTGCATAGAGGGCAGCAAGCGACAGGCATCCAGCCCACCCTGTCCTCCCAGAGCCACCCGTCTGGGGGGTGGGGGGGGGTGGCTGCTTCCAGCCAAGAGGGGAGCCTTTTCTAATTCATCCACCTAGGAAAAGCCCTTTGCCTATCTTGTACAAATGTGTCTTTCGATGAGCAAAGGCCCTGGTTGCATTTATTGGCCATCTACTATGTGCCAGGCACAGAACTAAAGGCTTAGTTACAGCACTTGCATCCTCTCAACAATCTGTAAAATGAGAACTGTTATGAGCCCCAGATGAGAAAACAGGTTTCAAGGAGACTGGTGACTCCCCCAAGGTCACACAAGGGGTGGGACGGAGCGGGGACACAGGCAGCCTGGTTCCAGGCACACAGGGCAGTGCTTTCCACGTCTTACACAAGAAGCGCGTGCACATGCCGTGGACCCACACGTTGGAATCTTGGGCGCCTGACAGATTTGGGCTTCTACCCCCGTCCCCTCTTCCCAGCCACCTCCCTGAGCTACAGTTGTTTTTTTTTATCACAGATTTACTGAGATCTAATTACATATCATCCATTCGCCCACTTCAAATGTGTAAGGCAGGTCTTTTAGTGCATTCACAGAGGGGTGCCATCACCATCACGACCGACTCCCCAGCGCTTTGTCACCAAAAAGAAACCCCGTGCCCATCAGCAGCCACTCCCATTTACTTCCAACATGCCCCAGCCCTAGGCAACCCCTAATCCACTTTCTGTCTCTCTGGATTTGCCTAGTTTGGACATTTCATAAAAATGGAATCATACATTATACCTGATCTTCTGTGACTTGCTTCTTTCACTTAGCGTTACGTTTTCAAGGTTCGTCATGTTGTAGTGCGTTTCAGTGCTTCGTTTTATTCCTGAATAATATTCCAGAAATATTCCAGAAATAAAATGATAGAACTGACCATAAATAATGAGATGTGTTCATCATAAATAAGATGAACACACCGTATTTTATCCATTCATTGCTTCTACTCTGGGGGGGGTCTGACAGGTAAGGCTGCGGTGAAGAGCTGCATGCAGGTTTCTGTGTGGGCCTGTGTTTGCATTTCTCCTGGGCAGACCTAGGAGGGGAATTGCCGAGCACCGGTTTAACATGCTGTTGAAAGTTTACCAAAGAGCTTTGTCGTGAAGTCCACATCTGGCTGCTCCTGGGCCGTTGCCAGAGAATTTTATCAATACAGCCAGACTCCATTCACGGGTGGGTCATCTGGCCCGGCCCCTCCTCTTCTGGGGCCTGAGATCTTCTCATTCCTGCACTGCACAGTGTCGTCTGGACCAGGGCGGTGATAAATGCATTCTGCTTTAAAGCAGATACTTCACAAATCATAACTTACAGATGCTCCAGGACTTTCATGTGGGAAAGACAAATGAGACTGTGCTGTCTGACTCCAGAGCCACTGAGGACAGATAGACATCCGTCTCTCTCTTTCTCTCTCTCTCTCTCTCTCTAACAAGTATATGAGCACATGAAACAGAAGAAAGGGAATCTGTGCAGGAGAGGGTCTGCCTGGCTTTGCAGACTTTGCTACAGAACCGCCATTCATTTCCAGTCATTGTCTTTTCTTCCCAACAAATCAGAAAGCCCCTCAAGGTCAGAGACGATGCCCTACAGCCTCTACACTTCCTAAAATGTTCCCTGGCTCAATGTATTCACTTTGGTTCCATTCTACAAGCCTATGTTGAAGACCTACTACGTGCATGGCACTATGCAAGGCATTGCTAGTAGGTTCAAGACAGTTAGTCAGGGCTTACCAACAGAACAGACAAGATACCTGATTCAACCCTTATCTCCTGCTGCTTCCCAGGAGGAAATGACACCATGACACACCATGGGTGTGTCTGTCTGAAAGCAAAGACGTGAATGTGCTGACCTCCCGAGGCCCCCTAGGGCTTCTAGGATCTGAGGATACTTAAGCAACAAAAAACTCAGTGTGCGTCCAGGTGGACAGCTCCCTGACCTGACTCATTAAAACAGACTTGCGGCTCGACAAGCAGCTAGTTTGCCAGAAGCAGACATATTTCTCTCCCCCAACACGGTCCGATTCTTATCTTCTCCTACCTTAGCTCTTACGGAAACCTCCAGGCTGGCCTCCCTGCTTCAAGCCAGCCCACCAGATTGAAGGGCTCAGGGCCCCACTGTGAATCAGAACCCAGCCCAGCCCCCTAGAGGAGGGGAGATGGTCAAGGTCTCTGTATTCGCACACTACCTGGGTCCACACCCTGGTTCTGCTGCTGCGTGCGACCTTGGGCAGGCTAGTGAATCTCTCTGTGACTCAGTTTCTTCATCTGAAAAATGGGATCATTACAGAATTGTTAGGAGGGTTAAGTCAGTTTGTATCTTCCTGGCATGTTATAATCACTCAAGAAGTGTTAGCTGTTGCTGTTGCCATTATATGTTATTATTATGCCCATCCTATTCTATTCATCTCGCTCCCTCACTGGGCCTCAGCACAAACCGTGCATTACCAACAGTCTGGCCAGCTCACCCTAGAATCTTCCCTCTGGCTAAAACTCAAATCAAAGGTCATCTTCAACAGCAATTGTCATCTCCCTAATCCCACAGCATGCCATGACCCCTACTCTGTATCCCCTACTGCAGGACAACAAGAAACCCCCCAGGAAAACAATCACCCCATGGCTGGTCTTGTGGCCTCATGAGCGGAGCACAGCCCATGCCTGAATCCAGAGGTGGCCAGCTGGACAACAGAAGGAAGGTTCTCCATTTCTCTAGCGGCAACAGATTTCAAAACAGGCAGATCTGTTAGCCACGGTCTCGCTGTGTGACCCTGGGCAAGTTCCTTAACCTCCCTAAAGCGTCACTTCTCCTATCTGTTAAACGGGTCTAACGAGATAGAGTGCGTACCTCTTGGCATTGTTGAGAGGATCAGAGAAAACATCTGTAAAGTAGACACATCCCAGGCTCTCCGAAATATCAGCTGGTAGCAATAAGAGCAGCAGGACTAATATGGGGAGGGGGTGTTCCTGTCCAGGATCAAACTCAATGTCATGAACTACATTCCAACTTGAAAATCACCTGGAATAATGGAGTCCTGTAGAGAAGAGGAACCCACGGCCTAGCGACTGCTAGTTCTGTCTCTTCCACCACACGGTAAGTCCTTTGTCTACGTCCCAGCATTTAACATGGTGAGCAGCATATGGCAGATGGTAATAAATCTTTGTTGAACTGAGCAGAATTAGTTCAATATTTGTAAGTACATTTCATCTTTGCTACTAGATTATAAGCTCTTTAAGAGTGAGGATCATGTCTTGCTCTAGGGAAGATTTATTAAATGAGTGATGGAGACATACTAAACCAAGAGTCGGGTTTCTTAGACCCAACTCAGTCACTTAGGAACTGTGCAAACTCAAAAGTCACTGAACACTTCTGTGCCTCAGTCTTCCCACCTCCAGGATGAGAAGCTTGGACCACAGGTTTGCCTCACTCCCTGACACTGAGGCTGGGTCTTAGCTGCCATGTGGCACCTCCACCACCATGCAGGTGACAGCCAGACACCTTGACTCAGCAGGCCAGCCTGCTAATTCACCCCCCGATCTATAGTTTTCCAGTACCAGACTATGAATAACGGGGCCAAAGCTTCAAAGACTCATTTTGGGTCAAATCAGTAGCTTTACCAAGTGAAGCTAACCCATCACTCAAGCTAGAGCTCTGGGACCTGGAGGCCCATTCTGCCCACGGGTCCCGCCACACCCATGCCAGGCCCCTCCCACGGACCTTTCCTCGGGCTTACACAACACCACTGAGGCAATAACGCAGCGCTCAGGGAAAGCTGAATTTGGCCTGTGGGCCGCGAGGCCATCACATGACGCCTCTCCTCAAAACATTGGCTTTGGTTTTGGTATTTTTGTCAACACTTTGTGCAGCCTGACAGTCCGGGGAGTTTGGCTCAAAGGAAACGCATGCCATGTTATGGCACTGCCCAAAAATGTAACAAAACAAGAGTCATGCAATAAATAAAGCCTGAATTCAAGTCTTTCGAAGTATGTTCAGAACCTATTGAACTCTGGCTGCCTTGGCTTCCTATGGGCACACTTCCCTAGCATTCCCTCTGAATGACACCTCTCCCTCTGAATGACACAAGGATGACTGTCCAACGTATCTACGCCTTTCCGATGGTCTTAAAACCTAAATGAAAGTCCAAGTGAGATGAGAAAAAAAAAATCTGCTAAGAGAGGGAACTAAAATTGGCCGATTCCCCCCCTTTTGAGGCTTTCAATAGATAATTTTACTCAATTCTCACAACAAGCCCATGAACTTGATACCATTAGTTGCCCATTTTACAGATGAGGAGGCTGAGGTTTTGAAAACCTACATCGCTTGCCCAAGGTCACAAAGCCAGTAAGGGATGGGTGAGGATTTGAATGTAAGCCAGGGCTCTTCGTCCTTCTCCAAGAATGACTCCATGCTGGTCTTGTTCATCCCTGGAAGCAGCCACTTTGAGTTCCTGTCTCATGGACATGCTCGGGCAGTGAGCACCAAGACCACGTTTGGGATTGAAAAGAGGAGGATGCCTGGACCATGCGGAAGGCTGGACTGGCTGACTCCAACTTCCTGATTCTGCCACTCTTTTTGCAACTACCTTTCACAGAACATAGAAGAACATGATGTCAGTTCAATTCAGAAGGCCCTCCAGACATGCAATTAAAAGCCACAACATTCTTGTTTTTAAACAGTTCTCAGTCTCAGGAGTGCTGATTTCACAGCCTCTCCTGCACCCAGACACCCAGCACCCGACTTTAGCCGCTCCTATTGGCAAAGCGGCTTGTAGCCACTGCCTCTCTTCAGAAGGGCCCTGAAAGGCGTGGCTACCGAAGAAAATAAAACTTCATTGCAGAATTCCCCCCGAAGGTAGAAAAGGCAGGATTGAGACAGTGTTCATCAATTCTTCTCAATTGCAGCACGTTGTGGCTGTTCAGTGCATCCTTGGAACCAGAAGAAAACTCCCAATTGAAATGAAAATTTCTTGCTGTTCTTGAGAGATTCTGAGTCACCAAGCACTGTATGGCAAGAACAACTTGCTGACCAATTTTTTTTTTTTAAATGTTTGTTTTATTTTCTGTTCAGCCAGGCACAGGGAATTTTCCACCTGACAATTCCTGTTTCTCACTTAAGTTCTTACACCATCTGTGAGCAGTGTGCTCAGCAGGGGGAGGATTCAAGGCCAAGGAGGCCTTCCCTTCACCCACCCTCACCCAATAGCTTTCCCAGCTATTTAATGCAAGGTTTTTTTCACCAGATGATCTTGCTAGCATTGTGAGCTTATCTATCCAGGAGAAAGCGCTTTGCGGATTGCCAGTTTCAGGGTCTGGCTCTGCCACCAGATTCAAAATCTTTGCATTAAATTTTGAGTAAAACAAGAGATGGAGCTGAAATAAATAGCACAATGGGAAACTGAACTAGGGCTGAACAATAACAGCAGGACTGAAGTCTTGGCGGCTGAGAAATGAGCCTCCTCCGTTCTCAGGGCGCCCCCTAGTGGGTATTCGACTAAATCTCGACGGAATGTTCCGAGTTTCTGCAAATAAAGGGAGACACCCACCGTAAGAGAAGGGCAGGCTCCCCTCTCCGAATGCAATGCCTTTCACTCGAACCTCCTCCGTGGATCAGACAGCGAGACGAATGCCTGACAGGAAGCTCCAGTGAAACTCAGAAAGGTGTCTGCCATAACACAAGGCTTCATTCTTTCAATTAGAGGCAGCTTCCCAGGATTCAGGCTTCTGTATCCCCTCACAGATCCCCCCAGACACCCCCTCAACACTCAGTCCCTCGCTAGCTCACATCCTCAACCTGCAGCTCCAGCCGCGTCTGTTTTTTATTATTCCACTTTCCAACTTCCCAGAGCGATTCTTCAACAGCTATTAAGACAACACGAGCAAGGAGCTGAGCTTAGTTTTTGCTTATTCAACATCCAGCCTGGGGAATATCACCTCAGAATAAAAGCATGAATGAAGCGCAGGGTTCTCAGCCTCATCTTCCACAGACCGGGATGTGTGTTCCTCACGGCATCTTTACAATGACCTCTTCTTTAAATTTTTCAACCTCTAAAAATGACACCTGCCCAGAGTAAATTCTCAGCTACTTGCTTGCTATAGAGGGTGTTTATTGGAGACAGCTTAAAATACATAATCTACAATGTCTCCAATTTCCAATTAACCTACAACAGCCTTTTTTTTTTTTTTAAGCTATAGGATAAAGTTGTATCAACCCAAACCCGGAAGCTTAGAATGAGGGAGTCAGGCAAGTATCCAAATATTTGAGAATTGGGGGGCTGAACTTTCTGATTGGTGCCCCATTTTTTTCCCCACAGAACAGTCCCTGCACATATGCAAAAGAAAAATACCAACATCAGCCTACCAATTCATTCGACGATTCATTTTGCTTTTTCCCCTTCTGCCCATTTGTTAACCTTACAGGCAACCCTGGGTCAGAAAACATCCCTAAAAGCGCACACAAGAAGTCCCAAAATTAGTTTCTGATTTTGGCGCTAAGTGGATTAAAACACATCTGATATGTTTCCAATCAAAGAACCCTGTTAATTTTCTGCCACACACCACACAAAATCTTTCTGCAACAGTCAAGTCACTTTGAACCCAATCCTCTAGCCACTAGCAGTGTGGATTTCAGGGGCCTGTTCTGCAGAAAGGAAAATGACAACAAACCACGTTGGTGACAACCTAGAGACCCCAAGTCACTTGGGGCACTCTTTGAGGGGCTGTGCGAACCGTACTGGGACCCAGGCAGGGTTTCAGCTGTCACCAAGAGAGGGGGCGGCTGGGCCAGATCCCCTAAAGCAGTTGAGTAGCCTTGCAACCAGGACCTGAAAAGTAACTGAGTCTGCGGTAATTCAGCATCTGTGTGGCTACTCACGCCCTGGGCGTTTCAGTCTGAGGAGAAGCCAGGCCAAACTGTCAGAACCCTCCTGCCTGCAGCAGCAGCCTTTACTTTTGCTCCCTACCCTTCTCTCTGAAAAACAGGCAGGAGTCCACCCTCCTTTGCAGCGACGGCAGCATCTTGGTGATAGTGAGTATGAGTGGGAGGAGAGAGGGGTCGCATTCATCTGCAGGACAGGGGACTTGGGGGTCCAGCTCTCAGCTGAAGACGTGGGTCTGGTTCAGAGTTAGAGCGACAAGGCATTCCAGGCACGGTCTGAACCCATGTCCGCGAGGGAGACCCCGACGGTCCCAACGTTGCGAAGTGTTTGCAAATCATAAACACTACTTTGCTGCTGGGATAAAAAACCCCCAAAATATGCGCAGACAGGATGTAACAAGTGTTTCAGCAGAGAAACACGCCTGAGTCACGGGGAGCTGGGGCGAGAGTGAAGTCTGTCTCGGGGTTCCCGGGAAGCCCCCTCTCGTACGCGAGAGCCTCAGCGCCCCAGATGCCCCCGCCCCTGGCGCCCTCCGTCCCCAGCCGCATCCAGCCCGCACCCCCCGGGGTCTCCCCCACTCACCACTCGGCCAGAAAACCTCTCGGTGGCCCGCTTGACTTTGCCGTAGGTGCCTTTGCCCAGGGTCTCCTGCAGCTCGTAGCGGTGCTTCAAGTTGTGCTTGTGGTGATGCCGCTTCACCCCGTGCGGCTTCCTGGGCTCCGGGGCCGCCGCTGCGGGGGCTGCGGTCGCCCCTGCCACCGCCTCCAGGGGGGAGCCCGTCGCTCCCCGCACCAAGTCGAGACCATCCCGGGCCGCGGGTGCAGCGGCCCCCTCCATTTCCAAACTCGGGGTGAGCGGGGCCGAAAGGGCAGGACCCGGCACAGCGCTCTGGGATTTAGGGTCCCCGCCGAGGGAAGTCGGGGGGCGCTCAAGGTCGCTCCCACAGCATCGGGGAGGCGGCCGGACCCCGCTAGGGCTGCGGCTGGGTCACCGGCGGCGGCGGGGATTGCACATCTGGCGCCCCCAGCGCTCACGGTCCGCGCACCGCCCACCGGCCGCGCCGAGCTGCGGAGCGTCGGGCGAGGTGGCGGCGGTGGCAGGAGAGGCGGTGGTGTTTGCGGGAGGGAGGGGAGAGGGGTGGCTCCGGCGCCGGAGGGGGAGTGTTATGTGGGCGCCGCGCCCCCCGACCCCTCCCCTGGAGGATGGGCAGACGGGCGGGGGCGGGGCGGCGCGCTCGCCGGGTCCCGGGGGAGGGGGAGCGAGGGGCGGGGCGCCTCCCCCCACCTCCCTGCAGCCACCCGGGACCCGGGGCCACCCCGAGCGGAGAGGGGGTTGGGTGCCTGTCGCGGCGCGCCCTTTGTGCCGCGCCGTGTAGGCCGCAGGAGCCGCCAGGGGCTTTATCCTCGCTCGGCTGAGACTGGGGCCGGGGGATTCCAAGCCCGGGCGCCCCCTCCCCGGGCTCGTCCGCCGCAGCTACCGCGGGCCCGCCGCTGCCGCCTCCTGCTCTGGCCGCACGGCCTCCCTCCTTGCTCGCGCCCGGGCGGCGGCGGCGGCGGCGGCTGCTCGCCGAGCCCGGCGGCCGGGCACCCGAGAGCGCTCCGAGCCGGGGGCCGCCTTGGCCCGCTCGCGATCCGGCTGGGGTCGCCACGGGCGCGGGCGCCCCTTCATTCTTTTAGGTGTCTCCGCGGCCTCCAAGCCGGAGCTGGGGAAGAGGCTGGGGGAGGGGAGGCAGGGCTGGTGTTGGGTTTCAGGCGGTGAGTCATGGCCCCGCTCCCGCCGCATGCGCACCCCTCCTGCCCCGCCTGGGCCAGCACCCCAGCCTCTCCGGCCTGGGGAAGGGCTAGCCACCTGGGGCAGCAGCGCGCCCCAGAGAACCCCAAGAGGAGCGTTATGACCCGGTCCCCGAGCCCTCCCCAAAGAGAGGAGGAAGAGAGGCAAGCTCGGGGGCTGAACCTGGGGCCCGCCGCCGGACTGCCGGTCCTCCGTCACCATCCAGGACTCCGGCCCTGGCAGCCGCCTGGGAGAGGAGGAACGTTGGGGATGTGGAAGAGACTGGGCGCTAGAGGCGCCAGGACAGAGTTGGGCGCCCACCCTGCCCGCCAAGGCTGCCTTCGGAGGTGGGCAAACCAGAGCCCTGGGATGGAGCCGAGCCCGGGGCCTGCTGAGCAGGAGGCGACTTACATGCCTCTTGGCCCTCGGGACTTACCCTTTAACTGAAAGGGCCAGATCCTGGAGATGGTAACATCGCCCGGACCCCCCAAGCTGAAGGTCAGGCAGGCAGGGCCTCCAACCACAGCAAGGCTGTGCGTGCCCTCACCCCCCCGCACCCCTTCTTGAAGAGGCAAGGGAAAAAGAGGCCTTAGGGAAATTTTTTTAATAAATGGTGCAGTATACCAGACAGGAATAGGAAGAGTGAGGTATGAAGAATGTCTGGTGCATTGTGCAGATCCCGGGTGGTTCTTGACTTTTTCACCAGTGAGCAGGGCTTGACCTTCCTCTGCAGCTCTCAAGTTCATCCCTTCTGCATTCCTGCTGTCTTCACTCCCGTCTACCCCTATCACCTTACCCTGGACTCCTGCAATGGCTTGTCCTCTCCATAAGCCCCCTGCCTGCTGCCAGAGTAATGGCCTAAAACAGGGCAGTCATCCCATCCTCCATGCCTGCCCCTCCGCTGCAGTCCAGTGCCTGGTCCTCTCATCTGTCCACACTTCTCTTCTACTGTGACTTCTTCATAAAACCCCTTTGCCCCTTCCTACCTTCCCCAGCAGCCCTCTGATTATTGCATAAGAGAAACGTAAAGGCCATGTTTATTCGATGCCTATTCTGTCCTCTACACTTGCAGTGCCTCCCTGCCTCCATCCTGAAACTATTCTGCTTTGATACAAAGTCTGTCCAGAAGGTATCCAGCCATGTAACATGAAAAAGAGACATTTATTGAAGAAGATACAAGAAACATTGCACACAGGACAATGATGCCTCTGTCCCCTCAAAGTAGGCGCCGTGGGACCTCACACGGTTCTCCCAATCACCATCAGCTGCCCTGCCATATTTTCCAGATTCTCATTGATACAGTCGTCCCTCTCTGTATCGCAGTTCACTGATCGTGGCCTCACTGTATCCGGGATTTTTAAAAATATTATATTTAATTATTTATCTCGGATTTTTCGCTATATTGCAGAATTTTGTGGTACTGTATACGTATGTTGTTAAAGTTATGCAGTTTTAAGAGTGTAGAACGTAATACCCGCAATAAGTGAGGAAATACTGTACTTTGAAATCTCTGCCCTTTCAAAGGTGATCTTAGTTTTGGGAAAAGTCAGAAGTCGCAGGGCGCCAAATCTGAGCTGTAGTGGGGCTGAGTCAGCTGTGTGCTTTGATGTTTTGACAAAAACCTCTGCATGAGACGTGATACATGAGTGGGCATGTTGTCGTGATGAAGCTACCAATCACCGGTTGCCCATAGCTGCAGCCTTCTGAATCATTTGAATAGTTTCCACAGAGGAATGTTCAAGCTTAATGCAAAATTTGATGCAGATCCATTGTGCTACTTGCTCAGTCATTTTTAATACCACAACCACACAGTACACACTCTCACTCAACAGCATCCACCACCTCCACTGACTAGCACAGTGAAGTCGTCATTGTTCACACATGCGCATTCCAGTCCACTCTCCTTGACTGCCAGGTTACATACATGTTGTGCAAACTGTTCTCATTGTATTAACAATGGTTGGACTTTTCCTGGACTGACCTCATAGACCTTGTGCACGTAGAATAAAGAGTCAGAGTAACGTAAGGGTTGAGCCTGGCTCCCCAGTGAATAGGTTGTGCGACTTTGGTCAAATGACTTAATGTCTCAGTTTCAGTTTCCTCTTCTTAAAATATGGATTACCAATCTGTTTTACAGGTAAACAGATTATGTCTGTTGCAGTAATTAAACCTTTCACCAAATATTTTCTGGTTCTTTCCCTTCCCTAGGATGTGGTAGGAATCTACAATCCCAACCTCTTGAAATTAGATATGGCCATATGCCTTGCTTCAGATGATAGAATGAAAGTATTGCTCTTAAGTAGAAACTTTTCAGATCCATTGGGCAAACCCCCATGTCTTGACAATTCTGAAAGTACAGTCTTGGCAATCCTATCTTGACAACCATGGAAGTACGGAGATAGAGCCTCCCCCAGCCAGCCTGGGTTTCTGTAAAGGTGGCAGAGCAGTCCCAGCTAACCTGCATTGGAAAGTAGCATGAATGAGATTTTGGGGGATTGTTTGTCACAGTAGCATAACCTAGCTTATTCTGGCTGATAGTGTTGCTCACAAGTGCCTGGGACTTCATTAGTATTTGTTTAGTGAATAGCACCTTCCAAAGGTTGGTACCATTTTATGACAGTAAACCCTTTACAGTCGTTGTTGTAATCCCTGTTTCCAAATGAGGAAACCATACCAGAAAGGTTAAGTAACTTGCCTGAGATTACACAGATTGTAAACAGCAGCACCTGGATTTAAACCCTACCTGTCTAGTCCCGAACCTTGTGTTTTTCCTCTTCCATAGGCGCTGTGCTGCCTCTCCTTAAATGGCAAGGATGGAAACACCCAGAACAATGCCTGGCACACAGTCCTGCCCATGCCAGAACATTGGGAGTTCCTCTCCAGACTGAATTCCTATAACATTTATAAGTTGAACCACACTTCAGTACAATGTTATCATGCATTGTATTCATGTTTCCCACAGATAAATCTTTTCCTCCAATCCCAGACTCCTAGATTTAGATAGAACTTGCACTTTGGAGTCAGACTCCCTGGGTTCAAATCCCTGTTCTGCCTTTAGTAATTGACAACCTTGGACAATTCTTTTCCCCTTCTATTCCTCACTTCTCTCCTCTGCAGAATGGTGATGGTAATAACATAGGGGGTATCAGTGGTGGTAACAATAATATATGTTCCATGGGGTTGGTGTGAGGATTAGTCATGGCTATTACACTTCTTTTTCATCTTTCATGGCTCCTACTAGTATTCAGGCAATTACAAGCAGTTTAATCATACTGCTTGTTTAGACTGATTTCTGGCTTCATTCTGGATACAGGACAGTTGTAACATCTGCGGTTAGAAGCATGACATCCACGTGGTCCTACAACTTATATTACATAAGACTCATTACTTGTTCTCTATTACACTTTCTACTTCCAAAGCAATTTAAAATAAAGGAGGTACCCTGGCTGGTTTGGCTCAGTGGATTGAGCGTCAGAGGCAACCGGTTGATGTTTCTCTCACGCACTGATATTTCTCTCTCTTTCTCACTCCCTTCCCCCTCTCTAAAAATAAGTAAATAAAATCTTCAAAAAATAAAAAATATATATAAAAGAAAGAAGGAATGTTTGCTTTCTTGAGAAATCTTTGTTCAGAAAGCATAGCAATACCAGTTATCATTTATTTACTACCTACTGTCTTCCTGGACCTTTAAATGTATCACTTCAAATCATCATAAAACTACCAGTTGGGTGTTAAAATCCCCATTTGGCTGTTAATAACACTGAGTCTCCGAGAAGTTAAGTTGCTGTTGATCAGCAGGCAGCTAGCAACGGCCTGAATCAGGATTTGAACCCAAGTCTCTGACTTGAAGGTTTTGCTCAGACCTCTCTTCCAAGCTACCTGGCACCCCAGCTCACATCAATGACTGCCTTTGCTTTGGTTGCACTAGTCTTCCATTTTTCTAGATGAGGTTTTAGAAAGTTACCTAAGATTGTGACATTTCTAACTTAAGGATGTGGTTTGATAGACATTTTGCATAAAAGAGCAACCTGAAAAAATGCTTTTCCTTCACTGTGGCAGAAGATTGCTTCTCCTTTTATACAGCTGCTCAGCTGGAGCTATATTTCCCAGCTTCCCTTGCATCCAAGCATGACCATGAGGCTAGTTCTCTCTAATGGAGTATGAGCAAAAGTGATGGTCCTTACTTCCAGGCTAGGATGTTTAAAAACTGGTATGCCTTCTCTACTTTGCCTCCCTGGAAGCAGAGGATTCCAAGGCCCCAAAGGATGGTAGACTCACTGATAAAAGAAGCAGGGTCCCTGTATCCCCTTGAGGAATGAAGCCACCCTCTGATCAGGACATCGGATTGGTACATGCATGAGAAGTAAACTTGAACTGTGTTAAGGCCTGGAAATTAGAGGGTGTTTTTGTTACAGCAGCAACTACTGCCCTCACTAAGACATACAGCTTATGCTAAGTCATATTTACATATAAAAAGCAAAACTGAAGATTATAACAACCATCTGAATAGTTGAAACCAAATATGCCATGTTTATATTCACTGTCTACTTGCTCATTTAAGGAGAAAGCAGATTGTTTGGAGCCTGAGTTTTGCCTCTTATTTTTTCCTCAGTTACATGTATCAGAGACCAAAGAGTATAACATTCAAGAGTCATAAAACAGTAAAAAACAAATTTACTCATTCAACAATATCTCTTATTCTCTTACTACATGCCGGGGATCTGGGGCTGAGGATGGGCTGGGACAAGACAGGAATGGCCTCATCTTCATGAAGCTCCAGTTGGTGGGTAATAAACACAACTCACAGCATTCAATTTACCTCTGGCCACCAAACTTCTTGGGAGCCCCCAGCCTATTTGAATGTGAAATAGATACCTAAAATAAAAACTAAAATTTACTCACTAATCAGAACAGAAAACTATGCTTCTTCCCCTGCTACATGGCTAGAAGACAGTAAGAATGATGGTTAAGAGCATAGATTCCAGAGTCAAAACCTTGGCTCTACAATTTTTAAGTTGTGCGTTCTTGGGCAACTTCCTCTTTGTTTCTCAGCTTCCTCATCTTTAAAATGGGAACAGTAACAGTATCTAGCTCAAAGGGTTTTTGTTGAGGACTGATGGAGTTATTGCAAAAAAAAAAAAGTACTAAAAACAGCATGAGATGGGCACCAGAACCTAATAAATGTTGCTGTTAATATTATTTGCCACCTTCCCACTGGTATGATATTTTGTGTTTAAAAGGATACAAGGCAAGACCTTTTCATGGGGATTGATAGAGGCCATCAGGAAACAGACTTATTAATAGAACCAGGGGCTATTACAAGGATTCAACTGAAATAACCCAGATTGAGAACTTACTCTCCATTTTCCTCAACCATTCGTTGATTATGAGGACAGAAGCCTCCTGTTTGGGAAGAGCATCAGCTTGAGTATCCACCACAAAATGGAGACAAGGACAGGTCTTCTAGGCCCTCCTGTATCCACTGATGCTACCTGGGCAGGTGCTTTTGCCTCTCTCTGAAATGATGTCATCAGGCAAGATGACTTATGACGACCCTCCAGCGCTGACGATTTTGACCCTTTTACAGATTTTGGTTTTACATTTCTCTCATAGTCCTTACCTTTCCCCTTCTTTGCGCTTGTGTGCCGAGGATGGGGAGAGAGGACAATTGGCAACAGTTTCATTTGCTTTGTATTCTGTCTTAACTTTACTGAAAAACAAGATAGCTTCTTCCTGAAGTGGGGTGGGGGAAGGGGAAAAATGGGGCCGCGTTGGAAGGTTCTGTTTTGGAGAAAAGAAACTGAAAGGTGATAAATTCCCCGTCAAGAAGGAAAGCACGCCAGAAGTGGAAAACAATACCATGCCACTCTGGAAAGAGCATCCCCCAGAAGTCCAACAAGGAAATATGTCACCTGCAGGAGAGTGCTAGGGTTGGGTGGGGGGAAACACGTCTAATTGTCTACAACGGAAGAGCCTTTGGGTTCCACTGAGATTAAATGAAAGGTTCTGGGCAGGGTGGGTGGAGATGGAGATACAAAGAACTCTTCTCTACGTCTTGCTGCCTGAATGGATGCATTCAACCATATAAGTTAAATGCTTCCCATGGGCCCACCATGAATCTATCAATAGGTACTAGGGATACAGAAGTGAACAAAAATGAAATCCCTACCTTTGTTAGGTGTACAGCTAGACAATTTATCATAGGCAAATAAATGTATTAGCTGTCAGGTCATGGTAAGAGCTGGTAGGAAGAACATATCAGGGTTAAGGAGGTAGGGAATGATGATGGTGGCAAGGAGAAGACTTTCTGATGATAAGGTGACATTTGAACAGAGGAAGTGTACAATCTGGATATCTGGGGGACAGTATGGATACCTGGGGAAGAGGCCTCCAGGTATAAGGCATAGTGAGTGCAAAGGTCCTGGGGCAGGAATATCCTTGGCAGGTTTTTGAAACAGTGAGGAGGTCACTGTGAGTGGAGTGAAATAGAGGAGTAGTAGGAGTAGAAGCCAGAGAGTTAACAAAACACCAAATCCTGTAGGGCTGTGTGTAATGATGTAAGAACTTCGGGTTTTATTTTGAGTCAGACAGGAGCCATTGGCCAATTCTGACTAGAGCAGTGACATAATCACAATTGAGTTGGAAAAGTCTCCCTCTAGCCACTGTATTGAAAAGAAACTGGGGAAGAGAAGAATGTGATTTGGAGGGAGTACGACAAATGCTAAGGAGTAGAAGGCAAAAACTACAGCACTTTGGTCAGTCTCCTCAGTGCGATCCTTCCTCCAAGTAGCCATCATAGTTTTTCCTAAAACACATGTCTGACTCTATGTCTCCCTTTTCCAAGACTCTGCTTATCTCCTGTGACCCTCAGGACAAAGTCCAAACTCCTTATCCTGATTTAGTTTGACCGGAAAATGAGAGCATTGATATTAGCACCAGAAAGACCCAGATTAGAATCCTGCCCTGAGTAGTCTCCAGCTATGTACCTTTCTCCAGGTCACTGAACCTCTCTGACCTGGGTTTGTTCTCTTTCCTACTTGTCCTGACCCACCTGTCAGCTCCGTGAGGGCAGGGTCTTTGTCTTGTTCCCTGCTGTATATTCAGCACCCAGAACAACGCCTGGCACCCAGGAGGCACTCAGCAGTATGTGTGGAGCCAACGAATGAGCTGATGTAGAAGGAATCAGGTGTAGTGGCTGGCACCCGGTTGTGATTTTCTCTTGCTGAATAATGTTTGTCCCCTTTCCCCTGCACAGTCAGACTGTAACAGTACTCCTGATCTGTATCCACCCCACCTCCTCCCACCGTGCACCCTGCATTCCAGGGGCCCTTCTCACTGGTTCATGCCTCTCTGCCTTTGCGTACGCTGTGCCCAATGCCTGGGATGCTTCGTGTCCTGTCCTCCAGATGACAAGCTCCTTCTCACTGTGGAGACCTGGCTTAAGACGTCACCTCTCCTTTGATCTCAGAACCAAGGGCTCAGTTCTCAGTCCCCATGGTATTACAATTATTTGACCATGTGCCCAGCTCTGCCCAATTGCCTGAGAGCTCCCGAATGGTCAGCTCTAAACCAGTGCTGCCCAGTAAAAACATAATGTGGGCTACATGGGTCACTTTAACTTTTCTAGCAGCCACATTAAGAGCAAGTAAAAAACTAGATTAATTTTAATAATGTATTTTATTTAACCTAGTATGTCCAAAATATTACCGTTTCAATATGCGATCAAAATGTAATCAATATAAAAATCCATTGAGGGCATATTTTACATTCTTCTTTTTGTACTGTCTTCGAAACCTGTTGTGTATTTTACCATTTAATTAAATCTCAATTCACCCTGGCCCAGCCAGTAGCTCAGTTGGTTGGAGCATCATCCCATACATCAAAAGGTTGAGTGTTTGATTCCCTGTCAGGGCACACACCTAGGTTGCAGGTTCCATCCCCCATCAGGGCACATACAGGAAGCAACCAATCAATGTTTCTTACATTGATGTTCCCCTCTCTGTCTCTCTCTGTCTCTCTGTCTCTCTCTCTCTCTCTCTCACACACACACACACACACACAAATCAATAAAATTATCCTTGGCTGAGGATTAATAATAATAAATAAATCTCAATTCACAGTTAAGTTTTTAATGGTTAAACTGAAATTTAACCTTAGTAAAACAATTAAGTTGAAGTTAACAGAAAAATATTTTGCACTGCTCCATGGTTTCTTAATTTAAAATTTAGTTAATTGCATAAAATTAAAATTTTAGTTTCCCAGTCACATTTCAAGTGCTCAGTAGCCGCATGTCTAGAGCCTACTGCACCCAACAGTACAGGTCTAGATCTCATTCTGCTTTCTAATCAAGGTATAGACCCGGTTTGTAATAGGTGCCATGGAAACATTAAACAGATGGACAGACAGACAAATGGATGAATTTTACTACCTTTACTTTCTCCTTAGTTTATTTTCTTATTTCTTACTCTGGATATGCATAGTTCAGGGAAGAGAGAATAAACTTTGGGAAAGGTGAAGCCATAGAAACCTTCCTTATCCCCCCAGTTTTTCAATTTGCCCCACCGGGCAAAGTTCAAAGGCACCGAAGTTCTACCCTCTGTCCTACGCAGCTCCGCAACCCAGCACCACCAGCTCTTGGCTCAGCTGTCACCTTGTCGGTGGGGTTTTTCCTGACCATCCTGTTCAAAATTGCAGCCCACCGTATCCTTCCTCCTCCCACCACTGGTGCGCCTTACCCTCCCCCCCTTTCCCTGCTCTATTCTTCACCACTGTATTTACCAGCATGTAACATATTATATAATCCATTTATATGTTGTATTTGTTTGGACAAAGCGGGAGGGGGGGGGTTGTCTATATTATTCACTCATGAATTCTCAGTACCTGGTATATAATAGGTTCTCAATAATTATCTGTGAATGAATACGTAGATGAATGACTAGTTTGAGTTCCAGCTCTGTTATCTGCGAGCTCTAAAACCCTAGTAAATAATTAAAGATTAAATCTCAGTTTCCTTATCTGTAAAATGGGTATTGTACTTAATCTTACAGAGTTGCGTGATATGGCCCTACAGGGTTAATACTTACCTTTTAAGGCTAAATAAGATAATGTCTATGAAGTGCTTAGAACAGTACCTACATAGACATGTATTAAGCACTGCTATTATTACTGCTTAAATAATATTATTAGATTTAATCTGTCAGGTCTATGACATATAAACAATACCAGGTCAATAACCAAGTAAAGCAAATACAATTTCCCAAGTAATTTTATCCCAAACAAAAAAAGAAACTAGGTCAGGGAAAAATAGGCTTGAGATCTAGATTTCCTACATAAGTGCCTATATTTACCTGTCCTCCTTTTATTTGTATTTCCAACCATGGGATACAGGTCCCTCCTCCCACCCTACCAAGGCCAGGGCAGCTCAGTGTCAGGCCCTGTACCTGTTATGTTTACTGTCACCAGGGACTTAGGCTCTAAAAGCAGGCACAAGAGGGTGAGCATTCCAGGCGCGTCACTACCCTGCCCTTGACGGCAGAAGCTCTTGGCTCACCTGCTTGGAACAGTCAGTCACATGGGCCTTAAATGGCCCAGGCTCTGGCAGCTGGGCACAAGTGGAGCCAGGCTGCCCGTGGAGCCAGCTGGTGAGGCATGGTGAGCTGCCTTCCTGGCAGATGAGGCGCGTGCCCCAAATTCCTCTCAAGGGCCTGCTTCTCCTGCTCCCTCTCCAGCCTCATCCTCTGAAACCTTTATTTCACATGCACATATTCGGTCTGCCCTTCACTTCAGGATCTCTGCATCCACCTGTTCATCCGTCCATCCAACAAACGAACTTGAGCATCAATGAGGTGCAGTTATTGTGCAAAAACTGGGGATGGATAAAGGGTTCTTATACAATATAAGACCGTCCTCTGCCCTCGGGGAATTTCCAATACCTCCCATCGGTATCCTGCTTGACAGGTTATAAAACACTTTCACACGAGTGGTCTCTTTTAATTCTCATAATGATATCTTGCTTAGGATTAGCTATTTTTATGCTCCCCACTTTTCACCTGATGGGCTAAGAGACTGAGTGCTTTACCTGAGGTTTCACAGCTCACAAGCAGGGAGCAAGGACTCAGACGCAGGTTCTTCGTCTGCGCCACAGCTTTTATCCAGGCCACACCACGTCTCACAAACAGCAGTTCTTTGAAAGTCACAGAAAGTCAGCTCTTCAAAAGATACAGGCCATTTGACTGTATACCTAATGGTTCCCAAAAGAAATTACATGTTCTTCCTGGGGAGGAGAGAGCTGATTCTCTCCCCAGCAGAACCGAAAGTTCCAGAAACGTGGTTGCAAAGGGAGCCTCACCAGATCTGTCTTTGCCGGGCTCCTCCAATACAAGCATCTCACTTGGGATTCCTGAAACCTCTGAACTCAGAGCCTCAATTGCCCCCAATGGACGGGATGTGGGCAAATGCTGGAAACACATGCACAGGTATGAACCGCACCTCTTCCCCCAAAAACACCATTGCTGGTTGTCCCTACCTTTAAACTCAAAGTCGTCTGGGAGAAACTTCCAGGTGGCTTTTTGAGAACAAACCTATTCCCACAGCACCACCAAGCGGCTGAGTCTCTACCCACTAAAAACACCACAAAACTGTCCAAAGAAGTCTAGTTCCCCTTGGGGCGAGCCAAGGCACAAAACACCCAGAAAAAGAACTTGGCAAAGCAGAGGTGGGGTGGAGAAATTCAGGGGAGATTTAGGAGCTGTGGACAGGCAGAAGGCAAGCAGCCAAAGCTGTTTATCAAGAAGCCATTTGGCAGAAATTCATTGACTATTAGGCCAGCAAGTGGCCAACCCTTGCCTTTTTCAAAAAAAAAAAAAAAAATTTATTTCAATTACATTTTACATTCGGTAAGGTTTTGTATTATTAGTTTCAGGTGTACAGCAGAGTGGTTGGACATATTTCCAGTACCCACCAGCCCCATACATAGTTATTGCAATATCATTGACTATGTTCTCCGCGCTGTACTTTACGCCCCCATGACTGTTCTGTAACTCCCGATCCATACTTCCCAATCCCTTCACCTTTATCACCCAGTCCCCTGGTCCCCTTCCCTTCCCAACCCTTTTCTTTTTATACATAAGAAAACCGATGTTAGGGTTCCCGTCTCCCAAACGCTCATCCTGCACACTTTCCTGCCCCATCACGCAGTCTCTCTGGGCCTTGGTTTCTCCATCTAGAAAATGGGGATAATGATACCCTTCCTCAGAGGGATACTGTCATTTTTTTTTTTAAGGATATGTATGTGAAAGCCGCTTGTAAAAGCTCCCAATACAGTTGTTGCCGGCGCTCAGCCTCCTTTTTCGAATGGAATGCACAGCGGTTTCGGCCTCCAGATTAGAAGAGGGCTCGAGCCAAAACGAAGAGCCAGAGAAAGGGCCGGACAAAGAACCCCAGCCTGGCTGCAGCTTGGCCTCCCGCTCTTTCAAAAGGGCAGCTGATTGGACTCTGGGCGCTTTCATTCTGCCAGAAGGACATGTAGGGAAATTAACGTGTCCTTGGGGTATTGCCACACAGCAGTTCCCTGCCTGCCTTGGACTCTGCTTCTCACCTCTGGCCTTCTCGGGTTACCATTGAATCAGGCAGATGACAGGTGATGAGTGGACTCCGGCCTGAGGGACGAGATCCCTACGCTGACAAAGAATGGACGGGGACAGTCTCCCACGCAATCAGTGAAGAGAGGCAAGGATCTGCTGCTGAGGCAGGAGACAGTGCTGAGCCCTCACTGCCTATATCCGACCACTGCAAGACACAGCAATTATGCACAGAGTCTGGGTCCCCAAAGCCTTTACCTACAATGTCCCAGCAGTTCCCACCATGTCGGTTGGGTCATGGACTTACGTGCTGTTTCAGATCTCCATTTGCCTGTGCAGTTCCTTAGCATCTAGCTGCATCTGCCTAGAACAAGCCCAGCCAGAGGAGGAAGAAATAAAGCACAGAGGAAGTCCAATATAGGTGAGGCCATGGGTGTTGAGGAATGGAAGTTCTGAGCACGTTCTGGGTCAAACCCTACTCCCTCCATTGCTAGCTGTGTGACATCAGGCAAATTTGCCACATTTCTCTGGGCTTCGATCTCTGCATATACAAAATGGGAACAATGCTAACACATATAATTCGGTGAGGATTATGTTAAAATAACCTGTGTCTGGAACATATAAGAGCTCAATTAAAAGAGTATATTGTTACTTTTTAACATCGGGCAGCAATTTCTCCTTGAGTATTTTGGTAGCCCTTTGTCCCTCAGAACTGCTGAGAAATACCTGTTAATGGTGAATGAATGAGTGAATGAATGAACTGACAAGGGCAAGAGCAGCGTGCTGTATTCTGTGATAATGTCTAGAAGAGTCATGCTGTTCTACTAATGTGTCCAGTTTGCAGATGAGCAACGTAAGTCCCACAGTCTTTCTCCTCCTTGAATCAACTCCCCTCTCCTTGAATCTGGGCTGGCTTTACGGCTTGCTTGATAACTGGCCAGTTCCAAGCCTGGACCCCAAGGGCCCTTGTTCACTGATACTCTCTCTCTTGTGGCCTTGGGTCACTGCCCCAGAAAAGTCCCAGACTGGGCAATCCTGTTGGAGGATGGGAGGCCACATGGACCAGAGGAGGGCCACTCCAGCTCTTGCTATCTTAGACCAGCCAGCCCCCAAGCCATTTAGCAGCTGACCACAGATGTATGAACCCAGCAGCCCTAAGTCCCACCTGGCCCAGATAAGAGAAATAACAAGTCACACAGAGTCTCAAGAGCTAAGTAAATTGTTGTTGTTTTAAACCACCAATTTTTGGAGTCAGTTGTTACACAGCAAAAGCTAACTAATTCATCTGGCAATCCTAGTCTGCATAGGATGGTAGTGTGAGTTGCAGTGACCATGCACAGGTCCTCTCAAGGAGGAAGTTAGGCAACAAGCCCACTTGCTGCCCTGGTCAGTTAGGTCAAAGATCGCAGTTCTGCCTCTTCCTTTTTGCTCTCCCTCCAAAGACAAGTCATACGGTCTTCAAGATGAGAAAGAACCCCAGTGGTTCCAAATATTCTGTGAAAATAAGCCAAACAGGCAAACAGGTCTTTCATTCTGGTCCCCAAAGGTTTTAACATACCAGCTCTCAAACCCTGACATAAATCTTACTCTACCAAGAAGTGATTATTGCGTATCCCAGAATTAGAACATTTTAAAAGAATGTTCAATGAGTAAAACAAAGTGCCAGGAAAGCCTCTTATGTAACTCAAAGGAAATGAAATCAGTCCCTTTGGAAGTGACTTGGATCTTGGAGAGGACACTTGTCTGTTTTTCTGGTTAGTGAACAAGGACTCAGCATTTCTAGAAAGGGATGAGAACCTTGCTGATCTCTCACCAAGTCCTGGCTCCTCTACCCCAAAGCTGTTGCCTTTCACCTAATGGGTTCTAACTCTATAAATGGAGATGGCCCTGACCTCCCTAGAAGAGATGAGCTGTCTTTTCTATTAGTTTCTTAATGGCTCCGCTGTGTTGCTATAACCCAAGTCAAAAGCCTCAAGATGCATTTCTAGGAGTGTAAGGAGGAGGACAGAGACAGGATTTTTCCTAATAGCTTTTGTTATTTCGTCATTGAAAAAAAATTCTAGTAAGCTGTGCTAGGTCCTGGAAATAAAAAGGTGAAAAGACACAGGACTTGCCTTCCAGAAGAAAAAGGAAATGGAAAAGGAAGACAAAGGGGAGGAGATCTTATAACTAGCATGAGTTTTTTTCCAGTTAATGTTTCTTTTTATTTGTTTTATTTGAAACTTTTATATACTGAGAGCCTGGCATGGTGCTGGGCTCCGGAAGAAAAGAGTGTTAGGAAAATAAACAAAATCTACTTTCAGAAAGATAATAGTAACAGTGGTTAATAATACGATTGTTTTTATAACTTTCTTGGTTTCATTTTGTGCTGTTACTTTTTGTGACAAAATATACATAATATAAAATTTACCATTTCAGCCATGTTTAAGTGCTCAGTTCAGTGGCATTAAGTACATTCCCATTGTTCTGCAACCAAGCTCCAGAGTTTTTTCATCTTCCACAGCGGAAACTATACCCATTAAACGCTAACTCCTAACTCCCCTCCCAACGGAGCCTGGCGCAAACCTCTGTTCTACTCTTATGATTTTTACTGGTTTATTTCACTTACATAATGTCTTCAAGGTCCATCCCTGTTATAGCTTTTATCAGAATGCCATTCCTCTCTAAAGCTTACTAATGTTCTATGGTGTGTATACACTACACCATGTTTATCCATCATCCACCAATGGACACTTGGTTGCTTCCACCTTTTGGCTACTATAAATAATGCTATTACAAGCATAAGTGTGCAAATATCTCTTCATGTTCCTGCTCTCATTTCTTTTCAGTATGTACCCAGAAATGGAATTGCTGGATCATATGCTAATATGCTAATTGTATGTTTATTTTATTTTTTTGAGGGGCCGCCAGACTGCTTTCCACAGCAACCGTGCCATTTTACATTCCCACCAGCAGTGCACTAGCGCTCCACTCTCTCCGCATGCGCACCATCACTCATTATTTTCTGGTTTTTAAATAATAGCCATCCTAATGGGTAGGAGGTGATATAGTGGTTTTGATTTGCATTTTCCTAATGATTAGTGATGTTGAGCATCTTCTCATGTGTTTATTGGCCATTTTTCATATGTCTTCTTTGGAGAAATGTCTATTCAGGTCCCTTGGTTTTGTTTTTCATGACCATATGTTGCTTTCTTGGTTTGTGCCGGGAGCTCTCACAAGTTCCATGGATACATTACACAGGGGAACAATTTTTAACATAATTCCTCTTGAGTTTGATTTTTCAGCAGTTTTAGACTTACATAGGCATGCTGATTTCAAAACTGCAGTTAGTTTCCTTCTGTCCCATCAAGTTTTTTCTGTACAGCTTATCTTAATGCAACCACTCTAGGCTGGGTCGAGCCTGGATGGAGGGAAGCACTAGTGCTCTCCTATTGGCTGAGAGCAAACCTCCCTAGAGTGGGGAGGGGTGAGGGATGACCTTGGAGACCAGCGGCAGGTCCATACTTGTCTAGGCTGTTCAGTTACACATGAGACAGTGCGGTGAGAGGTTGTGTGCCGCTCTATATAGTGAATCATATTCCTAAGTGTAGTCCAAGTTCTTGTCTGTATACAAGGAGTCAGCAGAATTTATTTTTTCATTTACATACGTACTTATCTCCTTTCCTTCAGATCATGTCTGCCTCTGCTATTTCTCATCGTAAGTGCGTAAACAACCCTGATTTGTTTTGTTATATCTGTGGCAGTTTCACCATTCCCAGTCAAAGAACAAACATCAGTGCATTCATCAGGCAAGTCTATTTTGCATATTTTAAAGTAAAACTTAGTGATCAAGATAAGTCTCAGGCCCCTCACAAGCAGTGTGTCAAGAGTTTACAGATGTGGATGAAGGGAACACATGATAAATTGCCATTTGGTATACCTATGGTTTGGCGAGAGCCCAGAGATCATTCAAGTGACTGTTCCTTTTGTGTAGTGAAAATGTCAGGATATAACAAGAAAAATAAATGTAAAATAGAGTATCCTAGTCTAACATCAGCTATATGCCCAGTGCCTCATTCAGCTGAAATCCCAGTACCAGTTTTAACTGAACTACCCTCTTTCGAAAAACAGGAGTATGGTGAACAGCTAAGTGACAGCAACGATGAAGATTTTGAAATTGAAGATGACTGAGTTCATAAGGGATTTGATCAGCATGAGTTGAATGACTTGGCACGAGATCTGTGACTATCCAAAGAGGCTTCAGAGCTCCTAGCATCAGGACTGCACAAGAAAAACTTACTTGAGAAAGGAGCGAAGGCATCTTACTTTCGATCAAGAGAAAGTGCATTTCTGCAGTACTTTTGAAGTGATGATGGCTTTGTGTATTGCCATAACATACATGGTTTAATGGAAGAATTGGGAATTCCAATCTATAATGCAACTGAATGGCAACTGTTCATCGATAGCTCAAAGTGGAGCTTGAAGTGTGTCCCCCTCCACAATGGCAATTTATTTGGTGCAGTCCCAATTGGCCATTCAGTTTGTTTTCGTGAAGAGTATGAAGACATAAAGAGAGTCACTGATCCGTTGCAATATCACAAGCACAACTGGATCATCTGTGTTGACCTTCAAATGGTCTGCTTCCCTCTTGGTCAGCAACGCAGATACACCAAGTATCCCTGTGTTCTGTGTATGTGGGACAGCAGAGCTCATGAGAAGCATTGGGTGGGGTCGAATTGGTCTGCAAGATCTGACCTCAAACCTGGTGATCCAAACATTCTACATGAGCCACTTGTTGACAGAAAGAACATTATATTCCCACCTCCGCACATAAAACTGGATCTCGTGAAGCAATTTGTTAAAGCTTTGCCAACTGAAGGAGACTGTTTCAAGTATCTCATTTTGGCATTTCCTAGCTTGTCATTTGAAAAGATAAAATACCTTAATATGTATGTTTGGTAGCAGAACTTTACTACTTGTACACAATTTGACTTACAGTAACAATATATATCCTTTATATGAATAAAATAACTCTAAATAAGCAGTATATTCAGGTAATTTTTTTCTTTATTTTCCTTATTATGCACATTTTGTATGATTTGGGGGACAAAGGGAGGGGATCCTGTACCTTAAAAAGTTGACGTGGTAGAGAAAAACTGGGATCATTTTAGGATTCAGAGGCCAAAAGTTAGTCAAAAACAAGTGTCAGATCTAACTAAACGAATGTTGTGTTCCCCCGTGTACTGTATTTCATTTAATCTCCCTGATTTGAAAGGTTATTATTCCCATTTTACAGATGAGGAAACTGAGGCTCTTCTCATGTCTTGCAACCAAGGAAGGGGCCACTGAGACGGACCTGAGGCTGGCCTGGCTGACTCTGCTGGCCTCACTGCATTTCAAGCAGTGGAGACCTGAGGGAGGATGGAGTGCATACCTGGGGTGGAGGGGAGGGGCTGGTCTTTGTGTCCCACGAATTCCGTTTGTGCCATTTATAGCACTTTACTTCCCCTTTTTCTTCCATCCCTTCTCTCTTCTCTCCCTTCAGGTCTGAGCCACAACTATCTCCTCCCTTCCTGCCAAACTCTGATAACTTCTCAGCACCTCAATGAGAATGGCTCCCTCCCCAGGATGATTTTCATTTTCAAAGGCTTGAACTGGGCAAGAAGTGCCCAGAAAGATATGGAGGGTCACTCCTGGGACCCAAACTGGGGAAGCTAAATCTAACCTGGGGTGAGCAAATCGGGGTGGGGTGGGGGTGGGGTGGCAGGCTGGCTCCAGCCCCACCCTCATGACCTGGTGACCAAAATAGTTCCAGTGAGCTATTCACTAGTTCCTACTGCAATGAATTGTTGGCATAGCTGTAAAGTTACTGAGCCCCTACTAAGTGCCAGGCACTGTTCTAAACACTACACATTGGCACCCACTCATCTAATCCTCTCAAGCACCACTGGCCCCACTGAGAGATGAGGAAACAGAGCCTCCAAGAGGTTAAGTAACTCCCACCGCTGTTAGGGGGTCCAGCCAGCACTCTGGCTCAAGTGCCTCATCCCAAAGCTGTTCCTTCAAACTGCCTCTGATTTTCTCCTAGAAGAATTTAGAGACCTGGTTACGTGATAGATAGATAGACAGAGATAAAGATATTAAGAGGAAAATTGACAAGAGGAAGCGGGGGAGGGGCTTTCTCTCCACCCTGCCTGGTTTTACTTACTTGTGAAATAATTAATTCCACCATCAAAATCAGCCTCTCTCTGGCTCCCCATTCACTCCTCTCCAGGAGAAGAAGTTTCTGTTGTCTGTTTGTTCGCCCTACCTTCCCCCCAATACCAATCCATTTTGTTCTTTCTCTGGTCTGGGAAAATTGCCCCCCATGGCCCACAGCAAGGCCCCCTCGACCTCTGGTTTTCAGTTGGGTGCAGCCAATGGGAGGCAGCAGCGAGGGTCAGAAGGTGAGGAGCGTCCTGCTGCAGGCTGTTGCTGATCCATTTTCTCCTGGCCATGGATCCTGCCCTGTAGCCCCCTCCGTGGTTATAGCTTCTCCAAATTGAAAGGCTCCACTTCCCTGGCAGCCTTAGGGGAGGTAAGCCTTTTCTGTTGCTAGCTAGCTAGCTAGCCTTAGAGGGCCACACTGTCACATGTTTGTTCCTTACTCTGCCCCCACCGCTGTAATGCTCCTTTCTCTTCATTCAGATCTTCCCTGCTGGCTCTCTCAGGAGGTTCAGACCTCAGACCATCAGACAGGGAACAGGGTTCTTTTTGTTGGAACACACACACACACAAACGTACACAGGCATGCACATGTACACACACATGCAGCGACACTGTGCACACACGTGTGCACATGCACACACATATAAATGCATACATGTATGAACACGCACACACCAAATACTGGGAGAACACAAGCTAGAACGCGCACAGTGATTTTCTCTGGGTGATAGGATTATAAGTGATTGTTAGCTTTTTTCTTTATGCATTTCTATATTTTCTGTAAATTCATTTTTGTGATGTTCTTTTTTCTTCCCTATTGGTGAGAAGGCAGAGCCATTGGGGATATGTGGGAGTGGCTATATTAGACGTCAGAAGGTTCTCCTTTCTCTGGAGATCACAATAGGAAGAGGGGGGCCTCCCCTGCTTTTGCAGAGGCCCATCCCCAAGCCTTCCCAGGCCATTGCTGAGCACTGAGCCCACCTTCTGCTCTCTCTCCGAGGCCACCTTGAGGCCTTGAACATAAGAATGGCCCTCAAGAGCCCTCCCATGTCCCCCAAATGGCCAAAACTGTCAGCTAGACATAGGCCTGGGCCCTTGACCCCCAGTTGCCTCTGTTCTCAGGTGTGGAGCACTGCCCCCTCCCAGCTCCCTGCACCCCATCTATGGGAGGAGCCAAATCTGGGGACAGCCTGGACTTCCCAGACAGCCTCCATGAAATCAGGACAAGGTCAAGATCATCAGGCAAGAAGGTCAAATGCCCCTTACCCAGGCAGCACCAGCCCTCACTGCCGTTGTGCATGAGAAAAATGTGTTTCCCACGACCCAGGTCCTGCCTTCCACGTACTCCCTGTCACTCCACCCCACTCCACGTGTGCTCAGTTCTGTTCTCTCTCAGGACCTGCTCTGAGATCCCTGACGCACTCAGGCAACAATAGCAGGTCAGATGGAAAAAGCGTTGCTGCTCCCAGGGGTATTTATATCTCGGGTAGAGGAATCATAGAAAGGCAACCCAGAGAGGCCTTTGATGGAGGAATTCCAGCAGTGGTTGGAACAGTCTGTTGAGAAGCAGAGGGTGTCATGCCACCCTTGCCCCAGACCACCATCAGCTTTCTACTGTGTTTCAAAGTAGGGTCAGCCAGGGTTAGCTGGGTCAGTGCCCTCGGCTGCTTTCGAGGAACAGCTAATCTAACAAGGATCTAGTGACACCAGAGAGAGGACCCAGTTATCAGAAGTAAAATTGGGTCCAAGCAAATGAGTCCAATCCTTCCACCCTCTCCCCAGCTGTGCTAAGTATGTGAGATAGTTGCAGTCAACAGCCTCTACAGGGGGGCAGGGGTTGGGGGGTAGTGCCAGCCTAGAAGTTAAAAAAATCCTGTGCTCTCCACCTAGCTGTCCCCTAATTTGCTGTGTGATGTCAGGCAAGATGCTAACAGCGCGCTGAGCCTTGTGTCATGACTGCCAATATGAACAGACTGGATTAGATGGTTCTGGGGTCCCCTCCAGCTCCAGTATGCTATGGTCCCCTCCTCCTTCCCTGCTTCTCCTCCTTTCTCTCACACACACACACATACACCCACACAAACCCCTGCCCCAAAGAATGCACATCAAGACAAAGGCAGAGGATTTGGCTCTACTGTGTCCAGAGACTGCTGGGAACGGCAATAAGCCTGGAGCTCACATCTGGTGAACCGTGTCCAGCTAGCTGTCTTAGGGACTGAAAGGGTATTTCTTCCCAGGTCAACAAAAGGTCCAGGTCTAGATAAAAGGCCTGCTCCGTGCTCAGCTAGTTCGAGTTGCTCAGCCTGCATCCAGGATTAACCAAGCCTCCTCACTGGCTCTCTGGTTTCAAAACAAAACTTTGAAAGAGAGCTGCGTTCAGTGGAAAATCCCCCAGTAACAAGGCCACGGGGAGCATTATGGGAATACCATCTGTCGAGCATCGCTTCGCACAACCTGTGACCAAAACAGCCTTTTAATGTCAATACCAATCATGATAATCGCACCTCGTGTATTTAGATAGCGCTGCTGACCTTTCAAAGCCCTCATCTGGGCTCAATTTGGCCTTGTGCAATTTTCTGATGTAGGAGGAGCAAGGGACTGTCAGATAACTTAGTCCTGGGCTAGAGATGAGGTCACTGAAGCCTGGAAAATAACAGAGGTGGGAAGAGACACATTCAGAGCTGGAGCTAAGTCCCCTTCGCATAGTTCAGTGAGTCCCCACCACACCAGGGCATCCCAAATGCCACCTGCAGGTGCTGCCCAGCTGGCTACCTCACAACCACCACAGCCATCGCAGCCACCACAGCCACCACAGTGATGTGAGAGGCCCTGGATGTAACCCCAAACAAGTATTTGTTAGTGTTCCTAGTGACGCAACGTCTGGAGGCCGCTACCAACTAAGCTGTGTTCACACTATCGGGGAATCCTGGAAGCTCCAGGCTGGAAGGACCGTCAGAGCTCAACGTGCGTAATCGCCTGCTCGGTGCAAATCACTGCTCCGCAGCCTCCCCGAGTGCCTCGGATACACTCTCTGCTGTAATGACGGAGACCCAGACAGGAACACCTTGAATGAAGGGCAGTTTATTCCTTTCTCATATCACAATCCAGGTTTAAATGATACATGCCTAACAGAGAAGCTCCTTGGGGTCAGGGGACACAGGACTCCTCTCTGCTTTGGGTTCTTTAGGGTGTGTTGCAGTTTGGCCCCCCCAGAAGGCAGACTCTGAGACATGGGTTAGCATGCAGGGTCCATACCTATGGAAGAGAGTACCTGCTGGATTGAGCAGAGTGGGGGGAGGTCGGCCATGATGTGGTCATGGCCAAGGCCTCAGCCATCCCCTACAGGGTCCCTGAAGCTGTAATGGCCTTGCAGAGTTGTCTAAATTGAGGCAAAGCCTTATACATACACAGAGACACTGGTCATTGGACACTGGCTGCTCCCAGGAAGGGGTGTGGCCTTGGACTAGGAGACTCTCTTCAACTGAGAACAATTCTCAGCAAGGACCGTTAGCTGAGGGCTGGCAGCCACAGGGATAATCCTTGGGTCCTGAAAAGTACTCTGAATGGTACAGCACAGCATCCACTGAGGCTGTCGGGGTTGACCTGTCTTCCCCCCAAATTCATATGTGGAAGTTCTAACCCCCAATACCTCAGGATGTGACCTTATTTGAAAATAGAATTGTTGCAGATGTAATTAAGTTAGATTTAGATGAGACCATACAGGAGTAGAGTGGGCCCCTAATCCAATATGACTGGTGTCCTTATACAAAGGACATATTTGGCATGGAAATGTATACAAAGAGTGTGCCATGAAGGTAAAGATTGGGGTGACGCTGCTACAAGCCAAGGAACGCCAAAACTTGCCAGCAAGGCACCAGAAGCTGGGAGAGGGGCCTGGAAGATTCTCTCCACAGCCCTCAGAAGGACCTAACTCTGCTGACACCTCCATCTTGGACTTCAGGCCACCTGACCTCTGAGACAATAAATTCCTGTCGTTTAAGCCACCAAGTTTGTGGTACTTGGTTATGGCAACCCCAGAAAAACTAAATGGAGACATTGCCTTCATCCACGTGGTCCAAAATGGTTCACAGCCATGTCACATGCCAGCCAGTGGAAAGCAGAAAGAGCAAGGGGAAGGAGGACAGACCGCCTCCCTCACATCCCATCGTACACATCCCATTGGTCACCACTTGATCACAGGGCCACATCTGCTGCAAGGATGGCTGGGAAACGAAGCCTTTATTTGTGGACAGCCATGTGCTTAGTTAACGACTCCATCATAAAAGAAGAATGAGCCCACCAATAAAGTGAAGTTAATCCCTTTAATGAGTTCAAGTGAGTTCAGGATCCAGACATAAAACCAAGCACTTCACTTAGAACACCTTGCCTAGAGGTCTCCAAGAAAGGAAAGCATGAAGGATGGTAGGAACACAGAATAAATTTGATCTCACTCTGCCTGAAAGCTGGGCAGGCTCCCTGGAGGAGGTGACACAGGAGCTGGGCCCTGACAGAGAAGACATGCTCAAAGTATAGCCAGAAGGGGAGGAGATTGCAGGAAATGGAAAAAAAAAAAAAAAGCATGCTCAGTAGGCAGTGTTCAAGGAGCTATACATTAAGTATCTCATTTCATCCTCAGAACAGTGCTGCAAAGCAGCCATTATTATCTCCATTTCAGAAAGGAGGCATCTGAGATGCTGAGTAGAGGGCATAAGTAACTTGGACAAATTTCTTTTCTAAGGTCATAGAACTAGTAAGAGGAAGAGCAGAGGCACCAATTAGGTCTTCTAATTGCAAGCAAAGGCTCTGTTTGTAAGCCAGATGTAAATTGGGGGCCCCCTACCCTTGAGAGCTATATAGGACTGCCATTAGGAGGTGCAGACACAGCTAAAGGACACTATCCCTGTCCAGAATGGGGGCGCATTCCCAGGGACTCCTTCATCCACAGACTCCTGTCTCTGCCTCAAAGGTCCTGGGCCTTCATGAGTTGTCTTGGCCCACTCTGACACCAAGCTGGATATAAAACCCTTCCCCTGCTTCTGAAATAAGTAAAACGTTTCTCTAAGGCAGTGGGAAGGGATCATACCTCTCCTGCATGACCATCTGCGGATCCTCCACCCCATCGATCCTCCTGGCTCTTCCCAATACACTCACCACCCAGCTCCCTTTCAAGTTCCACCACTTTCGTTGAAGCCCTGATGATCCAGGAGACCCGTAATTTACCTATTTATTCACAGGCTTGCAGCTGCCTTTCTGCGCGCTGCTCTGCGCGCCTGGAGCTAGGTATCCTGCAAACTACATCTCCCAAGTGGCCTTACCTGCTGGCTTCTGGGTTAGTTCCACCACTAGGAGGCACTGGTGGGAGGAAGGGAGAGGCTTCCTGCTCCGGTGCTCTGACAGGTGGAATTGCTGCGCCAACTCTAGTGGCAGCAGGAGGTCGGGGATTTGGGGGATTTGGGATTCCAGCCGCCGTGGCAGAAACAATTCCATTTCAGCAGTCCCAGCCTAAGCTGAGGCGGCACCTCTTAAACTGACCCTGTTGTCCCTGTAACAGCTTCACCGACAGTGACGTGGCTCCTGCCGGGACACCAGCAGCTCTGGGTGCCCAGGTGTCTTTCCTTCTGCTCTTCTGGGCCCCTCCTTCTTCCCATTTTTGTTTGTTCAGCCCTTCTAACATCTTTATAACAATGCCCTGTATTAAATTCCCTCTGTTAGAAACACCTAGTATGATTTTTTTTATTTGCTGACTGAACCTCTTCAACCTCAATATACATTTAAATAATTTTTTCCCTCTATCTTTCAGAAAAAGGATGCAAATAGATTTAATTATTTCCCTCTGTTGCCGGGGAGTTGTAAGATCTGTATGTATCTTTCTCAGAAAAAGGAATGTTTCCATTATTAAAACAAATGAAACGTAATGTTGGAACATTCTTGTTGGGATAATCAGGCTATTCTTGTTGTTTAATACTAACTTTGAAAAGCTACGGGGACCCATTAAGGCTACCTCGATTGAATGTGTAGAGTTATAATCTGGTATCATCCTTCTAATGCCATTTCCCCCCAGATTTAATAAAAATGCAATTCCTGCCTTCAAAGCAGATAACCATTAGTAGGAAAAACAAAACAAAACCTCTCTGAGTCTTCCCTCCCCCAAACTGGGAAATCTCTTCAGACAGATCAAAAAAGAATACATGTCCCAGGCTGACGATGACATGATGCAGTACCAGCCAAATATCAGTCCAAGTGAATACTGAGAACAATCGTTGAGTGGTTCCTACATCTCCCGGTGTCCAGATGCTTCTTCCTTGTTACTTACTTCAAAAGATCAAACGGTTGTGCCCAGCCTAGAAAAGGGATCCACCCTTGCTTTTGGCGAGTTCTTAATACTTTCAGGACGAGCTCGAAGGGATCTCACCTCAGTCGGTTTCATCAATGTCTTCACAAATAAACAGGTTTGTTCCCCAAAAGGAATTCTTCTCTTCTCGGCCAGTAAGACAACAGTTTTCTCCATGGTTTCGTTACCACTTTAAGCAGGTTGCCTCCACTGCCCCAATCACAGCTCTACAAAGAGGTCTGGCATGGTTCAGTAGCCAAAACCATGAATCTCAAGGCCCATTTAGACTACCCTGTGGTCAATGAACAGACACTTCTCACCTCGCCCCTCTTTTAGCTTCACCTTGTCTGAGAAGCACTTCATCTGCCCTTCCATTCTAAATGATAGCTTTGCTGGATAGAGTAATCTTGGTTGTACATCCTTGCTTTTCATCACACTGAATACTGCTTGCCAGTCCCTTCTTGCCTGCAAAGTGTCTTTTGAGAAATCAGCTAATAGTCTTACAGGTACCCCTTTGTAAGCAACTCTCTGCTTTTCTCTTGCCGCTTTTAGGATTCTCTCTTTATCTTTCACCTTCGGCATTATAATCATGATGTGTCTTGGTGTGGTCCCGTCTGGGTCCAGCTCGTCTGGGACTCTCTGTGCTTCCTGGACTTGTATGTCTATTTCCTTCGCAAAGTTTTGGAAGTTTTCTTCCATTATTTTTTCACATAAGTTTTCAATTTCTTGCTCTTCCTCTTCTCCTTCTGGCATCCCCATGATTCGGATGTTGGCACATTTTAAGTTGTCCCAGAAGTTCCCAAGCCTCTCCTCATTTTTTTCAATTTTCATGTTTCCTCATTCTGTAGCGGTTGACTGTTTTTTTCTTCCTTATGTTCCAAATCATTGATTTGAATCCCGGTTTCCTTCCCTTCACCATTGGTTTTGTGTGGATTTTCTTTCATTTCACTTAGCATAGCCTTCAGTTCTCTTATGCATTTGCCATACTCAAGCATATCTGTCAAGCCTCTGAGCATCTTTATCACCAGTGTTTGGAAGTCTGAGTCTGTTAGGTTGTCTATCTACTCATCTGTTAGGTTGGCCATCTCCTCGTCACTTAGTTCTCCCACTGGAACCTTGATCCATTCCCTCTTTTGGGCCACACTTCTCTGTCTCCTCATCTTGACAGGCTCCTGTGTTTGTTTGCATCCCAGGTAGAGCTGTCACTCCTGTTATGTTGTAAGGGGCGGAGCCTTAGGGATACATCAATACAGGGTGACCTGTTTCACCACGTTGTGGTGCTATATGTGGGGGAGGGGTCTGAGAGGGAATAATGCAGCTTGCTCAGTGCTTGCCCCTTTTCCAGGCACCTCTTCCACTTCCGTATGGGGCTGGCGCCCCTCTAGCTGTCATTCCCAGAGTGGATGGGTCTGCAGATGTTTTAGGACTGTGGGGGCCCTTTAAAAAAGGGGCTCTGCTAAGAGACTGGCAGTTTCTGCCTCCACCTCAACCCCCAACTGGTTTTCACAGTCAGAAGCAATGAGAGTTGATTTTCCCCAGTGCTGGAACCATGACCTGCACCATCTGGTGAGGAGTTGGGAATGCTCCCCAGGTGTCCCTCCTGACATTTTTAAATGTGTAACTGCTTTCTGCCGGGCTGCCGCTGTCGCCACTGCTGCCACCACCACACCGCGTCCTCTCTGCCCTGGCTCCACATCTCCTACTTGTCTGGATGAGTATTTCTTCTTTATATCTTTGTTTGTTGGACTTCCATGCAGCTTGATTTTCTGCAACTTCTGGTTGTCTCTAGTTTTGAGGTAGTTGTTTTCCTTCTTAGTTATGGAGGGAGATGCAGCGTGTCTCTCTACTCCTCCATCTTGGCCGGAAGTCCTAAGGGCTTATTTAATGCTTGTTGACTGCTTGACTTATGCCTCCATGGCACCCTCCAAGAACCTGACCCAAATGGGCCAATTGGGTTTTGTTTTTCTAAAATTTGTAATTAGTACTCAGAAATTCTGGTTCTTCTCTGTTGGTACTGGAACCAAGAGGACAGGTAAGAGCTGCGGTGGCCATCACAGAGACAGCCTGTGGGAGGAGGGCTGGAAGAAAATAGGCAGAGTGAGAAGGAGAGAGGAGACACCATTGGGGTGGAGGCAGGGAGGAGGGTAGCACAGGAAGGAACTGGGGGAAAAGTAAAAGAGGAGGAAGACGGTGGAGTGTGGGGGGCACACGTTTGGTTTTCATTTTTAAAAAAAAAATCAACCTGGGATTCAATGCAGATTGGTACAGCCACTGTGGAAAACAGTATGGAGATTCCTCAAAAAATTAAAAACGGAACTGCCTTATGACCCAGCGTTTCCACTTCCGGGAATATATCTGAAGAAATCCAAAACACTAATTCAAAAGATTATATGCACCCCTATGTTCACTGCAACATCATTTACAATAGCCAGCTATGGGAACAACCCAAGTGCCCATGAATAGACAAGTGGATTTTTAAAAAGCTGTGGTGTGTATATACAATGGAATACTATTTGGCCATTAAAAAGAATGAAATCGGGGGAAACAAGATGGCGGAGGAGTAAGTGGAAGCTACACTAACTTCCTCCTAGAACTAGTCTGGATTTACAATGTAATTTTGGAGAAATCATCTGGAATAACGAACCGAACACCAGCTGGAGAGAAGTCTTATAACCACGGAGAGACAGAAAAGGCCGCTACATCACAACGTGACCGGTAGGGAGTGCGGAGACGTGGAAGGGCTGGCTGGGCTCCCACGGGTGGCAGCTGAAGGGGCTGAGAAACAGCTCAGCAGCCGGGGATTCCCCCTGAGAAGGGCAGGGTCTAAACCCCCAGCTGGGCTTCCCAGCCTACAGCGACAGAGTGGAAAGTAAAATAGTATCAGCTGTGAAAAGCGAAAAGCCACAGGCTTCCTTGCTAGCCGGAGAGAAACAGCAGGAGAAAAAGAGCTCTTAAGTGGATCACATACGAAAATATTTTGGCCACCACTTACCCTGGGCTCAAGCAGAGGGAAGGCAGAGAGGACTGGAGACACTTGGGGAGAATTTGGCACGGTGGCTTTGAGGGGAGAACTGGAGGAGCAGCTGACTGGGTCCCAGTGCTGACTCATCCCCAGTACTGCGGGTAGACCATTCCCCTCCAAGTGGCGTCAGCCTGAGGGGAAGCAAAAGCCCTGCCTACAGGAATTAAGCTGCCACACCCACAGTCCTTAAGCCTGACAGCTAATCACAGATTGAATAGATTAACAATCAAAGAAGACAGACAACAGCAGTAGATCCCTGGAAGTCTCCAACAGGCTGCCTAGGGCCAGACTGGTACATGATCTGACGCCACCAGAGGCAGATCCAGGAAGTGCAGATCATTCCAAGAAGCACCAACAAACAATAGGAGTCAAAAAAATGGGGAGACAGAGAAACAACCTCCCATCAAAAGGAAAGGTAGAATCCCCAGAAAGAGTGCTAAATGAAATAGAGGGGAGCGAACTATCAGATATGGAATTCAAAACATGGATTATGGAGAAGCTGAATGAGCTCAGCGGAAACTTCAAAGAACTCCAGAAAAACTACAAGGAACTCACAGAAAATTACGTGAGCATGAAAAAGGACATAGAAGCTATCAATAAGAGCCAGGAGGAAATGAAAAATACGATCTCTGAATTGAAGAACACAGTAGAAGGAATTAAAAGCAGAAGATCGGATCAGCGAGCTGGAGGACAACCTACACAAAAACTCCCAGACAATGCAACAAAATGAAAAAAGACTGAACAAGACTGAAGAGGTTCTAAGACAGCTGCAGGACAACATGAAACGTAATAATATCCGTATCATAGGAATTCCAGAAGGAGAAGAAGAAGAGCAAGGGATAGAAAACCTCTTTGAAAAACTAATGACAGAAAACTTTCCTAACATGACAAGAGAAAGAGTCACGCAAGTCCAGGAAGCACAGAGGGTCCCAATGAAGATGAACCCCAACAGGCCCACATCAAGACACATCATAATTAAAATGCCAACATTCAAAGACAAAGAGAGAATCCTAAAAGCAGCAAGAGAGAAACAACTAATAACATACAAGGGAGCTCCAATAAGGCTATCATCAGATTTCTCAGCAGAAACACTACAAGCCAGAAGGGAATGGCAAAAAATATTCCAAGCAATGAAAAACAAAGGCCTACAACCAAGAATACTCTACCCAGCAAGGCTTTCATTCAAAATGGAAGGTGAAATAAGGAGTTTCCAAGACAAAAGAAGGCTAAAAGAATACATCTCCACCAAACCAGCATTGCAAGAGATGCTAAAGGGTCTGCTTTAAGATGAAGAAACAGAGAGACAGAGAGGAACACGAGTACAAAGGGGGAAAATGACAATGAATAAGTACTGAAAGAAAGAAGGAACTTCTACCATTTGCAACAACATGATTGGAACTAGAGAGAATTATGCTTAGCGAAATAAGCCAGGCAACAAAAGAAAATTACCTTATGCTGTCACCTGTTACAGGAAACTAATGAACAACACAAACAAATGAGCAAAATTGAACCAGAGGTATGTAAACAAGGAATAAACTAACAGTAACAAAGGGGGGAGATGGGAGGGAGAGAAGGGGTAAGAAGGGGAAGGGTCTAGTCAAAGAACATGTATGAATGACCCATGGACATGGACAACTGGGTGGGGACTGACTGTGGGGGGGGGGCAGGGTGCAGGGAAGCAAGAGGGGGAAAAAAAGTGAGACAACTGTAGTGGAAAAACAAACAAACAGAAAATTTTTTAGTGGGGGGGGAATAAAAATATAAAGAATAGAAATGCAAGTTCAGTGAATATTAGAAGGACAAGGATTTTCCTTCCGATAAGACAGTCCTACAGATTTAGAGACTTGTATGTGGGTTGTGTTACATAAATTAACATGTGTTTTCTGTTTTCAAAGGGCATAAGCCTACAATCTCATTACCTGAGTGATTATCTGTATGCATAGGCCTCACTTAATCCTGTCTGCATTGCTGCCTCCTGAGACTCAATGGTTTGGCTGAACTAAGTGGCTGGGTTGGTGAAGAACGGGGTGGTCTGTGGGCTTCACTTTAAAACTGGTTTCTCTTTTCTATCCTAATGGCTTGGACAGAAAAAGCCCAGAGGCCTGAGATGGGGGAAACCTAAAATATTTCCCTCAGTCCAAAATAAGTATAATGGGCAAAAGGGTTTTGGACAGGTGAGATGTACCTGGCACACCTTCCTCCAAAGAAGCCCTTCTTTTCCCTAATGTGGGACATTGAAAAATTAATACCTGTCTTTTGTCATCTAGTGGTTACGGATTAAATGATGTCCTTTAACCCTGTTGCCCCCAGAATACAACAAGGATGCCAGCCTGTCAAACCAAGCATGCCGTTGTCCAGAGACAGCCAACCAACCTGGAGTCTGCACGATCCTTCCCCTTGTGGGAAGGCCACCCTCCCCTCCACATCCCCACTCTTATTAGGGATTTCTTGACCCACGGATAGGTAGGACGACGACCATGTCCAGCTTGAAGCAGCTAGAGGAGCTCGAGACCTTCATCCATTGTCCTTTATAAGATTGTAAAGGGTCTTAAGTCTGAGAGGGAGGAATTGTTATTTTTTATTGTTAAAATATTTAACTAATTAATTAATTAATTTTAAAAAAGAAGAAGAAGAATATATGAAAGGGTGAGGTGGGAGAGCTTGTATGTACGACCCATGGGCATGGACTTGGAGAGGGGATTGTTGGGGAAGGGGGGTGCTGGGCGGAGGGGAGCAAAGGGGAAAAAAAATTGGAACTATTGTAACAATATAATCAATAAAATATACTTTAAAAAAATATAAATAAATAAATAAATAAATAAAATAAATAAATACACAATTTTTATAAATAAATTCCATTTTGGGTGAGTAAAAAAAAAAAAAAAAAAAGAATGAAATCTTGCCATTTACAACAGCATGGATAGACCTAAAGGGTATTATGCTAAGGGAAACAAGTCAGTCACAGAAAGACAAATACCATAGGATTTTGCTTATATGTGGAATCTACAGAACAATATAAACAAACAAAATAGGAACAGACTCATAGAGAACAGACTGACGATTACCAGGAGGAGGAGCGCTGGGGGACTGGGTGAAAAAGGTAGGGACTGGAAAGTACAGATTGGTAGTTACAAACTATTCATGGGAGTTATACTACAGCATAAGGAATACAGTTACCAATATTGTAATAACCATGTACAATACCAGTTAGGTACTAGAAATATTAGGGGGAACAATTTGTAAAGTATATGATTGTCTAACCACTCTGCTGTACACCTGACACTAATACAAAGTACTATTGAATATAAACTGTAATTGAAAAAAATTTCAATTAAAAAATAATTAAAAGAATCAATGTAAAAGAAGAGGAAGAGGAAGAAGAAGAAGAAGAAGAAGAAGAAGAAGAAGAAGAAGAAGAAGAAGAAGAAGAAGAAGAAGAAGAAGAAGAAGAAGAAGAAGAAGAAGAAGAAGAAGAAGAAGAAGAAGGAGAAGAAGGAGAAGAAGAAGAAGAAGAAGAAGAAGAAGAAGAAGAAGAAGAAGAAGAAGAAGAAGAAGAAGAAGAAGAAAGAAACCAACCCTAGTATCCTCCTCCCATTGAGTCCCCCTTTTTGCTGAAGCTACTTGGTGAGCCTGAACTAAGACGTCCATTCTTTTGGGTGTCTCCTCACCTTATTGATTCTCCTCCAGTTCTATGTATCCTCGGTCCTTCTTTGACAGATGAAGATGTGAGGTTTAGAAATGTGGAGTGTCTCATCAAAGGCACACATCCAGGAAGCCCCACAGTCAGAACTCAGACTGCGGTCAATCTGTCTCCCTGTGGAATGAGCATGGACCCAGGGGTCAAACAACCGTAGCTGGAGGGGTAGTTCTGCCACTCACCAGGCACGTGACTTAGTCTAGCCACTCAGTCACTTGAGTGCCCCACTTGTCTATGATGTAAAATGGGAGTAACAATATCTCTTCCCTTACCCTCCAGGGTCGTTGGTGAAATACTATATGTGAACCCACTTTTCAAATTGTAAAGCACTGTACAAATACTAGACATTATTTGTTTATGTGTCTTTGCTCATCTTATATTTTTAAGGTAAAAATCCCAGATAGAGGTAGTGTCTACTTGATTGCCCCAAAAGCACCTGAAAGTCTGCTGGTCCTTGGAAAATGTGAAATAACTCCAAGTTGAGAGATTGCAAGCACATTTATTTCCTCTAAAGCAGAGGACACAGATTTTATAAGGAAAATAAATGTTTCAAAAATTACTCAATTTCTTAACTCACGTTCCCAACTACTTTTTGAAAACACTGTGGATGGCATTTGAAATGATTAACAAATAAGAAATAATTTATGTGAGCATTTGTGCGTTGCTTCTTAAAGGACCTATTAAAAACATAACTGAATAGCATGTGTTTTTCCATTCTCTGGAAAGCAAGAAATATAGAGCTGTTTTTACTCAAACTTTTCCAAAACAAATCACCTTTAATGATGGAAAGTGTTATCCTAAGGAGAGAAATTTTCAGAAAAATTGTGAGTGAGTGGAAAAAAAGAAAAAAGAGCACCAAATTGAAGCCCTGCTTAATGAGGACGCTGGGCCTGAATCCGTTTGCAGTTGGTACCACTCGGCTGTCTCAGCTGCACGAACACTGAAGTCAGAAAGACCAGGGTTCAAATCCAGCTGTGATGGTTAGTGGAGTGGTCCGGAATATCTTGTCACCTTGCTGGACCTCAGTTTCCTCACTTGTAAAATGGGGATAAAACACTTTCCTCACAGACTTCTGGAAAGCTTAAATGAGGTTGTGTATTTAAAGTCGCTGCCATGTTGCAAACTTTAGGTATATCTTTGGTTGCGCTGAATACATATAATCTCGTTGAACATATAACCTTGCCCTGGGAAGTATCATCTTGGTCCAAAAACCTCTCTCTTCCTAGTCATGCCTACCAGAATATTCTAGTCCCCTAAACCGAGTTAGAGCTCTCATCTTGGTATCTAGAAGTAAATGGATTGGATACAGAAAGGTAAAAAAATTTTGTTTTCTCATTTCTACATTCAAATACATTGCCGAGTGCAAAGAAAGGGGAAGGAACCCCACTAAAGGCAGGATGCCCCTACCTGCAGCATGGGAGCTGCCTAACGTGGGGAGAAGAAAGAGGAAGGGGGAGGCAGGCTGAGAAAGAAGGGAAAAGAGAAGCCCAACTTTATCTGTAGTTTTAAATTTTCATTCATATGAATACATTTGAGGGAACTAAGATAAAATGTTAGCAGCAATTCAAAATGGTGTGTACAGGGATGTTTGTTATGGTATTCTTTGTACCTTTCTGCATTTTTCACTATCAAAATTATTCCCAGCTAAGCGTATTCTCCATTATAACCATAATAAAATGTTGAATGGAAAGAACTTCACCATACCCTGCTACCCAAACAGTTGATGTCATTGGCATCCTGTTTCTTTTCCTTGTGTTTACACATGAGCACGCTATCTTACAGAGTAAGTGTGTAATCCGTTCCCACTTAAGGCTATGCAAGGATGGCAACATATCAGTCCCAAGGGTGTTTGGTTGGGCAGTTTGCTTAACCCACATAACAGGGCAGAAACGAGATTGTTCACATTACAAGCAATCTGGCACCTATTATCTCAAATATGGCCAGCTTGAGGAATGTTCTTTTTAAACAGTCTGGTCCTTGAGTTTGCAAGTTCCACATCATAACATCGTCCTGCTTTAGCCCATCGCTCATTGATTTATCCATTCATTCCAGATGTCTGTTGAGCACCTCTGTGTTCCTGGCTTTGTGCTCGGTACACGACTCAGGCCAGATGGCCACCCTCAAATAACAGAGGGAAAACTGCAAGAGATGAACAGCTAAGCTTTTACGCCAGGTGATGAGCTGCAATAATGGAGAAAACCAGGAGGTGTGGGGGGCACCGAGGAGGCTGGGGGTCACGGACGACTTCCCAGAAGAAGCGATAGCTGAAAAAAGTCTTGAAGGAAAGTAAGACTTTGCTAACATTTAAGACTTGGGAGATTATTTCCTGTAGTGTTTTAAAATCCTGATATGTTGGTTTATCTTTCAAAAATCAGATCTGGAAATACTGGGGAAGAATCCCTCAGGGTGAAAATCAGCTGGACTTGAGTGGAAGGCTTGTGTGCCTGAACAGAGAAGGTATATGATGAAGGGACCCTGCAGCCAAACTTCATCAGTTTCAGCTGACACCACGTGGTCTGGGGCCTTCACATGCCCCTTCGACTGCTTTCAATTTTGCAGGGAAGGGTGCACTGGCTCCCCCAGGGAGAGCAGGCTGGATTCAGAGAGGTTCCATTTCAGGGTTTGCCAGGGCAGAGACAGATTTCAAACTTCACTCTCTGATAGAAAGTGTAGAGCTCCTCTCTAGGCCAGAGAAGTCCCCCTAATGGGGAAGATACTGGGCACCAACGGAGGCCAGCCGGGGAGGCCATATAGCAGGGCAGATAATTGGTTCTCTTTATACCTCATAGCCAACTTCCTTCCCTGAGGCTTCATGGTAACTGAAGAGGGAGAAAGGGCTAGTTAAGACTTTCCCAGGCCCTCGATTAGCTGAAATGAGATGACAGCTGAGAAGAGCCATCATGACATGCCTTGACCTATTTTGAGAAAAAGCCTGTTGAATGTCTGAAGTGCTCATACACTCAAACTCAATAATATAATATATTGTGTGGTGGTGGTTGCTGTTCATTGCTAACTATGTACAGGCCTCATTCCAGCACTTACCATTGAATCCTTACCAAAATCCTGGGAGGAGGCTTTCGAACCTACATTTTAGAGATGAGGAAGCAAAGGTGTGAGAGGGTACGTGACTTGTCCAGGGTCATCTAGCTATGGAAAGATGGAGACTTATGGTTTTTCCACTAACCATAGTCAACTGCCTCCAACTTCTGGGAACCTAGCCTAAGAAGATAATCCTGAACTTGGGAAAAAATTATATTAGACACAAAAGTATTTGCCCCAGGATTATGTGTACTCTTAGAAAAATGGGCACAGCCTACCTAAGTGCTTAATGGTTCACATAATGCCTGACCCCCTGTGGGCCCTCAACAAAAATTTTTCTGATGAACAAAAGGTAATAGTTAAAGAAATGATGGGCCACTCATCTTGATGGAGTATGAGGTCTGTCCAGGAAAAGTCCAGCCATTGTTAATATAACGAGATCAGTTTGCATGACATCAATGTAACCTGGCAGCCAAGGAGAATGGACTGGAATGCGCATGTGTGAACAATGACGACTTCACTGGACTAGTCAGTGGGGGTGGTAGACGCCATCTAGTGAACATGTGTGCTGTGTGGCTGCCGCATTCAAAATGACTGAGTGAGTAGAGCAACGAATCTGCATCAATAGTTTCTGCTTGAAGGTTCTTCCACAGAAACTATCCAGATGATTCAGAAAGCAGCTGTAGCAACTGGTGATTGGCAACTTCATCACCACACTCCCACTCATGCCTCCTGCAGAGTTCTTTGGTGAAACGTCAAATCACCCAGGTGACTCAGCCCATCTACAGCCCAGATTTGGCGCCCTGAGACTTCTGGCTTTTCCCAAAGCAAGACTCACCTCTAAAAGAGAAGAGATTTCAGACCATCAAGGAGATTCAGAAAAATACAACAGGAAAGCTGATGGCAATTGGGAGAAATGTGTGAGGACCCACGGTGCCTACTTTGACGGTGACGGAGGTATCATTGTCCTCTGTACAATGTTTCTTGTATCCTGTATCTTTTCAATAAATGTTTCCATTTTTCATAGTATGTGAATGGATACTTTCTGGACAGGCCTCGTATTAAATGCCCTTTACTAAGTACACTTAAGAAGAATTTGTGATAATACCTTAAGTGATTGTTATAATGTTACAGGAAAACTCCAAGTACAGAGTTATATATATTATATGATTGCAGTTATGTTCAAACACATTTCATCTGGACAAAAAGAATGCAAGAAAATATGACCCAAGAGCTTACAGTCACTGTATTTAGCCATTAGTTTTATATTAATAAGAATTTAATTTTTTTCTTCTCCTGTTTTCCAGATTTGTAGTATAGATCACTTGGATAATAAAAAGGAAACACTTTGTTTTATTTAGAAGAAACCCTGACTTTCAGAATTCTAGTCTCAGATAAGAAAAACATGGAACTGAAACATACTGGGAAAACTGCAAAATGGGCCCTACCAAGTGGCCAGCCCAATAGGCAGGTGTCAGGGACAGGGACAGCTGCTCTGGGACAAAGGAGAAAGCAGAATGGACAACGGGGACATCTGCAAGGGAGAAGGATGTTTGGGGGAGCAGGGCGGTGCAGAAAGTGTCCAGGATTGGGCAGGAGCAGGCAGCCAGAGTAAACACAGCATCCGTAGGCAGGCATTTTTTGAGCGCCTCCCACCATTTTCTATGTTCAGGGCACTGTTTACGTATTATCTCACTTAACACTCGTGGCAAGTCTGTATATTTTATTACTTAAGTTTTACAGGTTAGGAAAATAACTGATTTGAAACCATCTTAGAGGTGGAAAACACCTGTGAGTTGATTGATACCAGAGAGTTCCAGAATTAACTATGTATCACAAATGCTGGAACACTTTTTTAAAGTATGGTAATGTCATTTGGCCAGGTCCTTCAGCTAACAAAGTGGCCAGGCTGAGACACAAGCCTTCCTATAACCACTGTGCAAGCTATGGCATAGGACCCAGAGTTTGGGGGAGCCCCTCTAATCCGTGAGGTTATGTAGAAGATCTCGCCTGCCCAAAGACCCTCCTTGATACCTCCAAGCCCAGCACCCCAAACCTGATCTCACCAGCGGTCCTGAATTTTTATTGTTTATTTATTGTATATTTTATTGCATATTGTATATTTATTTTATTATATATTTATCCTGTGCCCACACAATGGGCACAGGATAGTTATGGAATATCAGAGTTGGAAGACATCGAGGGATAACCTGGTTCAACCCCCTCATTTGACAAATGAGGAAATTGATACTCAGAGAAGTTAAGGAACTTGCCTCAGGTCACACAGCTAGATGGTGCCTCTAGTCCTCATTCTGCAATGACTGGAACCCACACACTTTGACTTCAAGCCCACTTTCCATTCTTCCCTCTCTGTGCTGAATTCTCCCAAGTTCCATTTCATTCTTTTATGAAAAAGAATCATTAGTCCCAAATGGGAAAGAGACAAGCTTCTTTGTCCCCTAAAGATCTTATTTCTAACATTCAAGGAATTATTGCAAATGACAATAAGCAATATTAAGTTATTAAAGCAACCCCATATAAAATGAAAAAGTCATTTCTCAGAAACTGGCTTCAAAGCCATTTTCTGACACTACAGCAAAGCAAAACAAAGACTACAAACAGGACAGGAAAATCACAATTGGTCCAAACGGAACACATGTAAGGTCTGCCAGGGCTCAGCCAAAGGAGGCAGAAATAGCCAATTTCTTCCAATTACCCCCATTTTCCATCCTCTAAACTAGATGAAGACTGTCATTTTATTGGCTTGTCAGTCTTTGGGAAACTTAACCCTGCTCTTCATTGATTCAATTATCTCCCCAGCCCTAGCGCCACAGCCAGAAGTGAGCATATGGCCCCGCTAACTCACATGGGGCTCCTTTATTTTCATTTTATTGCCCGAGGACCTGCTGATCTCTCTCCTTGGTTACTTTTCATTTTCTGTCATCCTTAAAGTCCATGCTCCTCCCATTATCCCAAGAGTGTGGATTTTTGGAATCAGCCTGAATTTGGGTTTTAAGCCCAGAAGGGTCTCACGACCTGGGTAACCTTGAATTTTTAAGTTATCTGAGCCTCTGTTTCCCAGTCAATAAAATTACATGTGACTTCCATGAGAAATCAGGGGGATTACGTCTGCAGAGTAACCAGCACAGACCGAGCATTCACTCAATAAATGCGGGTTTTATCCCCCATGTTGCCTTGTGTAACACACCTACCAATCGTCCCTTTGGCTCAGGATACCTGACTAGTTAACATTCAAAGTACCACAGAAGATTCCAGGTACTTTAAGGCTTGGAGGACACAAAGGGAAAATAGTTATGAAAATAAATGGAAATGTAGTTTTCCATTTAAAAAAAATAAGAATTGGTAATCCTAAGAAACATGACTGGAGATGGAGTTGGATAAGAAATCAGCTAACAGCACAGAGAAGCCCTGCAGAAAGAAATCTGTGTCCCTTGGTGAACTAAGCATCTTCTAAACTTACTTGGTCACAGAAATTATTTTTGTCAAGTAATACTTATCAATCCCCAACATTTTCGGAACAATTGTTAATTAATTTAAGAGTATTAATAGCTCACTGGTCAAACTGACCACTATGCGTTAGGGGTTTCTCTGACTTTGTCTGGCTCACACACATGTGACAGGTATTGTCCTTGTGAGGTGACAGTCAGTTGCCCAACACCACACAGGCAATACAGGCAGAACTCTACCCAAGTCTGCCCAGCTCTGAAGTCCACGGCCTTCCCCTCATACCAAACACCTTCCCAAGGTCGTCTGATTTCTATCTCCTTCACCCCAACCTGACCTGCACCTAATCCCCCTCTCTCTTTCAGTGCCACTGAACCCAACATTTTATTAAAACTGTGATCAAGCCGATGGAGAGAGATTGCCTTTCGTAAGCAAATGCACATTGTGACACTCTGCAAGACACTGCCCAGACCACACCTATCAGGGGACTCTTCCTTCACAGAACATCTGCTGGGACGCGCTACCAGAAACTTCTTCAAAGTTTCCATGGGAAGTCACAGTGGAGGTGGAATTCTGGTGGTTTTAGCACAGTTGCATCCTGATTTTCCTGAAAGATGTGACTGAAGTAGAATTCAGGGACTGGGTTTGTACCCAGCTCTCTCTCTGTTCACAGGTATGTTCTTGAGCGAATCCTCAAGATTCCTCCTCTCTAGACTTCTGATGTGGCAGCTATGAAGTGAACAGGATGTATTGGTGTCCCCAACAAGCACTTAGGCAATGAGATAATCTATTATTTCACGAGACTTAGGTTCTAAACTCCGACTGCTTGTGTTGAAATTCTGGCTCTATCACTTACTGTGTGACCTAGAGCTAGTTAGGTATCCTCTTTGTTCCTCAGTTTCCTCATCCGTCAAATGGGATTAAATCAGAGAACCTACTTTGAAGGGCAAAGTGATTAGGACATTGCATGGCAAATTTCAAGTGCTTGAAAAATGTTAGTTACTATTATCAGCATTAGCTTTGTTGCAAAGTGCTGCCCAAGAGGTTAGCAATCCCCCAGTGCCCCATTTCCCAAACAGAGCTGACCTCTCACCCTCAGAGCTCATTCTCCCCTCCCTTCTCTCCCCACTCCTCCTCTCACGCCACTCCCTCCCCTCTGCTTTATCTACCTTCTTAGCCTCAGAGTCTGAACCCCTCAAAGAGGAGTCTCCAGGGAGCCTGTCTGAGGGTAGCGAGGTGGACCTTTCACAGTTGGACTAGCTCACTGTGACCAGTGGAGCCACGCAAGGTCAGGAGACCAGCAGCAATGTTTCCCGAGGGATTGGCCAGGTTGCCAGCCCATTCACTGGCACCCGGTGCTCTGCCTGTCCCCAAGCCTCAGGGCCCTTGGGGCCATTGGGAGGGAAGAGTCCTCCTGCTCTTCTGGGCTCAGCCACCTGGACCTTCCAAAGGCCCTGGCTGCCCGGAGCCCCTGCCGAAAGGGGCTCACACCACAGGGGGTTTCATGGCTGCCTCCGGACCCAGGAGGAGAGGGCAAAGTTAGGGGCGGGGGCAATAGTTAAACACACTAGGATTCCTGCCACAGGCCAGACTCTGAGCTCAAACATGGGGGCACCATTGCGCCCCCAACAGAGCCTCCGTGCCTCAGCTCACTGAGAGGATCAGGGGAAGTTATACGTGGAAAACTCTTAGGAGACATGGTCAACTCACAATAAATCTTAACTGTTGTTATCAATGATTATTCACTGATTCCTCACAACCGTCCTCTGAAGGGAGAAATTACTACCGTTTCCATTTTTCCGAGGAACAAAAACCGAGACTCACAAAGCTTGTCAGTTGGAGCCTGGGTTCAAACGCAGCTCTGTCCCCAGCGTCCACATGGTTCCAATGTCACCCCTGCCCTGGGGTTTCAGACTACCGGTCTCTAGCGCATTCTTTTGTGATGGAGACAAAAGCTTTAAAGTTTATCGCTTTAGCCAGGATCCAGGATGCGGCAGGCACTAACCATGAACAGGGTCAAGGATCTAGTGGGAGCTTACGGTCCATGACTGAAACACTGAGACCAAGTCAGCGGGAGTGAGGCAGCATCATTCTGACACAAAATGAATACTCTGGAGTTGCGCCATCCAATATGGTAGCCCCTTGTCACATGTGGCTATTTTAATTTCACTTTGAATTAATTACAATTAAACAAAATGAATAACTTGGTTCTTCGGTCACATGAACCAAGTGCCCAACAACCAATGTGGCCTGTGACCACCATACTGCTCAATACAAAGACAGGCCACTTCCATCATGACAGAATCTTCTACTGGAGAGCATCCCTGAAGAGGAAAGGAACTCGGAGCTCTGGGGGTTCACACACTAAGAAGTTTCCCTGAGGATGTGGTGTTTGAGCTGGAACTGAAGGACGAGCAGAAATCTGACGGTGGAGAAGGTGGGGGAAGGGCAGGAAAGCACTCCAGGCGGGAGAAACAGCGCCCATGAAAGCCTGTGTGGGAATGGAACCATGTACTAAAATGCAAAGGGAGGGAGGCATTAAGAGCAGAGTCTCCAACGGGTAGCTGCCTGGATTTGAATCCCTGCCCCAACTCTTCCTCAGTGTGAGTTATTAGACAAGTTACTTGACTTCTTTAAGTCTTACTTTCCTCACCTGTAAAGTGAGAGCAATAATAGTACCTACCTCCCAGGGCTGTCCTGAGGATCGAAAGAGCCCGGCACAGGTTTAGCGTCGTATGTGTGTTGTTATTATTATTCCTGGCACGGGCCGGGGGACATGGGCAGGAGTCAGGCTTTGCAGGCCTTGTCGGCCATGGAAGGAATGTTGGTCTGTATCTTAAAAGCGATGGGAGGCCTGAAAGGTTTTAAAAGGAGAGGGCAAAATGCGACTCTGGGCAATGGACAATCAAAGCCATCTGAAGGTGGTAGCAGCCACTCTCAACACTGGCCAGGCATTAGAATGTGGGACAGTAGACCCAATATTGCCAGTCCTTCCAATCTTCCAAAAGAGGCTGGAAATACGGATTTCTTTTTTTAATGTAAATTCTCTTAACTTTTTAAAGTAGGCCTCTTATTCTCAAATTTTTAAATATTATGAAGAACAAACCAGCCACCTGCTAGGACTTCTGGTCTACCCCATAATCTGCAGATCCCCAAACCTCAATAAACTAAAGTTTATAACAAAGCCACATCACCTGGAGAGCCAGGTGGCTCCAGGAAGAAACCAACAGGCTGCCAAGAACAAAAGTGAGACATCAAAAGAGTTGCCAAATTAAATCTGAACCAAATTGCCACAATACAAATGGGCTACAGGCCCTCAAGGGCCGAGAAAAAAGGCCCAGTGAAAAAAGTATGCACCAGCTGCATAGTCTTTTTATTTTTTAACCTGTTGGTAGTAAAAAAAAAATCTATAAAAACCAGCATTCTCTTCATTCTGAGGTTGTTACATGACCCCTCCATAGAGTCCATCAATCCTTTTTTCCAAAAAATATAGGGAGCAGGTGTTCACTTGGGAGGTCTGTGGTTTGTGTCATTTCCTGGTGCCAGGTTATAAAACAAAACCACTTCGTTATGACATGGTATTGGGTGGGAGCAAGAGAGGGCAGAAAGAGGAAAGACTGGTTTGATAAATAAAGATACTGGAATGAAAGCCTTAGGCCTGAGCAAGAATCAGCTCTTTTAGATTCTCATTCCTGAGATCTTAATCTTCATTAACCATTGCTTTTTTGTAGAAGTTTTTCTCCAAAAATATTGACTACCTAATGTATGCTATGAACTGGAATACAGAGACCTGGCCCCAGATAACTTACAGGTAATGAGTCATTGTTTACCATTCCACCAGATAAAGGAAGAGACCCAGCTAAGCACTTGTTCTAGGTGGTAAAATATTTGTAACAAAGAGAATAAAGAACAATCTGACTGTCTTTAGCATCTTATTAAACCCTTTCATCCCTGTCCAGTCCCCCATTCAGAAAGGAAAGGTGGGCGTTGGGTTCTTTAGGGAAGATTTTATGAATACTGGGGAAGTGGAAACCGCCTCTAAAGAAAGAAACTTTTAGCACTTCCTCCAAGGGTCAAGTCGAGAAACATCAATTTAGTAACACTAGATTGCTCTCTAAGAAGGGTGGGAATTTTATGGGGTGAAGTGTGTCCATGCGGGCTGGATACTGGAGTTGAGGATGTGGGCTGCCAGCAGAGAGCCAACCTCCTTTTCATCTTCCCCCATCACCTCCACCCGTCCTGTAAGGAGCTGGTGGAAGAACATGGTGTGGGTTGGCTTATGGTGACCGTGTGTCTCGGTCCAGCTCTAGCAGCAGAGGAGGAAAAGGGTCATAATACAGAGACACATAAAATGCTTCCAGATCTTAGGTCAAGGACATCTAAATCCAACTAGGGCAGAGTTATTAATCTGTGTTCCATAAATCAACATCTCCTGAAATGTGGACAATGAAAACTTTATCTTGATTTTTATTAACCTCTAATGGAAACAAAGGATGTCCTTCAATGATGAGTGGAGGCAACAAAGCACAATGGTATTAGCAGTACCTGTGACTTTGCCACAGATCGTAATCACACATATTCTCATTTGTGGCAGAAGCCTTGAAAAAAAAACATTCATGTGCATCCATACGTCAAAACCATGGTAGCTGCTTAAACTTGCTGCTGGGCATTGTTATTTAATGCATTAGTAAAGAAAGACATATGTTACTGTAACACTAAGTCAATTTTTTCAATGGACTCCAAGGCATAAAAAGACTAATGACCCCTGGACCAGGGAATGCAGACACGGTGTATTGAAGAACTGTTTGCTAGAATTTGAAAGGTATGAATTAAAGCCAGCAAAGGAAAGGGGTGAGAGCAAGGCATTTTGATCTAGGGGACAGCACTTGGAAAAGTACATGCTTTTCAGACACTATAACTGGTGAGGCTGCAGAGGGCCCCAAATTCAGGCTTCTGGTCCTAATCATCAAATGAGATGGTATGACCATTGAACTTTTGACGCATGTGTTGAAAGTGTTATTTAACCAAAACATTTCGAATATACCACAATATTTCTAGCCCTGTTTTGACATATCTTTATTTTTGTTCAAGGCACCTCTCTTGACCTCCATGGGAGTAAAGTTGGCCAAGAGAGGAAGGATTTCCTGGAGGTGGGGAAGAAGATGAGGTCAGCAAAGTAAACACAGGCCGGATCAAAGAGTTGGGCTTTGTCCCTGGGATTTGTTTTGTTTGTTTGTTTTTTATTTATTTTTTTAATGTCATGCAAGTGAAAGAATCTGCGTAATGCTCATCTGCTGATTTCCCTTCCAACATCTATCCCCTTTCTCTTGGCAACAGTAGTTCTGATTTCAAACCACCTCTCTGTAACTGTTAGAGGTAGGGGGAAGGGCATGTGTCCTAGCCCTGGCCAATTAGAGCACAGAATTCTTCAAACCACGGTGATTGACTTAGAGATAAGCCTATCACAATAATTCTATCCTTGTTGGCTTCAAAGGGATTGTTTCAGGGATGGATACTCTTCCAACGTGGTCCAATCAGAGTGGATCTTGGGACTTATGTAAATATTATTGGTGAAAGGGTGTCTTTTTTAGGCTGGATTGGGTGTAGAAGGGTTTAAGCCAGAAGGTAGCTAAGGTAGCTATCTTGCTAGCACACAAAGTCTGAGAATGAAGTAAAAAATGGGAAAGCAGAACCACAAGATGAAGAGGGATAGAGTCCTGATGATAATACTGCACCTCGGGATAAAGCTGGGCCAAATCGATTTTGGACTTTTCAGTTAAATAAACTGAAAAACTTTGTGCCTTGTTGAGTTGCATTTTTCTGGAACTTGCAACCAAAAGAACCCTAACAGACAGAGCCAGTTCTGATTTTAGAATGGGTATGCCACCTGCTGGAGAGGAATGCTCAAGGGGATCCTGCAAGGAGGCAGGAAGACCCAGATCTTCAAAATTGGGGAGTATGCTAGTCCACTGTCCCCAGGTAAGGCTGCAAAACAACAGCTAGTCCCAAGCTGCCAAGGGCCCACAAAAACGATGTATTTCTTACTCGCATTGCTTATTGACTGCAGGCTGACTCTGGCTCTACGGCTTCATCCTAAATGCCTTCCCCATTCCAGGATCCAGGCTAGGGGGCAGCTCCTGTCTTAGTCTCATGGCAGAAAGTAACAGAACAGTAATTGAACCACATGATGGTCCTTAAAGCTTCTGCTCAATGGTGGCTCTGTCACATTTGCCCACATTCTATTGGCCAAAGCAAGTCTGTGACCAAGCCCAACACCAATGGAAGCACTGAAAGCCATGTGGCCATGGGCAGGGAGATACAATCCTCTCAAGAGAAGGCAGTGAGTGACTAATGGGAACAATAATAGGATGCACCGCCAAGACTTTGGAGGTGATTTTATTCAAGTATCTCATTGACAGATGGGGAAGCTGAGGACCTGATTAGTGAAGTAAACCGCTCTCCCAGTCACATGGGCCACCAGTGGCAGAGGAAGGGCAAGGACCCAGGTCTCCTGGTTCCCAGGGCTGAGCTCTGCCCTGCATCCCATCTGCTCCCCTGCAGATCCACTTTGGCAAATGAAGAGAGAATGTTCAGAGTCCTCTGTCCTGTCCCAGTCACTTGTACAGCCCATTTCCCAGCACAGAGCGCTGAATAATAGGGCAAAAGGGAAAGTTCTCCAGAATCGTCGTTTGAGCTTGTTTCTTCCAGGCACAAAGTGGAAACAGAAAGTTGATTTGGGGTGAACGGACAGAGCCCTGGGAGTCTGAAATGTTTTTTGAACTTACAGACTTAGATTTGGAATTGGGGGTTTGGGGCTCCTTCCTTTCATTCTGACTAGTTTTTGTATTTTACCAGCTTTTAATCCCGCAGAGGAGAACAAAAGTAATGGCTATTAAGCATCCAGAAGGTGTCAGGCACTGATAGATTTCACATGGATAGAAATAACCTTTATTACATGAATTTTCCTGGGTAATTGGGAATTTTTAAAAATCTGTTTCAAGTGACATGTTTCTCTCCCCTCTCTACCCCTTTTTACAGCACTCCTGAGAACACATAACATATAGTTGAAGCCCTGTTTTCACACGCTCTGCTATCTAGACTTTTGATCAGCCAATATTCTATATAATGTGCTTTGAGCACTATGTGTATAAACTGACTACAGACACTAAAAATTTTGGAGGAGTCACAGTCTGAAAAATCCATTCACATCAGTGCAGCCAGGCCTGATCTTCCAGGTCTGGGCATTTGGGTTTGTGTTCAGCTCCCCTATGTCCTGGGACTCTACTGGACCCAGTGGCCTGCCTCCAGTCCCAGAAGCACTTCTAACAGAGACCCCCTCAGTGGAGTCAGGGGAGGATCTATGTACCCCAAGCTGGCTATTGGAGCCAAGAAGGAACCTTTCCCAGTCTCTCCAGCTGGACCTCTAAGTCGCTGATCCAGAAAGAGGCAGTGGACTAGGCAGCCACCATTGGTCACTAGTAAAGGGAAATGGATGAATTCTATACCCTCGCTGGCCCTCACCTTATCTTGCCTCTTTTTCTACCCTCAATCCTCTGGCTCTACTGTCCCTATTTTCCTTTGTCCTAGAGTCACCACCAATTCTCTGAAGGTCTCTCTTTTCTGAACTTCTTTATTAACTAGTACATTAGCTCAAGACAAGCTCTGTGTTGTAGATATTATTATCTACATTATGCAAGTGAAGAACATGAGACTCAGAAAGGAAACTGTGGATTTTGGCTATAAGATTCTGGACCCAGCGTTTGATACCATATCTGCCAGACTCCAAAGTCAGATGCTGAAATTCATTCATTCACAAATATGGCAGAGCACATACCATCTCCAAGTCCTGTGTAAAACCAGAACTAAATGGTGGGCACGAGCCAGTCCTCATGTAGCTTATTCAAAATTCACTCAACGAATAAGGTCTGAGCTCCCACCATGTGCCTGGGCCATAGTAGTTTATAAACTGCTAGCAAATATAAACAAATTCATGTGCAACTAACAGTGCAATTTGCTAAGTCTACAATAGTGTAAGCAAAGGGGTCAATGAGAACAGAGAATGAGAGCAACACTTTCTACCACTGGCCTTGTACTGGGTTTGAAAAACTTTCAAATAAGCCTACCCAACCCCACTCTCTTCAGTTCTAATCATTCCCTTACTTAACAGTTCATCAAAAAACAGAGACCTGCAGGGATTTAGGATATACTGGCCTTTGGCCTATTCTTTGCAGCTATAGAAAAATGTATTGGAGCAGTGCCTTAAGGCCAGAATCAATTTCCGTCCAAGAAGTCAGGCGGTTACTTACAGCTCAGTAATGAGAGGGTGTGGGGAGAAAGTCCGAGATGGTTCTGGAGAAGTCCAGAGATGGCTCTGCAGTCAATTACTGATGGTGAGTGAAAAATGAGGTCAGCTCCCTGACAGCAAGGCCCAAGAGAGGCAGCGAAATACCACAGAACCCCCATTCTCTGTGGCCCGAGGACACAGCATCTAAAAATAGACACACAATAACACTGGATCTGCTGTGGATTTCACAACTGCTGGCCCAGCACAAAATGTTTGGCTTTGGCCAAGTCAGGATGCAATGAAAACCAGCCGGGAAGCTGAGCATGACCAAGATCAACATTCACCAGGACGACAGCAACCCCTCTGTCCATCAGGACTTGACCATGAAGCTAAATTACCCACCGCCCTCAGTCCTTGTTGAACTTGCTCCACAGCTTACACAAAACTCGCCTTGCACGCCAGGGACTTTCTAAGACATTTCATTGCAGGGACACCGGGGTGGAGGAATTTGTGGAAGACTGCCCTGAGAACTAGGAAATTAGTGAAAAATGTCCATGATTTCAGTGTCAGGGAAATGCAACTGCAAGTGTGGGATGTGGGTGGACTGGGATAAGAAAACATTTTAAAGAGAAAATAATTGCAAACACATGAGAGGGAGAAAGGGCACGGCCCAGGCGAGAAGTGTGTAAGAAAATAAAATGAAAACAAGAAAAGATTTGGCATTATATTTATGGGTTTAAAACCAATTTTAGAGTTGACAATTCTCCTCTACTGGAAATATCTATTTTTATTATTTATGAGATTTTATTGACTGAGTAGGTAGCATGTGCCAGAAGCTGCTCTCAACCTTTTACATGTATTATTTCATCCAATCCTCACATCAACCTGTGGGGCAGATACTAAGGTTACTCCTGTTTTTCAGATAAGGAAAGCTATTTTAAAACTTGAACAGACCTTGAAAAGTATTTTAGCCCTGGCTGGTGTGGCTCAGTGGATTGAGTGCTGACCTGTGAACTGAAAGGTCGCTGGTTCAATTCCCAGTCAGGGCACATGCCTGGGTTGTGGGCCAGGTCCCCAGTTGGGGGAGGGTAAGAGGCAACCACACACTGATGTTTCTCTCCCTCTCTTTCTCCCTCCCTTCCCCTCTCTCTAAAAATGAAAATTTTTTTTTAAAAAATTGTTTTAAGTATTTTAACCACTGGTTTCTAGACTGATTTGTACATCAGAATTATCTTACCAACCCGACAGAATCTGGGGCCCTATTCTAGACACCACCAGAATGGGGATCAGTGATTGACTGAACAACACAAACAAACGAGCAAAATTGGAACCAGAGGCATGTAAACAAGGAACAGACTAAGAGTTACCAGGGGGGAGGGGGGAAGGGGGAGGGGGAAAAGATGGGTAAGCAGGGGAAGGGTTTAGTAAAGGAACTAGTATAAATAACTCACGGACATGTACAATGAGGAGGGGACTGACTGTGGGAGAAGGGGTGGGCTGGGTGGGGGGGAGCCATGGGGGAAAATGTGGAACAACTGTAACAGAAAAACAATAAATAAATCAAAAATAAGAAAAATTAAAAAAGAATCTGTTTACAGAGAACTCAGACGATGCTCACATACAGCATTGATTGGAACCTACTTACTAATCCAACCAACCTCTTCGTTTTCCGGACTAAAAAACTAGCCCAGAGTTCCAGGGACATGCCCTACAGAGCCAGCCTGCTGAGAGCAAAGCCAGGACTAGAACCCAGAGCCTAGAATATGATGTTCTTTGCTATCGTATCATTAACTCTTCACTGGAATCTTCAGTGACGAAAAGGTGGGTTCTCTCTCTCCCATGAAACCACTAGACCTGTCATTTGGTTCACCCAGCTCTTCCCCAAACCCTTTAGCTGAATTCAGTGCAATGAAACAAAGCTTGGCTAGGCAACTACTATGAGCCTACCCTGTTCTTGGGGCTGGCACCCCTATGGTGAACAAGACCATCATGACACCTTGCCCTCAGAAAGCTTACGGTGCAGCAAAAAGAACAACTTTAAAAATGTAACCAGCTTCCTGATTGAACTGGACTCAGCAGAAAGCAATTTTATTTTCTTATCACTGCCCCTTCAAGCCTGCTCCATCTTCTACTCCCTGGAAATCTTAAGGTTCTTAGAGGATCCTATAGCTAGCTAGTCTGGCCACTCTGAGGTATTAAAGAATAGCCTCATGTTTCAGGTCATTTGTAAAGTCCCATTTGGTTTGAAAGCAAGGCCGTAATTCCTTATTGAGTTAAAAAGGTCTCCCAACCCTCAGGCTCGGGAGCTGCCCTGGGGAAGGGGATAGTGTGGGCTCCTTCACTAATGCCTGCCCCTTCTCTCTAACTCACTGTGTTTATTTAGGGTCCTCTGAGGCCAGGGTCAGGAGTCCAGAAAGCAGAAAGGAGAGACTGGAGCGGCGAAGAAAGTGAGAAAGTCTTGTGGAGCCGTGTGGGCTGTGCTACTCAAATCTCCTCAGTCACAGGAGAAGTCCAAATGCTGGTTCTTTGACCCATGAGGGCTTCCCCTCCACTCTCTCCTGCCACTCTCCGTGGGGGTGACCTGGTGCCGCAAATAGGATCTCCTGGATGGGGACCCCTCGCAACACGACTCAAGTCTGGCTCGCCCTTCCTGGAACCATGTCAGGCCCCTCTGCTCTCGGGGGGGGGACTGTTCACACCAGCATAGTCCTTCCTCTGCCTTTCCCATCAGGGCAGCCCCAGGCAGCCTCTCTCTTTGGACCCCCCAAGAATGAGCAGTGCACCAGTCACTAAGGCCCTTCAATGCCAGGGATTTTTCCAGATGATTCTCAGAAGTCCTCCTCATTCGGCTTGGAGAAAGGGAAGAGAAGCACACCCTCCACTCTGACTATTCACTCTCCAGCCTCTCTCAATGGATTCCCACCACACCCCATTGTATGTCCTCCATGTGGGTGATGAGCTAAGAATTTTTTAAATAAAAACTGATTTCACAGCCTCTTAGCATGTACTGCACAGATGGTCTCAACCCTTGGGTACTTTGCCAAAACAGCAAAAGTCAAATATAACATCCTGTTACACAAGAAATTACAAATTCAGAGTGCCAAGGGAACATATAGCAAGTGTGTTTGGGGCCAGCCCACTTGAGTGACTAAGATCTTTCCCTCACAGATCTTAGGTGGCGTACCAAGTCCCTCCTTCGCTTGGCCTCAGTAGACACTGGCTTACCAGAGTGCAAATAAGTAGCTCTTTGTTGTCACCCATGATTCACCCATCCCACTCGTCCCAAACAGCCTCTGCTTTGCATTGTACAGTACATACTTAACTTCATACAGGTGCCGCCTTCACATACCTCTGTTCCTATCTTTAAAATCATAGATTGTAAATACTGTAAACTCCTATGAAGGAGTCTACAACATCTCTAGAATCACAATGATGATGATGATGACTGACAACGGCGATGATGTCAGTTAGCAATGATGATAGGTATTAGGGGTGAAGAAGCAATGAGAAATGATTGATCCATACCTCCCTATCTTTTCTAACTATTAATATACTCTCCAGCCTTCTAGATCCAACTCAAAATCTATCACTTCTATCAATACCATTCCAAAGATAGGAAATATTTTATTGAGTGCCTTCTATGTCTAAAGAGCACATTGTAGTAGCCAGCCTACAAGATGGTCCCCACGGGTCCTCCCCTTCTAGTATTCATGCCACTGCACAGTTCGCTTCCACACTGAATAGGGCTGACCCATGTTACCAAAAGAATGGCGTGGAAGTAATGATCTGTGACTTCTGAAGCTAGGCCATTGAAATATAAAAACTGCAATGTCCATCCTGCTACTTCTTTGAACTTGAACTCAGTAGAGAGCCAGTTGCCAAGTCATGAAGACACTCAAGCTGTCCTCTGGAGAGGTCCCATGGTGAGGAACTGAGGCCTCTGCTGCTGATCAGTCCACTGAACGAGTTATCTGAGAACAGGACTCTCCAGCTTCGAGAGAGCCTTTAGTTGCCTGCAGCCCCAGCGGACACCTTGACTTTGACCTTGTAAGAGGCCCTGAGGCAGAACGAAAGACCCTTAGCACCCTAGGGAAGCAGCGCCTGAATTCCTTACTTATAGAAACTATGTGAGATGACACATATCCACTGCTGTTTTATGCCTGTAAGTTTTGGAGTAATCTGGGGCATAGCAATAGACCACGAATACAATGGTTAAGTGCATGGGCTCTGGGATTACAGTGCCTGGGTTCAAATCTTATCTGTACGGCTTGTTGCTGTGTGATTATGGGCAGGTTATTTAATGTCTCTGAGCCTCAGTTTCCCTATCTGAAAAATGAAGAAATAACAATACTTGCTTCCTACTTTTGTGGGAAGATTAAATTAAGTGAGATATGCCTACAAGGCACTCAGCATAGGGCCTGGCATAAAGAAGGCACCAAATAAGCATTGCTTGTTGTTGTTAAGCCCCTCAAAAGCTTTTCTGATGTGCCCCATAAAATCATCCCTTTCTTCTCTGAATTCTGAAAGCATTTGCCATTGTTTTTGCAAAAACAGAAAGGAAATGAAAACAGAGTTGCCATTATCAGAGCAGGAGTCCCTGTACTGGAGATTTGACATGTATTACCTATTATCACATCTGATCTGGCACAGTTCTAGAAGTGTAAGGGAGTTGCAGCTTAAACATTTAAGTCATGTTCAACCTAATATTTTGACATATGCCTTGTCCAGCAGATCCATGGGGCCCACCTGTCAGAAGGCTATTTGCATGAGGGGCCAGGGAGCCCCCTAGGAAATGTGCCACCTCAAGGGAGCCAAAATTTTTAACATTAATGATGACCAATTTAAGATAGTCATAAAGTCTTTGACACACCACACATTGAGGGGTAGGTTCTATTTCACCTCCTCTGAATCTGGGCTGGCCTGTGACTGTTTTGACAAATAGAATATGGTGAAAGTGATACTATGACAAATCTGAGTCTAGCCTTTGAAGAAAACTCACAACTTCCTCTTTGGTCTCTTGGAGCCTCCAGATCAGACAACCCATCAGAAAATGCCACCAAGTGATTCTAGTTAATACCAAGTAGAACAGCAGAATCGCCCAGCAGAGCCCTGCCCAAATTCCTGTGTATAAATTTACGAGCTATAATAAAATGTTGTTTTAAGCCACTAAGTTTTGAGGTAGTTTATTATGCAGCATAAGATATATTTGGCATGTCTGGGATCCACATATACCAAAGTACCTATGCATAAATTTCAGGGAGTCCATAAATTTGGAGGAGAAAGAATTACATCTTTATTTTTACTAACCTATAACTGAAGTATAGAATTTTTTAAGTTTAGAGTGTAGGCAGCAAACTGCTACACTCTATGATTTTCACAATAAGAAGGGATTTATAGGCTTTTCTGAACTGTGTGTATAGGTGCGCGTGCGCGCGCACACACACACACACACACACGCATAATGCTTAAGAACACTGGATGAGAAAGCAAAACACCAGAGCAATGGGCCAGTGTTACAGGAAGAAGGATAATTCTGATCATGTGATTCTATTTCCAAACTGCCTGTAACTCCTGCTTGAGCCTTGAAAACAAGGGGGCTGCACTGACAATACTCAAAAAAAGCTGTTTTAATGAAATAACTGTAAAACCTTGAGAGTCCAAAGTAACATTGACCAGCAGCTCAAGCAGAAGCAGACAGCTCAGCAAGAGCCAGAGAGAAGAGGAGAATGTGGTGATGACTCTGGCTGCTGAAAGGGCTCTGTGACCACAGGCTTGATGGGCGGGGTGGGTGGGGGAAATAAAGAAAGAGCTGGATAACTCTGAGCTGGTCTGTAGTCCCACCAAATACAAGGGGAAAAGTGTAGAAAGACATTCTTTAGGAGAGTTGGGTGACACCACTTTCCTCCCACGTTGGAATGGCTTCGAAACCATGGGTTGTACAGCACAGGCAAACTAACTACCCTCTTGCAGCAAACAAAAGAGGTTCAAGAACTTAACAGAAGACCTTGAGGTGGTAAATGGAAGAACCAGGATTCAAACTCCGGACTGTCTGGCTCCAGATTCCATGTTATTGCCACGAGGTTGGTCCAGTGTTACATCCTATGTCTCTATCAAGGTTTCTTGGTCTTCTTCACACATCTTGCCTTCCCAAATATCAGTGTCTTTGCTCATGTTGTTTCCTTAGCTGGTTCTCCTTCCCCAGCTCCTCCTGCCCCCCACTCCCACTCCTGAAAACCCCTTTCATATGAAGCTTGGTCTTGTTGCATCAGAAGAATTTATTGTTCTCTTCTCTATGTTTCCATAACCCTTCATTCATTATAGATTTTATCACATTGCAGGATTTGGCCTATTGGTTTCCTTGTTTAGATTAAGATTATTATTATTATCATTATTATTATTATTAATAGCTAACATTCATTGAATACCTGCTAGATACTATTTCAAAGACCTAACATTTAGGTCACTTAATAACAACAGATAGGCACTACTATTACCCTTATTTTACAGACATGGAAACTAAAACACAGAGGTGGGATCAACATGGCCAAGGACACCCAGCTACCAGAGGGCAGATCTGGGATTTGAACCTATGTCTTTCTGACTAGGTTATAAGGCAGAGATCATGTCTATGGTTCTTTGCACCCAACATAGGGTCTGGCCCTCAGTGTGCACTCAGTAAATAATCACTGAATGAATGATGGGTAAACATTTGTCTATTTGGGGGGTTGCCCACCCCCCAACCACCAGCTCCAGGTCCTATGCCCAGAGCATGGGAAGATGCCCAGTAATAGTTGTTGATGGATTGAATGACTGAAGGAGTTTTATTTTCCACTCTGGTGCCCTGTGATGGTGGGGCAGGAATACAGAAATGAAATGATCTGCCCGGGCAAGAGTTGTCACAGCTCTTGATTCTGAAGTCCCTACTCTTTTCGGGGGCCATCATCACCGACAATCACTTATAAAAGCCTAACAGAAACCAAACCCTGCCAAGTTCTTGGACTGACTTCCCAGTACCCTGAGGAGTCCAGTGAGCAAATCAAGGAGGAAGTGAGTGTGTCACCTGTAAAGTTCCAGGCTAGAGTTCTTTTCTGAGCCAGACCCAGAGGTTTGGTCTCAAAGCAAGCCAAAATTCATAAAAAGGAGACTCCATATTCTCGAGCTTCTACTTCAGGAACAACAACAATAATGAGATGAAAGAATAGCTACTTCTCTGCCACTGTTGACAAACCCCTGGACCAGCCGGGCAGTGTCACATGTGACAGAGAAAGACGTGGGGTGAATGCAGAGAGAAGAGGAGGCTCACTTAGCCCTCTTGATGTTGGCGTTTTGTGGTTTTGTTGCAGGTGTTGGTCCCAGCCACACAGACATGGCAGCCCAGTTCTCCTAACCTGGTTCTAATCACCACCAGAGGTCCCAGGAGCACCTTTTTATCTGCCAGGTGCACTTCTAAAGTGGGCACAGGGAGAGGAAAAGAGAGACCTGGAGGGAAAGAAAAATGTTGGGGTATGCAATTTGGGATTCTTGTAAAATAAAACAACATAGGCCATGAAGTTAAATTAAATAATAACTATTAAATAATAACTATAAAAGGCCCAGCCCAGGACCTGGCACAAGGTTAAATGCTAAGTAGGTGTGAGTTCCCCTGCTAAATTACAGCAACATCAGCCTTGGCAATGCCCGTTGCCAGATCATGCCTAATCCACTGCTACAAGGTGAGTATGAGAGTTTTAAATGCTACATTGAGTGTCCCAGTCAGGGCTCATATTCAGCCAGTATGCCCAGTAAGACTGAACTGGTTTCTTATGCAAAGGATCCCTCCCGACTGGATCGTGCCTCTGCCTTCCACTTATAATATATTTTGAATATCATATTTGGTTCCAAACACTCACTTATTTAATACATATACATTGAATGTCTACCCTATGCCGGATCCTGGTCAGCCCGCAATGAAAGATTGGATGAAAAAGGAATTGAAAATGTCTTTTCTCCTCCAGGAACTGACATTCCAATGGGAATGACAAATAAAAGAAAGTAGCTTACTCTGCGGTCGGTGAGATGGAAGAAATGCTACAGAGCAAACGCGGGAAAGGCATAGCCAGGGCTCCGGACACAGAGCATGACCAGCATCTGTGGGGCTCCGGTTGTCACAGCCAGCTTCCCTGAGATGTGGGAGTCCCCGGAGCTGGTGACCAACTATTCCCAGCTCTCTGGTCCCTGTTAGGTGCAGCCTAACCAGTAATTAAGCTCTGGCTGGATAGGCTTAAGTGACTGCTTTTGAATAAAGACTCCTTTCCTTCATCATCAAATCTTTGCCTCTGGAATTCTGTCTAGAGGGTGGTGGCAGGCAGCAGGACCCCCACTTGCTGTTTGTTAACAAGATTACTGAGGTTATTTGGGATCTTTTTTGTTTTCATATAATTTTTTGGAATATTTATTCTAGCTCTGTGAGGTATTCAACTTCTTTTTTTTAAAATAGGAATTGTGTTAAATTCATAGAATGCTTTGGGTACTACAGACATTTTTAATGATGTTAATTCTTCCCATCCATGAACACAGTCTATCTTTCCACTTATTTGTATTATCCTCAATTTCTTTCTTCGATGGCTTATAGTTTGCTGAGAGAGGTCTATTACCTTCTTGGTTAGATTTATTCTTATGTACCTTATTTTTTGTTGCAATAGTAAATGGGATTGTTTCTTAGTTTCACTTTCTGATCATTCATTACTGGTATTAAAAATGTCACCAATTTCTGAATATAAATTTGTATCCTGCTACTTTGCCAAATTCATTCTTTAGATCTAGTAGCTTTTTGGTGGTGAAAAAAAAAAAGAAGAAGAACATGGGTTTTGAAGTCAGACAGAACTGGTGTTGCATCCTGTCTCTGTTGCTTTCTTGAGCAAATTATTTAATCTCCTTGGCCTTGGTCTTCTTAGTTTTAGAATGGACTTAATAATTGTCCCTACTGCATGGTATTTGGGGAATGATTTCGTGAAGTAAGACATTTGATCACTTACCATGGTCTCTGTACAACTTAGAGCTCAATATATAGTTTCTATCACTTTTTAAATCAATCCTCCCAACACTATCTGGGCTTGACTAGCCCATTACTTTCTCTGTAATAGGTTAAGATTTGCATTGCAAGGATCCCCCATCACCCTCAAAAGTTTCCCCTCCAATCCTAATGTCATGAAAACACAGGGGGTCCTAAACTAGGATTCAAATCCCATCTCCACCAATGACTGGCTTTCCAACTTAAAGCAAGTCCCCTCTGTCCTCTGGGTCTCACTGCATGACTTAAGGAACTGCTTTTCAATAAGGATCCCTCAAAGATGTCTACATCCTTATCCCTGAAACCTGTGACTAGGTGACCTTACACGGTAAAAAAGCAACTTTGCAAATGTGATAAAGTTAAAGACTTTGAGATGAGATTATTCTGGGTATCTAGGGGCGTCCAATGTGGTCACAGTGGTCCTGAAGAGTCAGAGAAGGAATACAATGAAGAAAGAGGAGTGTTAAAGCGATGCTATCTATGTGTATTGGAAGATGCTACGGTGCGGGCTTTGAAGATGGAGGAAGGGGCCATGAACCAAGGCATGCAGGAGGCCTCCAGAAGTTGAAAGAATCAAGGAAACACTTCCTCCTCTAGAGCATCCAGAAGGAACCAGCCCTGCCAAGACCTTGACTGCAGCCCAGTGAAACCAATTCCAGACTGTGGCTTCCAGAACTGTAAGAGAATACATTTGTGCTGTTTGAAGGCGCTGAGTTTGCGGTCGTTTGTTATAGCAGCCACAGGAAATCAATACAAGGCCCCTTCGCGTGAGTTCTTGAGAAACCACGCTCTGCCTGCTTTGCTCTCACGCCCCTACCTCTGGCCACTGCTAACATTTCAGGTGAGTGATTCGGCAGGTCGTCAGTCAGGTGGCTCAAGCTCTGGCAGAGGGGAGAAGCATAAACACGGCTTTACTACCCAGGGGCCAAGTGTCATGGCATCTTCCTTAGACCAAAGCCAGATGTCAAAGAAACTGAACCAGGAGTGTCAGAAACTCAGCACCCCAGGACACCCAAAGCCTGGAGAAGGCCAAGGAATGAGTGATCTTTCCAACAAACACTTATTATGCTTTCCATTCTTACTCAAAACCAAAAAGATTTCATCCCAACCAGCTCCATCCTGGAAAAGAAAAAGAAAAAGAAAACAAAAAAGAACCATCCGCAGGAATCTAGCACGGCCACGGCTGTTCTGCATCCACGTGAAGAGCGCTAAGGGAAAAACAACAGCGATCTCCTACAGCGTTTCACACACCCTCTGCAATTACCCGGTGTTATTGTTGGTTTCATGTGTTTTTCTTTTTTTTTTTTCTCCATAAACAATGTAATTTGTCTTTGCTTTTGAGAAAGTTCCTTGGAGAAAGTGCAAAAAAAAATTTTTTTTTTTTTATTTTTCTTCAGGATTCCTCCCCGTGGTTAAAACCACAAGGCTCCAGATTTTTCTGAGGAGAAGTCCCATAAACATTCTGCCATGCAGAGAGCTCTTGCCTGGCACCAGGAGCATTGTTTTTGGCAGCCAGAGGGGTGGCCAGGGCCACACCTGCTGAAGGCAGCCCTATGTCTGCTCAGCAAAGGCTGGGGGTGGGCGGAGAGAGAAAAGGAGTGGGCCGAGGCAGCTGGGCTGGGCAGGAATGAGAGCCAGAGCTGGGGCTGGGGCTGGAGCTGGGGCTGGGGGTCTGGGGCTGGCGTTGGGGATGCCCTGGGCTTAATGGGACACACCTGTTGGAAACTGCCTAGCAGGAGAGCCCTCCAGTCATCTGGGCCCTTTTTAAGAACATGTGCTTTGAAAACACAGTCCAAGAAACAGTGACAATAAAGAATAGGAGGGTCTTGTGTAAGGAGAAGGAAGGGTGGGTTGGTGAAAGTGGGTGAAGAAGGAAAGAGAGGAATGGAAGAGAGAGACAGTGGAAAGAAAAAAGGAACAGAGAGGGGCAGGTAATGAGCTCACCTGGGGCACAGTGAATTTAATAAGCTTGTCACTGTCATGGGTCTTGGCTGCAATCAACACAAAACAATCCTGGCTTGGAAAGACAGCTGGTGGTTCACTGGTTCATCAGGAGGCCGGAGACCCCATCCCTGAAAATATTCAGACACAAAGGAAGCAAAATTCACGTGAAATCAGTCCCTGTGGTGCTGCCAGGGCCATCGCCACCCCTGGACAGCTGCCACCTCATTCCTGAATGTTCGATGTCTTCAGTATCACTGTAAATAACCCCTGATTAGCTCTGCACCTTAAGGAGCAAGACCTGAGGCTGAGAGTTTGTGACTGGCGGAGAACTAAAAGAGAGGATATTCGTGTCTCTTCATCCCAATAGAAAGGGTGTTCCAATAACAGAGGGTCTGCTCTGAGGTCTTCAGATCCAGGTAGAAATGTCAAGTATGCGTTAACCCAGAGCTGGCCCGGAGCTCAGGAGAGAGGTCTGTGCTAGAGATGAAACCTTGGTGTTCTCAGCCTGTGGAGGTGGCACGCCAAGCCCAGGAACAGATGGCATCATCCAGGAAGAGAGGAAAGAGCAAGAGCAGAGCGCAGCCCATGACCAAGACCTTGGGTCTGGTTGAGGAAGAGAAACCCACACAGATCCCAAGAGGGAGTTGGCCTGGGAAGTGAGAAGGAAACCAGAAGCTAGAGGTAAGGTGGACGCCAAGGAACAGGATGGACACCTGTAGCTGTGGGGGGTCACGGGCAATGAGAACGGAGAGATCTGGACCTTGGGAACTGCTGGTGACTTCTGCAGGAACCATTCCGACAGCACAGAGGGGAATTCAGAGAGAGGGGACTGAAGGGGGAAGAAGAGGAGACAATATAGTGACTCCTTCAAGTTTGCCTGTGGGATGCAAGGATGAGGGGAACAGGCACTGGAGCTTTGGTTTTTTGTTTTGGGGTTCTTTGTTTTTTGTTTTTGTCCTGAATAGACAAGAAATGAACACTTCCAAGAGTTGACTGGATAGAGCCAGAAGAGATGAGGCCGAAGTTACAGGAAATGAGGGGGAGGATGGGGCATGTCTCATTCTGGGTGGTTGGGTCATTCCTTCGAGGAATATTATCGGACACTTAGCTGCAGGCTCAAGCAGAATAGCACAGTGGCCCAGAATACAGCGTCTAGACTGCTGGGATCTTGGTTCTGTCCCTGACTAGTTAAGTGACTTTGATCAGTTGTATAAACTCTCTGAGCCTCAATTTCCTCAGCAGTCGGCAGCCGTCCGTCTCGAGAGACGATGGTGTAGCTTCTTAAGAGTCTATCTGCACCGCCGAGAATGGCTGTGCAGTCCGACTCGGGAGTGACACGGTATCTGTCTCCTCCCGTGTTGAATCGACATCTTGCGATGACGCTGGAGTGTCCTCTCCAGTGAAGCTGAAGCTACAGAGCCTGGGCAGGGTGATATGGAGGGTCTGCTGTTGCCCATGCAGCAGACCCCCCCTCTCTTCGCAGCTGAAGGGTCCAAGGGAAAGACGGAGTCAATACAGC